>NW_027117368.1:6071103-7342206 GCF_038363865.1 Apiospora hydei
AATTACAGGCCACAGGTAACAGGCTACAGGCTACAGCACTTGCAGCCTCCAGTGGACTGACTGACTTACCTCATAGAAGCCCGCGTGTACCCAGCGAAGGCTGAAGAAGAAACGCGACGTACATTCAACCGGATTAAGTAGACCCCGAAAGCTTGGTGAACATGAAGAACCCCGCCATACAGTGTTACATGCATGTTATGTACTTACACTTGACTTCTTCAATGGAGAGCTCTGGGAGAACCAACAGCACGATGGCTGCCTACATAATTTGGGCAATTGGAGGATGTAAGTTCAACCAAATTCGTTTTCCCACTCACGCTTCTCGAAATAAGATAGATACATGTACAGTGGACATGAGAGTCTTCAGAGCGTCGTATAGTCACTGGTTCTTGAAGCCTATTCTATTTTTATTCTTACGAACCTGAAAATTGATCAATCCTCCACCTTGAGAATAGTGATTCAAATGAAGGTACGAAAAAGGGTCTGAGTGAGGTCCGAGTATTTTATTTTTAGGAGCGCAAGATTATACAGGTAGCTTCTATGTACCGCATCACAACTTGAGGAAAGAAGCCCCCGCAACATGTACAGCTATGACACCGGGGCATTACCTAGGTAAAAGATCAATGTTTGTTTTGTTTGCTGTGTTCTGGTCCATCTTAGGTACTAGGTTGGCCAAGGTATATTGATGTATGCTGTTTTGGTAAGTTGTTGCTATTCCATACTTGCATTGTACGCCTGCCCGAGTACTAAAGGGTAAAACTGATGTACTCTGGGAGATACGTTGCAACAAAGGACCCCGAGTCCTGTCCTACTTTGCCAGACAAAAGAGGATGCTGAAGCAAACAAGGATCAAGCTCTCTTCCAGACAGGCACGGCACGCTTCAACGCAGGCACAAAATTGCCAACTGCAGGGAAGATTCCCTTGTAAGAATCTCTCTCATTTTTGACCTACAGTGGGGGTTATTCCCCCCAATCCCACTTGTCCGAGAGACACGCTTAAACGAATGCATACTAGCGGGAACATAGATGATGCGATGCGATAGGCTCATAGTGGAGATGAACATGCAAATCTTGGGGAAGGGTACTGCAAGCAGAGGTAGAGACGGCTTTCCCCTCCCTGGTCCTGTCTTGCTTTGACTTCAGCTCAGCTGCAGCTTGTTTCAATCCATAGGTTAATTTTTTCCTTGATCGACGTCCCTCCCTCTCTGTACATGCTTCCAGACTTCTTCCAAAGACAAAAACCTCGAATTTCCTGCATCTGACAAGGCAACGCCCGGCATCTCCTCCCACCTCTTCAGTGCCACAGCGCCCACTGTGCTTGAACCACTCCGATCCACCGAACACCACCATCGTGTCGCGAACCTGAGAATCAAACCACACTTACACACACCTACTTTGCAGAGGCTCGAGGGGTAATGTGTGTGTGTGGACCGGTGCGCCGTCTTTGTAGGACGACAGTATAAGCAGGAAGGAAAATACAGGTCAGGAGGGGAAAAACACGATCCAACGGAACCAGGAGAAAACGCCCGTCTCATGCACCACGGCTTGCTGCACCTGATGGAGGCTTGATATTGTGTGGCTGTTGTCCGTAACTTGTGATTCCCACCCTTATGCAAGCGACGGTTTGTCTGTAAGTGAACCGACTTTCTCTGAAACCCTGTGTTCGCAAATATCTGCACATATTCGCACCCACCCCCATATTCTGTCCCTCAGCCGGAGGGCGGCCCATGCTTCTTCCAGCATAGCATATGCGCGGGCCTTGTTGCAGCTCTTCGGCCGTTCACGATCCCAGGAGGTCGCTATTTATGGGGCATTCGCAGGACTGGACCCTGGATTTGGCATGGGACGATGTCATCGGTCCAAGAAGCATCAACTACCCTCTGATTACTTCTGGATTTCCACATCGAGTCAACCATCTACCATCTGCCCTACACTTTGCGCAGCGTGCTTTGTAGCGGATAGGGCGGCAATGATCTCTTCATAACCTTAGCAGTCTGCTAATATGTTGCGCCGCCTAGTGTCCCTCGGCCAGGAGGCCGGTGAAGGGCAAGCCAAGGACGACAACATGCCGCAGCCCGCACCCGGAGACGACACCTCGTCGTCCCAAGAGTCCAAGATCAACACTGGCACCATTGCAAGCGTCTTCAAGGGTCTTGCGGGAGCAGCCAAACTGACAAAATCGCCCCCGGCTCCCCTGACGACCACCGGTTCAATAGCTCGAGCCCATATTACCGAACAGCTTCACGACTCGGCCAGCCATGGGCTACCCCAGCATCACTTGGAAGCGTTTGAACTCTTGAAGAATGGGAACACCGCAGAACGTGTCGCGGCAGCCAACCAGCTCCGCTATGCTGTCGAGGACTACCCGCTGAACCCGGTAGGCTGCAACCTCGATTGACCGAGTCGCCAATACGACATCGCTGACTCACATCTACATAGGTCCTGAACATCTGGTATGCCGCAAAAGATCTTATCGACCCGAACAATGCCAGCACCACCAGGTCCGCCGTCTGGGCCCTTCTTACCGCTTGTGTCAAGCATCCTGCATCAACCGACCTCGAGCGCAAAGAGTACTTCCAGACGATAACCGCCCCTGCGAACCCGGATGATTTTCACCTGCAGCTTGCTGCCCTCGTCGATCTCACAAAGCGTGGCCGCTCTCTTTCCGGGTTTGAATACGACATTTTTCCCATTGTCACCAACTGGCTAGGCGCCAAGTTCGCCTCTGTTCGCGCTGCTCGTAAGCAGGCATCGCGCTTCAAAGGCAAGGCTGCTGCAGTCGGCGAAGACAAGGATTTTGCAGATATTTTCGCTCTGACAACGGATCTCATCAAATTCAATTCTGGCGTCCTGGACAAGAATGCTACGCAATGTCTGCTGGAGACCTTGGTCAACATTTGCATGACAACAGGGAATACAGACGATCTCCGCGCCTGTATTGGAGTTATGGACGCCATCGTGACGTTTGGAGCCATCCCGGATGTGAAACTAAAAGATTTCGTGCAGGTGCTCTGCTCTATTCACAGCATGGTACCCATGTTACAAAAGGGAGCTTGGCACACCTTGAGCATGCTGTGTCGGTCGCATAATGGCCATGCCGTCGTACGACTGTTGCTTGGTGCCTTGAGCGATCTGCCTATGGACCAAGAGAAGGGTGGCTCTGACAAGCAAAAGATTGTGATTCGCGAAGTTCGGGGCTCTCTGTCGGTCCTCAACAAATTGGTTTCCAAGTCTTCCGAGAAGGGGTACCCAGCGGTACCATTCACCACGCTCCTCGACGGGCTTTCGGCCGTTCTGAAAGTCACTACTGCCTGGAAAGTGCAACTTGATATCATCAGACTGGCAAATACGTTGCTGGGGACTCCGCAGACCAAAGTCAACCCCATGATTGTGGACGAGGACTGGGTTTCACTTCTTGACATCGTCGCTACTTGTCTAGAGGGTGTAACCAGAACAGTTCCAGGGTTGAAGGAGCCCATAAAGCCTCCTGCTACCGATTCCATGGTACCATCAGATACCGCGATTGTGTCCGACGAAGTAGGTCGACTCATCAGCCGCATCGAGCAATTGCTCACTGAGCAGTCTGGATCTTTACTGCAGCGCCAAGACTGCATATTGTTTCTTGCCAGAATCCACGTGGTGCTACCTGATTCGGCGGCGATACTGGTTCTGAATTATTTCAAAGAATTCCGATGTTGTTTTCCCTCCGATATGCAATGGGAGACCAATCTACGATTGGTCCTCGAAGCACTATTCGCCAACCGCCATCGCTCATCTCAGCTTCGGGTTATGGCTGTGCAAGCCATCACAGAAGTCTACGAAATGATTGAGCTGATCCATGATCAGCTTGACCAAGACTTTGTCCCGAATTTGATGAAGAGTCTCCTCGCTGGGGTTACAGAAGAGATTGACATCGAGGTGTTGCAAGAGATTGTCACGTTTACGACAGCTATCGCTAGTAATGCCGACTATCCTTTATTTGACCATATAATCGAAAAGCTTCAGACGGTGCTCCAAACCCCGTCGCATCCATCCTCGACGGCCCCCGGCGTCCTTCAGACACCTGCACCACCCTCCTCACCCGACTTGTCCAGGACAGGCCAAAGCCTCTCAGACGTCGTGGTGAGAGGCTACATATGGATATTTCTGCAAACAATGAATACAGACGTTGCAAAAAACGCAACGCCTGTTTGACATTTTGATATCGGTAGCCAAGTCAAACTCGGCGGAGGTCGATGCTCGCATCAGTGCAATGAAGCTACTATTTCGCCTCAGGGCTGATTGGGCTAATCGGATCTTTGTCACTGAACATACTGACACTGCACATGTTGCCGCTATCCTCTATCGTACGGAGGCTTCACTTAACAGAAAGATGGCCGAAGAAGCTGCGCATCTTACCAGGATCTCGAGGTCAGACGCGGGCGGCCTTGGACGCACTCCACGAGGCAGATCCTTCACCCAAGGGCAAGACAAACCCCTTTCTTCACTGGCCTCTATTCGATCTGGAAATTCCGCCCAAGCAGCAGCAGCGAGGTATCAACAGTCGTGGTCCGCATCAGAAACCGATGTGCTTCCTGAGCAAACATCGCGAATTGCGAGTTCGGTGGTTTACTCCTACGCCCCAGAATGCGAACCCGATGGCGACAGTATATCGATCAGCAACGCTACGCTGCCCATGGGCGATTGGCTTGCGACTGTAGTAGCTCTGCTGCAGCAGTTCTGCGATTGGGAGATCTACAGCTTCATCCTGGTGTACTTGCCATCCCAATTGAGCAACCACAGCATCTTCAAGAGCGCAGTGCCTCAGATACAAGAATTGCGTCGGCTATTGTGCGAGCAGATCAAAACCACTGGTTTCCTCGAGCCACACACTTCCACAGGACTACGCCGGTCTGACGTCGCGACATGTCTCTTCCACACATTGACAATGATTCTGAGCTACCACAAGCACTTCCAGAAAACAGAAGAGGACGAGATCGTGGGAACTTTCACACGCGGCATTGGACATTGGGATAGGAGTACCAAAGTCTGCCTCCATGCTCTCTCCATATGCTGCTATGAGCTCCCCATGTCAACCAGCAAAGCCCTGGTCACCATTTTGCAGAAAATGTCCCAGATCGTCACTCAATCTTCGAACGCTATTCACATCCTGGAGTTCTTGGCTTGCCTCGCGCGTCTTCCCTCTTTGTATTCAAACTTCCGCCAGGATGAATACCGCATCGTGTTTGGCATCTGCTTCCGGTATCTCCAGTACGTGAGGGAGAAAAAAGCATCACAACGCATGAGTACGGCGAGCGACCCGAGTGCGCAGGGGCTATCGTCAGCTTCTGGCGACAGTCTGATTCACCCTAATGCGTCCGATGACCTGCCACAATACGTGTATGCTCTGGCCTACCATGTGATCACTTTCTGGTTTCTTGCACTGAAGCTGCCGGACCGTGCTAAAGAAGTGTCTTTCATATCTAAGAACCTCTTTACCGACCATGACGGCAACCAGGTCTCAGAAGAGCAGGCCCAGATCACGATCGACTTTATGCAACGAGCGGCATATGCAGACGTGGACGAGTCGATGCCTGACCCCTATTTCACCGTGGAACGTTTCGGCGAGATTCTGAAGAGGCGTTGGTTGATCGGCAACAGCATTGTGACAATCGAGCAAGCCACTGGTGCCGGGTATGCTCAGATTACCAAGCGCCAACCGTCGGGCACCTCATCGTATATGATTCATGAGTCATTCAAGGCGCCGCCTTCCCATCAGGAGCGGATCGCCAATGATATCAAGGGAGATGGCACTCAGGCTCAGGGTAATACTGTTCTTCCTAGCCACTTGCTGGTCCATCTCTTCTCGACACTGCCCCTGGCTGATCAGGCACGCCCCATTCCACTCCCACAAGACGATGCTGTTGACAGAGCGATGCGCACATTTGATCGTAGCCCTACGGTCGATGGCCACAAGGTGGGCGTCATCTACATTGGCGAGGGACAGACCAAGGAGACGGATATCTTGGCAAACGTCTCGGGCAGCAGCGAGTACTTGGAGTTTCTCAACGGCCTCGGTACGCTCACTAGACTGAAAGATGCCACGACCAACATGCAGGGTTTGGATCGCCAATACGACACTGATGGAGAGTATACCTTCTGCTGGCGAGATCGTGTGTCTGAAATTGTCTTTCACGTCACTACGCAGATGCCGACAAATCTGGAGCACGACCCTCAATGTATCTCGAAGAAGCGGCATATCGGCAATGACTTTGTCAACATCGTCTTCAATGACTCTGGACTACCCTTCAGGTTTGATACTTTCCCCTCGCAGTTCAACTATGTGAACATTGTGATCACTCCGGAATCACGAGCTTCGTTTGTCGCTACTAGACAGAGGACACCGATCGACGTGAAAGAGTCATTCTACCAGGTTCAGGTCATGAGCAAGCCTGGTTTTCCCGAAGTCTCGCCTGCAGCAGACATGAAGATCGTCAGCTTGAGGGCGCTACCCGACTTCATCCGCTTACTGGCACTTAATGCATCCGTGTTTTCCATGGTCTGGTCGAGCCGCGACGTGGGCGAATACATCTCGCCTTGGCGAAACCGTCTCCGAGAGATCGCACGTCTGCGAGAGAGATTCGGGCCCAAATATGGCATGGCGCCATCGCCGCCAGGCACCTCTCTTGGGGTGCCCAACAGCGGCGCCGGGCAGTTGGACGCAAACAAGGCGGCAAGCACGGTGCGCGACAGCTTCAGCAGTCTCAGGCGGTCGTCTGTCGCCACCTTCTTCTCCACGAATAGCGAGCAGAACTCGCACTCCCATCGGTCCTCGATGCTCTCGACTACTCCAACTGAGAATACCGAGATCAACCAAGGCACCGACTCCCTGGTCGATACAGTCGACTTTTCCAAGTGGGGTTGATTTTGTACCGATGATGGATTTATTAGATCCACGAACCATCTCACCTACAAAAATAACAACAACAACAACAGCAACAACAACACGCCACCTACCCAGCTGTAACGTCTCGGCATGAAACCGAGAAGATATGAGGCTCACGGGTGCATTGGAGATTTTGCGCGAAAGGCGTCTGGATAGGAAGGATACCACAAAAGTTTTTTCTGCTTTGAATTCATTTTCCCTTTGTTTCCTGTCTAAAAACGACGACGACCCTACTCTCGCAGCAGGAGGTTTGCTGATGGCTCGCTGTACATAATTCGCCTCTCCTCTTTGTCGTCATACTTCCCAGCATCCCAACATCCCATGTTCTCGGGTTTCTTGCCACTTCTTCACGGAAGCAATAGCCTCTCACGATGAAACGGGGCTAGGAAGGGAAGGAGTCGTTCTGAAGATAGGTTGTTCAACTTGACTCGCGGGCCTCTGTGGATCTACGGAAAGTTGCCTGTATAGTAGTATACGGGTCTGATCTTCCCTCCGACATGGTCTTGATCCTATGGACAGACGTTGCAGCACTTGGGCGAGCCTCATGTAGAAAAATGACATGGAATCTAAAGAACCGCAGTCCTTTCCGTTATGCGAAAATCCTGTAATGCAATGTCCGTGAAGTTGGTGCCAGAACATGCGTGCTTGATGACTAGACGCCCACCCCTGTGGACTCTGTAGATATGTGAGATGATGATGGTAGCTGACTCAGGACGCAACCAAAGTTTCCCTCCATCGCTTAGGAGAAGTACGTGCATATCAACCGAGTTACATCAGTAAGTATTATCTCGATGCGGTCTGACTAATTGACGCCCCAAGTTTTCTATTCCGGAGATGCGCTTTTGTCACTCGGAGGGCGTGACAATCTGCCAAGTGCTGACTGCTTTTGTAGTTGGTCACATGGGTCACACACGCGGTTTCCTCACCTTGCTTTGATGGTATGCAATACTTGTTTATCTCTATTTCGGTGAGCAGGTTAGGTATCTGTCGTTTGTATGTGGAAAGTGAAAAAGCGATTTCATCCCGAGTTGTTTTCTTGCAAGGAAGTGGAAATACCCTCTTTCATCGAGGGATGATGAAAGGGGCGTTTCTACCGACATACATAAGTATACATACCGCATGCATTGCATGTACCTCCCGTCTCTTTTTGGTCTAAAGAGGAAAGTGCATCCGTCGATAGCAGCCGTCAGAGACACGCTTGGCGCCAGAAGCGTATCCAGCCATACGTTACACAGATAAGGGGGTAACGACGGGGAAATGACGAGAAGGGAGAATGCAAAGGGCGGCATGAGTCACAGACTTGTTGCTGATAAACAGCGAGACAGGGCAAGAGAGGAAGATGAACATGATACGTCGACGGATTGGTCTATTGAATGGGTGATATGTGACATGCAGATATAGACCACATCGCCCAGCCTCGAAACCCCGATTTCGAGGGCACCTCCCACGCCCCCCTCCAACCGGATAGAAGGAATGGAGAGCACGGCGGCAGTGGCGTTTGTCGCCGTGATTAATATTCTCAAGTAACACATATCAACGGCGGGGGAGGTTCGAATAATAATTGTCGCTTATATCCCCGGAAGCAACGGCGACACTACAGCGTGTACCCTATAAGCAGCCAACTTTCAATGTTGTGGAGGCAAGAGTCATCTGCAGCAAGTAAAAGCAAGGTGAATCTTTGACCAACTGCTTTGTACGCTCAGGCATGGTCTTTGGACATGGTTGGTAACAATTGTTAGCAATATGCGTAGGACTCGATACCTGTCATGGAGATAACCAACCTGCAACCCCATCCAACTGGCATCCCTCTTTGGGCGGGCCGTTCCTGGCAAGACGTGACTGGCCGGCCCCCAACCCTGGGAATCAATCACTCCATCTTTTGGTGCCGTACATGGAGTTGGGTGGCATTCCGCACGCAAATGGAACCCCAGTGTAGAAGTAAGTGATCCCTAGGCCGCTTGCGGAAGATGTCGGCTGCGTCAGTCGGTCGGCCAGTCGGCCAGTTGGCCAGCCGTCCAAGGAGAGGGGTGCGTTATCTTTTTGCCTGATTGTTATCCAAATAAGGTGAAAGTTCCTCTTTCGAGGGGGGCACCTCCGCAACCGACGGAATGCTTTTTGTTCCTTCGTATCCGGATTCGCGTCGTTACACAGCGTCCATGCCGTGGCTGCGGGATGTGGTTTACTGGGTCAAGCGCCGTTGCACGGCATTGGGGTCGCCCATGATTGTCATGGGGAGCGTCAGAAACAGGACGACTTATTGCCGCAACCTGCATTTGGCCCCCATGCAGCCATGTGCAAGCCATGAGCGAGGGCAGGGGTAAGAGGTTCCTCCGAGGCGGGAGCGCTTCATAGGCCAACGGAGGAACTCGGTGCTTCTTCACACCAAGATCGACAGATCAGTGTTGGTTCTCGACGCGGTCCAACATACTTGCCCAGACGCTCATCTGACCTCGCTTCGCTTATGGGAAACCGGCTGGGTGATCTGTCCCTGCTACACCGACTTGTAGCGGCAGGCTTGTCAGGAGATATCAATCTTATGTGCAGAGGAGCTGCATAACCCATGTGTCAAGTTGCGCCCACGCTGCCTGCTGACCAGCCACTTCGCATTCACATATAATCATAAGCCTTGCAGTAGTACGGCATACAGCTAGGAGCCCAATCCGACCCTTGCGCATGCGGTATTCGGGTCGAGTTGGACGAGTCGAGAATAACCTTATGCCTTTGGTGCGGCTACTAATGATATGTAGTGTAACTGTAGCTTCCTGTCCTGTCAGACTGACCGCTGGTTCTTACTCGGACCTTCCGGTTCTACCGAAATCCATTTGTCATTTGCCTTTGCTGGTGAAAGGGCCACCACCATCTTCATCGCCCGCCATGTTAATGTGTAACCCCTGCCTTCTACTCGTAGCAAGACGAGTTCCACAGCTGGCGTGATGTGCCAGCAAGCCCATCTTGCATACTGATCCGGAAAGACAATGCCGAATTTGGTACTTTGAGGACAGCCATGTTGATCAGTTAAGGAAACTGCGGTACTTTGTGCCGTTCGGTCTGCTGCTCAGGCGTACAGAGCTTCTAGCTCAGCGATGATGTTACCTCTTGTGGGGTATCCGCAGGAGGCAATGGTTTGTTTGAATGCCCAAAGGCAACGTCCAAACTAAATCGTTCAACGGCCCAGCATGTTGGGGCACTTGTTCCCAGGGTGAGTCTCCACCAACATGGCTTCGAAGCAGCATAAGGGTTTCGATGATTTGATGCTTGCCGAATTTGATATCCTTATAGTAAATGAGGCCCGGGTCAAGCCTGTGAACGTGGAGAGATGAAGTTGTGAGGGTCGCCTTCTGAGAAGGGGTAGCTTCGTCTTGACAGCTTCACACCGGCTGCCAGACCTCGCAGTAACTAGCCCACTTGCGCCAACCTTTTACACAAGTCAATAAGTTGGACAAGAATGACCATGAAGTTGCTTACCTGTGGATTGGAAGCCCTCATGGCCCCCTTTAATGCCGTCCAGAAATACCCTTTTTACGCCCTGTCTCTCCAGAGACCTGATGCAAGTGTCTAGCAGCCTAAACATTATTGCGTCTTTTCGGCTCGCGACTGCTGCATTTTCATCTGGAGCTGTAAGATTTGTCCGCTTTAGATCGGAATCACCATGTACTCACTTGCGATGCATATGCAGGTGACTCCGCCAACATCGAGGCCTATAGAACGAGCCCATGGCAAGTCCTGCTCAGCCTGCGTTCCTGAGCGAGGTAGGTATGTCAGAGCCGCCGCCACAACTGTCGATCCCCACAGTCCAACAATAACATCGAAGCATTCGCTCGCCGTGTACTGGTCGGACAAGCCCATTGTATCGTTACGAAAGGACTCGCTTCGCACAAAGGCCTTGACCGAATCCAGCTCGTTCATGTCGCAAACTCGGAAGCTGAAGCCCGACATAGCAGCTGCGAAGTTGCCACTGGGCCAGTCTTGAATGTCGAGAATCCAGTCGCAAACCTCCCGGCCGAGGCCATCGGACTTGAAATCCATCCTCCACCCCCGGTTTTGGAACCATCTGGTGGCAGCAGACCCTTCAGGAATGCCATAGAGTAGACGTGGGAAAGTGCTGCCCAGCTGTAATCTTCGGACTCCCCGCACTCTTTTCAACTGGAAAAGGGCCTCGTCGTGCAACAGTTTCCCAATTCCTCTTTGCCTGTACGCTGGTTCAACCAGAATCACGGCAATAGACCCAACAAGATCCGCGTCACCCCCGTTTAGAAATGTCGTATACGTTGCGCAGAATCCTATAATCTCGCCCGATCCTGGCAACTTCACCACATAGTGCCGGCTCCAACCGACCCTGTCAAGCAGTGCTCGCAGAGAGTAATTGTGGAGCTGAAACTGGCCAGGTAGATATTTGTTCCAGAGGCGTTCGAATGGCGTCACATCCATTGCGACCAGTTCGTCCGGCAATGCTTCGACTATCCATTTAGGTTGCGTAGTCGTCTCTATGGGGTTCCGTGTGAGTGGCTCGCCAAACAATACAGCGGCGGCTTGCTGCAGGAAGTGTGGCGAGTAGCTTGGTAGTTGAATAATAGCAGGGAAGTCTGCCTTCAGAAGCCCCAGGCCTTGCACGTCGTAGCAGGCGAGAACAATTTGCGGACGAGTGTTGCCTACCATCCATGCCACCTCTGCGATATCGGCTTGTGAGGGTTGACTAGCAATCGGTTTCCCCGAGATCACGAATATGATAGCCTTGGCTTTGTGTATGTGAGCAACATGGTATTCGGTGATCCCATCACGTGCCGTATACGGGACGTGACGTATCTGAGGATGCCTCTGTGCGAGCGCTCGCCCAAGGCTCTCGAACGGATCTATCCCAGCATCCGCGTCTCGCGGAAGCGGAACGACCAAAGGGGTCAGAAGAACAATGACATCGTTCTCATCCAATATGCCCGTCAGCGGAATATACTCTTCCTGGTCTCGCAGAATAACAATATCTGCAGAACCAGATGGCGTATCGTAGTGCGACATTCCAGTTTGGTTGACACCAAGCCAGTTCTCCTCATGAAATTGGTCGTTTGTTGCTGAACGTCGACTTATACGGGATCAGCTTCGTTTTGTAGTCGCCGTCTACTAGGTACCTGCGCTAAAAATAATTCTACTCAGCCACTTTTGCGTAGACGGCATAAGCATCGTGGGTGGAAGGTTCGTGCAAGCCAGTCCGTGGTTGCCACAATAGCCTCTTGTCCAACGTTCGTAAGGAAGACGGGATTCGTGTATGAAGCCAAGTAGTTTAATATCCGATATGGTTCAGCTTTGGCGCCATCAGAAGTAAGCAAGAATGCAGCGATGTCGACAGGGGTTGGTGACTTAAGTGCCGCAACCGATCATAACAGCAAACCCAAGATATTCGAGGCTGAAACCATAACTTTAGTAGCCGAGTGGGACCGTGTAGTTGGATTCCTTTTTGGGCTTCAAGGCTCGATAATGCAATGCTCGTCTATGGCCGGGGAGGACGTTTGGTATGAGGCAAAGTACAGGAATCCTGATGGGCCGAATGCGTGCTGCTGCATCTGATATAGCCGGACGTGCTGTTGCTCCCTCCTGGGTGTTCACTAGGGGGGTTAAGCAAGCTTTCGTGGCCCGAATGGTGAGATTTACCTACGTACTTATAAGACGTCCCAGTCGGTTATGCCCCTGCCCCGCAGCCGCGTTGGCGAAGGACATGGCATGTTACCTACTGCCCTCCTCGTGGGCAGCGTAGGAAGGGCATGCCCAGGTCGCACAGGCAGCAAATGTGCCCAATAGCCTTGACGATGAGTTCGCAGGTGTTGCCCCGTTTTGCAACTTGATCAATTTCTCTGGCGTTCCACCGGCTCTCAGAAAAGTTCTTCTGATGGCTGTTGGGTGGTGAGATTGGAGTGCTATTGGCTCTTGGGGTCCCAACGCACTCCGCAACCTCTATGCAGTCGATAAAGTGAGTTGCTAGCACTGGATTTTGGGGTAACACCAGCCCGAGCAACTATGCCAGGCCGAGACTATTGTGGCGTGGTGATGAGCAAAGTCACGGAAATGATGACCGACGGGGATAAAAAGGTAATGGAACTAAATTCCGATGCAGTCCATGCTTTTGTCATGCCCCGGCAGTTCTTGTCAAGTGCAGCACTCGACATGCCATGCATTGTTGGGGAGGAGTTGGCCACCATCAGACTGGCATATGGTCTTCGGGAGCGTGTTGGAGGCCAATGAGTCAACGTTCCGGGGCAACACCGACAGACAAGCTGGATCGGAAGGATTGAGGAGCGCTGGCCACGACAGACAGTGGATATAGACACAGGGAAGCTGAGGCTTGTGTAGCAGCATTGCTTGTTTCCGGTGAGGATATAAGGGTAGACAACGTCGAGCTAAGGGTCTGCGCCGCCGGGGGCATCTACTTAGGCAGATGCTGACAACAAGGCAGGGTGTGGTGCGGTGAAGCTGCTGTCAGCCCAAGCCGAAGTCCGAACAGGTTTGGGCGCTATGTCGTACATACGGTGCATATGATACGACCAAGGCCGCACACGGTTGAAGGGATGCATCAATGTATGTGCACCATATATGTAGGTCAAGTGCGGACATCGAATGGAGAGCAGCTCGCCCAGCCAGCCAGAGGCGAACATGGAAGGCAGATTCATTAAATACCCACCGGTTGGGGAGGTACAAGTCAAGTGGGTTGTGCCTTCCCTCTTCTGGTGACACGGGGCATTCTTCCAAGAATCGTGCAGCATATACTTAAGTAGACATGCAAATAAAAAAGGGCGCTAGAAAGTTGCTGGTTCATTCATGTCTGTTCGGCATGATACGGTACTGGTTATGGTTATGGCAGCCAGCCCGTCGCCTGAAGTGTACGTAGGAGGGTAGGCGCATTGGCTTTCATGTTAGGAGGGACCTTCCAAGGTTACTGGCCTACACACAGCTAGCCCACAACCCTGATTGGCCAGACAGCTTTGGTGCTAGGCGCGTCAAAACCACAGCACTTAACGCGCCGCAACTCATAAAGTGGTTTCACGATATATGCAATCAAATGCACATCTCTGGCAACTTGCTGCTCCATAATGTCAGGCCATGATGACCTCAAGGGCAGCCTCGCCGAAGTGATCCAAGGTAGGCAAATCCAGTTCCCCAACCATTGTCGCAGCCATCCACGAGCCCCTCCCTAACTCGCCGTGCCAGGCGCAAAGCTAAAGGCCAAAAGTCGCGGTACCAGTATCAAGCCCGCCGTCGAGACTCTGGGGTCGGCATGCTACGAAAATGGCGTCTTACCCGATGACCTGAAAGAGCTCATTGACCTGGTCACCACTTCGGCCGGCAACTACCTCGACCAGGCCAGCCTCAACAGCATTATACGCAACCTCTACCCGGCAACCAAGGTAGCGAGCGAGATCGTCATCAAGGTCGTGGCTTGCCTGGGCCATGGCGTCCTGAAACCCTCGCTGGCCATCCAGGCCGCCCTACTCCGATGGATCATCATGATCCACCACGTCGTCGACGGCAATGCCCTGTCCCAGTCTTACCCGGTTCTCTTCAACCTCCTGGACACGGCGGCGCTGCGGTCGCCCCTATGCCAACTACTCGCCATGATCACCCGGCGCCGGCACGTGCGCCCGTACCGAATCCAGACCCTCTTGTCACTGAGCCGGCAGACGGGAAGCGACCCGGCCCTCACGGGGCTGCTGCGCGTCTTCAAGGACTATTACCCAGAGATCATCGTCGGCGAAGCGACGCGCGGCAAGGCATCCGCCTTCAAGCACCCGGACCTGGCCTGGCGCGAGCGGCTCGACGAGATCCAGAGCGCGCACGCTCAGACGTCGCGTAACGCAAACGCCGTGCAGGACGCCTTCCACGTCGCGCGCAACGGCAGCGGCGGTGCCAGGAAAGGAGCGCTGATACCCGAGGTGCACACCTCGCACGCGAACGAGAGCTCCGTCACCCTCGAGGAGATCGAGAACGCCGACGGGTTGGTAAAGGCCCTCGAGACCATCGAGATGCCCAACCAGCTCATCTCGGTCCTGTCCGACCCTCTGCTCCAGAAGCTCCTGCTGCTTCGGCCCGACGCCGAATCGCTGCAGCGCGCCAACAATTGGCTGGTCTCTTGCGCGCAGGACCTCGTGAGCGGAGACGGCGATTCGGAGCTGGAGGGCACCTTGGAGATCATGCGCGACTATGCAAGGGCCACCAGGAACTTACCCCCGGTATTCCTCAGTCTACTGAGCGAGGTATTGAAGACGTGGAATGGGCGGGGTCGGTCTTCAATGTTCGAGGTGCTCTCCTATGCACCGTTGCCTTCCACCGATTTCTCAGGTCTCTACGAAGCAGTATTCCAGCGCCTCGAGGCAAAAGTGCTCGACGGCACCCCGAGCTCCCAACTGGCCGTCCTCAGCTGCTACACCTCGCTACTGCGAAACTGGGCCGCCTTCCTCCTGGCGCAGCCGCAAGGCCGGGACTCTACCTCGTCGGCCATCCCAGACCTCGTTACCCACGTCAACAAGCTCGCCCTGACGGTGCTCCAGACCGCCGGCGCCGGCGCCTCCTCCAACGACAGCAACAGCAACAGCAACAGCAGCACCATCGCGACGCACTCGGCCGTCCTCGACTTCTACGAAGAAGCCTCGCGCATTGCCTCGAACCCGCACCTCCAGCGCCACGCCCAGATCGTCATCCCGCCCCCGCCCCTCGTCTACATCCTGCACTTCAGCGCGAGCCCCGCGACCGTGTCGCGCCTGTGCGGCGTGCTGGCGCGCTACAAGGCTGGCTTCCAGGCCGCCATGGCGGGCACCGTCGTCTCCAGGAAGATGTCGGACACGTACTCGGTCGAATACATCAACGAGTTCAACGGGTTCCTCATGGACGTCTGCAACTGCCTCTGGCGCTCGCGCGCCTTCAATGCCAAGGACGCCAACGCGCACGGCTGCCTGCTGGCCGCGGGCGTCGTCGAGGAATTGGCCGCGTACGTCCGCGGGTTCAACCTTAACGTGGCCCTGCCCGCCATGTTCACGCTCTCGGCGTCGCCTGCGTTCGGCGCGCTGGCGACGGCCCATCTGCGCGATCTCGAGGAGGTCGAGCAGGGTCTCGGCGATCTGGACGTTAGGCACGCCGGGCCCGTGACCAAGTCGACCCTAGCGAAGCTCGCGAGGGATGGAGGAGTAAATCTGAGTTGGGACGACTATAGGTTGGGGGTGTTGGGTCATCTCGAGGATCATGGCATGAGCGGCGTGGCTGAGTTGATGAACTGTACCATGACCACGCTCATGAAGAAATCGTAGAGGAAGTAGGGGTTATGAAGATGTCACTGCATCTGACCAAGATGTCATTATTGAATGTAGTAATCAAGCACATGCCAACTTGCTTGTGTGGTAGTGTGTTTACTCTATATAGTGCCTCTACATACTTTGTATGTCTCCCGTGTTGAAAGGGGGTATCTGAAATGCATCAAAACTTAACCAAGAACTCTGCCCTTTAGTCCGGTGATGAAACCGCACTTATGTTGTTGCATCAAAAGTCCCAAACGCCTAGTACACTAAAATGCCCCTTTCGTATCTTCGTTGAGACTCCTCGAAAATGCTAAGGATCATGAAAGAACCCAACCATTGTAAAACGCCAAAGAATGCAAGTTAAGTGCACCCTTCATCACCCATTGCCCGCTGGCAACCCTCCTCTTTCTTGCCCCATCTATCACTCGCCGATCCTCATCCAATTCTCTACTCGTCCACCCTCTTCTCCAGCCCGTACCCTCCCAGCCCCCCAGCCTCATAAGACTTCCCCTCCGCCCCGCGCTGGACCTCGCTCCGCGGCCCGCGCGCCCGGAGATCCTCCTTCAGCCAGCCCAGGACCAGCTCGCCCAACTGACTATTCCCCGTCCGCGACCCCGTCGCGTCGCCCAGGAACTGCTCCGCGGGCCCCCACTCCCGGATCGTGCCCAGGTGCATATGCACCAGATGCGTCGGCCAGCCCGCCAGGTTGTCCAGGATGTGCGTCGCGTAGACGACGGTGCACTCGCGGTTTTCCGTCTCGCGCTTCAGCCAGCCCAGGAACTCGGCCCGCGACAGCACGTCGAGGTCGACCGTGATCTCGTCGAGCAGCAGCACGGTCCAGGGCCGGATCAGGCCCATGGCGAGCTGAACCCGACGCCGCTCGCCGTCCGAGACGGCATGCATGCGCCAGCGCACGTCGATGTCCAGGACCCCCACGAGCTCGTCGCGGCGGGCCGGGTACGCATCGCCGCCGACGGAGCGCAGCAGCTCTTCGACGCCGATGTCGGTGCGGACGATGGGGTTGAGCACCCACTCGAGCCCGAGGTACGTGACGCCCTCGAGGCCGTCGGTGAACGGGTCCAGCCCGGACACGGTGATGGCGCCGCTGGGGGCCAGGCGCTTGCCCGCCAGCAGGCGCAGCAGCGTCGTCTTGCCCGCGCCGTTGGCGCCGATCAGCAGGGTGCGGCTGCGCGGGGGCACGGCAAGGTTGAGGCCGGTCACACCCGTGGAATAGTCTGGGAAGGTGTAGGTCAGGTTGTTGACCTTGATATCGGGTGCGGAAGCCATCTTGACGTGGTGATTGGCTTGACTTGTTTGCTTGATCGTCTTCTTCTTGGCTTTTCTTGGTGATGGTGGTGGGGGTTGGTGGGGTGAAAAAAGATAGGTATGAGTCGATGTTTTTGATAGCGTGACGATACGGCCAATGTAAGGTATCTGGAAGATTGAAGATGAAATTATCGAAGTATACGATAATTTTACCTTATTGCTAACTCCAAACGAGAAACAGGTGTTTTTTATCACAAGTCTCAATGGCAGAAGCACGCAATTTGGTCTGGCGAGGTGGGATGCCGAAGCCGACCATTCCCAGGCCGACGGGCCCAAAGCCGACGGAATTGTAAGACGTAGGACATTCTGTGGGGCAGCCACATTTCTAACCACATGGGGAGTATTGGGACGCCTATATTCTACTAATTGCCTAGGACACAAGTCAGTATAGAAGCAATGCCATTATCATGTGCGTCACCATTTTCGTGAGAGTCTAGATTTCTCCTTGGAGTTTCTAGTCTGCACGAGCCTTCATAAAGCGCTGTTAGACAGGGGAATACATTCTGCCAAAACGTATATACCTTGCTTATGTGCCGGCGCATTCATACCCCTTTCTGTTCTTGCGCAGCATACCCATACAACAACCAATAGGAAAGCCCAATTGGGATGGGATACATATACCTCAATCCCCTTTTGGCAATGGAGCAATATATTCCTGCTTCCTTACTCGTGCAAGGCCCAGAAACCCAGCCTCTTGCCAAGTATAGAGTGCACAAGATGGAGAAGCTTGGCAAGCAAATGAGGTTACCTGATCGCCATTCTTTGCAAGGGAAGTGGGATATGCCGCAGTGGAGAGGCATATGTTTAGATATATGATGCCGTTCTCCTCGAAGATGTCTTTGTAAAGCAACCGATAATCTAGTAACAAATTGCCAGCCCAGAATGCGTTACTCTGGTCTTCTCGTCGCCGCCACCGGCAGCGCCGTCGCGTCTGCGGCCGCCAACAGCGCCACCTGCAACTCAGTCCAGATCTTCCTGGTCCGCGGCCACGGCGAGTCCATCCCAGGCCTACAGACGAGCATGACCGACGCCATCTGCACTGATGTCTCCAACAGCAGCAACAAGACCTGCGGCTTCCAGTCCATCGCCTACAACGCCACCAGCGGCGCAGACACCATCTGCCAGGACCAGTACGACGGGATCCGGCTGCTGCGCGGGAACCTGACGGCGTACGCGACCGCTTGTCCTACTTCCCGCCTCGTGGTATCGGGCTGGTCACAGGGCGGCGCGCTGGCGACTGACCTGTTTGCGGGCGGCGGCGACGGTCTCGACCTGACGGGGACGTGCGTCCAACCTACCTCTCCAGCCCTCGCGCCGGAGGAGTTCCCGGGTCCGCACATCGCCGCCGTCGTGACGTTTGGCGAGCTGCACCATAACGCGGACATGCCATGGAATGTAGGGAACGGTTCTGCTGCCGACGGGGTGCGTCTTCCCTCCCTTCATCTCCACCTGGCTAACAAAGACCCTGCTAACAAATACACAGCGCTACCCACGACCCGAAGCCATGCTCAAGAAGCTGAGTCTCTGGGCGGACCGCTTCCGCGATTACTGCGTCGTCGACGACCCGCTGTGTGCGCAAGGGGATGACGTCGCGGCGCACTCAAGTTACTTCCAGTCGGCCTACTGGCCGGGTCTCGTGTCTGAGTTTGTACGAAGTAGACTGTAGAGATTTGAACGAGACGGCATCTAGACTTGCGGTTCTTTTCCGCAAGACAAATGGCAGCCATGTTTCAACATTGAGACGGATGGTCATATTGAGCCTTGGGAACACGGGTAGGATCAAATCATCTCAGTTGCTAGGTCTGTTACATAAATCCCCTTGGCGTGTCGTGAGCTACCTGTTGCTTCCTCAGGAAAGGGGGGCGATGGTATACCTAAGTGATATTTTACTTAGAAATGGACGATACTCACGCAATACGATAAGACATGTATGTCAAACGTAAATGAGACAAGTTATCTTTCGCATCGACCTGTGTTCATCAACACCGTTTGCTGCTGCTAGTCTACCCCAGACGAACGAACAATGCTTAAAGCATGTGCCCCCCACCTTCCAAGAACGGCGCGCATTCCGCAGTGGGGCAACGTCTTTCATCAGCGTCACCAAAGGTCTCGTAAATTCCGCTACGTACTGCTCGCAACACCACTGGAAATACCACTTACACACCTGCATTGATTCAAGCGGTACCTTTTGCCGCGACTCTCCCTTTCTTTCTCTGCGCTCGCGAACAACTCATAGAAACAATGGTAAGTCCCACCCAATTCGACCCTCTCTGCGCTTATGTATATCACGGAGACTAAAGCCCAGCTCTTTAACACCCAGCCCGCGAAACGAAAAGCCGCCGCCCCAGCAGCCTCGGCCGCCGCCCCGAAAGAGCGCCAGTCCAAACTAGCCAAAGAGCACAACATCACCGCGCGCGAAGAGGCCGAGATCAAAGAGCCTTCGCCCTCTTCTCGGAGCCCATGGACGGCGAGAAGGAGGGCGTCATCCCCACGAGCGACGTGCGGCGCGCCATGGTGTACGTTTTTCTCCCACTTCGTCTCTCTTCTTCTTCTGCTGCTGCTTCCCAACCCCGACAGATCAACTGCATACTTCTTCTATCTCTGCATGTAAGCGGATACTTACTAACATCCGCCCTCCCGAACAAAACAGCGCCCTCAACCTCACCCCCACCAAGCCCGAACTCCGCGAATTCCTCTCCATCCTCGACCCCGACGACGAAGGCTTCGCCCCCTACGAGCCCTTCGTCGCCATCTGCGCCCTCAAGCTGCACGCCCGCGACGACGCCACGGACGAGACCCACGCCGCCGAAGTCGACGAGGCCTTCCGCCTCTTCGTCGGCAACTCCGCCAGCACCAACACCAACAATGACGAAGAGGGTGGTCCCGGCCCAGTGCTGACGCTGGGACACCTCAAGCGCGTCGCCATGACCCTCAAGCAAGACGTCGACGACCAGCTCCTCAAGGACATGATCCTCGAGGCCAACGGCGGCGCCGGCGTCGGCCGGGGCGTCGGCCGCGCCGAGTTCGAGGAGGTCATGCGCCGGGCCGGGGTGTGGAAGTGAAGGAAACGAAACGATATGATATCACGTGCGGGCGGCATATATACAGCGGGCAAGGAACAAATGAAGAAGAAGAAGCCTAAAAAGGGCTTAACGAGGCGAACAAGGTTGCTGCCAGATCGTGTTCCCCATAGCGCTTGCTACCCTTCCAGAAGCCTGGTCTTGGCATTATGAGATCGCATTATGAGATCACGGCGGAAGAGCTTCAAGGGTGCAATTCGCGGGCCGCCATGCTGGGATTGTGCATCAAGCACAGGCGGTACGGAGACCTGCAGGGCACTCTATGCTGGAGCTACCACTCAGCTATATGGGATACACATTTCACGACTACGACTGGCAGTACATGTACTACCCGATTGGGGTGGTTGAGGCAAGAGGATGGATGGCAGTAACAACGGCGAAACATGATACCCTGTTTTCATATTGGTATATAGAAGCAAAACTCACTATAGTGTGGTTTGCCCCCCCTTTTGAATTTTTTTATTCGTTTGTTTGGTATGTCGCGAGGCTTATGAATCTTAAACCAACGCCGTTGATGCAACTCATAGTCGTAAGAAAGGGGAGGATATCTCATCAATGACAAACATGATTTCTTCAGATTCCTGAAATTCCCGACCAAAGATTCCTGCCCACAATGCAATGCTCGCGAGACAACCCCTGATTCCTGAGTTCTTCCCTTGGCCCTCTCCTCAAATATGCTCTTTCCTACCTACCCATGAGTGCTGCCCACACTCCATCATCGTATCATGCATGTTGTTCTTCGACAAAACATTACGCAGTCTCCTCCGTGGCCGGGGTGACCTTGACGTTCTCGTTGGCATTGGTCTTGTTGGCGATCTCGTTGGCCTTCTTTTGCGAGTCCAGAACGGCCTGCAACTCCGGAGGAGCCTTGAAGCCGGCGTGGTCCGAGTGCTTCTTGTAGAAGTAGTTGTCGGGCTTCGGCTTCAGGTTGTCGGGCAGCTGCTCGAGCACGCACTCCAGCATGGCGTCTATCGACTTCTGTTTCGAGGCGTCGCGGTGCCAGATGGTGATCAGGTGCGAGTTGAAGCGAACGGAGAGACCGACACCGCAAAGTTGGTCGCCTATAACCATAGTTGATTCATGTTAGTTGCTTGTTGGGCCTTTCGAAGAATGTGATCTCTGCACGGGAAAAGAACGTACCCTCCTCGAGGACGCTCTGCAGCGCCTCCGAGATGGCCATGAGCTGGACCCGGTCCCAGAACTCCGAGCCGTTGGCCTTGGGCACGCGGAACGTCCAGCTGCCGCCGAGGATGTTCCTGCGGTCCTCCCAGACGGGCTTGAAGCCGTTCTTGAACAGGTAGACGGACTCGCGCATCTTGATCTGGTCGACGGGGAAGTTGTTGTTGTAGCGCCAGAAATCTTGCACCGACTCGATCTTGGTGTCTAGCTTCTCGAACGAGACCTGGTAGGCGCCGTCCTCCGGGGGCTTCTGGTCCTTGGCTTGTCTATAAGTTCGGAGAAAAAGAGTCCCATTGTTAGCCAGCATGCACACGCAAGATACAGAAAGGCAAGAGTAAGGGTGTGATTGTCCCCAGAAGGAGCAGAAGGGGTAGGCGGGCTTGCTCACCTATCGAAGTAGACATCCCAAACGTGGTGGGTGTGGAGGGGGCGCATCGTCTTCTGGAAATTCCGCAGAGCATCGCTGCGCTGCTCTGCTGGCGAACTGACATTGGGCGATCCGGTATCCGAGGTCTGGGAGAGCGAGGACAGGCCCCGGGTGAAGAGAGTAGGACGAGTCGCCATGTTGTCTGATTGCGTGGAAGGTCGACTTGGGGCTCAAGTAGGAGTACGAGTAGCGTTTATTCTAGGTCGTGGCCGTTGGAGAAGTGAACTTGGTAAGCCACTTCGGAAAGACTGTGTGTGTGTGTGTGTGTGTGTTCCTAGATCGAATCGAGCTAGATGCTGCTGGAGTACACAAGTTGACTGATTCAGACGCACGCAGCAGAACCAACAGGGCGGGCCGGACCGTTGGGGCTTTTAGGTATTAGGGGAGGTGAGGGGTAGTAAAGGTAGGCAGTGGTGGTATTTTGGGAAAGGACCGGAAGGTGAGGAAAGGAAAAAGAGAGAGAAAGGGAATCCTCGAACAAGAGAAAGCGTTTATTATTATCACCACCAAGAGCAGCTTACTGGTGGTTGCAGCAGCCGCAAGTCAAAGTAGTACCACGTAGTAGCACAGGCGTCATAAGTTTCAGAAGATATAACACAACCATTCAATGGGTAGGGAAGGTGGTCCAGAGGTACCTACAGTACCTTGTACGTCTAGTACGCGCGCCTCCAGCATTGAACCACGGACCAGAACGGCCAGCAAGCGACTGGAGCGACTGGAACGACTGGACCAACCCGCGGGACCGGAGCAGAAGATGCCCCCAGGGTATGTCTGTCTGTACCTGACTGACTGACTGACTGACTGACTGACTGACTGACTGGAATCCATCAGGCGCGATGAAACAGGCACAAAGCAGCAAGCCTCTGCAGAGCCTGGGTTCGTCCAGTGAAGGACCCTGTTTCTCGGGGGCTCTGCTGGGCAGTTTTGGCCGCCCCAAAAACCACCGGGACCCCCCCCAAACCCAACCAGCTAAAACCCCCTAGGGGGCTTCGTGGCGTGGCTTGCCAGCGACAAATCACCGGGTTAGGACACCCTGGTGCTTGCAAATGGCCCATGTTACAGCGGCGCACTTAGCTCCCTGATCACAACCGGGCGATCAGGGACGGTGGAACAGGAACCTTTAGGAGGTACCTCACCTAGGAATGGGAATGGCCCCTCCATCCTGAAGTGGCCCCTATTCATTATCGCTATCCAGCTACATCTCTCTGCCTATCAAGCAGCAGAATCGACTGCAGACCACGCGATTTGCCGATGCAATAGGTCGCGGATGTGCTGATCCTTTGTCGCTCTTTGATTACTCGTAAAACATTGATGCGATGTCCTTTTCCCTCCCGATGTTGGTTTGGCTTTCAATCAGCTAACAAAGAATGCGTGCCCCTTCCTGAGATCAGCGGCTTGCAATCAAGACTGACATCCGTCAACTGAAGACAGTCGTATTTGACATGTACTGTGCTTGTGCGTGCTCCAGGTACCTTTCTAAAGTTGGAGGACTGACTGGACGTTGGGGTTCAGTCTCAGGTCCTGGGTAGCGCGCCCGCGGCATCTTTCCAGCCCCCACCAAACTGTGGGCAGGGCGGCTTTCCTAGACCCGAACCCGCCGCCTCAATCCACGTTCCGCGACCTTCGAGTTCGGAGATCACCATGTGGGTGGCAGGCAGGTGGTGGCCACGTTCAAAATGTTTGGATTCTCTTCATCGTATTAGGTAAACTCCCGTAAATATATAGAAATGCAGCATACTATACTCCTATGCAAACACATTGCGAGTTGCCGTCGACTATTACGGACGGAATATTGCCCGACTTGGGACGACCTAAGCCTTTTTCTCTCGACTGCATGAATATAAGAATCGCAGTCCGTACTTTGACAGGTTTCACTCCTAAAACCCCCCGGACGATCAAGGACGGTTTAGGTTTGCACCAAAGCAGACAAGCTTAAATCCGCTTCGCAGACCAACCGCCCATCCGAAACAGCACGTACCTCGTCGTAATCTTGACCGCTCGCTATGGGATGTTACTGGCAATAGTAGCGAAGGTTGTCCGGGTGGTGGTAGTGGTTCGGACGATAATGTAATCCATCATATAGAAGAGCTTATCGTGATAAGGAGGCAGGATAGTACCTCTTGGTAGAACCACGCCAAGGCATATTTCATCGGAGGCAGCTGTCGGTTAAAAAGTGAAAGGCCAGATGAGAGACAGAAGGTGCACATTGGCAGACGATCAAACACGGCAGTACGATATCGAGGTATCGGGATGGATGTGTGTAAACGAACCATGGCGGTCCTTCTGGAAAGGGGTATGATACAGCTCAACGAGGATATATGCGCTGCCTACCTTATGTACATACACAGAAAGGGGCGTGATGTACCCCGAGTCATTCGCCTCCCAAGATTCTACAAGGGCATGCCTGAGTCGAGCAACTTGCAATGCGAAGCGTTGCCAGCCCTGACCCCGAAGCATACGCAATGCGAACGTGCGAACGAACGACATATAAACAACAAGCACGTGGGACAAGTCCAATGATGTAGATAGACATCTGGCATAACAGCCGTCACGATGGCCTATAACAATACAGTCTAGTCCCTGCCTCCGGGCCGAAGCTATTTTGTCAACCCGGTTATAACCAGGTCGAGTATGACCTCCTGTATACCCCAATGTTCAACATCGACTCAGGCGGTAGCAGTCCGTTTGCATTTCCGGAGTACATTATAGAGCTATCTCTCTTGGACCATGAACTGTCATCGTAAACCAGCAACACAGGTGACGGCCCCTACCCCTGACGTAGGTTGTATCAATGGCATCAGTCATTTTCACAGACGATGATCAAGCACGAGGCAGCTAACATTGTTGAACTTCATGATCTTTTTTATTTTGTTTGTTGGATAAAAGATACAGCTGCCGAGCAACCTCTTCCGGAAGCCCGTTCCACTACCAGTCAACCCAATTCCCCGAAGCGTGAATCTCCAAGCCTGAGACCAAAGCCCAATTTTTCCTCTCCGATTGGACGCCTTGGAGTACCGGACTTCATTATAGCCAGCTTGAATCGAACATCCCGATCCTGGCACTATCTCAGGCCCATGGCCTGGCTGCCCGCAGGCTCCGTCTCGATTTCCTCATGGGTTTCCGTAGATCTCCTTGCCATGTATTTTGTAGCATAGTGAGGGACAATCTAAGTTGAAGGGCCGAAGGTGGCACATCTCTTAGCACCACGGTGCTGTGAGTTGCGAGCGAGCCTTCTTTTTCCCCTTCCTTCAGGGCATTGTTCGCTGTGCAGAAACATTAAAAGATAAAAAGAAAAGAAAAAGGCCCACTGTCAGTAGCAGGCGGGTATACTGCTGCACATCGAAGCGATTCTGTTCGAGACCGTGTAAACGCCGTCTTGCGCGGCGTAGTGAGTGAAGTATTGTAGGACTGTCAAGTCTCGTAATAATCACTGCGAGTGCTACCAATGGATATCGCAGCTCGCTACGCCTTGCGGCTTCTCGTCCCGGCGAACGTGGGACACTCCAAGAGAAGTATAACACAAAAGAAACCCGTTATGCAGAGGGAAATCAGTGGTATCAGAGCGTGGACGCCAAAGTGTGAAATGCTTGCTTCGCCATGCAGTTCGATCGAGGAATAAACTCGATGAAATAGACATTATGCTGAGAACGCCTGGAGCAAAGCAATGCGTGATCCGTCGTGTGTATATCTGTGTTTTGTGCTGAAAGTTTTCGTCGAAGTCGTCGTGTGGAGGTCATCATTGCGAGGCTGCCACACACCAGTGGCGGTGGAATGCCCACGCACTCTTCTGACACTCCTTGCTGCAGTACTTGGTACGGCGGCACCGACGGCACTTAGCAAACTGGCGCGTGAATTCTTCCCATTTGCCGCACTGGTAGTAGGCGCATTGCCGAATCCCACCCCGAGTATCATCCTTTCGGCAAAGGTTACGCATAACAACGCCAGCCCAGTATTGCATGTCGGTGCTGTGGTATCGGACTGTGAACTTCTCCACCAAGGGGAAAATGTTGAAGTCGTTGGGCAACAAGTGCTCCTCCTCGTATTCCTGGGGTCCCAGAGACTCCATGGTCACATGGTCACCGTCGAGCAACTGCAGTTCCTTTCCGATCTTTAGTCGGGGAACCAAGTGGCTCTTCTGGAAATACGACCTCAAGTTACAGTACTTGGAAACGTACGCAAGAAGTTGCAACGACATCAGGACGTCTTCTTCCCGAGGCATGGCCGCGAGCATCTGCGGGTTGGGCGGTAAGGGGCGATCCAGCAAGTAACGAGGCACGCTCGAATGGTTGGGCATCGTTGGCTGAGGGGTAGGAACGATAGGCCGGTTTGGAGACAACCCAATCGCAGGCACTGGCGTGGGCGCCACATTGGGGATGCTCCCATCCACAGGTGCCCGGTGGGTGATGTTGAACGTGCCGGCATCCGGTACCTCGGATACGGTAGGAGTCGTCAACTCAAGGGCGGCGCCAGCCAAGGTGCTATCACCCTCGTCCATGGCAATATCTTGGAAGTTGACAGTGGTCTGCACCTCCGCAGTGCCAGACATCTCAGCATCGCCAGATTCGTCTGATTGCACACTATCCGTTTGTAAATCATCGGTATCGGCAGTCGAATTTTGGTGTCGTATCGAGGGGCGCCTCCTGGAGCGAGCATTGGGTCCCAGGCTCGATCCGGGTCGTACCGAAGGGGACCGGACCTGAGGCGGCGGCAGGGGTGTTGTTGGCGATGTTGGTTGCGAAGTCAGACTTATATTGGGAATCACCGGCACCATCGAAGGAAGGCGATCGGCATCGCGGACGGGGCGTATGAAACTTTCGGTGCCATCTGCGTTAGGCACCGCGGTCGCTAGCGGTTGAACGACGGGGCGCGAGGGAGACGCAAAGCTCTGACGACCCTCATGGCGGTGATGGTGATGATGGTGGTGATGCCTGTGGCTGGGCGCCGCAGCGCGATCTGGCGGAGAGCTCACTGAGAACTGTGAGGCCGAGGTCGAAGCCTCGGCGGCTGTGGACTGTTCGGCGGCCGGGGCAGCAGCCGAAGAAGATGATGAAGCACCACTGTATGCGGCGGCCGAGATGTCAATGGACGGCGGGGGAGCCTGTCGGCGGAAGGGTCGCTGCTCGAATTCCAGACGCCCTGACCTGTTGGTAAATGATGTGGAAGATTTCGATGATGACTCTTTGTGGGAATGACTCCGGTGACGGTGGTGGTGGTCCTGCAACTGCTTCTGCTTGGCCTCTTCGGCCTTTTCGCGACACTTCTCAATCACCTTGATGTAGTTGTCGAGAATTGTGGCAATGACAGGCACCATGTCGGCTTCGACGACTCTCGTCCGGACACCTTCGGTGCCACGGACTCCAATATTCACGACACATTGGAAAGCCAGATTCCACTTCCACATGTCCATCATGTCTTTGCTGCGCCCCTGCTTCAAAATGCACACCAATCGCTCGATGCCACCATCGACCGTGAGAATGTCTCGAATGCGAGCCGATGATGTGGTGAGGTATGCGAGATGGTTGAGCGAGTTGATCAGCGGAAGGGTCGACGTGCAATCGAGGGCCCGGCGGTCGTAAAGGGCAGTGGTGATGCCCACTGACGCCTTGTTGACGTTGGGGATACTGAAGTTAACCTCCCTCATCTTGTCGGGTAGGCTCTGAGCCGTGCCAGGAAAAGAGAAAGTGTAATACTATCAATCCAATCGAAGGGGGGAAATTGATAGGAAAAGGGCGGAGTCCGGTATAATATATAAGAATACAGAAAGACCGCCGATAACCAGGCAAAGCCGTTGAATGGAAAGGCAGGCGATGCTTGGTTGATCGGAGAAGGGCGGTGTTTGAGGGTTAATGAGGAGAGTTCATGCACCCCCGAGAGAAAGGGAAAAGTGGTCTTGTGTGCCAAAGTATTCGTTTTAATACGGTGCGACTACCCCGATTTAGGGAACCTGACGATTGTCGTCGGAGACGATGCACCACAACAATCAGAAGCAGGCGCCTGGATTCCTTGGGAATGTTTCTTATTGTTCGACAACCCGGCAAGGTTCGCAATCCAGAATGGGATATGAGGCAGCAGTTGGGAACAGCAAAGTCCTCGATCAGGTTGATGTCGGTTGGCGGCCGAGACTCGGGTGGAAGGCGATCAGACTGTGTAGATGAGGCCCGATGGATGCGGAACTATCTCTCTTTCCAGCCAGCCCGTTTCAGATGGCGTGAATGGATGGAAGCAAAGGGCGTTCGGCCGGGGCTCGATGCTTCGGGCGTCGTGTAGTAGTAGTTGCTGTTCGGTTCGCAATAGTTTATTGGGCAGAGACGAGGGTGGGAGAAGAGCGGCTTCTCTCGAAAATCTCCTGATGGGAATCACAACGAGGAGCGGAAACCGGGCAGGACAAGCGAAACCCAATGTTCCCAACTACCAAAAGACTCAGAAAAGAAGAACGAGTAAACCCTCCATCAAGCTTCGTGACGATAACACACAACAAAAGACACGGAGCGTACAGGCACGACAGCACACTACACGGGCGAGTGAAAGGGGGAGGTGATAGCGACGGCCGTATCGTTAGGATGGGGTGTGGTGGTGAAACGAATTGGTGGAAGAGGTTGGAATGAATCAATTGTTGAAGACGGACGGGATGATTACGGATGGAGCGAAAAGGGACTACGGCTTGTCTAGGTGGTGTGTGTGCAAATGACTTTTAGGTAATCAGCGCCTGGCATTGCGATGGGGCCGCCTGGCACCTATTACAATTGCAGTCTACCACTACCACTTAGGTAGGAGGGAGGTACTTCGATCGACTGGGCAGTGTTTGGGGATTCTGCACGCAGAAGGAGGGGGCCCGGCAAGTACTGGCCGGGGACGCCTTTTTGCCAGGCCCAGAATTGCCTATAGGCATTCCACTACTAATTTTTTCTTGTACATACATATTTTAGGTGCTCTGTGACGAACAGGAGCCTGGAGAACCTTAAAACCGTCGACTGGGACTGGCTCAAAATGGCAGGGAGCTGGCTGGAAGGGGTGGGAGCTAGCGGCGAAAAGAAAGAAAAGAGAAAAGGGACCGACTGGGATGATGGTTTCGGGTCTTGCATGTCGCCCCAACTGCCTGCTTGCCTGCCTATTTGCCTGCTGCACTGAAGTGGCCTACTGTGCGTATCGCCTGTCGTCGCCTAGCGTTTCCTGCAGTGTTCGTTCTATGTCAGAACGTTCAGTTCGAGCTGCCCCGAGAGATCCATCGAAGCGGCTCCCCCAGGACGTAGTACAGATGAAAGAAAATACGATCTAGGCACGGCATCGTTTGATTCGCGCCCCGGCTTAGGCAAGCCACTCTTTCACCCTAAGGATAATTTACAGTCTCGGGGCGCCGTGGAAGGGATCTTGGGGGGGGTTCCAACGTTGTCTAGCATAAAAGCATGCCTGATACCAGTACGTCTTACCGCGGCCTTGGGTTGCGCATGGCAGACATCCCCAAAAAGGAAAGACATGGGATTCAAGGTAGCCGACAGACAGGCGGCTTGGGGGGGGGGGACCACTAAACGGCGGTGGAGGCGAGAGACTGGTATGAACGGTCCCAGTGCTAAAAAACCAATGGGCCTGTCCTAATGAGATTACCATGCACCTTGAATCAGGCACTTGGGTGCCAAATTGCCGACTGGACTCGACTCTCTCTCATTCTCTATTGTGTATCTACGTTACACGCCTTCCTGAATACGCGTAAACATAAAGGAGGAAACCTAGTATGGCACAACAGAGTTATATTTACAGCTGTCGACGAAACGCGGGTCCTTCTCGTCTCTCCACTCCGTCTTTGCTATGAATTCCGTCATAATTGGGATCCTTCGACCTCGAGGGGGGCTCAGTTAGGTCGAGCTCGAGGTCGGAGGTCGGGCAGCAAAAAGACTGCAAGCAAACAACCACCTTTTTTGCCTTTTAATGAGAGGAAGGGGGAGCAAAAGCCTCAACTATTATTCCAATGCGCAAGTCTGTCTTCTCCGGTTTCTGGACACAAATACCAGCAAGTACCAAAGTGAACATGACATAGTAGCAATGGATCGTCCTCCCGTATAAGTCAGAGGGGTTGGGCTCACCATGAGGTCTGGCACCGCATAGGGCACAACACGAGAATAAGCAGTTAGCCCCGAGAATCGGCACGCCTCGACGGGATTACCTAAGGCTGCGCCCTCCTCTTCTCCGGGCGCCTAGTAGCGGAGGTTGGCCCCGGCATATACCTAGGATTTGCTGAGGCTCGAAAAGCATCCTGCTTGCAAGCTTCGACTTTAGGCCCTGACAGGTCCCGAGCGCCTTTCCGCTGAGTTCAGGATCCGGCAGCTAAGAAAAACTATCTATCAATGCAAGGAAGCTGTTTGTATGTACGTGCATGTATGGAAGTAAGTCAACGGTTTCTAGACATGGAGATAGATGCATACCGATAAGAAGGCGAACGAGAAAAAAAGAAACATGTCACAATGTCTCAGACCCGAGCACCTGCCAGATGTTTTAGCACATGTCTCGTCTCTTCGTCATCTACACTGATCAGCTCATCCAAGTACCAAAATATCTGCCTGACTATGCACTTTCTGGACTTTTCTAGATGCCCTACTATAGACAGGCCATGCCCAGTTCACGTTCTACTCTGCCTACTACTTGACAATGGGCGATGCAACGAGTAAGTGTGGTGGGGTTTCTGTCTTGACTGGACTTGTCCGTCGTCTCAAGCGTTCCCTTTCTACGACGAGCCACTGGCCAGACCCCTAATAGCTTTCTCCCCTCTCTGTGCCAAGTTGGAGGTGAGGCGAATAGCAACTGCCTTCTGCACGCAATGCAGTGAATGTGCATGCCAGACCAATGTGGTCTCGGCCGACTTCCTTGGCCGTTGAAAGATCTTCACTTCTTCTCATCCTCCCCCTCCACTTTACCGTCAAGCTTACAAGGCAGGGAAATCACCCCACACACCAGCTTTTGCGCCAAGCCCGTCCGTGGGCCAGTTGCCGCCAGTAATTCCCCGAGCTCTCCCCCAACCGCATCGAATCAGCTAAAAGAACCCCCGACATCGAGCTTAGCTCGTTTGTACTTGCTTGTGCGAGTGTGTGTCATGTACGGCCTGCGGCCAATGGCGAGCTGCCATCAGTCTGAAGCCAGAGGCGACATTGTAGGGAATCAAGAAAGAAAAACGAGAAGGAGGTAAGCGGATATAATGTCCTCTTTGTTCTCAGTCTTATTTCCTGGTGAGTGTGGTGTGTTGGCAGTTCTCTGTGTACATACATTGACATTTGAAGTTACACACGCGCACGCACACACGCACACACGAATAAATCACATTTCATCTCGAGCCGCATTAGGCGTCGTCTTTCTGTCGTTAACGGTTCCGTGACAGCTTTTGGTGTCCACCGAAGACGGGGTGGCCTACCAAGGGAGCCACTTCTTTCCTCTTTGCCTGCCAGCCTGCCCTTGCTGGTGGCTGGGTCGGTCGCTCCAGCTGGGGCTGATGCCTGCTGGGATGTATTAGTATCCAGGCGAGAGACATCTCCCATCAATTCCTAAACGGTTCATCCTTGCGAATCCAGCTGCGGTAATTCAGTAAATGACTCTCTTTCCCTCTCGCTGCCCGCTTCACCTTGTGCTACCTGACAGTATAGCGGGTACGGATATCGTGGCCCGATTGTCGAGAGATTTCAGTATAATAAGCCCCCGTTTCTCGTGTGACCTCATCGTGGCTACATATTCCCACCGTCGAACCATGCAGCAGACTAGGCTCTCCTCGTGTCTTGCGTATGTCCAATCTTCCCCGTTCCAAATCTGGCTTGATTAAGCAGTGTCAAAGAAGAAAGAAGGAAACCAACCAACCCACGAAGCGGTGAAGACAGATAGGCAGGTCGGACCCCTTCATTTCACGCCTCACCTTGAGGACCGATTCATGTTCCTGCATTGGCTTCTTCCTTTCACTCACGTGGTAGAAGTCATCCCGATACCATGGTTGGAGCCAGAATATCCATGGGAATCTATCTAGGCCGTAGCCCACCTCGTCATCACAACCCCTGACACGAAGAAACAGCCTCTCGGTACCAGCAGTACGGTTAAATCCAATGAACAGTAATGATCCCTCTTGCTCCTCATCCAAGTTGCCGTAGTATGCGGCCCAAGGCGTAACCTTCGCCCTCTTTAATCACCCACTCCTGTACGGCCAAATAAGCGCGGCTGAGTATGTGAATTGAATCCTTGTGAATCCTTCCGGGCCATCAGCGAGCCAGGCGGTCGGTAATCAAAACACACAAGCGCGATGTTGGTGTTTCAACCTCTCTCTCTCATCTCGGTCTGCATGCAGATCCTGATTGAATCTTTTCTCTCTCTCTTTCGTATCGGCGCTTATCATCTATTTACATACATACGTACATCCATGAGGGGTGAAATGGTTGAAGGGGGATTAGTCTGGCAGCGGCGCTTAACTTTCACATATCTTGTAACGCCCGCGGCAGACTTTATCGTTGTTGTTGGTAATCTTTCGCTCCCTGTTGGCCTAATTATCGAGAGCGAACCCAGCGCTGCGATATCCCTAGCCACTCAACCCAGTAATCCAGTATCGCACAACACACGGACTTTGAATTTCTCGACTAGAAAAGAAGAGGAGAGGAGGGCCGAAGAAAAGGGGCGTGCGAGAGCTGCCAGATCTCCTCCTCCCGCGGCAGCTCGTGCAACCCCGGCCTGCCGGTTACAGTAGCATGCTGTAATGTAAGGATAATGAGAATACCAGGCCTGGGTCTCTTTTCGGTGGGCGCAGGTTCGGAATCCGGCCCATATCCATGCCCAGGTAGGGACGCAAGGACGCAAAATGCATAGCAGCATAGTTCGCATGGCTGGGATCCGTTACATTGCCGAGCTGCATCCGTGCTAGGCACCTAATGTGCCTCAACTCCCCTCCACTACAGCCGCTACCCGCCAGCCTCCATCAAAGCCCATAGCGAATACCTAGCGAATACATAGACCATAGGCTATCTGATCTGGCGTGCCGGTTTCAATGATAGTAGCCCGCATGACTGGCATGATATTTGGCCCCCAGAAATGAAAAAGAAAAGAAACAGAGGAAGACACGTTTGTTCCATGCTGTCTTACCAGCTTACATGTCCTTACCTGCTTACTGACTGTGTCGATAAAAGAAGGAAGGCTGGGTGCATGGAACAAGTGTCTGATATCTAATCCCCAATCCTGGTGCCCGCATCGCATAGTCATAGTCATAGTCAGCACGCCCGCCTCCCAAGGCTTGTCAGCAGAGTGGTGAAACGTCATTCGTCTCGACTTGAGGGGGATCGCATCAGCTAGTTGACCGCAACAAAAAAAGCTCCCGATCTCTGATGCGTTTACTCTCTTTTTGAGAGACTATCGAGATGATATGATTGAGGGGTCTTGGAACATCTGGCAGGGTACATTTGATGGAAAATGACGTTTTACTTACACCCAAAGTACAAATGCCATACTCGTAGAAGAAGAGCTTTGCGCGCACAAAGACACCACTTTGCATTATAATGCTGATATTGTGATGTTTTCCTTTTTTGAACTACTCTAGCAATAAACCACTTCTGGTCAAGATCAAATGGCAACCCTCTAAAGTACACTTGCTGCGGTAGACCCGTATACAAAATGGTAGCTTCGCTTGTGACCACTCCCCACGATACTAGGCCTCGGCCGGCTTGAGCGAGCTAGGCGTGCAGAATGACTGACTGCATACTGGTCCGTGGAGATTGGCGTTCAGGCGTCCGTTCATTCATGCCGTGGTGCGTAACATTGTATCCGTCACCGGGCCGGTGGTCAAGCAATAAGCTGCTGCCATTGGAAGCTCGGCACGCCCTTAGCTTTATAATAAACCCACAACTAGAGAAACCTCCAGGTGCCAGGAGGAAATGCATAGCGCAATAGCCTTGACATAAATGTCCGAGTGGACCTTGCAGTATACTGCTGTATGCGGTCACCGCCGTTGTGGCATCGAGGACGGACTGACCATCCTCCTGCTGGAATAAAGGTGACCGTTACTTTTGGTGACACTGTAATCAGTCGCCGTACGCGGCTCTGCATCGTGCGCTCTGCTAGTCAGAGGTGAGTGATGTGCGAGGTAGCAACTGTTGAACCTCCATATCAAGATAGCAAGTACCATACAAGATGATAAGAGTCTAGAGTCATAGGCTGTCACTAATCACCATACACAAGCTCACAACATCCCCTTAGCTCTATTGACTTCCTTCAACCCCATTCGAAGTCAGTAGTAAAAGTTCCGCCGTGAGTGCCAGGCGTACTGCTGTAGATTCTCAAAGCTTTCCGAATCGGAGCGCCTCCGTAGCCAACCAACTCGACAAGTTGGAAAGACATCTTCCCTGCTATACAGAGTGTTTTTTCTACGAGAGTAAGTAACGAACCGGAGGATGTAGTATTAGAATCCAGGTAGCTTCATCAAGATCAGTAACAAACGGATCACGACTGATATATCAACCCGGGCACAACGTATTGAACGATCCATCCTCTACCAGGGTCTGGACAAGGCGAGCCAGCTAGAATCACACGAAAAGAGACACGTCAGGCCGGATAAAATGGATTTCAGAATGTATCTTGGTTGCCCGCGCCGATGCTATACAGAACCATACAACCTACAAACGTCGGCTTACCCCTGAAATTGCGGCTCGTGGCCGTACTATTATACTAATTGCTGTTGTCACCCCGTATGCGCAAACCCCCACTCCCTCTTCCCAATATCAGCTATCATACCACGACGTCTCCCAATCACTGCTCTTGAGTGGTCCTGTTCGGCGCCGCACTACCACCGGCCGAAGAAGCAGCGCCGGCATCTTGCCCTCCTTGCAGGTTCATGGCTCCGATCCGAGATACGATCGATGTCCCGACCATGTCGATGGCGCCACGGGGGCTGGACAAGCTAGGTCCCTGAGGTGCCGTTCCTTGCACCCTGAACAACTTGATCGCGGTCCCGTTCCATACACCTGCAGTCCCCTTGGAGATCTGCATCTCACTGGCAAAAGCAAAACTCCAGACCAGTGACTCGTACCAGCCAAGAGCCAGCGGTGACCATTCGAATGAATGGACCCGGATAGGCGTGGGGTCAATACCGACAAGATCAGCATCTCGGATTTTCTTCATAATATCTGCAGACGGGGTTTCTCCAGCGGTCAAGTCCTGGCGGTTAATGAGCACTGTGAGTTGCTGGATAACAGTCAGAACCGTGTGGAGAGGCAGTTCCGGAAGCCAACTCTCGATCCAATGCGCCGACGGTTCAAACATGCCGGGTGCCGACCCGCCTGCTTGGGCAGAGAAGCCGCTCAGACTGGTAATACTGTTCTGTCTTGAGAACGAAGGTGTGCCCGCGGGCATCTTGCCTCGAGCTTTCTCCGACATGCCTCGGAGTTGTGTTGGAACGGCATCCTCTGGATCGGCAATTGACGAGGCTCGAGATGGAGGCTCCCGAGGGCTTGACTGAGCTGGCGTCGGACGCTCATCGTCCCCATCTTCGTCACTGTCATCTTCATCATCCCCAATGGCAAATGTGCCGTCTTCCGGAACATCGCTCAGTGTGGGTGTCCGAGGTTGTGCTGTGGTAGGGCTTCGCAGGCTATCCACAGAGTCCCTTGAACTGAGATCTAATGGATCGGTCGGCTGTCCTGACTCCTTTCGCTGATGGTTCCGTCTCTCGATCTCTGCTTGGCCACTCTCAAGTGTAAAGGAGCGCAATGCTTCGAAGCGTTTCTTATGTTTCAGAATCGTGTAGACGAATTGTGGGTTTTCTGTACCGTGTCAGTCAATCAAGTGTAAATAAATGGCATTGCTTAACTTACTCTTGTATTGATGCTCAATGATGGCATTCATGGACTCCAATAATGATCTCAGAAGATCATGGTTGCTATCATTGGCTAGGAGGAAGGACGGGGAAGACATGGACGAAAACAACTGCAGAAGTCTGGAGCAGGTAGTTCCGTTGATGCCTTCCACGTACGCTGATATGTTATTGATCACAGCCAACAAAGCCGGGTAGATGACCGAGAGTTTGCCCTGGCTCGTAGTTATGAGACTGTAGATGGACTGTGACTGTTAGTATGCGCCTGGTCCACAAGGGGCCTATCTTCGGTGCTTACTTGTATCAGGAAGTCGGCATAAGTGCCCCTGAAACCCGCAATCCTGATGATGAGCGGCAGCGTGTTTTGTCCCTCGAAAGACTTGTTGAGTTTCATGCCGAATTTCGGCTCTACACTTAGTGTCTGCAGAAGGAAAGCGCACATGCGGACGACGCCTTGCTTCGAAGCGTCTAACTTATACTCAGTGGCGTAGTAGAGTATCAGGATGAGGAAGTCGTGAGCCCTTTCTGTATCAATCATGTACGACCTGAACCGCTTGTTGCACTGCGTGATCTCCCAGAACAGCATGATGGTCTCAGGAGAGAACTTGGTTACCGCCTGTGTTCCGGGTATGTAGGATGTGGTATTCGCGTGGAAGGGCTGGTTCAGAATCCGGGTCATGCCATCCACGATGAACTGGAAGTCCTGAGGCCGGTGTAACCTGCCCAGAAAGTGCCGATAGTAGTTCTTCTGCGGTGTGCCGGAGTTGGTCTCGGGGATCGGATAAAGTATCGTCACCAGCAAGAGCTGCAACGTGTATGTCACCAGTATTTCTTTCGGGTCCTTGAACACCAGAGCATTGTATGGCACCCTCCAGCTGGCAGGGTTGTATTTGAGTGTCTAGATAGGGTCAGGGGCTGTTGCGTATATATTACTATTAGGGGCAGACGTACCGTGTTGAGCAAAGAGCATAACACCGACAACACCACTTGTTTATCTGTACATGTGCAGAGGTAGGTCAATGCCTTGGTGCCTTTGGTAGGCAAGACGCTCGGCGACTCATACATGCTCTGACCAGCCAAGGTCAATAGCAGTCGGAGGATTTCACTGCGGTTGTTTTCGTGCTCTTTCGTCGTTGCTACCGCCGTATTACAACCCACACCACTTTGCCAGATGGCATATGTGACCTTGGGCTTGCCATGTGGTTGCTTGGGCACTGTGAGGTCCGAGAAGAATAGGAGGTCGATGAGGGTGTCTATCAGCTCCTCGGCCAGGGGTTTCGCTTCCTCGAACTCGTCCGCTGGTCGTTTTGCATCGACCTCGTCAACCTGCGCTTCATCGAAGAGCACTTCGTTCTGTAGAGTAGCTCGTCTCGTCCGTTTCCGCCTCGTGCCCCAGAAGAACTGGTCTTCCCATCCCTGAAGGCTCTCGACCTCGTATATGTATGGCAGTATACGGGTCAGGACCCGAACGCAGTTCAGGGCATCTCGCTCGGGTGCAAGCTCGGTGTCGGGGAACGATGGATGATGGCGCAATATGAACAACCGGGAGGTGACGGCTAATATCAGCGTTTCTAGATTCTCTATAGCGTTGTCTCGCGTTCGTCGTATGTCGGCCGGCGCGAAGAGGCTGAAGATGTCTTCTGCAGATTCCGGGAGCTCCCAGAACTAGAGGAACGGGAGATCAGCTTGTGTCACAGATGCGACGTGGGAGACGGCATTACCTGGGTCCAGTACTCGTCGTCGGCGGGTATGTGCCTTTCCTCCGAGAGCCTGAAGATGCCCTTCTTAAATACTAGCTTGGAGTCGCTGGCGCCCATGGTGGCAGCGTCATAGCATGGCACTGCACAAGAGTCTTGGGCAATGGGCCAGACTTGGATGGGGATTTCGCGATGCAGAGAGTACGGAGAGGTTGAATTATTTACGATACAATGTTGCCAACGGGTTGCGGCGCGATATGACGTTGATTTCACGGTTTCAATGGACGGACGTAGAAACGAATCGGCTGTGGACACACTGCTCAAGTGCATTGAATTCAATCCATGGCAGCCAGGTAACGGCTTGGTTAGCGTCATTTACGGTCAGGCCAGCTCATTCTCCCTCTCACTGCCTCCCGGTCAGCCCTGAGCAGCTCTCCCAAGAATAGCAAGCGATGAGCCCCGTGTACGTGTAATGCACTCGTTTCACAATAAAACCCAAACCTGCTGGAGTGAACCGGCAATTGCAGCTGCCTGATCTGTTGTGAATGGGACATACAGTCATTTTACCTTCCAGTATCAGGATTTGATTGTCTTTCATCAAAAGCGTATCTGACTTTGGTAGGATAACGGTTCCTTCCTTAAGGTAAAGATTAGGGAGATAGATACGGGTTCCCCACCGCCGTCAATTGCTGCATTCAATCACCCAATGGCGATACCGATAAGCCCCACTCTGACCACCGTATAAATATCTCGCCCTCCTGCGGCCTCTCTCCTTTTCTCTTCTTCTTTTCTTCTCCATCCTGGTGCACGGGCTTTACGCATATCAGTGAGGATTCGTCCGAGATTGCGTTTTTGCTAGTTGAAAACTAAACTAAGACCGCTCCTACTTGGCTTCGGCCGGGTAGGGAATTTTTGTAACCCTCATGCTGAGTATTGCATCTCTTTTCTTTTTCATCGCAGCCGGTTCTTCGTGGATCGATGTGAGGAAGAAGACGATCCATCACACAGCGCTTCCGGCGACGACAGCAGTACTGGTGGCCGGCGACGGCTGTAATGGGGAATACCGAAATGATGTTGGTTTTGACGTGTCGGCAATGGGATCGATCTGGACGTGAACAGTCGGCTGGATGCTGCAAATGCGGTTGTGTGTATGGTACTTCAAAGAATGATATGTTTTTCTAAAGCAACATGTCCGCCATCCGTGGCCCAACAGGCCTAGAGGTTGTCGCCTCTCTACCCGCTGTCGTCGCGGTCTACTACGTTGTCTGCATCTCCCCTACCTTACCTCGAGTGATTTATTCGCTCTGAAAAGCAGCGTACGTGATGACGGATACGAAAAGACCAGAAAGATCGTCCAAGGATTGCACGGCAGGCTCTTCAAAAGGCGTGTCGCCCTCCAGCTGATGATGAGCGACCAAGAACAATTGGAACAGAATCCCACCGGTTCCGTCGAGCATCACAACACCATCAGCACCTTGTCCCTCGATCCTAAACCAGCCACGAGCTTCCAAGACGACGTGTTTGGCCATGATTTGACAACGCCTCCCACGCCCAACGAGCAAGAGCACCCAGTTCCGCCCGTTTCTTGTTTCCGAGCGGTCCAGTCAACTTCTGCAACACCTTTGCTCCCATCGATCCTTTTCCTTCGTGCCGGGGCTTTCGATTGTCGATCTGAACACACCTCCCGACCTCTCCTCGTGATCTGTCTCGGTGTGCTGTGAGTGTGGTGTTTACTTGCGGACAACGAAGCGTAGTAGCCATACTCCCCCGGAACAATATGTCAGGTGTAGTCAGCAACACACATACCCCAGAAAAGTTTGTATGGAGAGTAATAAAACCAAATGCGCCGACATCGCGGCCCTGCTCGGGGATATCGGGGCCGCCAAGGGTATCGCTGATCGACACGTCTGCCGGACTTCAACTGAATTGCTTCACGGCTCTCGCCAAGCGAGCGAATCATGGGGCAGCAGCATGCCTGTCCCGTATGGTCTATAGATAGACAGCTACCAGTAGAAAACCCGCAACCGCTTCCAAGAGGAGATGCCGTCTCTTGTTGCGCAGTAATAAATACACTCTTTCATGTCTCTCCTCGCTACCAACCGTGTCTTCGTCAAGATGTCCACACAAACAGTAGTGGCCACTGAACCCCAATCCATCCCCATGGCCGAGCTCGAACTCCGACGGCCAGAACGTTGTCACGGGAGAGATCTCGGGGATCCTGAAGCAGGGAATTCGCCCGGCATGTTTACTGCATCTGCCGCCGACACTAGTCCGGCCGTTGTGCAACACCTTACAGTAGTAGACCAGACACCTGCGGTCCCGTACTTCAAGTTGCTCGTTGCCGGCTTCTCCTACATCTGCGCCGGTATCAACGACGGCACCCTGGGACCGTTGATTCCTCACATCATCAACACGTTCCGCATCGGGACGGGCGAGGTAGCTATCATGTAGGTGAACGGGGCGTAGCTCTCTCAAGATAATGTAAAACCCTATATATGTCTATACCTATATAGAAAATCATGTGCCAAAGAACAACCACGGCCTGACAATGACCATGTTCCACTAACATATTGTCATTAGCTACGTCTCGACCTTCGCCGGCTGGCTCCTCGCCGCCGCCACCGGCCCGCTCCTCACGCCGCACCTGACGCTCGGCCAGCTCCTAGCCGCGGGCGCCGCGCTGCAGCTGCTGGCGCAGTGCCTGCGGCCCTGGGACTGGGACTGGAGCCGCGGCGGCAGCCCCTTCCCGCAGTTCTGCGCCACCTTCTTCGTGCAGGCCCTCGGCATGGCCTACCAGGACTCGCACGCCAACACGTTCGTGAGCGGGCTCCCCCACGTGCCGCACCGCTGGCTCGGCTTCATCCACGCCTGCTACGCGCTCGGCTGCCTCGTGGGGCCGCTGATTGCGACGGGCCTCGTCGCCACGACTTCGGGGAGCAGTACTACGACCGGTACTGGCACTGGCACGACAGGTGTCGATGGGGGCTGGAGGAGGGTCTACTTCATCTTGATCGGCATCGGCGTCCTGAACATGGCGGGCGTAGCCCTTGCCTTCAAAGACAGCCTCTGGAGCAAGGCGGCCCATCCCTCCAATGCAACAACAACAACAACGACAAACAGCAGGAGGACCAAGGCCGCCTTCCAGGAGCTAGTCGCCCTCCTCCGCTCCAAAGCCCTCTGGCTCCTCAGCCTCTTCTACTTCTTCAACTTCGGCGCCCTCCTGACGGCCGGCGGCTGGGTCGTCGAGTTCCTCACGGCGGTGCGCGGCGCCCCCTCGCCGCCACGGGCTACGTCCCCACGGGCCTCTGGGCCGGCCTGCTCCTCGGCCGGCTCCTGCTCGCCGAGCCCACCTTCCGCCTCGGCGAGCGCCGCATGCTCCTCGCCTACAGCGCCGCCGCCGCCGCCCTGCAGCTCGTCTTCTGGCTGCAGCCCAACGTCGTCGCGAGCGCGGTCGCGCTCAGTCTCATGGGCTTCTTCTCCGGGCCCTTCTTCGCTACGGTAAGTAGTAGGTAGGTAGATACACCTACAGGCAAGCCATACAGACAAACAGAGAGACAGATGCCCATGATAGGCTGATGATGTGCGTAAACTCGTTCGTGTGTTCTAATCACATGATATGACAGGGAATGTCCGTGGCTTCCAAGCTGTTCCCCAAGAAATCGCAACCCGCAGCTCTTGGTGAGTAATCCTCTTTCTTCTTGTCACGCGTCCATGTCCCCCATGACATGTCATGACATGACAAACGAAACCCAACCCAAACCTACTTACTCGTAATACGAACCAACACGATGACTGACAAGGAGGGGGAGTGGGCGGGGGCCTGTCTGTCCGTGGGGGTGGTGCAACGGACAGGCCTGGGCCTCGCCCGCCCGCCCGCTCGCTTGCAGGTTTCATCTTCGTCCTCGCCCAAGCCGGCGGCGCCATCTTCCCGTCGCTAACCGGGCTGGTCGCGACGAGCGCGGGTGTAGCGGTCCTCCAGCCCATTGTCTTGGCCCTCATCGTGGCCAGCGCATGCTGCTGGTATATGGTGCCGACGAGGGGGGTGGTCTCACCTCACCATGAGTGAGTGAGTGACTGAGTGACTGAGTAAGCGGCAGTGCAGCCGAGAGAATTGGAACAGGAGGGTTACAGAAGGATGCGCCACAACTTCAAGGAAAGGATATGCAAAAAAGTGCTGGCATTCCAGCCAGATAACAACATCAAGTCTGCATAACCGGTTCTTCCGAGTTGGTCAGCATTTACCTAGCGTGTAGTTCCAACAGGCATACTATTCTGGTCATGATTCTGGCGTAAGCAGTCACAGCTTAGGATAACGATGGATCGCAAAGAAGTATCACCATCGCAGATAGGCATTTTCTCCTGGATGCAGAACCGACGATAAGGCAATATCAGATATCATAATCATCTTGTTGATACTAATAGTTGTAGACTAAGATGTGAAGTATTGTTGAGTCTAAGAAGAGCCGAGTTGGCAGGCGGCGGGGTCGATTAATAATAACCCGACATCCAACCGGCCGTTATCATTCCCGCAAACATCCTGTTGACGTCACAACCCACACCGGTGACAGACAGGTATGGGCTTTAGTTGCAGGTGTCTCGTCTCAGGCCTATCACCAGAAACAACCACAACCTATTCGGAACTACGTACTATCACGGATTCGGGAAGTGATATACTGTGGAACCCACCACCTTTTGCATCGACAACACCATGCTCAATCTGGTCTGCGTAGGAGCATGCTATCTGGACACGATCCTCAGGTAAGCAGGGCCGCACGGAACTTACGAGCTTACCTTGCCTTACCTACTGCTGCTGAAACCGACACTGGGCCAACATCGGCGGCCTTTCGAATCCGTGCATGTGTATGTCTGACCGCGAGGACTTTTCTTAGTGTTCCTCGTTTTCCAGAGGAGGATTCCAAGCTCAGGGCGACCAGCCTCAGCGTGAGACGCGGCGGCAACTGCCCCAATTCGCTCGAGGTATTGCAGCAGCTCCTGAAGGCGCAGGAGCAGCAGAGTCACAAGGTCAGGCCGTATCTGATCTCATGCCTCCCCTCGGAGGAGGGTCCGGCCTCGGCAAGGGTCAAAGACTCCTTCGGTCCTGATTCGCCCGTCGACTTCACGAGGTGCATATACCGCGAGCAGCACGACCAGCCGGCCAGCAGCTACATCATTCGTAGCGAGGCGACGGGCACACGGACCTTGGTCAACTACAACGACCTACCCGAGATGTCAGTACACGAGTTCCAGGCCGCCATCGAAGGACTGGGCCGTCAGGATGACATGTGGGTGCATTTTGAGGTGCGTCGCCCCGATCCCTCCCCATTGGCTTCACCCGTGCCGAACACACTGAGAGATGTAATTCTGACGACCGCTACTTTATTTGTGGTGCAGGGTCGCATTCCGGAGACAACACTGCGCTGTATCCAATATCTCCGGCAGGCGTTGCCGAAGGCCAGCATCAGCGTCGAAGTCGAAAAACCGGACCGCGAGGGATTGCAGGAGTTGGCGGCTGAAGCGGACGTCGTGTTTTATTCCAAAAGTTGGGCTGAGGTTAGTGTTGTTGGGTGGCGATCGGTGGCTGCTACTACTGCTGATGATACATTCACGGCCCAACAGATGCCACAAGGGGCGGGCAAAGGGGGAAGAAGCGAAGCTGACGATATGGCAGAGTAACGGATACAAGAGTGCCCACGAATGCCTGATGGCCCAATCAGAGGTGGCACGCCGAGCGTAAGTGTTGCAAGGACGAAACGACGTTCCTTTTTGTCAACTAATCCGGCACCCTTTGGCTGACGAGATCAAAAATGGGATGCAGGTCTCTGCTTCTGTGCACATGGGGAGCAGAGGGAGCGGCAAGCCTGTCGCTTCCAAGTAAGAGAAGCGTGTCTTGCCCTGCGTTACGACCTGGGCAAACTGTTCGCGTAGTAGAGTATGTCAGCACCACAAGCACGCCCACCACCCGCCCACACCCCACACAAAGCAAGCATCCAAGTGTCTTAATAAACACGCCTGCGTGTTATAGAGAGACAATAGGAGAGAGAAGACATCAGAAATAATGACTGACGAGATCCCTGACTGTAGCACCGTTGGCGCCGGTGACACGTTCATCGCTGGGATGTTGTACGGGCTGCTGTGTCACCAGGATGACTGGGATGCGGATACAAAGGTGAGATTTGCCGTCCAGTTGGCGACGAGCAAGGTGCAGGTGGAGGGATTTGGCGGCGTCGGTACACATGTGATGGGAGACGGGGGTGATGGACCGGACCAAAAAGCAACTCCAGTGTCGTAGGCATGTAGTCAAGCTGACAGACAATCTCCGCCTGTGAAAGGCTGCAAACCATGTTTGCCCATATGACCCTCTCTGAAGTATTGTATTCTCTGCCGGCCTCCCCTACTCTCGACGACGGGCGGCTGCACCTACCCTATTGAGACGGCTATTTTGTGGCACGTACAGACTGTCTCTCTCACTACGAAGCAGGATGCTTGTTCCGCGTGTGTGGTGTATGAGGCGTGTGCACAAGAAGGAGATCTGGGTCGGGCCCAGGACCTGCAAACCATCTTGGTCGAAACCAGTAAGGGATTGGACGAGTAACGTGATGCTTGGGAACGGTCGCCCCCTTCGCCTAATGAGATGGCCAGAATCGAGCCGAAGGGCGGCGCTACGCTACAGTAGTAGTCGGAGAGAGGCCGAGAGTAGAGTCAGAGAGGAGCCTCGAAGAGCAGGAGGGGCCGGCCGAGAACTTCTCAAAGTGGATGCCGATCCCCGCATTGGGTGTTGCTTGCTGCGTCCTTCTAGAGCGTCAAGTGCGTGAGTGTGTCGAAAAAGGCCGTCCATTACATACTATTACTGGGCCGGAGCGCAGGGCGAGGACGATAGGGCCAATATCCAGCGTCTTGTTGGCTGTGTTGTGTGTGAGGGAAGGGGGAAAAAGGAGCGGTGAGTCTGCCCAAGGCGGGAGGTGGGCGACAGTGGACACATTCCATCTGATAATCTCATGTGCGGCTGGCTGGTGGATGGCTCGCGCATGTACTGATTTAAGCGATATGCTAATAAGACATGTACCAGTATCAGGTGGATATGAATCGGTCAAGCCTGGAAGTCTTTTGGGGCCTTTTTTTGGTGGTGCTTGGCCAGGTATGCTGGTAATATGTATGTATGTCTTCACTCTGCCCAGCACCAGCACCAGCACCAGCACCAACAGGGCCGTCACCCATCCACCCGTCCACCCCTCCGTCCATATGCAAGCAGCTGCATGGCCGGTTAGCCATTGTACACTTATCGTCATGCATGCGCATGCCTGCATGGAGACGCAAGGCAGGTAATGCGATCCGTCGAACAACCTCCGTGCCTCAGCCGTACATACAGTACACCCCGTGCATAGATTACCCTACAGCGACCTACGCATGTGTGTGCTGTGCTGTGCTGTGCTGTGTGCTGTAGGTTAAATGCATGTATGCACCCATGTACGTACGTACATGGCGGCGTACGTGCATTCTGAGTTTCATCGTAGGGAATCGTTGGCAAGATGGGTATCTTTAGTAAGACCAGGGGGGCCACAAGGTGTGGGCGACGGTGCCTTGCCTGTTCACGTTGCGTTGCCCGTGATGGCAATAATGATGATGATGATACTGATACCGTTACCCGTTGTGGCCGTCTGCAGCGTTCTCGACCGAGGACGAAGGGACGGAGTTTTTGACGTTTGGATTGCGCGTCTCCGCGAAACAATGGATAGGCCGATTCGGCTTGCCGTCGTGGCTCGCTAGACTACTACCTCTGCCTAGCACCGGCTCGACACACAGGACGACACGCACACACGCACAGGAGGTTTTAAGAGGCGACGCGGACGAACGAAGCTTTGCATGACGATACATCATACGGCGACTCTCGTGCCAATCAATAGCGTCGGGCATTGGGAAGAAGGATGCGACGATCGTGTCTGAGTCATGGCCATTTTTGCATCTCGACTCGGGAAAAGAAGCGATTGTTGTTCGCAGTCGTCCGGAGCTTCGATGCTAGCGCTCGCAATGACGCAAGAAACGAAACGCCCGTATGTAGGTTCCTTTTGCTGCTGAGGGTACTGCTGGGGTACCTTTTGTTTGGCCCGGTGTGGAATGGTGGTTGATGTACCGGGATACGTGTGTTTGACCCTCACTTCTTCTTTTGTCAAGCAGCCTGCAGGCGAACAGATGAGAACAAGTTTAAACAAAAATAATAAGAGAGACCAAAGCCACCGCTCTAAAAGGAGGAGGAGCCAAGAAGCAAAGGAAAATTCATGGGACGATCACGCAGCTATCGAAAGCTTCCAGTTGGCTGCCTCGCTAAGTAAAGTACTTAGTTAGTCTCACGCGGAAGGGAGCGGCCCACGTCTGCGGTTGTCGGGTTGTCCGTTTCAAGATCGAGGTTGTATCTTCCGGGCCTGGCCTGCCTGGTCGAAGCGTCGTCGTCCGGGCCTGCTAGGCTACTGTAGGTTAAGGGTTAAGGCAGGTGCTGGTTAAACCTAACCTAAGGCATTAATGAAGGACGAAACGATGGATGGTGTACCGCATGTACACCAGTCAGTCAACTTCCATCAATGGAGCGGCGGGGGATGCTAATGCTGCTGCTGCCGCCGCCGCCGCTGCTGGCTCGCTGTCTGTTGTGTGCTGACAGGGCAGAAACAACAACACCCGCGCCCACCTTTGATTGATCCCATCACAAGCCGCAGCAGGCACTAGGTGTATGTACCTCCGTACGGCGCGCGACAAATAGCTCCAAGGGCCCGAGGGCCCCATGCGCAGTCGATTTCTAGTCAGTGCCTGCTAAGCCGGAGGAGCTTGTCTGGCATCTGCTGCGGGGAGCTACCGTTTCCATAGTAGGCAGTCGCTGGGTAGGTAGGGAGTTGGGGGAGACTGGCACAGAAGCTGGTAGGCTACCTACTTTACCCAGTCTCAGGCGCCTGGTGTTATTGGCAGTGGATTGCGATCCCTACCAACCCTCACGTAACTTATCATGAAAGAAGGCGGGTCGGAGGCACCGTGTTCATGTGTACAAGCCTGTGTATATCACTTATGCAACGGCCCCAGCTTCCGTGCAGTGAGGGAGATTGATTGATAGCTGAGCACACACAGCTGGATCATCATCGTGTTCCGTCCAGATTCCGTGGTGGTACTCGGTTTTGTGTGTCTTTCATGCGGCTATCTTCGATCAACACCCAGTTCCAAGGAAAAAATAGCGCAGCTATATCCAGTCTTCCAGACGTCCGTTTTGATTGTGGTTGATATCGGTGATACCACCCCCCACCACCCCCATCCACGGAGATCTTCTGCTTGGTCTGGTACAAGTTGATCCCAGATCCTGCTGCGTTGCAACGACGACGCGGTCCTCGGGTCCGATGCAGTTGTTTCTAGTGGCACGGTGTCTGCGAGGCCGAGCAAGAGCCTTTCCCTTGTCCTTCTTAATCTGCGAGCATTCTAGGTTAGCTGCTTGCTGAACCAAGACTAATATTGATGGCTGGCAGAACATGAAAGACGAGGCTTGTCTAGGATGCCCGTTGGCCCAGTCGGTCAGGTTGCTCATCTCATTGCGGCATGAATAGATGCTGCAGCTTACTACTACTCGTAGCAGTCGACTCGTTACGGGCCAAGGTTCTAATATTAACCAGGCAGGCCGCCTTCTCCTTTGAGTAGTAGCAGTAGGTAGTATAGTTCTCATATATCATACGCGCATATCATACTTGGCAGGCATGTGTAATATACCTCTAGCCCGAGGGTGCCGCAATGCGGCCATGGTCATGGGTTCATGGGCTGGCTCATGGGCATGGGGTCTGATAGTGATGTGTGAAAATGAAGACGCGGGCCAAAAACCATCTCGACAAAAGGCGAGGCCGATTCGTGCCGCTTGGCAAAAAGTGGCTTCACGTTAGGGGGGAGAGGGGGTGGAAGCTATTACAACGTAAAGTACAAGTCTGGAAATGGCAAAGGTAATCAAGTCAAGATTCATTTTGTGTTAGGTTGGTTGGCGGGCGCCAGCTCCTCTTTCTCTGACGAGACGACTGAAAAGCACCCCTGTCGTATCACACTACACAAGGGAAATACGGCATAGCTTACCTTTTCAGACTGTATGCCGACGAAACCATATGATGACTTGTGTCGTGGGCGTCTCGACAGGGCCCTGGACACTGCCTGGGGCACGCGCTCGCGAGCCTGGCGCCCGGGGGGGCTCTCTCACCAAGGCAAGGCCAAGGGAAGAAGAAAGCGAAATGGGACTCCACCCCGCCTATCTCAGCCCCTTGAGGTCTGACTGGCTCGGACCCGTTTGGATATAGAGCAAGGTAAAATGCAGATCCAGAGGGCCGGCGCCTCTGGTACGTACACCGATAGTCGATATGACTTCAGGGTTCCATTCCGGATGGCAGAAACAACACTACGACGCTAAACTAATTAATATCCTAAGTAACCTAACCTACCACCCACCTGCATGCATACCACTACTACGCATATGCGTATGTTGTAGTTTTAGTATGTGCGAACATTCTGCTTTTTGCTATTTCTGAACCCCCTTTCCCTCCCATGACACCAATCAGAGTCATCTGCTTACCTCCAACCCAAAAAGCGCACATCGTTTCGCTGTTCGATTCGATGTGATCGTCTGTACATAAACAGAAGCCGGAATCCAAATAGCCTCGCTGTGCGAAGGTTGATTGGCAGGATTTGGGTTGTTTCGCCACCTGGCTCGAATTCGGAACAGAAGCCCCCTGGCTCCCGGCCGCTGTGCTTCACCACAGTAATAAGATGCATCCAAGTCGAGACTCGGGGGAAGTCAAGTCGCCGATAGACATTTGCAGATCTGCCCGAGAAAAAGGAAGGAAAAAACGAAACACTGCCTCGGTGGAACGCACATGGGAAAGGACAGTATACAGGCTTGGCGCTGGAGATTGGGGGTTTTCTGCCAAAACCTCCTATCGGATCGCTCAATACAACGCAATATTCGATTCACTTATTGTCCGAGGCTCGCCCGGCTCGACGACAAGTGACGAAAGTATGGGAACCCTCGTGTCTAATCATGCGTTACGTACTCGTACCGTAGCATCGCGCGCTTTGCTCGCTGACAAGGCTCCCTCACCGGCGAATGATGCATTGTTTGAACACGCCCGTGTCTCCGGTGGAGGAACCCTAACTAACAAGGCTTTCTCCAGGCGGAAGGATCTCTGAGGTCGTTTTTGCGGCGTTATTCCGTACGTGAGCCAGAGCCAGAGCCAGAGCCAGAGCCATGCTATTGCGAGTCATGGAACCTAAAACCCAGACACCCCTGCTCGTAACCTGCAGAGAGCTGCTAGTTGGTATAGAAATCTTCCAGAATTTCTTAGCATGGCTACAGCTTGGTACGGCAAGCTGACGGGGCTCAACATGAAGTACATGTAGGCTTGGTAGGGTACAACCTGCTTCAGCCTGCTCGCTCCTTTTCGTTCAGAGAAGCTCTTGACTTCACTGCCTCGCTTCGCGGTCGTAGAAATAAACTAGTCAACCCCAATAGCTGCAGCATAATTCGCGTGTTGCATATGTGTAGGTCATCACCGACTGCCTGCCGGCAAGAGAAGTATGAACCTTGAATATGGAGGAGGTAAGCTCGTAAGAAAGACATGGGCACTCACCATCTCATCTGAAGCCAGCCCATGATACCTGTACTAGTATACAATCTGTTTGTGATTGCGATGCTCCAAAACGCCACCCATGGCGGCAGCTTGCGAGACATGGGACTAAGTACCCATAACATCGGTATTCCTATCGGTTGTCGGACAAAACGTGACAAGAGACCCTCCATGTGGGTACGCCGTTGCTAACTTTTGGGCTGGGGTCTTGGTCTGAGGGGGGCAGTACTGAGTAAATTTGAAGAGGTATGCATGTACGTGGCCGTGATGTTTGCGAGAGCCTTGGTCACCTATGAATTCAAAGTACCCCCAGGTCCCCTGCAAGTGTCCATAGCCTGCTAGGGCGTTCGGGGGTAAAAAAAAGGTGTGCGTGTGGTGTGTGTGGCGTCGCTACCACGCACCTTTGTCTTTAATTAGGTAGACCATCATCAGGCTTGTTTAAGTCGAATCCGTGACGTGTCGAGTATCACCCAGTAATGGTGGGCAAAGGCCCCAGTAAAGCCAGCTGCCCCAAAGTCGTAATATCGATAACCTGGAGCAGCAGGGTATGGTTTTAGCTGCTCGATAAAAACGAGACGAACACTCCGGTGCATATGCAGCAGCCGACAGGAGGGGACCTTGCCGCCAAAGAAACGACTACTGTCTCCGAAGCCTGAAAGCTGCACTCTAATAAGTCCGACGCACCCAAGTATCAGAACTAGAATGCCGAGAGGCCGCAGCAGGAGTAAGGCACATCGCATGATGCTGGAGTAGACCGACCTGTTGTTGGTCGTGGGTGGAGCCCAAGCGGGCATACGGCATGGCAGCTGTGGTCGATGAGGGGCAAAGCGTGCTCCGTTAGTGATGACCACCGCCGAAATGAATGATTCTTTTTTGGCTGGGTTGCTTGCTGTTTGCTTTTCGCCATCCTTTGGGCACTCGGGTTTGATGAGACAGGGTATGTGGAGGCCCGCGGGGTTTCGCAGAGCCGAGGTGAATCGCCTGCCCTAACCGCTCAACAGCGTGTGCACTGTATGTAGAGGATGTTGCAGTGTCACATCAATATGAGCCTCTTTCCATGTAGACCGGTGCTCGATATATTGATCCCGTGTCGTATTATCCGAGAAGTGAGCCCAAGCCAGCGAGGCAACGCTATGGCGGACTCATAAGCCTCCAGGCTAATGTGCTTTCAGTGACGCGGCTTGGGAGGTAGTCGTTTGACGTCCAATGTGCGTACCCTCTGCACGAACGTAGCGAGGTGTTCGATGCCGGTGGTAAGCATCGGCTTTGTCGACTGGCCAGCCATTCGGAAGCAATGTGGCCATTTTCCTGTTCATCTATTTCTTCTTCTGCTAATGCACAGGTGTTCCGATAAGCACGAAAACCATGGCGTGCCAATATCGTAAATGATGAACAAACTCCCGTGGACGCCGCGTGGGATAGTGGTCAGCATCTCATATCTACACTGCAGTCGTGCTCACTGACTTAGCCATGGAGCTTAAGCAAACCCCCTAATTGGAAGAAAGTCAGACACGGAGCGCTGAGCCAAACGACACCACACGGCAGACTGCTGCGGTGTCGTGGCACGGGTCCCATGCGTCTTCCAATATTGGGCATGACCGGGTAGTGAGGCCTTGGGCGTGGTGTGGTTGGGATGGTTCTTCATGTCAGAATGACAAAAACACTCGACAGGGCCTTGCGGATTTGTCTTCCCTTTTTTTTCGGGGCGAGGGGGAGCGAGGGGGCAAGAGCGCGAGAGAGGGCCCTGAGGGACCGCTGAAGAGGGCCTCACCATGCTAAAATTACTGGTCAGCAGGCTCGCAGGGGCAGCCTAATTCTAGGTAGTTGCAAGGGGCGATCGCTCAAGTTCAATGTTCTGGGCCGGGGTTCAATGAATACCTTTCCAGGTAGTGGTCCTCGGCCAGTAGATTCAGCCACGCAGCATGATGTGAGAGACTAAATCTACTGGCTTTGGCATGTACTTCGCGCCGCATGCAGATGAGACGAGAAGTGAGCAGCGCCCTATTTTTCTTTGCTTCTCTCTCGCCCGTGGGCAATGACGGTGCAATTACCTGCAGGCACGCATCCATCCCTCCAGCGCTGTATCTCTGCTCAGGTATGGTGGTGCAAGACCAGATTCATCTGTGCCAACCGGAGGTACAGGTACGATGTGTGTCGTGCCAGGTTGTTTGATTGCTGCACACTGGAATTGAGGACTTGCTGTCTGACTCTTCTGAGATTACCCGCCCATTTGTCGCCTTCTGGCATGCCTTAGCTGATGGATGCCGTCACGGCCATCACTACCACTACTGGCAAATGCACGACTCGCCGTCTGCAAGCATCTACGCACATGTGGAGGAGGAGAGGGGATCTATGCAATTCCGTCAAACACGGAAATACGCTGGCTGTATGAGCAGAGTGTGTACGTGTAGTGTGGTGGGCGAGTTGCGCGCCAATCCAACCCGCTTTGCAAGACAGGGTTTGTACATCTTTTTGTGATACGAATCCATTCCCCCATAGCATTGCGGTGCGCCTACTACCACTACAAGTATGTACCCATCACCACCATCACAACCACGCTACCTCCAGACTCCAGCGGGTGGCCAGGTGGGTAGGGTGCTGTGCTTTGCTGCACTGCTGGGAGGTACAAGGGAATTCCAGCAGTTTGCAATGCGTTGTTGGGCCATCCACTATCGGTGAAACTGGGCCAGCCGAATGGCATCCTACGGCTAAGACGCAATTAGAATCTGGGATTGTCTGGCTTCCTCCACCAATCAAGGCCGGGTTGTCTGACTCTTCAGGAAGCTCAAGGGGTTGGACGAGAGGCGCATTAGCTGCGACAGCCAAAACGTTCGGCTTTTCCAGGTGTTTCCCAGACGCCTAACTTTTGTGGCTGTGGACCACTATTGGCAACTCGAGCTTCCCGGTTGAGCGTGATGGGCTGCAGTCTGGATGTACCTCGAGCTACTATCGTGTGCACCACTAATTAACACCGCAGAAACACACAGCACACGACACACAGCAGTACCATGCCTTTTCTGTGTTGTTTTTCTTCTTCTTCAAAGGTGGTGCACTATCCGCCAGAACCCCGTAGTATCTTCCCCTCTTAAATCCCCTCCTCCAGGTCCAACAAGCGTGTTACTTCCTCGCCATGCCCGGTGGGCATCGAGTTGCATGGGTAAAGTGGCTATCGTCAAGTACATACATCCATACTGCTGACATGCCACGATACGATACAGTTTGGAGGTTGTCGTGCGTAGGCGGAGGAAATCCCTGGATGCCCATGACCAACCAACTTGCAAATGCACATTCGGCGATGCACAGCCTATCATGTTGGAATCCTCTTCGTGGCGATCCATTCTTTTTTCCCCTTCGCTTCCTTTTTTCCCGCTTGCTTGACTGGACGGCTCTGGGCTAACCAGATCCAGCACCCAAACTACCTGGCAGACACAGTTGCATTTCGTGATAAAACTCGCATGGCATAGGTGTTCAAGCAAGATCGACACTCGACTACAAGGCTGCAAAATGCCTAGATCGTGTCTCATTCCGGGGCCGTTGTTGTATCGTATAGGCATGGAGGTATTGCAGATTGGTGTTAGCCGGAGTACCTACTGTACATCGCCGCAGTCTTCAAATGCCAATGGCCATATGATACATTGGACAAGGCAGGCCCAGCCTGCCACTCTAGCCACTCACTGCCAGCCGAGCCAGAACCAGACTTTTCATGCAAGCACCGTTCCATTTGCAGGAGCGGGGCTCCGAGTAAGCGGCTGCCGCCCTTGTCTTTTGTCACCTCGGTACCTTGCAAGCTTGTTTCCTCACTCATTGAGGTCTCGCTCTGACTGCCTGCTGGCATGTCCTCCACCACCCCCTCCCTTTCCCCCTGGCCTGGCCCTGGCCCTGGCCCTGGCTTCCAGTGGTAGCAGGCCCTGGGCGGGTACTTACGACACATTTTAGCAGACCTCACCTTCTCTGACAAAGGATTAGGTAGGACCGGACGCAGCCCGCGATTGGTGGTTCAGACTTGGCTCGCGGCCAAATTTTTAAAAAAGATCCCTTTGTTTTCACATCGCGCCGATCCTCCAATCCCGATTCGATCAAATCTCACCTGGACCGCCCGTCTCACATATCGATGAACTGTACAAGGACCTCCAGACCTCCTTCTCCTTCTATTGAGGGGCTTGTTCCGTGCCAATCTGGCTCACAACCCAAGCCGGGTATTATGGGGCCGCCCGCCCTGCTCTCCTTGTCTCTGAGGGTGAAGGTGAGGGTGCAAAGGATTCGTATGCCGCCATCATGTCTGATGGTGTTGTTACCGACATGGCCAATAAAGTAAAGTCCGTATCAGAAAAGGCAAGCTTGGCCTCGCCCTCTCCAAACGACTCGTCATCTGACAAGGGCAAGGGGAAGCCACGATGAGAACTTCAACCCGAAGCGGGCCCAGCTTTTTCTCTCATTTGCACATGTACGGAAATACTGAAAAGTATCGATTACTAATGGGGTTATTTGGCATGTCCTTGAAGCTATCCAGATGGATACTGAATGGTTGTTGTCTTGTCTTTGCTACCATGGATACGTACCACCGCCCGTTGCTGTATCTGGCCATTGTCATCATCATCATCGTCAAGGATCAACAGGAAAAGGCTCAAGGATGCACATGAATCCACTAAAGACTGATGGGCATTCATCCCAGGCGAAGGCGGCTTCTTTTCAACTGGCACACAGGGCCACTCGGTACACTCCTTGTGCATCTACGACTGGAAATGGACATTCCCCTCTTCTTTGAATCTCCATCTGCCTGTCCCAAACAAGTGTTTCCCGTAAACCATGCGGGAGACAAGCAAGGGTAAATTGGAACCTACATTTGCTCCAGGGGGTGGTGAACTCACAGGCGAGAAGTGCTGATCCGCCGAGCAAAAGCCACCAAATCCTGATGGTCACGAGCAACCCCCGTGGGTGGGTGTAATATGACCAAGCTCGCCCCGCTGAATCTTGAGCCCCCTTGTCAGCGGAAAGCCACTCCAGATTTGTCCTGCAAGGAATCAGCACCTTGAGCAAGCGTTCGATGCTGCGCTACTTCCCGACGGTACCCTGTCTGGCTGCTAGCCTGGCTACTGGCCGGCTCTAGCATGTGGGGATGGATATAGCGGCGGTTCGACAGTCAGTCAGACAAACCTCAAGACCTCAGCCCACACTAGTGCATGGGTAGCACAGGCAAAGTACATGGACCCTGGACCTGCACCTGGTATCGCCAGGCATCACGGCGGCGTGATTCTTTACTCGTCAGTGCGTGGGTTTGATTGGTATCCCAGTACTTTGCTGCGCTGCTGGGTCTGCGACTCTGCAGGGCCCTCGCTTCTAGACGTACCCCCTTTCAGTGGTTATTCTTGAAGGCGCTACATACGCCGTCCATCGAAAACCGTTAATCTCTGGGTTCCAATGACTCCTTGGTCAGATAGACTCACACCCTAATGTTTCTGCTTTAATCCCCCTTGGATCTTGGGAATCTGCTGCTCACGTTGCACGAGGTCACAGTTGACACCCTACCACTTTCCTACAGGGACGACGTCTTTATCTTACACGGATATGGCCTGCTGCGTGCGGGCACAAATCGATACGAAATAGGCAAGCCAGCGACTGCAGACAGCTTGCCAAGAGTACGTACCGGTCGAAAGGCGCCGCCTTGTGGCTTCTGTCCCTTTGACCTCTTTCGAAACCCGTTCCTTGACCGCCCACCTAATTAGAATATACCTTGCAGATGGCCATGCTACGGCTAGTACTTACATGAGATCAAAGACTTTTGCAACCTGGTCCGATCCACTACACCAACACAACGCTACCTTCCGTACCATATCATCATCCGCCGCCCGTCCCCAGCCTGATATCGATGCAATAAAGAATCCCCTTCCCAGACTTGTGGGATCCCTGTCACAACCATATGACGCAGGGCTAAAAGTCTACTAAGAATGACTGCCAAACTTGTAGAGAAAGAAGCTAGGCCTGCAGGCGCACACTCCTTTGCGTGCATACAACGACGCTTGCCGAAAAACGGGCCCATGTCTCTGAAGTACTGTTTCTCGGTTCCAACACCCAATATAATCCATATGCCAGCAAGCAAGCCCGGTCATCTTAGGTTTGATCTATTCTCTTGATGAGTCCTTTCCCCTCTAGGTTATTATTACTGTTCAACATTCTTGGGTCCTGAGCACTTAGGAGTCTAGGTGGACCATTCTCATATACCCCCTTCGATATCTACAAAACCATTCGATCTCCCGGATATCAGAGACCTTGAATCTCTATCTCAACACCAGCAACCATACCACACCACCATCTACCTCTCAAGTAGCAGTCTACTTTGCAGCTACAGCAACACTATCTCGTCTCTCCAGAACATATTTATCTCCTGCTTGACACCGCCATGATGCAGTCTCTCATGGGAGGCATCCCAAGCCATGCACCTCAGTTCTATGCCGCCAACACGGTAGCCGATGAATACACTAGACAGTTAATGATGGCCGAGTCCGCACGCCAGTCATATCGGGCCTCTAATGGATATCGCCCAACCAACGCCATGCGTGTCACCAAACCTGGCAGCGCCAGCACCAGCCCACAGTCTATGATGGCCAGGAGGAGGACACTGGTGAACGATAACAACATCGCGAAACGGCGGCAATATGCCCTTCAGCAAATGCAGATGGCAGAGTCGTCCTACGAGTCTTATCAGGAACCACCCAAGCGGTCCAGTCGACCAGTGAGCTGGCATCCCAGCACACAATTTCAACAGCCTCAGATGGTCATGTACCAACAATGCCCGCCGCAACAGCTGGACTACTCGCAATATTTCATGCCAGCCCCTACACAGTACACGGAAGCCGATATCTACGCAGCTTACCAGCAACTGCCGCCTACTCCCGCCATATATTCTGGACATACTTCACCTGTGGCCACACTATCACCTGTATCGCTACCATTTACGACTACTGCCCAGGAGCATGTACCGCCGCAATATGTGACAGCTTCCGATACCTGGGCCGCTCCTACACACTTTAATACTACCCAATATGGATCTTCATACGGCTCGTCTTATGAGTCCAATGGAAGCCCCGATACCACAGAGCCTTTTCCTTCATATACAGGCCAATCCACCTTCACTTGGGATGCAGGCTCTTCCGCAGAGTACCTTCCCGCCACTACGCCGCCCACGCCGGAGACCTTCCAGCCCGTTGCTCAGCCAGAACCAGTAGTGCCGGTTGAAGAACCCAGCTTGTATCAAGCCGAGGAAGAGTCCGAGGAGGAGGGCGAGATCTTGATTGGGATGGGACTTTACGACACCCCCGACAAGTCCGACATGGATCCCCAACTGGACCACTACAGGACGACGACGTCGGATCTATTAGGGTCAACTTACAGAAAGGGGGCTGGCCTCAAGCTAGAAGAGGCCTGGGAGCCACCCAAGGAGGAGGAGGAGGATGAAGAGGAGGACGCCGAGAGCGAGGAAGAAGAGTAGCATGGCTGCCGAAACGGGTATGAGCCTGCTGCAATGAAATATTCGAACGCAATTATCAAGCAAAGCAATTTGGTTGAGTAATTCCGAGCATAAAAAGCCCAACAGTGGCATCTCCCTAGCTATCATGGGTCCTGAGATGTCATTGGGTATGCGATGGCGGTCTCGCATCACGCTCTTTATTTTCTGTTAGTCCACACTTGGTCAAGCACCAGTGCAAGACGGGCAACAGAAAATGCATGTACATAAATAATTATCAGGTGAACCTGGCGGCTATAGCATCCCCCGGTCAACCTAGAAGTCACAAAGACCAAAAAAATTCAGAAAGCAATTATCAATACTTGTCAAGAAATTTCCACATGGTGATTGTTCTATAATTTCGATTTGGCTGAATACCTCATAGGATCTTGCTAGAGTGAACGACTATCCTATGGCCAGCGGGGGTTGCCGCCTGAAACGGGGTAAGCAGCGTACGTACGCAGGCACTACTTACTTGGCAAGGTATCGTAAGAGGGCGCATGAAAAGAGGACTCTGCTGACTGGCAGCCGTTGGTGATGATGAAATTGCCGTGCCCGGTAGATTGCTGGCTGGGTGCGTGCCCCCCTTGACGAGGCCCCCGGCTGTCGTTTCCAGAAACCTTCAAATGAGTACGTACCTGTTGGCAGACGACAGGGGGTCGTCTGGGACTCCATCTCCGTCCCTACCTTAGAGTCCCCAGCAGGACGGACGGGCATTTCCAATTTTAGCGTGCCGCTAGAACAGTCGACCCTGGTTTCCATGTGGGGAGACACACGGTTGCTTGAGAAGCGGGAATGTGGGGGGTCGCACAGACGCCTTTTTCCTTCTTCTTCTTTGCTGTGCAGTCTTTTCTTTTTCTTGAATGCTCATCCATGCTCCCTGACCCAAGCTCCGAGCAGTGGGCAGGCAGGCAGGCAAGCAGCCAGCACCAGTCACCCAGGTCCCCACTGCAAGTAAGTACCTGTCTCTTCGTACCTTCAATTTGATCAGAATGGATCTTAACCGAATCCACCTTTCTTTCTTTCTTTCTTTTTTCTCTCCTCCCCATTCCAACACCCTCTCTTGAATGCTCCATTCCTTTGCTCTGCTCCACTGCTCTGCTCCTCCGGTGAAGTGAATTGCAAATCGTCAACTGACTGGGTCGGGTACCGCAGCAAGCAACAAGACCCTTCAACCACAGAAATCAAAGCAAGGAAATCTACACATGTACTGGACGTGGGAAAGATAGGCGGTCTGTGCTCCCAAAACATACTGGTACTATCTCCTGCAAGAAAGAAAGCGAACAGCCGCTCTGTTCTCACCGGCTGGGCATCTCCCGACGGCCCGGCTGCTGCAAGACTACCATGTATGCGAGACTAGTCCACAACACCAAGTAAAGGTACTTACCTACCTAGGCTGCTACGTCGGGCTCAGCCTGACACAAGGGATCAGAGAGGATCGGGACGATGAGAGATGTGTGCATGTGTATTCGGTTGAGACCCTGTTTTATCCTCTTCTCTTTCTTGCTTGTTCTGCTCATTATTTGAAACTATACGTTGCACAACGACAGGGACAAAAAGTACACACCCTGCCTACTTGAGGTATCCATCCCGAGCGTGTCAAACCCGGTGGATCGTCGACAAACTTCCCTAGCCTGCTCCGGTCTAAGCGTCCATCCATCTGCATAAGACTACTACTTGGTACTAGTAGTAGAACACGACCACAAATGAATACGACCGTCAACTCCTCCCCTCTTCAGTACTCTTGGACATGGGGGACTCCCTCCTCCGGGTGCGCTTGATGGCGCAGTCGGCGGAGCTCCCAGTACCAAGGTAACGCCGACCTCTAGGTTAGGGGCGTCATCCTGCTACTGTTAGCTAGCTTCGACAATATGGCCCTGCGAGTAAGTTGAAGCGTATAATCTTCCGGTACTGATATACCATTACGACTGCATGCACCTCAGCATCCTTCAAGTGTTTTAAGGTTTGCCGTTTGCCCTGTCCGCTTGTCCGACCTTGCTTATTGCTTGCTTGCACTTTCTCTCTGTGTACCTACAACCTTGGTTGTAGCACGTAGCAGCACTAGTGAGGGTGAAGATTTCGGTCTGGTCACTTGGCAGCCCCGGCATTTTCGAGGTTTCATTCGCGCGCCCACCGAACCTCCGCCTGGGGGGGGCGGTCAATGGCGCTTGTCGTGGTCTTTTTGGCGACCCACTCCCACTCGTGAGAATCACAAAGGCGAAACGGTATAACCCGATACCGCCGTATCCGAGATGCTGTCGGTTGGGTAGCAGCAGGCAGCAGGATATGCAAGGAGGAGTACTGAAGGGGGCGGCGGGGTGGCAGAACCTCCTCGTCTTTCTGAGGTGACAGCAGACAACAAGCAACTTCTTGACTCGAGCAAACTCTGCGCTACCATCTACCTCATACGACGCACATACAGGGCTCCTTCGATCTTTTTTTTCTCTCTCTCCTCCCTGCATCAATCACATGGGCGAGCGGATTACTGTCCCTTCTCGCTACCCTTGACTGAAATATTTATGACGCGAAGACCCCTATAGCCGCGCATCCAGGCTTCTTCGCCTGGGTCCATTTCGGATAGCATGGCGGAGATGGATGGAGGTTTCCAGCTTTATTAGCAGCGACGAAGTATCGACCAGGCAGTCAACCTAACAAGGTGCCGACAGACGGGCAAAAATCAGCGCCCGTTTTCGAAAGGGAAGGTCATAGAGACCAGATGATGGTTCGACCAGTCGCTCGCTGCCCAGCCAGCCCCTTCCTGACACCTTTTCTTCCAAAAGGACTCGCTCACTTGGAACTAGGGACGGGAGGCCCAGACAACTCTCTGCTCTACCACATGGACGTACGATGTATCATCAAACGACCGTTTCTCCTCGCACGCTCTCATCGGGTGTGCCTTCGGCTTGGGCCAGTGCCACCACCAAAGGGGCTACCTCCGCGTGGGTCAATGCCATCTTCTACATTTAATCGAGGGGGTGGGATGACCAGTCTCGTATTTGGTTTGACCATAAGTACGTCTTGGCCGCCTCACCGAATCACCGACCCCAAGAGTGAAAATGGGAAGTCCAGGAAGCATGTCACCGAAGTGCATCCCGTTCAGCCTGTCGAGGGGATCGTCCCATCATACACGTTAACAACATTGAACACAATGACTGGGTCAATTCGAGTCAAATGAAGCAACGCACGCAGCTTGCAGCGGTCAACGATGCGTATCCAGGCAGAGCGACCTTTGTTGACTCGAACGAGAAACACCAAAAGCCCACCCGGCAACGGACGCACCAAGTTGTCCCCAACGAGTGGTTCACGAGGGCGATCTCTGGCTTACTTAACCTGTGCGATGCCTTTATTGGCTACCGTGTGCGAAGGGGAAGTGGGCGCGCAGGGGGTTTCTAGCCCAGCACTCTTTTCTTTCTGGGATCGAGTCACGGCAAATGAGGGAGACCTCTCTTTAACTTCACGGTAAGGTCTATGCTATGAACATGACGGTTGTGACAAGCCATGGTGAACGAAGCTAGTTGGCATGTGTGGAGTGACGACCAGGCCTCGATTGATCTCTAACCTGCTGTCTGCGTTACTATACGAAGGCGACTACAGCTCGCATTGAGCATGCATATAAGCCACTGTTCCTACTGAGAACGTGTTCGTTTGGGTGCAAAGAGGCAGCTTGTTGTCGAAGCAGAACTCTGTAGCCTCCCAAAGTCTATTGGATCATCTATCGTTAGGTTAAAAACTTTACTGCATGACCAACAACAGGCATGTCTAAGATTAGTAACACCTAAGAAAACATCTAAGGTGAGTAGCAGAGAATGTGTACTAACAATATCTCGGCATTGGACATTGAAAGATGCTATGTTGGCGACGGACGGTGTAGTGTAGCGTACATAGGCTTGGGTTGGTGGGTTTTTCAGGTAGCCTCGAAAAGTAACTGGGCCACTTCCGATCAATGGCACAAATTTCTCGACCATAAGCCAGGATCGTCATTTAAACAAACCAGCCTCCCACTCCCACTTTGAAAGACTCGCGACGGAAGAAGCCAATCTCGTCAAGGGGGCACCAAGCAGGCCAACATCTCTTCATTTCTCTTTTCGGGCAATTGCACACTTGCAGGGGTTGTTCTTCTCCCTGTTTAAACCTGATACCACCGTCCACCGATCGCTCGCTTTCCTCCAGCCGCCCAAGATGGTTCAGTACATCCACACGCCTTGGCGGGACCGGGCAGAACTATTGAAGGTCCGGCAGGAGTTCTATCCCTCAGAGCCCTCGCTGCCGCCGACCAGCGCCGAAGCTACTGTGGCAGTTGCTGCTGCTGCGCCTACCACTTCTCCTGCTGCTGCGACGGTGGCGGCGGATCCGCAATCGTCGTCGTTGTCGTCGTCGTCGTCCAGCGAAGAAGCTCAAAAGCGCCATGCCGTCTGGAGAGTCTCCATGTGGATGCAGCGCGGCAGCTGCCCCCACATGGTCGAATCTACGAGCCTCCTGACGGCCGCCATCCTGCTAGATCTTCAGGAGGCCAGAAATGGGGCGGATAGCCTGTACGAGGCCGTCCGACTCGCCTACTCCGCCGCCTTCAGCCGGTAGGTCCTCTTCCCTTCCACATCCCTCGCTCGTCTTTCTGTTGTGGATTTACTTTGGTTTTATTTCCCTTTCCCCTCTTTCTTTGGACGGAGGAGATGCATGCACACTTGCATAAGCCCTTGCCGCGCATGCGCTGTGCTGTGCTGTGCAGTCTGTGGGTGTGTTTTGAAACCTTGAAAATACAGTGGCTACGTGAGACATTAGCCGCCCTCCGAGCGAGGTTGGCTTCCTTGCCACTCTAGGTTCGATCTGAGTCTGCATTGAATGAATGCCCGATTTGAAACCTCAACCGACCAGTGTCGCGGATACTTGGTTTGGTTGCGCCCACGGCCGCTCAAACCATGTTTCGTTTTGGCCTTGTTTGTCTTCGCGATCTTTCCTTCTTTTGGGGGCTTGTCAGCTTGCAACTACTCCAGCCGGCTGGCGCCTCTCGAGAGTTCGCCAGACCGGGGAGAATAATGCGCAAGCGATGGACCGATCACAAGCCCCAGACTTATTCTGGGTCGTCTTTAGTCTTTGACTCTTGACGCAGCCACTGGCTCAGACGTAGCAGATATCCGCATTTACCGGGCTTCATCATTAGGAGTACTGCTGCTGAAGAAAACTAACTAATGATGATAGGTTCGTTACGGGACTGCTCGATGGCCAACAGGAGAAGCAGCAGAAGCAGAGCATGTGGTCGATTGCGAAAATCATCGGTCTGCCAGCGACCTTTGTCGAGCTCAGGCATCAATGCACGCACGAGCAGCTTCCGCCACTGCTGAAGCTCCGGTCCGCGGCTCAGAAGTCTCTCGTATGGATCTGGGACTACTACTGGCGGCATTTGCCTGACGATGAAGCTCAGGGCAACCCTGGTGGTGCCTCTGCAAGAGATGCCTGCATAGAACTGGTGTCGAGCTACCTACAAGAGACGGATGCGGCGAAGAAAAGTACCATGGAGAAGTGGATGAGACAGTATGATGAGGTGCTTGTCCTCGGGGCTCTTTCGGAAATTGATTCAGCCTGCAAGGACCCCTTGGTGCTTCGGCGTTCTTTGCAGCTATATAGGCACATCGTGGATGGCGGCATGAGCTCGGCGGGTGAGCACGAGTCATCGAGCAGCAGCAAAGATCTCGGGGCTCTACAAGCTGAGCTCGCTCATCAAACTAGTCAGCTTGACGCGCTGCAGCGCTCCAAGACTGGCGTCGAAGCCGCTGCACCGGTCGAGTCACCTGTCATGACGAGAGGGTGGTCTAGATTCCAAGGGGCGTGGAAGCCGAAGCCTATAGGAGTGGTGTAACTCTAGATGTCACCTAATACAGAAGAAAAGATGTATTCTCATTTGTCATGCAATCCACTGCAGTGCAACTTGCTTCCTCCAAATCATGTGCTTCCAAGAGGAACTTACTACAGTCGCCATCTCGTGATGTTGCAGAAGCGGATGGCCGGCAGCTGTTGCCCGCCTTTGCCGGCTGACAGCTCCGCAGTGTGACTGCCGCTCAACGTCATCGCAGAAATGCGGCAATAGTGAACGGCCTTGACTGCATTACCAATCGGAATTGCGTATGTTCGTGCTAAGGGCCATTGAAGCTCCCGACAGTTAACGAGAGAAACATCCGATTCTTTCGAAGAGAGATATTCACTTCTTCTTTTTCACGTTCTTCCGGCTTCATTTCTCTATGAATCGAATTCTTTCGGCCCGGCCGTTAGCTTCCAGTAAACTCAATACACTTGCAGCCTCTGTAAGTTTCCTGAAGACTGGTGGTGTGCGATGATGTATTGCCGTCTGAACAATGGGACTAACGCTGGGGCGCAATTGGTCGCCTGCACTATAGCTTGCCTTCTCTCGTGCCATGCATATCCAGTCGATCCCCATGTGTAAGCCTTTTTCGGACCTTGATATGTGACTGCCTCGCGGATCGCGGCTCACACAAGATTGGTCGAATGTAGGGGTGGGCAGTAGCAATAACTACGCCTACTTGGTAAAGGACGACAAGTCCAAGGATGCCGTCATCATCGACCCGGCACACCCTGAAGAGTGAGAGCCCAGATGCAGCCCCTGTCGGTGTCGCTTGACTGGTTTACTGATAGTATTGGTGCCTGGTAGAGTTGTCCCGGTGCTCAAGAAGGCCATCCAGGACGGCGAGATCAACTTGACGGCTATTGTCAACACCCACCAGTAAGTGCTTGCTGTTCTCAATATCGCCATCACTTTGCTTCAAGGTGCTGGCTGGCGATTGGTTTCTGACATGCTTCGCAGCCATTGGGATCATGCAGGAGGCAATAAACAGATGGTTAGTTCTTGTGCTACTTTGGTTCCTCATCCACGGAAAGACAGAAGTTATTGACTTATGGCCCGTCTACCCTCATTGTAGCTTTCTGAGCTCGGCAAACTCCCGATATACGGCGGTAAGGAGTGCGAGGGTGTGACATCCACCCCCGCCAACGGCGATGGCTTCAAGCTCGGCAACATCAAGATCAAGGGCCTCTACACCCCCTGCCACACCCAGGACTCCATCTGCTGGTATATGGAGGATGGCGACCAGAAGGTCGTCTTCACTGGTGATACCTTGTTCCACGGCGGTAAGTTAGGCTTTCTTTGTGTCAGACGTATGTTTGGTTACTTGCTTGCTTGCTGACTCGCGATCCCAACAGGTTGTGGCAGGTTCTTCGAGGGCACGGCTACCGAGATGCACAAGGCTCTGAACAAGACGCTGGCGGCCCTGCCAGATGACACCAAGGTCTACGTAAGTCATCATGATAAGCTCGGCCGTGGATACAAGACGTGGTCAATAGCATCACTGACAGCATATAGCCCGGTCACGAGTACACCAAGGCCAACGTCAAGTTCGGCGTGTCTGTCTTGCAGAATGAAGCAATCAAGGCGCTCGAGTCCTTTGCGGAGAACAACAAGGAGACGCAAGGACAGTTTACCATTGGAGATGAGAAGGTACGTGTTCCGTCTTCAACGAACAATTTCGGTTACATACAAAAGACGCTTACTGACTTGGGCGTCTAACTAGAAACATAATGTCTTCATGCGAGTTGACGTAAGTAGATGATCATACCAAGGACCTAGACAATCTTGCTGACATGCTATCTCTAGGACCCCGAGATCCAGAAGGCCACTGGCCAAACAGATCCCGTCGAAGTCATGGCCAAGCTCCGCGAGATGAAGAACAACTTCAAGTGAGTGTACATAGAAGTTGAAGCTCTGGGTGGTTGACTACCCGGGCAGTGGCGGCCGCTGATATCTCAAAAGCCCTCCAAGTGATAGTAAGCTCTAGCTTCCGAAGTTGTAACATACATGTATGGATTTACCGAGTCCACCAACAATCAATATAAGAATATGACCAAAGGGTTCTATGTGCAACGTATTATGCATTATCTCGCTGTTGACAGATGATGTGATGAGGGCTGATAGTTCTAGGTCAAGTAAGGGGCCGCTCGGCAAAAACATGGGTTGGAATCCTTCATATGGGCAATGGTAATGATCACCACTGCTTCACATTCCCATGCGACACTCCATATTCGCCCTTTATCTAATCAATATTCCATTTAGAAGTGAGTAACAGGTGGTGGGTGCGTGGCACTCAGTGATTGTAATCATAGACCAAGTAATAAATCAGGTAGGCTTGGTGCTCACTCACCGAGTACAACTAGATGAGGACTTCAGGAAGGAACGACTTTGTGCAACAGCTACATTGAATGTTGCGAATAGTAACCACATTCAACACCTTTGATACGTATAAATTCGAGGAAAGGGTTCCCCATCTGAGGTCTGCTCTATTACTTCTCTACAACCATTTCACGCCTTCCCTTTGGTGCATACCCAACAACACACACCAAACACCCAACCGAATCAGGACACTACCCAGCACACTGAACACACCGAACACAACCAAATAAACACCACCCATCTTCAAGATGATGAACACTTACCTTGTTGCCGGCCTGCTGGCATTCCTATCTTCTCAGGCCTTGGCCCTGCCTGCCACCTTGACAAGTACTGCTTCCAAGTCAACGGCATCGTTCGAGCCTGTCGACTACCATGACAACCTCTGCGAGGAGGTGTCCTACACTGACCAGACCAGTGCCGATTCGGCTCTGACCTCGGACTGCCGGGATCTCATGTCTTGGGCTAACGTCACCAAGGGCGTAAGTTTTACCTCTTTATTTTCTTTCTAATTTTTTATTGTTTCCCTACGCAGCCCTCTGGGCGGCAAGTAACTTCCAACTTCTTGGATTCCTTTTTCTTCTTCTTGTGCTAACAAGACGGGAAATTCTCTCCCACCTAGTTCTTCGTCCTCGACGCCCCTTCCGAAGACTACACCTGGACCCTCCAGACCAACCGCTCCTGCACCGTCACAGTCAAGTACGTCACCCCGCCCGACGCCTCCGCCGCCGTCTACATCGGCAACGGAGACCTCTACCAGATCCTGGACCATGCGCTCAACGGGACCGGCCAGACGGTCGGGTACACGGGTAACTGGAACTGCACCGATGAGCAGTACCCGGCCACTCCCCAGTGGTGGATCAAGAAGGCCGACGCTTCTTCATCTGCTTCTGCTTCCTCCCCCAAGCTGGCTCGTCAGTGGCTTGGTTCCCACCCCCATACCGAAGACGGTGACCCTGACGTTTGCGACTCGATTATCGGCGGTGGATCCAGAAAGCACAACGCCGTGACAGGTACTTCTTCTTCCTATCCTGCTCGTGCTTCTGCCATCATCTCCTCCGCTCTCTCTGCCGCCAATAACCTGGCCCGCCCCCCTCCTCCCCAGAAGCAGAAGCGTGACGCTCCCGAGGCCCCCTTCGCCCCCGGCAACCAGTCCTACACCGACTGCGGCACCTCGAGCTTCACGGACCTGACGACCAATGACTCGCCACACTGGTACGACTGCGCGTCGATGTCCAGGTTCACGGGCAACAACGGCGAGTGGATCCTGTCGGAGGGCTCGGACTCGGGCGAGTGGTGGCGCCTGAGCATGCCCGGCGTCGCCATGGGCAAGTGCGAATTCGTCGTCCGCAACAGGGAGGGGCGCCCGCCCGTGGGCAACCACGACGTCAACACCATCTTGCGCTACATCCAGTGCGAGAAGGACCGCGCCAAGGGCCAGACGGCCGAGTACAAGGGCGGCTTCACCTGCGGCGCAGCGCAGACGAAGGTCGAGTGGTGGATGCGCAAGACGCAGCACTAAGCAGGATTGGATGGGTAGATAGATCGGTGCTTGGCTTCTTCGGCTCATCATACAGGGGAGTAGTTGTCAGCCGGTCGGGGCGGCAACACCACATGTGGTTCTTCTATTCGGGAGTCACGTTACAGAAGGAGTAACACATAGATGGCCATGATCTACTTCGGATCCGGCTTGATAGACGGTTGACCACCTGTCAACGCAGACGCAATGAATTACATGCAAAAACACATCTGATTTACTCTCTGGAATTGGTGAACTGGCGATAGACTGAAGGCAAAGAGTGAGATAGGCATGTTTCGTAAAATTAACAAAAATGTTATTGATCTATGGAGAATGTATCCCACAAGCCCTAAGCACCTGCCCAACTATCGGAGCGAGATGGCTAGAGGGACCCAAGGGAGAGCTGGCCACGTTTGGACCAGCCCGAGCGTCTGATTTTGCTTCACTGTCCACACTTGACCGTTGTAGAGTTTGGATATTTTCGAAACGGTAAGCTCTAGCATAATTAGAAGCGGGTGTTTTTGGGTGTGTGTATCATACAGTCGCTGTGGACGTTGACACGACACGACACGTATATCTAGAAGAGAAGGGAAAACGAGAAGGAAATATGTCGGAATGGCCGGCCCGGCTGCCAGCTTCCAGTAGATCTGTTACCTGTGTGGTATTGCTCAAATCCAGGACTGTTCGACGAGGGGTCGATGGCAGCCAACAGAGCGTTTCCTCAAACTGTCTGCAGCAGAGCCAGCGAATCTATTGCCATATTGAGGCCATGGAAGACTCATAAGCGTCTGCTGAAGGAGATTCTTGGGAAAGTGTGTCGAATTGTGTGTTGGGAAGAATGAGAGTTCCGGTTGAGGCTGGACTTCTGTGAAAATTTGAAGTAGTCGGGAAAAGTGGACCGCTACACAGTGCTTTCCAACTCGCCCATCAGAATACACTGTACGGGCCTTCTGTACATTATTACAAGATATTAATTTTTTATAACGTGGTTTACTATTAAGCGGATTATATTACCTCTCGTATTACTTTTTTTAATTAATTATATTAATTAAACTTTAACGCGTTTTATTTTTATAATAATAATACTTAACGTGGTTTATTATTAAATAGCTCGTATTATTAAGTGGTTTACTTTTACCACTTTTTAATACTTTTATAAAAATTATTTTAATCACGACGCTTTAAATTAATTATATTCACTCGCTATTTAATTCGCTACTTAATTTTATATGCTTTTTATATGTTCGCGCATTATGGCTTATCTCGCCGTAGATCCTACAGCGCCTGCCGCCCGTCGCGCGCCTCTTCGATAAACCACTATTTTCGCCTTTATTAGTCGCTGGCCGCTTCCTTTTTACCTTTTCGTCTTATAGCCTTCGAGATTCCTTAATCGTAAGGGCTTTTCCAAGCTGGACTCGCGACTTTTTAGCTTTTCGGCGCTTCGAAAGGGCTAAATTAGCCTTTTTTAAAATACGTATTCGATTATATATAAAAGTTATTTTATAAATTATTTTAATTATATTTTTCGCTATTTAATTTACCGTATTTAAAATCGGCGTCGGAGAGTTTTTTTAATAAATAAACACCTTCTTTTTAATATAAGTAGAGTATTTAGTTATTTATTAAAGGTTAAACAGCGTTTAAAAGTCGTAGGTATTAGCCGTCCTCGAACGGGATAGGCTAGGTATAGGCGTTTAAAAACGCATATTTAGCTTATTAATTACCTCGTTCGGGTTATAAGGTACTAAGCCGAATATATTAAATTTAGATTTAATGTTAATTTTCGTGAAAATAGCGAAATGTATAGCTTTAAACGCGATAAAAAACTCGAGCTTCGTAATATAATTTATCGAGGCCTTAATAAATAGCTCGATTTCTTTCGAATAAACACGCTTTAAAGGCGAATAAAGTGCTATATCGAAAGGTTAAAATAGGTGCGATAAATAAAGAGGTATACTAATTATAATAATATTATTATCTTAGTAATATACCTCGAATTCGGCCGAAATATAGCTCTCGTAGCCGTCGAGAATTAAGAGGCGGTAGCGACCTTTCGTTTACGATTTAATATATTTATCGAAGTGTTTAATTTAGTTTAAACTTGTTTTATTATCGATTTATTTATTAAAAGTCGGTTTAATTATTTAATCGCCCGGTAAATCGTATTCGGTGGCTTAGTTCGCTAGGTAATATTAATTTTAAACGATTAAGAATAGCGGGATGCATTAGCTTTGCGAATTAATATATTTAATCGCCGTCGACTATTCCCGATTACTAGGCTAGACCGACTTCGCCTTTCTACGCCGATCGGCGCGTGTTACGATGAGGGTTAACTCGATTATACTTATTATAAAGCCGGTTTTATCGAAATTATATATATTTTTATTAACGATACCGTATTTAGCTTTAATATTCGCGATTAGTTTAAATTAACCGGAAATAACGTTTAAATCCTCGTAAAAAGCCCTTTAATAATCGTATCGACGATTTATTCTAGTTTTAAGGTTTAAGTTACGGTTAATAAATCGCTTAACTTAGTGTTTACCGACGCGTTCGCCGCCGCGCGACGCGGTAAAGAGATTAGTTATATTTTTTACACTAGCTATATTAAGAAATATCCCTCGAGTATTTAAATTAATTATATAATTACGAAGTACCTCCTTTTTAATCGGATTTAATTTTCGTTAAAAGTATCCGATTTCGCGTTATAAAGGTTAGTCGTAAAATCGGTAGTTTAAAAAAGTTCGTGAAATATTAAAAGCTTTCGTAATAGCTCTTTAATTAATATACTTTACGAGGTTTTACGTCGCTTAAATCGCTAAATCGATTCGTTCTTTTAATAAAAGATTAGGCATTATAATTATAAAATTAAAACGTATTAAAGTTTAAAAAGTATAATTAATCGAAAAAGTGTCTCAGTATATAATATATCTCGTTTATTAATAAACTACGTTAACGAGTTATTAAAATATCGAATTATTTTAACGATTTAAATAATACGAGACCTTTTAAAACCTATTAATTAAAAGGCTATTACGAAGGCCTTTCGAGTCCTATAATCCTTTATAAGCTACCGACTTCGCGGCCGAATTCCACGACGCGAAATCGTATATAATTAACGTCGATTAAACCCGATTAAAAAAAATACTCCGCGAGTATATAATTAATTTAAATACTCGAGGGATACCCTTTAATTTCGCTAGTGTAAAAAAATATAATTAATTTATTTATTACGGCGCATAGCGGCGATTACGTTAATAAGTATTAAGTTAAACGCTTTATTAATCGTAACCCGGACTTAAAAACTAAAATAAATCGTCGGTACGATTATTAAAAAGTTCTTTACGAAGATTTTAAAGTTATTTCTACTTAATTTACGCTAGTTATAAATATAAAAGCGAAATATAAAATTATTAACGAAAATATATAAAATTTTAACGAGACCGGCTTTATAATAAATATAATTAAGTTAATACTCGTTATAATACGCGCTAAGCGGCGTAAAAAAGTAAAATCGGTTTAGCTTAATAATCGAGAATAAGCAACGGCGATTAAATACATTAATTCGTAAAGCTAATGCATTTCGCCGTTCTTAATCGTTTAAGGTTAATATTACCTCGCGAACTAGTCCCGCGAAACCGATTTACCGGGCGACTAGGTAATTAAGCCGACTTTTAATAGCTAGACTAATAACGAGATAAGCTTAGATTAAATTAAGTACTTCGATAAGTATATTAAAACGTATACGAAAGGTCCCTACCGCTTTTTAATTTTCGATAGCTACGAGAGCTATATTTCGGCCGATTTCGAGGTATATTATTAAAATAATAATATTATTATACTCGGTATATTTCTTTATTTATTTTACTTATTTTAATTACTTAATATAATACTTTATTCGCTTTTTAAAGCGTGTTTATTTAAAGGAAATTAAGTTATTTATTAAGGTTTTAATTAATTATATTACGAAGCTAAAGTTTTTTATTACGTTTAAAGCTATATATTTCGTTATTTTTACGAAAGTTAATATTAAATTTAAATTTAACGTATTCGGCTTAATATTTTATAATTTAAATAAAGTAATTAATAAGTTAAATATACGTCTCCGAACGCCTATATTTAACCTATCCCGTCCGGGGACGGCTAATACTTACGACTTTTAAATGCCGTTTAACTTTTTAATAAATAATTAAGTATTTTATTTATATTAAAAAAAAGTGTTTACCTATTAAAAAGCTCTTTAACGCCGATTTTAAATACGATAAACTAAATAGCGAAAAATATAATTAAAATAGCTTATAAAATAACTTTTATATATAATTAGATGCGTATTTTAAAAAGGCTAATTTAGCCCTTTCGAAGCGCCGGAGAACTAAAAAGTCGCGAGTCCAGCTTAGAGGAGCCCTTACGATTGAGGAATCTCGAAGGCTGTAGGACGAGAAGGCAAAAGGGAAGCGGCCAGCGATTGATAAAGGCGAAAATGGTGGTTTATCGAAGAGGCGCGCGACGGGCGGCAGGCGTTGTGGTATCTGCGGCGAGACAGGTTACAATGCGCGAACATGTGTAAAGGATGTAGAATCGAGTAACGAATCGAATAGCGAATAATTTTAATTAATTTAAAGCGTTATGGTTAAATTAACTTATATAGAGGTGTTAAAATATAGAAAGAGTGATGCGAGAGGTGATATGATCAGCTCAGTGGTAAACCACGTTAGTCGGCAATGGCGATTTGCAATATTCCTAGACAAGAAGCGATGTTGGACATGATCGTTTGAGTATTGGTTTTTATCGGGATGCCGCTATGCCTATGATCTCAGCAAGCGCAATGTATGCTCGAGATATCAAGGTGGCTTGACTATTTCAACTGTATTCATAACAATATAGTACATTCGAATATTTGCATCCACACAGGCATCTTCGTCTTATAACGTTGGCTTGGCCTCCGTGCTCGTCTGCAAGCTGACCTCCCAGCGCAGGCTGTTCCCCTTACCGTACCCTTCGCCCAGTCGGTTCTGCACCAGTGTCGAAATGCGTGTCCGTAACCGACTCAAAGTGCCATCGTCTGCCCCTCTGGCAACGCAAAGCTTTAGATTGGCCATGCACAGCCCATAGTGAACCTGCCAGAACTGTGCCTCCTCGACCCGCTCCACGTTGGGTTCCGCCGCTATCTCGCTGACAACATCCGCCACGCCGATATCTCTGCTCTTGCCAGAAGAGGAAGAAACCGAGCGACCGCCATACGACATAAGTAACATCAACCCCTGAGCCACGGCCAGCCGGACTCCAAGACAAAACATCGCAACAGCCACAAGCCCACAAAGCGCACCGTCCAACAAGATAGACATCGGTATCGACAGCAGCGGTAGTATCAACAGGAGGAACGAGGTCGACAGGGTCAGGAAGTGGAAAGGGTTCGACAAGACGCTGGGCAGACTGGCCAGGTAGCTGACGCGCATTATCCTGCTGATCCTCCCGTGGTTCCTCAACCCATAAGCGCTCACCAGAGTCGCAATGATAGCTGCCAGGCTCGTCAAGTCGACACTACCCAGCTCAACGCGGGGAGATTCACCGGCACCATGCGGGTCCGGATGGTGCGACTCGTGGTCGCCGAGCCCCTCCAGAACATGCTTCAGGTTGTGGCTGACCAGATCGAAGCCGCCAAAGATAAGGAAGACGCTCATGGCGAAGCCGGCCAGGACCTCGACACGCTCGAGCCCGAACGGGTGCCGGATGCTGCTCCGCTTCCACACCTCGAAGTTGCCCAGCACCTCGACCACCACACAGACGGCCGCGCTACCGACGTCGAAGAAGACCAAGTGCGACAGGGCCGTCATGGCCAACGAGCCATGCGCCGAGAGGAAGACCCCGATGGCCACAACCAGATGGCAGAGGCACCAGTATACACGACCCCGCTGATCCTTGGATGTCGACTTCCACGCCTCCTTTAGGGTGGGGATGGGCAGATCGCGCGGGAGGGCCAGCGGTGGGCGAGGTGGAGGCTCCTGGAAGATCTGGTGCTGGGTGGAGATGGAGCTGTGCTTGTACCTGTGCCCACGTCGCTGCCCGACATTGGGCTTCACGGGCGAGGTGGATATGATCTGCGTCTGGAAGTTGAACGGGTTGCTGTTCGCCGCGCCACCAGCAGCGGCAGGCGCAAGAGGGATATCGACGGGCGGCGTGTTCTCCTTCATGAAGGGCGAGTTGGCCGCCGCCGAGGACGGTCGCGACGACATGGCGGAGGAGGGCGCAAAGGTGGGCGAGAGCAGCGTGCTGTTTTGGTGGAAAGTTGGGGCGACGGGTGATAGGCGGTTGGGGTCGTAGAAGGAGAGTTCCTCGTCGTAATCGTTATCGTGATAGTTGCTTGCAGTCCTGTCGTCGTTGTTCCTGTTGGGAACGCGTAGTAGCGGGGCGCTGGTATTGCTCTGGTGATGGTGATGGTGACGGTGGTGCTGATGCTGGTGCTGGTGGTCGCCAAAGTCGTAGTCGTCGTCGGAAGTCGTACCGCGATGTTCGGGCGAGGACGGCGGCGACGATGCCCTAATGGTGGGAGGAGGGAGGGTAGGGACTTGGATGGGTTTCGGACGGCTACCGGGAGCCATTGATAAAGGCGTGCGGCAGCGCGCTCATATCATGGATACTTTTAGCAAGGACAGGACAGGACAGACGGAACGGGGAGTGTCATGTCACAATTACAGTGGTCACTGATCATTCATTCCCCAGCTGAAGGTGGACAAGGGCCACCGCTGGTCGACTTCGGCTACGTAACGTTCCTGGCGCTTGCCCCGATGCGGGCGGTGGGTGTGCTGGAATTTTGGGTGTGCTAATCTCCAGCCGTAAGCCCAATGGCAATGACCAATGGAACTGGTTGTTGTAGGTGTCTCACGCTCATTCTTTTCCTGGGAGGAAATAATTCGTCAAATGCTTGGATTGTAGGTATATCAAGAGCAATTGAGGATTGAGAATTAGTGTATTGAGTATTCTGCAGGTATCGCGAGGCCAATTGATGTGTTGCCTACCTCCAAACTTCATGGCAATCGTTTGGGGTCATGTGTCTTCCAAGAGTGCTGGGTCAACAGCTTAAAAATACCACTGATTAGGGGGCCTTAACTTTAAAGCCTCCAGGTTGATGCCGCCATTGAGCAGGCGTCAATTCGCGCCCCTTGCAGCTGCTCTAGAGCCTCCCGAGGTCCCCACCAGCCGCTGTCGAAAAACCAATGAACATGACTTGTCTGTTGCAGGCGTCGTGTGGTCATTTCAGCAATCAAGATTCACGTCCGAACCGTAATAACAGCAAACGCATATGGGGTGTTATGCAGCACGACATCTCCGGTACAGACAAGCCATCAGCATGTAACCGACTCTCGTTTATCTCCAATCCATGCTGAGGCCCGTTTCTTCTCCCTCCCAAGACGACACCGAGACAAATGCCCAACTCCCTGTGCATGCGCAAATGACCGCAGTCCCGCCCAAGCTTCTCTCGTCTGATGGGCGCCACGACCCAACCTAAAGTCAAGGTTTCAACAGACGCTTTCGCGAAACCAACAGAATGGAGAACCAACCGCCAAGTACTAGTCCGACTCAGGCCGCCGCCGCTCAGATCATCACCAACCGTAAGAGGAGCGGCTCCTCTGGCGGCGGCATCCTGTCCAAGCTGCCCAACTTCCTGCGCTCCTCCGACAGCAGATCCAGCCTGAAAGAGTCGCGCCACATCGACATCGCCGATGACGCCCTGATACGCCCGCCCCGTGCCCTCGCCCCCATATCTCAGCAGTCGGTCCAGCAGCAGATCAAGACGCGCAGGCGTAAGGGTTCTCTGAGGAAGGTCGCCCTGCTCGGCCGCGGCGCACAGCGCGAACGGAGTCCTCTGAACATCAACACCAACAACAATACCGCCGCCGCCCCCGGAGGACCGCCCGAAGTCATCGTGACTTCTGGTCCTATAACAGACACCCTAGTGGCATCCCCCGTATCCCCGATGGATTCCGCTCTCGGCTTGGGTATTTCCGACATCACGCCTCGTCCCTCTATGGACGGGTATGCTCATAGGGCCGACGTGGCAGACCGTCCTCCCCCACCTAAACTCGACCCCGTTGCGCAACTACCTAGTCCCACCATCTCGTCGTACGCCTCGACTACCGACGAAGAGGATATCCTCTCCCTAAAGACTCGGTCTGCTTCGCCCTTGCGTCCCACCCTATCTTCCGTATCCTCCGGCTCCGAGTCGTACTTCTCGAAAGCTCTTCGCGCCCCATCCGTGTCTCTCCAGCGCCGCCGGTCAATAAAACATGCCAAGTCGCCATTGTCCCTGCAGGGCTTGACCGCTTCGTCGCTCCCGCCGTCCGATTCCGAGTATGACTACAGCGAGACCGAATGGTGGGGCTGGGTGATCCTGATCGTGACCTGGACCGTCTTCGTGATCGGTATGGGAAGCTGCCTCGGGGTTTGGAGCTGGGCGTGGGATGTCGGCACGACACCGTATGCGCCACCCGAGTTCGAAGACGATCCTACACTGCCCATTGTGGGCTACTACCCGGCCTTGATGATCTTGACTTGCATCATGGCTTGGGTCTGGGTCGTGACGGCGTGGGTGGGCATGAAGTACTTCAGACATGCAAAGATTACAGGGGATTGAAGTGCCCGAGGACTATCACAACCCACGCAGGCTCCCAGGAGCGCCCACGGGCAATTTTCTCGGCTGCATTCTGGGCTGCCACAATTACCATCCGTATCAGTCGCATTCTGCTTACGTTGGCTGGCTTGCGAGCGAAAGATGCCTGGCATACACTGCCAGGCGCCGCGCCCTCCCATTCGGGGTCCATCAACTTGGCCGTGGCGAATCGCTCATTCTCAATAGCTTGATAGCTGTCGCGCAATATCAAAACCACAAGACTTCGTTGTTGGCTGGATGATATCTCGGTGGGCACAGGGCGGAATCACGTCCATATGCAGCTGTCTCTAGTCAGCAGCCCTGGGCACGAGTACTGATTTTGGCATGTGATTTCACCCTGTAAGCAAGCCAAGCCATTCGAAATAGGAGCTGGACAGATGCTTTGCGAAACTACGCATTACTTGGGTCATTTTGCGCCTATCTCATGTCCCTCCATGAATTTTCTACTGCTGCATGATAAGCTATAGGGGCTTTGCCGAAGCGTTAGTCAATGCCCCATTACCCAATGTTTACGGATGCCAATCGAAGGGGACAGTGAAAGGGGGAGGTGCCCCTTATTGGGGCTTCGCGAGCAGTTGCATGCCATCTCTTTTGGAAATGTCACGATGTGAAGGATCGCGATATTCCACATGGAGACATTCGCGAAGTCATTTACCTCGAAGCCATTAGGCTGATGAGCACCAAGGAAAGGCAGTTGTACTAGAACTAGAAGAATAAGCAAAAAGAGGTATCTTCAAATAATAGTAATAGTCAGCAGATGCAAACTGCCTGGCCCTCGCCTCATCCCGCTCTTAGGGCAACGTTGTTTATGTACATATAGCGCATCTACAAGGTGAATCTGAGCATATGCTCACAACTGCTTCTTGGACGTTGCCGCCATGAACTTGGCCCGCAACGGGCCCATTCCCCACATCCACGCGATGATCCTGTCGTTGATCCAGTCCCAACCCAAACGCGACCCGAGCCAGACGATGGTGGCCAAGGTGCCCTTCCAGACCGACGTGGGCGGGCTGGTCTTGAGCGTCTGCGCGACCACGGTGCGCGCATACGTCTCGACGGAGCACCCCTGCGCCTCGCGGACCCGGCCGCCCTCGAGGTTGCCCTCGATGTCGGCCGCGAGGGGCGCGTAGAGGCTGGTCCGGGGCAGGCGGACGGCGGCCGCGTTGTCGACGAAGTTGGTCGCGATGCCGCCTGTCACGATGTGCACGACGTCGATGCCCAGGGGCGGAACTCGAGGCGCAGGGTGTTGTTGAGGGCGGCTAGAGCGCTTTTGGAGGCGTTGTCTGTCACAAAAGTGAGCAACGTATACATATAAGTATATACACTTTGGGAGATCTTACAGACGCCTTGCCACGGGATGGGCACGATACCCGCAACGCTCCCGATATTCACCACGCGCGGCCGCCGTCCGGCCGTGGCGGAGGCGGCGAGGAGCGGCGCGAAGGCCTGTGTCACGGCGAGCACGCCCCAGACGTTGACGTCGAAGAGCCGCCGGGCCTCGTCCAGGTCCGCATCCAGGAGCGGGGCCTGGTAGCCGCCGCCCGCGTTGTTGACCAGGACATCCAAGTGTCCTCCCGTGGCCGTAGTAGTCGTGTTAAGAAGATCCGTGACGGCCTGCACCGCTGCCCGGATGGACGCCGGGTCCGCCACGTCGAGCTGCAGGAGCGTCTCGATGCCCGACTTTTTCAGGCCGGCCATCTTGGCCGGGCTGCGCGCTGTCGCGATTACGCGGCATCCGCGGCGGTGGTACTCCTGCGCTAGGGCGAAGCCGATGCCGCCTTCAGAGCAGCCGGTCAGGAGGACCGTGGTCTTCCGCTGCTGGCCGGGGTTTTCTAGTGGGCCGTCCATAATGATGGCGTGATGTGGAGTTTTCCTTTCCTCAGTTCGACCCTAGTTGGCGGCCTCCAGCAACTGCAGCTACCATGGATTCTCTGGTATTGGCTCTGTATCGTGAGTATCTCCACGAGAGCACGCATACACTTGTCGACTTCATGCGCCGTTCCTGAGAGTGAGCGGACCCAGCCGCCAGCCCCGGGTAGTCTTTCCCTGCAAGAGGGGAAACTAATACGTAAAATTGGACACCTCGGCATCTCCCCGCATTGCGCCAACCAGCCCCCCGCCTCCTGACTGGGGGGATAGATAGGAGTTGCGAGTTCGATGCATTCGCGGCATTTCGCGGTCGACTCACCATCTGATAAACGTGAGACGACGAAGTGGCTCTTTAAAAGTGGTCAAGAGTCGCATTGCGCGGTGGGGCCCTTGGGGGGTTGGGCGGAGAAGATCACACAAGCAAGTCATGCACAGTTGAGGCTCAATTTCGGTCAAGACCTTCGGTGAAGAGTCGACGATTATATCCAGTTTATTAACTTGATAGAATGGTCGTTTGATACGTCAAGCGTTTCGTGGTTCGCGGATATGCCGATATCTACCTCTTACACACTCTCCGTCATGCAACTCACGATGTAAGTCAAGCGGTGAGCCGGATCGACCGAAATAACCATGTAACTTGCGATATTGTGTCCATATGTCGTTCGGTTAACATGTTAATCGTCACGAAAACTAGGAGGTGCTGAGCCACCAACCACTTGGTTCTCTGAGCATAATCCCTTTGATGTAACACGGATCTAATGCAGTGTGACGTCGCCATGCGAACAGAAGATTGATTGACCAATAACGTCGACGACGCAAGTAATATGTGCGTATATGCCAAGCATGCAGTACCGATTGGATACTTCACGAACTCCCGGAGAGGGCCTGATACAACGTTCAATGAAGTGGCATATCGAGATGTTGTCATCCGAGACGTAGCGCAAGGCATACGCTTCGCTGGGGTTCTATGAAGCCACCAGATCTCGTCGAAGCACTGCTCAGAACTACTGGCAGTCTGAGCAGTAAAGTCACAGGACCCCAGGCTTTTGCTATCTCGTCAGGCAACAGACGCTGACAAATTCATCCAGCCTTTGATGACATAACATGGTGGACTAACAACCCCCTTGAAGAGCCATCACGAGCATCGCCATTGATCGGGCAACAACACCAGTTGATGGCAGCCACAGTTCAGCTCGCGTCCCTGGTAATCATCATTCTGCACTGAGAATGAACACGCTCTTCTTAGGGTTCCATGGGGTTCGGATAGTCTCGGGCCGGCTCATCAAGCGATGCGTGGAGTTCGAAGTGCCTGTCTCGATTCCAGCCACCGACGCCCAGTACCAAGCTTTACGCATTGACAACGACGTCGACGTGGCGGAGTGGACAGTAGATCTCGACTCCGGGTCTTTCCCCAGCGCCAACGCAGCGATGCGTACCCACGGAGGAGACCAGCGACAAGTCTTGCATTCTCCAGATCGCTCATCATGGGGTGACCATCGACAAGAGGTATATATAGTCTCGTCAGACCCCGAATAAAGCAAACGTGGATGGATGAGAAGACAGTGATGATGGTGCTGCTGATGTCAATATATATTGGGATGACGAGTACAAGCCCGCCGAGCTTTCATACATCGACGCCGCCCTGAGGGCTGGCTGTAGGACCCTCACTGACGTACAGCCGTCTGGATGTTGGGACAGTCGTCCAAGCCCGAAGCCCTCCGATGCCCTCCAGGTGCCCGTGCAGGCTGAGGTGATCAAAGAGATCACGCGGTTGGCGGCGGCGGGGGATCTTCTGAAGATCGCAAGGGCCACGGGTGGCGACCGTTCGCGCGCGTTATCGCAGTACAGACCCGCCAAGATCGTCCACACGTCGGCCACAGCTACGGCTCCTTCGCGACCCCACCACTTACTTCATGGCGCGCGCTACCCGGACGTGTAGAGAGCGACGCGCCGGCGCTGCTGACGGGGCTTCTCAACTCACCCAAGGCCACCCTACGCAAGCTAGAAATCCTCGATACCCATTACGCGACGGACTTGGACCCCGCCGCGTTCGCCGCCCGCGGTGTCGGCTACCTGGTCTCTGGGTCGCTCAACGCTGCCCAGGTCAGCCGGTGGCACAGAGCCATCGTGGATGGAATCCACCAGCTTGAACTGCTACGCGAGGTTCAGTCAGACCGCCGGTGTCTGCGAGCTGGTCGAGCTGGGGGTTGGTGGTCGCCAGTTATGGTACGTACAGTCCATCGTAGATCGGGAAAAAGAGTGCTGTCATTGAGTCATCGATCGAAGGATCTTCACATGCCTCAGAACAGACGGAACTATTTTTTTCTGCTACTCCACAGAATGTTTGCGGGCGAGCGCGATTTGACGTTCTGCGCTGGCGATATGCAACTGGAGCGTATGATCTGGGATCAGATCAAACCGCCGCATGCGGATAGCGTCAAAGCCAAAGTGGTCCTGCAGGCAGCGACGAGCCACCTCTTGATCCTATCAACCACCGCAAGCGCGGGGTATGCAGAGATGTTCGCATATTTTCGAGTCTCATGGCCTCCGATCACGTCAAGATTGGGCACCGACGTGACGGTAGAGCTGGCTGAATTTGGCATCTTAGATGGAAACCATACATGAAGTTTGCTTGGGCGGAGAGGTTGGATAGGGAACAGGCGCCCGCCAGCTGCATCTGTCATCCCATGTTTCTTCAACTAAAAAACTTTCTAGCAGCCTCCAGCCGCACCTGCTTGTAAACGGAAGGTGGAGCATGGAAGTTGAGCCGGCAAGCCGATCCGATCTGTCGGTGTCCGTCCAGCAAGGATGGCTTGTAAGAACCAGAAGCTTCTTCATGCGTTCTTGTTCTTTGCTGACACGCATTTTCGCGATCTCTTCTCTATTCTCGTCGGACGTGGGACAGGAAAGGAGTGGTTTGCCCGGTGATCATCTCCGCGAGGACAAGGATCCCTCGACGGGGTTCTTCTGGGATCACTAGGATCCTGGATAGGCAGATGGGGCCTGTACGCACGCACCGCCACTTTGTACAACTCAGCTATGGAGACGGCGGGACGCGGCGGGACGAGCCTGGTCGAATGCAACCGCTGCCCCTCGTCGAGTCAGAAACTGCCTGCGACTCGAGTCGCACCGAATAGTTGGGCTCTCTGGCTCTCTGGCTCTCTACCCGCAGCAGTAACGGCCGCGGGACACACTTGATACCAATATTTGGCCAATACTTGAGTAACCGCCAACCACCAAGCGTGACGAGCTGCTGGGCTGATTTGTTGCGCAACACCTCACCTCGTGGGGCTCCCCGTCGAGCTAGCAATGCGTCCTGCCTAGTGACCACTTTACGTGCGCTGGCTTCATGCCCAGACCGAGCATCGCATTCCCCGTTCTCCAGGTTTGGTTTCACCGCTTATGCGGTCGAGCCGCTCACTGCGCGCACGAATATCGCAGAGCTAGCAGAGAAAAGGGCGTCTGGCTCTTTTCATTTGCTGGCCAGGCCCTGATCTTCGCAGACGAGGACCCCGTCGAGATAAGCAGACACCGCCACTTCTTGCCGCCACATCCAGCCGACCTCCCAGAATCCAGAGAAAGCTCCCTTTCGGGGTCCTTGGGTAGCAAGAGCTGCACAGGGGTCCAACCATCCGACAGGGGTCGCGCCTGATAAAATCCTGTTTCAAGCGTGGATCTAACGCCCTTCAGGCAAGGCCGGCCCAGGGAGGTAACCTCTAGGCAGCTCACCCGCCACACTCTGGTCCCTGGCAAGCCACACTGCATCCTTATTACCCAGATATAATTAAATGGGTTTGCGCGCGACAGAAGTTCGGGGACTGTCTGCGGAACGTCTCGTGTGTTGTGTTGACCAATTTTTCGTCGTAGCTGTCTTTGTTTCTGTCTCTTCACATCCATCACCATCACCATGTACGGAACATTCACAGAGACGACGTCCATTGCGCGGATAATGGCGGGCGACGCCCAGCCAGACGACGCTGCTACTACTGCTGGCCAGAACGGTAGTGCTCACCCTCCCGATGAGGAAGTCAAGCCATACCAATTGCATGTAAGTAGAGCGCCAAGCAACCGCCGATCCCTCATGTTTTCGGTGAAGCTCTGTGGCTCACGCCCGCTGACCCTCGACACCAGGTATCGACGAAATATATCGATCTCACTCAGCAGAAGCTCGAAATTACCAGATTGCCTCACGAGCAGTCGAAGCCAAACTCGGAAGATTGGTGGGAGCCTAAGCCTTTAGTCGAGCCATTGGTTGATTACTGGTGAGTCCTGCTTCTGTCGCACGCGAAAACCACAATCGCAATGGACTAACAGCAGACCAGGCTTGAGCAGTACGAGTGGCGCACGGAAGAGGCAGCTCTCAACGAGCTACCACAATATCGCTCCGGCTTCACGATACCGAATGCTGAAGCACCAGTCCGAATTCACTTCATTCACGCTCGCTCCTCCCACACGGAGAACGCTCTTCCTCTTCTTTTGATACCCCCTTCCCACTTACGAGTTTGTCATTTGCGCACATCCTCAAAGCCTTCACGGAGCCTGAAGATGCCTCGACGAACCAGCCTTTCCATTTGGTTATCCCCTCGCTGCCAGGACTTGGTTTCAGCGATGCGCTACCGAACAACACCGCGGCCATCTCTACGAGCGGAGAGATTCTCAACTCCCTTATGCACAGGCTAGATTACCCGCACTATCTCGTCACCAACGCTGGCTCAGCGTCCGGGTCACCCGCACAAATTGACTGGAAGCTGGCAAGCTACTTGGCAACCAATCACTCCGACTCCTGCGTGGGCACGCACTTCATTTCTCCGCCTCTCGCAAAGCCGAGACTGCAGGAGACACCGATCGCATGGGCAAAATGGTCTCTTGCGAAGTTCTTCTCTGCGCCTATCATGGGCTATCACAAGGATGATTTCTCGGCCCTCAAGAGGAATCCGCCCGCGAAGGAATCGAAGATTTCGTCCTTAGCAGCACAATTTGGGATGAACCACCAGCTGGGCGTGCTGCAGGAGCCGAACACGCTCGCTTATGCTTTGTGCGACTCGCCGACTGGGCTGTTGGTCTTCGTCCTCAAGTACCTGAAGCTCTTGGCTCCCACCAAAGAATTCACCCCGCAAGAAATTGTCAACTTCACGCAGTTGGCTTGGCTGCCAGGTCCGGAGGCGGCGATGAGGTTCTGGGCCCATAGCGCCCGCCACCCCGAAAGCCCCGGAAACCCCAAGAAGACTGACAAGGTCTCGCGGCCCAGAGTGGCTATTACTGTGTTCCTGGGAGACGAGGCGGAAGCATCTGGCTTTGAGTCCGTGCAAGACGCCGAAGCGCAGTTCCTCCTACCGCAACCCGAGATCAAAGAGAGCTACGTGTGTCCCGGCTGGGCTAAGACGCAATACAAGGTGGTCCACGCGCACAGAGCATCTGGCAAGCCCGGCCTGCTGGCCTGGGAGCGACCGGAGCTCATCGTGTCGGGCGTGAGGAGTCTGGCCAAGGAAATTCTGAAGCTCGACTCTAGGCTCAAGCCCAACCCCGGCCCGGCTACAGCACCGCTTGAGAGTGTCGTTGCTGGAGACGACGGTGGCAACGTTGTTCAGGCTGATGCTCCCTTGACCTCGAACCCTGTGCTTATGTCGCCCGAAATCGGCCCGCAGCCGCAGACACCAGCTACTGAGGCGCCCCCTCTCATGACTGCTCTCAGCAGCGACTCTGCGCTACTTGCACCCATTCCCGAGACCGAGGAGCGCCACCAGCAGGAGCGAGAGCAGGCCCAGCGGGAGGCCAGCGAAGATACACGGGTGGCGTCCGACAACGAGACCGCCAAGTACCCCGACGAGCGGAAGCGACTACTCAAGAGCAAGAGCGAGGAGACTTTGGCTGAGCGACCTGGCCAGGGGCGGATGTATCCCGTGCATTGATAAAAGAAAAATGGACAACTACTACACTACATCAAACGATTTTCGAAGTTATTTGCAATGAATGAGATACCACTTTGTTTTTGAGTATGAGTTACGGGGTTTGGGTCAAAATGGGGGATACAGCACCGATGGAATTTTTATATATAGCAAACTTTTCAGAGCACCTTTCCTTACTAGCATATCATCAGCATTTAGAATGAAGCGTATGAAATTAGTTTAGATGAATGTCACCTGCTTATGAATATTCAATTTTCCAAGGGTATCTCTAATTCATTGGTATTCGTGGGCAATATTCCCGTGCTTAAGTACTTAGTAACGTTGTGGTTATACTACTGCTCCTCCCTATTCTCTCTTCCATTCCTCGAACTCCTGAGCTAGGTGCTCCTTGAGCTGCTGAAACTTGTTCGTAAAGTTCTTGCCGCACCGCCAGCAGACGAGCGCCCGGCTCGACCAGTCCGAGTGCTTGCGCGCCCGCGCCTCGGCCTCGTCCATCGGGAAGTCGGCCAGGTCCGCGAAGAACTCCGTGTTGAACGAGTTGTAGTGCTTCTTGTGCCGCATGCACTCCGATGACATGTCGCGCGACAGCACGTGGATGTGCAGGTGGTTCATCGACGGGTTCGAGTGCAGGCCGACTTTGACTTCCTTTTCCCAGTCCCGGCCGGGAGGGAGCTTGCCGTCGCCGCCGTCGTCTTTCCACTCACCTTCGTCGGCGGTGCCGTCGAGGACACGCTGCCGTAGGGCGCTGCTTTGGCTCTCGCTGCCGAATTTGCGCTCGAGCTCCTTGGCTACGAGGGTTTTGAGCTTGGCGGCTTCGGCCTGTGCTAAGGCGAGGAAGGCGGGATCGTTCCGGGCGGCGTCGAACATCTCGACGTCGGGCGGGATCTTGCGCGGGAGCAGGAGGCAGTGCACCGCTGACTTGGGGTACAGGTCGTGGATGGCCACGAAGTCGTCGTTGTAGTAGATGACCCGGCTCTTGGGGAAGTGCGCGGGGTCCGCGATGTACGCGCCCAGCCCGTCTCGGCCCCCGAAGGACCTCTTCTTCCTACTGGTAGTCACAGCAGAGGAAGAAGAGGGGGCCGCCTGTCCGGACGAGGATGCACGCCGTTTGTGGGCTTTGGATGATGATTCGCCTATATCCTGCTGCTTTGGTTTTGGAGTCATGAGTTCTGCGACTTGGTTTGTTAGGTTATATTCATACTACATATACTTGGCGATACTCATGATTTCAAATGACTTACATGCATTTCGTGGAGTTTTGGTGGTGTTGGTCTCGGCAGCACCTGAGGATGGTGCAATGACCGTGCCGGTGATCTCATCGCCCGTGATGCCTTCCTCACCCTCTGAGGCTGCAGTGGACATGCTGATGTATCTTGACCTGAATGTAGCTTCCTGGTATGTGTTGGAGTTGAGTGATTAAAGATGCGGAGAGGAGTTATCAAAGGAAATTGCTACGTACTTGAGTCAAATATCTAAATAGTGGTCGTTCAACGTTGGCTGCAAACTTAAGGTAATTCATATTTCATTGTTTGAGGCGTGAGACGACATGACGCAGGCTTTAGAAGAGAAAGGCAATTACTCGTGGCCTCTAACAACTGCACACACTGTATGTTGAGGACGTGTGCTCCCCAAAAGGTCTTGATTCCTGCCTGAAGGTGCCCTGTAGCTTTTCGTGGGTGGCCAGGCAGTAGTGTGAATAAGCTTATTAATACGGTGTCTTAGCGCTGGAAACCCCAGTTTTTACCTGACCTCATTGGAAACCTCTACACAATTGAAGATCGAGGATAACGACGCAACAACAACCGCGCATCATTCTCTTAACTTCCATTTTACCTTCTCACCAATTGCATTCACAATGGTGAAAAAGGGCAAGGAAAAGGCTACCCCAGCGGCGGCGGCGGCGGCGAGCGCTTCATCCAAAAAGTCAGCAAAGACTCCGGCGGCCCCCAAGGCCAAACCCCCGAGAGAAGATGATTTTATCGTGTTCACAAACTCGGACAAGGACCCCAAGCCCAGACGCCCTAACCCGGCAAAACCGCCCCCTCTGAAGCGGAAAAGGCTGGCCCTCCGAAGCCTACCGTAAAGCAGCTCATCGGCGGTTCCAGCTGGACGGGGAAACTGCCTGTCAATCTCCTCTCGGAGCACTGTCAGAAGCAGAAATGGGATAAGCCAAGTTATGACAATGTGAGAACCTCCGAGTATATGCTGGCTTTCATGTACCTGATAGTTAATATATTGATGTGTCTCAGATGAACAAAAGTGCGGATGGCTACTCTTGCTTCGTGACTTTACGTGCCAAGCACCACAAAACTCAAGAGATGCAGGTCCTGCCGCCTTTCAAGCTGCCTCCCACTCACAAGCATCTGGTCACGCGGGAGACGGCGCTGGAGGCTCGCCATGCCGCCGCCACCTATGCCCTGTTTCGGGTGTGCAGCATGAAGAACATCCACACCACACTGCCTCCGGACTACCGAGACTTGTGGAAGGAGTTCGGCATGCTCAAGAAGGAGGACGTGGCGGAGGGCAAGGGCTGGATGTACGATGCCGATCCCTTCGTCACCCAGAAGCAGCGCGAGGATGACAAGGTCACCAAGGAGAAGAAGCGCAAGGAGCAGGAGGCGATCAAGGAGAAGGCCAGGAACATGCCTGGTGCGTCTGGGCTGGTCCTCAGAAGCAACGCGGCGGGCAGTTCGGGAGGCGCTGGTTCCAATCCCATGAAAGGCTGGACCACCGTTCCCAAAATCGAGATGGGCAGGAAGACACGTTCGCGGCTGGAAGATCTGCTGCGCCGAGAGGTCATATGGAACCCCCACGGCGTCAAGATGACTGCGGTGCAAAAAGCAAAGCATCATCAAGGAATTCACGACTTCTGGTTTCAGGGCCAGTCATATCGAGGAGGCAGTGGAAGAATGCAAGGACCGTGAGGAAACCCTGGAATGGCTACTAATCCACGTACCAGAGGATGACCTACCCAAGTGGGCGCTCCCTGAAAACTACAGCGCTGGCGTATCAGTAGCCGCAACATCTGACCTGAAGCGGGAAGCAGCGATAAAACGGCTTTCTCAGTCTGGATACTCTATCGAGCTCTGCAGAAAAGTCTACAATGACAGCGGCAGCGACGAGGACGCAACCGCAGAGGCTTTGCAGGCCATCCTTCTGGCTAGCGGCGATGGCGCTGCAAACCCCCCTGGGTCCCCAGAAGAGCCACTCATTCTGGGTACACCCGAGGAAACCTGGGAGGAAGAGATGGAGAGTCTCGAATCCGTATTTGGCGAGCAATACAAACGCATATCTGACAGTGTATGCCAAATCGCCATTGAGAGTGTTGAGAACGGGCCAAACAAAAACATTGCTACGGCCATTCAAGTCCGCAGGTCTTCTCGATATCCCACCGAGGTGATTGTCGCGATGGTATCGGAGCTGCCGTCCTATATCAAACTCAGCATCATTAAGAAGACCCTCTCCTATGTCAAAGAGTCTTTGGGTGGCGAGCCTATGAAGATCTACTTCGTGGTGGACTGGGTCCAGCAGAACATCAACGACATCATCCAGCGGCCTGGCAAACTCAAGGAGATTTCAGGGGTGGCTTCGACTGCATCAGAGGTTCGGACTGTCATTTCGCGTCGCAAGACGGCCAGACACCCGAAGCCCCTGAAATGGATAACCGATGCCAGGAGCAAAGAGTCGTGGCAGAAGAGGCAGGAGGAGCCAGACGTCAAGAAGATGATAGCACAACGGCAGAAACTGCCAGCTTGGCAAGTCAAGGACACTGTTGTCCAGACGGTGTTGGCCAACCAGGTGGCTATCATTGCTGGTGAGACTGGTAGTGGTAAATCAACACAGTCTGTCCAGTTCGTCTTGGATGATCTTTACAGCAAGGGCTATGGTAATGTGGCCAACATCATATGTACCCAGCCTCGCCGTATCTCTGCGCTGGGTCTTGCAGACCGTGTCAGCGAGGAGCGATGCTACAAGATTGGAGAAGAAGTTGGTTATTCGATCAGAGGAGAACACAAGTCCAGCGCTCAAACCAGGATCACCTTTGTTACCACTGGTGTTCTGCTGAGACGTCTGCAGACTTCCGGTGGACGGACTGAAGATGTCATCGCTTCGCTTGCTGATGTCACTCACGTCGTAATTGACGAGGTTCACGAGCGCAGTCTTGATACCGACTTCCTGCTGTCTATCATCCGGGACGTGCTGAAGCGCCGAAGAGATCTCAAGCTGATCCTCATGAGTGCCACTCTGGATGCGGCGACGTTCAGAGATTATTTCACCTGTGAAGGCCTCTCAGTCGGATTGGTCGAGATCAGTGGCAGAACGTACCCCGTGGATGACTACTATCTGGACGACATCATACGCATGACGGACTTCAAGCTGGCAAACGACCGGTACTACGACGATACCCCGGTTGATTCGGAGAAGTCTACCGACCCGGTCAACAAAATCATCCAGAAACTGGGCTCTCGTATCAACTACCCCTTGCTGGCGGAGACGACGAAGGCGATTGATGCGTCTTTATACGAAAGCAACAAGAAGGGCGGTATATTGATCTTCCTTCCTGGTGTCGCTGAAATCAACAGGACAGTGAACGAGCTTAGATCCATATCATCTCTGCACGTGTTGCCTCTACACGCGTCGCTAGATACGCGAGAGCAACGGCGAGTGTTCACCAGCCCCCCTCCTGGAAAGCGCAAGGTCGTGGTCGCTACCAACGTGGCTGAGACGTCCATCACTATCGACGACATCGTAGCCGTCATCGACACAGGCAAAGTCAAGGAGACTAGCTATGACCCGCAGAACAATATGCGAAAGCTGGAAGAGACCTGGGCCTCACGGGCGGCTTGCAAGCAGCGCCGTGGTCGTGCAGGTCGTGTGCAAGCTGGAATATGCTACAAGATGTACACTGCTAAGCTAGAGCAACAGATGGCGGAGCGGCCTGAACCTGAAATTCGGCGCGTGGCCCTCGAGCAGCTGTGTCTATCTGTGCGAGCCATGGGTACGACCGATGTTGCCGGCTTCTTGGCAAGAACACCCACACCCCCACGACGTCGGCAGTAGAAGGCGCCATTAAGCTTCTGCAGCGAATGGGTGCCCTCGATGGCGAGGAGCTTACGTCTCTGGGTCAGCAGCTGGCTATGATCCCTGCCGACTTGCGATGCGGGAAGCTGATGGTCTACGGATCTATCTTTGGTTGCCTGGACGAAGCTGTCACCATTGCGGCTATCCTGAGCACCAAGAGTCCCTTCCTCTCGCCACCGGACAAGCGAGATCTGGCCAAGGAGGCGCGCATGCGTTTCGCCAAGGGCGACGGCGATCTTCTGACGGATCTTCGAGGGTTTCAGCAGTGGAGCGCGATGATGGACGAAAGGCTGCCACAGCGACAGGTGCGGAGCTACTGCGACGAGAACTTCCTGTCCTACAACACGCTCTCGGACATTGCCGCAACCAGGACGCAGTTCTACTCGGCGCTGGTCGAGATGGGCATCGCATCCCCCTCGGTCCTCAACAGAAGCGGCGGCAACGGACGCGGTGGCGCCGGCTCTACCGCGGCGGCTACATCGGCATCGTCCATGTCCCTGATCCGGGCCCTGACGGCGTCGGCGTTCGCGCCGCAGATCGCGCGCATCCAGTTCCCGGACAAGAAGTTCGCGGCCTCGATGGCGGGCGCGGTCGAGCTGGACCCGGAGGCCAAGACGATCCGGTACTTCACGCAGGAGAACGGGCGCGTCTTCATCCATCCCAGCAGCACGCTGTTCGACCACCAAGGGTTCGCGGGCAATGCGGCGTTCGTGTCGTACTTTACGATGATTTCGACGAGCAAGATCTTTGTGCGCGACTTGACTCGTAAGTGGTTCCTTTTCTGCGCAACAAGCAATTCGGAAAATAAGAGAGCTAACATCTACTACTATAGCTTTCAATGCGTTTACCCTCCTCCTCTTCTCCGGGGCTATTGAGCTCGATACTATGGGCAGGGGATTGGTCGTCGATGGCTGGCTCAGGTATGTTCTCACCATAAATCCACATGACTATGTTATATACTAATGCTCGTCCTACTAGACTACGCGGATGGGCAAGAATCGGTGTATTGGTCTCAAGACTCCGGGGTATGGTGGATAACATGATTGCACTGAAGGTCAACAACCCGCAGACGGATGTGCATGAAAACGAGGTCATCAAGATAGTGACCAAACTCATAGAGCTAGATGGATTGGATGCGTAAGCAAGCTGCATATAGACGATCTGTTCTCAGGTAGTTAGTTATATCTAGAGGCATCAAACTTTATTAACAAATCAAGACGAAATGAAAGATATGCCAGCCAGCCTTAGCAACAGGCATGTTGTCGTACATGGGCCCTCTCTCGTGATTAATGTAGCTTTTATCAGAGGTTTTAGTAAATCAAGAGCCTCGGATTTGCATCCCATAATCCATACATAAAGTTGTTGGATGTGGTTGAATTGAAACGGCCAGCATTTCAATTCACCTGAACCGTCCACTGAAGATGGAGGGGCAGGCAGGCAGAGTTGATGTATGTGTTGTGTGGCCTGACCTACGGACTAGAGGCCGCGTCAGGTTGCCACCTCCCCGTTTCGCATCGCAACTTCATCAACCATTACCAACGGATATCAATTTCTTCTTCTCAATATACAGTCGCAATACTTCACTTTGAACGACTAACCATTTCGTCCGCTGTTGCGTGAAGAAAACGAAAGATGACGCCAATCGACAATGTGATGCGTTCCAAGGTAAGCAACGCTTGATTCGAACTGAACTCTAACCCTCCTCCGCCACCAGGAGAGTTCCAACTCGATCACAAAGATCCTCAAACCCTATTCAATTCCCCAAAGACTGATTGATTAGGGCTAATCTTCCTCGATAGAACGCCTTCCTAGGTATGGTTTCCATTCCCATTCTATCCCGGGGGCAAAAATACACACACGCATGAGATTTGGAGAAACCGAAGAGCGAACTGACTGACTCGCTCCACGCTTCGTAACCAACAGCTTTCGGTGCCCTCGTCGCCGCTGCCAGTGCTTATGTCATATGGGGCACCGATGTGTTCCCGGCCGAGGCCGATCCCACGGGCAATCCAGAGGACTGGACGAGGGAGGAGCTGCGGAGGTGGTTGGCCAACGTAAGTGTTCTTGTGTCTTCTCTTTGCTTCCCGCCTCTTCGAACCCTATGGGAGAGACAAGAACAGTGTCAGAGCTAACGAGATGATTGTTAAATCAAACAGCGTGATCTCCATCCGCAGTCGAGCGACACGCGGGAGCAGTTGCTGGGCAGAGTCAAGGCCAACATGCGACATATGCCCTAAGAAGTCCGGTGGTCGATGGGGTAGTCAATGATAGAACGACGCGGCAATGGTCTGGCTGAATTCAACTGAGAGCCGCGCGCATTTTTCTGCGTACAGGTGATGTATATAGACTTTGTAGATAGCAAGTGACACCCGTCCATCTATACGGCATGGCACGTCTCTAAACTTGAGGGGGCAAGAACGCGGACCAGCACACACACATCACGCAGCTGTTTGCGAAGCTATTGCATAATGTTCCAGAACATCGATGACGGGATGTATGGATAGAAAACGACGATTGCCTCATCTAGGCCCTCTTTTAAACCCCTATGGGTGAATACATATCTGGTATGCATTCACGAGATGCCCCTAAATTCCCAAATACGGAGACGATATCATCAAGGCCTACTGCCCTGTCCTCCGCTACTATTGCCGGTAGCTAATCCATGTCCGTTTTAAGGTAGGAGGCACTCCGCCATCTATACGAGGCATCCGGGTACAACTAATGTCCCAGCTTTCTCAATTCCCCATGGCATGATGGGAAAACGCATAATGGTAAATCCTAATAATACAAATGTTGGGGCTGGCGCTAGTATGAGGCCTTCGCGCCGCTATTCTTCGCAAAACACTGCAGTGTCAAATCAAAGTTCTCTTCCGGAAGCCTTCTCGGCAACGGTCTCCTCCGACTTCTCCTCGGTGATCTTTCCGCTGGGAACCCAATCGAGAGCCTTCAGCCTCTCGGAGAGGATGGGATGCGAGAAGTGGTAGCTAGCGTACATCCAGTCGGCATCCATCGTGCTGAGGTTCTGGATCTGCAGCTTGATCAAAGAGGCGGCCAGTTCCTGCTGGTAACCGAGCTTACGGGCGAACTCATCCGCCTGGAACTCGAAACGTCTGCTGATGATGTTCATCAACAGCTTGATGACCGTGTCCATGGGTGCCAAAGCGTCAGAGAAGAGGATGAAACCGATGATGATGGGGTGTTCCTTAACGAAACCGAAGTCACGGTAGAGCGAGAAGTTGTTGATGAAGACAGAGAAGAGGGTGAAGATGTAGAACACGTGAATCTAGAAAGTGTTAGTTTGTCAGATTTGATGTCAAGATTCTAGTGGTCATGTGCGTACCTGAGAGATACCGAACAGGCGGGTGGTGTGGCCAAGGCTCCAGTGACCGAGCTCGTGGGCCAGAACGGCGGTAACCTCCTCCGACTTGCTCTTCTCAATGAGGGTATCGTAGATGACAATGTGCTTCTTCCAGGGGAGACCAAAGAAATAGGCGTTGCTGTGGGCACTGCGCTTGCTGCCGTCGATGACGAACAGCTCCTGCAGGGGGAACTTGAGCTTCTTGGCCAGGGATTCGACGTCGGTCTTCAGTTTGCCATCCTCGAGGGGAGAGAGCTTGTTGAACAGAGGCAGAATGGTGATGGGATACACGGTAATCATGAAGACCTGGAGACCAGCGACGAACAACCACAGGTAGAAGAAGAACTGGTTACCAGTCTTCTGCACGATGCTGAGGAAACCGGCGAGGACAGGAGGGGCGATAATGAAAGCCAGCATGTTCGACTTGAGGATATCCGTAATGAAGAGCTTGGGCGTCTGCTTGTTGAAGCCGAACTTCTCCTCGAGCACAAAGGTGTGGTAGATGGACGTAGGCAGAGACAGGGCTTGCTGGATCAGGATGAAGGACAGGACGAAGACGATAGAGTGCGAGATCTCGCCGGTAAACCGGGCCGGGGCGATGTTGAGGAGGAGCTTGCCAGTCCAAGACCAGAGCTTGGGGAGGACGTCGAAGTGGATGAATGCGATGTTCTGTAGCTGGCCGATGAGTCCACGAACGAAGCCGAACTTCGCCTTGGCCCTGCCGTAATCTTGAGATTTATCGTAGACTTCCTTGGACACTTCGGCCTCCAGGACCTTGGGCACCTTGGTCTTCTTCAACACCTGATACTGTCGCCATGATAGGAATTCTTCGAAGAGGTACTGGCCGACGGAGAAGCCGATGATGAGTTTCTTCCAGGGGAAGAAGGGACGGTCCAGCGTCTGCGAAAGGCGCTGTGTTCAAATCGAGGTTAGTTCTGGTTCTGGAGCTGGTGCTGGAGCAACGCTTTCAATTGATTGACAAGACTGTCTTACCTGGAGCAGATCCATCTTGAGTGTCGCGCTGGGTATCTTGGGTGCCAATGCCAGTCAAGAAATACCAGAGGCGCAAACCGATGGGTAAATAAAGAAGATGTGTTGACGAAGTATGAAACGTCGAACCCGCGACGGAAAGTAAGCGGGTCTACTTGAGTAGAATGGCTCTAATAATAAGCTGCTGCAGCTACAAGAACACGTTGAACTCCGGTGTCATGCTGACTGTGCTGTCATGGTGGGGTACCTGTGGCTAAGCAGAGCGCATTCTGACTAAGTACCTAGGTAGCCTGAGGCGCGAGCTACCCCTGTTCAAAGTTTCCCCACGATGCTATTTAGGGATCAGAATGGGGGCACTAAAATCAATGTGAATGGACAATTGAGTCAGTGCGACTGATATTGTATCTACTGCTGCCACGGTCGAAAGGGGGAAATGATCTCGTGGGGACGGGGCATTTCAATGCATACGTATCATCACTGACTTCAAGATGACAAGTAAGCAATACAACTAAGGGCACCCATCTCAGCATGATGAAGATGGCCACACTCCCCGCGTCCGCTTGACCTAGTCGCGGATGGGACACAATGGCATCAACCCACATCGAGTATAGGTCGTTAATCAAGCGCATGACGTTGGGCAACTCTTGAGTGCTACTGCTCAGTGTTATCCCATGCGTGGTTCAGCACTTACGGCGCGTCGCGTCGCGTGGGCTGACAGGGACTATCACCCCTTTTTCATAACAACTGCTCTATCGTTCGGGCTTGTGCAAGCATCGTTGCGTCTCGCGAATGGACCTTGGACGCCCAGGCAACGGGTGGACGTGGTGGTAAAGTCGGATTATGTGTTATGGCGGTCGTCGCACACACCACACGGCACAGTCGTAGGCTGCGGTACCCAACGTTGGTGCTCGATCAACCCGTAGTCTTCTCAAACAAGCGATACACACTCTCCGGAACCTAGCGAGGGCTTGCTATCAGCGACCGGGGATGGTGATGCCGGTTCCGTGTATTTTGAATACACTGATTGCGAATGTAGAGTTCATAAAGTGGTTTCCCGTTTGACTGTCACTAGCTGTATCACACAACTCGAGTCTCAGAGAACAACACACGTACAACACAACCCGACCCATATGTATTGGACATATCCATGCCGGAGAGCGGTGGAGTCTACTTAACATGCCGATGTACCGAACAGGAACGAGGCTCGAAGCATTTGGTAGAGTCTGTGATCATCTCGGAAATCTTCCTGGGCCTCGATAACAGTCCACAGCATCCAACACACACTGTAACACGGGAGCACTCCGATACGGCAGCGAGTAGGACTATTGGTGCTCTTGAGAAACTAATAGTGCCATGATTTGGTCAACAGGGGTAGATAGTAAGGCAGACTATCCTGCTCCGAAGTGAAACGGCAGGTTGGTGGCGCCCTCTCTCGCGTCGGTCGGCATGCTGGAGACGAGGATTACGTGAGAGGTCTGTATCATCCGGGCTTTTAATGACGCCGCTTTCTGCCTCGCTGTGGGTTTCCTGGTAGTCAATACACTGTGTAGAACAGGCAAGTACTCAAGCCTTCGCGGTGTAAACAAGACCCCCGGTGAGGGACTTACAGAGTTGGGCGTGAACCGACGTTCGTTTGGAGTGATTCTGAGCCAATGATGAGAGGCGTTCGTCTGGGATCTGAGGATCGGCTCCTGGCCACCACCAATCAACACTGCCCCATAATTGCCTGGCAGTGGTCCAAGAAACTAACAACGGAGAGCCAATGGTAGGTAGAACTGAACACTTTGGATGTTCGCTGGTCGAGGTAGTATTCAAGACACCGTGCGTCCGGAGGCATACTTGCCACATAGCAGTTTGCTGGTTGGCAGTCGTCCTCAGATCATTACGGCAGGAGGCGCGGTAAGCGTTTGAAACCGAGTATACATCAACATACCTCGAAGATAGGATGCAACAGACTTCGGTATGGGTTTCGGTCTACAGTTGGCGTTGGCGTGCTTGTAGCGAGGCAATATCCCATGCAATAAGGATCATGCATCATCCTACTCGTCAATGCAACCCTGATTGGATGAACATCAGCATGGTATCAAGAACTGGTAACCGGGCCAAGTTATGATACCGGAACGTAAAAGTTGCATTCCGGGTAGTTCGCTGACTGCCAAGGGTCATAGAAGGCTAGGAGGCAGGGACTGCGTTGGCCATCTTGATCCCGGTCCAAGAAAAATGTACCGCGCCGACTAGGTATTCTCAAGGAGCCAAGGAAAGCTCTGTGGCCATACACCACACTGTCATTTTGTACACGGAAGTCGCAAAGTGGCTGCGCGTATTCACTTGGAGGGATGGGTGGTAAGTAATCGCGATGTTGATTTGGGGTCCATGCTAGTTGATCAGGAGGCGAGCACGATTTTTTCAGCTTCGGCTTGGGGATCTGCGTCCAGGTACGTTAGTGTGCGGCGCGAGCCATGCTGGGATTGTACTTAAAGCCTGTAAGTGCCGTGACAAGAATACTGCTTATCAAGGGTTGACCTGGCAGGCATACCGATCCTACCGTGGAAGATTATGGCTGAAGTGGCCTGGTATAGGACAATATTAAAAAAGAGATTCGACATCGACCAGGTACACAAGGTACGCCAGATACACATGATACACAAAGCACAGGACAGAAGTAAAGTAATGCATGGTGAAATAGGAGAAGGTAAGTTGCTTCTGGCATTGCCAGCAGTTAATGACAGGTAAGCGCCATATCCTGGCTGACAATCATTATCTTCCAGTGACCCTTTTTTGACCCATGCTTCTGTCCCTTCCAGGCTCGTTCGCGCTAGGCATTGGTCTCTCTGTTCGAGGTCGCAGGGCCTTTGTGAGCCTCTTTGCCTTGATCCTGACTTCGGCCTCCCCTTTTCTTACTCTTCGCATCCTTTCCCTGGCCGGTCGATTTGCCGGCTGTTCGACCCCTTCGCGTGTGCTCGTGCTCGTGACCAGAGGTCATCTTCTGGCCTGACTGCCCCTCCGTGCTCTTAGAAGAACATGAGCCCATGGCTGGAATTGATGGTGTGTATTGGGTAGCTTTAAAGGATCTGATAGGTAGAGTATACTGCTCTTGAACAAATGCAAGACAAGAAACTTTCAGATGGTAAGAACTGGTGAAAGTATCCTTTTGGTCAGCAATTGATCCTCAGTGAGCCATCAATGGCTTTTCTGAGCGCTCTGATAACATAACAAGATGACTACTTACTGAAGGGCGAAGGCCTGCTTGGGATTCACACAGAAGACGGATCATAGATGGCGTCTCAGGAGGGAAACCGGTGCATAAGATGTAGTGCGCCATCTGCCCCATTTTATACAAGTCCAGCGACATGTATGTAGCTGCTCGAACCGACCTGAGGCCGCATCGTCACGACGGTATTGTCTTCAGATACTAGGCAAGTACCTAGTACAGTTCCGTAGCCTTGAATGATTATCCCATCATCTGTCGCGGCTTTCGTACCGTTGAATGTGATATGTCATGAAAAAGAAAGACACCAGGAGCGACAGTACGCCCGGCCACCGTTGCTGGCAGTCCGGGTGACCTTGCTGATTCCCCGGACGACACAACACCTATTTTGGTATCGTCTAACCAGCTGCAGGAGACAGAGACCGACTCAGAGCGACGAATGGCGCCATGTCCTGCATGATTCAAAATCAATTTGTGCGGGCATGAGAAGGGGCAAAGATCAAGGAGTATGCTCTACTCGCCGTTTGTGGAATATTGCCATTGCGTTAGCACCTCTCGCTTCAGGGGTGTTGCCCCCTGGCACGGGTGAGGTGACATGGGCAAGCCCAGAATGCACGAAAGAGTTTTCCTCCCTGCTCACGATTGAAACCCCGAACATGAAGATTTGCACTGGTCAACGTGGCAACAGGATTGTCCGGCTCCAATTTCCAGCCTCGAGGTTTTTCGAGTGTTGCTTGCATAGCGCGTGGGCTCATACTCGAGGCCCCTTGCAGTGATGCCGATCGGTACGGCCGAAAGCTTCCATGGCAATTCGAGCCGCCCAGCACTCTTCGCTCTTTCCCTTCCATTTCGGCGCCAAACAGATCTCAAGTAGGCCATTGCATTCAATCCCTATTCATATCCCTTCCATTCTCTAGTCCGAATCGCTGACCACCAGAGTCGGAGCGATTGACAAGTGCTGAACCAATGATGACAGGCATGCCAATGAGAGGCTGCCAGTTCAATTGGCTTATACCTGTACTACGCCCCACGTGGCTGTGGGCGACCGAGGGTGGCTGTTCATGCCCCTGTCCCCCAGGTGACTTGTCGATTCCGGGAGCCAACGGATGTCAACGGGCAGGAACTCGTATGTCGTGTGTCGCGGCTGTTCTTGCGGTTGACGTCGGAGCCGGCGACGGGAACCTAGTCATAGGCCGCCGGCGAGTTGCCGCTGCTCCGGTTCGGGAGACAAAGATCTGGTTGGCGCTGTGGCACCTACGGGGAACTACCGTGGCGTAGTTCACTCGCTTGGCTGGCACATCCTCGTCTTTCAATGGCACATTCCTATTCTCGTCTAGTCATTCCTTTTTTTTCCCTTGGACAGGTGCAGTCCACGGTAGGTATCCGGAGATAGGCCATCTCAAAGAAGTAGGTCGTCGGATCTGCAACTCTCAATGCAGGCTTCTATGGGGCGAGCGTAACGGGCCACAATCTGGGTGACAAGAATGGACAGTTTCTCATGAACCAGACCCTTTTTTCTTAGTAAAGAACGGTGTTCGATGGGGGTGGTCATTATTGCATTAAAGGTTGTGGGATGGCGATTGATCCGATCGAAGATTGAAGTAGCAACGTCGGGTGGCTATACGAGGTTGTAGGAGGGGGCGTTAGTTGAAGGGAGGCCCTAAGCTCGTCAAATCTAGGTAACCTAGTGGGTTGTTTGTTGTTTCCATACTTAATCCAATGAGCCAGGTTAAACAATACCCTTAAATGCTAGCTATATTACTACTTACTCTCCCCAACGAAATAGTCGTGCCAACATACGATGTTTGATTGCTTATCATTCCATTGATACATCGGAGTATCTTCCGAAAGTAGGAATCATCACAGATCCTGTTTGATATAGTAGACTTACCCTTATAATTTTCTTGGAAGCTTGCGGATTTCACTCTGGAATCCCTATTACGCCCAAGTAAACCCTCTCTAGTTGGAGATGGTTCCCCTCGTCTTGGGAGTGTCGGCTACTACTGATCTCTCGCGCTTAGTTACCGCTGACTAACCAGGATAGAAGGGACACTCTCTTGCTTCACCAACTAGACCATGGGACAAGGCCATCGATTGCCTTATCAATCGGATCTCCTGGAACTAATCCTCACATTGAAGTACCCAACCGCATGCCAAGTCTACTATAGACGGACAGGTAATAAAACCGAGCCCGACATAACCGATTCTGCAAGGACCGAACTGGCAACGACCTTCATAATCACCAACAGCTTGTGTAGGTTGTCAGCCCAGCAGCTGCAGAGCTCTGCAAGACTCTATCATTGGTAGGGATATGAAGGAACTTGAATTGGTCACCGCTAAGGGTGGGAAGGTAGCGGTAAGGCCTGATCTGGCCCCTGGGCCCTACTGTCATGGTGAAACAATCATTCGCTGCATCCTCTATATGCACGGCACTGTTGCCTTCCCACCCATAGACCGACCAGTTTGGAGATATTTCTTGTCTTCTGTGCAGCCACACTAGGTGTACATGTCGCAATACACGTGGCAGAAACTTTTGCAATCGTCAATGCATACTCCCCTGAACAACCTGCTCCCTTCTCCCCTCTTTTTACAACTACTCTCTGCACCTTCGACCGGTATCACCATCACCTGTATCCAGAACGACTTTCAACCTGATGCAAGGAAAGAATTCTTGCTTAACCTTTCGATTCCGGCTATAGAAGCTCGAGAGAAAGTGCGATAGGATGATGGAATAAAGGCAACTCAGCCTGGCCCAGGTGTAAAGTTTTCTGGACTGCGCAGCCTCGCCATTACTATACTGGGCACACATCTACGGGGTCTATATCATGCTAGACAAGAAAGACCCGCGTGTTGTCCCATACACACCAACTCGGATGACGACAGACCTATTGGTGGTCCGACAATCGGCCCCCATTCATCGGGTGCGGACCGACCCTGTTGCAATGGGGTTGGCGAATCAGACCTCCGTTTTCCTATCAGGATTTCCACTGACCGCCAAATGATAATCATCAAGTTGGTTCGCAGACTGAAATTGTCTCTTGACAACCATTCGTCTTACACCCTTTCCCGGCACCGCCCCAGGAGTCTGGAGCGGGCATACAAACACACCAGACAACGAAACCTCGAAGAATACAGCCTGATGGATTTGGCTAGTCAACAGAGTCAGAAAGATGCATATATCAATGGAAGGCATCTTAACCCCTATCGAGGCTTTAAGGACATGCTCGGTACACCAGTGTTGATTGACAGCACTTCGAGAACACCATGGCAAGCGAAACCCACCCGATCGGAAGCCGTTCTCCAAGCGCGAGCCGCAGAGACTACTATAAACCACTATTGACTCCTAATCGGTTTCGTGTGTAGAACCCTGGCCAGAGGCTTTCAGAAGCTGACATATCCACGATGCAGAGCCTCAACCAAGAAACCTCGACAGGTTCCCTGAGCTGTACCCAGACAAAGATGTCTGTAAGTCTTACCTTGTCCTTCAGCCCTCAAACAGCAATATCTGACCCATATAAAGTGACAAGCAGTCGGACAGGCTGGTCATGGATTGCAGCAAGGGAGAGACAGTTTCCCAACGAAGATTTCCATCGGGGGTTCCACTACCCAACCAATCGTTGCCTGCTGCATCACGAACAGCGTATCACCTGTCTCGAACTCCGACTGTACGAAGTAGAGAAAGATGAAGATGAAGAGACTCTGTGTCAGTTATCCTTTGACCCTGAAGAGTTCCTGGCGCAGTTCTGTGGGTTACCCGACTCGCCCCTATTGTCCTCTGATAACGGCCAGCCAAGCCGAGTCGAGGCAAACAAGGCTGGAACGGCCAAGCAGGACGAGGCCACACGCAATCGTATGAAAGTGAAGGAGAAGCTCATCTTGGCCTTAGACGAGCACTTGAGAAAGTATTGTTAGTAATGTGCCTCAACCCCCTTTAGTTCTGACCAAAAGGCTTATACAGGCCAAGTCGACCTCCTCAACTCCAGTCAGGCTGTCCAAACTAAGCCCCGGGTCTCTCGAGAACAGCACTACGCATTCTACAAGAGAATGAAACGCAAGAACATCTTGACCGAATCAGCCTCGCAATACCTGTGCCATCGAGACGATTTCGTCACCCCGAACCCCAACGTGATCCACCAGCGCTTCGAGGGTCTCTTGTACACTTCCCGGCCTTATTTATGGGTAAGATATATATTCTCTCCTGGTTTTCTTACCCCTCAGGATATCTCAGCCGAACTCATGCTAACACTTCGCGACGGGCGGGTCCCAGGAGATCGCTGGCTTCTTCCGCCGGGGCTTATGCTCCTTCTGCCGATGCTTTGACCTCCCAGCCCCTCCCCGCTCCGACAGGGATGAAGAGTACCCCGAGTACGACTACGATGCCGGCGTTCTGGAATGGCTGAGCAGGTTCCTCCTGGCGCCCATTGTCGCTGCCCTCTTGCTCGTGCCCGTGGCCATCCTATTCTTCGCCAGGCTTAGCAAGGCTGCTGAGTTCGGCGTCGTCCTGACCTTCGTCGCCCTGTTCGTACTCACCATATCGTGCTTTGAAAGGAGCACCGTCAAAATCATCATCGGGGTTTGCGCATTCGAGGCTGTCTTGGCTGCGTTTCTTGCAAAGTAGGGTTCGGATCTAGACGGTTTGGCGGGTGTTTCCCTGGATGAGGTTCTTTCCCAGACGTGTTCTCCTGTTCTATTTGGGGTCGAAGACTCTGCTGTTGGCTTATAGACCCGAGAATTGTCTTCGCTAAATTATTCTCGAAAAAGGAATGAAACACATTGCTAGATGACTGAGCCCCTGAGCCTCCTGCGGGTGCACCTAATGTTTCTATATAAGTGCTCGCGTTCAAAAATGGCACGTTTCCCTGCCTGATCTGAGATCGCATGGAAGTAAACGAAAAGTTATTCTCGGAGAAAAGATACGGAGTGAGTGGATATAGTAGAATAAGGTCGGTAAGCAAGGAGACATGTCGTTGAATTGTCCCGCACCCGGTACGCAGGGGCGAATCATCTTTCACCTTTTACCAAGCTATTTCTCGATAGGGAAAACCTGAGCCTGCGCCTACCTACTCAACAGGAGTTCGTGGCGAGCCCCCTTGCCGACAGGTTCGCCTGCTGGATCGAGGCTCAAGATGGGGTGGCTTAGTGGCTGGACATGTGTTACTCTCTTTATGTACTGTATACATCTTGGGCAGCGCCTCTCCTCCTAGTCGCCTCGTGGGAAACCAGCCTCTTTCTTGTCTACCTGCACCTACAGGGGGCGAGCCCTGCTTTGATTACGCAGCGCAGGAACACCAACCAGGCTGTCCGTCGCCCAAGGTACCGAACCCACTCACCGCTCCTTCCGGCTCGATCAACCCATGCTTCCTGGGCAAGCCACGTCTGTAAGCCCAAGCATTGAAGGACTGCAGGGGTCTCTCAGGCATTATCGAAATTACTGTCTGTATCTAGTCCGATGATCAGGGGCAGGGGCCCATGCCGCGATGCCCAGGGTCCGTACGCGGCTCCCGGGTGCATATCGGGCGGCGAGTACAACTAACATGGGGCCTGTTCGCCATGAAACCACTACATCTGCGGGCACCAGGGTCAGTATGTCCTACTCCATGGAAGCCGGGCGTCGGTGGGTGGAGTTCGCGGACAAGCGAAGGAACACGGTGGGGATTGAGAGCGACCCGCGAGTTTTATTACATTCGGAGCCTAAGCCAAGAGCGCATGGTCTTGTTGGCGGGGAAATCGCTATCTCTATTAATTCAAAAAGCATCCAGCAGTGGTAGTTCATGCGGGAGTTCTGAGCTGGGAGGCAATGGAGGTGCCAGGGGTTCTACTTGCTCTGCCCCCCGCTCCCCCTTTGGGTATTGTACGTTCCGCCAACCGCTTTTTCCATCGGCGTTCAAGTATCCATGTCCCAAAACACCGTAGAACCGTGAAAAGGATAAGAAAATGGTAGGCCTCCCGTCTCCAAAGTAAGAGATGTACATGCAATGAGTTGCACTCGAGAACGCCACCGTATCGGGCGGCCGTGTCAAGTCAAAAGTGGTTTATGTTTTACTTGAGTTGACGAAGGTGTCTTGTCTATGGCTGTGCGCAAAGTTTAGTCTGGCCACCGCTGCCACCGCCCGGGACATTGGACAGAACAACAGCAACCTGCGGACTTTGGTATTGAGCCAACATGCGGAACTGCAATAAGTATGCGTCTACTGGCATGTCTAAAGGCGGAAGTGTCATGTCGTGAGAGCCACAACTCGACGGACCAGCCCCGTATGATAATGACACTATAGGGGTGACAAGTCACGCCAATTCAGTAATCTTAAAGCACGTCCCGGGGTAGTGATTTTGAAGATGCTCTTATTCCTTATTCTACCCGATTGTGGAAGACAGACCGCCGCCCTGGTAACTCCTACCACGTTAAGCTTGTGCACCACGCGACGTAGCATCCCATGCCCATGTATTTGCCATGTAATATCTATGAGGAAAACCGACTTGTAGCCCTTCGGTTCCACGACCGGGAAGCATTCGTGATTTGGTTGTGTCATGGTCGTGCCGGTGCCGGCGCTGGCGGCTGGGCTGGCGGTGCTGGTGGTAGTTTGGACGGCTTGGATGCCATGCTAGTCGTTGCTCCGTTATAGAAGGTGCCGGATCGAGCCCCCAGACGGGATTTTGACGACGGTGGATCCGACTCTGACTTGTTTGACCATGGGAACTTCATCGCGAGTTTGGTCAAAGGCGACATGACCTTGGAGCAGGTGATTGAGCTGGCTTAGGGGAGGGGAAAGACGCGTCAGCCTATAGACTGGTTAAATATTCCCGCGAATGTCCGCTGAAACGAAAAGGAGGGATATGAAGGTAGAATCTACTTACAAGAACAGTATGGCAGATAGACCGAGCAGTCCTCGAGATGGATAATGAGTGAGTTGTACATATGGATAGCGAGCGGAAAACAGGATGGCAAGTGGAGTGTCTTATATTTGACCATTTTGTAACACTCCTTCGTCACTGTCATTTTGTGCGTTTGAACCTCGAGCCCGTGGAAGGATTGCTCAATTGTCTCCAGCATCTAGGGACCAATGGTGATTCAACATGTAAGTAACTACCAAAAGATTCATACTATTCACCTTGCCGTTTGTTTACCCTTAGGGCTGGCTATGCCTGCAAAAAATATACCAGTTGTGAGGAAAAAGTGGCTATGGATGGCCGAAACTATGCGCAATCGCGCTTCCATCGAGGGCGAGGAAGCACCCGCCGTCAGGCTGTGCTATGCTCGGTTATGACGCCCAGTGGGACTCGGACACCGGGCGTGGGAAACGACAGATACCTGAGATAGACCATCGCGTGGGCGCTTTGTATTCCAAGTGACAGAACCTGCCCACCCCCCCCAGACCGAATTTCGTGGCCCAAGGAGATTTGGGTCGGGACAAAGTGAAGCTACTGACCTTGCTGCAGAATGACCGGGCAAGTAGCAGCAAAAGGGCACCGTTTCTAGGATTGGTTCCCGGTGAGGTCCAGAGTCCTGGCACAGCAACAGCACAAACGTAGATGAGGGCGTGGTCTCTCCAGCGTAACCAGCCAATAGCACCAACAAGCCCTCAATCAGCCCGACGCGTCGTCCGGGCTTTACTGACATTCGTTCCCTCGACCGTGGCGATCCTCCAGGGTTCCAACGGTACCTGGGGGTGTACAATTATCAACCCTGTACAAACCAATCGATTCGACTGACGAGCTTTCGGAATTGACAGTACCGGAGAGTTAACGATAGGTACCAGAGTCCCATCCCAAACATATGAGTAGCCTTCTTGACGAGCCAGGCCGTTTGCGTTGCAGGTCAATCCATGCCTTGATGCCCATAATGAAGTTTAGTCAGTAGGCCAAGCCATCCATTGCGCTGCCATCTCGGCAAAGGAAGCAGGTGGAACAACATCGGATCGAGAACCTCTGCCTTGAATTATTGTAGTAGCAACAATACCCGTCCCAAGCTGCAGGGTGAGCATGCTTTGCCTGGTTCCTTTGGCTGAGAGGTACCCGATCACGAAACCAAGCGAGCCGGGCGGTGGGTTGGTGTGGAAACCACGGCCCAAAAACGAGAAAGCCCAAATGGCAATACCAAACAAGGTAGCTGCAGGTGGTTGCTGTAGTGGTTTGACCCCCTGCCACCCCGGACACTGCGGGAAGGTGGGCCCGCCTAACCAGTACCGATCAAACAGCCCCATTGAGCCCAGGCGCCTGAGAATCCAGGTACCCAGGAACCCAGGAACCCAGCTCCTACTTTTGAAAATCGAATAAACTTAAGAGACTTCCCCAAATGGCCACACACTGGTCAATTGTGCACTGAACGTACTTGAGCCACTATCCCAGCAAGGCGACACCAGACTGAGAATAGCGGCTCTCGCTCCTTGACCCGCCTGCGTTCAGGGCGACCAGAACCTCGGGATCCAACGGTCTTCGTTCCACTGGGTAGCAGTCAAAAGCAACTTCCTCGGGGCGATTATACCCCTTCTTCCTCGCCGTGGCCGGTCCGGCTGTGGGTTATGTCCATTCCGTTGGACGAAAAAAGGGGGTTACTCACGATCTTCTGGACCCAAAATCATCTCCACCTGTCTCACTCGCTCGACGTCTGTATAACCACACAGCCAACGGCGACTAACTCGACTACCTGCCTACTCCGGATGAGGGGTCGATCATCGTTCCAAGACAAGGTTCGATATAGGGCCATTTTTCAAGTCTGATTGGCTGCGATCATGACCTCGTCGGGCTATCACCCGAGCCGATGGGTGCTTGGATGCGCGCGGGCCATTGCTACCACAAAGCTGTCCTCGTCAGCAGAAGTAGCATAAATATAATTTTCAACAATTTCCGACTACGTTAACTCACACTATCCTATTAGTAATTACCGAGTTTCAGGCTTGGGAAGCCCCTGAAAGACCCAGCTCCCGGATGAAGATATCCGCGGCCTTTTCGCCCACTGTCAGAGCCGTGCTCATAGTATTGACAGCCACGTTCTCTGGAACGATACTCAAGTCCGCCACCTTCAACCCTCGCACCCCATACACGCCCAAGTCCGCATCCACGACGCCCATCGCCTCCTGGGGCGCCATCTTGCACGTCCCGAGGCCATGCCAGCACGTCGACATGTTATCTCGGAGCCATCTTTCGATGACCGCTTCGTCCGGGGCCTCGTACCGGATCTCCTCCTTCTCGGCCGTTGTTGCAGCATCATCGCCCTCCTCATCGAACGAGGAGGGGAAGAAGGCGGCGGCAGAGCCGGCGCCGAAAGTGGGAACCCGGAGGGCGAGCTCGCCCCGCTGGCTCTTCATGCGCCGCGCCACCTCGCGCTGCTTCTTGTAGGCCCACACGTGCGTCTTGAGGTCGAACTCGGCCTCGTCGCTCAGGTAGCCCGTCTTGAAGTCCAGGGCGTCGTCGGGCGAGGTTCCAGTAATATGCTGTTACGTGCGTGCGCCGACCAGTGTTAGTCAACCGACAATGTCAAACTTGGGGGCATTGCTAGAGGCTTTTTATTTATAGCATACTTACCACGTGGCCCCGGGAATAGGGGTAAGACGAGAACACATCAATGGTAAAGTACTGAGAGCCCACCGAAGTTTGCGACCGACCACCTATGACCCTGTTCTCGCCAGAGTCGGCCGATGTCTCGGCAGGAGACGTGGCCATGGAGACCAGAGATCCCGCGTGGAAGAGCATCGAGACCAGCGGCTTGCTAGGGACGTCTCGGAAATCCCGGTCCCATACGGCCTCGAAGCCCGGTCCCAAGGCCTTGACCTCGGACGGCGTCGGCCGGAGCTTGGATGACGCGTCGATGCCGTTCCAGCCCAGCCGCTGGTCCCCGCTGGCTATAAGGGCCGGGATGTCCTCGCTGCCGTCGTCCACGCCGTCCGCGGTGCTGCCGGGCGGCAGGCTTGCTTTGTACGGGTACAGGCTGATGGTATGATCTTGGAAGTCGTGGCCGACGCCCGGCAATGCGGCCATGAGAGGCACACAGGCCCGCTCGAGGACGGCCGGGTCGCCGACGCCGGATCTCTCCAGAATCGGAGGCGAGCCCAAGGTCCCGCAGGAGACGACCACGAGCTTTTTCGCCGCTACGGACCGAGTGACCTTGGACGTCTCGGCCGATGATTGGATCGCCGGATTGGGACGGAACTCGACCCCAGACGCTCGTCGGTTGCGGTCGAAGAGGACGCGGACGACTTGGGTCTCGACCAGGACATGGAGGTTAGGATGCTTGCCGTCCCGCAATAGCGGGTGTAAGTAGGCGTGCGCCGCATCCTGGCGCCGGCCGTCGGGGGAGATGTACTTCTTGATGCGCGAGACCCCGGTGGAGTGAAAATTCTGGAGGTCCGGGGGCTCGTCGTAGCCCAGCTGCTTCATGGCTTGGATGAAGTCGTCCTCGGCCACTTCGGCGCGGTAAGTGCCACTAGAGACCTGGACGGGTCCATCGTAGCCATGGTCGTCCGGGTTGCCGAGGCCGTGGTACGTTTCCCACTGCACCAAGAAGTTTTGTTTTAATCTTGCTGATCGATCTATCTATACCGTAATATAGTGTGGGGCATCCGAGTACATACCTTTTTGATAAACGGCATTAACTCGTCCGAAGTCCAGCCCGGCGTCCTCCACGAATCAAAGTCGCACTTCTGGGCCCGCATGTACATCATGAGGTTGACGGACGAGCCACCGCCCAGGGTGTTGCCCACCGTCACGATGGACGCGCGGTCCGAGAGCTGATTCTCGGGCTGGGCTACGTAGTGGTAGACGCGCCGCTGTTGGCCGTCCGGCGCGAAGTTCCCCCGCCACAGGAGCGGGTGGGTGACGGCGGGGACTTGGTAGTTGTCGCGGCCGCTCTCGATGACGAGGACGGAGAGCGACGGGTCGGCGGCGGACAGTCTGGAGGCGACGACGCAGGCGGACGTGCCGCCTGCATGTAGAAAAAAGCGATTTGTTTAGTTGGCTGATGTTGGGATGGTGGTTATCGAGCTTACCTCCGGCAATGATCACGTCGACCTCCTTGAGGTTGCTTGGTAGCTCAGTGTAGATGCCCATTATGAACTTCAACGCTCATGGCAAGCTGTGGGTTTCTGAGTAACCCGGTGCCGAGGGGGTGATCGGTTTAAATCGACGCGGGGACCCCATGGGGCAGTGTAGTAGTCATCGCAGCACCAGCCGTAGCAACAGCCGCGGAGGAACTGCAAGGCGGGGTGCTTCGCTATGTCTTTCCGAGATGGTTCCATGTGACCTCAGCTATGCACGACGGACGCAAGGAGCGGGATAGTTTCGAAACCCGGGTGGGCGGGCGAGAACCCCGCTGCCTATCTTGGCCATATGTAGCGAGCTTTAATTGAGAGCGCATGTCTTGGCCGAATAAGGGGCGAAACCGAATCACACAATATGTCGGTCTGCCGGTCAAGAAGGGTGCGAGCTGTGGTGGGACGTAAGTTATATACAATTTATATGGGCCAGTGAAGTTGGAAAGGAGAGACACAGAGACATTTACCAATGGCCCCTAGCCTTCTTACCATCGTCAAGTATGCAGCAGAGCACACATGCTTACAAGCGCATTTTCGCGAAGCCACAAGGTCTCGGCTGGGAGACATCGAACCGCCAGAGGCAAGATGTAAAATTAGAAAGAAACAACCCCAAACCACATCTGTCTATTATATCAGACCTTAATCAGGAGTGGAGTCTATCATAATCCCCTGACTCAATTTCACCATTTCAATCCTTGCGTGAAAAGGGGCGTACGGCTGTTGTCCAACTCCTCGCCCCTAAGCGCCATCGCCAACCTCATCGTCAAGTGAAAATGCAGCATGGCGCCAGCCTTATTGAATTTGGTGAAATGGCGCTTTGCCTTTATTTGATGTTGGGGACCCAAATCAGTCCAGTTTGCTGTGCTCTGCACACCATCCCGAGCTTCCCGCGTCATCATTGGTGACAAGATACCGCCCCCGAAGTCCCTCTGTTCGGGCCCTATGCAGAGAGTCGGCGTGAAACGAACGATGCAGTTCACGCATCCAACTGGACGTCTGGTAACCATCGACTGTTGGCTTGAAAGAATGACCAGCGTCCATGCCGTCCATTCCTCGTACACCCTCTCCTGGATTTGAGCCTCATCATGCTAGTCATGACTATTCAGAGCAAGCGCGCTCTATTCATTGCCGGCGCTTGTACGGGTATCGTTGTCAGCCTCGGGCTGCGGATACCTCCGAGGTACGATTATATCTAGGCACAGAAACTCCCAGATTGTCAATATGTTCTGGCAGACAAAACCATGCAGTCCATCAAGTCCAGAAGCACCACCAAGACAATGCTGGATATCGAATCCAACCCAAGCGCCCCTTCCGGGCTTAGCCAATCCCCCAGAGGCCGAGAGCTACAGCCAATGGCCACACCAAAATCCTGCCAGCCGGACACCAATTCAGGGGGTCCGTTCGTAGAGAACGCGCGGGGAAAGGATAGCAAGCACCCATATCTTTACACAGATGAAGACGTCCGTATGTTATCTGACTACATTATATCTATGTAATATGAACGATCTGACATTTACCCCTAACGTTGACGTATAGTTGATCGGGCACCAAAAGGTTGGCCGGCGATTGCCTCGCATCAGATGTTCTACCCAAACGCCGGCATCCATCGCAAGTTCAGCAATCTGATGCAGCGCATCTTGGTCAGTTTCCAAGTTGAACTGGACTGTCTCGAGCAAAAGCTCTTCGAGATTGACAAGGCAGACGAACCGTATGGCACACTTGGGCTTCTGCCCTTTGACCGCGACGAGTTCCTTGACCGATGCTGCGGCGGTCACCGCCAACAGCAGACTCAGCAACGCACGGCGACTGGCCGACAACACCAGAATACTGCCCCTGAACAGACTACCCAGCATGCAACCCCTATCCAACAGAACCAACACATTGCCTCTAACCAGAGAATCGAATCGAGTCTTAATAGGGACCACAGAGAAGAGAGGACGCACCTGATGGACAACGCAAAGTCTATCTTCAAAGAATACCGTACGTAACAGTGGTACCGCCTTCGTGATTCAAGATAAGTGACAGACTTACTGATCACAAACCGTGTGTAAAAAAATGCAGATCACTTCATCAACATGAACAACGACTTCCAGTCCATGCGGCGCGTCTCCCGCAAGCAGCACCTCGTACACTACCTCAAACTCAGCCGAGAGCAGCTACCGAGCCGCGACGCGCACCAGTACCTCTGGGCGCGCGACGACTTCGTCAACACGGACCGCGATACGGTGCACCAGTGGTTCGAGAGCATCTTGTACAGCACCTGGCCCTGGGTTCAAGTAAGTCAGAAACTGCATCTAAACGAACAAGAACCCTTTGAAAACCAACCCCCGCCACAGCGAACCCTCTGCATCCTCCTCCCCTGCTTCTACAAGCGCGAAAAGAACCGACGCCCCGCCCCCGACGGCACCGGCAGCGAGGTAGTCGAATACCACGTCCGCGTCCGGCGCCTGCGGCTCCTGCAGAAGCTTATCCTCACGTTCGCCAGCGCCGTGATGCTGCTGATCCCCGTAAGCCTGCTGCACTTCTACACCAACGGCGACCGCGACCGCGACAGGTTGAAATCCTTTGTCATCGCTTGCATCTCGACCGTCGTCTTCGTCGTCGTCATCACGTGCCTCGAGACCAACTACGGTCGCGCGCTGGTCGGGCTCTGCGCCTTTGTCGCTGTGTTGGCCTCGTTCCTGGCGAACCTGTCTGGTGCAAGTCGCTGATTTAGAAAGGGGGCCAGGGGAGGTTGAAGCGAAGGAAACAGAAGACCAAAGTATAGCGTCAATATCTCCTTTTCGTGTGATTCTGATTGGGAATGCATACCCTACGAGGAAAGGGGTTGGCGTGACTCTAAAAAGCAAGATACGGGTCTCTCTTTACTGTCCAGGACATTCACTCATTCACCAGCAGCAATGACATCAATTTCATCTCTCATATATATATATTTTGCCAATGCGTACCACGTACATCTCGAGCTAAAGTAGGCAGTCGTCGACTGTCGGTGATGCTCTATGCATGCACCGCCCGTTTTCATCTGCCAGATCCGTTGCGACTATGTGCCTACATATTTATAGCTATATTGTATCGTGCCGCCATGCTGCTAGTAAGTCGCCGGCGCCATCTGCAAAATATATGTCCGAGTGCAATGCGGGCTAGATCTGCTCCCCATAGCAAAATGCATAGCAATATCAAGAGCTGATCACGACTTCGCTTGTCATGCAACCGAGATTGGCGTCTTTAGCTGCTGGCAGCCTTCAGCGACCTCCGCTTCCACTCCCAGTACCCGAGACGTATGCGGTCCCACTTCTCGCCCAATCGCTTCCAGCACAGGTCCGCCTTCTCCTTATCGCCGGCCTCCTCGTAAATATCCGCGAGCTGCTCCAGCGCGTGAGAGCTGTGGACCTGCTCCGTCTCCTCGTTCCCGATGTTTTGCACGTACATCTCGACGAACGCCTGCACCGAGCCGAGCTCTCTGCCGCCCTTGACCAGCACGCCGCGCAGGTAGTTCCAGGGGCTCTGGTTCTGGGGCGCGAGCTTGATCTTGGCCTGGGCGTACTTGATCTCGCGGTCGATAATGTCGGCGGGGACCTTGGGGTCGGCCTCGGTTGCATGGGAGTCCGGGGTGGAGTAGCGCGGGTTCGAGAAGACGAGGAAGAAGCGGTGCGACCAGGCCGAATTGTTACGCACGTCGTCGTTGATCATGCCCTCGATGCTGTCGAGCTCGCCGTGCTCCTCGTTCTCCCACATGCCGAGCTTGCGCGTCAGGTGCTGGCGGTAGCTCCAGACGTGGTAGTTCTTGGCGTCCTCGGCGAACATCTCCATGATGAAGGCGCGCTCGCTGCGCGCGAAGCGCTTCACCTCGTCGGGCGAGCCCGCAATGGTCGGGTAGTAGTGCTCCAGAAGCAGCTGGCGGTGGTGCCAGATCTGGTAGTTCTTCAGATAGTCCAGGGCGACGCCGTTCAGCCACTCGATCTCGTCCAGCAGCGGGATGTCGAGGTGTTGGATGTTGGCGAAGCGGTAGAGCCAGACGGTGTAGTGCGCCGGGTTCATGGAGATGATGTGTTCCGTCAGCTTGAGGCAGCGCGGGCTGTACTCATTCGCGGCCATGACCGCCCGCAGATACGACATTGCTACGAAATCATGTCAGCATGATGTTCTCCTTTCAACATGGAACAACTGTCTGGGCCAGAAGCTCTTACATTCGGCATAGTCCTCTGGGTAGGCAATGGCTGCCAGGGCGCCTTCCGGCTCCATCTGGGGTACGGGCACGACATCGTCCCATTCCGGGTCCGTCGAGTACGGGCCCATCTTCTCGCCGTAAAGGTCTTTCTTGAGAGCCGCCATTTCCTTTCGGTGCTGTTTCTCAGCCTTGATGTCTTCCTCCGTCAATTTATATACTTCGCCCGTGCTGCTGTCCACGAGGCCCTTGCTGGCGTACAGCCGTTTGCTGGCGAAGGACCGTCCGAGGGCCTTGAGGCAGGTGAGCTGCCCCTGCTTCTCGATGCGCTGCTCGTACTGCTGGACCGTGTAGTCGCCAATGTTCCGGCCGAGCTTGTCCTTGCCCCACTGGTCCGGCTTGGGCTTGTCGATCTGGCCGCGTCGCAGCGGGCGGTTCGTCTCGTTGACTTGCTTCCACAGCTCCTTCTGCGCCTTCTTGCTCAGGAAGGCGAGCTCGTCGGGCGCGGTGCAGAACCAGTTGGCGTAGGCGGTCTTCTCGACGGTCGACAGCGCATGGAGGCCGCCGAGCTCTTCGCGTTCCTTGTCGTAGGGCGGCCGGGTCAGGTCGTAGGCGGCTTGGGCGCGCTCAAAAACGGTCTGGGTCTTCACAACGTCGTTTTCTTGCTTTGCTTCTCGCACATGTCAGCCAATTCTGCTCCTCCCCTGGACGATGATCTGCCCCTAAATAAGACTCACCACTTGAGTCCTTGGCTTTGGCGCCGCCTTTGTTGTTTTTAGGTGGCATTTTGGCCAAGAAACGCAGCCTTGGAGATTATGCGAGTTGGAGCCCCTCCAACCGTGAATCCGTCGATTTCTATGGTGGGGTTATGATGTTGAGTGGCATGTGGGTGGGATGGTCATTTTGGAACCACCCAGCGAGCGACATGGATACATACTTTACATGACCCAGAACGCTTTCAATCACTGGATCTGACTGCTCATTTACGCATTGATTAGGTAGGAATCATGACAGCTGGCTGGCTGAAATAAAGGTCTGCAGTGTCACTTGAAATATATCCCGAGTCTGCCGAAAACTTCTTATTGTACCGCATGCTTGGTATCTAAGTAGTAATAATAATAGCTCTAGTCAACAGTATGTACAGCAGCGTGAAGAAATAAATCAGAATACCGATTCCAGATACTTGTCGTAACCAAGACAACACATCGAATCATAAACATCAAAACGATCAGCGCAGGCTCATCATGCCCAGGCTAAGACGGAAGCTGTGCAGTCATTCTCTCATGTAATACTCGTCCTTCCTGCCTCCCATTCGCGTCCACTCATTAACGGCTCTCGACACGCCAGAACTTCCAGCCTTCCCGCTCGGCACCACCACTATGAACACCCACCAGTTTCTCAACTCCGTCATTACCCTCCGCGCTCAGGAACTTGTCAAGGTTGATTTCCATGCCACCTTCCTCATCTTCGTCAAGGCCGTTCTTCAGAACAGCCGGCCAGAGAACACCGATGCCGTCGCCTCCCAGAGTTGTCGAGAACTTCTCATAGCCTTCCTCTTCGAGCCGTTCATACAACCGTTGGAGCTTCTCTTGCGGGACGCCAGGCCTCATCAACGTTATTGAGCAGCCACCGCCGCCGGCACCCGTCAGCTTCGTCCACCCAATACCCTCATGGTCCACCAACTCTCTTATCCTTTCCAGACGAGGGTGCGAGACTCCCAGCGAGTTCAAAAGGCCGTGGTTAATCGTCATCAGCTCACCAATGCGTCGGAGGCTCTCTTCGTCTTGGCTGTCGAACCCATCCCCTTCGATCACCTCGTTTGCGCTGTGCGTAACCTTGTCGATCGCATCCAAGATCGACCCCACCAAGTTCGGGTGGGTATCCTTGAGTTTCTGGACCTTGCCCACCTCGACGGCTGTCGATTTGGCCTGCCTGGTATTCACTAGTAGGAGTGGCAGCTCTGGGAAGTCCCAGAGCGGCTTAACCAACGAGGGCTGCTGATAGTCGGGCCTCTGGAAGACGACACCCTTACCCTGCGTGGAGCATGTGTTGTCGACGCCTGACGGGTTGCCGTGTATGCACATCTCGAAGACGAATGCCCACCGGTTCACGCGTTCCACTTGTAATCGTGCTTCCTCTGGGGGCTGATCGGGGTGTGGCCCGGAGAGAGTGCGCAACTGCAGTAACAAAGCCCCCGAGATGCAAACCGCGATGGATGCACTGCTTCCAAGACCCGCGCCGATTGGAATTGTTGACCGCAGAGTGTACATGCAGCCTGGGAACTTGGGCTGGCCCAGGGACAGGAAGAGGTATAAGAAGGCCAAAGCCGCGTTTTGATGCACCTTTCTCTCCGACTCCGACTTCTCCGGCGAGATTTTGGCTAGGTGAGGTCGAAGAGCTGCCAGTAGATCGTCGTCAAGCGCTGTCACCAAGTCGTAGTAGTACTTCTTCTTGGATGGGTGCTGGAATGCATCCCATGGAAGCTCGTCGATGTTCCATTCGTGGCTGAGATCGATGTCGGGAAAGCGCAGAATCAGTGTGCGCCTAGATTTGGATAGAGTCGTGACGAGGAGGTATGATCGCAAGGATATCGAGGCGGCCACGGCAGCCTATGAAGCAGGAACGTGTTAGCAGGGTCCAAAGTCAACAAAATTGAGAGGTTGCGCAGTGCAGACGCGCCTGGAGCTTTCAATGCAGCATAGTCTTACCTTTCCGTGGACCACGGCATGTTCGCCAAAGACAATGACTTTGCCCGGGGCCGACACCATGAAGGCGGGCATCATGGGACTTGATTGTTTGCGGGCCATCTTTATTCTCACGGGGTCGTTGGTAGGGTTTATACCGACACCTACACCATTACCGGAGAAGTGCCCATTGAGCCGCAGCTTGTCTATGCTCTCGTGGAGGCCGATCGTGCCGTTGGTGCCGTTGGACATTTCCGAAGTTTCGCTCTCGGGCGTGGTTGGGACGCAAGTCATTCGTGTAGCGATAGCCAGAACCGAGGGGCAGGTGGTGTCACAATGCCTTTATGCCGTTCCCTTGGTTGAAGCAAACCTTAGTACGACAATAGACCTCGGATGACCTATTTGGCAGGATGTTGTTCTAGATCTTGTTCTAGCGAAGTCTAAAATAGGAGAACGGCCTCGTGCAACACCGCTATCCTGGAAGGGGACACAGCAGGTCTACCTTGGCAGCCAGGGTGCAATGTATTAGATAGAAGAGGCAAGTGAATGCAAAGGGCAGTATTGGATCGGCATCAACAGTAGTCGGGATCCTTCTCTCGCGAGTCAAGAGCTTAGTCGTGCCGTGGTTGAAGAGGTGGTGGGTGATGCGATGCGCCCAACAACAGCCAAGGACTGGAATCTGCCGAAGCCACCGGGAGTATTATTTATTGAGTGGTAGAGACTGACTGGACGGTGAATATAACTCGCTCTAGTGTAGTGAATAACACAACGTGTAAATAGAAAGGTAGTATAGAAGCGAGAGAAGGAACGTAATTACGACACTTATTATTAGTTGTTTGTTGTTCCCGTCTGTACAACAACGTAAGAAACATAGGTCAGCATGACTGGGTGGGTTGGACAGGAACCCGACTACAAAATGCGGTGCCAAGCCCCCCTTTGCGACTGTTGAACACGCTGCCACGCTTCCAGCCAGATCGGCCGTTTCTCCAATGGGCAATTCCCGTTAATTGCCAGTCGCCCAGTACAAGCCGTACAGTGTAGCAGTAATGCCGAACCGTCGTCGCGGAACGCGAGTCCTGTCCTCCCAGCCAGTCACGATTGGCCAATTAGAAAGCCCGTGGGTTGGGGGAACCCCACTTCATTAAATATAACACCACGGGCCCCTGCAGCCCATCACGACGTAAGTAGTTGGTCGCCGTCTCTGGCAGTTTTGGAGGTTTGGGGTTCGATCAGTCAGTACCTGAGGTGTGTACGTCCAAATACGCCCGTCTGTTGCCCGTCACGCAACAAATACTCGAATGACCTCTGGCCAACTGTAAGCTTAGTCGTGAGACCTTGGTGGGCTTTCCCGTCCTGACAGAGTCCTCGACCCAATCAAAAGATGCCATGAGTCATGATTGAACTCACTATACTACGGCTTTCCCAATCGGATCGATCCCAATGCCTCTAGTTTCGATTGACGTATCGTGAGCATTTGCGGATGGGTTTGTTGAATTAACTTTGGGAGTTGGAGTCGAGGTTACAGCCGACGTTGAAGCAATATGCGCTTCTGCAGCATATTCGTTTAGTAACACATGGCCATATCTATATCTGACTCACATATATCTCAATCGGACAGCTGTCTTCTTGTCTTGCATCTCCCAGATTAACTGCCAGGGGGAAAGGGGGGATTTGTCTCGGGGATGATTGTACGTAGCAGCGAACCCCTCCCCTTCGCAGTCTTTTGCTGCGGGCGGGCCGGTCCCCGATTACATAGGTCCCCGAAAAAACGTTCTGGACGACAGACAGAAGCAGCAAATACAGCGGGCCCCACGGAAGGCCTGTCAGGATCAGAACCCACTAAGTGCACAGTGCCTACAGTGCTTGGGCCGCCTACTTGCCTGAGTTAATGACGCTAGGCGGCGTGTCGGGGAAAGTGCCATCGCCAGCTCCGACATCGAAACAATTTCAAGCTTCAAGTGGATCACTAGTAGAAGTTGGGGAAAGCTACATTTACCCAAGCTATCATCGCAACAATGCAGGGCTTTCTGACAGCTTCGGCTTTGAAGCTGCCCAGATCGTCGTTACATACAGCCATTCGGGCGGGCTGGGTGTGTTTCTCTTGCAGACGCAATGGCGCATTACGACCTACCACCTTACCCAGCTACCGGCGGAGCTTCAGCAGCAGCCCGGCGCGAAGGATTGATGCTGCGCCAAAGCCGTATTATGTGACAACACCCATCTTCTATGTCAATGCCGGTAAGCTGTGAAAACTGCTTCACACGCTGTGGGCTGTGGTAAGCTGACGTCGCCAATTATTTGGTATTAGCCCCTCACGTTGGCCACCTCTACTCCATGGTCCTTGCCGATGTCTTCAAGCGCTGGGAGGTGCTCAAGGGGCGGCAAGCCTATCTTTGCACAGGCACCGACGAGCATGGGATGAAAGTGCAGCGCGCTGCCGAGCTCCAGGAAGTGCCGCCCAAGATCTTCTGCGATGGCAATGCCGAAACCTTTATGGACCTGGCCCAGAAAGCCAACATGTCGAACGACTACTTCATTCGCACCACAGACCCAGACCACCGAGAGACGGTCGAGTTCTTCTGGGGCCGCTTACGTGAGCGCGGCTACATCTACGAATCGAAACACGAGGGCTGGTACTGCGTGAGCGACGAGGCCTTCTACCCCGAGAACATGGTTGAAAAAAGAGTCAACTCTATGACGGGGAAACCCTTCATCGCCTCCATCGAGACGGGAAATGAAGTCGAATGGACCGAAGAAAGGAACTACCACTTTCGGTTGACCGACCTGAGAGATAGGCTGCTTCAATTCTATAAGGAGAACCCGCAATGGGTGGTGCCGGCTAGTCGCATGGCTGACGTGGTCAGTTGGGTGCAAAACAACCTCGAAGATCTTTCGGTGTCGCGCCCGGTGAGTCGCTTGAACTGGGGCATCCCGGTTCCTGACGACCCAAGCCAGACTATCTACGTCTGGGTTGACGCGCTCATCAACTACCTCACTAAGGCGGGCTACCCTATGTGGACGCCTGGGTCCGAGAATGCGCTCGGTTGGCCAGCGGATGTCCACATTATTGGTAAGGATATTGTGCGATTCCACTGCGTATACTGGCCGGGGCTGCTGCTTGCTCTTGACCTGCCGCTCCCGAAGCGGGTTCTGAGCCATGGTCACTGGATGATGGATTCCAGAAAGATGTCCAAATCGATCGGCAACGTTGTCAACCCCTTTTTCGCCATTGATCGGTGGGGCGTCGATACCATGCGATACTTCATGATCTATAATGGTGGCATATCCCAGGATTCTGATTACGATAACTCGTTTATTGTTGAGAGATACAAGCGAGGTCTACAAGGTGGAGTAGGAGGGCTGCTGAACCGTGTTACTCGCTCCAAGGCTTGGAATGTGCGAAGCATAATTCAAAAAGCCCACGAGGGAGGCTACAATGCGCTGGTTGGGGAATGCGAGCCCATGCAGACCGAAATAACAGAGCTCCGAGAGGCGACTGACGCTCTGAGCCTAAAGGCGTTGGATTTCTTCGAGGAGCAGCTCAACCCAGGTCGTGCATTAAAGGAGATCATGGAAGTGGTGTTCCAGGTAAGTGTCTCACTGATTCAGCGGGTGGACTATGAGAACTGACGTCCCTCAAGGCAAACCGACTCCTGCAACATACTGAACCTTGGAACCTGGTAAAGCGAGGCGAAGTCGAAGCCGCCCACCAGATCATCTACCACGCTGCGGAGGCTCTGCGTGTTGCTGGCATCCTGCTGCAACCTTTCATGCCCGAGAAGTCAGCCGGCCTCCTCGACCGTCTTGGTGTCGATCAGGGACAGAGGTCATTCGACCATGCTCGATTTGACAGCGATTCTGCCTACGGTGTCTCTACCGTGCCCCTTTGGGGAAGGCGCACAGAGTAGTCTGTTCCCTCCCATCCCAGCTGAAGGCTGATCCAATTGATGCACGGATGGGGAATTCTGTACAAAACTAGTTGTACATATGTATAATCATATAGACTCAAAATCGGATGTTGTTGATACCCAGAAAAGGGGATGTACAAAGCGATGTTGGGATAGCAGCTGGAGAGTGGAAATGTCCCAAAAGTGCGCTTTTCTCGTACGACTCCGCCCAATAGAAAATTTACACATTTAACACTTTATTTACATTAACAACGCAAACGGCCGATGAGTAAGGCCCCCATCGAATCTACTTGTATCTACTGCGCCAGAATTAGTCAACATCATGAAATACAACGAGAGCATAGGTAATGCCAAATTCCACTAGCTGCCTCCTCCTTAACGTCGATAAAAAAGAAAAGAAAAAAACGGAGTGCTGACTGTCAGAACCCCCAAACAGCGGTCTCCACCTCGCGAGTGCTGCTCGTCCCGTACGATGCGCACCACGTCCCGCAGTACCACACATGGATGGAAGATGAGGTACAGTGATTTATTTGATTTTACTTTTTCTCTTATTTCATGGTATCGGGCACCACACTAACGCGGTGGAGGGGTAAATCAAAAGGCTATCCGCGAAGCCACGGCCTCCGACCGCCTCACGCTCCAGGAGGAGTACGAGAACCAAGTCTCGTGGCGCACGTCGGCCGACAAGCTGACGTTCGTCCTGTGCCGGCCGCTGGAGCCGTCGTCGCCCCGCGTCAAGGCGACGGTCGCGGGCGATGCCGTCTGGGCGGGGCAGGACGATGTGCCGGAGCGGATGCTGGGTGATATCAACATGTTCCTGACGCCGTGGGACGATAATGACAATGACGATGACGGCGCAGGGGCCGTTGCCATGGCGGATGCGGATGCGGCGGGGGTGGAGTTTGTCCGGGCTGAGGTCGATGTCATGATTGCTGGCGCTGCGGACCGCGGCAGGGGACTCGGCAAGGCGGCTGTGGGCGCGCTGCTGGAGTTCGTGTCGCGGAACCGGGAGGGTATTCTGCGGGAGTACGCGACCACGACTCAGCAGCAGCAAAACAACACCGGCGGCAACGGTAGCAAACGTCCCGAGATCCGCGAGTTCGTGGTGCGCATCAAGGCGTCTAACGCGGGAAGCATCGCGCTCTTCAAGGGCTTCGGTTTCCGGCAGAGAGGGGAGGTGAACTACTTTGGCGAGATCGAGATGGTGCTGTTGCCGGCTATTGGGAAGCTCGGGGAGGGGAACGCCTAGTATTGGGGAGATTGAGGTGGTGGAGGGGTATAGGGAGGCGAAGTATGATCGATCGCGACTTCCCAAAGAGGCCAGGGAGGCTTCATGAGATACACCTAGACCGGCGACTTAGACATGAAAAAGGGTTGGTTTATGCTCATATAGACGTTCATTATACACTTTCTACGTTGGAAACCGACAGAGGCCGCACAATGCTCCGTCCACAATCAAACATCAGACACGCTATATGCTCTCTAAACGCCATACTCCTGATACTTCCTCAGCATCTCCAAAGTGATATTACTCCCACCACACACAATAATTACGACATTCATCGCGGCCCACTCCGCATCAATCAACCCCTTCCCCAACGTCCGCCGCAGCTCCCCGTTATAGACAGTCGCAATAGTAGCCCCGCACGCCACCTCGACCAGCAGCAGCGCATCGTCCGCGAGCCGCGCCGAGCCCATGACGGCCTCGGCGTCCGTGACCGTGACGCTCGACAGCGGAGTCGCATCCGCCGACTCGGATTGGCGGCTGTACCACTCCCACGACTTGGCCGACACTCGCACGGCGCCCAGACTGGTCGCGATGCTCGTGATCTTGGGCAGCGCGACATGCTCGCCCGCCTGCGCGCTGGCGTGCAGGCTATGGGCCCCGACCGTCTCGACCGCCACCACGCGCGGCCGTCGGCTCCGCGCCCACCTCTTCTTCGCCTGCCTCTCGACGCCCTCCATGATGCCGTTCAGCAGACCCCCCCCCCCGCAGTTGCACACGATAGCGTCAGGCACCCCATCATTCCCGTTCCCGTTCCCCTTCAGCAGGGGCGGCAGCTGCGCCGCGAGCTCGTCGACCATGCTCGACGCGCCCTCCCCAGACATCCGGGTGGTCGAACGGCGGCACGTACACGCCCGCCTCGTCCCGGCTCAGCAGGTTCTCGCGCATGTGCGCGTCGGCCGCGGCCCAGTGCTCGCCGGTCTGGACGACCTCGGCGCCGAGGCGGCGCAGCTTGCCGACCATGAGGGGCAATGTGGTGACGGGGACGACGATGGTGCAGGGCCGGGCCAGGGTGATGGCGGCCGTGGCGCAGGCGAGGCCCGCGTTGCCGCCCGAGGAGCAGTAGAAGTGCGCGGGTTTGCCCGTGGGGTGCTGGCGTTGGGACAGCATGGCTTTGTACATCATGTTGCCAATGCCGCGGGATTTGAAGGAGGCTGAGGGCTGCAGGTTCTCTAGTTTGAGGAAGATGTTGCTGTTTTCTATGTTAGCATTTTCTTTCCTGAGCGCTGTGAATATATGTAGGTAGGAAGGGTAACGATAGCAGGGTTCTGAACAGAAAGGGGGCGAGCGACCTACCAGCCTGCTGCCTGTGACATTGGAAGTGATGGGACGCATGGCGTCTCGATCCAGAGCTTCTGAGGCTCCGGTTCTGACGAGTAGGACCCCATTCTCCTTCAAGCGAAGAATCGGCTTCGAAAGATGTGATTATAATGTTTGTTTAAGTTGAAGTCTAGGTGGTCGTTTGGCCTGGCGGATGCCACCAAGATCAGTCTGGAAGCGGATAGCACGCTATAGAATAGATTCGGCCGTTGGAAGATCTGGTCCCAGACTATGAGGTGAATGCAATTGGCTTTTGTCAGTAAATATGAGATTTGTATGAGGGAGAGAAGCCGGGCACACGTATTGGTCGTGTAGCTCAAGGACCTGCTCTTATATCACTGAACGGGAGCACGGCATTGGATCACGGCCAGCTAGAGAGAGAAAACAGAGAGTAAAGTGGGCCGCCCAAGCTGCCAGCTAGTCGTGCCCGACTCCGGCTCGATATTCATCAATCAGTTCCATCATTCCTGGACAGGGTGCAGAGGCACGAAGCCGTCTGAATAGCTAGACCGTGGCTGCTTACTAGGCACAACAACGTTTCTCTGGCGAGGTAACTGGTCCCGAGTCTGTAGAGTGGATTGATTGATGCGTCCCCCAGAAAGGAAAAAGGACGGACTTCCGGTTTTCGGGGGCTGGACCTTGACCCGCAGGTCGGACGCAGGGCGTAAGCTGTGGGCATATGTCGTCGAACCTGTCCGTGCCGGGCCAACAACCTATGACCATACCACGCGGCCCTGGCAACCGCCGTGATATGGTATCAACATCGTTTCTCCCTGCATGAAGGGCCACTCGAACTGTCCTGCAGATCTCAACCGTCGTCAGAAGTCTCCATGTTGTTTCCCCAGGATTTACTCCAAGACTAGCGTAGCACCCGCTGCTTTCCGCAAGAAACCGTAGAGCAGCGAACCAAGCTCGCTCCTCGTAGGGAGCTTCCCCATCCGGGTTCCTGGGGATCAACCACCGGCATTCTCATTACCCTAGAATTACCCTATACTCGGCTCAGGCTATTGATCTCTAGTCGATCAGGTGAAGCATTCCTCAAATTTCTCTTACCCTAGAATTACCCTATCCCGTGCGACATGTGTGCATTGGTCAAGCGGGCATGGCCTCCGTCTGGAGTCCCCAGGTTGCGAGGCTCGTTCTACACGCTAATAATGGTGCAAATCCGCAACTGCATCTCACTGTGAAAGGTATCAAGTTCATTATCCGAGTACTTTGTATATATGGGGGGGATGGGCTGTGTTGTGCTGCAGAAAGCTAAGCTACGCCTTCCTTCGGAATCTAGTCAACGCGCCTGGACACTACGGATATGCCTGAGCCTCGCTCCCTTCTCCTCGCCCGTCCCTCGGGTGGCCAGTTTCCATCCTCTTCCTCAGTGCCTACCAATCTCTCATCTCAAAGCTCGTCCCTGCCCTAGAAGGAACGGAAGTTCTGCGAGACGACCAGCCACTTCCGCATATTCCGCGACGCGCTCCGGCCCTGCGCCTCCCAATGCGGGACGAGCACAAACGCCTCATTAAAGTCCTTCTCCGCGACGTCCTCGCCCTTGCCGAGCTTGACCGCGCCGCTCACCTGCACCGAGAAGCTGAGCCGCTCCGCGACGTCCCGCTCCCGCGTGCTGCTGACCGGCTGCTGCTGCTCGGCCGGCGTGAGCCCAATGACGTAGTTGGGGTTGAGCGGCTGCGCGTCGAACGAGTGGATCTCGTAGTGGACGGGCGCGCCCTGGGCCTCGAGCAGCCGCTCGTACTCGGCCACGTCGCCGCAGACGCGCCCGTTGATGCTGATGTCGGGCCGCAGCCCGCCCACCGTCGTCAGCTTCGCCGACGACGAGGCGTAGTACTGCGCCGGGCTCTTGCCGCGCTGCAGCGTCTCGTAGAAGCTGTCGACAAAGTTTTGCGCCGCTGCGGTCGCGCATTGCGTCGTTAGCCCCGTTTTGCTCTCCATTTCAAACGTGAGTTTGTAGCCTTCATGCTGCTGCTGCTTACCTTCGCTGGCGACCTTGGCCTGAATTGTGGGGTTTCCCTGCTGTTGTGACATGGTGACTGTCTGGTCGGAGGTCGAGTCGTAGGTGTGTGAAGTAAATGTATAAATCCGATCTGGAGATTGACTTGTATGTACAAATCCGGTGTTGTACCCCACTAAAATGAGAGAACCCAATGAGTTGGAACCTTATATAGAACCCTGGAGTTGCGCTTGCTGTAATTGTTCAGACAACAATACGATCCTAACGGGGTGTTGCTGAAACAATTGGTCTGGTCGGGAGACAAAGGCCTGTCCTGGACAAGTAGCTTTGTATGAAAAGAGGGTTGTTTGGCTGGGAGATGGTTTCTTTGGTTGCTGGGACGGTGTTCTTTTTCTGCCAATTGGCTGTTGTTGGAACAGCTGAACCCCATTTCGGTAGGGCGACGACTCCACGAAGAGAAAGAAGTGATTAGAATGTAGATAGTCAAGTAATCTTAATATCGCAATAATCATCATTGATACAAATACGTTGCATAATTCGTGATTGAGGCAATTATTCATGTTCATTAGTTCTAAAGCTACAATGCAAATGTATCAACCACAATCAGGGTATAGGCTCGATCGCTTTCCGTATCTCGTTACAAGCCAGCCAGGTATCGCTTTCCACGTACTCCTCTCATTCATGCAGTAACAGCAACAACATATTTCATACGAAGTAGCCCTCGTACGCTTCTCAACTGTCTGATATGGCTAGAAAGACAACTCCGGTCTGCAAGATGGCAAATGTAGAGTGACTCCAAGTTGCAGGCTTGCCAATCTGCAAACAGTACAAATGAAATGGGTATAAAAGCCTGGCATCTAACTTCCTCTGAAGAGGAACTGGAGATCTTCAGGAGTCAAGGACTCCATAGCTGCATCGTCCGAGTTGATTGTCGAGTTGATCATGTTCGTCTTCTTCTCCTGAAGAAGCACCATACGACTTTCGACAGAGTCCTCGATGCAGAGACGTGTAATAATACAAGGGCGAGTCTGGCCAATGCGATGGCATCGATCGGCCGATTGCCATTCGGCAGCAGGGTTCCACCAACTATATTTCAGTTAGCATTTGTCTCAAGACGTAGTAGGGCAGGTGCATAGATAGTACTTACGGATCAACGATAAACACTCGAGAGGCCTCGGTCAGATTCAGGGCCACACCACCTGCCTTCAAAGATACGAGGAAACACTCAACATCCACGTTATTCATGAAATGAGTGATGGACGCTTGTCGCTGGGCGGGTGTCATGCTTCCGTCGAGCATGACAGTGGTGATGCCGGCGCGGCGAAGACGCCACTCGATCAATTGCAACATGGTCGTGAATTGCGAGAAGATGATCGACTTGTGAGTTCCGTTGTCCTTCCGCATGCGATGGAGCTCATGCACCAAAAGCTCTATCTTGGACGACGAAGTCCAGTTCTCCATCTTGATGCGATTGATGATTGAAGACTTCTTGACGAGTGCCTCGTCCTGCTCAATCTCTGGCTGCTCCAGATCGATGGAGAGAGGTATGTGGCACTTGGGACAAGCAGGCTGATCCTGATAGTTGACATAGCTTTTGGCACAGGAGCGGCAGAAGTCGTGCTTGCACCGGGACCGAATCGCTTCCTCGGCAGGTTCGTCACAGATGCAGCACTCCAGGACATTCTGTCCGCCTTCACTAGACTTCTTCAAGATCAGATCAGGATGGTCGGCAACTTGACGCATTTGCATGATCAAGCCGAAAATGTTGGCATAATTGTTCAGGAGAACACCCTGGGCCACGTAAGTGTCAAACTTGCGTTGACCGCTGGACATAATGCTGTTGGCGAAATCATTCTCCTCTTCACCGAAGAACTGACGGTCAACATAGATCTCCTTCACAGGAAGCTCCATGGAGTCGGTGTGGTCTTTCTTCAGACGTCGTAGCATGATTCTGTCCGTCATCAGGCGCAGCTTCTGGAAAGCCTCCTTGCCTTCGCCGCGATTACCGTACTTCTGGATGGGATTCAAGAGTTCTTGGTTGAACACAGACACATGCCTCATCGCATTATGATTGCCTGAGATCTGTTAGTCAGGGCACAAACTGTGACAGGATATGTTTGACGTACAGTGCTTGCATTTGCCGTCCTCATTCATGGACCATTCCAGTGTCGAGCAATTGCAACCCTTGCAGAGATACGAGGCGAATGGCTTGATGTTAAGGAACCGAATCAGGGAGAAGAACTCCCCAATTCGGTTCTGCAAAGGCGTTCCTGACAGACACCAACGATAATCAACTTTGAGAGCAAAACAAGCCTTCGCAGTCATGGTGGTTCGTGTCTGCAAGCAGTGTTAGCTAATATCATCTATGATACATTTCGGGCAATTTGTGACCAACCTTGATGCAATGGGCCTCATCCAGAATGACACGGTGAAACTGGATTGCATGGATGGCGCTCTTCTCTTTGTAAAGACCATCTTTGCGCTTGAAGCCCTTCTCCTGCTTGCGATATATAGATTCCAAGCTGTTGTAAGACATGAGCAGGACATCGTACTTCTTAAGTTGAGCAGTCGTCATGTTTTTGGCTTTCGAGTTGGTGCCGTGGAAAACCAGAGTTTTGAGCTTGCCGTCAGTGTACGAGTCGATCTCGGCTGTCCACTGCATCAGAGCGACCGGCGGGACCAAGACCAGGGTAGGCTTCTTTGCCGGGTAATCTGACATAATGAGCGAGACGGCCTGAATGGTTTTGCCCAGCCCCATTTCGTCGCCGAGGAGGCCCCCTTTCCACTCTAGACCTTCCATGGCCTTCATCCAAGCAAGGCCTTCAAGCTGGAAGGGCTTAAGTTGTCGCGAGATCGAAGTGGGTTGGTCAGCCTTGCCGGCTTTGAGTACAGGCATTTTCTCGAGGTCCTTCCACATCGTCCTCAGTTCCGGGTGATAGATTTCGAGCACTTTGCGGGCCCTTTCTTGTCTATTGCGGCTAGCAAAAGGTCTGAATTGCCGACGGTGTTCAGCAATGCTTTGCGCTGCAGGAGCCCCTTGATCGGCTTCATCTGCCGAACTTAGGACGCTATCGTCCTCCTCGAAAGCATCAGAGTAGTCCTCCTCATCACTAGTCGGGAGAGATACTGGACGTCGATTCCGGCGCGTGACGGTGGCCATGACCTCGTCTTCACTATCGAGGGGGTCGACCACGGATGGCTCTTGGGTGATCTTCGTCTTCTTTCGCGCAGGTGCCGACTTCCACAATGGCTCCTCGTCATCCTCGTAGTCCACCTCGTCGCCGTCCTCTTGGTCATCAGCCGAGTCCGCGACGACTGCAGGCTGTCGATTACCGGGCAATTTTCGTTTCGTACCCACGGGAGCCTTGCCCTTGCCCTTCACATCAGGCGCCGGGGCAAGGTTCCTGATCACATCTTCCACGTATTCCTCATCGTCATCGTTCACTACACCCAGAGTCGAGTTCCTAGCACTTCTTCGGGGGAGCGGTTTAGAGCTTGAAGTCTGTACCGTAATTTCACCGGCAGCCTTCAGGTCTTCTTCACGCTGAAGACGTCGCGCCAGAGCCATATCTGGAGCATTGTCATCGTCGGGAAAGCCATCGTCGTCTTCTGAATCGCCAATAACGTATGAAGTAGGCTTTCGAGCCCGCCGAGCTCTTGTGGAGAGTGAACCAAAAGCCTTGGGCTTTTTGACCTCGTCATCTTCATCTGAAAGATCATCCCCGGCGGTCGGGAGAGTTGGGAGTTCCACAACGAGGGAGCTGCGTGTGGGTTTGGCAGCGGTCTGTTTTGCTGCAACGGACGGAGCTGGAGTCACAGCATTGCTTGTGGCTGGTGTGGAATACTCGCCGGCCTCCGAAATTGACTCCGCAGGACTGAGGGCCGAGGAGACGGATTCAGATTCGACTGCAGGGGCCTTCACCTTGGGTGGCCTGCCGCGGCCTCGCTTAGGGGGCGTCGGTGCCACTGGGGTGTTATCAGGACCATCCTGATCACCCAAGGCTAGGGAGCGTCTTGTGCGAGGTGGCATTATCGCATGTGGTTATGTAACAGGTATGGCTGAAACCACGAGAGGTTATGTAACAGGTATGGCTGAAACCAAAAGAGGTTCGTGAGAAGTGAAGGTGAGGCACAACAGGAAAAAACAACAACTCAAGAGATTGTATCTTCCATGTAGGAGAGAGATGGGTGAGGAGTAGGTGAGAAAGTGGTGATGGTGGTCCCGTAGAAAAGTAGCCTGCCTCTGCGATTGACAAAGAACCCAAAGAGAGAAAAAAAGTACAGGGACCGCCAGAAGGTTGATTGGCCGATGTAAAGGATTGACCTGTTGTTGACCTAAGTTCCGGGCAGCCAATCAATCTGGTATTAGACAGAATTCCCAGGCCGGCCTGACAAATGCGAGATGGGCAGGATGGGGATCAATTGAGTTGGGATGGGAAAATCCGAAGGTGCCAACTCGATTCGCCTTAGGAGGTGGCGATAATGGATGGAAGAAGCAATGGAGGGGCAATGACCAAGCAGCGGGAGTTCGCGCTGTGTCGCGAGAGCAGGTGACTCTGAGAGCCGTTTTGGCCTGCAATCAATTAAAGAAGTCGCTGGTCCCCTGCAACTCCAGGCAGACACCGGCTCCACTCCTGCAGACGGCGAGACGGGCTGGATGGGGTACAAGGGTACTGGATCTCTTGAATCGCCTTTAGTTGATCTACTTCTTTGTCCCGGCCAATCAGGGCAGTGACACGCGCTTTGTAGCTGGCATGCAAGGTACCTGTACCTTCCCTTGTCCCGCTTTACTCTGGGCAACATGTACCCCGCTGAAACCTCCCTGAGCTAGTGCCCGCCGTCGAGCCAGGCTGCCTGCTTGAATGATGCACTCACTCAACGCGTCAAGGACTCAAGGGGCCTTTCAGCAGTGGCAATTCCGCGACTAAGATTTTCATTGTTCGGCCGGCGCAAGGATCTATCTCATTAACACCGACAGAACCAAACTGCAAGTCCAGGCTGCCAATTGCTCAAGCTGTTTGGTTTCTGTCACTGGGGAGCTGTTTTTTGAAACCTCTCAGCCCGAATGCTTTGGGTGACCAACCGACAAACTTCCACAATCTGCTCTTGTCTTGTCTTGCCTTGTCTTGGCAGGGCCGTCACTTCAAATCGTTCTTTCTGGCATTCATTCAAGTGAGCCTGTCACAAAGATGCCCGCCTAGGTAATCAGGCCACAAACTTACGCCAGTCATACAGACAACTCTCTCATACACATCGTATCTTCACCTGCACTTCACCCACACTTCCATTTCTAAGTGCAGGACGGCGACCTAACTGGGTACCCAAAAGGTCCATTACACCGTTTTCTGATTTAACCACATTCGTTTTCCTTCATACCTCTCATCCCGCCTTTTCTATATTGGAAGAACTCCACGCGGGGCCCTTTCACCCACCTTCACCATGTAAGTCGATGATGGAAGCCTACAAACCCACAAATTCCATATCACCTCTCATATACTGACATCGTAGCAAAGGAGTAACCGTCAACAACGAGCTGGTCGCGCCATAAGAGGCCCGTAAGTAGACATCTCGTCGTTTACCAACGCTGGGAATTGACTGTTGACGCTGTATTAGCCACTCTGCTTTGACGGACTTTTTGGCTGTGAGTACGATGAGATCCCCAGATCAGTCTTTAGGCTTATGCTGACTGTACATTTACAGTCCCAAAATATCTCAGCAAACAGGATTCGTGAAGATGCCGAGGCTCGCCGCAATGCGGCTAATGCGTCCAATGCCCAAACTGCCAGTACAGACGCAGGTGCCTCTAGCACAGCCGCCAATGGAGATGCTGATGAGATAGCTGAGGTGGAGGAAGCGGCCCAAGTCGCTACTGCTGCCGATAAGGCAACAGAGAAGAAGCGCAAGGCGCAGGCCGCTGCAATTGAGAAGATCAAGAAAGGCAAAGCGTTCAAGAAGCGCAAGCGCCAAGACGAGGACTCCGATTCAGATGGCATAGCCGAAGCTATCCTTGCCGAGAGAGCCGCACCGCTGCCGGGTCAGATGGAGAACTGCGAGATTTGCGACAAGCGCTTCACTGTCACTCCTTACTCACGTGCCGGACCCAACGGTGGCCTCTTATGTAACAAGTGTGGGAAGGAGCTTGCCCAAGACAACAAAGACGAGCAGAAGCAGAAGAAGAAAAAGGTTGCAGCTCGCGGTACTGCCAGACGACAGGTGGCAAGTAATCGACTGGATGGTGTCATCGGATGCAAGAGCTTGATGGCAATGTGCATCCAGACCCTGGTGAACAACATTGACCTTGCCGATGATCTTGGAGATATGCCAGCCCAGATTGTCGACCGTGTCGCTCGCCAGGTTTCCAAACGCCGAATTCTGACACCAATGAGTCTCAACCTGTTTCTGCAGTCTGGCTACGAGGACGTCACAGTCTATGATGCAGCGAGACTGGGGTCTGATGACTTGATTCGCATCTTTCAGATGGTCCCGAAGCTGAAGAATCTCAAGCTCAAAAACGCCATTCAGTTCAAAGACGAAGTCATGGATTACCTCATCACCCGACAAACTCCTCTCGACAGCTTCTATCTTCACGGTGCCAATCTTGTATCGGAAGAGAGCTGGAAGAAGTTCTTCGTGGCTAAGGGAGGGATCTGAAATCCCTTCGAGTGTACTTCACGGACAAACATGTCGGAGATGATTTCACTGCATCGCTAAAAGAGACATGCCCAGCTCTCAAGTGCCTCAAGATTGCCCACAATCAACAAGTCACAGATGCAGGGGTTGAGCATATAGCCAAGCTCAACGGTCTAGAGCATCTTAGCCTGCAGCTGATTACGCCTACCTCGACCGAGCCTTATGTTAAAGTGATCAACAGCATAGGCAAACCCCTACGGACACTTTCACTCACGGGCGAAAGTCTTTCGGACCTGGATGACCGCGTGCTTGATGCAATTCACGAAAATTGTACATCGCTCCGCAAGCTCCGCATTACTCACAGTGAAGTCATGACGGATGCAGGCTTTGCCAGACTTTTCAAGGATTGGACCAACAAGCCGCTCACCTTCATCGACTTCGAAAAATGCCGACATATTGATTCTTCCAAACCTCGGGAGAACGCACACCTGAACGGTCTCTGCTCCGATGGCTTCCGTGCTCTGATGTGCCACTCAGGAAAGTCACTACGGCATCTGAACGTCCATGCCTGTCGACACATCAAGCGGGAGGCATTCGAGGATGTTTTCTCACTTGACAAAGAGTATCCTGAATTGGAGAACTTGGAGATCAGCTTTTGTGAGGAGGTGACAGACTTTATTGTGGGATGCATTTTCCGAACCTGCCCGAAGCTGAAGAACCTCAACGTATTTGGTTGCATGAAGTTGAAGGATGTACGAGTACCCAAGGGAAAGATCTTAGTTGGAATGCCCAATGCGATGGGTATGGAAATCGAGGGTACTGAGGACTGATCTCGTCAAACCGGTTGCACTAATATTTGGCACTGTGCGTACAGGGATGTGGCCTCTTCAACTTATGGTATGATGATGCATTATACCAGAGGGATTTACTAGAGCGGCTTTGCTTTGGCATGCGTCTGTAGTTTGGTTTTAGTGGTTGCCGTAGGCCATTCGGTTTCCGGCTACGAAATTGTTTTATAGCTTCATTATCTGTCATGCGCTGAACGAATTCATATCCAGCGTTCTTGGTGTTTCTCGTCTGCGCTGGGCCTAAATCGTGTTTCCCATCTGCATCCTGGAACAAAGGAGTTGAAGTGGCTACCTAAGGGGTAGCGCGTCATCCACCTCACATCTAGTATAATAAGATATCACGGTCTACCCTGCTTCTGCGGATTACACGTAGCATCGCGTTACTAATCATGGGCCAATAAGTCCATAACGGTGTCGATACGCACCAATGATACCTATTTCTGAGCCCGCACACGCTCAAGATGAAACCCATACTAGTCCTGATCATCCTCGCGTCGATATCTGCCCCCAGTAGCGTGTCCGCACCCATGGACGACGCCAAGCCCTCCGAGTTTCTAACCGTCACGCCCTCCGAGTCCACGGGCATCATGCCCCCCGGGCCCACAGACGTCCCGCCCGCCATGCCCATCGAGAACATCCCCGAGACCGTCCCGGAGTCCGGCCTCTTCGAATACCGCTTTACGGTTGTCACCAGCGAGAGCTTCCTCTCCTTCAGCTGCCAGGTCCCTGGCCCACAGAGAGGTCTACATGCAACTCGATGGTTCTGTTGGCGTCTGCGTTTACTGTGGGGTCAGCGACATTGCCGAGGTTCCTTGTGGCGGTTGGTATGCCTGGAGCGGTTCTAGCTGCGGGAAAAGGCTCCCCTCAAGGATGGGGACGAAGCTTGTGTGCAAGTGTAAGGTTAAGCTCGCTTTCATAAACTCGAGTCATTCGGAGAAAGGGGTGTCTCGCTTGTACCAGCAACTAAACGATTACCGAATAGGGGGTAATGGCGATGACGAGTATGGAACACCGTTCGCTAACATATCACAAGTTTGTTACATGAAAAGGAGAGATGCCGGCGGCTGCTGAATTGTATATGCATTGCACGATAGCCTCTACGTAGCCACTGCGCACGATTCAGTAGCAAGCTAGTCAGTTGCTCTTCAGCTGCATGTGAGCATCTATTTTAATCAATAGGGGTAATGGTCAGGTTCACCTCTGGCTAATGACCACACCAATGGATAACCATATTGCGATTGTGGCACCGGCCAAAAATGATTTTAGGGACATGAACGTTATTCTCATATATCTTAGAGCTGTAGGTTGTTGCGACATCATGTCTGGTTATGGTGGTTGGTAGACCCTCCCAGCTTTCGCCGCTTTGCGCCATGTACGATTGCCAGCTTCTCGAGGGATACCAGCCAGTTCGGAGGCTCATTAATGCAGGCGACCCAGCTGTACGTGCGGCTGCTATTTTATGCAGCCTCGAAGCATGTATCGACCCAAATCAATGGGTGAGCATTTTATACTTTTTCAGAGCTATCAAACAAAAAGTTGAGGCGATGACGGGCAGAAAATCGACAGGATATTCCATTTCATCAGGAAACTAAAACAACAAGTATTTGGAAGCAGTTGCAAGCGGCTGTGCTTGTAATCCCTTCCCTGTCCCGATAAGCAAAAGCACGATAACCCAAACGCTTACTCCGTAACCGGCGCATACAATATCCATCCGCTCCTCGGCCGTGTTGACCCACGGATGGCATTTTCTCATCCCATAGACTTCGAAAGTTTTGTTCCTTTTAAGCACCGCCTTGAACGCCACTTATCCTCCGAATGGCACTGGCAAGGAGGCCTTTCAGGTATGGTGGTTGTGGTCGCGGGGTGATGCTCTAATCGTCCTATTGAGGACGTTGGTCAGAACATGGCAACACGTCGAGGACATGAGAAAGGGTAGGAGTGGGCTTTACCTCAGGAACATCGACGTCGCCAGCCACGTAACCCGGCGCATCATCATCTTCTTCATCGTCGTCTAGAGCGATGCCAGCGTTCACATCAGCCTCGGCTCCAAGGTCCACATCACTGTCTGTTTTCGTGGGTGATGGTTGGTGAGCGAGCACCATAGGGGGATTTGGTGAACGCGTCCGCGCACCACAAAAGGGGAAAAAGTAAAGTCTCCTGTGGGCCACGAGAACGAACGCGTCCATCCTTTACGCGTTGGACTTACCAGCAGGGCCATCCTCCTCGTCGTCGTCGGCAGTGGGGAGCTGCTCATCGTCCACATCCTCGTCCTGCTCCTCCTCCTCGCCGTTGGCCGAGACGTCATCGGCGACGTCGCTGCTCTTGCGACGGCTCGCGCGCGCCGTCCGGGCGTTGTTGGCGGTGGCGGTGGCGGCCTTCTTAGCGGAGGTGGTGGACTTCTTGGGCGTGGTGCCGGTCTTCTTGGGGGTAGCGGCGGCGTCGGCGTCCGACTTGCGAGGACGGCCACGGCCCTTGCCCGAAGACTCCTTGGGTGGCGGGGGAGCCTTCTTCTTGGAGGGATCCATCGGGGGCGACCGCGAGGACGGCCGGAGGGGGGAGGCTTGACGACCTTGCTCACGCCGTTCTTCGGGGGCCTGCCGCGGCCGCGCTTGACGGGGGGCTCAGCGCCAGACTCGGCGGCGGTGATGGGCTCGGCCTTCTTGGGGGTGGTGCCGGCGGCGGTTGCGCGAGGTTCGCGTCCCGGAGGACGGCCGCGGGTAGGTCTAGCGGGCGCCATTGTGATGGGAGAAATTCGAAGGAATTAATTCTGACAATTTCAGAAAAAATCGTAGAATTCGGGTCGCAAGTCTTGATAGAGGGTGCGAGGATGGTTGGTGATGGGGAGAAAATAAAAAAATAAAATGGGAGAAAATTGGGAAAGCTGGGGGGGAAAGAGGGTGCAGTTTGCAGCTCTGGTCGCAAATACTGATTGATGAGACGCGCTTCCGCCAGAGCTCGTACATGACATGGGGCGTTCGCGTCGGTACGAGGTACTTGGCCTATTTCATCATAAGGGGGCTAGCGCTACTGCACCCACTGGGCCACTGCATCAACTGGAATTGGGCCTATTGGGCCTATTGGGCCTATTGGGGCCTACTGGACCTTCTGGGCCAGCATACTTACTTCAATCTTCCCCGGCTGTCTGTCTGGTGTCTGGCTCTCTAAGGGAAACAGGGGCAATAGCTCCTACCTGGCACTGGAGCTCAAATACAGGTTGCTCCAATTACCCTGCTACAGGCAAAAGAAATATGGAAGTTAGTTGCATATTCCCGTTATTGCTTCCAGGATTCTTGATTCCGCGGAATATTGCAGCCAATTCTTTTTCTTCTTTTTTTTTTTTGTAACTACTTAACCTAACTTATATGCCGCGGGTTGCGCAGGCTTGTCTTACCTCGAGGAGGATTGTGTCCGACTACATTAAGCCAGCATAGCAGAATCGGCCGAGAGTTGATTTCACTTACCCGTCGTGTCTCTCTGTCCCCCATTCCTTTTCTTCCCATGTTTCGCATCGTCAAGTATGGATGCACTAAGTCTGGCCGCAACTGGCATTTTTCTTCCGATTATGTACAGGGACTCGGAATATTAAAACTTTGGGTTCTGTCTAAGCCGCCCACTTGACCAAAGTGTAACATAGTGCTAGCCGGACTTCCGTCCTATTTCGAGAGCGAACAGGAGGAGGGGCGCAGCGACAGGACCAAGTATTCCCAAGCACACGCACAACTTTCCCCAGGCATGCACATCAGTTCTGCTTCTCCATCACCGCATGACCCGATTGATCCTTGATGAAGTCGTCCATCTCGCTCGCGTCTTGCGGGAGAACCAGATTGAGGAAGACCCCGATGACTGCAGCAACGATGAATGGCGTTTCGACGATCAGGTTGATCCCTTGCTCAAAACCGGCCAGAGCGACATTGTCACCATCGTAGGTCAGCACTTGCGAGAACCAGTCTGGCTGCACAATGTCGAGGAAGCCAATACCCAGGGCAACTGTCAAGATGAACCGATTGCGTCTTGTGTACCTTACCAAACCCAGCACGCGCAATCCAGCCACCTGTGCATCGCCGTGTCAGTGGTGCCAAGTATGAATCCGACAGTAGCTGGCCTCGAGGCAACTTACAGCTATCGTGGAATAGAGGAAAACCTGCATGCCTCCTAGGACCGATGGAGGCATCGAGCCAAAGACGGCCCCGAATTTCCCAAAGATTCCCTGTGGCAGTATTGTCAGCTTGGCTGCGGAGGCTATGCAGAGTTGGTTTGATTTCCCTCACCATGAGGATGAGGAAGACTGCAGTACACCACCCGGCCCTCCTCGAGGCACATCCCGACAAAGATATGACTCCGTTATTCCCTGCTTGGCTGTTGGGCCCTGTTAGAACTTGTAGCATTCACAATGCAAAACGGGCGATGCAAATCCTACCTGACCATAGGTGGCCCAGTCCCCAGAGCGCTGATCAAGCTGCCGAGTCCGTCGCATAGGATACCCCTTGGACTCGGGAGTTGAACTCGGTGCCCTCGATGTCGACATTGCTGATCTCAGCCGTGGCGAGGATATCCGGCATACATGAAACTGCCTCGCAGACAAACATGATCAACAGAGGCAAGATCAACGCGCCGTCTACTGACAGTTTGAAGGTGTGGACCCAGAGGAATGTCGCGGCCGGTGCCGCCTGAATGTTTGACATGCACCAGTAGCCCGTCAGGCCCGAGACGAGACAACCAACGAAGAGACCGATGATGACGGACGAGGACTTCATCAGGGGCGACCCAAATTGCTCTACCAGGACAATAGAGACGAAGACGGTGAATCCGAGCCCTATCAGCTTTGGGTGTCCCCTTTCGGTCGCTGGGCATGAGTAAATGGTTTCACCCAAGTTGTGCGGTGCGAATGGTCTGACTTACCAACGCAATGGCTTCGGAGCTGCCGTGTCGGGACACAATGCGTAGAAGCCCTCGCCCCCATGACAGTTACTACTTCCACCCCAGTTCTGCATGCCGTTTCCGACGAGGTAAATACCGACCAGCAACAACAGGCTGCCGGTGACCACTTTTGGGAAGAGCTTGTTCAGAGACTTGGGCGGTACGAAGCTCATCAAAATCTGTACCCAGACTGTGCACAGCATGGATCCTAGTATGGCTCCCCACGCATCCGGACACGGCAAAGGCGTACCATCAGAAGCAGTGGGACAGGTGCCATTCTTATACCTCAAGCTGGTGTAGTTGACTGCGATGGGCAAAATATCAAACGTCGGCCCCACCACAGACAAGAGCCCGGTGCCAATGAAGAAGGGCGTCTTGGTCAGGTGCACTCTGGTCACCTGCAGTGCCGTCGCGATTCCGGTCATGATGAAGGCCGCCGACACCAGGTACTGCGTCGTCGCCGAGTCCAAGTAGAAGGCGCCGCCCGCGATGGCCAATGGAGGCGACACGATAGACCCGATCATGCACAGCGCATGTTGGAGCCCCAGGATGATGGTCAGTAATATGGGCACCTCGTCATTGAGACCATAGAATGGCGTCTTGTGATCCTTATATTTTCGGTTCAATGGCCATATGTTGGGGGTAACGAGATATAGGTAGTCCTATCACCACACAGTCAGGAAGTCCAGATCGCGATGCGCACTCAAAGGAGAGTCGGAAGAGAGAAGCGCCACCCACATAATCTCCCAACCATCCCTCCTTGCTGGTTAAATACCATTTTAAGTAGGACAGCCTCGAACTGAGGCCTTGGTCGATTACGCTGCGGTCGTAGATGGAGCCGGGCCCGATTGGTTCGCGGGGCTCCGACTTGTCGGCCGCCTTGGACTCCTTCTCCAATGATGGACTCGAGGTAGACATTGTGCATGGACGACTTCAAACCCGTCTCAGAATTACGAAAGGTTCGAGCCAAGGGAGATGCGACTCCGGTCAGGTACATACATATATCATGACCTAAATCCTACATGGTCTCGAACTCATGTTATCCAGCTGCGTCACTGTCGGGACCCGCCAAGTCGGTGCCGATGTTACCAGCCCATTTCACAAAGCTGGGCTCCATGCCGGCAGTCGTATCACAGAACTTGAGCTGCCCCTGATTGGCTCACTGCAGTATCTCCCTATCAAACCGGAGCTGGCCGGTGTGGGGAAGGACTACAGGACAAACCCCCTGTAAGGAGACTGCAGGGACTTACACGCGAAGAGCAATGCTATGTAGCCAGCACCAGGAGCTGCTTGCTATCTTGCGAAGCGGAACTAAGTGTGTTTACCACTTTCCGGGTTCTGGTTGGGTTGAGACCTGGCCGTGCCATCTAATCTCTGGCTTAGGACTTTCGCAGAAACCATGAAGGTCTTACAGAATCACAATCTACTCTTCTTGGGGTAGTGTCTACACTCAATAGTTGTATGCTGAACCTTGGGGTTAATACCGGACAGTGCACTACCAGCTGAAAATCACCTGGGCTACGAGTGGTCTATCATACAAGATGCCAGAACAACTGGATTTGTGATCCTTGGCATGAGTGGCATGCCATTTGTTAGTCACGCGGTAGTAAACCGCGGTCTATATCTCCTTGATGGCGACAGCGCTGTCCTGTATACATTAGGAAATAATATTAAGTGTTGTGTATAATGTTTATCCCACTAGGCATAATGCTTATCCTACTAAATGTAATACTTAATTAGATAAACAGACCTATCGGTTATTCGCGGAAAGTACCTATTATACCAAAGGCAGCGTTATCGCCATTAACGGGATATGTGATTGACCTCCATGAACGCTGCAGGCCAGACATCAGAACGTGGGGGATACCACACCTTTGAACGTTTCTGCACACCGGCATTAGACCAAAGAATACCCCCACAATGCCTCGTTTCCCTTTTCCTCAACATTGTTTCGGGGTTTTCGTTCTATTGGAGATGGTAGTAACGATGAGCAAATGTCTAATTTCTTACCAGCGACGATCCACAAAAGCATCAATGTATATGGGCGGGCACATATGGCCAGTCGGCAGCGTACTTCCAGAATGCCTATTCGTACTCCCATCCCGCCTTCCGACCATCTCTTACACCACTCCTCTCCTGGATGCCCACCACCGCCTGTCTGGCTGACTGGATAATCGTGGCCTCGTCTGCAACGAGCAACCTGCCGTCTTCCACGAGAATTCTACCGTCCACCATAACGTGTGTCACGTCTCTGCCAGTGCAGCTACCCACGACCAAGCTGACGGGATCCATGCCACCATGAGCAAACATCTCGGGATTCCAGGGCGCTGCCCAGCTGGCTCGCACGTCCAGAGCCACCAGGTCGGCCTTCTTCCCAACTTCGAGACTGCCTATCTCAGCCTCAAGGCCCAGTGCCTTCGCGCCGCATATCGTCGCCATTTCCAGTGCCTCGTGAGCCCCTATGGAGCCAGCATCCATTAAACCCCCCTTGTGCAGAATAGACGCGAGGTGCATCTCCCTGAGCATGTCGTACGAGTTGTTGCACGGCGCCCCGTCCGTACCCAATGCCACATTCACACCCTCTTCGAGCATCTGAGGCACCTTCGCGATGCCCGAAGCGAGCTTGAGGTTGCTCGTCGGGTTATGTGCCACCGTAGTCTGCGACTCTTTCAGAATGGGCAAGTCGACGTCCAGATCCAGGTGGCACATATGCGCCAGCACCGTCTTCGGGCCCGCGAGCTCGGCTTCATGGCAGAACTGCATCGGCGTCTTGCCGTACACTTCGCGGAAGATGGGCAGATCGCGCGGCGCCTCGGCGCAGTGCATGGTGATGCCGATGTCGTGCTGCTTGCACGCCTTGCCCACTTCCGCGAACGAGGATAGGGGTGCACCGCGCGGGGTGCTGCATGCCGCCCACACGTGGATGCGGCCGTTACAGGTGCCGTGGAACTCGGTGTGCGCTGCGAGCAGGGAAGGGATGCTCATGTGGCCCAAGTCCTTGTCCCTCGCGTCCGCGAGCTCGAGCGCTGGGTTCGTCTCTACGAACTTGACGAGTTTTCCCTTGATGTTGTCCGTCAGTCAGGTACTATGATTGGTAATCATGTGGTGGCAGTTCTCCAATCCATACTTACGAGACATGCGCGAATGCCCATCTCGGAGACGGCTCGCGCGACGTTGGCGAAGCCGCTGCCGTGTGTAAGCATGGCCTCGAGGAAACACGTTGTACCGCTCAAGAGCATCTCGGCTATCGTTAATCTAACCGCGACATAACCATCCGCCGCGTCTCCTTCGCCACTGTAGGCCGCCTCGAGGGGCCATATTCGATCACAAAGCCAGGAGTGAAGAGGGAGATCCTCTGCCAGCCCGCGCAGGAGTGACTGCGCTAGGTGCGCATGGCTGTTAATAAGACCGGGTATGACTATACGGCCTGGTAAGGACAATATCCGAGTTCCTTCCGGGATCTGATTCGGGGGCTTGGATGAGACATGCGTTATGCGGCCTTCTTGGGTTAAGATGAAGCCATTCAGTATGATGCGCCGGCGTGCGTCTACTGTGATGATTGTGACGTCTCGCAATAGAGTGATTCCGAGTGAGTCTGACATGGTATGTATGAGCACTTCTATGGTCGTTGTTGATGCGCGTCCTTCATAAACCTATGTTGAAGTGACTGGGCTGCATAGGAGAGAGATCCATGCTGACAGAAATCTACGAACCGAATCATAGCTATCGTGCCATACGTTTTGGGATATGATCGCGGACATTTGATCTTTCATATTACTAAGTCAATACGAACGTTTCAGTCGAGCTGCATTGCTAGGTGCAGCTCCCTACCCTACCTGCACGCCCATTGCAGCTTCGGGGCATATCTACCGAGCGGCCCCCTCCGTCTGGGGAACGACAAACTCCACAGATAGGCCAGACTTTATCCACAACGGCCACCGCCGGGTTGATAGCCGCTATCATCAACTTCGCCTCCTGATACCGTTACTATCACTTCATGATTCAGCAGGCCAAGGATTGCAATCTTCACGATACACTAGGGACGGACCGAGAATCTGTGCAACGCGAGGTGCTTGTGGAAAGGTGTCAATAGGCTGCACCAAATCTAAGGGACGATATGGTCCGTCATCCTAGGAAGCTTGCAGACTTACAAAAAGCCATAAGCTGCTCTGCTCACAAAGTCGTATCTCGACAAACCGTGGGGCTGTTGGTTTTGATTTAGGAGCTGATTATTACTTGAGGATTTTGGTTATACTCGATCTCAACCTCATCTGCGGATCACACATATCACCATGGACACGACAAAATACGCCCACCGGAGCATCCCGAAGATCTCGCTGAAGAACTTCGACAGCAGAATCGACGAAATCACCCAAGAGCTCGTCGCCGCGGCAGAGACGGACGGCTTCTTCGTCCTCGTCGACCACGGCATCTCGTCCGCGGAGATCGAGGCCCAATTCGAGAACGCCGCGCGCTTCTTCGCCCTGCCCGACGAGGTCAAAGCCTCCGTCCCCTTCTCGCGCCGCAACGTCGGCTGGGAGAAGGCGGCCCAGATCCGGCCCAGCACGGGGGTGCCGGACCAGAAGGAGTCGTACCAGATGCAGTACAGCGCCGCCATGGACGGCATGTGGCTGCCCGAGGCGACACTCAGTGATTTCCGCGCGCAGAGCCTGCAGTTCATGCAAAGGCGCAGGCCGTCTCGGAGCGGCTGATGGTCTGCTTCGCGCGCGGGCTCGGGTTCCCCGACCGCTACTTCGCCGACTACCACGACGTCACCAAGCCCAATATCCAGACCGTGCTGCGGCTGCTGCACTACTTCGCCCTCGACCCGGCGCAGCCCGTGCCGCGCGACTACTTCCGCGCGGGCGCGCACGCCGACTGGGACTTCTTGACGCTGCTATTCCAGCGGCCGGGGCAGAGCGGGCTCGAGATCTGCCCCGGGCGCGAGGCCTTCACGGCGTTCGGCCTCGGCGACGTCTGGACCAAGGTCGAGCCCGCGGCGGGGGAGATCGTGTGCAATATTGGCGATTTGCTGATGTCGTGGTCCGACGACCGCTTCAAGTCGACATTTCACCGGGTCAAGACCCCGTCGGACCCGGAAGTCGACTATTTCGGCCCGCGCTATTCGATGGCTTACTTCAACCAGCCCAACATAGATTGCCAGATCCAGGGGCCGCTGAAGAAGTACCCCCTGGTGACGGGGTCGCAGTTTACGGAGGCGGCGATGAAGCGGAATTACTCGGCTTTGGAGGCGAAGAAGGCGGAAGTCAAGTTGGAGGGAGTGAGGGAGGGCATGGCCGCTGTAACGTCTTAGGGCTCAGGGGTTGCTAGTAACAGTACGTCTGCCGAACTGTGATTATTCCGGTAGCTGTTTCCCCTGGGAGCAGTATGCAGTATAGGATAACGTACATGGAGATGATCAATCCCGTGGCTATTCCGAGAGAAGCAATTTCCCATGCCCAGAAGCGAATAATATGTTGGCGTTTGGGATGCGAGCCGCCCTCCGAGTCCTCGCTGATGAAAACCTCACGAGGATCATATTGTGTAGAAGAAGGCTGGTCCGCCTCTGTATTAGTGCTCATGCCCGACACCGCGCTCGTGGCAGCCGGCTTATATGAACATTTCTCTCTACCAAGGTACATCTAACCTTGGGTTCTGTCAAACTTTTTCGTGCCGCGACTATTTCAAATTAGAAGGTAGCGTGGTTTCTCCGTAAAAAACAACTCTAATTCAGAGCTGCAGAGAAACCGGCTGGACCAGGTCATGTATTGAACAAGAACGCTTCTCTCCCTGCTTGTTGTCCTGGACATCCCTCACTCAATAAGTAGCTGTCAATATGTCGCGGCCGAGCATAACTTGGGGTCGCTTTCCCCACAGGTCCGGTCGATGGTCCTAGACCGATTGATGAAGGACGCCGGCAGCGGTCCTTTGGGCCTCTATGCTACCGTCTCGCGAGAGTGGCAGCGACTTATCGAGCAGCACAACTTTAGCCGGATAAGTGTAAACGCCGAACGCCTCGCGAGCTTCAGTTCCTGCGTGTCGCCTCGAACGCAGCCCTACGTGAAGTACATTTGGTTCTGCTGGGAACTCGAAGAGTACGAATGTTGCGCATGCGCGCCCGAGGAGGAACTTGACGAGATGCCGGTGGACTCGCCCAGTCGCGACGACAACCTTCGCATCAAAACTGCCCTTGAGACCTTTTTCGGACTTCTCAGTAAGTGGGCACCGGCTGGTGACTTGGTTCTCGACATCAGCGTACACTCTCCCAGTGACTCGGAACACTGGTTTCGACACTTGAGCTTCGAGCCGGATGCCACCATGGATCGAGAGAAGGTGGAAAAGCTGGAATTCGGCGACGACGAGGGCTCAAAGAAGAAGTGTCAACGACGCCGTGACCTCGTCCCCTCCCCGGAGTCCATCATAAGCACGGTGTTTGGTAAGATTGTGGACAGGCGGACATTCGAGAGCAACGCGGAGGAAGCTCGGTGGTGGCGAGAGCTGCCGTCCGTCCCCGCTGTAACCGGCGTTCTCCTGCGCCAGCAGACCCGGCGCAGATGGAATCCGAGGTCGCTAGGCAGGATGTTCTCTCGTTTCCCTCGACTCCAGGAGATCCACTACGAGCCCTGGCGAGAGTGGGATAGATATGAACAGAAGGCTACCGAGAAGGATTACGAATCGCTCTTGGAATCAGTTGCTTTTGCCAACCCCCAAGTGCGAAGAATCACTCTGTTCGAAAATTTCAATGAGTCGTATGCAGACGCACTCATCACAGGTCATCCCCGAAGCGAGGCGTTCCAGTGCGACACCTCTCGCATCCCGAGCGCCGCAGTGGGCCGACTGGTCGCCCAGGCCAGCTTGGAGCTCGAACACCTCTCGGTGTCCTTCATGGTCGACGCTGGCTCCTTCTTGGCAGCCTGCCATGGCAACTCATCTTGGACGTGGCCTCGCCTGAAGACGCTTACCCTGACGACGCAGGTCTTCGTCCCCGGCGTCGACGCTCTCCGCCCCATCGCCAGGATCCTCGAGAGGGCCGCCGCCGCCGCCCGCAAGATGCCCCGGCTAGAGACCCTGCACATCTGGAACGGCCGCGAGGGGCTCGCGGCCTCGTTCCGCTACCAGGCCTCCCCTCCCTCCATCACCTGGCGGGGGACCTGGCCGCACACACTGCGGCACGACGTCGTTTACCCATGGAAAGAGGTCGTGTACGATCGTGACCCAGACGCCCAGTTAGCAGTGCATCACGAGGCTATTGATAAGCGTTTCGTCATGAAGTCCCACGCCGACGCTGTCCACTATCTGAATCTTCCGGCGGCGGTTATTCGTCCTGTTTCGCTGCAGCAGATTCGACTGGACGATAGAGTGCGGGCGGAGAGAAGGGCAGTGGAAAGACAATACATGCTGAATCTCATTGCCTATGGCAGTGGTTTGGGGGTTGATCCAGCCGTACCGATGGTCTAGCGACTAGACTTGGGCATATATTCTCCCTCTTCTACTGAGTGCCACCTGTATATGTCTTATGCCACATGGTTATAACCCTTTCTATGGTCTATACATAGATGAGCGGCCCGGAGCATGCTCCATGGCCCCGGATGACAACACCTTATGGATGGACATATCCAGGGAGGTGGTGGATACTAGGATCGGAGGAGAGTGGAGGTAGAACAGGGGGTTTAGGGATTGGTAATATAAGTAGATGAATATCTCGTTTTCCATTCGATCTAGGGGGTCATCTCACGTAAGATCCCGTAGCCATATATATACCGCCCTGCGGCGGAACCCAACCTGCTAAGTAATTTGCAGCACCTATACATACCTCATGGAGCCTTTGATTAGAGGAGTCTTGTATGGAAGCATCCATTAAGTATGGTGGGTCTTAGCCCCCAGAAGGTCAAGATAAGCGATCGGTGCAATATTCTCTGGGTATAGCCTACTTTGTAGTGTGGGCTTGCTTGCTGAGTAAAAGTCTTGAGATGGGAAGAAGCACAGGCAAACCAGCGTTGAGAGTCCTTACCAGCTCATCATCTTGCCGTCGAAGATGTGAAACGCGAGTAAGATGATAACACCTCAGATGTGCTCAGGCGTCTGTGGTTGCAGCCGCTTGCGCACGATACCTTCGTAGAACCTCGTTGGCAGTCCTAGCACCACTACAAACCCACCACCGAATCTTGTCCCACTGGTGCCGGTCCTCTTGAATATGCAACTCCCAGTCATCCGGTACCGCCCCCTTCGCTCGGTCAAACCATGCCGCGTACATGTCGCGTATGCGCATCTTGGCCCACGGCGGGAACTCGATATCTTCCCCATCTTGGTACTTTTCCACTGTGATTATGTGGTTTTCGCAGTTAGCCGGAGGAGGAAGTATGAGCAGGAAAACGTAAGGCGGGCGTATGTTCACGTTCTTGATTACATAGAAACTCAATCAAACTACACTTACTCGTTTCACGATCTAGTATCCAGACCCAGGTGTCCCGGCACAGATCTTTGGCTCGATCTTGGTCCGACTTTGGCGGTGGTGGGACTGGCGGTGCATTCGCTTCTGCCCTCTTGGCTGCCAGGCGGGCCTGATGCGCGGCTTTCTCACGCCTGATGTCTTCTTCCGGGTCTAAACTTGGAGGCGGTGGCCTGGGACCAAGCTTGGGAGCCTCCAGAGGCGGTGTCTCGGTCGGCAGGCTCTCCAGCATCTGCAACACTGTCTCGTCGATGATGAGGCAGAAATCGTAGCGCGCATTGAGACGGGAGGTGTCGACGCCCAGTTGGTCCACCCAGGACAGGAAAGCCTCGCCTACCGGAGCGAAGTCCTCCTCGCCAAGCTCGGTGCTGTCGACCTGGCCGGCGTTGGGATAGTCTTCCACGACTTCGTTCCACAGGCGCGCGGCCACGTCGTCCCAGCGGTCGTGCTCGTGCGGCTGCGGCATGAGTTCGGGGCAGTGCGGCCAGGTATTCATATCTGGTTCGGTGTAGCGACGGACACGGATCGCCCATCGCATCCACTCGCTAAGCCGTCTCACGCCTTCGGCGAAGCGGACGTCGTGCTCCTGGCCGGGCACAGCCCGGTAGATGGTAAAGCCCCAGGAATATGGAACATGGGGACTGAAGGCTGGGTCTCTCAATAGGCTGAGGTCTTTCGTCACTCCGCGTCTCCATTCAACCTCACACTTCTCCTCGTTGGGGCGGAAATCGGGATGAGGCTCGACTGGGTCAAAAGCTGGGATACTGGCCATGATGAGTGACACAGCGGCGAAGTATAATGTTGAATGTCGTATGATGGTTTCAGTGAAAGACGACTTTATGTGGCACCCCGGCGCCCACCAAGAAATAGAAAGGGGAACATCCAAACACCAAAAAGGCAAAAACATACAACACCGAGGATTCCCAGGTCGTCACCGACCCTAGTACTAATTCGGCTCTCTGCTGCTTATATATGGGAGAGCGGACGGGATCCCTAGTATTCAGCAGGATATGGTCGTATGTGAAAGAATAGTGCCGCAACTGGCATTATAAATCTTGATTGGAATCACCGGGGCATCTTTGGCTACACTGACGTTAGGTACGATCGTGCGCAACATGATTTTTGCAGAAGAGTATTCCTATCCCCTTGATGGCGACAGCGCTGACCCCACTATGACATCCGTCCTGTACTAGTACATTAGGGAACACCTAATTTAATGCCGTGGTATAATGGATGTTTATTCCACTAGGCATGATGCTTACTCGACTGGATGTAATGCCTGATTAGATAACTAGATATATCGACTATTGCGAAAGGTACCGATTACACTAAAGGCAGCGTTGTCGCCATCAGGGGGATAGATGAAACGAGAGCCAAGTCCTCATTGACATAGACATCAACATGTAGCTTAAGGCGTTCCATTGACCCAATAAAGACAGGTAGGTTGCCAGTGCTGAAGGACATATCCCATCAGCGAACCGTCTACATCAGCCTTCGCTGCTCAATGACACGGAAGCTGGCCAAGAAGCGACGAGAGAATAGAAAGAGACAGGAGCATAAACCGTCGTTACCACAAGGCGCATCCGAATTACTGAGTGTTGCGGTGAGCAGAACACTTTTCATGCCGCACCGTCGTCGTCAGCTCAGGTAAACCCAGCACCGGTCTCCTAACCTTCTGATATTGCCCGAACTGCGCATTCATCTTGTGCTCCACGAAGCTGCGGCGGAACTGGCTCCAGCTGTGCATCATATGCGCCTCCTCCACCGAAAGACCCTCGAGAAGACTATCGTCGTTATCCGCGTTTTGGGTATTGTAAAGCTGCCCATCGGGTCCGACGAGGGGTAGGACGCGCATCCAAGGTTCCTCCTGGCACTCACATGTCTCCCACTTCGGGTTAGAGTCATCTTTCGAGTTATCGTCGCCGTCCCCGAAATCGGGCACGCGCGGGACTTTTCCTCGTTCAGGTAGGCGCGGATGTGCCGGATGGTGCACATGGAGGTGCACGCGAGGGTGCAATGTCCCAAGCCGTCCGTCTGCTCGACGACGCTCGCGCCCGCGAACTTGCGTGTCATCTTTAGGGCCGCGTAAAGCGGGGTGACGGGGTCGTAGTGGTTCGTCAGAAATAGGAGTGGGAAGCTGGTGTTGATGGGCGCCGGCTTGCGCGCTGGGTGGTCGTCCCAGTCCATCGGGGGATCTTTGGCCTCGATGGTCCAGTCATTGCAGCCCATCATCAGACCCATCCACACGTCGGCGAAGGACGAGATCGTGGACATGTCCTTAAACATCGACTCGAGCTCCGGCACGGTCTCATTGAGCTTGTAGCGCTTGTCGCTGCACATTACGGCCTTTTGGGCGTCATCGGGCCAGACGGGTAGGGACAAGTCCTTGCACAGGCCGCCTAGTATCAAGGGACTGATCCATCTTTCCAGCCCGTGGCCCGTATAGACAGCTTGTAGCATCTGCGCGACCGCAGGGTAGGCTAGGTTAGGCGAATACAGTGCCTGGAAGAGGACCATTCGGATATCACCAGTATTCAGTATCGCAGGCATGTTACCTCCTACATTGGTCACAATCTTGGGCTCCTGCAGGAGGTTTGCCAAAAGGTCATGGTATCGGTTCTCGATGTCCTTCGGGGTGTCTCCTTTTTGGTAAAAAGCACACTTATCCTCGGCCTCGGCACAGAAGCTGAAGAACTTGCCAAAGATGGCATCCGAATCGACGATGGAATCCCTCCAGACAGGCTCCACTAATGAGAGTTTTGGTCAGTCGGGCAAGTCTAGACCTAGGCAAGACGAGAAAGAGGGCGAGAGTTTCGGGTGCTTACCATAGTGGTCGGCGTCTACCACACCATCCAGCATAACTCGGCCAACCGAGTCCGGAAACATGGCGGCAAATGTTGCGCCGAGCAGGGTGCCGTAGCTGAAGCCCCAGTAGACCAGCTTCCCCTTGGTACTCTGCAGCGACTGGTCGCCATTAGAGTTCATCTGATCCGACTCCGGATGGGGCTGGGCAGACTTGGCAGTCTCAGCCGCCGCATCCCTCCATGCATCCCAGGCGTGGACGATGGAGAGCATGTCCCTGGCCACGTTTGGCGTGCTGCTGTACTGGAAGATGCTGTCATCGCCGCTTTCGTCGGACACTTGCTGGCAGAGCTTGGCGAGAGCCCGGGCGCGAACGTCGAGCTTGGACAGAGCTACGTTGCTCGAGTTGACCAGGCCGACATCATGGCCCGACAGCTCCCACGTGAGCCTGTTCATAAGGGCCATATTTTGCCCCGCAACCCCATTCCAATCGTCTGCAGCGAAGCAGTTGGCCTTTGGGGTAGTTGCGCCTGTCCGGGGTTGCACCAGTTAGCATGAATGTGATCAAACCCCAGGTAGATGTGTGGGAGCCCTCTTACCAATCCCTCGCGGGTCGAAACCGATTATATCACGATCCGTTCCAACGACACCTTGGATCTGTTGGCCAGAGCCGAGGGCAAACATGGCGCCACTGCCACCAGGCCCTCCCTATCATGTGTTTAAGTTTACGCTCGCCAGCCTTCGGGGTAGCACTCAGAAAGCTTACCGGATTTAAAAGCAAAGGGGACTCGCCAAACGACAAGGGGTCATCGGTACGATTGCGGCCAGGGACCAGGACTATAGCGATGTGGACTTTGGGGTGGTCGGCCGATTCGTTCAACGGGCGATGGTAGTCCATCGGCACCGTTAGACGGGCGCATCGCTGTCCGGCGTAAAAGCATGGATGCCATTCAAGCTTTTCGCTGGGCTTGATCTACATGCAGGTGCACTCCGCACTTAGCATCTATATATACGATAGGGAATATGCAAATGAAGGGCAAGAATCCGCGCGGTGTTGCGACAAAGCTTGTTGGGCTTACTTGGCTCCAGACACTGTCCCTTGTATTCGAACTTGGTGTCTTAGTACTAGTATGAGCTGGCGCTGCTGCAGAAGGCCAGAGTTTGAAGTACCAGATTGCGCACAAAGCAGCAACTAGCAACTTCAGGGTCCAAGATGCAGAGTTTCGCGGCTGTCGTCTGGGCGCCTGTGGACCGACATCAGTGTCGACAGGCGCACACTTCTCCCCAGAGGTGTCTACCATTGCTTCTAGGTGCAGTTCCAATGAGAGAAAACGCAAAACACATGAAACGACAATCTGTTGCACGCACGCAATTGAATGTGATGTATTGATGGAAGATAGGTTGGATTGGATGATACTGTGAGGTCGTTCGTCACGTTATGTTTGCGCTGCTGCGCCTTCTGCCTAAACCGCTTGGCCCCCTCCTCCCCACTAGTGCTGATCTGATATCTGATATGATGATGGCAGGTTGGGCCAAGAAGATGACGACGGGCGGCTGCCAATACAAGGCTGTCTCCAATCCCAATTGATCTGATGCATACTTACAGCAAACAGATGGCAGAGCCCGTAGGATTGATCGTCTTGTCTTCACGCCAATGTCAACGCCAGCCAGCGCCAGCTAGCTACCTCGAGGCATTCGGTGTGTCGCAGGGCTAAACTGAACAGTATCTACATCAATGTAAGTACATAGTCTTCGGCAGTGCCTGACTAACTCATAGCTCCCGGAGACCGCGGGCCTGCGACCATTCCTCGAGCGGGCAAAGCTAAGCATTTCGACGCTATCTCTCGGAGATGGCGCACTAACTCGCTCTAGTCCCGACAGGATGTCACCGTCACATCGCACCCAAAGCGTTTCCCCATACCAATCTGAAGCATTGGATTCGAAACATTTGCCCATCGCAATCACACGCACATCTGTGTTTTCCTCTCTCTCTCTCTCTCTCTCTGCTGGCTGGCCTTTTGCTAGCACCAAGCTACTCACTACATGTATTCAACGCTCCACCACCCGCCTCCCTGGCTGTCGCCAAGAGGTAAGTGGTCACAGAAAGAAATCGCGGGTGCGGAGAGGCAGTACGAGATACAAACAGCCCTGACTACCAGGTTTCCTATCGCGGCTGCTGGCTGCCGGCCGGGTCATCGCGTTTCCACCTTGGCACTCGGTCCTCTTGAAACGCTATGGTCGACTGCTGGGCACTGATATCACGAATCAAACCAGAGGAGTAAAAAGAAACCCAACGCGAGGTATGATGTCTGTCTCCCTTCTGCCGGGTCGCATTCTGTGTGGTTCGCGTGTGCTGTGGGATGAAAGTTGGCTTGGCTGCATAGCCCTTCTAACCTTGAACCCAACGGCCGCGATTGATAAGCTTCTCAAGCTCATGACACCGAAGTCTAAAGATCTGATGTCGCATCGCCAAGTCGTCAACCCTTTCCCACCCGCCATCACATTGCTGGGCAAACATTGATAGATGATCCTGTGAAATAAGCGCACGGAAAGAAGCGTTCAGCAAGCGATCGAACCGTGTCTGCTGCGCCCAGCCGAAGGTGATCTCCATTACCACACACCAGCGGAAACAATTCAGTGTCGTCCGAAGACTCTGTTCAGCCATACCAAAGGAGATCACGGCTTGTTTGTCGTTCTACGGAAGCCGTACGCGAGCTGGGTGCCCTCTCCTCGCTGTCAGGGTCTTACCTGCCGGCATGGAGTTGTCCACCGGACTTGGAGACGCACAAGTTGACGCAAAACGACCCTAATAAATGGAGCCGACGTCTATTGATGCTGGCCTAGACGGTTTTACGAGGCGCATTCCGTCCAGTGTTCCTCTCGAGGGACATTATTGTGACACTGGCCAATGACAGAAATTGTTTCGTTAAACAACCCCGTCTCGTCTGATACCCAAGCTAGGCCAACAACAGAGATTCTGATAAGTTTCTTCACCTAAAACATCAGCGTCACCCTGTGAGTCTTGGCTCGGCTATAGCACTGCGACCTATAGGCGACGTCCCCAGCAGCTTGGATGGGCACGCAATTCGTTTTGCGGAGGCCAGATGGGTGGTCAGTAGTGGTGACGGTCTAGATTATGGAGCCCCTGCCGTTGCCCTTGCCTAGAAAGCTTCGCATCTTGGTTGTCGGGTCTGGGCGCGGGGGATGGCGCTAGCCAGATTCAGGCCACGGCCAGGATGCGTTCCCACCCCTTGACCAAGTGTTCTCGGCCTTGGCAGGTTACAGTAGTGCGTGACCCACTTGGCCAATGGAACTTGTCTCACACACTTCGCTGCCGTCACTCTGCACTGCTTATACCACCGTTGGTAAGGGTATTCCGACTATCTGCGCTGCGATGGCGCCGCCCGCATTGACGCTTCGACTAGATTTGGACGGCTTGGCATCCTCAGCCAAGAGCCTCGTGGTAACCTCAGCTGCACTAGGCCCGCCCTCATCTCGACTATCTTTGCGCAAATCTTGACTCTCTTCGAAGGCCTCGACGTTGACTCGCTGTTTCACGGCTAAGCACCGTTTGACTTGCTTGGCCTGACCGATAAACAAGGGGCCGTCTAGGGTTGCTGGCTCCAGCTTCTCCATCCCCCTGGACGTCTAGCCTCCAGCTTCGACAGCACCTTGGCCAGCCCGCTCGTAGATATTTTTATCTCGCGATAGAAACGCCTTGGCGGTCGGGAGCATGTGCCTTCCGTGCTAAACACCGTCTACCTTGTTTGCAAGGTCCTAGCCTCATCAAAGGGGGAGAGTGGATGGAGATGCTCGCCACCCTCCGTGAGGCGGCTCGTTGGTATATAGGATGGCAGCACGGCATCTCGACTTTTTCCATTTTGTCTCCAACCAGCTGTGCTCAGGTCCAGAAATCAATAACTTACTTTTTCGTTTCTTTCTTTCGCCCGTTTCTACGCTGGTCGCCGCTGGTCGCTTGTTTATACTATTAGTCAATCTCTTAATCCACCTATCCAAACAAATCCTCAACACCCTCCACCCCCACAACCTACCGTCAAGATGGTCAGCTACCGCCTCGTTGCCGCCGCCGGCTTCTTTGCCTCGGCTTACGCCCTGCCCTTGAACATCAACCTTGGTGCCTACTCGCCTGCTTTGTATGTGGCCTTGCTGACCCCCCTTTTCGTTCTCGACTCGAGCTAATTCAATAACAGGGTAGTCGGTGATGGTGAAATAAGCTTCGGTGGTGGTCAAGATGTATCCAAGCTCTTCACGACTCTGGAGGGTGCCGCACAGCAGAACGCTGCTGGTGGCGGTGCCGCTGCCAAGACCGCTGGTGCTGCCCAGCCCGCTTCGGAGGCTGCTTCTCAGGCTGCTTCTTCCAAGGCGTCTTCTACCGAAGGCGAAAGCGCTGCTGCTGCTGCGTCTCCTGCGGCTGCCGCCAAGCCCAGCGCGCCTGCTCCCGAGGTTGCCCCTACGACCCAGGACACCAGCATTTCTACCAGCGATGCCACTCTCCAGGACCAAGGTACGCCATGATAACAAACCGAGACTTCTTCTTACCTTGTACTAACCCTATTTCTTCAGCTTCCTCCGTCTCAACCCTCCAGGGAATGGGCAAGGAAATCGCCCCTAGGGACTCCGCCCCCGTGAAGCGTGACCTTGCCGGATTCGACCGTGCCCTGAAGTACGCCGAGGCCGCCCTCGTCAAGGGTCCCATCGTCCAGCTCGGTACCGGCAAGGAGGGTGCTGGCGTTGGTATCATCGTCGACAACCGCCCGGCTGGCGGTGCCGCCGCCAAGGCCGAAGGTGTTACTGCCAAGGCCCAGGGCGCTGCTTCTGCACAGAACGCTGCCGTTGCTGCCGATGCTTCTACCAAGCAAGCTATGGGTAAGCGAGACGAGGAGTCATCCCAGCCTCGCCGCCGCACAAAGGTCACCACCATGTACGTCCGTCGTGGCGTCCCTGCCGGTAAGTTCAAGCTCCAGTCATAAAAACCTTCAAGCACAGCCTTGCTGACGAGCATCTTTTCTGACAGAGTTACAGACAACTAAGCCCGAGGCCCGCGACACCAACTCGGTCCCCGTCTTTGCTGCCCCCGCGGCGAAGAGAGACGAGGACAAGCGAGAGACGACGACATCGACCAGCATTGATTCCATCAACCTGAACGTCGACGATCCTCAGGGCCTCACCATGACCTTCGTCGAGACATCCGAAGACGCCGAGTAAAGAAAGGAACTGGAAGGGAAAATCTCTTGGATAATACATGAATTCTACTACATTCGATTAATCACTTCAACGACCCCCTTCCGGTCCGTCCGCACACACGAGCCGAGCGATTATGTACCACAAATGTCCGATGATACCATTTGAGAGGGGAAAAAGGGAATGAATTGGGATTTGAACAAAAAGGGAAACGGCCTCTATCGACGGAAGGGACTTTGATATCACACCACACAGACACACATGGCCAAGGAGTTGCATTTTGTCAAAGGCGAAGCTTTTTATTACGTATTACGGCATGTCCACCCTACAGGAAGAAGCAGTGGCAATTCCGGGGTGGTAGCGGTTTGTTAATTTGAGGCGTGCAACGTTCATGGCGATGATAGCTTTTTGTTTACTTGATAGAGCGACTATTTCTTACTACAATAGTACAAACAAGCTTCGGCACCAACACATCTTTTTTTATACAATACAAAATTTTCTGGAAAACTTGCTTCATTTACTTTTCTCCCTAATCGGTGCTCCAAACGTCTGAAAACAACAAAAGGTTCATCCTACGTGTTATACAGGCAAGCTTCTTTCTGACAGTAGTGACAGGTACCTTATCTGACTCGGTATTCCTGTAATCGTCGATTTAAGAAACCCACCGCCACACAAAGAGAGAAAAAAGAAGGAGGGCTAAGTCGTTTGCGCGAAAGATAGCCTCACTTGAGACTTGCCTCAGACGAACGCCAAGGCCCGTATAGGCCTGGTGGGTTATGAAACTTGAGGTTGGGTTGCGCACCGAAAATGCCGAATTGAGGTCCCTTACTCAGCTATCAACTTATGTGGCCAAGCAAGACAAGAAACATCTGAACATTTTACGAGCCTTAAGTTGCCTGGACCCCCTCTCTCTCTGTGTGTGTGTGTGTGTCTCTCTCTCTCACACATCCCGCCCCCTCTCCTGTCAGGCTCAAGTAACTAAAAATATCGTGTGATGTGTTTGATAGACAGAGGAAGCCGAAGAAGACAGGAGGAAAAGGACAATGCCCGCTAAAACAAAAAGTACGAGCGAGACGAAAGAGAACGGGGAAAAGCAGAAGGGGAAAAAAACACATCAGTCGCAGAATTGGCAGGGGTCAGGTTTGGTTTAATGCGCGCTTGTGATTGATCGACGGAGAGATATCGTGTAGTGTGAAACGCGCCCGACAGGCCAATGACGATGGAGACGGACTTCCTCTTTTGGCTACCTATAATTAGCCATGGATGGCCACAGTGCAACTGGTGACGAAAATTCGGTTCTTTCGGGACATTTTCCCTTCTCTTCTATTCACTCTTTTCTCTTCATGCATTCGCCGGCTTCTTCCAGATGCTATGTCCCTTGATGACGAGTGCGAATGTGCGCTGGATACCGCTGTGTACACACAGAAGCGCATAATGTTGGCAGTTTCGCTCTACTTGGTAGGTAGCTATCGACACACAGGGAACTTGTCTCTGTTATCGAATGAACTTGCACAGCTGTATAAAACAAGCTTCATTTCTGCCGAATCCAGCACTATTACTATATGAAGTCCATCTGATACGGGAGGTTCGTCGCTTCTTGCTCAGCCAGCAATGCGACTGCCACGCTTACCTACTTACTCATCGTGCCAGGTCGCCATGTGGAATCTCAATCGATGGCTTATATGGTGTTGGTCAAGCAGCATACCCATTCAAGCCAAGATAAGGTTCCCGCCACGGTTCGCCCAGTGTGCTACTAGTATCCGTCCGTAGTCAAATGTACTTTGTATGGCCTGACGTCAAACACGTTTCCGCACCTTTCCCACTAAGGGCAATCCATCAGCATCGGACGAGTCAACCGCTGTCAACATTATTCGATCCCGCTCACATGAGTAATTGGGAAAGATATGGAATAAATGGCATGGCATATCAAATCGGTAACAGGAGTCTAGACCATCCCCGAGAGTCCCCAAGAGGCATGATTACTCCTGCGCCGCATTCTTTGATACTTCCAATGTAAGATCCGATACCAACAAAGCAATTCCCCCGATATGTTCCTAATCAAATCATTTGTCCCATTTCTGGTAGCCATCGTTTTTCTGCTTTTGACGTGTATTCCAGCCCAGCTTTCCGCTGATGCTGTTAACCCAGTCCTCGCTCCGCCGGCTCTGGGGCATGCATGAGGCGAAGGGGAACCTGCTCGCGCTGATGGTCACATAGTCTCCCGGGAAGAGCTCGAGCCGCTCCCGCCCGTCGAAGCTGGCCCACGAGTTCGTCCGCGCATCGTAGGGAACTCCTATGCGCAAAACGATCGTGTCGGGAAGGATGACGGGCCTGAACGACAACGTATGCGCACAGATGGACGTCAACAGCATCACAGGGTTCTCCGGGTGGCACAGTGAGCCCCCAGCGGCCAAGTTGTACGCTGTAGACCCCGTTGGCGTCGAGATACATACTCCGTCGGCTAAGATGGAGGTAAAATGCTCGTCATCTGCAAACACTTCGGTATACGACATGGCTATAGTAGGTAGGTTAGCCAATTCAAGGTTCGAACAAGCGCAGGTGCGTGGACTTACTCGGGTTAGGACCCCGGTCGACGACAATCTCGTTCAGGATCTCGTACGTGCCATCAGGTCGATGTGTATGGTCATCGTCTTTTTCTTCGCCAATGAGCTCTTCGACAAGATCCCTCTGCTGGTGCATCTCGGAGTCGTCTGTTGAGTCTTGCTCCTTGCCCTCGGGGGTGCGTCGTTTTTGACTTCTCATAATAGTCCCTTCGAATCGCAACCTAAGGCTGACCGTAACGCCTTCTTTCAGTGCCGTCGTGAGGGTGCTCTCATGCTCGGCGAAGTCGAACTTTGTGAGAAACCCTAGACTGCCCAGAGCGAAACTGATAAACGGGGGCACTATCCTTTGGAACAGCCAGCTGGCGTAGAGGACAGTCCCATCGCCTCCTAGCGTGATGCCAAGGTCGAACGTGTGCGGCCTCGTCCGGCACATGTTTTCGTTCCAGAACCGAACCCGCTTCTCTACCGCACTGATCGGCGCTTCCGCGTCCATCTCCCCAGCGCCGATGTATTCCTGGCGGAGTTCCTCCAGCATGCCCTTGAGGTCGAATCTCTTGTTTTCCCTCAAGCTGTCCTGCAGCCAGACAGTATACTGGACGCCCCTTTCTTTGCTCAAGAGCCATTTGGCGATCTCCCGCGTCTTAGGTACCAAGTCGGCATCGAAGACCTTTGTCAATATGAAGATGGAGCGTGCTTCGAACTTGAGCCGGACGCTGCCTAGCCGTCTGCTCAGCTCTCTTACACCCCAAGCCATCTCCCCCAATTGCTTCTTCGTCAGCAGGCGGCTGCTATGTGTCTCATGGTTCTCGGCGGAGAGGTCCAGCTCTTCGTGGGGTGTGGTGACGGCCATCTTCCAGGACTGTTCGTCGGCCTGGCCAGCGTCCGAGGTTTCGGCGCTGTCGGCCTCGATGAAGGGTTGTTTCTTGGCCCTATGGTGGTGGTGCTTGTGGTGCCGGTGTTCCTGTCCCTTTGGTTCGATCACGCGATCCAACCCGGCCTCGCTAGAAAGGTCGTCGGCACTGGAGTCCCTGGTGCGACGTTGGCCCGACCTTTCGTTCTCGATGAATTGGTGGACGAGGCATTGCGTCTTCTTCAGCGGCGGGCTCAGGCGCGGTCGCGTGGAATCGCCAGGGACCATGGAGCTTTTCCTACGATAGGGACTGGTCGCATCGAAGGAGACCTAGAATCAAAAGAGGATTGTGTAAGGCGGCTACTTTCTTGTCGCGTTGCGCCGCCGGGTAAAAGCAGGAGGAAAGACACACACCTCGACCGCTCTCATGTCATCGTCGCTGGAATGGGAGAGATTGTCACCTTCATGGGCCTCGGCCGGCACGGCCGGGTGATGCGAATTGGACATTGCTACTTGCGCATCTACTGTAATGATGCAATGTGCTGGTGGAGATGTTAGGCGACTGGTGGTTCAAGTTGTCTGCAGTTTTCCCTCGTCGCCGATCTCTTTCCCGGTTGGCGCTGAGTAAGGGACTTCTTGCACAAAACGATTGTTCGGGGCAGTCGGTGATTCGCCAATGACTGCCTACAATTGCTGCGTCGGAAAGTGCGCCGCTGTTGGGGAAACTTGGAAGTCATGAAGTCGAGGATAGACTTTAGCGGGGCATGAAACAAGAAAGTACCCCTCCATCAACAAGTCCCATTTGATCAGTCTGCACTATCAGTGGCCCGATACGCTTCACGTCATCTTGGTACGATCGCGTCTACATTAGGCAAGATTCTAGCCTCAGAAGTCACAACAGCCCGAGAGACTGGACAATGGGTCGAGCATTCCTCCTTTCCAATATTGCGATGTCAGAGGGCACTTTGTTGTTTTGTGGTATATTTCATATGTGCCAATATTATTACCGGTACAACGCATGCATGGCCTGATGTTGTCTGCTTACTATGCGGGATCGCCCACGACAGCAGGCAGCGAGTCGATCCTCGCTAGGCAGCACAGGCACCCCGCCTGCAAGCCAATGGGTCTCATGCCCATTGGGCCCAATTAGCTTGCTTTAAGAATGGCGAAAAGGGAAGTCGGCCAGGCAGTGGCAGGTACTCATGGTAAACAGAACATGACCGATGTGAGTATATAAATTGAGATTGCAGTCACTATAGCCAGAGATCTCTATACATTTCTCTGCCAGTCATTGTTGTTAGGTATAGTTAAGTCTTACTTCACTGACCTCCGCAGCTACCCTGGCTTCAAGATACATGAGTATACCAGTCCTACATCCCACAAGATGCCTCCGCCCGCTTCAGTTCTATCCCGGACTCTGCAGTCCATCTCCATCACCAAGATCCGCGAGATAGAGAAGAAGCGTGCACGATACGAGGAAAGCAAGCAGGAGATCTTGGGCAAGGCCGACCAGTTCCCACATGACCCTCGGAAGCGCATCGCAGCACTATTGCAGGGCTTAAACGATGTCTACCCTGAGAGTCTCCAGGGCAATAAAGGCAACAAAGTCAAGAACATCAAGCACTGGCTACAGCAAGCTCGTTACGATGCGTCGGTGCCAGCCGAAATGTTCAAAGCATGGGAGGAGCTGCTCAGGTCCAAACTCGAGGTTCAGTCCCGCAAGCTCGGACTGGCCTATCTATACACTCGCTTGGTGACCGAATGGATGAACCCGAGTGCGCCAATGAGCCAGGGGCCTCCCGTCGCGGATGATGAGTCGTTCGAGATCGTCGATCGCCAAAAGGAGCGGCTGCAAGAGCTGTGTGACAAGTTCGAACGAGTCGTTTTCGAGCCCCTAGAGACCGATGAGGTCGAGATTGATATGTTCATGGCGGATCTGTTCAACGGCGACGAGGCAACAGACAGCCTGCAGGCCCTGCGAAAGCGGATGCAGCAGCGTGGAGACGCCATCATGAACGAGCGCAGCCCCTTTGATTCCGACTGTCTCAAGTGGTGCCTCCGAGGGCTCCTCGCCGAAGACCTTCTCAGCGACGAGAAGCAGGCCACCCTGCGAGACTTTCTTGATAACGAATCAGCTCTCAAGGAGATCGGCGACGTTCTCAACATGCGCTATGCCGACTTCGACTCATGGGAATGGCAAGCCGGAGAGAATGGCATCCCGGTGCTTCCCCGCCAACAGCTGAACGGCAAATACCGGATCTGGATGGACGAGGACGTTCTACAGGCCATCTTCGTCGAGTTTGTGGGTATTCGCTGCTGCACCATGACGAGAGAGTGTCTCAAAGACTTTGTGAGGGACGCCCCCAGCTGGAGCTGGACACCGGGACCTGTGCCGAGCAAAACCGAACAACTACGACGAGAATATTACCTGAACGAACAGTTCTCTGCGTACAGAAACACCGACCGAGTGCGCAAGGATCGATATATGAGTCATTTCCTACTGTCGCAGCTGCCTCAGACGGTCCATACCCTTGGCTCTGGGTCATACGATAGCGTCCCAGACGACGATGCGACCGCGAGTGCCCCTTTCCACAACATCAAGCAGGAGCTTCTCCGTACACTCGCCACCGATGCCCTCCTCAGTCAGACGCAGCATGGAGAAGCGGTAGTCTTGCAGTCAGACCTGCAGTGGTACGCTACTGGGCTTTCGCACTCTACCATTTTTGCCGTGATGCGCTTCTTCGGGTTCTCCGAGAAGCTCATCAGCTTCTACAAAAAGGTCTTGGAAGCCCCTCTCAATATCAGTCCCGCCACCGACGGAGCTGAACCCAAGGGTCCCAAAACCCGTCGACGCGGTGTGCCCATGGCCCATGCCACCGAAAAGTTCATCGGCGAACTCGTCCTGTTTGTCATGGATATCGTGGTCAATCAGGAATCAGGTTTGCTCCTGTACCGGCTCCACGACGACCTCTTCCTTGCCGGCACGCCTTCTGATTGCGCCAAGGCATGGACGGCGATACAAGGATTTGCCAAAGTTATGGGACTCGAATTCAATTCACACAAGACGGGATCCGTATATCTGGCGAATGAGGAAGCTTCTCGGGATCCTGTGATCGAGTCCATTCTTCCGAAAGGTCCTGTCGAGATCGGCCACCTGCTACTTGACCCCCAAAGTGGCGAATGGGTCATTGACCAGAAGCAAGTCAACGTCCATATCACTCAGCTGGGTAAGCAGCTGGCTGCATGTGATAGCATTCTAAGCTGGGTGCAAACGTGGAACAGCTGCATCGGGCGTTTCTTCAGCCACACATTTGGCGAGCCTGCCTTTTGCTTTGGAGCCAAGCATATAGACAGCGTCCTTGAAACATATCAGCGAATGCAAGCGTCCCTGTTCAGCCCGTCGAGCGGACACAATAGCAATAGCTCGGAAACAGCCGAGCCTGGCAACGTCGTTCAGTACCTGAAAGCCAAGATGGAGGAACGATTCGGGATCACTGACATCCCGAACGCCTTCATATTCCTCCCGTCGCAGCTGGGTGGACTCGGTGTGCGCAACCCCATCGTATCCTTGCAGATGTACCGCGATGACTTGAGCGAGAAGTACGTGTCCTCTCAGGCCGTCATTAAAGAATGGCTCGCCGCCGAGAAGGAGCAGTTCGCCGCCGCCCGCAAGGCCTTCAACGAAATCGAGACCGTCGACGACCGCCTGCGGCGGCTCCGCCACCTGCACAGGGACCGGGTCGACTACACGCAAGCCAAAGACGCGACGCGGGCCGCCCTGAGCGACGAGGACCTCGCGACCTTTTTCTCGTACGAGGAGTTCAGCCGCTGGCGCGGCGCGACGAGCCGGTTCATGTCGGACTGCTACCGGCAGCTCACGGCGACGCCCGAGATGGTCGAGCCGGGCCTCGACACGGACGTGTCGTTGGCCCTGAGCGAGCTCGGCTTGCTGCGCGACCGGCCCCAGGCGGCGGCGGCTGAGACCCGCTGGGCGCTCCAGATGTTCTCGGACGAGCTGCGCGGGTCGTACGGCGGATTGAACCTGGTGGACGAGAAGTACCTTACGCTCGGGATTTTGAGCATGATGCGGAGCAAGGCGGTCAGGTGGAACATGGTACTATGAGCAACGAGGCATCGGTTCGTCCCTTGCACGCACTTGGGGTCTGTTTAGGGGACTATACTCATTCCTGGATAGGCCCCGAGCCAACCGATGTCGTGGATTTCTGAGCCAATGTCATGTAAGTCCAAGGGATGGAGTAAAATTGATGAAATGTCCTCCGACAGGCAAGGCAGGGCGGCCGGTAAGTCCCATCGCGTTTGGCTGCTAGAGAGTTCGACTTGGCTACATGTGGGTTTCTGATAGTAAATGACGCTTACAAATAAACACAATTTCAAAGAACATGCGGCCGACAATACAAATAGATATAACCAGATCAGACGTATTAGAAAGAGCGCCAGCCCACGCGAGCGATCTCACCAACCCCGAGATTCCGGCATATCTCCGCACTATAAAGGCGGGGAAAGGCATATGCATGACGTTCAGCTGGGTCCAAATGCCGCGCTGGGGACAGAACTGGGGAGTAGAAAATATTGGGGAACATTGCACTCATCAGGACACCGACTATAAGATCGGATATCAATCCTACCCTATCTCAACTTGTATGCATATTTGCTTTTGCATACTAAAGACAAATAGTTGACTACACTACACACCACCTAATCCATCCAAGATGTCGGACACTTCAAAGATCGCTACTCTCGATGTAAGTGCCGCCCATCCCTGCCCCACACTCTCCTCCCCACTGGGATCCAGGATCCAAGAAGCAGGAAAGGGGAACGAACAATGATATCATGAATGAAAAAGACGAAGAATGAAAGCACAAGCTTACAATTGCAACAGTCGACCATCGTCGACCGCCTCCCCGTCTATTCCAAGACCCTCTTCGACGCCAAAGCAACGAAGCAGCTCTCCTTCGAGCGCATCGCGCAGGAGCTCGGCCGCGGCGAAGTCGCCGTCGCGGCGCTGTTCTACGGCCAGGCCCAGGCGTCGGCCGATGACATCACGCGCCTCTCGTCGCTGCTGGGCGTCGAGCGCGCCGAGCTCGAGAAGTCGATGGGCGGGTTCCCGGACCGCGGCCGCGCGGGGCCCATGCCGCCCGTCGAGCCGCTGATTTATCGTCTATACGAGATCGTGCAGAACTACGGGTACGCGTTCAAGGCCGTCATGAATGAGAAGTTTGGGGACGGCATCATGAGCGCGATTGCGTTCTCGAGCAAGGTCGAGAAGGAGGTTGATCAGGATGGTGTTGCGTAAGTTCAAAGAAACCCTCGCCACCTCCCCCTTCTCAATTACCCCATCTTGTTTCATGAGTAAGTATATATGGCTAGACCTTGATTGCTGACAACGTATATGTAGTTGGGTGAACATCACTCTCAGGGGCAAGTGGCTACCTTTCACTCGCTTTTAAGCTGGACGACGCATAGATAAGCCAAATACATCAACTATTAATAAACTTCTCAAACTGAACACCACAAGAGCTACCACCCTGTCGCGATTAACCTTGATGTCTTTTGTGATTTTCTGTTCATGCAAGTATAGTCGTCTGCGTTGCTACATATACACCCTGGTCATGTATAATATAAAGTCGTAAGCTCGTTATTTATACTGGTGTATAAAGTAGTCATCAATTTACAATGCCTTAGTTTCGTGGTTCTGTAATTAAAAACGGCCAGTCATTCCTTTAACCAGGAGACTAGTAAGAAAGCCGGCCCTCCGACGTCGTTTCCAACTGCCTAACCGTGTCTTTTTACCAGAGCCTCTTCCAGCGAACCTTCATCTCCCGGTCCGGGCGTAAGACGCCGGAACCCATAACCGATTCGTCGGGCTTACCCGGGCGGTCGGACTTGCGACCGTCCGGGAACGTCCACTCAAGAGACTCGATGTCGAATTTGGAGACCAGCAAGGCCACGGTAATCAGAATTTCCAGCCTGGCAAACTGACGGCCGGGGCACATAGCAGCTCCACCGCCTATAATAGGGATGATTTCGCTTTAGTATCGATCAAAAGCCTCGAAACAGCCCAGTTATATGGAAAGGGGGATGGGGGAAGATTGTCATCATACCGTAGGGAAAGTAAGACCCAGGTCGAGTAGACCCGTTGAACTTGGGTACGCGCTCCGTCCTCCCGCTCTTCTCATCAATCACCTTATCCTCGTACTCGAGGAACCGACCGATCCAGAACTCGGAGGCCGGGTGCCCGTCCCGCGCCCAGAGGGACTCGTCAAAGTGCGCGATCTGCGTCGACGCCTGGATCCACGCGCCCTTCTTCAGGTCGTACCCGTCCATCTGAGTGTCCTCCGAGACCTCGCGCATGATGTTGAAGGTGACGTGGTAGCGCAGCGTCTCCGTGTACAGGGCGTTCAGGAGCGGCAAGGCCCCGAGGGCCTGCGGGTCCAGCGTGCGCGCGCCCGTGGCCGGGTCCACGACGAGGGTGGTGGCGACTTCGGCCCGGACGGCGCGGTAGAGCTCCTCGTCCTCGATCAGGCGCAGGACTGACCACATGGCCGCGGGGACTGTGTTGGAGTTTTGTCTACAGGCATGCGCCCCGGGCAGGGGGCCGAGGTATTAGCATTGGGCGGGACGGTTGGCAGGGATCAGGGGCTCGGGCGTTGTTCTCGACTTACGCCAATAATAGGGAGGCAAAAAATCCAGATTGGCTCTTGAAGGCGAAGTTATCTTTCCACCAGTGAGATATCTCGCGCATGACGCGGGATCCGAAATGGGGATCCCAAGCTGCGTCGGCGTCGGGCCCGTCCCAGTCGAAGTTGTCCCACGCGGACTCGACCCATTTGGTCGTCATGGCCTTGAAGTTCTCGAGGGCCCGATACGGCCGCGGGTTGAGCCACTTGGGCAGCCCGGCGAGGAACTCGACCAGGTACCGCTCAAAGGTCCAGTAGTGCCCGACGAAGCCCGGGTTGAGCTCCAGGATCTGCGAGCCCATGAGCGCCGTGATGGCACCGTGGGTCATGTCCTTCATGAAGACGTCCGTGAGGGAGACGGTCGTCCACTCGCCGAGCGGGAACTTTTCCAGCCGCTCGGCGAAGACTTCGAAGTACTTGTTGGCGGACGCGCTGGAGTATTCCTTGTTGGAGAGGAAATTCTCGTAGATCTCGTGATTGGCGGCCCTTATGGAAAAGAATGCCAACGATCAGCAGCAACTTTTGGATATGGAATGAACCTGAAGAGGACTTGGAAGTAGCAGTTACTCACCAGTATCGCTTATGGAATGGCATATCTTCGTATCCGGGCTTGGGCACTTTGTTACGGCCACTCCTGTCGTCGACCAACTTGGCCAAGTCCTCCGGGGGCATATCCCATACGACCTCAGCCGCCGTACGCACCATGCTGTCATCGTTGATCCCGTGACCAGACCTGAACAGGACCTGGATGTTGTTGGCGCCGGAAACCATGTACACAGTCTTCCAGCCAATGTGGAACTTGATGATACTGGCCTTCCTGAAAGCCTTTCTGTTGTACGGTTCGTTAGCTGCGTTGGACAAGAAGAAGCTGGTCAACGGGGGCGACAGAAGAGGACTATAGCTTACTCAAGCCGCCTGAAGAAGGTGGCCTTGTCGGCCAGGAACTGGTAACCATTGCTGATATACGGGATCTTCGCCCTCAGGCTCGGTGGCTCTTTTGACGAGCGCCACGGCTGCAACGCCAAGAGCGTCAGAAGCGGGATCAAGGCAAGGGAGTACCACGGGCTGAGACTCTGCAGCAAGCCCTGCGCCTGGGCCGCTGCTGTTTCGTTGTGGGCGCTCATTCTGCTGGTCAACAGCAATTCAATTGACTATGTATTATCGAACGAGCACTCCTGAAAACATGTTGCGCAGGTCGAAAGATTGTTTTCCTCCCTCCATCCACAACTCGGGGACTTTTTCAGATTTTTGTCGAACGAGGTCCGCCGGCTGTGCCGCTGACGACTACCCCGCCATCCTCGACGTGCATGCATTCTATTGCCTATGCAGGTTGGCCCAAAGAGGGCGTCAGGATGTGACAGATAACGGCAACCTTGCTGTTTTGGGTCGCTGTGCTGATGCAGGACCAGTGGCGGTACGCAATTCGTTATTTCTTTTGGTCATCCCTTATCGGTTGATAGCGAAGCTCTTTCCCCTCTAGCTGAGTACTTGAAGATATCTACCAGCATCGATTATATAGTTTAATGTTCCTTTTTTATTTCTCTTTCTGACGAGATATGTATAGGGAAATCATGGCAATCCGAAAGGAGTGGAACGTCTTGACCAAAGACCCTTAATCACGGCCCCTTTCGATGGATTCATTACCGTCGTGCTGCTCGTGTAACCACACCTTACGCAAGCTGCATCTCATTGCCCTTCCTGGCCATTTGCGATGATCTATGCCCGTATGTGCATAGTCCCCTGGCACCAAGTCAGAATCCCACTTGTGCAACTCCGGGATCGACCGACTTTCAAAGAACATGTGCTCTGGGCCCACTGCCAAAGCGATAAGTGGCCAGAAGCCTGCCACAATGCACGCACGAGTGCTCGGCGTTCTTGAAGTGCTTCATGGAGTACGGCACGAAAACGAAGATGCCGGTCGTGAAGAAGAAGAAGGTGGCCATCCAGCTATAAGCAATGTCGAGCCCGGTCAGCTAGGGAACTTCATTCTAGCGCTGGGGAGAGAAGATGCGAAACCCAGGGGAAGACGGAGAGAGGGCGGAGAAAAAGGGGCGTTGAAGGCGAAGTCTAAGATAAAGCGTTACTTACTGAGTACCTTTCCCAGACTTGTACTTGACAACCGTGGGCGCAATCTCGCGACACCCAGGACACTGCACAAGAGCGGACCAGCGCTGGAGCAGTGGAACAGGAACGACGTTGGCCTTTGCTGGCTCGTGATATGAGTGATGTGCTACCGGCTGCTGGACGTGGTGGCAGCAGACTGTATGGTGGAAGCAGGCGGTTCCTGCCGGACTGCCGTGGTGGCCAGAGGCTGCCGCGGCGTTGGAGTTGGCACGGCTAGGGGTCATGACCGATGGCGCTTCAACGGGGGCCCGGGCCGGAAATTCAGACTGGTCGTCTCTGGCGTACAGGTTCTGGGCTTCTTTGGTTGACATCATGTTGAGGGTGTTGTCTCTTGCTTCGGTCAGGGGATGGGTGCGCGTTGAGAGTTGAGGAAGGTAGAGAAGACTCATCAAACTATGTAGTGACAAACGAGTGGAAGGATGAAAAAGACTACCGACATATCATGTAAAGCTGTATAATTGACAACTCCAATGTTTACCATCCTCTTTCAGAGAGGCAGAAGCCATTCTTAAATAGGGTTGCCAGTGGTATAAATAGAGGAAGCTAACCCCATACCGTTGTTGATAGGTATTCCTAGTATAGACTCCACCAATGCCAACAGCCCTACGTGATATGTGGGCGTCTCGATGAAACACGAGATTCTATCTTCCCATGACCGGCAACTATCAACAAGCATACAAAGTCGTTGGGTGCAGTTCCTGATACGGGAATCTTGCTGACACAATTGTGGGGGTCCGATGGCCTGTCCCGTGGATACAGCGGCCAGGCAGCAGAATAAACAGTTGCTGGCAAGTCCAAGGCCCCCAAAATATGCCACGACCTGATTGGGCAGCGAGGACTAACTGTTAGGTAGTCTTCTTGCTGGCATGCAGATGGCTACGTCAATCAGGAAGTAGTTGTGTGTGCGTGTGTGGATAATGGGTAGGTAGGATCTTTTCTTGTTCGCTGGGGAGGAACACGACCTCGTATCCCAAAGATAGACGGACGGGGCCCGCCTATTGCCGTAGTAATACCTACCATGATCGCGTCGATCCGTCAAAGATCCATCCCCGGGATTCGATAGAACGGATGTGGTTATCACGGAATATTGATCCATGTCCCACCGCAGCTGGGTGTCAGCACTCGGATCGTGAGGCATGCCATTGTGTGTTATCACTTTACGTGAAGACAGTCGGTCAATTGGATATTGCTTCGAGCCCGCCGCCACGGACTCATGATAGAATCATACCACGTGAGAAAGAGACCAGTTCACGATCCGAAAGCGTAACTCAATGCCCAGAATCAAGGTCCGGCTTGGGTTCCTTGAAATAAAAAGTACCTAACATAGCATTGCGTTGGGTGCAATTGAGCTTACCGCCTACTGACAGGGAAGTACCCAAGTACCGCATGGTGCATTGAAGTGGGGGCGATAGCGGCAGAAAAAATACCTTATCGCGGGATGCAGTCCAAAATTTTGGGCGAAAGCTAGAACGGCAGCAAAACCAACAGACAGCCAATTCAGACCCTTAACCACCGACTAATTGCCCATCCACAACCGCAACCATGGTTACCAAAGGCCGCCTCAAGATGGCGCTTGCGCACGAGAAGGGTGTAGATTTCAAGAAATTGCACCAGAAGAAGGTGGCCAAGCAGGCCTCAAAGAAGAAGCAAAGCAAGACTGGTGGGGCCGCAAAGGACGGCGAGGCAGAGGAGTGGGAAGACGAGGAGGAAGAAACCAAGGGCGGTGCCCCAATTGATGACGAAGACGACGAGGATGACTCTGAAGACGATGACGAAGAGGGGCACGACGTGGCCGCATACCTGGACGACAGCGCCAGCTCCGATTCTGAAGTCGAAATGGAAGAGAAGATCGCGCGCGTGCGACAACCCAAACAGTCCGAGCTCAAGCAAAAGGCGAACAACAAGAAGGCCGTTGCCGCTGTAGAGGAGGATGAAGAGGATGACGACGAGGAAGACCCCGAGGAGGACATCGCTTTGGAAGACCTCGAGGACCTGTCGGACGCGGAGAAGGAGGACCTGGTACCGCACCAGCGCCTCACCATCAACAACACAACCGCCCTCGAGGCGGCGCTGAAGCGCATTTCCATAGCCACCGACAAGTCCGTGCCCTTCAAGTCGCACATGACCCTGTCGAGCGTGGAGCCCACTGCCGACAACATCCCCGACGTCATGGACGACCTGAAGCGGGAGCTGGCCTTCTACGGCCAGGCCCTCGAGACGGTCAAGCAGGCGCGTTCGCTGCTCAAGGCCGAGAACGTGCCCTTCTCGCGGCCCAAGGACTACTTCGCCGAGATGGTCAAGGACGACGGCCAGATGGAGAAGGTCAAGGCCCGCCTCATCGAGGAGGCTAGCGCCAAGAAGGCCTCGGCCGAGGCCCGCAAGCTGCGCGACCTCAAGAAGTTCGGCAAGCAGGTCCAGGTCAACAAGCTGCAGGAGCGCCAGAAGGCCAAGAAGGAGACACTTGACAAGATCAAGACCCTGAAGAGGAGTAAGTTCATCGCCGCCACCTCCCCCTTTTCTACCCTACTTTTTACGCCGAAAGTATATGCATGTTTATCGTTCCATGACTAACACAAAACCCCCATAGAACGCGCTGAGAACTCTGGCGACCTTGGTACGCACGAAGCTGATCTGTTCGACGTCGGCATCGAGGAGGAGCTCGGCAAGCCCGACAGGAAGCGCGGCGCCGACCGCAGCGGCGACCGACCCAACAACAAGCGCATGAAGAAGGACCAAAAGTACGGCTTCGGCGGCAAGAAGCGCCACTCCAAGTCAGGCGACGCCATCAGCTCCGGCGATTTGAGCGGCTTCAGCCAGAAGAGCATGAAGCAGGGCACCAAGGGCAAGCCCCCGAAAACAGCAAGGCTCGGAAAGAGCAGGCGAAATGCCGGTAAACGGTGATCGGGGCTATTGTACTAGGTAGAGGTTGCTGCTGCTGTTTTATTATATCTTGACGTTGGTGTGACTTTTCGGTTTGCTCTGAAGCCCTTGTCGAGCCCCCTAATGTTACCTTGCGTATGGTCCTCAAGATAGGACTGTAGATACCACCAAAATACAGTGAAAAGGAGTTTTTATGGTTTCAAAGAATCTTTCAGTCTCAATCTCATGATATGTACAAGAAAGAGAATTAATATCCAAAGTGCTCGTTGGTATTCTTAAGGACGTTTTATCATGCGCCACTATCAATGGCTCTTAGGTGTGAGAATCAGAGTTCAACAAAGTAAGTTCACATCTCGCCATTTGTTGCGTTTGTACAAGGGAAAGGTATATACAAGAGCCATCTAAGGTATATCGTATTATAGCACGCTCAAGATCTATTTCCGCTTCTTGGCAACTCGCTTCTGCGCCCGCATCTCCTTCTTCATCCTGGGATCGACAATCTTGTAGCGACCCTTGACGCCCTGGGGACGGCCCTGGATACCGCGGTTGACGCCCTTGGCGACGACAACGCGCGTGTTCTGCTGAGGCTTCTTCTTGGCGGCCTTGCTCATGAGCTTGCTGATACTCTCGGCCTTCTCCTTCTCCGTCATGTTCTCGTCGTTGGCGAGCATGTCCGACTTCTTCTTGAGCTTCTCGAGGCGCTGCGCCGTCTTGTACTTCTTGCGCGCCTTGGCCTCGCGCACCTTCTTGATCGGGCGCGCGTTGTACGCACGCATCTTCTCCTTGAGCGCGTTGGCGGCCGCCTTGGTGATGGGCTTGTGCGGCTTGTCGTGCCTCACCTCGTCGTCCAGGAACCAGTCCGGCAGGCCGTCGCGGTCGCGGAAAGCATGTTTGTTGAAACCATCGTCGACAACGTCGTACGAGGTCTTTTGGCCAGTTGCCAGCTGATGGGCAAGAGTCATGGCCTCGGCTGTGATGATATCGATGTCTGCAGCTTGTTAGCAATATGCCAATTATATTAGGCAGGAGCCATGACTTACCAGGTTGTCCATCCGAACGACGCTTGTCTTCATCCTCCCAGTCATCATCCTCTTTGTAGTCAGACTTGACGATCTCGAAACCATCCTTCTCCTTCTCTTGCTCCTTAGCCTTGCCTGCCTTCTTTTTGCTCTTCTTCCTCTCAGCTTGTTTCTTGATGATGGCGTTGAGCTCCGCATCCGAGTCATCCTCCTCCGCTGCAGCATCCACCACCTCAACATCCTCTTCTTCCTCGGCATCCTCGTCGCCGTCAAGGATACCATCAAAGATGTCGCGGTTGAAGAAGCTCTTCGCCCGTTTAGACAAACCACCTGCTTCCTCGGGTGTGTTGTCAAGGTCTGTTAGGAGCTTCTTTGCTGGTAACGCATCCTCGTCGTCTGAGTCGTCGTCACTGCTGCTATCCTGTTCGAGTTTGTCGTCATCGTCTGATTGCTGCTCATCCGCAGAGACACCTTCCCACTCGCCATCGTCATGCTCCTTCCGCGCTTTCTTGGCCCGGAACTTCGCGTCGGCAGCAGACTTTCGGTCTTGGTACTGCTCGTACATGCCATCAAGTTCTCGCTCCAACCTGTCTTCATCTTCCTCGTCCATGGAATCGTCTTCTTCCTCTCCAATTCCACTGTCAAGGTCTTTCTTCGCCTCAGCCTCGCTCAGGATTGCCATTTTGCCCTTTGCAATCTTGTTGGCGGCATTTGTCTTGTCCACGGTCTTGAGGCCGAACAGGGAGTCCCTGCCGATGGGACCATCTTGCTCCAAACCGATATCCATAGGTGCCATCATGTTCATCTGCATGCGGTAGATTTCCTTCTGCTTTTTCTCGTTCTCCTTGCGCTTTTCACGCCTCTTCTTGGTGTTGTCTCTGTCCTTCAGATCCTGCAGTTCCTCCTGCATCTTTAGTTCTTCGTCCATGGATTCAACCGCGGCTACTTCGCCTGCCTCTTCCGAGGCTGACGCGGCGGCTTGCGCTGCTGTCTTCCTGGTAGGGAACCCAAACAACTCGCGGACTTTCAGACGCCACCGGAGCAAGAGCTTGAACTCCTTCCTTCCAAGAACTCTCAGATCGCCACAGCAGATTCGAATCTCCTCGGTAGTCTCCGGCATTTTGTCCAGGGCAGCCAAAGCTACATCGCCGTTGGGCGGTTGGTCGAACGAGAGCTTGTTGTATCCTCCCAAGACAGCGATCGGGTCCAGGGTCTGAATGAACTCGCTGGCGCGCAGTTCCTTGAACTGAGTGTAGTCGCCCTCTTCATAACCCTCTCTCTTACGCTTCTTGACTTCGGGGTTGAACACCTTGGCTTCGTTGTTGGGGGCTGCGGTGGCCAATTCGGCGAAGACCGTCTTGGGATCGAGGAATCGGGGATCAATCTTCTTGGGAGCCTTGAAACCACGGCAGACCACGAAGATTTCGGCAGAGACATTTCGAGATGACGGGGGCTTGGTCGCTTCAACCTTGGCGAACAGCTGGTTGAAGACCCAAAGAAGAGAGTTGTAATCCTTTGATCTGAAAACCTTGGTCACAAAAGTACCGCCCTCGTTCAGGAATTCCGTCGCCAACTTCATCGACTGGAGCGTGAGCTCGGCCTGGTTGAAGGAATCCTGGACCCAAGCTGTACCGACGTTGGGCGCACCATCGTGAAGCACCACATCCACCTTCAATGTCTTGAGGTATTGGCGAATTGTGGCTCGGCATTTGTCGGTCGTAATATCTGACTGGAAAGTGATGACATTGGGGATAGGCTTGATCGGGGACAAATCGCAACCAATAATCATGCTACCCGTCGGCATGGTCTGGGCAGCTACTTGACACCATGACTGGATGGACGGTTAGCGAAAGGCGATGCAGGGTCAGAGAAGAACCTCGCGAGTTGACTTACACCAGGCGCAGCGCACAGATCCAAACAGACCCGACTCTTCTCGAGGAAGCCATACTTCTTGTTGAGCTGAATCAGCTTGAAAGCAGCTCTGGCTCGGAAACCTTTTTCTTTCTGTACGATGGGCAATTAGCACTGCTCCCGCGGGATACAGCTGATACTGTTGTGCAGGAAAGGTACTAACGGCAAGTTTATACCATTTATCCAGACGACCTTTTCCGGTCTTCTTCTGGAACGGCATTTTGACGACGAGATCTCACCGTTGGTGGGTGAGGTGCGCCGAATAAAATGCGTCGTCGAGTATACTCGAGTGAAGGTGGGCTGGATTGTCTTGTCAGAAAGCAGCCTCCAGCGCTGATACTGTCCCGTCCCACTCTAAGGTTCTTCTTCTGCAGCGACCATAATGTTATTTTTTTCGAGGCGATAAGATAAAGAAAGTTCCCAATCTTATCGGCTCCGGTGGGCTGGACGGCTGGGTTGGTTCTGGCAGGGAAGCAGGGGTGGGCTGGCATTGGCCAATAGGCGGCCCATGGTCCAGAATGATTCAGTGGGTGCCACCTCCAAAGGCCCAAGCGCCTGCTCAGCTTAGCACGACCCGCATTTCTCCGTCTTTTCGTGTAAAGTGCATGTGCTGGCTGCATCATCGCGGGACGTGATCTCAACGCGTCGCGCAGCTTTCGTGGTCTGGTGGTTAGCTGCCGCCCCCATTAAAGACCGTAGCCCGGAAACGCTTTCCACCCCACTGCGTTTCTTGTCATCTCATTTCCTTGTACCGGATCCTCCAAACTGTACAATCTTCCCTCGGTCCATTGTTTTGGTTGATATGCCAACCCTTGTTTTATAATCCCTTCTTCTGTCTACGCTTTGCAAGAGAGCGAACGAGCGGCGGTGGCATTTGGTTCAAAGTCCGATAGCTCGAGCTCCCGTGGGTTGGAAGTATGACGGGCAAGACTCTCCAGTCAGACAACACCATGCTATCAAGCTCTCCTCCCAACGAGACTGCAAGACTTCTTTCGTCGCCTCCCAGACGCAACAATGGCAAGGAGAGAAAGAACCCGTCCATTACTCCTAGAAAGTTTAGGCGCTTCTTTACCCCGAGGTCAAGCTTGTCGTCTCATATAGCCCACATCAGCCCGGCTCGGAAGGCCTTGAGGGAGCTGGCTGGCCCTCAGGTCAACAACCGTTATCAAACACCGGCACCTTCGAGTCCTCTACAACCCCACGACGAGGGAGAGGAGGACCTGCTTCCAAACGAAACCTTCGCCTCCAACGTTCGAGCATCAAAACGTCGCAAATTCCACCATACCCCTGAGTCGTCGCCTTGCCGGCCCGAACCGCTCGACCATGGCCCAATCAAACCTTCCCCTGTCGTCAAGCCAGCGCTTCTCAGTCCGATTGGATCCCTGCAGTCCAGTCAGGACATCCGAAACTCTCAGGAAAGCGATGATGATGACGATGAAGACGACTCGGTAGCGAAGCCCGTCAAGCGCCTTGCACCCTTGACTGCTCGTGGGCTGGGTGGTCAAATGCTACAGCGCGAACTCGGTGCCCTTCCTAGGGCTGGCTATCCTAGACCATATATGTCGTGCCCTGCTACGGATTGGAGATTGGAGACTAGCGCATTCTACAGCCACCCCGAAGACGTTCACAGCTGCACAAGCCAGGATGGTGTAGGTCGCTGTATCCCCTTCTGTACAACAGCGTGTCACAGTACGTTTACCAAATTCGCAACGCCAATATGTATACACATTCAAGCAAACTAACACGATTTGTAGCCAATAGCCTAGTGGCAGTAGGTGACGAAGAAGGCCAGATTCGTCTTCTGGACTCCTCCGGAGATCCTTCTTCAGAGGCCTTCAACAAGGTCCACCTTTCATTCCAGGCTCACAGCAACGCTATCATCGACTTGGACTTCTCCGCAGATGATTCTCTTATTGCCACCGCATCAGGTGACCAGACTGGTCGGGTCATCGACATGATGACCCAATCAACCGTTGCCGTGCTTCTGAATCATACTGCCTCCCTAAAGCAAGTCCGGTTCCAACCAGGTCAATCTAACAATTCAGTCCTAGCGACGTCATCTCGTGATGGCAGTGTACAGATTTGGGATCTTCGATGCCGAGGGCCAGTCCAAGATATACCCGCATTGGCTAGATATGACAATGGTTTGGCATACCGCCTGCGGCAACCAAAGAATGGATGTGTAGTGAATAGCTTGTACCATGCTCATGCCCGGACACAACGGCAGGTCCAGCAGGCCGCTAACACCGGACCGGGCGATACGCCCTCCCGGGGAGAACTGCCTGGTCGGATAGGTGACGTGTCTGTCACCGCTCTGCAGTTTCTCCCAGAAGGAAGGGAGCACCTACTCCTTACAGCCTGTGAAGCGGATGCATCGATCAAGCTTTGGGATATCCGGTCCTCGTCACGGAAAGGCGCGACGGCATTATCAACTACAGCACCACCTACGTCACACTCACGATGGAGACCGTTTGGTGTTTCCTCGCTGTCATTGAACACAGACAGCACGCGGTTATATGCCCTAAGCAAAGACAACACTGTCTACGCCTACTCGACTGCGCACCTCATCTTGGGGCATGCGCCTGAACTGTCTTCGCAAGTGCCGAGAAGACGTCATGGCGCAACACATAACGGGCTTGGTCCTATGTACGGGTTCCGCCATCCTTCGCTCCACGCGACGAGCTTCTACGTCAAAGCCGCCGTGCGTCCTGCCTCGCAGGGCCGTTCGGAGATGCTTGCGGTCGGCAGTAGTGATGCCTGCGCGGTTGTCTTCCCTACGGAGGAGCGGTACTTTGAACACGACCTAGCCGAGCTTACCTCGTCGCTCTCGCTTTCGGACTCAACCATTGCTGGCTCCTCGGATATGCCGAAGTCATTGCCGTCTTCTCAGCCCGACCCACTTCGTCGAGCTTTGTTTCAACGAAGCAGCAGCAGCAGCAGCCTGGCGGCAAGGAGTGAAAAGGATGACATACCTATCGTCCGTAATGGTACGCCACTAGTGCGGGGCCATGACCGTGAAGTTGGCGCTCTGTCTTGGACGAACAAGGGCAAGCTTGTCACAGTGGGGGATGACTACCTGGTCCGATGCTGGAGCGAAGGGCGGGAACAGGCGCGGGACCTCCGGGTCAATGGTGAGAGTGGCGGGCGGCGATGGGGTTGTGGATGGGCTCAGATCGAGGACTGGTCTGGCGACCAAAGTGATGACGATGAGGAGTGATGGACTGATTAGTGGGTTGACGTTGGGAAGAAACTTCGGGAAACCCCTTTGGAGCCCGTATGCTGGATGGCTGTTGGTTGGATTAGTAGATGATACCCCCTTGAGCATCCGTATAAGGACTGTCTCCATTGAACTTTCATGTACAGCTTCTTTGTATTTGTTTAGCGACGGAGTTAGGCTAGATGATTTCGAGACTAGGTTGTATAGATGGAAGGGAGACCAGTGTGTTTTGCCTATATGATTCGACCGGTTGTTCAGCTCGGCATATTCCAAACTCTCTACCGACTTGTTGCCGAAGTCGTCTGGCGCCGAAGTGTCTAACGCCCAGCTGGCGGCCGGACCAGGCGATTGCACGTGCCTTAGACACTCTTATGTGTTGTCGTTCTGCCAACGTGCCGTGAGTGATTTGGGGCATTCTAGAATGACGATGCTGCAGGTCGTAAAGGTCTCACGTGGCGGTCGCCGCGCGATGGTCCGACAGACGGCTCCCTTTGCCGGTCTTGGCTGAGGTCAGTAGAAGTTCGCTTAGATCATCACGCGGCTCTCGCGATGAACACCAAGCGAGTATCTGAGGTATATACTAGTAGTATAAGCAAGATGCATGATAGCCCAATCGGGGACGATCTATCTAGCCTGCACGAGGATCTGCATTGATGGAGGACATCTTTTCCCATTTTCTTTATGTAATGTATAGTACGGGTATCTAGCGCATGCGCTGGCCTGCAGACCTGAAGCAGTCAGCACAATAGACCCGGACGCCTGCACCGAATCGGCGGTCCCTTGCCGACGCTATTGGAGATTTAGGGGGAGTTTATTCTCAGCCCCGGGGGCCTGGCCTGGCCTACCTACGCTGTCTGCGCTGTCTACGCTGTAGTCTAGCAGTGTCCGGCTGTCCATCCCTCTGGCACCAAGACCCTTGGACGAAAAATAAGTGCGACGGCTGAAAAGCGCATAGATAGCAGATCAATGCCGAAAAAAAGGTGTGTGTCTTGCTTGGGTCGAGCTGGCCGCGCCGCATGGCAGCTTCCGATGTAATTTACGAGACGCGCGAAAATACTTTCCCAACAAGATGATGACCACTGCAGGCCATAAGCAGGTGGCTTCAGATATTCATTGCATACACGTATATGCGCTTTCATGTCAGTAGATATTAATAAGCCACATCGTAACGTAGCATCATGTCGATGATTTACTGTTGTGCATGTTCGGATTGAGTACTTACTACGTTATAGGCTTACTGTGGTGGTCGTCCTTTTACTTGTGTTTACAGACGAACGAGAGTTCTGACACCACGTTTTTCTTTTTTCTCCCGTCTGCACATGGGAGATAGGGCAGGAAGGATGTTGATGCCAGCAGGCCGGGGGGACTTTTCGTGTAGGCTGCTTACCCCATCCGAACCGGCTTCCCCCATTAGGCAGCGATTTACAGGGCAGCATGGGGAAGAATCGAAAGAATCACCCGCTAAAAAAGAAGCTTCGCCCCTGGTGGGAACAGATCCTGGCCACTAGTGGCACCAATCTGTGTGCCAAAAATAATATCACGTTCAGTCCTGGCAATGATTGCCAGGCCCGTCCAAAAACAACACAGCTGGAACTGCATTTTACTGTACAAAGTCGTCTCGCCCTTGCATGCACCTTACTCTTAACCCGCATCCCAATGTGGCACACCATCCCGAGCGAGCATGATGCCTAGACTTGCAGATGCCAAGCCGAATGGCTTCAGTACACTAAGGAAATCGCCGCCCGGCTCCGACTTGCTTCACTTGGATCGTTGCAGTTCGCCGTCGCCGCCGCTTCTTCGCCCATCTCCTAGTCTGGATCTGCACAGCAGATTCGCTCGGAAGGCGCGTGCTGTTGTGTATCTGCCGTCAGCCCGTGTATGTATGCGAGATGGGCAGAGGGCGCAATAGATGCGTCCGCCGTATGCGTCTATGACTATACGACGGTCCCAGTCCGCCTCCTTGGCCTTGATGTGTCTAGGATTTCGTTGTTTTTTGAGACCACCCAGCCTGTCTGACAACTCCAAATTTACCCACCCGACTATTCCACGATGGCTCACGACCTGCTTACTCTGGATGGGCACAGGAACGTGCGGTGGGGTCTAAACATAGCCTTTTTGTCTTCTTTCTCTCGTTCTTTCCGTCTTCCTCTGGCCCCCTCGTTCCCGTCAGCCGCATGACTTATCCATCCTTCGCGGTAGGCCCCGATCGTCTGTGGGCGACTCTGGGCCGGTCGATTTTTTCGCCTCTCTGCTGCATGCGGACAAGTCTTCACGATGTGCTGTTCTAGCCTGGCCCGAAGTGCGGGCATGGCGCAAAGTCGCTTCTGATAGTCTGGGAGCTCAAGTGGGCCGGCCGACTGTTTAGGGACTCGAGAAAGCATCGTCGGGTCTCGCTTGCTGTGCACGAGTATACGCTTCCTGTTAGCGCAGGATAGAAAGAGTGCCCGCTCTAGGAACAGGAACCTGGCCTTTTCCTCACGGGAACCCCCTGGTCGGTACTGCCCCGGCGGAGCTGGGGAGGCTCGGCTCCGTGTAGTAGTCTACTCTCGTATGGGTGTATGGCTTGCATATCCAAAATAATGATCCACATGCGCCTGCCTGGATCCATCCTACCCAGTCCTCTGCAATAAGCAAGATCACCATGAACTTTGTATAAGACGGAGTGTAGACCCGGGCGGTTGGTCGTCGTTCTTCTCGTTGTGCCATGGCTCAAGCGAGTATATAGATAGAATCACCTGTCCTCGTTTCCTTATAAGTGCTCCTACACTTTGCCTTACCTCGCCCCCATGGCTTCCTTGGCAACCATGAAGATGCTTGGCGGAGCCTTCCTGGCTGCCAGCGCCATCCTCCAAGGTGTATCGGCAACGCCCACACCGCGGGCCCCCGACGTGGTAACACCCACAACGATATCAGTGTCCGACACGGTAGAGGGGATTAACATTACTTCCCCCTATACAAACGACGATGCGAACGACCTCAACACAAGGGCCGCCAAATTCTGGCTCAGGGTCATGCCCCTCGGCGCGTCCATCACCCAAGGTATCCAATCCAGTGATGGCAATGGCTACCGGAAGCACATTCGGGATCAGCTTCGTTTCGCTGGATGGAATGTGAACATGGTCGGCTCTAAGCAGGATGGAACTATGAGCGACAGGGTACGTCTCATGAGATCATGCTGTGTGTTGATATAAGTGGTCATACTAAAGATGAACGCCCCACGAACAGGATAATGAAGGCCATCCAGGTTGGGTCATCTCACAAGTTACCGGTGCTGCCAAGAGCAGTGCCGGCATGCGTCCCAATCTCGTTCTGATCAATGCCGGCACCAACGACTGCCTTCAGAACATCGATACTGGCAACGCCGGCAAGCGAATGCAAGATATGATTAACCTCCTGCTGGAACAAATCCCGGAGACTACTATCCTTTTGTCGACAATCCTGCCGTCGGCCACTCGCCAGTCTTGCGTTGATGATGTCAACAAGCAGCTCAAAGCTCTTAAGAATGAGAGCAAGAGAGTGTATATCGCCGAGATGCAGCTAACGATTAACGATATCAGCTCCGATGGTAGGTAACTCCTGAAGCGAAGTAGCCAGCACCCCCTACTGGCTGCCCCTGACTATATGTGCTACATGGACATTTGCTAAAAGATTCCTTGCAGGAACCCACCCCACCGATGCAGGCTACAAGAAAATGGCCTCGGCTTGGTGGGCAGCTTTCCAGAGGGCTCAAGGCGTTATCAAGGCCCCGAGTAACAACATCGATGATGAGAAGGAGACGAAGGGCACCGCTGGCGGCGCGACGTCGTGCGCCAAGTCCAACAGTGTCGCGGGCCGCGGCCCCGTGCAGACGCAACTCGAAGGTACGGGAGCCGACGATGGGAACTACCGACACCGCTCCACCCCAGGCATAACTTTTACAGTACCCAGCTCACAATCCATCCAATACCAGTTCGCGCAGATTGTCAACCTCGGAAACGCCGATCGCGGCGCGGAGACGGACGAGCTCGTCAAGATTGAGAAGCAGGGGGACGGATCCAACAAGTACTCGTACTACCTTAACACCGGGGGCAAGTACGACACGTCGACCAAGGACTTTAGCCTGCCGTTCAAGTGCGCCGGAAACGTTGCGCACTTGTGGGGAGATCTGAACAACGACGGCTTGGACGATCTGTGGTGTATTGGCGCACAGGGGCAGGCGTCGGTGGCGCTCAACCGTGGTGGCAACCCGCCCACTTTCGAGAGCATCGGTGAGGTTATGGCTTCCCCAGGGTCATACGGCCCTGGTGATGTGCTAGTGGCAGATATCGATGGAGATGGACGCGCAGACTACTGTATTCAGGAGAACAATGGTGACATTCGCTGCTGGCGAAATGGTGGGTCGAGTGACAAGGTCTCATTCTGGCAAGGTTTCGCGCGAGCCGACGGAGGCGGCGACGTCGTTTTCCCCGGTAAGGGCAAGCCCAACAAGAACATGGTCCGCATGGGTGACCTGAGCGGCAACTTCCGATCTGACTGGATGTATATCGGCGACCAGGGCCAGATCGAGAGCTGGATTAACCAGCGTGGCTGGGGCACCGGCATCGTTCCCGACTGGGTCTCCGCTGGACAGACTCACGGAGGTATCGGACGCGGTTCCGAGATCCAACTGGGCCGCGTCTACGGTTCCGGGCGACTGGACTACATCTGGATGAAGCCCGCAGGCGACAAAATTGAAGTGACCGTCTTCCAGAACCTCGGCGAGGGCGGCACGCGCCGCAAGGGCGACGGCACTTTCTACTGCGACATGACGGGCAGCGGGTCCGACGACTACGTCTGGATCTGGTCGCCCGGCGACAAGGCGGAGCTCTACATCAACACGCACAGCCCGCCCAACTGGAAGGAGGACACCAAGACGCTGTTCAACATCGGCCGCAACCGACGCTCCATCCACCTGGCCGACTGGGACGGCGACGGCAAGTGCGACGTCCTGTCGCAGCGCAAGTCGGACGGCGCGCTCGAGTGGTGGCGCAACGGCTACGACAAGGCCACCGGCCGCTTCGCCTTCGAGTACCAGGGCTTTGTGGCGGGGTCCGACAAGTGCAGCCAGGGCTGGGGCGTCAGCATCTTCGACCGCGGCCTGCGCCTCGCCGACATCGACGGCGACGGGCGCGCCGACTACCTCTGCCTCGAGAAGGACGGCCGCACCACGGGCCTCCTCAACACCAAGTCGGGCCTCGTCGACGTCGGCCAGATCAAGTTCAGCGAGGGCTGGGACCGCGCCAACATCCGCTTCGCCGACGTCGAGGACTCCGGCCGCGCCGACATGGTCTGGGTCGACAAGTACACGGGCCAGGGCACCGTCATGAAGAACAAGGGCCGCATCCAGGCCGGCGCCAGCGCCTTCACCTGGGAGAACCGCGGCGTCCTGTACCCCAGCGTCGGCGAGCGCGGCGCCAACATGAACTTTGCCAACCTCGGCGGCAAGGGCCGCGCCGATTTCGTCCAGGTCCTGCCGGTCTCTAATAAGGCGTACACTTGGTTCAACGAGTGCCCGGCGAGTGGCGGCGGCGGCGATGATGGGCCCATTGTCGATCCGATGCTTCCGGCTTACACGAGTTCGAAGCGGTCTACCAGCAGGGTTATGCGGGGGTCGTCGGAGTGGTAATTGTTTCAGCTCAGCATCATCATCATGTTTTTCTTAGCAGCATTGGTTTGGCGTATTTGTTATAGGTGTGGAAGTAAGGGGTTCATGCGTCGTACGGCGCTGGCGGTGTTCTGTCAATTGGTTTTGTTATTTTGTTGGGGGCGGAAAAGGGAGTCTGGTTGGTTTTTGCAGCAGCACGAATCAGGATACCCGAACAGTGTTTGTACATACAGCATAAAAGCATAAGCATACACTATAGACGTATTTATTATACTCTGCTATTATAAATAAGCAACTGCAACGTCTTCAGGTATCGTGATTACTGTGGTTTCTCTCTATTCCTTCTTTTTGCCTTTATTACCCCTTTTTTCCTCGCTCGAGTCATGCAATGCGAAATCAACTCAGAATAGTGATAATTCCCCAGCGCCATCGCAGAGTCCCAATAATACAGAGGATATCGGCACGGGAACCAAAACCTAGACCAGAGGAAGGTTAAAGTCTCAGGGGCTGGGCATGGAAGAAGACAGCAGTTTAGTGTCAAAGGATAGCAAGCCACGATCTATTTTTTTCTCCTTCTTATTTTCTTTTTCTTATTTTGGTCTCTTTTTTTTCTCGTCTTACAAGAACACGCAGTGCTAGCAGATGAAACCAAGTATCCAACATCATGAAGGACATGGGGAAACCTGGCAGTCTATGCTTTTGCAAAGGCATGGATGAAACTGGCACACAGCTTTTTCTTCTTCAAGAGTCAGTGACACCTGCTGGAAATGAACGTGCCATGAACATCATAGTCGTAGTCAATAAGATCTATCTAGGTGTCTATTGATGCAAGCAGTTATTCAAGGGTAGGGGGTATCATAGGTTATATAGAAAATGCCAAAACTCCCAAACTCCATCCTTCTTAATCATCGATCCTATGACCCCAGCCAACACACTTAAGCGTTGTTGGTTCACCAACAGTCAAGATGCCCGTCTATTTCACTCGGAGCGAGTACTGCCTGCCCAGTGAACATGCTCCCCATTCGACTGATTCTTCATGCCGCGGGTAGGACTGGGAGTGTTTGACCGCTCATTCTCGCTACTACCACTGCCACTGTCCTCCGCGATCCTGCTCGCGTGAAATAGCTTGGCCCACTCCCGCCGCTCCTTGGTAATAACCACACTGTCGCGCGTCCGGAGTCCAAGCAGTCTGCTCATGCGGCTCATTATGCCCTCGTCGGCGTTAGCATCCTGGGGCTTGGGCCCACTGCCGCAGACACCGTCCAGCTCGCCTACGACCTCGATCATAAACTCGAAGATCTTCTTGGCCTCGTCGACAACGTCGGCCTTCTCGCCCTCGGTTAGAAGGCTTCCCGAAGACTGGGCGAAGCGCTCCTTGAACGATGATTTGATCTCGTCTCCGCCCTGGGCCGTGTCGAAAGTGAAGAAGCGCAGAGGCAGTTCCGGGTTGAGTGACAGGCAGTTGGCGTTCCAGAAGGAGGGATCCACTTGCGCCAGGGAAGCTCGAATAAAACGCCCTCCGCTGAAGAGCGCCATGTAGAGGACCCAAGCATAAGCCAGAAGGACATGAGGCCTCGCCCGAACAGACTGGCGCAGGCGCATCAAGAATGCGGCAAGAACAGGTGATTCCTCAGCGACGCTCAGCTGCTCCGCGAGAAGCTCGGTGGACCATCCGGTCATGGAGACAATGTCTGCCTTGAGAGCCTCCGTTCGCTCCAAGTCGGGCGTATGAACATGGTGTAAAAGCGAGTGGATACGAGAGCAGAGAGTTGGTTTGTGGGGTGCGTCGAGCACGTGGGGGCTGTGATGAACGGCAGCTGAGGGCTTACACACTTCGCATGAGTGCTCAGTTGGGTCGACACCGGTGTCAGACGGCTGTGGCGTTTCCAGAAACTCCCGCCATAATGATTCGAAGCCGTTGTATATAGGTGTAAGGTGCAATAGTCCGGAAATGTAGTTTGACGGGTCCTGGACGTGAGGGGGATAGCCAGAGGCAAGCGGTAGATGACAAGCTTGTTCAGTTGCGTATGCACCGGTCTCGTCGCGATATTAATAGCTTCGGAGAGCGGCCGACCTGTTTCTTCTATTCTGGATGGCATTATTGGGGAGGCAACCACGGAAGGTTGAAAACGGTACACGAAGCAGTGCAGGTCCAAGAGTAACTGTATATAAGAGACAGAGAGAGCTGGATCAGACCATGGTAGGACCCGTCGGGTGAAGCTTGAATATAAATTGTAGAAGGGGGTCTTGAGGCAGGCAGATTCCAAAAAAATGTGTCGTGGTCTCAAGTCACGATGTGGTCGAGGTTTGAGTAGATAGTGCACTTCCGAGTCACACGAGGTCCGACCTGCTCATCTGCCAAGTGAGTGGGTGTACACGTGGGAAGTGACAACAGATGCCTTGCGCTTGGCTCTACCAGTAAAAGACTGCCCAGAAGCGAGCTGAAGGTGACCGGGAGGATGCAGTGGCAGTCGCCCTGGAAATGAAGAACTGTTGCTGTAATGGAACACGGCCGCTCCCGGGAATGAGGGAAGCACGGGGGAAGAAGTCGCGGTTGCCCTGACTGCTCGTGTGCGATAGGCCAAGAAGGGGATTCTCGTGGTTCGGTACCGCCAAGTCTGGGAAGATGAAACTAGACCAAGTGCAGGAGGTAGTAGGCAAGGAGGCAGGTATGTGGGAAGGCGATAGGTATGACGGGGGAGTAGTCCGGGGAGCCTAAGGATAGTTTGCGTGGTGCAGCGACGGGAATCGTAGCCTTACAGGTGAATCAGCGATCGAGGGGATATGTTAGTGGAAGAAGAAACGTTCTGCCACGCATCGCGCCTCTTTCTTTTACACATAAGTACTTAGAAGAAAAGAACATTAGAAAGGCCGACGACTCCTCCGATCAATCTCCAGGATGATTGCATGCATGCCACTCCCCCGACCGGCAGGCGCAACCGCCCAATGGTGAGAAGGATGAGAAGGGGCGACTTCTGATTCAGGACCGGTCGGTACGAATAAGCGGACCACTGGGTAACGACCCTTAATCCCTACCCCAGGGCCTTGCCTTACCACGCACCAGCTGAGTTATTGACATCAATAGGGTACGAACGAGGTTACGAGTACGCAGAAGGGAGCATGAGGAAACCTGCACATGTTACATCATGCCTGAGTTTCCCAAGTAGGAAGCCCGTCCTGTTTAACGGTCATGCACGAGGCTGCACCTGCTAATCTTAGCAACTTTCTGGACGGTTGGGATGATAGAATCTTGTGTCCAGCCCTATCTTGTGACGCCGAGCAGTGCGCCGCCAAGGGCTGACTTGGGCTGATGTAACTAACGGATCTAACATGCTCATCGGATGGGGGACGAACTGATGGGATTTGCAGCCAGGAGCTGATGGACTATCGGGAAAGTCCATACTAGCAAATTCGCCATTTCCTTCGTCAGTGTGGCTCCACTCCAGATGTCATAAGTGGCGGCTACACGCCCCGACTGGCGGATTCTCAACGCTTAATTCAATAATCGCACTTGGGAACTTGCTGAGAAACGTCACGTAACCCATAATTGATCAGCGTTACTACGTAGGAAACTACGTGTGTTTCTCAATACCGACCGGATTTCAATGATTTCTTCCAAGTTGTGACCATCATACAACATACCACACACACATATCGTGACTGTGACCGGAAACATGCTCAGCCCGCCCTCTCTCCCCTTCTCTTTTCTCTCTCAATCCCGCCCCCAGCCCGCTGCTGCTGGGGGCTGTTCTTTTCCACCCCCTAGCGGCGCCCTTAGCCTCCGACGTTCTAGACCGTCTTGCCTTTAACCCTTTAGCAGCGACACCAGCGACACCGTTACTGCATGCAGGTTAGCCAAGGGGGCTGCCCGTCACAAATCGCTCGATCTGCCTCAGTAACAGCGATCTGCATGCCCGTTTTGAGATGGAGTCCTCAGAGAAGAGCCTCGCAAAACGGCACGATGATTCGTGCAGGCAGAACCAAATCACCGTGACAGAGAAATAGGAGATGCATTAGGAAGTATGAGTTTTGAAAGTATGAGACGCAATCACCACTTAATAACCAAACAGAAAGCAAGTTACACGTGCAGTCCTAGTTGCGGGCGATATTCAGGCATTAGAATCATATCGTGGATATTTCCCGCCCAACCGCCGTAATGAAGAACCGAACTCTATATCCTCTTCTGTGCTCCGTACGGGACTCGGTAGTTCGAATGTCCCCGTCTCACATCTTATACGAAAGAAGCGGGGAGAGCCATCTAGAACCATGCACGGGGAGAGGAGAGCCCCTGTCAGCAACATCGTGTGTTCGGGGTTTTTTGTTATGTATTATCCTTTCAAGATCCAATAAATTGGTAATGGATGCAGATGGACGCATCTCTCGGGCCATTCTAGCCCATGCGGACATAGTCCCGGCTCCAGTCATCCAATCGAAGTCACGGCTGATACGCAAAGACGATCGTATCCAGTCAACTGCTGACCGCTGACGTGCATTAGGTAACCAATATGCCTACTTAGATAGGCGACATGCGACCCCACGATCATACTGAAATGCCGATGTCTTGTCAGGAATGAAAAGCGTTGTTAGGTAATCACATATATCCCTTCCTACATAGACTGTTAAACGTGGTTCCATGTATTCTAGCCTGTTCACACATGATATTTACAGATAGACCCCAGGTAATCCTTAACGCCGATGTATCCCAATGCGATCCCGAAAAGTCCCTAGATGCCCTTTGTATGGATGGAATCAGATCGGGTTTTACCAGCCCCTTGTAAAGAAAAGGAAATGCGCAATCGCCGCCGCCCCGAGCTTCAGACTTCCGCCGCTCGGATGCTGCCTTCTAGCTGCACGGGCTTGTCTTGCTTGTCTTCGTCTATGCTCTCGTGGTTGATGAACAGGAACGAGAGCAGCACGATGCCGGCGCCGACCCAATACAGAAAGCTCGAGAACTGCTGGTACTGGATCATCTCTCCGATCAGGGAGAGGGGAATGGTGAGCGACAGGCCCACCGTCACAAGTAGCGGCGACGTGAGCAGCATGGCGTAAGCCCACGACATATCACTAAGGAAGGAGGATATCGAGTTCAGAATGATAATGATCAAAACCTTGCTGCTGGGTGGCAGTTCAAACTGTGGTGGCAGTGTGTCAGCAGTTGTTCTTTTCTTCCCCCTAAGCGTGGAAACAGAGGAACTCACCGTCTCAATTCCGGTCACATGCAATACGATAAAAAGTGGCCATAGGAAGACAATATTGAAAAGCCCCACCATGCCAAAGAAAAGCGGCATGCTGACGCGATTCTCGTTGCCCACGCGCAACTTCATGACCGTCACGTACAGGCCGTACACCACGGCGCTGAAGAGGGCCATGGCATCGCCAATGGCGATCTGCCGCTGGCTCTTGTGCGGGAAGTTGCCGCGGTCCTCGTCATTATCCTGGCCCGACAGATCGACGGTGGAGATGAGCACGATGCCCGCGAGCGAGGCCAGCACGCCCACCAGCTTGCGCACCGTGAAGCTCTCGACCTTCATGATGGCGCACAGCACGAGTGTCCAGACGCTGCTCGTCGACGTTATGATTGTCACGCTCCCCACGCTCGTGTACTCGAGGCAGGCCGACGCGAAGTAGTTGGAGAAGAACCAGATCATGCAGAATTCCAGGCTCAGCCGCGCCGTCTCCCGGAACGTGAGCTTATCTTCCGGTTGTGCCAGCGCGTTGGCGACGTCGTACGCCTCGATATCGGCTTCGTCGTCGTCCGCCAGGAGCCGCTCGCCAGCCGTCCCATCATATCCCTCGTCTGCCTGCGTCTTTCCCTGATGCCCATCGAGCGGCGCGAGTGACCTCTCGTCCCAGCATTGTTGCGCCACGGCCTTTGCATGGCCAAATCCACCGTTTTGTATAATGTACTTGATCGTTATGGGTATCATAGAAATCGCAAATATCGATGTGTTAATGTAGACGACGAAAAACGGCTTGTCGTACGTATGGTCTGAGAAAATGTACTGCACTCGTTGCGACATCTTGGTTAGCTTCTTGCCATTGCTGCGCGCAAGGTTGGAGAGCGATTGATCAATGGATGGCAACTCACACTAGCGAGAAAATTGGAAGCTGTCCAAAGGAAAACTGTCACCGTCAGGCACGCGAGGCCCAGCGTCCTCCTCGCGAACTTGGCGATCCCTGATTTCCGCTTCGTCCCCAATGGCGCGCCATTGTGCTTCGAGGTTATGGATTCCGGTGGTGTCTCCTCCATGAGCTCGAACGAATTCGAAGATCTTTGGCTTGGCGGGTCGTCCCATGCGAAGGCTGGGTCGTCGTCCAGCGACAACGACTTTACTGGAGACATTTTGTTTGCTGTTGCTTCTGGGACTTTCTGTTGGTGACACTTGCTGTAAATAGTCGCAAGCTCGGAGAATAAAATAATTGGGCACACTGGGGACAATAGGGGGAAATGAATCTATGTCACGGCGCTGCTGGAACGATCGCACGGGGTTCGTCTGATGGCCTTGGACGACAGCGGGTGCGGCAGCAGCAGCATCGGCTCAAATGGGTCGAAATATCTCTTTCCCTAGCGGAAATAACCAGAACCAGAGTTGGCGCGTCGGCGGACGTAGATGGCGGAAGATGGGATGAACTGGCAAGTGGTTGCAACAATTCGACTCGAGTTGGTGAAGGTGTAAATAGGTAATCAGCAAATGACGCCAGTCGTCTCTGAGATTAGAGTATCACAGAAGGGTACAAATGGTTCGCTTCCTGGCACCTGGAGGCCTTGGGAGGCGGCCTTTACAGGGGCCGTTCGGAGAGGCCCACTAAATCCGACACACTTAGACGCGCAACGCCTCATTGCTCGGCAACTATGTATGGATGAAGACCGTTGTTGATTGCGAGATCTGGTCTTGCCTTGGATAAAGAGATAGTCGCCTTAGACTCTGCCGGCTACTTATGCATCTGGTCACTTGCTTCAGCTGGTGGCTTGTGATGTAGGATGATATCTCCTTCTCCAGCTGTAGCGAAGCTTCAGCAGGGCTTTACACCCATGAACGAGCGCATTTCGTGCCCATTGCAACTCGAGCGAATCCTTCTTCCAGCCGAGTCGAAGCTAATACCAGAAAGGGTCACTATCAGTTGGCTACGACGAAGGTATTGGCGCATCCTGGATACTGGCCGACGGCAAAGCGGCAAGTGTGACTTGTGGAGTCGTGGAACTGCGCAGTAGCTATGTGGGAATAAGGCCACCCGATGATTTAACTATCTATCGTTGTGCTGCTACTCACATGCAAGCTGCCCGATCTCAGCATAGTCCTTCCAATGAGAACTTGCCCGAATGGTCGACGAAACAATGGCATATGAGTCGTGTAAGCCCCTAGCTTGGACTGAGGATTCAGTGATTGGATACAGTCAGTAGATGTTGGTTCATAGTATCAAGTCGTTTGTCCCTGCTCCATCAAAGACCTCATGAATCTCAATACGCATCCACGCACCTTTCCCGCCTTATGGGCCGCACCCGGCACCACATCCGGCCGCGCTTCGATGCTGGCCTCAGCCCACTGCGCCTGGAGCTGCTTCATTGTGTCTAGGCGACCCTGTTGCAAAGGCGGTAGTTCTGTGCCGCCGCCGCTTTCGCCCCCAGCAGTCCTCGAAGAGCTGACAACGTAATGAGACTGCGTCGTCTCCTGACACGTCGTCGCATCTGCCGGACCCAGTCCCAAAATGACTGGCCCCCGTGCATCTCCCGAGGCCCACACCCTCTCCCCCACGACGACGAGTTGCACGGGCACTTGCGCCACCCGGCGCGGGTCCACCCCGCGGCCATTGAAAAGCGCCCGCCGTGTTCGCGATGCCGCTGGGCCAGTTACTAGCATCCGTCAAGCTCGTGACCCGACTCGGTGCGTCGACGCCGACAGCCGCCAGGCGTTCCGAGTACAGGCACAGAAGACGGTGGGCGAATTGGCCCCCCCACTGGAAAACCCCATGAGATAGGTAGGCCCTTTCGGTACCGATAGCATCAGGCCGACGGCGCGCCATCTCGTTCAACATACTTAGAAAGGCCAGGTCATACCTTAGGCCCGGCGACCAGAGCATCTTGTACGCGCCTCAGACCGCCGTCGCCAGCAGCGGACCCGTCGTCCAGACCCGCGGAAAACAGTTGCGCGAGGAGGGCGCAGGGGACCGACTCGGCGAAGTCTTCTCTAGGTCGGTATACAGCGGGGAGATATCACGCCGGGTGCTGCGGATGTAGACCAGCAGGGGTAACAGCTGCTTCTTCTCCTACTTTGTCACATGGACAAGGAGACTTAGATGGAGCCTCAGCGACCTTCTCCATTGTAGTTGTTGTTGTACTATAGTAGTGATCCGGGGGTAGAGTGCGTAGGGTATGCGAAGGTCGGAGGCCAGAGTCTGCCACTTCTGCTGCGGACAGAGACCTGTCCATCTCGAAGTACTTTGAAGTCTACTATTTGGAAAAAGTCCCAAGGACACTTATTCCTCCATGTGACAGATAAATATGTGGTAGGTCAGTCTCTCAAGGTCTTCCCAATTCAAGCATCCTATTTACATCATGGTATATATTACCTGCCGGGCTTCGGAGTTTGATACTCGGCACTTTCGTATTGTTCCCCAGTGTTCATGAGAGATTCTAGACTTGGACTTGTTCTTCTCTGATTAGTACCCGCAATAGCCTTGTACCTATAATCCGCATGGATTTGGCTGGATGTTGGCAGTACGTACAGCGCTGTGTACATGTACGACGCCTAGCTATAAGAAGCATTTATCTTTGGTCACCATGAAAAAGCTACTGCACATGAAACCTGTGACGGGTAAGGAAATGCAGTTCAAATGCAGATATATGCTACACCGCAGCGGCGGATGAACCATGTCAGGAGTCATCTTGGGCGAAGCTGAGGTGCTATGAACGCCGCTAAAAACCAATTACGCCGTGCACAGCCCAACGAGGTCCCAGAAAGTATTTCAATCCCACCTCGACTATACAGCTCCTTTAGCAGGAGCATCCATCCCGGTCATTCTCAATATGAATGTTGATGGGGTCCTGGAAGTCGCCGCTGAACTCCTCGGACTCCTCCTGTGCCAAAGCGTTGCGTGCGATAACTGGAGAAATATCAGCAAAAGGTGTTGGGAGGGATGGAGAACGACAATAACTTACCTTCAAAAGCTTGCTCGACGTTGATAGCCTCTTTCGCGCTGGTCTCGAAGTAGGGAATGTCACCCTTAGAGGCGCAGAAGGTTGCTGCTCTCTTACTGGAGATCTAATGGACAGTTAGCCACGACATCGGAGTCAAGAAGGACGATATTGGAACTCACCACCCGCTTGCTCTCCTCGACATCAATCTTGTTACCTAGCACGACCTGTTGTTCACATTAGCAGATGCCCCCTACCTCAGAAAGCCGAAAGGAGACTTACAAAGGGGAAGTTTTCCGGGTCACGAGGCGATGCCTGGATTAAGAATTCGTCCCTCCAGCTGTCTAATGCCTCGAAACTCTTGGAGTTGTTGACGTCGAAAACGAGCACGCAGCAGTCGGCACCTCTGTAGAACGCAACACCCAAAGACTGGAATCGTTCTTGGCCGGCGGTATCCCAGAGCTGTTTTCCAAATCAGTACATACGCTCTGTGTTTTGGGCGATGGCGTCTCCCATTATCCCCGTTTGAGTCGTCTTACCTGCATAGTCACCTGGCGATCATCGACCAGAACCTCGCGCGTCAGGAAATCGGCACCGATGGTAGCCTTGTAGCTGGCGCTGAACTTCTTGTTGACCTAATGACGACAGTACAGTCAGTATGACTGTACAGATATATCCCCTCAATATGCAAAGGGTCGGAACAGCGGGTCTGGGGGCGGCGGGTCGGACAGAGGGGACGGACATATTGGTTCATTAAGCTGGTCTTGCCAACACCGCTATCGCCGAGGATGATAACCTGCATTTGATCGGTCAGCTGTTGAGGTCCTGCGAAAAGCCAGTAAGATCGGAGGTCGACATGCCTTCAGGAGGACCTTCTTCCTAGAAGCCATGATGAAGATTGAGGTTGGCGGCGGCTAAGTCCCTCGTGCTTATGTTTCGGGCGGCCTAGCGACCGGAGCGATGCGCTGCGGTTGACGAGATTCGGGTGTATAGAGCGCAAGGAATATGCGCCCGTGGTTTGTCTGTTGAAAACCTCGCGGGGTTCGAATGAGGTCGGGGGTGACGGGTTTGTTGTTGTTGATGGTTTGTAGGTTGGAGGATAGCAGCTATCAGATAAATTGGAGGTCGGTCGGGAGCTCTAAGCGCAGGCTGATACAACTTATTATGCAATCATCGATAGCGGTGGCTTATCGCTTCAGGCCTGCTCCATCCTGCTAGCAACTCCATTCAGCAGCGGTCACCGCGTTGGGGTACAGGAGCAAGGAGCAGATGTAATGCAGGCACGCCTACCACAGGACAATGAATGGCCCGAGCGCCCAGCTTCAAAGCGCAATCTAGCTGGAACTGACCAGCCTACATCCACCAAAGGGCCAGACACAATGGATGGCTGGCCACTTGCAGCTCGCTGTTTGTTCTCGAGTCAGAGAACGGGCATTGATGACTGCCACTATATTTCCCCCAACATCATTGTAGCAATGCTATAAGCATTTGATTACAACAAGAAGTCTATACAGGTATTGAAAACGAATCCCATTTGTCTTACTGAGAGCACAATGGCTCGAGGTTTTGCGCACTTAAGTGAGCGTATTTCTGAGAACTCAAGGTAGATACCGACCGAGGTAACCTGAAAGAGACTCGGCTTGAGACACGATGTACTCGTTCATGTGGCTGGCCTCTCTTTGGGAAAGCTTGAGAACGCACTGCTTCTTTTCTCTCTAATAAAGGTTGACTGGGGATGAAACGAGTCTCTCATCTCTACTGTAGCATGCCGTGTCACCTAATGTTGATCGGTATGCTGGAATCCGCCTGTTCATTACCAAAGGGTATCCTATTGGCGAGATTACAGGTGACATCTGTTGGGTCCTGCACAGCGCCCAACCACAACTGCAACCACAGACTGCCAGGCCATACCAGTCACAAGACACGATTCGCTGGAGTAGTTCCAGACAAAAATGGCAACGAAATAGTAATAATAATAATGCATAGAAGTCGGGCCAAGCCGACTCTGCATCTTCTTTATGCTAGGTAGAAGGGCAATCAAGTACTTCAAGTGCATTCGGTTTCTGGGCCATCTCTCAAGGTCAAATTGTATATCCGTCATCATGGTCCCCAGAAACTTTTACACTTGGCGTTCGATATGCGGAGAGAATGATCCTAGATCAGCACTCAACGGAGCCCCGAATTCCTGGGCTTGTAGCGATCATGGATGCATCGAGCGAAGTGCAGGCGCGCCTACAGTTCAAGCTCCTTACTTGTACCGCTCATGATGTCATACACCATCACCACACACAGCTACTTCCGCAGACATCACTTACACGACATTACTCTGTCTGTTTCTCCAAAACCAACTTCAATCAGCTCCTCTTCATCTCAATTCTGAAAAATCGACATACATTGGACGAAGAACCCAATCCGTATTTACATAACCAAACACTTACACACCACCTACACCCACACACATCACAATGGTCGCAATTCGCATCACCAATGCCCTCAGGGTAGCTCGCGCAGCAGCACCGAGCCCCGCTGCTACCACGCGGTCGGTGGTATACCGTCGCAGCATCGCAACCACACCCCGCGCAATGGCCCAAGGCTACGGCGACGACAGCAAGGACCCGCAGGGCCAGCCGGGCGCCACCAAGGCGCAAGAGAACGCAGAGCACCCCGGTCCCTCGCCCCCGGACGTCGGCAAGGGCACCGGCGGCGGACCCACCAAGGCAAACACCAAGAGCCCCGCGGACGCAAGCGCATCGTCGGGTGGCTCGCGGTCCAAGGAGGCCAAGGAGACCGGCTCCAGCCCCACGGGCGGCAGCGTCGGCGGCGGCGAGCAGTCGGCCAGGAAGGGAGGTGAGGCACTCAAGGGCCCCCAGGGCAAGGGCTCCCCCCAGCCCAAAATCATAAACCAGAGCATCCCTGGAGCGAAGCCGGGGCTGAGCGAGGAACAAAAACAGGAGGTCGAGCGGCATAACGCGGACTTCGACCAGCGGCACGATCGCGCGTCCACCGCCGCCGACGACAAGGTGGACAAGAAGTTCTGGAACTCGTGAGTTATCCCTCATTCATCTCACCGTGGTGTAGTTTTTGTAGCAGGACACATGGTACTTCACACTGGAGAGTAAGCGAACGATTGCGAGATTACCTTTACTGACGTATCGTTATCACCACAGCGGTAAAGAGGGACGGAAGGGTACGGAGAACGATTGGAATGCCTAGAGCCTACGAGCGGTTAAAACCACAACCAAGTGAGCGTGATACTTCATCCGTTCATGTGTAGTGGTTACAGTCAATCTGTGTAGCCCACATCTCGCAGTCTACACAGTTGCTTTTGCGTGGAATAGCAAGCCTTACAGATGTAAGGGTGTTAAAAAGGAGCCTACCATAAGAAAGCCAGAACCTTGTATCAATACCGATTCATTCGCAAAAAGTTATTACACTATGAATGAGAAACCGATGGAAATGGTGAGACGTTGCGACCCAATATCTGCTCGTTGTAGGCTTGCCGACTCCTTCTGCCGGGTCTGCCTTATATTAGCAACATAAATTTGCCTCAGTTGATAAAACTATCAGGTGGTATTTTGCCCATCCATATTTGCTCGACTGAATTTTAGTTTTAAAGAAGAGAAGATTGTGTCCTCGATCGGTCTTTCAGTATCTCATGGCAATAGTTACCCTTTCCTATCCAACTCCCTGTTGGCGCCTATCTTTTTTCCGTCCCTTACCCGTTCAAACTCATCAGTTACAATATCATCGCCCAACTATCAATCGATGGCCGAGAAAATTGGGGCCACACTTGGTGCGCTGGGTTAGTTTGGGCTATTGTTCGTGTGTATTCTCTGTTTTGGTCTTGTTCGAGATGGGCTCTCGAACGGCATGGCTTCTTCGTCCTCGGAATCTGCAAATTCAAGCAAATTGGCCTCCGATGCGGCAACACAGCCTGCCATGAGTAACGAGAACTCAAAGAGAGAGCCATCCAAGAAGGTCTCATTAGGGGAAGACGACTGGGGCCTCCAACTCAGACCAATCAGGCTGCTGGACGCGCAGGCGAACACTCAGGAGTATGTCCGCAAGCCGGCCAGACTCGGTGTCAATTGGAAGCGTGTGCGGAACGAAACCAAATTTTTGAACGAAAAATCCATGAGTATGAGAATCCTCAAAGCTGAGGCGTCCAATCCTACAGCTACCGCTATCGTCACTTTCGAGGGACCGCCCCAAAGCCCTTATAGAACTGGGATCTTCCAGCTTCGTGTTGTATATGGCCCCAACTATCCTCGGGTGCCAATGGAGATAACGTTTTTAACGAAGATATATCACCCCAATATTGACCATGCCGGAAAGATCTGCCTGGGTATGTTGGGCAAAGATTGGTCGGCGATGTGGTCAACGCGAGAGGTCGTGCTCTGCACCATGGCTCTGCTCAGCGACCCTTATCCCGAAGATGCATTTGTCCCAGAGGTAGCATCGCTATACCTACGCGATAGAGACCTATACGAAAAGAATGCTGCAACGTATACTGAGAAGTACGCAACGTTGGGTGCTGCTCTGGAAAGGTTGTTGATGGCTAGTGAGTAGGATTTGATGCGGTTGGAACCTTGGATACCGAAGAGGGGTCTCATGTGTCAAAAGATACTTGTTTTATATACAGTCTCCATACGCCTAGGCATCGCCTTGAATTCATCATCATCATCATCGGTGACTGGAATTTCTTCCTGCTCGAGAAGACGTCAAGAATCAGGGGTAATATTGCGTGCCCACACAGAAGGGTTGGCCTCCACTTTCTTTTCCTATCTTGTTCCAAACCAAATCGGAGAGGAGCGAAAGATACGTTCCTATTGTTCTCGGCCACTCGCTCAATCTCATAATCGAATGAAGTACAGGCGAATTATCAGCACACTATGTAGCAGTATTTTGACGTTGATATAAGTCGACATGGCACCAGGGTTGAGGTTTAGCGACGGGGCAGGACCCATAGAACTGATCGGGCGGGCTTTAGCGGGACACTCCGTGGTGCGCGTGGGCTTCCAGGGGGCTAAAGTCCCCCCAACGTCATCTCGAACGGGACCAGCTTCTAAACCCATCTTCCTTCCCGTCCCGCTGCCTCTCTGTTCCTCCAGCGCAGACCAATGGCATTGAGAGGCCTCTGCCAGTATTACAATGGCGGATGAGGAACTGCTGCAGAAGATCCACGGTCTAGGCGACCTGGATCTGGCGGCACTACTCTGTCTCATGAGCCGTGAGCACTGCATCATCAGCACCGAGCCCGAGTCCCTGGATGATCTGGTCGAGGAACTGCAACTGGTATGTCAAGGCCCCCTATATCTTTTTTATAATATGCCTTGCGACGTATGAGTACATTAGCTGACAGAAGAAACGTATTGCTACCAACTAGGTCGTCGCTCAAACGTTCAACCTCAAATCCGCCGTTGTTAACTGCACTGCACAAACCACCCTCGACGACTTCGCCGCCTCCATCCTGCTCCCCCAGTCCCCGACAGCATCGGCCAACTCGCGCTCATCCTCACCAGTCCTCACGCGTGGCAACCACCAGCAGGGAACCAACGACTCCTACTTCCATAACAACAACCGTTCCACGCGCGCAAACCATCACCACAACAATAGCAACGGCGGGGGCGGCGGCCTACGAGCCCTCACGCCCCTACCGGCTACATCCTACTCCCACAACCAACACTACCAATCGGGAGGCTCGCACACCCAACCGCAGATCGCCAACGTGGTGCTGGCGCGGAACCTCGACCGCGCGCCCAAAGCCGTGCAGATCCAAGCCCTCGAGCTCCTACGGACGCGGCGCATCTTCACGCGCACGAGCGTGCAGGCCGTGCCCAAGCAGTTCCTGTTCATCGCCGTCCTGGGCGCCGACAGCGCGGGCCAGGCCCGGGTGACGGAGCACCTCAACGACTTCTTCTACATAGCGCACTGGCACGACCCCGAGGACGGCTTCGCTCGGCTGGACGACCGAGACGAGAACAACCCCAACCCTGATACCGGTAACAACGTCAACGGCGACGCCGATTCGATGAGGGACTACGAGGGCGACATCTACCACAGCAGCAGCGAAAGCCTCAGCGGCGAAAGCGTCGTCCGCCGCCGGAGTCTACGAGGCAGCATGTCGTCAGCGCAGTACTTCGCCGCACCCAGCAGTAACCCCTACGAGGCCGCGCCAGCGGCAGCACCAGCGGCAGCACAACCGTCTTTGGCCCGAGCCGCGACGATAAAATCGGCTAAAAGCCGGGCACAGCCGCACCCGATCCGCACCGACCTACCGCCTTCCTACTCATCTCCCTTCCCCAACTTCACCGAAGGCGACATCGCCGCCCTCGCGACGGCGAGCCGGCAGGTCCACGTCGACATCGAGGTCCTGCGGTACCAGATGAACATCATCTCGCACCTGCGGATGCACCGGGCGGTGGCGGCCGGTTGCGGCAGCGGCAACGGCATCACGCCCGTCGCGACCAAGTACTTTGACCAGCTGGTCAAGAGCCTCGCCGCGCTGCATGGTCTCGACTACGTAACACCCGCCCTCGTTGTGCTGGCGGCTAAGAAGATCTACCTGCATCGTATTCGTATTGTGCCGCCCGACAAGGAGCGCAGTATGCAGTGGGGCAGCGACCTGGCTGCCGTCGAGCAGCTGCTGGAGGGGATTGGGCCCGAGGACGTCGTGGAAGATGTCATAGGGTTGGTGGCCTCGGCGTTATAGTAATAGTGCAAATACGTAATACCATAGATCACTTGCTTCTATAAAATCAATAATACCCATATCAGATTCACATTACAATGTCGAGACAAATTGTATACTTCTTTCATCATGTTGGTATTTGGTTGGGTCACGAATAATTTCGTTCTCTGTACATCATCGTTCCTTGGTTATAGACCTCTCTCTAAACCAGGAAACCCACCCGGGGTTGCACCGTATTTTTATACAATAAGAAACCCAAGAACGCCGGCCACACAACGTCTGAACTCTTCGAACGTGAGTAACTTATGATTCTTTTTTGTTCGTTACAGTCCGTACCCGGCCCTCCCTGTCATTATCCTTCATTTCTAAGATATGTAATATTGCTCGCATGCGGAATATCTATCTTAATATATCGTGCTCAAGATCCTCCTAGTGAATCTCGGACACCTTGCAGTTCCATCCGGAGTTCTTAGCCAGGAGAGGCAGACTGGAAAACGCGATTAGTTAGCAATGATTCAACACGGTAGATCTTTTAAGGAGGGAATTATTGGCTTACCTAGCACCAAGGCACCAACCCAGCTCATTGCCCTTGATCTTCTTGGCGATGCGGACCTCACGGTCAATGGGCATGTCGTAACCAGTGTGGAGGAGACCGATCATGAAGTTCAGGTCCAGGCAGTACTCGCCGCGGTCACGGAGCTCCTCCATGGCACCAGGGATGCTGCCGAAGACCTCCCAGGACTTCTCGCCGCCGCACACCGTGTTGGCAAGGTCGTGGAGCTCACGCAGGGTGAAAGAGTCGGGCATGCCGAGGGGCTTGAGGCGGTCGTAGAAGAAGGAGAAGACGAAGACATCCTCCTTGGCGAAGGTCTTGGCGAGCGAAGGCTGGTGGACACCGTTGAAGGAGCAGGGCGCAAGCGCGCAAGCAGATTCCTTCTTCAGAATGCGCTCAGCCATGCTGCGGCACTGGGCCGGGGCCGGGGTCGCGGGGCCGGTCATGTTCACCTCGATCTTGCCCTTGCCCAGAGCACCGTGGTCGTTGCCCAGATCGACCTTGATCGTATCAGACTGGCCAGCATTGATGCAGGGGTTCACAATGGATTGACTGAGCCAAGCGTTGCCGGTCTGGCCCTTAGCAAGGTCCTCGATCAGGTTGAGATGGATGGAGTTGCGAGCAGCCATCAGACCGTAGCCCAAGTGAGAGTGCTGGTACAGCTCAAAGTTACGGCCACCGAAAGCAAGCTTGTACTTGTGGTCACCCTCAGCCATCTTCTCAGGCATACCGCCGTTAGCCGCTCCCTTAAAGGTAGGCTCGAAGACAATCTGCGTAGAACCACCACCGAGATCGAAGATGGCAGCAGTGGGGCTCTGATCGGGGCCACCAATCTTGCCAAGCAGGTAGTTGGTCGTAATCCAAGCGTAGACACCCTCGTCAGAACCGTCCATGATAGCGACACCATTCTCCTCACGAGAGACCACGGGGAAGGGGTAGTCCTTCTCGAGGTGGTTTCGGACAGACTCGAGGATCTTGTCGCTCGCCTCGGCGCCAATCATGCGCAGTCCAGCGGTCGCCTTGACGGCGACAGGGCTGCACGACTTCAGTTTGTCGGGGACGGTCTGCATGGCAACAGCCATCAAATCATCCAAGGTTTTCGCGGCGGCAATGGGGTCGTCCTTATACTTGCTCAAGCCACCAACGCTCTTCTCGGTCATCTTGAACTCCTCCTTCTCCAGCTCGGGGGTAGAGCCGCAGTTGTTGAACTTGTACACGTGGATGCGCGATCCAGTGCTACCGGCGTCGATCATGAGGACATATTGGATAATCGGCTTGTCCTTGGAGACGGACTTTGTGCATCGATCGGTGCCGTATGACGAGTCAGAGGGAGTCTGGCCCTTGGACGTCGAAGGGGCGACTTCGCCGGTGTAGATGTCTGCGCCCCTCGGGGAGAAGTAGTAGAAGAGGAAGATGAGGAACACAACGATCGCGGTGGTCTTTAACCACCGCGCCTTTTGTGCTGAATTCATCCCGGCAGGCGGTAGTTTCTCCAGGATGCCGGTTTCACCGCGGTGCGGGTGCTGTCCGTAATTGGTATCGTAGCGGCCGGGCTTCTCGTGAGGGTCGCGAGCAACCTGCTTCGTCGGTAACGAGACTGATGTGCGTCGCATAAGAACAGATAGACCGAAACTCTCGCCCCTTTGCCGAAAGGGACGTGGGGTTCGAGAGAGGAAGGGGGAGGGAACGAGCGTGAGGTTGAAGAGAAGAAAAGAGAGCGATTGGCAAGCAGGAAATAACTGCGAGACCGACGCTGATTAAAACCTTAGATTGGGGAAAGTCAGACAAGAACGGGGAGGTGCAGGAAGTAGGACACGCTTCCAATTCTAAATACGGCAAAGAATCGACGTCGGAAACGGTGCTAGTAGGGAGAGGAGACGACAAAAGGCGGGCGGGAGTGCATGCAGTATGTTCAATGGCAATGGATGGAGTATGCAATCTCGAAGACTTTCCTCATCTGCCGCTATCCTCCCAGGCAAATCCAGGGCAAGGCTAATCTGGCATGCTTGGCCCTTCGCCGCATCCTCTTCCAGACACCTTCCAAGCAAGCTGAAAAGTGGGAATCTCTGCCCCCTTTGCACTTTGTTCTGCCCCCCGAGCCCCCTGGGACGCGCAACAGACGATCTGCCCCAATTAAAGAGATCCCTGGCCACCTGTTATTACTGCCCAAGCAAAAGGGGACTGACTTTGAGGGCATAGCTGAGTCGCTAAGTCAGCCGCCAAGCCACTGTCGGGTGCAAGTCATATTTGGTTTGCTAGCCTGGCAAGCGCGCCTGGCCTGGTTCAGCACTGGATCTCTTGCTGGAAATAGACGGGGAGTGGGAGGCTGCTCGCGCTCCGCAAATAGAATGCCACATGCATACTCCGTACGGAGTAGAGAAGTGGCTATTCACTCTATGTACATAGATAGGATCCTCCAAAGCGCCCTGTAGCCCGTCGTCAATGTTTTCCTTTAAAATACACAGAAAACGAGACTTGTTTCATTGTTAGAATCATTAAAAAGTACAAAGACGGGCTTGAGTGTAGGTACATTTTATTTCGAGGGGGCGTGAGGCTGGTATTTCCCTCCTGGAATCCAGAAATCAAGCATCTTTACCTTGAGACGGTCGGACCCACAGTTAGCCTATCAAAGCTCTTCGGGGAAGCTTCCAGCGATTCTAGAAATCGCTGACGTGACGTACAAGAAGCCGTTGCCTTCAATTCATGCCACCGTGGGACTTCGAGTTTCAAGTGTCTTAACCATACAACACCACTTTGTCGAATTCTTCCCATTTGTTCTTTTCGAGATAATTCAAAAGACCTGGTCGCTTGATCATTTCTAGACTTAGCGATCTCTTTTTTCGTGTTTGTTCCGTATTTGCATACTGCACTTGGCCAAAAACAGGTTTACGAGGCTCAGAGGGTGTAAGTCGCATTGCCTCTCCTTCAAGCACGTGCAAGCAAGCAAAGCACCACGGGCGCATTTTCGAGATCACCACCCACTGCAATCATGGATGTGCATCTGCTGGTATATGACCTGTCCAACGGGCTTGCCCGTCAAATGTCTATGGCTCTACTAGGTTTTCAACTTGATGCTGTCTATCATACGTCGATAGAATTAGACGGCACCGAGTGGGTTTACGATGGCGGCATCAACACCATTCGGCCCGGCACTTCGCATTTGGGGCAAGCCTTGCAACGGATCCATCTCGGCAAGACTCAGCTGCCCATGGAAGTGATTATCGAGTACGTGGACTCGTTAAGGGATATCTTCACGGCACAGGTAGGCTCCATTGGATGATGCCATATCGGTGTTGGCACTAGTTAACCGCTTCTCTAGGCATACGACTTATTCAAACACAACTGCAACAACTTTAGCAACGACTTTGCTACTTTCTTAGTAGGCAAGGGAATCCCGGAGCATATCAGCAATATGCCGCAAGCCGTGCTCGAATCTCCCTTCGGCAGGATGATGCTGCCGCAGCTTGAGCAGATGGTGAATGCCAAGAAGGCACAGCAAGGCGGCCTCCTAGGTATCCAAACTGATCCGCGAGCCGGTCCATCAGGAACAGCAGCATCGTCAGCGCCTCGCCCAATAGTTGAGACAAATGGCGGGCACCATGTTGGACACGCAATGGGTACCGTAAGGGACGTTTCGACGATGCGACAGCTGGACTCGTTGCTCGAGGGCGCAAAGAAGACATGCGCCATCATCTTCTTCACCTCCGCAACCTGTCCGCCTTGCAAGACACTGTATCCTCTGTACGACCAGTTAGCCGCAGAGCATGGCGATAAAGCAACCCTGATCAAGGTGGATACGTCACTGGCGTTCGATATTGGCCAACGATACAACATCAGCACGACACCGACGTTTCTCTCTTTCTTGAGGGGCGAGCAACAGGAGCGCTGGATGGGGGCCGATGCGAGCAGACTCAGGGGAACTCTGGGGCTCCTGGTACAGATGGCGGCACCATCACATCCGCACCAGCTGTTGAACTTGCATCGTTTTGCCGATCCAGAGGTCCACCCCGTCCTGTACGAGAAGGTGCCACCGCTGGACAAGCTTATGGCAAAGATGGGCTCTGACGATCCTGCTGTCCTTGGTCTGAAGCTTTTTATCGAAGCAAGAAAAGCCGAGGGTCCGGCCCAGGCGACAGTCTCCGACTTGCACGGATTTGCCAACTATCTAGACAAGGCTCTGAAGGAGCTGCCCGTAGATGTCATGTTTGCCGTGGTGGATCTTTTCCGAAGCGCCCTCGTGGATCAGCGTGTCAGTGGGTTCTTTGCCGAAGAATCTGGCTACAAGTCCATCATCAGCATTCTCGATTACGTCAACAACCAAGTAGCATGTTCATATGCATTGCGCCTTGTGACTCTGCAGATGGCGTGCAATTTGTTCTCAAGCCCGTTGTTTGTGGACCAGGTATTGGCACAAGCATCTCTACGAAATCCCATAACACAACTGGTTTCGACAAGTTTCCTCGACGAAAAACACACCCCCGTGCGAGTTGCTGCCGCCTCATTGCTTTTCAACCTGGCCTCGACCAACAACATGAGAAGAAGGCAGACGCAAGAAGATGTACTACCCGAGGCTGATCAGGTCGAACTGGCAGCTTCCATGCTGGAGGCGATCTCGCAAGAGGAGGAGTCAGCCGAAGCGCTCCACGGGATGCTTCTGGCTCTGGGATACCTTGGATACTGCATGCCGTTGGAGGGAGAACTTATCGACCTTCTGAGAACAATGGACGCTCAAAGCACGGTGACCTCGAAGGCTAGCAAGTTCCCTCAGGAGAAGGATTTAATCAATGAGGTTGGCACCGAATTACTGGGCAAGGGGCTAAAGAGGAAATAGACGGCATAGACAGTGAGCTTTAGATAGTAGACGAGCTGGACATGTAAGAGCTGCTTGGTTTCTACAACGGCGTTTGCGATATTTTCTAGAATAAGACTAGACAAAGGCATTTCAGGCACATATTTCGTTTATTGGTGATGAGATGCTCGCAGAGGTTGGGTGAGCTGATGACTGCGACTTTTCCCGTCCCGTGGCAAGCGGGTGGGCAAATCAAGATCCAGATTAACAAACAAACCCTTGTGTCCTCTTGTCTCACCCGAACCTCTTAATCTATCCGGAGCGCGCCCTGAAAACAAACCAAAACCAGGCCGACGCCCGGGAAGTAATCAGCACGACAACCAACCAATTGCCGGAAGATCGATCAATTCAATCTACAATGCTAGATCTCGCTAACTTTCCTGACATGCAGCATCGATTTCAAGACTCCATCGATTTATAGTCCCGCATAGACCAAAAAAAACAGGGACTCTACTGGCAAGTGCCTGCGCTTGGAGTGAAGTGACCCTGGTGCAGATCATTGGGCAGGCACATGCCACGTCAAGGCAGGAGCGCGGGCTGCAGCTGCCCTGGCAACCAAAAATCAACAGAGCGGGTCTCCCCAGCCAACCCACTTTCTTTGGGCGGCGGTGGGCACAAGGCACGTCGAATGTACGGCGCATTCCTCAACTTGCGATTTCGCGACACCGTTGACGACATATGCGCATCGCTATCTGAGCTGCTACGGGAATCTGGAATGCTGCACGCCGTTGCCTCTCCATCAACCCAGAAAAACACAGACAACAACAGCATTATCGGCAACATGGCTCCCCACCACCGGGGCTCGCTGCTTTCCGTCGCGCAATCGTCCGCTTCGACTCCTTCGCTGCGCTCGCGCGATGGAACACTGCCGCCGCATATGAAGATGGTGGACGGCGGTGGCAATGTGAAGGTGGTGGTCAGGGTGAGAGCCTTTTTTGCCTCGAGGTATGTTATCATCACACATCTCACACTAATACCCGCGGCGCTCAAGATGAAGCTGATAGAGACTACTTGTAGAAATTGAGAAGGAGAAGGACTGCTTGATTAGCATGGATCCCATCACGCAGATGACCACGCTTCACGTGCCTTGCGACGATGACCCTGGGAACAGCCATGCGAAGAGCCGGAAGATCGTCGAGGAGAAGTCGTTCACGTTTGATAACTCATTTTGGAGCCACAGTCGCAAAGATAGGCACTATGCGGAACAGGAGGACGTCTACAACTGCTTGGGTGAGGAGTTTCTGGACCACAACTTCGAGGGCTACCATACGTGCATCTTTGCGTATGGTCAGACTGGGTCCGGAAAATCGTACACCATGATGGGAACCCCTGACGAGCCCGGACTGATCCCCAGGACATGCGAAGATCTCTTCCAACGGATCGAGGCTGCGCAACAGGAAACGCCCAATATTTCCTACCACGTCCGCGCTTCTTACTTCGAGGTCTATAATGAGCATGTCCGCGATCTCCTGGTCCCCGTTCGCCCCAATCAGCCACCTTATTACCTGAAGATCCGCGAGTCGCCAACCGAAGGTCCTTACGTAAAGGACTTGACGGATGTGCCTGTTAGGAACATCGGGGAGATTTTACGGTACATGAAGATGGGTGATGCATCCCGGACGACGGCCAGCACCAAGATGAACGACACCAGTAGTCGTAGTCACGCGGTATTCACTATCATGCTCAAGCAAATCCACCACGATATGGAGACGGATGAGACGACGGAGCGCAGTTCGAGAATCCGCCTGGTTGATTTGGCGGGAAGCGAGCGCGCCAAGTCGACCGAAGCGACGGGTGCGCGCCTGAGAGAAGGCAGCAACATCAACAAGTCTCTTACCACGCTGGGTCGCGTTATTGCAGCCTTGGCAGACCCAAAGCAAGGCCGACCTGGCGGAAAGCGGAGCAAAGACATTGTGCCGTACAGAGACTCGATCTTGACATGGTTGCTCAAGGATTCCCTCGGCGGCAACAGCAAGACGGCCATGATCGCCTGTATTGCACCGTCGGACTACGATGAAACATTATCAACTCTTCGATATGCCGATCAGGCCAAGCGCATCCGCACTCGTGCCATCGTCAACCAGGATCACATCTCTACTGCCGAACGTGATGCCCAGATTGCTGCCATGGCCGAGGAGATTCGGGTGTTGCAGCTTAGCGTCGCGGATACACGGCGTCGCGAAAAGGACCACAAAGACAGCGAGGAACGCCTGGAGGAGTACCAGAACCGCGTCGTTGCGATGCAGCGTCTCATGGAAGAACGCAGTATGGTCTCCGAGGGCAAGATTCGCAGTCTGCAGACCGAGAACGAGGCATTGCGACTTCACCTTAAGCTTGCGCTCGAGAGCTTGAAGAACCCGATTCCCGAAGTGGTGGTCGGTGAAAAACAGGCTGAGGGAGGCGAAGCGGACAAGGAAAATGCGACCCCTGACGATGGGGAAGAAGCAGACGACAAGAAAGATGATGATTCGCTTATTGACGAGGCCTACTACGACGAATCAGATGACGGCTATTCGTCCGAGGTTCAAGAGGACAAGGCAAACGACATGCAAGACTACATGCAAGAACTTCTCCAGGACCTGTCACTATTCAGGCGCAAGATTGGCGACGACAAGGGCCGGTTTTTGGACGATAGGTCCCGGAATTCACTCGGCGTACGAACCAATATTTGAGGTTGAACTAAGGCAAGGGCATAATGATAGGAAGTGTTGAGGGCCCGATGGAAGCAGGCAAGGCAACATTTGTATTGTGGGTAGCGTGTATGGTGTTCTGGAGTATCAGTCAGTAAGTCAGTAAGTCAGTCACTCAGTCAGGGGGGAAGGGCACGTTTGCGGTGGAATTGTTACGTTTCATGTTGGATACCCTCGAACGTCGCATTGGAGGGGAATCTTAAGTATGAGCTTTAGGATAGATGATACTTATGAACACTCACTCTTCTTCTGTCGCGCCCCCTTTATTTCCTTGCCCACTTCTACCATTTTTGTGCTTTCTTCCCGGGTATAGTATCCCGCTGTTCCCCAGCTGTGCATTTTGATACGGAGAATGCATTTAGTTGCTCGATTCTTCGGGCATTGAGTTTATGCTACGAACGAAGGAGACCAAGGGGTACAGAGGCCCGCTAAATTCCATATCGTACCTACGATGAGAGTATCTGTTAGAGACGGAACCAGATAGCCCCCACGATAATCAGGAAGGTAGATCTTACCAGTAATTCACAGCAATGCATACTCCTTCTTCGTTGGCCGATTGTGACACCTTGTGGTACCTGAGGGAAAGGCGGTTGTAAGTAACCTATGTAAGTAAAGTGGGAATACCAAACACATGGACCTACCACATGGCTGGGAGGTAGAATATGTCTCCCGGCTCCAGCGTCACACGCATCGGGGTCGCTAGATGCGAGTACTTGGTCGCGTTGACCTGGTCGTTGTCGGGGTCCCAGGTCGCGAAGGGAACATCGTCGGCATCCTCTTCCATGACCAGCTCGAGATCTGCGTTGTTAGCGTCGCTGCCATTGCCGTTTTTGTCGTCTCCTCCGGCTACTCCTCCTCGGCCTTGGTCTTGGCGTCGGGCATAGTGTGCGGGCCGGAGCGGCCGCTCGTTGACGCAGGGCTGGCACAGCGGGGGCAGGAGGACGAAGTGCTTGCGCCCCGCGACCTGGACGTAGACGTTCTCGTAGTTGTCCCGGTGGAGCGCCGTCACGGACCGCGCGTTGCCGATCCACAGGTTGATGGCGTCGGGGTCCTGCTGCAGGGCGATGCGGGCGAAGGGCACGGAGCGCTGGACCTGGCTGAAGAGGGCGCGGTACTCGTGCCGCAGGTTGTCGTTTTCTGGTTGGTTTTGTGGGGGTCAATGATTAGGTTACTTCGGTTAGGGCAGTAGCGAGCTTAGTGGAGAGAGAGAAAGAGAGGGACGAGCATGTAGGTATGTAAGATGCATATCTATTTCTGTTTCTGGCCCGGCCTAGAAGCAGAAAGAAACGAAAGGGTGCATTGATGCATATTTTCTGTAGACAGCTTGGCCTTTTCTGGGCTCTAGGGCTCTCGGCTCCCGTCTAGCTAGCTTGAGGTGCTGGGCTAGGAAGAAGGATAATCAGGGGCTCAGGGGTGTGTGTATTCGCCACCTCCAAGAGCATGGTTCAAGCGGTGAGAATCATGGAAGGAGTGTACTGGAAGGAGAAAATTCATGTACATACGGGTTTGGGCATATCTAATTTCTGACCCTTGGAAGTCGGGGTCTGTCTCTTGCTTCGTCAGGTATTCAATGAAGTCCGGGAAAGACTGTTCTTCTTCATGTGGCTTTGCGAAAACAGTGTTGCCCCTTTCATCGAGCGTCGGGGCATCTGCGTTTCTGTCATTGGGAAGAAAAAGCACGAATCAGAGATGAGTTCTTCTACATTCACTAATAAGTAGGTACAGATAAGAGACAAGCAAGACCAACCCGAGCGGCGTCACGGCCACATTGACACTGTGGTCTCGCAGAAACTGAGTCAGATACTGGACGTCCCACGTCTTGGTCGCCTGCCAGTCGGAGGCGCCTCCACGAACCACAAAGGGGGTGTTGCGGGCGACGTAGCGCATGAACTCCAAGGGGCTAGGCTCCTCGGCCAACTCCTCCACCAGGGACGAGTTCAGCTCGTGGTACGTGGTGATGAGTTCCGCGATGGGGTCAGATACCTGCGCCGCCGCTGCTGCCGCCCCCATCATCGTGCCGTGTCGTGTGTTATTGTCGTCGTAGTGTCGCTGTCTGCCCGGTGTCTGGACACCCCTCTTTCTGGAAGGGACTAGCTAGCTGACTAGGATGCTGACGAGGGAGGGGGGAGGGTATACTTCCGATGCTGTCAGCCTGCAGGGTGAGTCTACAGCTCTCGACCTACAGTACAGTTCCGCTATCTCTTCCTCTCGGCAGTGGATCCGGATCGTTCAGAGCACAGCGATGGGATTGGTGGAAGGGAAAGTTGTTCGGGTACTACCGAGAAAAAGGCAAATGATTTCTTGGTTCTCTCAGACCATGCTGCTGTAAACAGCATTCGCAGCCGGTGGTGTGGTCAAGGTTGCCGGCGAACCGGAAAGAAGAGGGGACGGTTTCTCTGCCCTATGTACGGCAAAGCAATGGGCGTCTGCAATGGGATGTTAAGCGTCTCCCGGGCCCTTGCCAAAAGAGCCTGCCAGTGCTTGTTATCGTATGATGGTGACGCAGCTTGGATGCAGAGCTTTTTGGAGTCGTCTTGGGGATCGGGAGTGGTGCTGTGTGGTGTGTGGTGGTGTGGTGTTGCGGCGAAAACTGGTAATCGAAGCTTTCGGGTCCCACCCTCCGGAACCTGGACTGATAGGCCCAAGCTATTAGAATTCTGTCGGCAGCTCTGCATAGTACTTTATCGGGCAGCACACATGTATGTACTGCATCTAGATTAATGATTGTTTATAAAACATCCTGAAAACTGTCTTGCATGTGACGCGATTGACCGTGACCGCAGACTGGTGGTCAACATACGCTCAACGGCTGTCTCGCCGCACACTCATCCATCTCCTTATCTCCTATTTGCTTCTTGGCATGCCTCGAAATCTGCTTTATTTCCGATGGAGGTTCCGCCAGGCAATCCGCAGATATAGTACATAGTATTAGTCGACGATCCGCGGCCGTACATGACAGTACATGCATACATTATGTATTAGCATACCATTAGGCCAACACAACCGAAACGCTGTTCTTTTGAATTCGTCCATTCCCCACGGGGGAGTGCATTACCACAAGATTGGACGGTTTGGCTCGGGTTCTTAATGTTTTCCTTTGGCCCGTACACACGTGTTCTTATAGGTTAAGCTGTTGGTTAATAAGCTGCCTTTCATGGCTTCCACTTTGCCAGGAATTAGCACCACGCCTCCTCACCTTGGCTATGTGTTGTAAGTTGGCTAGCAACTATTCGCACCCACTCGACGCCACAAGTCATCGTCCCCTCCAGTCCAGAACTTGTTTTGCTCGCTTCATGCAATTTGCAGGGACAGGCACCATTGCTAAATAATACGTGCATGTACGTAGATGCCCATGGACCCATTGTGTGACCATGTAGTTCATGTAGGATGGCACATCATGAACACGATCGTCATGCTTCCTCCCCATCATGGCTTGGCGTGTCAGTCGTACTGCTGTAGCTCAGGCTCAATCGGACAGTGTCAGGAACACACAAACCCTAATGGGAGTCAAGGTTCTGGGCTATCTGAAAAATTCGTTCCAGGCCGATCATGGATGTTGTTGAGATGGGTGCTTACGTTCAAATTACATACACCATCCATGACCATCCATCTGGGGTTGAGGGGGGTTTTCCGGAACGACACGCCTTGCACGGCGATGCATCTCGTAAAAAGGGGGCATAAAAAGCATCGACAGTTTTCCGTATTTCGGCCGAGATCCATGCAAAGCGGCCCCTTAATAGTCATGGTGTTATAGTCGCACTCGAGTTTGGCCAGCTTGCCTTTTCTTCTTTTCCTCCCCCATCGTCGATGATGCCCGTCCTAAACCTCAACGGGCTTGCTCTTCGCAGCGGTTTGGGCGGGCTTTGTTTTCGGCAGGCGGGGCGGGCGGGCCCCACGGAAACATCGAACAGTTCGCCGAAACCGCCTGGGTACTTGCAAGTAACAGCAAGCTGGAGGCTGGAGCCCTGAGCTGGCTGGGCGCATCCGTTAGTGCAACCAGTGCAACCAGTGCAACCCCCACCACCATCGCCTATCCTGCCTAGCCTGTGTGTAAATTGGCCCGAAGATCGTCCTTCAGCGGACTGGCGGAATTGCTACCCAGTAGTACCCAGTAGCCCCCCCCTTCCTTGCGGCTCAGCTCTCAGATCCATTAGAGATGTCGAGATGCTGGGTGTGATCGAGTCGATGAATCAAGCAAGCAAGCAATCCATCAATCAACCACCAGAAAAAGATGACGGGCGCGGATAGAGATAGACGCAGAGCAGGGGAGGTAAGCAGAGGGAGAGCAATTACCTCATTCCCACTCACTATATCCGTGCTACGTAAAGATGGATTTTGAACTCTCGCCCCCAGTACATGATGTACCTATCAGGTAATGTAGCTATGACACTGTTGTTTCTACAACGACATCCAACCCATCGTGGATTCGGTCTCCTTCAAGACAGCGGTTTGGATGCAACTGGCGAGCTAAAAGGCGGTTTCATCAAATGATACATAGCGGGAAGTTTAACTAGCTGGATGTAGCGACATTCCATCAGATCCCAGCACATGGTGCATAACCTTACTTGCACTGGCCTGGCAGTCTTTGGTGGGAAGCCATTCGGCCTGAAGTACATCCAAGTACATGTCATGCCCGCCTATGCGCTTAGTGTACCAGTTTGCGCCTGGAGCTCAGGCACTACTGCCTGCATGAGCCTACCTGATAAATGGACACCAGACACTTTTCTTTTCCCCCTCGGCTCCCGAGTCTAGGTAGCTTGCCACATCCAACGGAACTATCGACTTCATGTACGCCTTCGTCTGCACCTTTTTGAGTCTACCGCTGGCGCCGTGGCTCCTGCCATACTAATATATCCCGTTCATGATCCCAGAAAGCTGGCAACCGTCCTCTGTCAACCTCAGTTACGCTGTAGCTGATGCTCTCTTTGCGCCAGATCCCAGCTTCAGTATCATGACCGCCCCCACGTACCATAATAGCGAATGGCCAGTTTTGCGCAATTCCATATGCGCTGTTCACCGAGATAGACAGCCGCTTGTCCAATCACCGACCCAAGTTGACGTGGAAAATACCATCACCTGCGTCGGAGGATGATTTGGTACCTACTTTATCCCTTCAGAGGGTGCGTATTGTTGACACCCTGACCCCCACGGCCGCAAGCGAACACTACAGCTAACATTCTGCTGCTGCTGCTGCTGCTCCCTTCAAAAAGAACGACTGAAGCTCCTATACTAGCTCCCAGTCATCCCTTGCGGAGCGTCTTCACTCGATACGGCCGATATGCCTCCCGCCACGTGGTCACGACGCTGCTCATATCGGTCGCCGTTGCTTCGATTCTAGTGTATCCATTTCCCTTTTTGTACACCAACGATTTCACCAATGGCGCCTCCAACCTGCCGCATCATGTCTGGACGGATGCGCAACCCCTCGAGGCCAAGGGTCCGATTGAACCCGATGTTATAATGCGATATATATGGGTGCACGGCAATTACTTTGAGGCTCTTGACCGCGACCTCCTTCTCGGCGCCCTCGAGTTGCAGGACGAGCTTCTTGGCCCGACCACGGACTTCAACCCGCTACAGGCAAGCCCCTTGGAGGCCCCGGACGCCTCTACCGCCATGCACCTGAGCAAGGAGCAGCGTGACGCCTTCCATATCATTAACGGCGTCACGGATGAATCCTGGTTCTTCCACTCTCCTCTACAGTACTGGTCTTGCGATCCGCAGAAGATAGACAACGACTTGGATATTCTGGGCACGGTGAACGCGAAGAAGACGCAACCAACGTCCGTCAATGTCACTCTCCGCCATTCCATCGTTTTTAGCGGCAAGCGTTTTGAAGATCGCCACTTGGTTGCCGCCGACGCGCTCGTTATCACTCTGATCCACCGTCGCAGTTCCCCAATCGGGCGTATCTGGCAGACCAAGGCCCAGGAACTTGCCGCCAAAATGTCGGACCGGTACGACGTGTATCCCCGGGACGGCACCAGCATGCCGAGCCAGCTCTATGAGTTTCAATTCCGGCCTTTGTCGATACAGGATATTATGGCCCTCGGCATAGCTTACATGTTGACCCTTGCGTACTTTGTGGTCAGTCTGTCCAAGCTGAGGGCTGTTAAGTCCAAGATGGGCTTGATTGTCACGGTCATCGCGCAGCTTGCCGTTTCCATCATGTCGAGTTTTACCGTCTGCGCGATACTCAAGATCGACTTGTCGAGGATTCCGAGTTTTGCATACCCTGTCGTTATTTTCTCCATGAGCCTCGAAAACGTCTTCAGGCTCATCAATGCCGTCATCCTTACTCCGTCTGAGGATAGCACGAGTAATCGGATCGGTCATGCTTTTGGCGAGACCATGCATGTTGCTCTCGCGAGTGTGGCTCAGAACCTCTTGATTCTATGGGGTCTATCTCGGCTGGTCTCTCCCGGAGTTGCCGCATTTTGCACATTTGCTGCTATCGCGATCGTTTTTGACTTCTTCTACTTGTCAACATTCTTCCTCTCGGTTCTCAGCGTTGATGTGCGTCGTACCGAACTTAGCGATGCGTTGACTAAAGCCTCAATCCGGAACAATCGATCTCAGGCCGAGATTCAAGCGCGCCAATCCTGGACAGATGCTATGCTTCAAGGCAAAATCGCCATGTCGACGCGCGTAGCCGGCACCGTGGTTATGATCGGATTCGTGCTGATAGCGCAATGGCACTTTTTCGAGAACGGAAGTATTGTGACTTCACTGGGTCGGTTCGTGGGCATTGGCAGGAAGCACGGGTTTCCTGAGTTCCCACGCTCTCAGCTCTCCATCGACGTTCATCAAGCCAGAAGCCCAACATCTTGGCTCCGCCTTCAGGATCACGAGACCGCGAGGGAAGTCATCCACGTTATTAAGCCTGACGCGCATAGCTACCTTGCAGAAGTTTTCGATCCGCTTGTATTCGTCGCGAAGGGGGCAGATCGCAAGCCTAACGTCCACGAGCGCCCATTCCTGCCTGCTGTTTATGATTTCGTCCGCCACCAGTCGGCCCCTTTTGTTATCTCAATCCTCATTATCGCTGCTGCAGTGCGACTGCTCATGAACTATCTGCTTTGGGACGAGTTGGCAGAATCTCATAATAACTCGGATAGCGCGGATGAGCCTCCGCTGATAATCGATACGCTTAGCGGTGGACACTCTCTAGATGTCGCCATGCTGGCTGCTTCTGCCGACGGCATCATTGTTTCTGTGGGACTGGACAGGGTCATTCGAGTTTGGGATATGAAAGCCGACGGTGCTAGCTACACACTTTCAGGCAATGACATTCTCGACACCACCTTTCCCAAGGCCATGTGTATCAACGATTCTCACTGGTTGGCTTTGTTGACGACGGACAATGTTCTATTATGGGATCTTCATGAGCAATGTTGGGGTCCTTCCATTCCGGTCAAATCCTGTCGATATAAGCCCGAGGCATTCTTCTTCACAGCTGACGATACCCACGGGCTGCCTCGCCTACTCCTGGTTCGCCGTGACGGTACGATGATCGAGATCCGTCCCGACAGGGAGGAGGCTGGCAGCTATGTCATTTCTGGGGAAAGCGTCATTGTGTCGGTCGATGCTCTCGTGGACAAACGTTAGTCTCCTTTTTCTCTTTTCTCTTTTGCCATACAAAAACACGTACTGACATTTTTATAGCAAAAAGCACTACCAAACTGATAAGTTCCTCTCGAGAAGGGGAAGTTTTCTGCTTGACGCAGGATCCGTGCGGATGGTCTGCCAACGCCGTGAATATAGCGCGGCCGTTGGAGAAGGAATTCATGTCCATCGTTACGTTACCCGAGCTTGGATACTTGCTCGTCGTGCGCAGCCAGTCTGTCGATTTGGTCGACGCTGCAGATTATGTTACACTGCACTGCTTCAGGACTGACCCCATCCAACCCCGGTCGCTCAAATGCTTTCACTCCAAGCGGCGTCAGATGCAGTGCGGCTCCGTGGGCCTGAAGTTCTTAACGTTTGCATATTTGAACGCCTTCACAAGAGACCTTGTTGTACAAAGCTACACACCTCAGCATGATGGCGAATCCATCTGTTTCCGTACCCCTGGTCAACCGGTGAGTAAGACATGCTGCCAATGGCCTCGAACTCGTGAGACACGACGTGTCGTTACGGATCCTGGGGCTTGGGAAGCTCTACCGACAGGGATGATCGTGGGTGCCCGGAAGAGGACCGTGGTCAAGCCAGTCACCAACGGGTATCCACCGACTCAAGGACACACCACTCTTCGTCGGCGTCGCAACAGCCATAATCATAGCCGGCCGACTACACCCAAGAATAATAACGACGACGACTGGGAAGTCTGGATGCTGTCACAAATTGGCAGAGGAGAAACATGGGAGACGATGCCGCTGGTATCAGATCAGTCAGGGTCCCAGCACCTTTTCGTATCCAACCTGGGACCTATGACGCGGATCGGGCGAGGAAGTGTGGCACTGGGCCTCAGCAACGTGATCAAGGTTATCAGAGTGGGGCATGAGCGGTTTGAAACGAGCGACGAGAATTCACCACTGAATGACCCCTTACGAACAGTGACCAACCGGCGGCGCAACAGGGGCACTACGCTGAAGAACCGACCACCCAATACGAATTTATAGATTCATCATCATGAGAGCACGAAAACCCGGTGGGAGGTGAATAGGGGGGATGGCGGTATAGACAACATATTTAGGGGGTTTCGGTCCCGGTGGGAAACTTTGCTTCCTTGGGCAACAAAACGGCGCATGTACACAAAAAGGAAAGAATCATTATATAAATGGGGGTTGGCGAGCGAGTCTGGAGTTGCATGATATCCCTTATGGTTTACATACCATTGCCATGTTCGGCGCCTGAGCTTGTTTTGATTTGCGATGACCATGAGCTTGCGGTGGCTTTGGAGGTTATCTGGTTCATTTGATGCAAAGCTGATATGGCATTTATCGTAGATGTTGTTGTTGTTGATAGCTTCCGGCAACAGATAAGCGTGAAGAAGAAGAAAAAAGCAACCATGAAGACAGGGGTGGAAAAGCATCAATATGAATTCTTTGGTGGTGCACTGCTGCATGCTTGCCCTGGGGCTATAACTTCTTCCTCTGTAGGTATAGATACAAGTACGCGGTGACCCGCTGGCCCTTTAAAGGTATACACATTGCGTCTTCCATTCCATCCATTTGCAAACCAAGAACGAAGAACAAAACCCAAGATGATAGCGCCGGCGCTGAGAAGAAAGTGGAGAAGGGGAGGAATGTCATTGGTTGCCCAGGTCGTGTATGCCTCCCCGGTGTATATCCCTTTTGCGCACAGAAGGAAAGAAAGACGAGAGCAAGAAAACAAGATGCTCGCTCAAAAATAAAAACAAGAAAGAAAAAAATCAGACACGCTCAGGCCTATAGGCATATAGAACCCGCAAACCGCTTATCATCCGTCATCATACGTGTAGGCAGTGTTCTGCTCTGCACATCAGGGCCCAGTCCCAAGGTGGGTAGAGACACATGGCTCTCCTCCTGCTTGCTTCTTTTCTTTTCTTCTGTCGTCATCGCCCTCCTCCATCCTCCCCCTTCTTACGACGAGCACCGTTTCTTCGGCCGACCACTGGTCTTTCCAGCCACGGCCGGGGCCGCCGCGCCCGTGGGGCCTCCCACCACGACGGCGCCTCCCGCCGCCCCCTTTGAGGATTTGTTGTTGGTGGTGGAGGACCGGGGCAGGACGGAGCCGTACTGGTCCGGGAACCACATCTGGCACTCGTCGCAGGCCTCGTCGAGGCCGATGGTGTGCCAGATCTGCCGCTGCTCGCACGGCTTCTGGGTGAAATTGGCCGCGGTGCAGTACCGCGCGAAGGTGAAGGTGGTGTGCTGGCAGACGAAGGCGTGGGCGTAGTATTTACACATTTTTGCCCTTTTTGGTGGGAGTGAGACTGAGTGTGTGTTGGTGGAGGGAGTGCTTAGATATATATATCTGTGAAGTATATATATATCTGCTGGGAGAGCGTATGTATGGTGTGCCGTATAAGCGTGAATGTATGTATGGTAGGTATGGTATGTATGTATGTAGAAGTGTAAAGTGCGAGCGTGAGTTTGGGTTTTGGGTTGTAGGTCTGCAGCAGCTGTATATGTGTATGCGCGTGTGTAAGTGAGCCGATGATGGGACGTCTGTATGTTTCTCTCTGAGACAAGCAGTAAAGGGAGAGAATGCCGCCTGGAGGGGTAAAAACGACAACAAAGGAGGATCCTGTCCGGAGGGTGAAGCTGTAATGGTATGCACGCAAGAAAGTCAAAATGCCGGGAGGGTATAGTTGAGTAAGTATGGTATCTCGCCGCGAGGGAGATTGCGGAGGGAAATGTCCCTTTTGTACACACGATGACCTTTCTATGCTGCTGTAATGAAGGGGTTCAGACATACACACACACGTGCACTCTTTTTTCCTTATCTCTGCTCTCCTGGGAAGTTTGTCGCATTTACGGCCCAAGTTATTACATGTCACAAAAGGGGGCGATTCGTGTGCAAAGCAACCACCACCACCACCACCGCCAGCGTCATGAAGCTATCATGGCTGAGTTTATATATAGAAACCATGCGCGCGGGTGTGTAAGTGTACAGTGCAAGTGCAGCCTCGGGTTTGTGTCTAGCAAACATACCTACATGGGCTGGCGGACATCCCTAGGTATCATTTTGCCTTCATCCCTTTGGGCTGGGAGACCCGGCAAAGACTCGAAGGTGTGAATTCCGACCTATCATTTTGATTGGGGGAGTATGACGGGATATGTAGCGAGCCTACCTAGCCCAGATCTAGTAGGCCAAGGTGTCGTTCGAAGCCCATTTCACGAGAGCTGCTTTCTGTCCCTCCCTGGACAATTTCGGAGCTAATAGCCTAATCCTGGGGAAAAGAATGAGAGGAGGGTTTGGCCATTCTTCTTGCTGGGATCTTCGGGTGTGGGGTTCCTTGCCTATTTGCCATGGATCGTCGTGTTGTTCCAGGGGCTGAGGGGGTTCCAATCCGTCGCTCTTTCTCTGGATAAAACATGACAGAAAAACAGGACTCACCCTGAAATATGCAGGAACCCTATCTCAGAATATTAGATCTGACAGGGCGTCAATGCTGGAGCGCTCAGGCAGGATTTGTTGCTGAAGAAACAGCAGCCCTCCTTTCTCTCTCTCTTCATTTTTTCCCCGTTCTTGGTGTGTTGCGCGTAAGGCCTAAAAGCAAGTATGCATCTACCCGACGGGTCTGGCTGGATGAGATCCCGCCCATCGTGTGTGTGGCCTCATCCTCCCTTCATCCTCATGGGTGTGGTCGAACTTCGGAGCAAACAAGCAATTCGAATTGGGAATAAGAAACACTCACCAACTCTATTTTACCTTCTTTTCTTCCCCGCCCGCAGGCCCCTTGCAATACATTGGCGACAAGGTCGAGCCTTACCAGAAGATTAAGGAATCAATACGTATGCAGAGAAAGGGTAATGCGGCGGTGTCATTGTTAAAGCCGACAGAGACAGTTGTCAAGGCTGTTGGCAAACAGACGAGGAATTGGGCAGTTGTCTGGCTATAATGTGAGTAGGTACTCGTCGGTCGGCAATGCACCGCTGTCGTCCTACCCTCTTTGCCTTGCACACTGCGCCCAAGTTCTAGAAAGAGCGGCTGACAACAGGCAACACGTTGTCCTGGTGTATCGTCTGAGTCGGAGGGGAAAACGTGGTAGGATGAAGACAGACATTGCTCCGTCCGGGAGGCTGCTTGCTTCGCTGATTTGCAGCTGCTGTTACATTACACGCGGGCTGGGCTTTTTAAAACCGCCGTGGCTGATTTGGATGGGAAAAAGAGTACCATTCTAGCCGAATTTCCTCACCGCCAGTCTCCATTCCTCCTCTGGGATCTTCCGCATGGCACTCAAAGGTGTTACTGCCTCCGCGCAGGTCGGGAAGCGAGAGCGAGAGAGTGGTGATCGTAATTCCAGAGAGGTCAGAGAAAGAGAGGGAGGGGGTAAAGAGGCAACGCGGGACGAGAACGGAAGAGGCTGCCGGCGTGCCTGGTGCCCTGGCCGTGATTGAAAACGAGCAGAGACCTATTGGCCGCATATATCAAGACCGCATCGCGTCGACTAGTCCCCGCGGCCGCAGGGCGACAAGGCAGTGGTGACTTAACATGCGCGAATGAGGATGGGGCCTCTGCCGTAAAGTGTATGCCGGTGAGGTCATTGGGGCCATGTTTGTTCATGCGCTGGCACCATTTAGACAACCTGGTTATACCGGCGATTCTGTTGAAGGCGAGGTGAGGCGAGTCGAGTCGAGTCTGGCAGTAGGTAGTCAGACTTGGCCTCGCTATATTAGCTCCCGCAGTGGAATGATGAATGTACAGTAGTGCAGGCTGCAGCAGAGGAAGACAACAGAAGAAGAAAAATACGGGGTGGCTGGGAGAAGAGGCTGGCGTGGAAGCTTCCCCAAGAAGATGTTAGGCTCATTATGCGCCTCCGATTGGGAGAGTAAGGTAAGGTTAGACGATACGACGCGACACGACACCAACTTTCCACGCCGGGTAGCTGCAAGTTGACATGCGCCTCAGGGCTTGAGATAGATGAGTTGCGGGCGACACCCATCAAACATGAAACCCACCGCATGAAAATCCGTCGTGTAACGGTGCTGCTGTTGTCTTGCCTTCTCGGCGAATACACCACGAGGTGAGAGGTGTCGGGTCGAGACAAGTCGGTCAATCGCCGTCAGTCAGCTCGATTAAACCTAACCACCGAAGTCAATGCTTGCACGCCCAGGAAGGACGGGTAGCCGAATCGCGCAAGCTCCAGGCCGCTGTGCCACTTGGCGAGTCGGGTCGATTAGAGGTAGGTTACCTGCCTGCTTACATTCTAACCAGGCATTGCATTGAGGCCGGGCGAGGCTCTCTGCAGCTGATAGAACGACGACCGCAACGGAAGACCAACGACAAGCATACTCAACGGCCTCATCGTACTTGGATAGAGCCGATAGCTTTGTTTAAGAAAACATGATCCGGACAATGTCTTAGACAGAGTCGACCCCGAACCGAACTCCTATTGTCTCGGGCCAAGAATAATAACCTTATGAGTAAAAAAGAAAACGTCTGTTCTCTCTGATTGCGTGGGATGGGGATGGGTTGATGGAAGGCTGGGAGAGGAATACCGAAAGCCTGGTACTATGTATCTTCTAAAGTTAGGTGACGCTCTCGGAGATTTAGTTCAAGTATGAGGTAATTGGTCGACCAAAATCGCAGGTCGGCAAACCAGCCTCTCAAGCGCATCAAATGAATTTGATTGAGTCGTTGTCCATGCTGGATGGCTTTCAGCTCGTATACGAAGATACTAGCTACGTGGCCGAGAAGACTACACGATGTCAGATCATACTCACACCAATAACCCTTCTTCTCGTTGCTTGCTGGAAGAATGCATCGACCTCGTTTCCTTTTCCGCACTCGGGTGCTTTTGCGCTTGCCTGCTGAATGTGCGTCTGGGTCTGGTATGATGCACCAAGGTCAAGGTCAAGGTCAAGGTCAAGGGTTCGGGGTCGTCATGGGCGGCTCCCTGGCTAGCCTCTGCCTGCCCACGCAGCTCCTCGAGTCCTCGACCATCCGCTCCACTTTACTCCATCTCCCTCACCTGTTCCTCGTGGATCTTGTCTTCTCTCGTCCTCCATTTTGATCGATCCAGTTACGGGGACTTGGAGTAGTGGTGCGAGCGAACTGACCAAGTCGGCCAGTCAGTCAATCAGCTGCCTTGCATCGTATCGGGGCATCTGCATCATAGCCAACGGCCTCCATTCGTTTTTCTTGCTGTGCGCCGCAACCCTGATCGACACGGTTGCAGTAGCCTGGAACCGTCGATACTTGTTTGAACCTACAAGGTCACTCACACTTACTACCTCTTTGCGCTCACTCATCAAGGTCTCTGCCAATGGTCACTCGTTGCTCGATTGCAATTTTCTGATTTGCGCATATTCCACCAATACTACGCGCGCGTTACCTGCCTATTTCCGCGTCACGATCTTTCCCCCAGAGGCCCATTGGGAAGACCTACCTGCCGCATCCGCTCACCATACTGCTCACTCTCGCCCTCATCGTCGCGCGTCTCGTCTCGGCTCCCGTCTCGGCTCCCTCCTGCAGCGCCGTCTTCCTGCACAAAGGTGCTCTTCAGGAAGGGGGCGGTCCACTGCGCGTTCATGCAAAACGGTGCACCTGCAGCTCTCCTTTAATAATATGCGTCCTAGTTGATCCAGCATCGTACATACATACAACATACAACAAGCGCCCCCGACTGGTTTGACGCCTTTCCCTCCAGGCCCACTCGCGACTGTACTTACATACCATACCATACATTGATGCTACTTACATACTGCATACGCTGGCTACTTCTGCATGCATATCCTCCTCGCTTTTCGTCTCAGACTTTCCCCATCCTCTATACTCTTGTTCCCTCCCATCCGAGCCTCGTGCCTCTAGGTTAAGCTGAGCCAAGCTGAAGCTAGACGACAAGATCGCCAAAGTTCGTGGAGGTCGCTGTCACGGACCAAGTGTCAGACGAGGAAGAAAAAAAAAAGTAGGCCATCTTTCGTTCCCGTCCGCTTGTCACTCGAACCTCGGACCCTCGAAAAAACGGCCGCTCCACATAGTGCCTCCAAAAGCCTGGAAACGCCCACGCTTCCGGGTTGACCTCACACCGCCATTGGCCTCCCGATAGCTCATCATCAAGTTACCCAGGCTATCCCCGCGTAGGGGCGATCATATATATGCCGCCTGCCTGTTAACAAAACCACCCCCGGTCCTCACGATAGCTCGTCACAGCGCCCTGTTACTCGACGTCGAGATGCTTCAGAGTAGACGACGCGACACATCATCATCCGCCGCCCTCTCCTCACCCAGTAGCAGCAGCAGCCTTCTCTAGAACGCCCTCTCGCCATTTTCCGGTTGCTGATCTAACACGCTCGTTACCATTGGAATCTAGTCGACCTTTTTGGCCGCCTATCGGGCCCCGGTCCTGTTTTTATCTCGCATTCGTTGTATCATATTGGTCAGTGTTGCTCCAATGACTTGCGGGTAGAAGCCCCGTTACCCACTGAGCTGAACGTTACCAAGCTTGCAATTGGGCTAACCATTGTATCTGCAGTCGTCTGTAATCCCAGTCTATTGTTAAATCTAATCGCATCTTCCCATTGGGTTTGGGTTTGGGCCTCATACAAGGAAGCCAGAAGTTCCCCGGTCAGCTCAATTTCGGCGCTCGCAAGTGAAAGCTCTCTGGCTGGATTCCCCAGCAACAACCAACAGCTTCTTCCCCTGTGAGCTTTTGGGGCGGCTACCACTCTCTGGGAGTCCTTTGGATATCAACTAGAGAGTGTCTTCCGGATACTACATCTCGAAATTTCCCGGCCGGATCCCGCTCAGGTTTTTCCATCATTCGTGTTTGCATCCGGTGTCTAGCGACCTCTTCAAGCGCCCAGCATCTTTTGGATCTACTTTCAAGGCTTGCGAGAGCGGCATTGCAAGGCGCGTCTGGGTAACTTGAAGCTTACAGTATCCACAAGCTTTGAAAGCGTAGTCAGATCAGGTAAGCGACACACCTATTTCTTCACGATTGCAGATTTCGCGTCAAGCAGTCCTGCGGGAAAGCCGGCCATGGCTCTATCCAGTCATACACTTGGTTGCTCAGTCTTGTCGTTGCGCCTCCCAGGGCTGCTTGCACGTCGCAGTGTCAAAGTCATCGGCCCCAGGAAATGCTAATATTCTCGAAGAAAGGCGTCAACTCACTGCCTCTGGTCGGTCTCGATGGCTTCCTCGGAGGTCGACCAGAAATTTCTCGGCAAACTTGCAAGGGCTGTCGAACCTAACAATGCTTTGCTGGCGTCTATGTTGTTCAAGATATTGGGTCTGTCGATCAATCTTGCTCAACAGCTTGTCAAAGCTCGAAAGCAGCGACGCTTAGACACTACGAGGCCGACACAATCGCTCGAGCTCTACTTCCACATAATATGGCTGTCCCGGGAGGGCTTAGTCATGCTAGAACAATACGTTCTACCCATGGTGGGAGACTACGTGGAGCTCAAAGTGCTTGCGTATAAACTTCGAGCCTCCTTCTATCACATCTTCGTCCTGTTTCATAACCATCCATCGGTCTCGACCATGACTCCTGAGGCCCTGGCTGCTGCTGCTACGATGGCTGGAATGGGCCCTTCGCGACTGGACAAGGGAAAGGGGATTGCGCGCGACGACATATCTGAGACAGCCCGTTCCTCGCTGCAGCCGACACATCCTATGGAGGGTGGACCCGTCCATCCGCCGCCTGGCTTTGGGCATCCGATACCAGAAGCAGTGGCCTCGTTCTTGCTACCATCCGTGGATTATCTCCCAACCGCCCATCAATATTTCAGGGAGGCGGTTGCGCTGGCAGACAGCTTGCTGTGGGGGTCGCATTCGTTACGACTGTCGGTCAGGACGGAATACGCAGCATTCCTCTATGAATGCGTGCATGATGCAGAGGGCAGCAGGCAATTTGCAAAGGACACGATCGCCGAAGTGTACCAAGCCAGCGAAGGCATGGACGACGACATGTTCAACGACGCCTGTGAGCTCGTCACAGTTCTTGGCAAGATGATGAAGCGGGGCCTAGGTTCGAGCAACCCCTCGAGAAGCCGGGGCCAGAGCCCAGCAACGGTGGCGACGTCTCAAAACGATAGTGTGGCGACAGCAATACCAGCGGCCGGAATGGAGAATCCGATCTGAAGCCAGCGAGACGTACAGCAGTATTATAGGGGGTCTTTGGTTCCTGCAGCTGCTGCGGTTATGGTATACTAGCGCCAAGGCACTCATGTCTACCAAAAACGAGCAGCGCCCAGTCCGATTTGATCCAGTCACCAAGCTGAGCAGAGCCGCATCCATTAATTCGAGCGCACGAGTCGCGCGCGACACCCTGGTATCAGAACGCCCAACTGGAAGTTCCGAGAGGGAGAAATATCTGTGGCTGGCTGCTTAACGAGCTCAGTACAAACCACGTTAGTCAGCGAACAGCTTTAGGTTCTTTGGCTGCCCCACGAAGGCCGCTTACGTCTGATTTACGCTGGATCAGAAGGCAGTTGGTTATTGGGCACGTGAACGAATGGCGTCGGAGGCGGAAAAGCAGTTCTGGGCTCACGGTTTGGATTTCTGGGAAGTGTTTATGCCGAAGGGGGCCTATTCTCTACTATCCGGAGATGCATTTGCATACTGAAGGGCTCCAATGCGGGGCAGGCTTCAGGCGGCAGCGGTTTACTGTTTGATGATACCCCAATGGTCCCTAGGAGCATTTTAGGTGCGTAGGGATACTTCTTTGATAAGGATTCAGCCAGCATTTATTCAATGGCTGGGAAAGCCGCCATATAACAAGTTTACTCCGTTGATCTTGGGTTTGCCGAAGAGGGAGTCAAGCTCCATTATCCGATGCCTCCTGTGAATCACAATGCAAAACACAATGATTCACGAACAAGAAGCAAAATTGGGCAGATTCGACCGTTCGAGATAATACGGAACCAAGACAAACTGCTTATTTCTTTCAGACTTATATTGCTACTTATTACTGTTGGCCCACAGCCTATGAGAGTTGCTCCATCCTAACGAGTACTGACACGAATTGTCGAGACCCTTGGTGGATATTGGGAGCAGCAGACAGTTGTCGTGTTGTTTGGGATGGTACTCATCGTTGCTACATATTTGGGCCAACTGACAATGAGAATGTAGCTTCTTGCTTCTTCATAAGCCTTCCTAGAGGCTTCTTAAACGCCATGATACTCGTACAGTGCAAATCGATCAGGTCTCCAGAGCCCACTTGCTCCGGGCAAACCAAATCGTTGTGTCTTCTTGGTACATCGTTGCCAGCTTGACGGCATCGACCCCAACTTCAGATGAGATATTGCGGAACTTCCAGGTCCAAAGGGTTCGTGACAGCCAGAGATGACCCAGCTTGCTCGTGCATATCCAACCTCAGGTAGGCTGAAACCAACCATGCGCGAACACGAAAAACGAAAAGAAATCACTCAACCGCTCCGGCCTACTACTCTTCATCCCCATCAGAAGAAGAATCCGTCTCGACGAACTCATCCTCGTAATCCTCGTCACTGTTGTCCTCGTCCTCGTCGTCGCTGCCGATGGGCACGCCGTCGCTCTCCATCTTGTACTGGATGTACTCGGGCGGGACGTAGCGGCCGGTGGCGTTGCAGAACTGGGCCGAGAACTCGGCCCACTTGACGCCCTCGTACTTGGACTCCATGATGGCCAGGATGCGGCAGTCGCGGCGGCTCCAGAAGCGGTCCGCGGTGAAGCGGCGGGTGGGCGGGTACAGCTGGCCGAAGATGTCGAACCATGCGTGGTCGGTCCAGTCTTTGTGGCGGCGGGCTTCGGGGTCTTCTTCTTCGGACTCGGAGCTGGAGGATGCGGACGCGGATGAAGACGAGGATGAATCGTCGTCGGGGGCGTCGGCAGGGGCGGACTGGTTGTTGCCGTTGCCGTTGACAGGGGCGCCAGCGCAGTGATTTCCGCAGCAATGGTGGTGGCAACAATTGTTGTTGGTAGCAGGAGCAGCATTGCCATTACCATTACCGTTGGCGTTGGCGTTGTTGTTGCCATTGTCGGCGGCCCGCTTCTTCTTGTTCTTCTGCTGCTGGTTCTGCATGTCGCCGGGAAGCGGCCCGTGTCGAAGCAATCGCGCAGGTCCTCCATCTCCTGGCGCTCCTTGATGCTAAGCGAGGGCAGCGGCATGGCGGCGAAGTTGGGGAAGGTGGTCTGGGCATAGGGCGACGCCTGCCAGCGCAGGGTGGCGATGTACATCATGTACTGGGCTTCAACCTGGTTATAGGGGGTTAGAAGGTTTCATTTTCATTTTCATTATCTGTTGTTGTTGTTGCAATTTGCTTGTTTTGGTTTCTCATCAATGGCACCTCTGGTGAGAGAGCCTTTCAGGAAGATGAAATCCATCTTTCATGTGGGAGGGGTATCGATTAAGAAATGAAGCAAAATGAAGCACGCAGAGCGTGTGGCTCAGGTGTGAGAATCGTGCAGGACAGGAAATAAAGATATCCAGGGGGACATAAAAATAAAGGAAACAATCAGAATCACTTACAGGATGCATAGAACTGAGGCCAGGCAAGAACTGGGTGCCACGCATGAGAGGAATGGGAGGCTCGAAGGGGCCGACCCGGGGGCTCAGGGATCGTGTTGTACCAGGCCTGCATGGGGTTCGCCATGTTCTGGGGCGGCATCGGCATCGAAGAAGGGTACTGGGGAGGAGCAGGCATCATCTGAGGCTGGGGCTGATAATGCTGAGGAGGACCGGGAGGATAAAGTCCAGGCATTCCCATGGGCGGCTGCGGCATCTGCTGCTGCTGCTGTTGTTGCGAGGGGTAGTACGGAGACTGGTACTGCTGTTGCGGCGGCGTGCTGAGGGGAGGGGAGGGAGTGGGATGGTAACCCGCCATCTGCTGGGGAGGCGTCTGGGGGTTGAAGCCAAACGGGTACTTCTTCATTTTCATGATGAGAGCTGGTTGGTATGGTTGCTGGGAACTGTTTCTGCTACCGCTGCCGTCACCACGGCTGGTGTTGTTGCTGTTGCTGTGAATCTGGGGCTGCGAGATGGTGTAGCTCGAGTGGCTGTTCTTGTTGTTCGGGTCCTGGTAGGATGGCGAGGAGTAAGAAGGCGAGACCCAGGTACTCCAATTCGTGTTGGGAGTGTTTGGGAGGATTGTCTGAGGGGTGCCTGCGGGTGGGGTCTGGAATTTGACCACTTGACGATGTCGTCGGGGCGACGACGATGAGTCGTCTGCGGGTGCGGCTTGGTTCGCGGCTGGGTCGCCCTCGCCGGCAACGGTGTGGCCGCAGTCTCCAGCCGCAGAGGTGAGCGGCGTGGCAAAGAAGGACGGGTCTTTAAGGATGCCCCGTCTAGTTACATCCGGGTTTCCATGCTGTTCGTTCGGCACATGTCTTGGGGCCTCATATGAAGACCCCATCGTGCCATGTGCTCTCATTTCCAGCAATTGAATGGTATCGTGTGAGAGAATCACAGGTGGAAAGGGGGATTGGAGCAAAGGTTGCGTCGGCGAGTTTCTCAAACAAGAAGCAAGTTTAGACAAGACGGCTCAGCTGTTTTTCTCCCTTGAGGAGAATCAAGCAGGGAATCAGTTCAGCAGGAAGTGATGATGGTACAAGTTGGATCGATGTGCGTTCAGTGCGTGCGCACAGGCTTTACTGGCTACCTACCTACTTACCCAGGCACGCTCCCATTGTATCTCCTACCTCGTCACCGCCCACGTGGGAGTGTGGCAGAATCCCGGGTCATTGTTGTGCCAGAGGGCCGTCTCTCAGGCCTCAGGCCTTCCTTCTTGTCCTCCTCGCTGTCAGCACTCCAGCCAGAACCATGGCGGCGGCGCGAAGCGTGCGCTGTTGCACACATTGCCCTCGTCCGACCCGCGAATTATATCAACGGGGTCAAGCTCGGAGCCTTGTTCTCCGTTACGAGTTGAAACCAAGGGGTTTCTTGGACATGTGGTAGGCGGGGAAGAATCTGCTTGCTTGTATGTATATTGTTTACATAAATCGATTCCTGTCATCGACTTTTCGATGGCATTTACGGATGTCAAGACATCATGCTTGTATTGCAACAACGCCATATTGGTAATCAAATCTCATGTCTTCTGGTCTTTGGGGAGTCATCGAAATGTCTCATTGCGTAACCACTTTCATAGTGCTCTTGGAACGGACCTGCTCTGTTATATTTCAGAGCTTGAGGAATCCTGTAAATTCGTGTTAAATACCTCGGGTTTGATATATAACTGATCACGATAATCATGAGCCCTGCAATGCCTTCCCCAGCAGCACCTTGGCCCTATCGCTATGCTGCATCGCCAGTGCCAGCTCCTGTCCCTTGGTGCTCATCTTGACCCACGTCTTGCGCAGGATGCCGACGATCTTGTCCTCGTCGATCTCGTCCTTCTGCTCAAAGTCGTCGAACTGGTCGTCCAGGAACACCAGGCACGCGACGTCCTCGAGCACCTGCGTCTCCTCGTCGCCCTTGAGGTTCTCCTTGCGGATCAGCGCGGCCACCCGCTCAATCTCCGCGGCCGGCAGCGGCGGCTGCACCGCGGGCGACTGGAGGAGCTCGGCCACTTGCGCGGCGGCTTGCGACTTCTGCTTGGCTCGCCAGGACAGGTAGCCCGGGCGGGTCATGGGGTACGAGTCCCGCGGGATTTGCCACCTACACACACACGCACGCACGCACGTAGTTCATCAGCATTGCCATCATCAGGGGTTACTAGTCGCTTCTCATTGAACTCGGCAAGCAGCAATCCAAGCATGAGTTGCGGGTTATAAGTTCTCACCTTTGGAAGTGTTGGGCGCGGCACGCCAGCTGCAGCGTCGGAGAGGCGTCTGGGCAGCGCGCACCCAGCCAGCGTGTCATCTTACGGGCGTAGTGCAGCTCGTAAGGGATGTCTTCTTCTTGAGTGCCCGCGGCAGATGAGGAGGTCCGCTTCGGGTCCTCCGCATGCGCCTCGTCCATGAGTCGCAGGCCGGCGGCGTAATTGTCCGAGAGCGCTGGTAAGCTGGCCATCTTGAAGCTTGCTGTGTATGTATCTACCTATGGCGATTTCGTTTGGGTACGTGATTGTTAGGATAATAAGTATAAAGACGGGCAGAAGACCAGCAAGATGTGACGATGGATCGACTCAGGACCGTACTACGAAGTAAAAGTGGTGCTGCTTAGTGAGAACTTGGGCGGGGTTCTCCAAACTTTGGACAAGTATAAGACACTGGCAGCATTAAGTACTCAGAGAAAGACTTTGGAGGGATTCTCGCCTTCTTTTCTTCAACATCGTCCCCAAAAGCCCCGTTATGTAGGTGAGTATGATCTCTAATATCTTAAAATTACACTTGAACATTACATAATCTTGGCATTACATCTAGACAATAAATTTATCAACATAAGAAAATCATATGTGATCCCCCTCCTACTCTTTTAAGGCCCTCTTCTTCTTCTTTTCAACTTTGGGAAACCACGTTACTGCATCTTGTTGAGATGGCCGACCGGTCGCTTGACCGGCACTTCTCTCGACCGTCCGTATACCGGGTTATATAGCATGTACTGCTGGGCGCGTGGCGACCGCGGCGAGGGCAGCGCACGCGAGTTGTGTTTGCTCATCGACCCCGCCGTCGCCCCCGTCGTGGACACGATGCGGCCTGCTCCAGCACCACCAGCACCGCCGCCGCCGCCGCCCGCGGGCCCCGGAGGAGGAACGGTAGCGAGGCCTATGTTCTCGTTGGAAGGATGGCGACGAAGCCCAGCCGACGGGCTGATGAAGGGCGGGCTGATGAAGGGCGGCGTGAACCGGGAGTCGAATTCGGTGTGCGCGCTCGGCGGTCCATTGTCGATGCCATCGCTATCTCTAACTCCTGCTGCTCCTGCTCCCTCGTGACGACGCGGCGACGTCTGGACCGACATGCTGTTCGGCCGGGCAAGGGTGCTGGTGCTGCCCGATTCCAATCGAGTGATGGGCGTCCTCCCGAAAGTCGAGGCCGGCGTCGCCGGCGCCGGACCCAACCCTCGGGCATTGCGGTTGACGGGCACGCTGATCGTGGGCGACGGGCGCGTGCCGGTGCCGAAGTCGAAACTCTCTTGCCGGATGTTGCGGACGGCCGGCGGAGGCCCCAGTACGGGTAAGGGAGGCAAGGGGAAGCGTGACGAATTGACTATTTTCCGGTCCGACGACCTTCTCGGAAGAGTCTGTTCCCGCAAGCTTGGTTGTCGCTGGAATTCACGTTGCTGTTGCAGCGGCTGTTGGCTTTGCGGCTGCTGGTTCTGCGGGTGTTGGGATTGCCTCCAGAACGGCAGCATGGAAGAGCGCCGCCGGAACGACCGCACAAACGATTGTCTCCTGGCCGATAGACTCGATGGTGGCCGACCGGATTGTCGACGAGACATCCGCGCCTCCCGGTACGCCGCGATGTAGTCGAATGAGTTGGGAAAGGCTGCTGGCATGTATGGTCTCTTGACCTTCTCAATGGGCCTGCGGCTTTGGGGGTCCTGGTCTTTCTTCTTCCTCCTCGCGTAGAAGATGGAAGAGAGCAGGCCCGCGAGGATGATGACGAGACCCCCCACGCCCCCGATAACTCCGGCGAGGATCGTGGACGTGTTATTGTTGCTGTTTTCGTTGGATGGCGCCGGCGCCGGCGAAGACGTGCTGCCGGCCCCGGCTGCGTTGGATGTGGTCGTCGTAGGCGAGCCAGCTGAGGCAGGATTAGCACTGGACGGTGACCGGGGATTCGTGGATGTGGAAGAAGTGATCGTGATCGGTGGTGCGTTACCTCCTCCCGCCGGCAGCGAGTTCTGCCCCGTCGTCGTGGTCGACGTCGCGCCAGCGGCGCTCGTGATGCCCGTGCTCGGCGCGCCGGGCGCGGTGTAGGCCACCGTCAAGAGCTCCTTCTTGGACCCGCACGCGAACGCCCGGAAGCCGGAGTAGGGCGAGTCGGTCGCGTACGAGTACGTGACGCAGCTGGGGGCCGTCGACGCCTGGCAGAGCAGTGTGTACGGCAGCGTCGATGTCGATATGGACGCGGCGTCTGTGGAGTCGATGCAGGCCGTGGCAATGTTGCAGGCTTGGATGTTGCTGGAGCTGCAGCAGCCCATCGCTTTGTTGCTGTCGTTGACGATACATTGCGAACTGCCGAGACAGACTATGGCAGCTGAGGCTATAGGTATCCGTCAGCGACGTGGCATGCGAACAGTGAGTACACTGGACATTCAGACTTACGAGACGTAGTTCCTGTAAAATACCCACAGGTGCTTGTGCCTGCTGCTCTCTTCAGCAACTCGTGCCTGAGTATAGCCTCCGCGGGACCAGGGGTCGGCTTGGGTGTCCATCCCAGCGAATTTGAAGCATGGTTGCTGCTGCTGACCGTCGCTTTCGCTGGCTCCCATTTCTGCCCATTACTGCTGCTTCCCCTGAACCACTTGGCGTCGGTGACGGATGTAGTGGCTGCTGCTGCACCAAGGAGAGCCGCGCGCTTCATGATGGACTGCGCTGTAGGATAACACCTAACATGGTCGAAGAAAAGAGCGACAAGAGCCAGAAAGACCTCCTCCGATTGCGAGGAACGGGGAACGAAGCATCCTTAGGTACTCGGGTGCTTTCTGGCAGGAATAGTTTCATTACGCAAACAGTTGTTTGTTACGGCACTCAGTCCCACGATCCCACGATCCAGCTCAAGTAAGTTCGACTAGATCAATTCCGCCCAGCTACGAGCTTCTCCTTAATCTGCGGCCCAAGCACTACCAGAACAGGCACAAGGCCAAGGTTCCGCGCGGTCGATTCCGCTAAAGCACTTGCTGGAGATTTACTGTGCTCTAGCGGCAGCTCCGGCATGCTTCTTTACACTGACATCTCAGAGCTTGCAATGATCATGGCCGGAAAGCGTCACTCCCAGGACAAGCTACTACTACTACTACTACTACTACTACTGCTACTGCTACAGCAATACAACGCTGTACGGCATGCTACTACTATTTGACTCATCCCGGATCAGGTCTTTCGCATATTGACAGTTGCCATCAACAAACAATGAGCTGTCGTACCTGAAATTACGATATATAATCTCCAGACCGGGTAATTTCACAACGCCGAGCAAGACGGATTAAACTGCCTTCACCATGGATCGCGATGAGGACATCAGAATGGAAATCCCCTTCGCATAGACAGAGAAAGAGAGCAAATAACGGCTGAGATATACAGGACACGCCCTCATCTTAAACTTGAATCTACTCCTTCAACGGTTTTTGCCATTCTTCCTTTTTCTCCTCATGAGCTTCCAGGGACACAAGATCCAGTACTCATCGAGCGACTTTCCACAGCAGCTACTTTCCACGTCGTGTTAGCCGGTGGCAGGAGGCGTTCGTACTTGGTTGACGAAGGCTCCCTAGGGCATTGCGAGAGTTCGACCCGAGCGGCCCGACTAAGACCCAAGAGGCCTACTTGCGGCTTCGACTCGAAACAGCCGGTGGCAAAAACTGACAACACCTCGCAACGGGTTTTTGATTGCTCTTTCAATCCGGGCGCCTGTTCTTTCTAGGTGCTGATACAGTCGGTGCGGAAGGGGTCACGCATGGTGCTGCTGCTGCGGACGCCTCCCCGTAAATTGGGTGCCGTGATGAGAGTGAGGCCAAGAAAAGTACCATGGGCCTTCTCTCTCTCTCTCTCTCTCTCTCACCCTCTCTCTGTGTGTGTGCCCACATGGTGTATGTGATGCGGCAAGTTGCAGGATTCTTCGCCATCCAAGATGAGGCGCAGGAATGGATGAAGAAAGGAGGAGCTTTGATTTGGTTTCGTAAACCGCAGCTGTCACTTCCTTCGCCCTGCATGAATGTGAAGAAGATCCATCGTTCGTTTTGGCCACCTGCCGCCCCCTCAGGACTGACACACACACACACACACACACACACACGACATCCTCCACACTGGTCTAGAACGACAGGCTGGGGCGTATGCATCTTCCCCATCAAGATCATGGCCACTCCTACGTACCACCCTAACCACGCCAAACCGCACCACCTCGCTGCTTATAACCCATCCATTTGGGTTATGTGCTCGCGTGTGTTCGTATATGCCTGTGTTATGCAATGATCTGATGCTGATCTACTACGTAGTGATGCAAGTCAGTCAGTATGTATGTGCGTACATGCATACATGCATATGATAGGGTAGGTAAACAGGTGGGAAATGTGACGTGATAGACAGGTAAGCAAGCTCTCACGAAGTGACATTGCATATTCATCTACTTAATCAAGTCACGACGAAAAAGCGCTTGCCTGCATTCGACCTTTTATGCAGTTCCCGACCCTCTGGATCGCCCACCCGATGCAACCCTCACTAAGATATGTGCCCCTCATGTAACGCCATTCCATTCGTCAAGCACGGAAAGCAAAAGTGCGACAGCCTGCGTTTGACATCGCGAGAAGAATGGAAAAGAAGAAAGGAAATTTGATAAAGAGTGTGATTTGTATAACGGAAGAAGCCGTCTTATTTCTTTGGCCCGCGGAAAACATGCCATTTTCTTACGACCGCCAAAGAGCTTAGCGCGTACAAGGGCTTCGTTCTTCTTCATCGAGGTCGACCGGTATACATGGGAAGAGGGCTCAAACTTCACCAACAGCCGCAATAGCGATTGACATGTAAAATCGACGGGTATGGAGCCGACATGGTCAAGTGGCGCGTCGCATAGTGACTGCGTGTAACTCACGGAGGCCGACTTCGCTCGGGACCTTCGATATTGTTCTTTCACGGCCTCGACTCGAACATGATATCTTGCAAGGGCACACATTCGCTTCACTGTTCTGGGCTGACGCGCGTCTGCCTTAGCTGTTCCGTTGCAGCGGCCTTCTAAGCGGCCCTAGGACTCTCTTCCACGAGAGTTGCCAAAGCTATGGCTCGCATATCAGTAGAGTAGCATGGGGATCAACGGTCGTACCCAATGGTCGAAAGAGTATACAATCGGATTTAGTCGCTGTTTTAACCGTTCCCTATAAGCAGCAGGGGGTTTGTTCCCAATCCGTCATCCTACCCCCGGCACTGGTGTGTTTGTGTGTGTGTGTGTGGGAGGTCTGAGCGAATCGAATCCCGTCAAGCGTCGGAGAGGATCAACAAGTGAGGCTGAGCGCCTCGATTGACAAGATCCCAGCTCTCCTGCTCAGATCGGCCAGGGACGTTGCATTGCGGACTTGCGGAATGCGGCTCTCGCCCCTGTCAAGCTGCAAGTCCAAGCAAGCAACAACACCAGAAAAAGTCTGGTACGCTTATATGCTGCTTGCCCATTACGGCCAGGCACGCGCGGCGGGAGCCAGGAGGCTATTTTACCTGACGCTGTTTGGGAATGTGCTATAGCATCACACAGGGGCTCAGTGATATTGCACGAACGGTTCACATGCCGGGACAGCAACCAGCATCATGCACCACTGTCGATCCTTGTTATATTCGGATTACCAATGAGCGCTCGTGGGTAGCTGACAAGCTCTGTCATCGTTAGATTGTCTCAGATACCTGTTTTTCGGGGGCTAAGCCATATCGAGGTGGCGTGTCAACATACCACGCTCTTGGGTGACACGGATGAGTCTTTCATTGCGCCGTTGGAGAGTGTGTTGCACATTCATCAGTTTCCCGCCTCATGGTCAATATGATTCTTACCTCATACTATGAACCCTGGTAGCTTTTGCTGCGCGCCGTTTCCCTGCGTGCGAAATCGGCGGACAGAAAATAAAACTGCAGATACAAGTAGTCAGCAGCAGGACATACATATTTGCCACTTTAGCATTTGGGCATGCGTGACAACCAAACTACAGTCACGAATATGTCCGCGAGGCCGGGTACAGGCCCCGCCGACCGAGGCTGCCGCATATCGGTTTTCGCATTTGCAAAAGGCCAACGGCCTAGGGTCTCCCCCTCCGCGTGATACAAAAATGAGACAGATAGGGCCGTCTATGCAGGAGTGTTACCGCGGGGCACCATAAAGCTATCCCCAAGATCTGGTTCGGGGCCTGGCGGTCAATCAGGTGCTTGCCGAACAGACCGAGCAAGTGGGCTTTCCCCAGCACAGCCCACGAGGCTGCTTGCCTAAAATTCCACTCCTCACCCACTAAGGGGTTTCCGCAAGGGGCTGCCGATATGCATATGTAGGAAGATGATATAGGTGCAAATGCCTCAAACAGAAGCCCATTGTAACGGTTCAGCGGTCTGGCCCCCGAAAGATCGTCACGTATAGCCTCCACATGGACTGACAGGGCCCGCAACCGTCCGCGACACGTGCGTATTTTCCGAATGCGCATAGGCGCTCTTACAGCACACTGCATGTTTTGGATGATGTTGCCATGCTACTTCATCGCCAGAATGCAGAAAAAGCCTTGGAATATCTGTAACCGAGTCCCCAGGAGGTGCAGCATGCTGAGCGACGTCGCTAATCGGCAGCGTTATCATCGGTGTGCCGTGCGTGCCCGCGGGGATCCCCTTCGTTGCTTACCCACGGACGATTGGCCCAGGTTTGGGCCTCGTTGCGCAAAGATGCATAGCGATGTCCGGCTTGCGCACGTTCAGGCCATACGAGTGGAGGATTCCCATAACTCATGAGCCTCGTTTTGGATCCCCAGGTCGCACCACCGCGGGCAGCAACAACTCCCTTTTTGAGGCCGGTACAGCACACACGATCACAGCCTGTGCTACCAGGCAGCTGGCGTACAATTCGCCAGTGGCTGCCTTTTTCAGGGTCCTTGGTGATCCCTGTGGGTGCGGATCTGGTGCGGCCCCTAGGCCCCCTCTGAACAGTGCAGAAAACGGCGGGCATAGCACCGATAGCGAATGAAAAGCCGCTAAGGGATATCTTCTCTGTGAGTGGTACAAATGTGCCCGAGATGGAAATCTCAAGCTACTGCTTCAATAGTTCGATAGGAGGTAGGTAGAACATGAGAAAACCGGAACGAGGACAGTCGAATCACCCACGGAAGATCGACAAAAGGAAGCATGGGGGAATTCGTTGCGGGCCTCCTGTCACGGCCGCACATTGTCGTTGCCTTACCCCGACTCAGCTGTGCCGAGGTCGATATTGTCTATGTGCTTGACGAATGCGCGACCCCCTCGCACCTGTGGGCACATCGGGTTGCCCAAATGTCGATTCCAGAGCAAGACATTCTGTCCCCTACATTAGTCCACCCAAGCAACGGCGCCGCCGCGAGCCTACCTCATTGGATACATGAGCAGGCGAGATGCCCAAGTAGCACACATAGGGCCAATGCTACAGATTGTACCCCGAATTGATCAAAAGGGTTTGACCTGGACTGGCCAACGACACAGACATGTCGAGGGCTCTGTATGCCATATGGGGGTGATGCTGGATTGAATCCAATAGAATGGATGGGAAGGATGTTTGAGGATGTTCTGATGAGACTTGAATGTTTCCGAACTGTACGTGTCCTTGGTAAGTACATAGGTAGGTAGGTAGGTAGGCAAGTATAGCAGAGTTGATCGGTACTGAAGGTGCAGGTCATTTCGAGTTACAGCGCTGGAAGAAAAGAAAGAGCCGCATTGCCAACTAACCTGTTTTGATATCGTCATGGAGCAATTTGCTGCTGTCTGACAAGCATGTAAAATCAAATGTTTTGCTGCACTGGCGGTGATGACATAAGAATCGGCTGACGGGTTTCAATTGATTGTAATACTGGAATGGAATACGATGGGAATCGGTCAAGGCCAGATCCCGGGAAAGAGCAGGCGCGCAAGAGATCTCACTTTCGCGTCCAGGCTGCGTGCCTGCTGCATCCAAATAGGCCTGGAAACCGGGCCCTGTCATTTTGGGAGGGACCCTGTAATGCTGCCCTGTGTGCGATCTGCGGGCCAGTTGACACCCATCACCAAGTTCCAGACCAATTGAAATGGGCTGGCGCTGGGGGTACTTGGGGCGTGGTACTCGACACTTGCACAGCGCCGCACCGAGACCATTCCGGAATCCGTCTTCTCCTTCTCGCTGGCTACGAATGGCAATTGATATGCGTATTTAGCGTATGCATCTACGGTAGTGAGGTTGCGTTGCGTGCCATGGGCAGCCAAGCTCCAAGCACTGTAACGACATGCAGTCATCGGACATACTGACACACATACTGACTGACAGAGCCGTGGGAAGAAGAAAAAAAGAACATCATCAGCAGAACAGGACCCTTTGAAAGAAAGAAAAGAAAAAAAAAGAAGCAAAGGAGAAGTAGAAGTCGTGACGTGACAGCTTGGATGGGCCGGAAACCCGCTGTCTCCTCCGACCTGCATTCGACATGGACCCTGGTCGAGACACGACCACAATTGGCCTTTTGGACCCTTCAAATCTGTTCCTTTCTGATAGGTATCCCTCCCTCTTTTCCCAGATAGTCGATGCTTGCAGGCATTTTCGCCATTTCTTTACGATTATGACCATATGCTCGTTAGGGTAACCTACTCGCCTTGATTTCTCTGCGTCCTTGCATCTCCGGTTTTCACCTGCACGTCGAAATGACTCTCTTTCTCTCTCTCTCTCTCCCGCCCTGTGCTCTTTGGCTCGCTCGCTCACTCAGTTCGGTCTTTTCCTGGTCGTCTTACCCTGCCCAGTACACCTGGCAACTGGAGGTAAGCTTGATGGTCCTCCACCCTGCCCTGCCGATGTAGCATCAGAGCGTGTGTCCCGTCCACAACCCGGTTGCACCCCGTTTGCAAGGCGAACGAACTGATTTGCGCCAGCCGTCATGATCCCTGTGCCGGATTTGACTGGCTCATGTACCTAGATGCAGCAATCTATGACATGCTACCGGCCACTTCCCGATGACCCGCAGCCATGTCAACCAGGCATGTTTGGCCGGCCGGCGTGCTTTCAGAAGAAGAAATACAGGCCTGCATCAATACAAAACACACTGACTTACTGGCAACTTATGGGTCCAGGCTGGTTTGGTACCCCTGGTAGGGAGTAAGGAAGTAGCCATGTTGTCACTCCCACCTATTTCACCAAAGTCCACAGTATTACATACTTACATGCATACCTACGGCGCTGCGACCAGGGGCAAGCCGTTTGTCATGTAATGAGCTCCGAAGCGGTGGCTTTTCTAGCTTCAGATCCCTTTCTCTCTCTGGCTGCCTCTCCCTCACCGTCCGTTCTACTAGGTACCCCGTCGACCAATGAGTAAGTGTATCTGCACACTGATACATACAGACTTACTTCCTAAGTTAGGTAGATATCACTGTGAGTTACGGGACGCCTTCGTCTGCTTGCTCGCTCGGCACACAAGCGTGATCGGCTGCTCCACCACCATATAACCTACATACTAATACTACTGCCGCCCGTCTTAGCAGCTTAGTTACGCGGCGCGGCTCCCCCAGTGGCGCCAGATCTAATACTACCTACATGTATACATGCCACCTTGTACCTGGCCTCTAATAGAGTAACCCAGATGCTCATCTGGAATTTAGCTACTCGACCAGCGACGGGCTCTTCTCTCCAACCATCATCGTGGCCTTGTTTTTTCTTTCTCTATTCTTTCTTTCTTTCCCTCCCTCCCAATGATTATTTATTTCCGCTCGAAACTAATTTCCATCCATGTATACTGGCTTGCCACTATCCGCTGAGATTCCGCGCCACCTCTGTTTTCGTCGTACCCCGAAATAGTCGGCTGTCGCTGTTGGCGTTGTGTTGTACCCAGTATATATTTGAGAGAGAATCTCCCAGCGTCGGGAGCTTTCCTTCCTACAGCGTCGGGTACAGCCAGTTCTGCCGTCAGCTGTTAAATAGGACTCGGCCGCCTCTCTCCACTTACTTACTCGACACCGAGAACTCCACTGAGCGTACCTGAGTCAGGCCAGCGTGCTCGACACTGATTTGGTGTACCAAATATCAAGTTCATGCGGCTAACACCTTCGCGATACATATATACTTGGCTCCTCACGCTGCTCGCTACCACTACTGCTCCCACCAAACTTAGTTCCTGGCCTACAGCTGCCTTTCCAGCCACTCATCGTCCGGGTAGCCACTTTACCCATCCAGACGAGCAGGCAGACCATCCCCAATCCGTGTTATTAGACACCATCGGAGTGCGGGTTGTCCTTTAAAGTTCGCCGCGGTTGCCCCCGAATTCTACCCTTACATGGCCATATATCCCATATTCGACGCTCGATGATTACCTTTGCCCGACTTCCTGGAAATCAGCTATCTTACACACTGACTAACAAGTCATGGCCTTTCATCCACATGGAGGCGGTGGGCCATCCTCGTTTCCCATGTTCCATTACCCCCATGCCCAGCCCTCGCCGCAGCCGTCCGGATCGGGTGCTACTGCTGGAGCACGGGGTGGCGGCGGCGGCCCGGAGATGCCTCCGTCCAGTTTCTTCCCCATGGAAGAGAACCAAAATCAGTTCGACATCCTCGAGTGGTATCCGCACTTCCAGTCGTGCGTCCGCTACTTCCTGGATCACGCGCAGCACTCCCCGCCCGTCCAGGCCGTGGCCGCCTTCATCAACATCCAGCTCCCGTTCCAAAAGACGCAAAACCCCGTGGTCACCTCGAGAATGAGCGGTGGCTCGCCCTCGGCGATGCCGTCCCCGACCTCGCGCGCGTCAGGCAAGTTGCCCATGCCGATGGCCAGCCCCAACCAGCCGCCCGCCGTCGTGACGCTCAATCCCTACATTCGGCGGCTGGTGGTGACGGGGTTCGACTTCCCCGCGGTGCTGCACGGGTTCTTCGGGGACAGCTGGGCGCTGGGCATCGGCCCCATGCACGAGGTGGAGCGGCGCAACTACCTGTTCGCGGCCAAGAGCGCGAGCTGGCTCGACGTCAAGGCGCACTACGACATGGGCGAGGAGCAGACCATCCCGTTCCTGCGGCCGCTGCAGAACGTGACGGAGAAGGAGATTGTCAGCGCCGAGTCCAACTGGAGCGAGTGGCTCGCGATGCAGGACTGGATGGTCGGGCCGAGGTCACCAGAGGTTGAGAGAAACTCTCCTGTCCAACATATCAAAATGGAAGATGCCTGACCAGCTCTACAGTAATGCTTCGTCTGTTCGTCTACGGCCCGATCGCATTCTGGTAGAGGAAGAGGGAGAACCTGTCCAGCAGGAGGTCGAGACGACGGTCATAACGACGGTCAATAGGCCAATCTCCCTGTCAACAACTTTGTGCGATCTTTTCTTCTTCTAAGCAAGCGATTATCTATATTGTACGATCAACTTTGGGGCGGCTTTAGTGCATTTGGGTTGGGGTTTTTGTTAGACAGCCTCCAGTCCGAGGTTTGGATGGCGTGCGAGAGGGAGCATCAAATCGGACATGGGCTGGCTGAGTCTTGTTGGTCATTATCTTCAAAAATGGGGGCTCTGCTGATAGAGGAGGAAGAGGAGGAAGGGGTGCCGTTCCATTGGATCTGCAGCGAAGTGCACACTCGGAAGCGGCATGCCGCATCTGGCGTACATGTACGCATGACATCCCGCCAGTGGCTCCCCTGGGATGACGAAGCTGGAATAGCCAGAGAGACTATGGCCCAATGTAGTGAGCTATGCATGACAGGAACAACAGCACTGCATGCAGCTGGTCAGCTGGGAAATGAAGAAAAAAGAAATTTCATCTTGCAAGTCTACTACGTGTTCAGCTCTCAGGGCTGGAGATCTATCTGCATGCAGTTGATGTACATGGCAGAGCCGCGCTTGACCATCACGTTATTATTATTAGCCCGTCCCTATTGATCATCTCCTGTCCGCCCCCCAAAACCCACATCAGCATTTACATGCGACATGTCAGTCAGTAGGTAGGTAGATACGAACCCGATCCTGAGTATGCGAAGCTTGGGGTCTCGCTTCCATGCTACAAGCATGGTGTCGAGATGCGCAGGATGCTAGATACATTATTGATAATTGATACTACCATTGTTTCTTACATGAAGTCGATTTTGAGACGGAAGACACTTGTATATTCTCCTTGCTGGTGGTAAGCTGGGATCAGTAATCAAGAGGTTGATCTTGACTGGTTTGGATCTCACTGGCAGTCTAGGCCGTGCGGCCGGCGCCTAGAATCTGAGGAGCCGATTGACTAAACGGAACTCGAGATTCAAGAGCTGGGATTGGTCAGTAGACCTGATCAAAACATCAACCTAGCTTTCAGCCCATTACCAGCTCCAATCCAGCCTCGCAAGGGCCAATACGTTCGCAATTCCGAGCAGAACTATCACTATTAATTAGTCTTCTCTTGACGTTTGGTCTCGGAAGCTGCCAGCGACAGCGGTCGCGAAACGACTGGGGGAATTTGCACGTGCGCAGTGCGACGACACAAACGCTATCAAATGGATACTATATCCCGGCGGCCATAGGCTATCGCAGCACCCCGTTTCTTTAGCTCTCGACGAAAGAGAACGACAAAACACCAAGGATCCCCGATCGACAGACATGGAGATGGATCTCGGGCTGCAGTTTGGCGAGGGCCCTCCGAAAGCGTCGCCGACGGGGGAACAGCAGCAGCAGCAGCAAGGCCGCAACCATGCCAACCAGGCGACGGACGTGTGGGCAAGGTTCCTGGACCAGTGTTTGATCCAGCGCATCGACGAAGACGTCTTCGCGTCCAAGGTCTCGGTCCTGTCCGCCCGAAGCCCGATCCCCCCGCCGCCGCCGCCGACATCCTCCTGCGGCCCCAGCCCGCGAACCGCGACTGCCTCGACCCGCGCGTCCCGCGATACATGCACGTCCTGATCGAGCGGAAGCTGATCGACACGCCCTCGATCCTGAACGCCCTGTACAAATACTCGACCTCCCACAACCAGGCCGAGGCGACGGGCCAGAACCTGGCCGCGCTCGGCGAACATGCGCCGGCCGGCATGCGCTGGAAGAGCTCGTACGGCCAGGAGGAGACGATATTCTACCGCCTCACCAAGGCCAACGGGCTGGGCACCTGCGTCCGGTCGGCGCGCGAGAGCCTCGAGGTCTGCAAGGCCATCGCCAAGTGGATGGTCCTCTTCACCTCGGCCGCGGCCGCCTTCTCGCAGGAGATGATGGGCCAGCTGCACCTGGCCGAGTCGCGCGACGACATGGAGACGTCGCGCGCCGCCTTCGTCATGCTGCTGCTGGGCGTGTGCGAGAACCAAATCGTGCTCAAGGCGCTCAGCCGCCCCTTTGCCCAGGACGCGCGCAAGGCCCTGTCCGAGAGCCTGGCCAGCTTCGTGCCGTCCATCATGCAGAACGCGTCCCAGATCGCGGCCCGCCTCGAGTTCTTCCGCACCGAGACCCTCGCCAGCTTCGAGCCGGCCGACAAGAAGAAGGAGGCGGCCAATGCGGAAATCGACGATATTCTCGACTCCACGATGGGACTGGATAACTTTGTGATTCCCGAAGTTCCGATAAGTAATTCTCGGGCCGGACTTTATATCTACCTGAACGCATGCGTAAGGCGAAATCCTCGGAAACCATGTACCTTATATGTGACTTTTGCTGACATATCCTATCAGATGGTTGGACGACCGCTTATAGACGATGCAGCCTTCTACAGCTACTTACACAACCGGTACAACGTATGGCAAGATCCCTTGTCCGTTCAAATACGCAATTTGACTAAACGCAATCTAGGGTGATATTCAAACTACAACGATCGACCTCATATTGGCCTCGTTCGATGTTCTCGCCAATGCAGTATTCCGCAATGAGGGTCAGAAGACTACACATCTGATGAGGTCGTACTTAACCAATAAGTTGCCCATACTGCTTGCGACCCTGGCAACGTCGATGTTTCCGCCCGTAACATCACAGTATTGTATTACGGAGGCGCTTTCCCACGTCGACACCAACGCCTTCCCCACGCTGTCAGCCATGTTTGAGGTGACCAACAACAACAACGCCTTCACGGATAGTGTCCGGCAAGATTTCTGTTTTGCTTGTTGCTTGCATGGTCTTATCCCCGAATCGGCCATTGAAGGCCTGTTGGGTGAAATCACATATCAGACTTTACCGGCCGGCGGCCGCTATAACAAGGAGACGCTGGTGCAACAGTGTATGACTGACCCGGAGAGAGTACAGAGCCTTGTAGGAGAGTTGGATAACATGGATGGCAACGTTGGTGCTGTTTGCCAAGCCCTGACTGAGGTAAGTCTTTTGGCTACATTCACATGATCTAAGCGAGACTACGGACTAGTACTAATAGCATCCTTCAAGGTTATTGTACGATTATGTCACAGCAAGGAGACTATGTCGTTGAAGCAATTGTGTGGCCAATTAGCTAAGAAGCCGTTGGCATTAGATGTCATTCTGCTATTTGAGAAGCCCGTCGTGTTCTTACATCCATTATGCGAACTACTCGACAACTGGCGGTATGACGACGACCAGGGCGAATACCAGCCTGTGTACGAAGAGTTCGGATCCATCTTGCTGCTCGTTCTGGCCTTTTCCTCGAGATACAACCTTTCAGTCGCGGATCTCGGCGTTCGGTCGCCAGAGTCCTTCATCGCCAAGCTCTTGATTGGCGGAAACATCAGCAAACCGCTCGAGGACCTTTCCGAGCAGCAGCAAGGGCACCTGCGAGGATGGATCCAGGGGCTTTTCGATAACGAGAGCGGCGGCCTGGGTGACGAGCTAATGTCGTCATGTCCTCCCCAGGATTTCTACCTGTTGGTTTCGACTCTATTCTACCAGACAGTTCTCGCGCTCAGCACAGATCGCTTGAGCGAAGAGAGCCTCAAGAGCGGCGTCGAGTTTCTGGTCGACACCTTCCTCCTCCCGTCTCTCGTGCTGGCCATTACGTACATGTCCAATCAGCTCAGGACAACTAGGAGCGCTGAGCAGAAGGCGGTCATTCAAATTTTGAACCTTATCCTACTTACGAAACAAGGCTCCAACGAAGCACAGAGCCTCTTATCCGCCGTCCTGAACTTGGTGGCAAAGCCGCTAGACCATTCGCTCCGATCGTACCAGCGCCAGAATCCCACCAGCCAAGAAGTCGAGCCCCTGCTCAAGGCTATTAAGGACAATGTGAAGGTGTCGAGACGGACCGGCGGCGCCGACCACAAGGAGATCGAGCAGTGGACCAGCAGCACTCAGAATGTTTCTCTAGTCGCTTCACTACGGCAAGTGCTGCAAGGGTTTGTGCAATGGGGCATGAACCCTGGCATGAACATCATGCCGACTTCCTACACACACCGCCAGATGCTTGTTGCCCTCAAGATCCTGGGGCCCAAGAGATTTTTGCAGGTGGTTCTGGAGGAAGTCAAGCAGCAGACCGATGCCGGCAGTGCTAGCATTGTGTACGATGTGGCGACGGCTCTAGTATGTGCGCCGGACGTGACGAATATCCCTCCGCCGCCAGCCCCTGCCATGCTCGGCGACCCCACTCATCAGATGCCACCTCCCCAGCAGACCCGGGTCTCGCTGCGGCAGGCTCTGCGGTGGGAGGCTGAGGATTTCAAGAAGATCCAGAAGTCCGACCCGGTCATGGCCGAGATCGTCGTCCGACTGTATAGGAGAGTCGAGACGCAGATGGTGATGCCGGAGCCGCCGCAGATGTTGCAGAACGATCTTTCCCTTGGAATTGATGAGAGTGCGGCGGCGTCCCTGGGCGATGCCCTTGCTGCCGCCGGTAACGATGGGCTGGTCACGGACGATGCGAGCACGAATCATATGGACCTGGACTTGGGAGGACCCGGCGACATGAATTTGGATATGACGTCTACGGGCAGCGGTGGGCTTGGTGTCAGTGACGATGACATCTTTGGAAACCTGGGCAGTCTTGGAAATGGCACCGACCTTTTGGATGGGTGGGATAGCATGGACTTGTCATAATAAATACTGGATGAATGAGTGGATGGCACACATAATATTGTTATCAATTTGCCAAGTTGGATAAGAAGGAAGGGAGCAGGAGGGGGGAAAAGAATTAAAAAATAAAATGCAAAAAGCTCAGAGTAGGGGTATTCGAACTGCATTCCTCTGGGTTGACCTGACGAAAGCCATCGCTGCTCCTCAGTGGGTGTGCAAGTGAATTTCCTACCTTACGAAAAACGGAAGGTTCGGTTTTTACAACCAGACCGGGTGGCGAACTCCCTGGTTGGTCTGGTGGAAAAGGCAGTTATTTAGATATTTAAGGGTAGGTAGGTACCTGAATTTTGCAATGCTGTCTGGTCCCTATTGTGGTGGTGGTGCCTGGATTGTGGTTGATTGATGCCTTGGGCTTCCCCCTGAGCTCGAGCTCACAGCACCTATCTCACCTTGCCTACCACACCTTCAGGCCAATCCCCTTCGGCAGCGGTGCCTCAAGTAACTTTCCTACCAAGGCGGTATCACACTTGGATGGAATCGCCACATAGATACTTAAATAAACAGTCGAACAAACGCTACAACTGGAATACCTAGATTGTGTGGCTGTTATTGTATCTATGGACGACCACTGGTCAATTTTCCTCCTACTCCTTTGGGTTTATTGGTTGCTGCTGGATTGCCAGTACTGGCGATGGAACCCGTAAACGGACATGTATCTTATTTGCTTTGAAGTCTTGATTGTGTACTAATAACTTGCTCCATACAGACCGCCCGAGCAGCTACTGCTTCTATTTCATATCGGCCCACGACCCCAAAGTAAACTGCGAATTACACATATTGGTCAACTCCCAATCCTCAGCCCCCATCTCGCCCTGCATCTTCTCGTCACCCCTTCCGCCACAGAGACCGGCCACGAACATGGTAGCCATGAAATGGTCATCCGTGCCGTGGGCGTCGCGGTACTTGGGATGCTTCATCAAGCTCGTGATCTTGCGCCGCAGCAGCGGGCCGCCGGCCCCTGCTTCTTGCTGTTCCGGATCACGCGCCCGCACACGGCCTCGTCGGCGGGCACGCTCTCCTCGTGGCCCGGGCAGAAGGCCGAGACGACCTCCTGCCGGAAATCGAGCGCCCAGGGCTCGGGCGGCGTGGGCTGCGCAAAGTTGTCGCGATACCGCAGCATGGGGCCCCAGACGTTGCGGTACAGGTTGTGGACGGCGCCGCCGGAGCCGACGAAGAGGGTCTTGTGGCGGTTCCAGTCCCTCAGGGGCCGCAGGGCGGCGCCGACGCTCATGTGGAAGTGCGGGTCGTAGGCCTGGTTCATGCTGAGGATGGTGGTGGGCGGGCAACCCTTGGGGAACATGCGGATCAGCACGAGGTAGGTGTCGTGGATCCAGTCGAAGGCGGCGTCGGGCGCGCTCGGGATGCCCGCGGCCGCGAGGGTCAGCTGCAGCGTGGGGACGTAGGGTAGGTCCGGTTTCAGGGCGTAGGACTGGTACTTGCTTGGGTGCACGTAGGCGACGGGGGACTTGCCCGGGTTCGGGTGCGCGGAGATGAGGATGCCGGGGAGGGAGGTGGCCCAGTGCGCGCCCTGTGGTTATTGTTAGTTGTTTGCTGCCTGTGGGATGGGATGGATGGATGGGGGTGAATGTGTTGAGGAATAGGAGAAGCAAAAGCATGAACCTACCATCATGACCACATGCTCGACGCCGTGGGCCAGCGCCTCGTCGCCGCACTTCTTCCAGTAATCCGCCGAGGCGGACTCCTCGCCCAGCATCATGGTCGAGCCGTGGGAGAAGAGATGGACGGGAGCCATGGACCCTTCCTCGTCTCGTTTACCAACAGCCATGGCGTATTATGTGTCTTTTTCTTTTCCTTCCTTTTCTCTGTTTATCTCACTCTCTTAAGTGCTAAATGAGATAGCTACGTTGCGATGCCGCTGGCTTTGAGATGGCTTGATAGACAGCAAGAATTGGGTATTGTCGTGAGTGAGTATGAGCCAACTATGGGACACAATGTGAAAATGTCGTTGCTGTAGATAGAGCCAGTATGTCAGATCTTCGGTACGGAGTATTGGCTGGATAACACGTACAACAGACACTGCGTTTCACTACCGAATACTGCAACCGAATTCCCAAAGGTGGAAGTTACTGCTCGGCTGCGACTATAGAACACCACCCGTCTGTCTGCTTATCTTACTCGCACATGTACACCTTACAGGATCAGATGCAAGAAAGCCAAGCGCATGCAATGCATTGCAATCCTCTCCCGGCTGCCGGGTGGGGGCGCATGGGGTCATGTAATGGGGATGCAAGGGTCGCGCTCTCCTAAAGCTCAACGGTCAACGGTTTTCATTCCGACCGGGATTCCCCAATTCAGCTTTAGAGCGTTTCTCCCTCCACTTCCCCTCCCGTAGCGGCGGCTCGGCTGGGACCACCACCACCCCCGAGGCAAGCAGTTGGCTGCACGAATGACCACTCTGCTCTGTCATGATGTGTCTGTAATGTCATCATGCCATATATCGTAAGAGCAAGATTGAAATGAAATCTGTCCTCGTTAATCTTGTCGATGTCTATTGATTGCGAGACGGGTGGTACTACAACCACACTGCAGGTAAAGTTTGATTGCACGAGTATCACCCTCCACCTTGCCGAGAACGCCCCAGAACATGACAGGAAGCGAAGTGGGCAATCTAAGAGAGTTTCGACAAGAAAGTCAGACAAGGTGCCAAAACACACAAGACACAATTCTAATTCATTGATCACCATCTTCGGTTCTTTCGGGGTCCGATTCGTTGATTTCGTAGAGACGAGCGCGCAGTGGTACGGCGCAGGTAGGGGTCACCGTACTCACGCTGTGGTGATGTATGGTCATGTAGATGCCTTCTGCTATGGATATTTTTTCAGATACCGGACAACGAAGATTGTTTTAATTAAGCTACAACAGATGTAGATACATGTACAAGTCATAACCTTTTGCACGGCCAATACCTATCTATTGCTGCCTCCAGCGTAAAGCAAACTCTATAGCCTTCCTTGATGTAATCCAAGTCGTGTACCCCACGATAGGTAGGATGCCAAACAAAGTTATGCTGGCCATAGTCAAGAACCCGGCCTCGAAAAAGCCGAGCTGCTCGTTCTTGGGCTGTCCCGTGGGCTTGAGCGGCTTGACCGCCAGGGCCCGAATGGCCGAGGGAGTTATCTTGTTCTTCGAGTCCCGTGCCAGCAAGCCCGCGGCCTTGGTAAAAGCCTCCGGCAGCGGTTCGACGTACTGTGGTCGCGCCACAGAGAACATCCCCTTGCTGTACCGGTACAAGTAATCTGCATCGTGGGCGGTGGGCGCGGCTGGGCCTACGAGCAGCTGCACGGGGATCTGGTTTAGACAGGAGACGTGGCAGGGCAGGTGGTGGGCGAGGTATTTGGCAGAGGCTGGGTCGGCGAAGAAGTAACCCGCGAGAAGGGGGTTCCTGCAGATTTTGTTAGACATGATCATCGTTTTCTCCCGAAGGTTTGTCGCTTGGGTTGATCTTACTCAAACTGCTGTGTAAATATCGCATCAACCAGACCGGAGCAGGTGGCAATGGGCAGATACCGACCGCTGATTTTCATGTCCATCAGGGGTGTCGACCTGTAATGACAATGTTAGACTGAAACCAATCGGAACACCTCCACATCCCAAGCCGGGCCACTCACCTATCGAGTATATCGATGAGCTTGAAGTAATTGGAGCCGAAGCTCGAGACTTGCTTCCTATCCTCGGCATCCTTGACCGCTTTGCGGGTCTCCTCGCTCTGGTTCCCGCTGACCTTCCTCGCCGAAGACTCCCTCGCAAAAGCAAGCGTTGCGTACTTGGAGCAGGCCTCGAAGAAGTCCTGCTTCACGAACTCGTTGACCAGCACCAGGTCCGGCGCATAGGGAGAGGTGCCGCCGAAGCTAAACCTCGCGTTCGTGATCGCCTTGGCCGCCGCTTGGATGTCGGCCGTCCGGTCCACGATGGCGACGGTGCGCTTGGTCGTAGAGGAGAGCATCTGGGTTGTGAGACTGGTGTTCGCGCTTGATGATGCGCTCGTCTGGTCTACCAGGAGCGCCGTCTCGAGTATCGAGGAGTCGGCTATGGTCTTGGTGAGACAGAACGTGTTGATATCCAATGCGGCCGGGAGTAGTTTCCGTAGCACCGAGTCCACCTGGAGTAGCGTGTCCTGGAGCTATAGTAGACATCTGTATAAGCAGCTGAACGCCATGATTGCAACATTTTCCCCACTTACCTCGACTATCACACAGTTGCCCGCCGAGATGGCCGCAGCCAGCGGCGTGACGATGGAGTAGAACCGCGTATGGCTCGTCGGCCGAATCACGACGAGTCCCGCGCCGAGCCTCCGCGTCGCATTATCTTTGCCGTGCGTGACGGCGTACTCCTTCTCGTGCTCCTCGGCGAAGTTGAGCGAGTCGTAGAAGTGCCGGACCGCGTCCATGGCCAGGTAGTATTCCGTCTCGACCTCGGCGGCGGACGACTGCGCGTCCTTGGCCAGAGCACTACAAATGCTGCCGGCCTCTTCGCGCAGGCTCGCATGGAGGCTCTGCAGCTGGTTCTGGCGGTACCGGATGTTCTCGGCGCGGCCGTCGGTCACGGCGTCTTGAAGGCGCTCGATGGCGGGGATATCTGGAGACGACGACATTGTGCGGGTTTGATGGTGAGAATCTAACGGCCCCCCTTATTGGTAAAAAAAAGAGCATGAGATCTATATTTTCGCAAGCACAAATTCGAGGAGTCTCATCTATGGCTAGAATTATTCCTTTGAGCGACGATGTGTCTCCAGTTGCGAAAAGCTGCGACACGGGTCTCGTATTCACATGCCCTCCCCGGGAGACTTCGTCCGACCGTCCGCCCACCTTACCCCCCCGAAAAACCAGGGGGAAATGCGACCGGCAAGTGGGGGAGGGTCCGTTTCTCTACGCCTTGTCCCTGCACCCCAGATCCTTCGTCCCCCCCAATGACAGCAAACAGACCCTCGAACCGGGAAGATGCGTCTCGTGTCTCCAATTCGGAAATACGAGACTTTCGACGTTACTTAGGTACAGACTGACTTTATTGAACCTTCTCATGCGACGCTGAAGTCTTGACCTCTTCTTACGGGGCCCCGTTCATCAACCACAACTCATCTATCTCATTGAACGCGAAAGCTGTCAGCTTCCAAACAGACAGACCCGTCGAGCAGCCAAACGGCGACAGAATCCGCGAAGATGTCGGTCACTACCACGGACAACCCCATAACCAGCACCCTGAGCGACACGCTGCAAGACTACGAGATCCGCCTCACGGACGCCCAAGACTTACCCGCCGCGCAAAGACAACAAGCCGAGGAAAATGCACCACTGCTACCACAGTCACAGCAGCAGCAACAGCAGAATGGAGGGTTTCCCGACTGGGTCCCGCTGACTGACCACGCCGCCCCCGCGGGTGTCGAGAACCCGCCGGACTGGGACACGGAGCACCGCGGCGTCCCGCGATACCGGCCCATCAACTACAACCTGGACCGCGAGGTGCGGCCCTGGGGCTCCAACGCGATCGAGACGGGCTTCGTGCTGCACATGTTCCACGGGGTCTGGCTTACTGCTGTGAGTACTGGTCGCGACTCGCCCATCCGACCCCCTTTTTCTTGCACTTTCATATGTGCGATTATGATTGACTGACTGACCGGCTTCATGCAGTTTACGCGCTGGGCTTGGACGAAAACAGGTGGGCGTTTCAACGATACGTATTTCAGGTGGAAGGTGGGCGGCGAGTTTTAGTCAATCGCCAATGGGCATACCATAGAGTTGAAACTATTGCTTCTTCTTTATTGTTGTACATATACTAGGTTTTTATACATACCCAATGCACAACTTCATGAGAAGTCCCTGTTTAGTCGAGTTTCTCCCTGTAAATTTGGCAAGTCATAAATGCATCTAGCAATTGTTCGTGCAGCTCAGGAAGGCATGTGTATTGTTCATGAAACAACCCACGTCAGCCATGTAAGGTATCCTTGGCACTCAGTATATCCCAGAGTAGTCATTATTGCATTGTCGGCATCGGAAACGTTCTGGGGCAGAGAGGTTCGCATTTGCCGTACAAGTGAAATTGGTAAGATAAGAAACCTCATATCCTTCCTGATGCAGGCCAATACCCCCGCGCGCAAAGATGCCGAAGCATGGACCGGCATTGCTGCTGTGCGCTGTGCCTGCCGGCCGGGCTTCCCCTCCTCCACTTACCGGTCCAAGTGGCGTTTGTCCCAAGCGTGAGTAAGTACGCCGCTGAAGACGGACTGCCGAGGGGTAGAGACATAGAACCAAGGTCATCTCAATGCCAATTGAACCAGCAAGATAACTTTGGACACAGTACTTTGACTTGAAAAGAAACCAGATTGGTACAATCATCAGTCCAGTCAGATATCGCCAAGATCCACGGCGTGCTGCGAGCAAGCCAATACTGTCGACAAAAGACCAAACGGAAGAAGGCAAATCGCTATCCCATCTTTCACTATGGAAGTCCAAACCCCTCCCCTTAGGGATCTGCAGACCACGACCGACGACCACGAGAACAAGCTGCGCTTCCTCAAGAACGTGTCCATCCCACTCAAGGCCTCCAAGCTGCCGATCCGCGCCAACGTCTACCTGCCGCTAACCGACGACGCGAGCGCCAAGTTCCCCGTGCTCTGCACGTACGGGCCCTACGGCAAAGACATCCCGTACGCCACCTTCTTCGTCGGCTCCTTCAACGAGGTGAACCCGGAGCACCGCTCCCCTACTCGGCCTGGGAGACGCCCGACCCCGTCTTCTGGACGTCGCGGGGCTACGCCGTCGTGCGCGCCGACGAGCGCGGCCTCGGCCAGAGCCCCGGCTTCCTCGACACCATGAGCAAGGGCACCTCGGAGTGCTTCTTCGACGTCGTCGAGTGGGCTGCCGACCAGCCCTGGTCCACCGGGAAAGTCGGCCTGCTCGGCATCTCGTACTACGCCGGCACGCAGTGGCGCGTCGCGGCGCGGCGGCCCAAGGGGCTGGCGGCCATTATTCCCTGGGAGGGCATGTCGGATTACTACCGCGACCGCTGCCAGCACGGCGGGATCCTGTCGGACAAGTTCATCGGGGTCTGGTGGAACCGGCAGGTGCTCGTGAACCAGTACGGCAAGGCCGGGCGGTCCCAGCTGAAATTCCCACCCGACGGACCGGGCGCGAGGGGGCAGGAGGACACCATCGAGGGTGACCTGCCGGAGGAAGTGCTCGTCGCCAACCGCCAGGACCAGACGGTCGATAACGCCAAATACAAATACCGCGACGAGGAGTACTACGCCAGCAAAGAATTCAAGCCCGAGGACATCGAGGTCCCGCTGCTGAGCGTGGCGAACTGGGGCGGCATCCTGCTACACCTGCGCGGCAACGTCGAGGGCTACAACCACGCCGGCAGCAAATTCAAGTACCTCCGCTTCATCACGGGCCGCCATGATCTGCCCTTCTACTACAAAGAAGAAGCCGAGCTGCAGCAGAGTTTCCTCGACGCCTTCCTCAAGGGCGAGGACCGCGTCGGCTGGAGCGTACCCGGGAAAGTGCCGCCCGTCACCGTGACGCTGCGCAAGGGCAACGTCGGCTTCAACGACGCCGAGAAGGAGAAGGCGTATCCTAAGCGGCAGGAGGAGGCGTGGCCCATCCCCGGACGCAGTACACCAACTTCTACCTCACGGCTGACCAGGGGCTGGTCGCTAACAAGCCCGCCACGGCAGAATCCAAGAAAGTCTCTTATAAAGCCCTGGGCACGCTGGATAACCAGCAAGCCGTCCAGTTCACCACCCCGCCCTTCGAGCAGGAGACCGAGATCACCGGCCACGTCACGGCGCACCTCAACGTGTCTCTGACGCCCGAAGAAGCCTCGGGCGAAAAGGACATCGACCTGTTCGTGACCCTGCGCCACCTCGACGCCGACTCAAAGGAGATCTTCTACACCGGCACCGCAGGCGACCCCGTGCCTCTGTGCAAGGGCTGGCTGCGTGTCAGCATGCGCAAAGTGCACGACGAGCACCCGAAGCACCGCCCCTACCTGCCCTACCGCGAGTACTTCTCGGGCGACGTGCAGCCCGTCAAGCCGGACGAGGTGTACGGCGTCGACGTGGAGATCTGGCCCACCAACGTCGTCGTCGACAAGGGCAACCGGCTCGTCTTCGAGGTCGCGAGCGGCGATACGCAAGGGTCGGGCATTTTCCAGCATAATTCGCCGACGGATAGGTAAGTCGTTTTCCCTCTTTCGATTGTTTCTATACGTCTTTGCGTTGTCGTATGTACTGACTAACTGCTTCCCCTTTTGCTAAAATAGGCCCACCTCGAAATTCGCTGGTCAGAATCATATTCACTTTGGTGATGGCTTGGAGAACTATGTGACACTGCCTGTAATCCCGCAGAAATAGCAGGAAGTATCTTGGATAATCCCGTATAGCCATATCTATTACATGTAGACCAAAATAGTAACCAGTGTATGTCGAATCCTCAAGATAATTCAAGTCAAGGCCAATTAGGAAGACATCTCGCCCTGCAATTCGAAAATGGCATTGTAGTCGGGTCCAATATGGGAAGATAGTTTAGACATGTTCATGACGGTCTTCATGTTTGGCTGCCACGTTTCGAATGCATCTTCACGAGACGCGTCCGATGTCCCTTTTGCCGGCCTTGAAACTTCGGTGTAAACGTCAGAAGCAGTCTGGCATGATGGTGCATCCCGTCTACCCTGTAACGCCCGGTAGCATATCCCTCCGGCACGGTGGGGGCGGGGTTCGTATCGGACTCAGGAGCATTGCCGAATCGGCTCGGTTCCTTGTCATCATCGTTTTGTTGGCGGGATCACTCAAGAAGGTGATCTTTAGCTGTTCTTTCTTGAGTATCACACAGTACTACTCAGACAGTCCCAAGCATAGACCGACATCATGGCATACACGGAGCACTTCTCGATCGCAAACCTTCCCTTTGGCATCGCGAGCTGCAGTGCGTATCCCGAGAAGGCCGTAGTTACACGACTCCACGACTTTGTCGTATTCCTGGCAGACCTGTCGCTAGAATGTTCATATGCTGTGAAGTCGACACTTACCAAGGTATATGACCCCCTGAACATGATAGCCGGGTCTTTACTGATTTGACATAGCCAACTCTGAATGGCCTGGCAGCCGTCAGCAAGGCAGAGCTGCATCAACTTCGAAGTAGCTTGAAGAAGGCCCTCGAGGATGATGCAGTAGTGACCAAGTTCGGCTACAAAGTGGGCGACGTCTCGCTCCATCTGCCCATCTCCGTGGCAGGTTTCTTCGACTTTTCGTGCTCCAAAGATCATGTCCAGAACATGGAAGAGGCCATCTTTGGCAAGAAAGGAATGCCTCCCTCGTTCTTGCATTACCCTGTCGGCTACACCGGTACCTCTTCGTCAATAGTGGTCTCCGGCACACAGGTGCGAAGGCCACTTGGTGTTACCGCAGGAGGTGGCTCGGTCAGTTTCGGGCCAACCAAGGCCATGGACTATGAGCTCGAGCTTGCTGCCATTGTGGGAAAGCCAACGAAGTTAGGGGACAGTGTCTCCCTTGAAGATGCGGATGACCACATCTTCGGGTTGGTTCTGCTTAATGACTGGAGTGGTAAGACTTGGACCGTTTCCTTAAGTAGACAAACAAGACCTTTTTGTTGCTGACTTGTTGCGAAACAGCTCGAGATATTCAGGGTTTCGAGATGAAGCCTTTGGGGCCGATGAACGGCAAGAGCTTCTGCACGTCTATCTCCCCTTGGGTAGTGACATTAGACGCCCTCGAACCGTTCGCGACAGCGGCACCGGCCAAGGACCTTCCGGTGAGCACCTTCTTGAGCGAGACCAAGCCAAAGCCAAGCTACGACATCAAGCTTGAAGCGGAGCTACTCAGAGATGAGAAACCTACGACGATATGCAAATCGAACGTGTCCTGGATGTACTGGACGTTCCGGGACCTGATCGCCCAGCACACGATCAACGGCTGCAATCTCAACACGGGCGACGTGCTGGCGACCGGTACTGTGTCTGGCGTCGGGGACGATGAGCATGGCTGTCTGGCCGAGATGACTAAGGGCGGCAAGGTGCAGGTAGAGCTGGCGGATGGATCGCAAACAACTTATCTGCAGGATGGGGATGGTGTCAGGATTACAGCGTACTGCGGTAACGGAGTAGGTTTCGGGGACTGCACGGGCTTCATCACGCCGGCACGTTCAGTGTAGATAGCAACCATTGCCATCTGTCAGGTAAAAAAACAGAATTGATGCTGTAGGTTCAATCAATCAAGTGCTCAACATGACGAATCTCAAATATAGGTAGAGTGCACGAGTATATGTCTATGCGATAAGCTATCTCGGCGTTTGGGGGTAGTCTTCAGCTTGTGAGCTGAGAAATGATGTAAGTGCAAATGATGCTGTAGTGACGGGGATTATGATAAAGGTGGGCCGGACTTACAGGCGGGCTCTGCTATTGGCTTAGCGACCAACAGCTCCCAGTTACCCCAGCCTAGAGCTTGTAACTGCCACGTTCACACAATCAATTTCCTAGGCCCAGGATAGAGCGAGAGCTCCAACAGCTAAAGAGTGACGAACAAGAATCCTCTCCGCACTCTTCAGTCCCAATTGCCTCTTTTTCCCACCTTCATCCCCCCTTTCGTCCTTCATCACCGGTCACCTCGTCCATCATGGTTGCTCTCCAGTACTCGCTTCTCGCCGCATTGGCTCTTCGCGTCGTTTCGGTTTTCGCCCAAGCCGAATCTGTAAGTCTTCACTCTGCTGAGCACCGCCCGCCCAAGCGCCGAAGCTTCAAAGCTTGGTCGCATTGAGGTCGCGTGATGCCATTGTACCTATCTATACCCGAGACGCAAACGGCCTGCTGACATTTCACTCTCTCACAGCCTCTCGATGCCGGCGCCGGTAGCCCTCCCGCCGCCGAGCTCAAGGCCGATGTCGTCGCCACCTTCCCCGAGGCCGACATCTTCGGCGTCAAGCTCGTCAACGGCCGCCCGACCAAGGCCGTCGTGGACATCACCAACAACGAGCCCGAACCCATCCAGGTCGCCTTCCTGGGCGGCGCCCTGTACACTCTGCAGGAGCTCCCCGAGGGCTCGCACCCCTCGGCCGGCATCCTGCGCAACCTGAGCTCCGTCCGCTACGAGGCCACCATCCCCGCCGGCGAGAAGCAGTCCCTCCCTTACTCCTTCGCCCTCGACATGAACCCCCAGGACGTCCGTCTCAACCTCATGGCCGTCATCATGAACGACGCGAACCAGATCTTCCAGGTCCCCGTCGCCGACCAGACCGTCAGCATTGTTGAGGCCCCTACCAGCATCTTCGACCCTCAGATGTAAGATACCACCAGCCCTTATCCTACTACGTTGGTAGCTACAGGGCATATATACTAACCTGGACATTGCAGCATCTTCCTCTACATGTTCCTTACCGCCGCCTTCGCCGGTACCTGCTACTTCGTCTACAACACCTGGTTCGCCGCTTTCTTCCCCCAGACCAAGAAGCCCCGTGCCCCCAAGGCCGTTGCTGTCGTCGAGAAGGAGCCGCTCTCTGGTGGCGAGGGTTCTGCTAGCGGCACGGACAAGACCTACGACGAGAGCTGGATCCCCCTGGACCACATCAACCGCCCCACTGCCCGCCGCGTCAAGAGCGGTGCTAGCAAGAAGAAGTTGGCCGAGTAGAGCCGGCAATCATCTTCTCGAGCACACAAGCGGAAATAGCCGACTGGAAAGGGGCGTCGCCAACTAGACTTTGTTGAGCGAGAAAAGGAGCCCCATGTTGGCAGGTTGGTTCCCTTGTCGAGTCGCCTCGCCTATCTATCATTAGAAAGGGTCGGCGGCAGGGTTGGGATAAACAAAAGCATGTATAAAAGGCCAGTCGCATCATCATCAGGCGGCCGTAGCTGTATTTGTATAGCAAGTGTATTCTGGATGATTGGTATTATTACCTAAGAAGAGCTATGACTCCAAAAACCCAGACCCCACAGGAGAATGATGCCATGACTCGCCATGCGCTATGTACGACCGCCGGTGAAAGTCCTCAAAATTGCAAACACTGATGTGACTGAATGTAAATCGGCAATATCGTGAATAAGTAAGCAAAGTCCAACGTATTGGACATTTTCCCGTCCAAGTTCCTATTTCTACAAACCCCCGTTACGCCATGAAATGCCAAGTGAGCACCTCGCCCGGTCCATCTGACTTGGGTGTGGTTTGACCCAAGTGAGACAGTCTCGTTTGAACTCTAAAAAAGAATGCTTGTTGCCACGTATGAACAAGTAGATTTCTCAATAATTGTTGGTCCGCCCAAAGTCATGCGGTGAGAATGGGTGCTGTTGGTATGGCGTCTGCTGCACCGGAGGATTAGGGGGTGAATGAGGCGCTGGCTGATTTTGCTGGTGCGACTGCTCTTGCGCGGGAAGTTCGACGGGCGCCGACGGCTGTTGGTAAACGTGGGATTCGCCCCCAAGCTCCGCCAGCAGCGGCTGGCCCTGCGCGTGGTGGTGCGGCGGCGGCGCCAGGCTGTTCCGGTTGCTGGCGTCGCTCGCGTTCCAGTAGCCCGTCGATCCCCCGGGGCTCACGGGCGACTTGTGCCAGCTGCCCGTCATCTGGCTGCCCGAACCGCCGGTGTGCTGCATGGGGATCGTGCCGGCTACCGAGCCGTCCCCGCCGCCGTAGGGGCTGCCGCTCATGTAGGGGGAGGGGGCGTGGGGGGTTGCCGGGGGGTTGGTGGTATTCGCGGCCCCCGCCCATGACGGCCATGCCCGGGTCGCCATTTCCGCCTTGTTGCTGCTTCCATAGCTGGCGGCGTCGGTAGCGCCTCCAGAGCAGGGCGCCTACGAGGATCAGCGCGCTGGCACCGACGCCGATGCCGACGCCGACTCCTACTTTCGCGGTCGAGGACCAGCTTCCTTTATCGGCGGTCGAATTTTCCGTCGGGTCCGAATCTGATGGAGTCGTCGGGGTCGAGCCGTCACTTTTCGTTTTCGATGGCTTCGCCGTTGTGGCCGTCGCTGCCGCGGCCTTGGCCATGAAGGCGTCCTTGGAGACGGTCAGGGTGACGCCCGTGCCCGCGCAGTTGGACTGCAGCGTCGCGTAGACGGCATCTAAATCGCTGGGGCTGTCCTTGGCAACGCACGACGCCGTGTTATATACGAAGTTGCCCTTGTTGGTGCAAAGGCACTCGTTGAGGTCCTTGCCAGTGTTGCCGCTGCACTTGCTGCTATCGGCGGCCCGCGACAAGCAGTCCTGGGATCCGGACGGGTACGACGAGAAGTCGTTGGCCAGGGCGGCGGCAGGGGCGGCTAAGTGGCCGATGAGCCATGTGAGGACGGTGAGTGTTGGGATGGCTGAGGGACGACCCGAGGAGATGGATCTGGTGGATGAGAGGGCCCTCATGGTTGGTGAGTTAAGTGTATGTATTATAATCCCTTCCCTTCTTCTGATGAATATTCAGTCATACGAGAGGGACGTTATCACGCCTATGATGAACTGTCACCCAGGGTTTCAAAGCGAGTGCGCGGGCGATTGAGCGAGCGAGCGAGCGAATGTGGAGGTAAGTATTAACGACGGCAAAGTCTCCAGCGGGACATGAGAGAGGAAACAGGCAGCAGACGAGAATAACAACAGCTCGAAACTCTCCGCCCGCCTGTGATTCATCATGCAACGAGAAACAGAGATAGTCAGTCTCCCCGGGGGGCTGGGTCTCCCGACTTAGCCTGCCCTTGGGTGCTTTGGGGTGTGCTTTGGGTGCTGCTGGGCTACGCAACCCGCCGCCAGAATCCCAGTCCCCACGGACATTGCTTCATCCGTTGGCTTGAACTAAACCTCCCCTGGCTCAAGTCCCCTGGCGCAGGCCGCGCTTCATTGGGGCCCTCCTTACAGACTTTACGCGAAACCCTCCTGCCTGGGAGGTTGTGGTTGGCTGGCTCGATTGCTGGTTACTGGGCCTGATGAGCTTTTGGGCGGCCCTTAGCCAAACGAGCCGTCGTCCGGGATGGAGGGCGCTAGTGCTAAATAGAGCGACTCCAAGATCGGCTGCCCCCCTTTGTTTCTTTTCGGAAAAGAAAGAAATAAGCAACTCCTTGACGATGGATGGGTTGGCAGGGGTCGGTTTTCGTTTTCGGGATGTCTGGTGAAGTTGCGAATATGGTAGTAATACAACATTGAAAGCAATCTGCACAATAGAAAGAAGCCGGCTACCCGGTTCGGCCAGACGCAGAAATCGGGATGGGCAGGTGAAGGTGGTCTGGCATCTGTGATGTGCTTTCCCTCTTTCCTTTCTCAGCCAAACCAAGTGTCAACAGTAAGCATCTAGTGCACACATCTAGTGCACACTGCCAGACTGCATGCCTAAGGCAGCCTAGGCAATTGCGACAACGGCGGAGCCATCAATATGATTTGATGATGATAGATTTACATATACACCGCCCCTCCCTCCCCTAGCCACACCATCATCCATCCTGCCCTGCCCTCATCCACTTCTTTTACAGCCCTACTAGATCATACAGTCTAAAAATAGAAACCTTACCAAGATCCCGCTCCCATGTCCCACACGTGAAGCTTCCTCGCTCGGTCACTCACTCACTCATCCACCCACTATTGTTTACAGGACCCTCCCGCTGAATCGAAAAGTGTCCGGTCTGGCATCGGACACGCTATACTGCCGAATACTCACGGAGAAGGAGCTATCATCCCCCAACGACAGCACGTACAGCAATCCATCGGGCGCGAGGGCGACGGCGGCCAAGGGCGCACCCGCGGGCTTGTTCTCGGTCACGGCGCCCATACTCTCGTCGTCGTCAAAGGACGTCGCTAAGTTCCGGTGCGGCGGGGTTTGGGGCTGGTTTGCGTCCCATTGGCCCGTCGCCGGCAGGTAGCTTGCCGTCACGTTGCCGCCGCCCTCGGCATGTCGTAGGGTGAGGACCAGGCCTTGGGCGTTGACGGCTGCGGGCGCTGCGGCGAGGCCTGGGGATCGTTGCGCGTTGGGGACGTTGTCGAATATTCCAACGGTGCCTGCGGTTTCCATCAAAGGTAATGCAATGGTCAGCTATCAGCTAAGATTGTATCCGTCGTCACGAGCCACGTCGTCGTGAAGTAAGGGGTAGTAGGGCAGGATAGGGCAGGGTTATTCCCCTCACCTGGAATCCAGCCAAATTTCTCCTTCTCATTGAAGATGAACTCATCGATCCGCCCGTCGCGGTGGTAATATAGGCGCGCCTCGGTCCGGCGCGTGGGGTTCATCTTACCGGTGCTCTCATTCCTGCGCAGGGACGGATACATGGCCAGGTTCGTCGCCGCGTTCGCGCTAACGATGCGGGACCTGTTGGACCAGTTCCTCCCGTCCGCCCAGTAGAGTGAGCCCTCGGTGATTTGGAAGACGACCATGTTCTGGTTCAGGCAGCCCACGGGGCAGTAGTGCGCCAATGCCGCCAGACCAGTATTGGGCGCTGCTGAAAGCGTCATATTTTCCCACAGGTCGCCCGGGGTCCAGGTGCTCTTGGCGGTATCGTCCGAGGAGGTGCTGTGTATATCGCGGATGTTGTCCCCGGTATCAAGGTAGTACAGATAAATCGAAGCATGGCCTCCTGCCGGGGCGGGAGCGACGACGGCAGCCAGCGGTGTACCCTTCTTCGGGTTCAGCTTCACGGCATCTTCGCCCGCGGCTGGCGGCGAGAGCCGGGATTCGATGTCGAGGTCCGTCCAGGACGCTGAGCTGGCGTCCTTCTGGCTGAGCCAGAGCTTCCCGTTCCTTTGGTAGAAGACGGTCATGCGCTGTTGGTTCGAAGAGTCGGTCCAGTTGACGGCGCTGAGCTGGGACGGTCCATTCTTGGACGGGGATTTGGGGTCCCGGCGCAAGACGGCGGCGGCGATTCCACCTACAATGGCGCCCAGTACTAATAGGATTAATGCTGCGATGAGCACCCAGAAGGCTATAGGCGACAGGCCACATCTAGTTCGATTTCGTCTTGGCGGGACTTTGGCATCATCCTTTAGGACGGCTTCTAAACTGTTTTGGCCATTGCTGCCGCTGCTGTCGAGCCCGAGAGCTCGATTACCGTCATGCGAGGTATTCGGGATCTTTTCGTTTGCCGCTGGGACGACGGTCTTATCTTGAGGGTCTGGATATGAGACCTCGAGCGTGCTGTACGGAGTTTGGTCACTGCGTATTGTCTCGCCCGGCATAGTTGGTAGAAATGTTTTTGTAAATCATTGACTACTGCCTGGCGAGGTGGTATCAGGGTTTACGTATGGCATGAACATATATGGGGGGCTGAAAGTAGCGATGGTTCGTGGTGTGGCAAGAATATGGAATATGTTCTTGGATGAGGGTGACACGGCACTTCGTAAATGTAGTGCTCCCATTCTCCAGCGCTACAAACGCATTAATCGGTACGACTCCATGGAGGTGAGGTGCGACGTTGGTTATCAGGACACGCGGCCCCCGTTCCCATGCTGATGACATACATAGCCAAATACCCACAAGGCCTTCGACCACTCTCAGCCTCATGGCTGGCATGCTGACTGGCGACGGTGGAGTTGGAGATGTGCTATTTCAAGTAGTCAGCTCTCAGACGCGTGGTTGCCAAGACGGCTCTGCAGATCCATAGGGCTGACGAACAACCTTGACATATGCATTTTGGGCTCGTGATTGGTCGGGCCCCTTATACTCATCGTACGAGCACAATCTGCCTCAGGAACTATTGCGAAAGAGATACTCTCTTATTGCGGTAGCCCCCACGGCATTTGAAGCTCGCTTCAGGGCCAATGTTCTTTTCTTCTAGACGATAACGTTAGGTGAGCATACCCCATCAACGCGCATGGAAAAGTGGGAAGAAATGCCAGGCCCTCATCCCCAAGAGGACTCTGCTGATAGTTTAGAGTCAGCAATAGCACATGTTCTCAACACTCTGCACGGGAGTGCGGACGATGTCCAGAGGTGGGTTTCTGTTGTGACGAGATGTTCATTCGACCAGTATCTAGTAGCTTGGGCTTGATCAGAGTAGATATGTTATGTAGTTGCCGTCTATACTCGCATTTGGCAGATAGTATTGGATCTTGGACTCGTACATTAGATAGGCATACGTACGTATACAGCCCCTATTCTTACTCTAACTTCCTAGTACGCACTTTATGTCGGTGTACAGGTACAGTTGCCAGTATTGACCCCCATGCCCCCTGAACCTCCGGGTCCGGGGCCGCTATTTAACGACTCGCCGACGAAGACCACCAATACAGCCGCAAAAGCCGCCGTCGATGCGAAGATCTGGTCTCTCTTCGCGTTGGTCAGCACGCCGACGCATATCGCGAACAGGATCGTCCAAGCGCCCACCATCCCCAGCAGGGCGTACGGGTTCTGAACAAAGTATAGCGACACGATGGAGCCGAACAGGACCACGGCCGAGAGGACCGAGCTCAGCACTGTGGTGGCCTTGTCTACTGACCTCTCTGATATAACCGCCGAGGTACCGTGTCTCTGGTGTTTCTGTTTTTGGCATTAGAAGGAATATTCGAGAATAAAGGGGAACCGGATTTCACAGTCCAAGAGTGATACTTACTTCAAACAGCCATCCGCAATGATTCAGCACGAATTTCGATAGCCGGTCCTGGTTCGCCAAAACTTTCAAAGCGACGAGATCATCAACGTCGTCGAAGCGTTGTGCACTACGCCCCCATAGTTGAGGCCGCATTTGCATCTGCCCCAGGCTGTCTTGACCGCCCATGAACCTACTCCTCATACCCCTTACGGTGGTGGGCGCCGGCTTCGCCCAATTCAGGAGGAGCTGGTGTCTAGCCAGCGCTTCGTCTGCAAAGTGTGTCAGTCTGTGCCGTGACAAAAAAGGGGTTGCCTCGGCGATTGGGTAGATACGTGGTCAGAACGAACATACGGTACTTCTCCAGCTTCTCCCTGATCAACAGCGAAAGCTGCATCCTCTCATGGACTCGAGAGTGAATAGGGTTGCCCTGTTGGTCCTTTTCTTCGGCTAGCTTCTCGAAAGTCGCCCATTTGCTATAACTCTCGCCAATATCATAGTCGTGTTTGGCCCGGTCTTCTTCGTCGTACTGGTCTTGCAATACTTCCAGCTTCGCGATCTCTGCTTCCATAAGCAGCAGGTTGCGTGACGATAGCCGGTCGAACCGCCGGTATATGGTGCCCGTCCGGTCCGGGTCTTTCGTGATGGTGTCAGCAAACCTCGGGAAGCCATTGATTGGCTCGGGTTTCTGATATGAGTAGTTTACATTCATCTTGTATTTTTGCAGAGTTCTTGAGGAAGACGACGTGCACTCTTAAACATAGAGTTGGTCCTGTGCTGGAGGCCGTTATTCATGTTCCGTTGCAGCTACAGTCCCTCGTGATCTAGACAGGGCCCCCGACGAATCATGGCAAGTAGTTTCAGCCCGCATAAGCTGAAAGAGGACGATGACGCCCGGAATAAGCTCAGTCACACGAAGATGTATGTTTTGGCGCTCTGTAGCCAATGAACACCGGGACACAGCCTGCCACGTCACCACCGGCTATGCAGAAGTGCACAACAATTGCATTGGCTAACCCGTACATGTATTCGGAGGCCTGTACTCGGAGCATACAGTCGTGCCCTGCTGGCTGTAGCCATTATACCTGCTTTCTAGTGTCAACATACTTGACATTGGGTAGGGTTCATCTGCGAGCAACTCTTTGATTTCCCTACCTTCTCTCTGCATCATTCTTTTCCTCCATGGGGTATAAACCTTTGTATCGGACAACCGACGCCCTCTTACAGCCTCCTGTTTTAATCCAACGTCCGACAAACACTAGTATTACACGGGAAAACAACAAGCTCTGAACAGACGGATATTGAACTGTTCGTATCTCCCACCACCATCGATCATGGCGAAAAGGCTGGAGTCCCACCGCAGCCGCCATAAGAGAAGGGACACCAGAAAGACCACGTCTCGTCACAGCGTCCAGAGTTACATGTCGAACAGAGACGCGGGCGGCGGCCCTGTGGACGCCCTCGCACTACAAGTAAAAGCAAACACACGTTCGTGGATCGAACGCCAACAGCGGATAGAGCGAGAGTTTCAAGATCCCTCGGAAGCCTTATCTCTTCAAACAGTGGATTACAAACCCGACTTGTCCCCTAGTAAAAGGCCATATGAGGAATCAGACGAGGAAGCAGATGATGATATGGAATACGTCAATGGAATGCCGGCACATACAGGCTATATTCAGCAGGAGGTACCTGAGCGCACAACTGTCGTTGATAGGTATCGCTCCCCTGATGAGCGTCTCCCGGTCATACAGGATGCAGTACCCGCTTCAAAGGCTCCCGTGGCTAGATCAAAGTACACAAACAAGGACGGCAACAAGACCATCACTGTGCCATACCAGCCTTGTCTGACAACGGCGTCGGCTTCGAAAGACGATGCTCCTATAGACACGAGTGTTTCTCCAGCTCTCGACACCAAATCTAGTGTGAACGGCTTTGAAGATGACTTCACCCGACTTGCCGATAACGACAACGGCGATGGCGATAGTGGTGAACATGACTTTAGTCCGCCCAGCCGTATCACAGGCAGGAAGTCTGATAGGTACCAGTGGGAGGAGATATGATTTGCTTTTCCCCGGTGAACCGGTGCCGCGTGAGGCTTCTTACTCTGCCACATTAGAGCGAACCAGGTGGCACCGGGCCCAAGTACCACCCGTCAACGTCAAGAATGTACGGAGAGCCCTGGCCATTTCCATCAATAACCACAAAGAAAAAGCCTGCCCTGACTCTGGATCCTCCGAAAACATCATGCGTGAAGATTGGGCATGCGACCACAAGCTCAAGATCCGGCGGACTCCACGCGACCGGAGAAGGGTCTTTGAACTTGGCAATGGGAAGTCGGTCAGAGCTGTGGGGAGGGTATACGTCAATGTTGAGATTACGCGAGCCGCCCCGTCATCGCTCCAACCAAGAAAGAGGAAGGTGTGGTTCTACGTTTTCGAGAAATGTCCTGTGCCTATCATCTTAGGCATGCCTTTTCTCGAAAGCGAAGCCATATTCACGAGGAATAAGCATCTCCTAGAGGCATGCCCCAAGGCCTACAGTGACATCGACTCACTCCTCTGGATTGGATCGCCGCGCAACCAAATTCGATGCTCGCTCAATGGCCGGCAAGCAGTGGCGACGGTCGACACGGGATCAGACATCAATCTCATGTCTCTCGAGTACGCCAAGAAGAATGGGCACTGGATTGACGACAGACCGGAGGTGAGGCATCGTCTGCAGTTTGGCGACGGCAGTGTGGCCGAGATTATGGGCCAAGTGTACGTTAACAACTTCAGCTTTGACTGGAGAAGTCCGCCAACCACGATGGAATTCGAGGAAGACGATGGCATACTTGACGAAAAGTCACAGGGCGACAACGTGGATGACACAAATAAGGTCTATGTGTGGCAGCAGGTCGTCTTTCACGTACTGCCCGACTTGCCCTGCGACATCATCCTGGGGCGCCCGTTGCTTGAAGCCACTGACGCCTTCAGTCAGCAGGAGATGCATCTTTCTTCATCTGACCATAAATACTGGCGCAGGAAATACACATCTTGTCTCAATATCGTCATTGACCTGGGATGGATAAGACGACGCACGCATTCTTTGAAGGGAAAAACGAGAGCACAGCCTCTCTCGGGCACCGGCGCTCAGGTTGTACCAAGTAAATGGTTCCATGATGATGAAAGGCACGCCCATTGGTACCGGCTGTCCCAGATGGAAGACGAGATTCAGTCCTTGACGGGCATAGCCAAGCAGGAGAAAGTGGATGCATTGACAAGGGTAAAGGAGCGATGGGAGATGCAGCATAGGGGTTGTTCTTTTTGCGTGTAGTACAGCAGGCGTCGTCCTATTATATATCTCTATAGTGATTTAAACTGATACATACGACCATATCCTGCTGAATACTAGGGATCCCGTCCGCTCTCCCATATATAAGCAGCAGAGAGCCGAATTAGTACTAGGGTCGGTGACGACCTGGGAATCCTCGGTGTTGTATGTTTTGTCTTTTTGCCTTGCAGACATTTTGTTATCATTCTGGGTGGGCGTCGTAGTAGCACTCGTTTGCTTTTGGATCACGATGTTAGTGAGTGGCCAGCGCCCGCACAGCTTGTGCTTTTGCTGTGGTGGGGCCAACAGCTCGATCTGGAGCCAATCCAATTGAGGGCTATCTGAGCGTTCAATGATTGGCCCTCGCCCGGGATTGCGCTACGAAAATATTTCTTAGCTACAGGCGAGCTTCACGGCAATCTCTAGGAGCGGCGTAGGAAAGCAGCTATTCTGTCTCTTTTCCATTTCCCCATTCCCAACGACCTTTGACCCCATTCACCACCCACTCCCTCCGTCTTTTCCAGCCGTCCATCTCAATCCTCTTGGTCTCGGGTGCCATTGGTCCTGCCGTCTTTCAATATGTCGGCCGCTTTCCGAACCCTCGCGCCCTTCCTGCGCGCATCCCGTCTTTCTCTCAGAACCGGCAGCACTGCCAACCCTCTGCAGTCCATAAAGTCCCAGAATGTCTCGGCCGCCCTCAACATCTACCGCTCCTACGCCGTCTACGAGCGAACCAAGCCTCACGTAAACATTGGTACCATTGGTCACGTCGATCATGGAAAGACTACCCTCTCCGCCGCCATCACCAAGCGACAGGCCGAGAAGGGCATGGCCAGCTTCCTCGAGTATGGCTCCATTGACAAGGCTCCCGAGGAGCGAAAGCGTGGTATCACCATCTCTACTGCCCACATCGAGTACTCCACCGACAACCGCCACTACTCCCACGTCGACTGCCCTGGTCACGCCGATTACATCAAGAACATGATTACTGGTGCCGCCAACATGGACGGTGCCATCATTGTCGTTGCCGCTTCCGATGGACAGATGCCCCAGACCCGAGAGCACTTGCTGCTCGCCCGCCAGGTCGGTGTCCAGAAGATCGTCGTCTTCGTCAACAAGGTCGATGCCATTGACGACCCCGAGATGTTGGAGCTCGTCGAGATGGAGATGCGTGAGCTGCTGAGCCACTACGGCTTCGAGGGTGACGAGACCCCCGTCATCATGGGTTCCGCCCTGATGGCCATGGAGGGCAAGCGCCCCGAGATTGGTGTGGAAAAGATCGATGAGCTTCTCGAGGCCGTCGACTCGTGGATCCCCACGCCCGAGCGTGATATGGACAAGCCTTTCTTGATGTCTGTCGAGGATGTCTTCTCCATTGCTGGTCGTGGAACCGTCGCCTCGGGCCGTGTCGAGCGTGGTCTCCTGAAGAAGGACTCCGAAGTCGAGCTTGTCGGCAAGGGTGGTGAGATCATCAAGACCAAGGTTACCGATATCGAGACCTTCAAGAAGTCCTGCGACGAGTCCCGCGCTGGTGACAACTCCGGTCTTCTCCTCCGTGGTATCCGCCGCGAGGATGTTCGCCGTGGTATGGTCATTGTCAAGCCCGGCACCGTCAAGGCCCACACCAAGTTCATGATCTCCCTCTACGTTCTGACCAAGGACGAGGGTGGCCGCCACACTGGTTTCCACGAGAACTACCGCCCCAGATGTTCCTGCGTACCGCCGATGAGTCCTGCGCTCTCTTCCTCCCCGACGACTGCGAGGACAAGAGCCGCATGATCATGCCCGGTGACAACGTCGAGATGGTTGCCCACCTGCACAACCCCATTGCCATTGAGGCTGGTCAGCGTGTCAACGTCCGTGAGGGTGGCCGCACCGTCGCCACTGGTATCATTACCCGCATTATCCAGTAAATCACAAAAGATCTACTGGTGTCACGAATTTACCTATACCTAATCTGTACGAGGGATGAAGCGAGCGAACTCGAGTGGGCTTGCTATGACGGCGGGCATGGGGGCAAGGAGTTTATTGAGATGACGTGTATATGGACATGACATGTATAGATGTACAACACCCACCGCTGATTTTGAGATGAAACTCTCGTGTACATTTTTGGCTTCAAGAAGCTTAGACATCATGTCATCTCCCCTCTGTTCTTGTCTACGACTTTTCTCTTGTACTTGTTAGTCTGCAATGAGGAAAGCCTGACAAGGAACCATACAACAAAAATGAAACAAATCCCAATAAATCCAAACCACAACATGTGTCTCTCGTGTCCTGGAAGGTGCAACAATGTTGGCTGACATCGGCAGGCCTAGCCGCGGTCTATTCATTCCATCATGCTTTTGTGAACGTTGATAGGTGGTACTCTGTGCGCAGCCAGTCTCGGCAACGGTCTTGGGCGAGGGATAGGGTACGCCAATCTCGCGTGTGTTACACCCAGCAACGTTACGTCTTTACCGAATGATTGAATCATCATAGCCACTATACCCAAGACGCGGTGACAGTCGAATGTCCGCAAGTGTTCTCTTTTGTATACGTAGGCTGTCAGTTATTCGACATGTCCTCCCTTGCCCCTTTTCCCCTTTGGATCATCCGGGGAGCAGTATGGGCTGCAATGTCTTTTTCTTCACTATTACGACCCTGATGCTACCAAGTCACATTCCTCTTTCTTCTTTGTCGTTAGTCGAGGGCTTCCCTGTTCGGTAGAAGAGGAAGTGAAGCGACGACGAATCCCTTAGGGCCTCGACATCTTACACAGCAGCTGTGCTCACTCGGCCCATGGCGCCCCTACAGACAAGAAATCAAATCGAGGATGCCGATTGGGCGGGTTTGACACCTTCGGTAGCCTCTGAGACCCTCGTACCTAGGCGCGAGTTGATCGATTATGGGAAGCTGTCGGGGTTTACGTCAATATGTGAGGAGTAAGTATCCGAACTCCCAGTATAAAAGCAACTATGTCTCTTGTTCAAATAGTCTGCCCCTTTCCTTTCGACCATCGTGGACTATCATCCCCCCTCGAGATTAGATGAAGTCCATTCCGTGGAGCTTCCATTCCCCCAAGAAATAGAAGAAGAAATTGCCATCGGCTGATAACTTGGAAACCAGATATAAGGCGTTAGGCGAAGACTTCTGCGCCTGGTCAGACCGTCCGAATCAGCTGCAAGTCGGAGGGTCGCCCATAGCTATCGACGCCGAGTTTCTCGAGCCGTTGTGTCCGGAGTGGCGGCCAGTACACACCCTGCTCGTGCTTGCGGTCATGCTCTGCTTCCTTCTGGGGGTTGTGCAGTCCTCTTCTTTGCCGTTGGGGAAACATGCATTGAAAGGATGTCGAGGCTGCTGTCGGAGAAGAAAGCCCCGGGTTGCTACGTTCTTGGATAACAAGGCGAAAGAAGGCTTTCAGGGGTTGACAGCAAGATTGGGAGGAATGACACCAGGCACGGGGCAGTTCACAGGGCCTTGAGATAATGAAGGCTGGGCTCAGTTCTTTCTTACGTATACGCCCTTGAGAGAGATGGGTTATGACTGGATGTGTTTTTGGCGGCATGCTCATCCAGATATATCAGCTTGATCTTGTTGGCTATTTGTCGATCAATGCCATGAAGTCATCGCTGAAAGCAGTTTCAACGAAGAGTTCCCAAGGACGGCAATGAATCAAGTATTTCTAATCACTGCTTACACTCTACCTACCATCTTGTTCGAGCCCGTTAGTGTATTACTACATGTACTTACCTACGCATTACAGGTGCGAATAGAGTTAGGGCAAACACAGGTTTAGGGAAGGAACCATGCATTTTGTTGTACTTGAGGAGATGAAGAGATGACAAAACTGCCTCAAGCCAACAACAAACCCGACAAGTACTCAGGTAACACCTGAACTTTGTACTGAATATTTAGCTCTACCCAAACCCCCAGTAACTCGAGCTTATATTCGAATTACTCGCGGGCGGGATCGGTATCTCGAAATTAGAACACCATCCTAAACGTCGTCGTCTTCTGCTCCTTATTGTTCTCCCACAACCATCAGAAACACTTGATCGCTTGCCAGCATGGGCTTCCGCGCCGAATACAAGTGCGGTACATGCCCGGAATCTTTTAATAACTATTGGGACCGGGACAACCATGTCGAGTCAACCGAGCATGAGCGGCCCGAATTCGAGTGCGATACATGCTCCCGCACCTTCGAGATCGAGTTGGCACGAGTCAACCACATGATCGATTTTGACCACTTCAGGTTCGACTGCGATTGGTGTGGGATGACCTGGCCAACTGAAACAATGGTGATCGAGCACCAACACGAGGATCACTACTGGTGTGCGGAGTGCAACACCGAGTTCATGAACCACGAAAAGTTGATGCAGGTCAGTCACCAGCGACCCTCTCTCCCCAACTGATATCCAGGATGACGATTTGACATGAAACAAAATCCACCAATATAGCATCTTAACTCCCCAATACACCAGGGCCAGGACGTCAAGTGTCCATTCTGCAAGAGCCCCTGGGCCACGGCCGGGGATATGACCCACCACCTCGAGACCGGGTCCTGCCTGGTGGCTGACAGGGTGAACCGCGACACGATGTACAAGCACATGTGCCGCAAGGATACAGACGGTATCCTCACCAAGAAACTGATCGAATACGATGGGTCAAACGAGTCCGAGGCCAACGAACAGTCGAATAAGCCTCCTGACTACACATACGAGGCCACCGGGGGTCTTATAACCCTCATCAACACAGATACGAGTGTCCTCTCTGTAATCGGCTCTTCTACTCGCTGGACTTGCTGAATAATCACCTACACTCTTCAACCCGTAAGTGCTTGCCCGCCTTCTTCTTGCTGCTGTACGTTGTTAGCCGGGGAACAAATAGCTGCAGTATAGGCGCGAATAGATATTTGACTAATTCCATGGACGTCGGCTACAGATCATCAAGCCCTATATCATTGTCCAAACCTCGGCGGTTGCGGGGAGGAGTACATGTCGCTCGCGGACTTCATCGACCATCTCGAGAGCGGACCATGTAGCTTCGCCCGCGTCGAGAACGTGCAACGTGTAATCCTGAGCATTACGGATGAAAAAGGCTGATTACGTCTTAAAGCTTATATGTGTGTTTTCGTCAAGGGGATAGTGTATTATATTTTCATGGCATATGTACATTAAGAGGCGTGGTAGCTGCTCCCGTTCACTCAAATATAGGTAGTTAGGGGTCGATACTGCGGAACTGAGCCGGGTTTGGAAGAATGAAATGGGGCTTAGACGCTTCGGAAATAGTAGAAGAGCGGGAGATACGTACTGTCAATCAGCTCCTACCCAGCATTAGGACGGCATTATAAGGGGGCTGCCACACAATCCCAAGCATGCACTTTTAAACACATGGGTGGTAACTCGGAAGTCGAATGCGGAGTTCAGTCACCACACAGATCAGACCATGGCCAGTATCACAATTGTGACGAGAGTCAAGACTTTTGGGGTTAACATCCTCATCAATCTCCCAAGGAGGAACGATAACGAAGCCTCAGCAAGATGCCTCCTGCCATGGCCGACACTTAGTCTTTCACATGTGCCATTCCCACCAAGCGCGGCTCGAGACTCGAGAAAAAATCATATGATGGTAGGTTGTCATCAAAAATCCATATGCATTGTCGTGGTGTACTAGCTTTGACTCTAACGCAGTCTGGCTATTCCTTTCCACGAAGCCCAACCCCCTCCAGTGTGTGAGGTGAATGCAGCAGGGGAAACCGTAGAGCCCTTTTTATTCCCCTTGCGAGATCAAAAACCGACCAACTCCATATCCGCGAACGTTGTTCGTATCGTAGATGACTAGATGCAAGAGATATGATGGAATGGGACGAGTAAAGACATGTTGGTCTTCGTTGGTTGTTTAACGGTGCTGTCCAGGATGTTAGTATTCCGACATGTTCTTTCCTCGTACGCCACCGGTGGACAATGCGCGCTGGTGTCTCGCGGCTCGGGTGGATTAATTCGTACCTTGACGAAGCCAATGTCGGCAGCCTTCTCACGGAAGCACTGACGGCAGATGTTGAGGCCGTACTTGCGGATCAGACCAGCCTTGTGGGTGCAGACACGGCTATAGTGAAGAAAGGCATGTTAGTATAGGTTCCGTTATGACCATGAATCCATTCCCTCGTCGTCCAATCCGTTCTCGAATTTTTGACATAAATCACCCTCCTCCTCGACTAGCAGGAAACGTACCAGGCACGGGCGCCCTTGCCGTAGGTGCGGGGACGAGAGTTCCAGACGGTTTCGTGAGACATGATGGCGGTTTGTTGATGATGCAGCTGGTCACGTAGACTGAGCTTGCTCTGGGCGGATTGGTACGGTTGCGGGTTGGCGAGGTGTCTGGCGTTGGGCGGCGGTCGTCGATTGTAGATCGGAGTGGAAAGTCGAAATGTTCGCGCAAATGGCCTTTTTTGCAAAATTGGGTTGTGGGAAGCCACCAAGCCAAGTGTCTGGGTCAGTGCTTCTGCGGGAAGGGGGCTGATTGCAGGTGGTGGGGCTTGGCCAGCTTGTGGCTAGAGTCGGGATGGCAGATACCTTCCTATGGCGGTGCAATATTCCAATCCAACGGGCCTTATCTTATCAGTGGCATCCATCCCCAACCCCCCGGTCTCGTTTGGTTGAATGGACTTGCTTGATTGCGAGCATTCAATTGGAGCAACGCCACCTTGAGAGCGTTACTACGGGCCGGTCGTCATCCATTGAGAGCTTTGGAGCTTGGGCCCGGCAAGTTGACAGCTTGCCTCCGGAGGGTCTGCCATCATTCCAGGTCATTTCTCAGCATTTGTAACAGAGCCGGCTCTTTTCTATATATCTCCTGACAGAACCCCGCGCCTTATGAGACGTGGTTTTTCTTCATCTTGATCGCGATTTCCTAGACCGATTTCTTTTTACACATCAATTCATAGGCCTTTTGTGACTCTTCCATCAAAATGGTCCTCCTCAAGAGCCTTGTGCTCTCTGGCCTCGCTGCCGCCGTGGCAGCCAAGTCCGCTGTCCTTGACCTCATTCCCGACAACTTCGACAAGGTCGTGCTGAAGTCGGGCAAGCCCACACTGGTCGAGTTCTTCGCCCCGTGGTGCGGCCACTGCAAGAACCTCGCTCCCGTCTACGAAGAGCTGGCTGGTGTCTTTGCCGCCTCCAAGGATGTTCAGATCGCCAAGGTCGACGCCGATGCCGAGAAGTCCCTTGGCAAGCGATTTGGTGTCCAGGGTTTCCCGACTCTCAAGTTCTTCGATGGAAAGAGCGACAAGCCCGAGGACTACAATGGCGGACGTGATCTGGACAGCTTGACCAAGTTCATCACCGACAAGACTGGCGTCAAGGCCAAGAGAAAGTTGGAGATGCCCAGCCAGGTCCACATGTTGACGGATGCCACTTTCAAGGAGACCGTTGGCAGCGACAAGAACGTCCTTGTTGCCTTCACTGCCCCCTGGTGCGGTCGTACGTGCAACCCTATTTCCTGCTTCCCTTGCTGGCATGTATGCTAACTGTGTTGATAGACTGCAAGAGCTTGGCTCCCACCTGGGAGACACTTGCTGAGGACTTCATCCTCGAGACCAACGTTGTTGTTGCCAAGGTTGATGCCGAGGCTGAGAACAGCAAGGCTACCGCTTCCGAGTATGGTGTTACCTCGTACCCGACTATCAAGTACTTCCCCGCCGGCTCCAAGGATGGCGAGGCCTACAACGGTGGCCGAACCGAGGCCGATCTCGTCGCTTTCCTCAACGAGAAGACCGGCACCCACCGTGTCGTTGGCGGCGGCCTTGATGCCACTGCTGGTACCATCGGTCTCATGAACGAAATCGCCATGAAGTTCGCCGCTGGCGGTGCTGCGCTGGCCGACGCGACCGAGGAGGCCAAGAAGGCCGCCGCTGGCCTCTCCAAGGATGCTCAGTACAAGTACGCCGAGTACTACGTCCGCGTCTTTGACAAGCTGTCCAAGAGCGACACCTATGTCGCCAAGGAGCTTGCCCGCCTGGATGGTATCCTCAAGAAGGGAGGTCTCGCCCCCGCTAAGGCGGATGAGCTCCAGAGCAAGACCAACGTCCTGCGCCAGTTCCTCAAGGATGTGGCCGAGAAGGTCACTGGTGAGAAGGACGAGTTGTAAACAAGGGTTGAAAAACTTCTGAAGTGATCAGACCCTTCTGACGATACGATGATGACGAGAAATGCATTAGGCATAATGCCTATTCTTGACACATAGCCAACACAATAAAATCATATATATATCGCATTCTAACCGCACACAAAACAACCGTCCGTGATCTAAACTCCTCAACGCCCCAATGGTTGCCCGCCTTCTTGTAGTGTATACCCTTATTTCAGGTCCGTCCGTTGTATTGGGTGTAGTGTGTGGTTCACGGTTTTGATGACGAGGCCGAATCGCTGGCTTGGTTGGCTTTTAAAGCGGATTCGAGGTTATCTAATCGTCGCGACATTTCGTCCACTATAATGACACGCATCAGAATCCATAATTGCAGCGTTCGTCTGGTTGGGCAGGTGGGGAGCGCCTACTCTTTGCGAATATCTCGCTGGAGACACCGGCGAACTTGTTGGAGAGGGAATTGAGCAGCTCCTCGACTACTACAGTCAATTCATCGGAAGGCTGTACAGTCGCATTCGTAAGTATATGACTCCTAAACTGCGTAGTTGTGCAAGTCGTGACGTACGGTTCCCTCTTTGTTGGGGCTGCTTGCGGCGCTCGTGTTGTTGGTCTCTGGCTTCTTGTTGGACGACATCTTTGCGCAATCGCACGGCGGGAGATCTTGGACGGATTAAACGAGTGTAGGGGTTTGTTCTTCGTCTTCAGTTGTACAATGTTTGCTTGCTTCGTAGGCGGTCGCGTGTCGTTGTCGTGGGTGGTTTGCTGAGGTGTCGGGGCACCATTGATTGGAGGAGTGTACGATTGATTGAACAACCAAGACGCGAACGGATGCTGTATCTGTAACTGAAATGCTCCGTAATGCGCCTGCTGCTTGCTCTTAAAACCCCTGTTGCGCTCAGTGTTAGCCGCTGTCGAGACCCCTGAAGATTGGGTGGGTCGGGGGCTGTTCCTAGCTCGGGCAAGTGCACCGACGAGCCGGTGACTTCACTGACTGAGCTGCAGCTAATAGGCATCATTAATAAACTTCAGTGTACACCACGCGACTCAACCACTCTATACTTATCGTTGAGGGTGCGTGCCTACATAACTAAATCTCAAGAGGTATTGGATTATTGTCTCCCAGGACGGGCTGCTGCTGCTACTACGACTACACAGATCCTATCTGACTCGGGGGTACCACCTATTATTTCTTTATTTCGAGGAGCTACGATGCCCACTATCCGGTGATCCTCCTACTTCCCCCTCCCTCCGTGTGGCCATGCCTCCTCCGCAAGACAATGCCCGCGTTGTCTTCCTCATCATCCTCCTCTTCTGGGTCGCCACGAGCCCTGACAACGGACCTGGCTTCGTCGCCGCCCCCTCCCTGACCCGCGCCCGCCTCGCGCGCCAGCGCCATGCGCACGGCGTCCTGAACTCGACGGACTGGGGCGCCTTCGCCCCCCACCTACACCTCGACGACCCGCCGCCGCCGCCGCCCGATCCCGAGAACGAAAACAGCAACATCACGATCCCCGCCGGGTACCTCAACCTGACGGGGTTCCGCAAGGAGGACGGGCTCGCGTGGGACGACCTGGGCCGGTTCAAGAGTCGCTGCGAGGACTGGAGCCGCAACGCCGTCGGCGACCCGGAGTCCCAGTCGCCCGTGTGGCAGAATGTCTCGGGCGTGGTCAAGGGGCACTGGGTCCGGCGGAACGCCTCGGTGTACCGGGAGCATGGGAGCTACAACTTGACGGCCATGACGCCGGGCATCGACTGGGTGGGCCGGCAGGCCGACTGGATCCGCAACGCTACGGGAAGCGAGGGGACGATGATGCTACGGATCGAAGACGAAGAGGATGCGGGCACCGAGCCGGAAAAGCCGCGTCATACAGGACTGCTACCGGACGAGGTGGTTGCGCGCGAGGTCTCGGCCACGGTCACGATAGATGACGATGAAGGCACGGGCGCTAGCTTTGACATGCGACTGCATGGTGTGCACTGGCCCCGGCAAGGAGCATTGCTCTTAACGACTACAAGCGAGAAGTTTGCGGGCATATTTGGCTTGCCGCATCTGACAACTCGGGAGGACTTCTACGAATCTAGCAAGTCTCTGCTGAACAGGACTTTGGACGAAGTGCTACAAAGGAAAGAAAAGCGCACGTTCGCCGACCCCACGAACCCCTGGGCTGCTAGCATCGACTCACCAGGGGAAGGCTGGACACCAGCACCGCACTGTGAGTATGTAGTCTACATACAAATTCATCCGCCAGACAAGGACATACTACTGGTCGAACCCACGCTTGCCGATCCGGAGAACGTGGCAAAGGCGATTGCGGATTTGGAATACGAGCTTCGTTTCCCCCGGGGAGCTCCCCAGCAGCGTCACCCCAAGCTTCAGATGTCCGCCGTTGTCTATTCTCCCGACTGCGCCTTCTTTATCGAGACAAGGGGTCCTCCGGAGTTCACGCCGGCAGAGGGGCTGCACCTTATCGGATGGAAGCAGGAGTTCTGGCTACATAGCGTGAGCACGTGGCTATTGGGCTTCGCTTTGGTAATCTTTTGCCAGGTACAGCTGCTCAAGATGCAGATCAAAGAAACCTCGACACCATCCACCTTGGGTCGTGTTAGTTTCTACACCGCCAGCATAATGCTGTTGGCGGACGGCATCACCTTTCTTGGGTCCTCAGCTTGGAGTTTGTCGGCATCGACCACTATGCTGCCATCATTGGTCGTCACAGTTGCTTCATTCCTAGCTATGATAGTGTCTGTCGCTTTTCTTGTTGAGATATTCAAAGTTCAAGAACCCGAATGGAGGAGGCAGGAAAGAGAGAGGCAGCGCACATCTGCCGCAAATACACCGAGACCCCCCTGAGACGCCTGTTAATACATCTACAACTACACCACCAAATGCGAATACAGCGGCTGTCTCGAATACTATTTTATCCACTGCCGCTCGGCGCGCAAACCCTAGGCCACCATCACCACCCATCATCATCCCATCCGATCAGGACATTGACGCCGAGATAGAGGAGGTCACAAATGGCACGACGGCAGCCGGGTTGCCTACTCCTGCAACCGCCGCTAACCCAACTCCCGCACCGCCAGCAGGTCCGACAGTGAGCACCATTTTTGGCCGGTTCATCCTGATTGGTATCAGCATTCTATTCCTGTCACTTGCTGCGATCACCTGGCGGCCGCATATCCGCACAACCTACTTCAACCTCCTCGCCTTCACCTACCTGTCCCTCTGGGTGCCCCAGATCTACCGCAACATCTACCGCAACTGCCGGCGCGCCTTCTCGTGGCGCTTCGTCGTGGGCCAGAGCGTGCTGCGGCTGCTGCCCATCTCCTACTTCTACACGGCCCAGGACAACTTCGCATTCGCAGAGCCCGACTGGACCGCGTTTACCGTTCTCGCCGGCTGGCTCTGGATCCAGATTTGGGTTCTCGTGGCGCAGAACGTGTTGGGTCCCCGTTTCGGGCTGCCCAAGAACTGGATGCCCGAGGCCTGGGAGTACCACCCCATCCTGCGCGAGGACAACGTCGAGAGCGGCGGCTTGCCCATTGGGCTCGTTTCGGTGTCGGCGCCCGGGAGTCCCTCGCTGGAGCGGAGGAAGAGCAATAGCGGAGATGGAAGCAGCGGCAGCGGCGCGGGCGGGAAGCATACGACGAAGATACATGTCATTGACTGCGCCATCTGTCGCGAGGTCCTCGAGGTCCCCGTCGTCAAGGCGGGCGAGGCAGATCCTGCCGCTGTTGGAGGCGTGGCGGGCGTCTTCGCCAGGAGGGTCTACATGGTGACGCCGTGCCGGCACATCTTCCACTCGGAATGTCTCGAGGGCTGGATGCGGTTCCGGCTGCAGTGTCCCATCTGTCGCGAGGAGCTGCCACCGTTGTAGATAGATATGAAAACTTGGGGATAGATGGATGGCCCTCGTTTATATAAATAACGTTATGACTTTACTTAGCTAGCGAAAATGAAATTTGAAATGAATCGTACACAATACGTGTTGGGCCTAGAAAAAGAAATTGCATGTTAGCTTGGTGATCTCAGCGGTACGCTCCTTGTAGAAACGACAAGACAGGACTTCTTGCCGTTTGAGTTTGGGCAAGTGTGTAACATGGCATTTCGCCTGGTTTCCAGCACGCTGTAGATGTCACGTTGATCATGGGAGCAGGAATTGTTGGCTTGTCTAGGCCATAAAAGTAGCATACAAATATCTAGCAGATTTTTCGTGAAATGACTTGATACGTGATGGGTCATGTGAAGGTTCCAGGCCTTGCAAGAGCAAAACGGAAATTTCTTGGACAGCAGGCACTCGCAAAATTCTACTTGCGATGGATACACCAGCAGATCTCCATCGATTGTCAGATTTTCGAGGTTTCCAGGCTCGGATGACATCGGCAGCAACAGGATTGGTATGGCAGCGAGCAGGCAGGCACGACGTCGAGCAGGACGATTGCAAGTGAATTGAGGCATCATGGAGACCAGCATGGACTTCTTCTTCGCGGCCGAGGGCGAACCCCAGCAAGCAATGAAAAAGATAAAAAGAAAACGCCTGTCAGACGTCCACCACCACCCACCCCGGCCGCACGCCCGAAGGCAGACCGCAGCAAATCGGGGTTGAGATCATCAAATACTCTCTATACAGCCGCTTCGTGAGAAGACGACCGCCATCCTTGCGGACAGTGCGAAAGTGGGAGCAGTCGTAAACGACCACCTTTTGAGAAAAAGGCTTCACTCTTGAGTGGCAGGGATTGGTCTCATCAACCAGGGTCGGATCTGTAGCTGTTTTGGAGAAAACAGAGATTGGGACAAAAACTATAGAAATGATTCTTTAGAGTATTGTCGACATGAAGAGAAAAAGAGAAAAGAAAATCGAAAGGAAGGGAGAGAGGGAAGCCTTTTATAGAGTGGGAGATGGCCTGGGTGGGGCCCAGAGGTGCTGGGAATCAGCCAATCCCATTCATTCAATTTTTTGGTGGGGATGTTGGCCCTCAAGGTGCCCAAACTTCAAAGCTGCCTGAGCAAAATTGAATTTTTACTGCAGGTACCCGCTATCAAGCAAAAGCTCAGGCAAGTAGGAACCAGGGTTAGGCACTTGCTTGACACGGCACTTGCCTTACTTTCACCTCATCTTTACGTGGCGCTTCACGTTGTTCCTGGAATATCTCAAGATTGATTTGGTAGTTGTGACTGATCTGGCTGATTCTACGTAACGTACTTGCCACTTGATGTGTGAACCTACAGCGCTTTTCTGCCTCCAAAGCTGCAAACGAACCAGCCAAACCTGACATCTGTGTCTCTCTCTGCCTTCCTCGTCCTCCTGGACGTTCACTAACACAGGAAGCATGTTCTCAAATCAGCTCCAAGCTACCATCCAATAGTGCTCACATCAGGTGCAAAATCTTCTCGCCTGCTCCATAACTGTGGCAGGCTCAACCCAGTAGCCATGCGTTGGGTTCTGGTGCAATAACGTAATGGAACCTACCTATTATTCTACGTCGGCACTTCCGTGTTGGCTGACAAGTGGTCCATCCAGAAGATCCATTGGAGGGCTTCTTGAATATCATGAGGCCGTCTGTACATTGGTGGGCAAGATTCTTGTCGACTTGGCCTCGAATCTGATTTTGAACAACACAGCAATAGCAAACGTAATATCTCTGGACACAGCTATGAAGTGGCATGGCGTTGTTTCGCAGAGGTAGCATCGTCAGCCTTCTTTGCTGTCTGGAGACAACAACGATTTCGTATTACCTGAAACTCACATATGGCACATCATCAATGTAGTATTATCAAAATTGATGAGGTCCTCAACCTCTCCAGCTTCATCCTCTTCAGGTGACCTGGCGGGTTGGCTGGCCCCTCTTCGGCTCGGCTGTACGTAGTATCAACTTCACCGCATATGCTTCCTTTCGGCATATCGACTCATCCAAGGGCACCGAGAGTCCGCATCCGCATCCGCATCCGCATCCGCATCCGCATCTTCCAAGGGTAGGTGCGATCAAACAAAGTGGCCGCAAGTAGCCACCGGGAATAAGACCCAGCCGAAGGCACTGTGGAGAAGCCGGAGATGGTTGCGGGCCGATGTACGGGTGCAGTGCAGCCGCCACAGTTTCGTTTGCCATCCACGTTAGAGTCAATGGTGGGTTTCCGAGATGAGAGGTTTCGTGTGCTGCGTTCGATCAACGTGGCGGCGAGACCAGTCGTCGTGAATCAATGCGTGCCATGGATGCTCATCCAACAAAATCAACAACACTTCTAGCCTCCACCCGCCGATATCATCACCAACTGTCACGAGTAGACTCCATTCCAGTGCTACCCACATCAACAGATATCGAATTTGCAAGAATATCTTCGTGCTGAATGGTTGGTAAAAGAAATGAGAATGGTATCACAGACTATCTCACTGAGGAGTGATGTATTTCCATGTTTAGTTCACGGCAACCAATGGATTAATATAGTAGACAGATTATTTCAGTAGCCCATGTACTAGGTATAAGTTACGCCATACACCATGATGGATATAAAAAGACAAAAACGTGCCCCCAAAATATTATACTGGTTCCGTATCCCGTTGCTGATTTATTTCCTGTCCGACGACCCCTTCGCCGGCTTCCACTCGTGGTGGTGCTGGCCCTTGGTCGGGCCGCCCACGGGGTCGTCCTGGCGGTCGTACATGTGCTGGCCGAAGTAGTCGAGCTGCGCCTCCATGAACTGCGTGGGCAGCGCGGTCGAGGTCTCGTACTTGTAGTACTCGAGGCACTGGCTCATGCTGGGCGCGAAGCCGTCGGCCTCGAGCGTCTTGAGCACGACGCTCTTGAGCGCCGGGTAGTGCTGCGTCAGCTCGCGCGCGACCTCGGGGTTGCCAATGACGTCGTCGACGTCGTGGTCGGGGCGCGCGTACGCCCGGTCCAGCACGATGTCGGTGATGTGCTCGGCCCGGATGATGCAGCCGCCGCGCCAGAGCTGCAGGATGTTGCGGTAGTCGAGGCCCCAGCCTTGCTTCCTGTCCTTGGCCCGGATCAGGTCCAGCCCCTGCGCGAAGCACGTCAGGAAGCAGAAGTACGTCGCCATGTGCAGCTGCTCGAGGAACTTCGGCTTCGACTCGACCGACAGCTTCTTCGGCTCGATGCCGCCGCCCGCCGACTTCTTGTTCTTCTGCCGCCGGCCCAGGTCCGCGGACGCGCAGCGGAAGAGGTAGGCCGCCATGATGGAGGATGCGGGCACGTGCAGCGAGACGGCCTGCTCGCACGTCCAGGTGCCTGTGCCTTCCTCCTCGTCCACGTCCTGGACGACCTTGTCGCGCACCGAGTCGAGCACGTACTTGCCGTCCTTGCCCTTGGCGCTCTGGACGTCGACGCCGATGGCGACAAGGAAGCAGCCCGAGAGCGGGCCCTCCTTGTTCCACGCCTTGAAGACGTCGCGGATCTCGTCGTTGTTCATGCCCAGACCGCGCGACATCATTAGCCACGCCTCGGCCAGCACTGACATCATGCCCTGCTCGATGCCGTTGTGGACCATCTTGACGTAGTGGCCGCTGCCGCCGGGGCCGACGGGCGCGACGCACGGGCGTCCCTGCCGGTCCTTGGCCGCCACCTTCTTGAAGAAGGGCATCATCTGCTTAAGCGCCTCGGGCTTGCCGCCGGGGGACATCGAGGGCCCCGCGCGGGCGGCCTGGTAGCCGCCCGAGACGCCGCAGCCGATGTAGTGGATGCCCTTGGGCTGGAGGTCCTTCTGTCGCCGCTCCGTGTTGATCCAGTGCTCGTTGCCGCAGTCGACGATGATGTCGCCCTTGTTGAGGTAGGGCTTCAGTCCCTCGACGCACTTGTCCGCGGGGCCGCCGTGCGGCGTGCTGAAGACGAAGACCTTGGGCTCGCCCTTGGTTTCTATCGCCTTGCAGACGGCCTCGTAGCTCTTCTCCGGCACCACCATCCTGTCCATTTTGATGTCCTTGGCTTGCTTTGCCAACGCCTTCATGTTCTCCTCGCCTGGGTGTATATGGTTAGCACCAACGGAGTTCCCCTTTTCTTGGTAACACGATGGCGCGGTTGCTAGGAAGGGACTTACTCGGGTCGAAGAAATGCACCTCGGCGCCATGTTCGGCGTACAATAGCGACATCATCGCGCCCATGCTCCCTACTCCAAACATCCCCAACTGTTATAACGGTAAGCATGGTTCATACAAGGCCGATGAGATCGGTGCTTACCTTCTTCACGTCCAACCCTGAGGCGTTACCTGCCATGATGATAGTTTTACTGCGGTGTCTTGGTGTATAATTATTAGATGAAGTCTTGTACGAAACAACTAGTTCTTGAGTGTGAGGGGATGGCGTAGAACTGTGTATCAATTAAAACGTCAATAAAATAAACTAATATCTATGGAAAACGATCAAGAAATCGCAGAGTCGAGCTTTATATCGATATCGAAATCATCATACCTACTTATTTGCCGGTTTCTTAGGTTTGCTGTTACGTAGGATTGCTGGCAGTGGGCGGGAGTGACGGAGCAGTCTAGACTCTTGACGTCAGGAGGGTCCTCAACTAGCAGTGCACAGTTCAGATTGCCCACCCTTTTCTTATTAATCACGATGGGGGCGTTTCCCTCCAAGGAGGCTCGCTCCTGTTGAGTCGACAGGATTTACACGGAAATCGCATTGGCAAGATGGGCCCAATCCCCTACCACACAATTCGGTCCTTTCGAGTCTCGGAACAAGAAGCCGGCATTCGACATGTTACGATGCTGGAGCGGGCCCGCTTGTGTAGCGGCTGACGTTGACCATGCCCCCAGCGTTAGTCCGATTCTCACAGAAGGCTATTCCTGCAGGTAACATACAAGAACAGCTCATACTGAGGGTCTGTTGGGAAAAATTGTAGGACATGTGACCACCTGGCGGAAGACCATAGGAGAGGTATATGATGCCCAACCCCTGGTGAGAGTAGGCTCTGTCGTGTCGCAAGCATGAGGATGGCGGCCCGAGGAAAAGAGAACGACGATGTGTGCAGTTAGGAGGCATCCGGGCGATTTACTAGAAATCCCCTAGCCCACCACGATGTTACCTGCACTGATGGACGTTGAGACGTGCACGCACGGCGGCATGTGGGACGAGGAAGAGAGCCGACTTGTCGGATTAAAAAGGCCAAGACGGGCGCCGGAACGGCAACCGGGCGGCCAGTCACGGATGCGGCCATGGCAATGGGCCAGTCTGCCTCTTGGCCTTCCGGACGATGCGTGTTCAATTGCGGTCTTGTCATGTTGCCTCGTCGGTCTGCATATACCGAATCGGTTCATCCCTGTCTGTGGTGCATGTCTGTAAAAGAGGTTAGTGCGAGAGATGCGAATGCGTTCCAATTCTTACCTACATGATGTTTAAGGTCCGTACCTAGTCAGCTGCTTGAACAACACATTTTGATGTGATTGAAGCTCCAAGTGTCTGGTGCCCACCATGCTTGAACCCCAACATGCATCCATCAATACATGTTAGATGCATGCTCAATTTCGCCCTCGTCGCACGCGCCGCAGACCTCATTTCCTAGCATCCCGCTCTCACGTCAGCCTGCGCTATCTATTCCAACAAGCTTTCGTGACCGATCAGCCAAGCCCCGACGGTCGAAGGGATTCTCCAATGAGGATATACGTGGACTTCCACCGGATTATAGCTCAGGAAGCGCCGATCAAAGTGATGACCAGTGCATTGATGCAGATCGGTTAGAACCTACGCGCCTTGCCTGGAACTGGAACGGCTCTACATCACGACATCAAGCGGGACGAGGCGACCGTTTTGCCTAGTTGGGGGCATCCATTCGCGTGGAAGGCGGGCGCCATTCGCTTCCCGTGGCGCCTTCCGTCGAAAGGGCCCTTTGCGTACAAAAGCCTCATCAGCAGTCTACCTTCTGGGTAGACACACCTGAACGCCTTCTTTCCCCCAATTCAGCGCAAAGGACCAGTCATGATGTAATCGTGATTGCAGCTGCTAGCTCGTTTCTGGACGCAATCGCGGCCTGGCACGCGATGGTGGCACTCTCTTCTACAGCAAGCCACGCCACGGCCCGGCAGTTGGTCTTCCGAAAATTGCTTCGGACGGGCTTGGGCAAAAGGAAAGAAAGGGCCTTTTTGATTGGGCGGTACTTTCTTTTCTTATTTTCTTCTTTTCTTCCTTTGTTGAACTCCCATCCGACTCCATACCTCGGCTCGTCTACAAGGAGATCTCTGCGAATATCAAAAACTTCGTGTTGAGGCCCATACGATCTCTGGCTTGAATCCTAGTGGCCACAGCGCATTTACCTTTGCAGGACGGGACTGGAAGCCAAGAGATAGCTGCTCGAATCTATGAATAAATAGACGGCAGCTGCGAACGGGTGATATGACTTTCCGTGGATATGACCCGTTTCCAAGATTAATGTCGATCTTCATTCTGCCCAGCCGCTATACTGGGACATCTTTGATGATAACAATACACACGCTCTAAGGCCACATCCGATTGGACCCCGGATTCAAACCCACCCATGGCGAAGAAGCTGAGGACTCGGCCGCGAAATACTCTCAAAGCATAATAGACTCAATTTGAAAGGAACGTCATGGATACCGATGCCTCTGGTGCGTCCTACAAGTGAGACTTCAGCACCATTTCATCGGAGCTTCCAGCACGCTGCTCACCAGGTAAGCAGGGACAGCTGAGGAATGATGCGTATGCCGAACTCGTCGCCCCTGAATAGGTCCACACACATCAACAACACTGCCACGCCCTCATAACACAATAGTGTGATGATTGTGGCGGATTTAAACTTCCTTGAGCGCGGGCTGCATGTCTGGCCGTCTACGTACCGTCCCGGCCCAAGCCTGCCATCCCAGGACTTCCGCAATGTCGGCCTGTCGCGCCCATGCTAACCTGCAAAAGTATCCAATGACCTGGTTCGGTCTATGCGGCCTGGCGGCCTATCAACAGTTCCCGTCATGCACCACGGCGTTAGCCTCGAACTATGCCATCTCAGCCATCTCACTCATGGAAGCCTGCAGTTCGATTTTACATCGGTGATACTGTCGGCTCAAAGCTATGCGCCACATAGCCTTGGCTCATGGACACATGAGATCATCTGGCGACTCGATCAATCTTTGAGTATCGGTTCGCCGGCTTGGCCATTCAAATATGTTGTGGCTCGATACGCGTCGTGTCGTGCAGGCTCTGTCCACTGCGATTTGTCTCAAATATATAAGATATGTCCCTGCCGATCAAAACGGTACTGATTTCCCTGAGCACAGCCATTCTAGCCATTGAAAACGTCTCTTTTCCCCTGCTCATACTCTTTCTAGTGCAGTTCGCTGACAATGGGTGTAAAAGACTTCCTACGCGCATGTGCCCTGGCTGCCTTGGGCGCCGTCGCCCTCTCCAAGCCTGTCTACACCCACAGGAGAGCAGCTTTCTTTGAAGCGCAGAAGCTGGCTGACCCTGCCTATGGGCCCGTTCCAGGCCAGGACCCGATATTCAACACCTACTGGGGCAAGGCACCGACATGGCCTGGAAACCTGACAGATCCCGTCCTACCTACGAAGAAGGGGCCTCCCGGGGTCGACGACCAAGTCTGGCAGAACCTGTTAGCGGCCGAGTGGATCATCTTCAACTTCTACCAACAGGCTGTCGAAATGTTCAACGAGACATCGTTCATCGCGGCCGGAATGCCCAACACCACCTACCAGCGCGTCAAGGAGATTCGGAACAACGAAGCTGGTCATCTCCGTATATTCCAGAACCAGATCTCCGAGACTTCTATCAAGCCGGGAGCCTGCAAATACCATTTCCCTTACTACGATCCCGTCTCCTTTCTCGCTCTCGGCACAGTCTTGGAAATCTCCAGCATGGCTTTCCTCACTGGCCTTGTGCAGCAAGTCAAGCTCGATAAAGCGAAGGGTGCCATGCTTACCATCGCCGAGACGGAGACACGCCACGAGGTTTGGGCATTGATGGACATTTGGAAGGTGAACCCCCTGGGCGGCCCATCGGACACAGTCTTCCCCTACGCCAACGAGGTTCTCGGCAGCACCAGCAACCTCGTGGTAGCGGGCAGCTGCCCCAAGGAGAACCCTGAGTACCCCTATCCGAACCAGCGTCTGCCAGCGCTCAGCGCCAGCAAGAACACGACATCGTTCGTGCCCGGCGCGACCATCGACCTCGCTTTCTCCGACCCCAAGAACCAGCCCAAGTTTGTGCCCGGCAAGCAGTACTACGCCGTCTTCTTCCACGGCCTCAAAAACATTACCGTCCCCATCGACACCTGCGACTGGCCCAAGAAGAGCATCAATGTTACTATCCCCGCCAAATTCGAGCAGAAGGGTGTTATTGCCACGGTCATCGCCGACACGCCCGGCGCCCCTACCAAGGATACCATTGTGGCCGGACCAGGCATCATCCTCGAGCAACCCGAGCCTCTCGGTGTTAAGCTGGCTCAATTGAGCTAGACTGATTTTGTTTTCTTCACCGACTTCTATTGGACATTTTGCGGAGTTGTACATTACATATATACCCTAGGGTTCACAATCCTTAATGATTTAGAATACTTACATAAGTTATTTCAGTCTACTATGCATTTGTCTTTTGAAAGATAGAGCTTTTCTGTGATCTATGTTTACTTGATGCTTGGCTATTGGAATTCTCTCGGGACTCGGTTCTCTCCTGTCCTCAACGCTCGTGACAAAGGTGTCGTTCAACCTGTACTTGCTCGAGCCTGCAAATGTCCTAGAGCCCAAGGATCTCGATTCTGGATACACGGTTTTCCAGACTGGACCCATCCAAAATCGTGGCTGAACTGTCGATTCACGCACAATGCTCCACTGCCTCGGGTTCCTTCGCCACTTTGTCGAAGTAGCGAAGAAGTGAGACCTCGCGCGGGAAGGCTCTTCCGGAATCCAAGGTTAGCCAAGAACTATTTCTGGGTGAAAAGGAAAGGGAAGAAGAAGAAAGGAATTAAGCTTTGCGCCACGCGCCACGCGCCCCGTGGTCGTATGTTAGAACCTTTGTGTTGTTCTTCCGGCCCGTTCTACTGGGGCCGGTTCGGTAGACTATCGATGCGTGGGTGTGTTTGTTTGTTTTTGTTCTTTCTTATCTCTATATATCTTGCGTGTTTCGGTTGATTCCCTTCGTTTGAAAAGGCAATGTGATTCCTCATGCCGCTGCACCCTGTTGGGGGTCTGGATCTTCTCTCGGTAGATTATCCCAAGGGGCTCTAACGGTCGGTTTGCAACGGGTCATGCAGCGGTGATAATAAGGAACGATGGTTTTCTCTTGAGTGGGGACTGGTAATTTCGGGATGGAATATATACTTAGACAGATATATGTATGTATGCTTCTTCTGGCAGCCATCGAAGATTATTCGAATAGGGGTATTAGTACGGCGTTGAGGCAGTAACCGACTTGGGTCTATGACATTGTCCGGCTCGTTCTCACTCTCTTTCTCTCTCCCTCTTTATCTTTTTCTTCGCCACTCTCTTTGGGGGCGAGGTAGAGCCTGCCTTGAAACATTCTCGTATGATTTCCCCAGCAGACGGATATTCTTCTTCACTAGATAAGCCATGTCTTTGTAACGTCCGCACCACAAGTCCGGAGACCTTTACAGGCACAAGACCAGTCATTTCATTCCCTGGTGTAATGTACGAATCGCGAGAAATCTTTTTTTTTTTTCGGATCGACCCGGGATTTTTATGTCCAGAGCCTATTTCTCCCAATCGGCGAATGCGCCGACTCCGACAATGATAACCAGTAGTCTGCGTGACCGATGCCGGGACCGTCGATCGACCCGTTCCTTCATCCCGAAAAGGAGGTCCCTTGTACACATGCATACATACAGACCCATCGCTTCGGCTGACTCTTCGTTGGAACTCTATAATTGAGTATCAAGTCCTTTACACACTCTCTCTCGCGCGCGCCAAGGAGCCTTTCCATCAATGGCGACGGGCGATGGAGTGATTTCCCGTCGGGACAGACAAGGAACGAAAGCGATGGGGCTCATCAGGCCAAACCAATGCGCCAGACCCAGATTCGATGGCAAACTGCAGCCAGACAACTGCCGCTCTTGAGAGTAGGAAGTAGTCGTGATATGGTATCCATCTACATACGGTGGAGGCCATGCACTAACTGGATCTGATCATCGGCGCCCATGTTACTGAGCTCCGTAAGATCACTCCTCCTTCGAAGACGTGTTTCTTGATATCCCGGTGCCCTCCTCTTTAGCTGTCCGCCGGGAGCCATGTGAGTAGGTTGCATAGGGGGTTCCTAGTGAGGCCATATCGCCCGTTGGAGTGACACTACGCCTGATTGCCCTCTTTACCTGGAAAGGGCCAGTGGATAGGGGGTGATGCTGGTACACATCAAGCTAGCCACGATGATGGAGGAGGATGGAGAAACCGGCTACCAACTCGTAATGGAAGGCTGGACATGGTGGTAGGCGTTGATGATGGGTGAGCGATAGGTCGTAAGGATGGGCTTCTAAGGGTACATACGCAGAATGTCGACTACCTAGCAGCCGAGTGATCGAAAAGCGAGGTAAAGGCGAATCCCCCTTTATGTCCGCCTAAACCCAAGTGCCTTATCTGGCTGCCTGTTTTGCGCACCTAAGGTAGCAGGTGAGTTAGTAGGCCACAACACCTGATGCCGGGGGGTTTTGTTCAACGAGAGAACAAGGTAGGACAGGCCATTCAGGTATGGCCCATGTGATTGAGTGGCATGTAAGAGGACGGGCACCCGTATCCCATACCATATAGCCAGGTCTTTAGGTATGGATAGCTTGCTGGCGAACTGAAGTCCTCATCATGTGTATCTCTTCGCGTCCAGGCTAGGGAGACGTAAAGCTTGTGTTGTCACACTCAGCCCCTATCAATCGCTTCTCTCGATATCTATGATATCTATAAATACTTTAATGTTCGTCCATATCTTTCCTAATTGGGGTTCCTTATCATCCTTCCATAACTGCTGTCGGTAATGGAAGATGGGGTCTTTACACACTTGCGAATGCGACTACCCGTGTGAGATATTGAACCAATCAACGAGGGAGATTTCGGTATTCGAATGCCATTCACATACAGCCCACTCACCCCCTTCCGGACCCCCCATCCGTGCCTGTGGAAAGAGATATTGGAAGGTGACCAGAGCCTGGTTGGCGTGAGAGACGTTGCTACTTGTAATGCATCATAGTGAGAACCAGGTGTACGGGTTTAGATCCGGAGTCTGGAGTAAGGAGTAATGGGGTAGAAAAGGGAGAGGGACCTTCGCGCGGCCACAAGTGGTTGCAGTTGGTGCCTGGAAGACTTCTGTTCAATCTGGCGTATTATCTCTGTTATTGATATCTTAGGCGTGGAAGCCTCTACAGGTGCCTCTTCCCCCTTTGTCTTTGTTACATGCCCAACGCTCTTTTACGGGCAACTCGCCTGTTAGATCTTCACAGGTTTCACCACAGGTAATGCATACAACCATGGAGTAGGATTTTACCGGTCACTAGTAGCTACAGAAGAGAAATTGACAGCCCCTATCTCAAGTGTCACCTAGCTGATCAAATGGTGCTGAGTTGACCACCTCTGCTTCCGAAGTCTCGCTTGGCTCCCTTCTGGGTGGGCAAACCCCTGTTGGAATCACATCTGGAAAGATGATAGTGTCCCCCAACTCACAGCACATACCGTGAACTCGCAGACATAGATTGAACATGCAACTAAACATTCTCGCTACCTCAAAGTGTGCAAACTCACAGGGACCAAGCATGCCGGCAGACGAGGTTCATGAAACCTGCTACAGAACAGTTAATGCGGCTGGCTGCCTTGGGTTCGTTTCGTCATTATCTCTCCCTCTCCCTCCTGAGCAGAAGAGAAAATAAGGCGAACGAGCAACAAGAAGCCGTATCACTCTTAACTAAACTTCGGCCCCGACGTACTATCGGAGCAGGCTAACAATCACCCACGTCGGAATATACAAAAGGCCGCCAGTGTTCCCGAGTATAGTGGACTCGATCCAGCTACGGCCGAGATAGCTGCTACCCAGCTAAGTGAATGGCATTTTCCCGATTCCCCATCTTCGAGAAGACATCGAATAATCCCATCTCACCCTGTCCCCCTTCTCAGGGCAGTCCCGTCCACAAGTGAGGCTCCGTACGGGACCTACTGTCTAAGCGAGGTCCGTCACGTCTGTAGCAGTAGCGGAGCCGGTCTCTCGAACTCTTGTCGGGCATATATTGCAGCACGCACGTGGGCGCTCCCGTCTCATCTCTGCTCGCTAGGAAACAAACCCGTTCCGCAACGTCGACCGGGGCCATCTGGTGGTCTTCCAATCTCCTCTGCTACTAGAGCCCGTTGCGATCCAAGGTAGTCCCTCCCAACAGTTGAGGCTCCGTGTGGGCAGTTTATCATGCAGCACCAGGTAGTGCAGTACATAGCCCGCTCCGGATCCGAAAGTCTGCTTGATATATATTGCTTGCAAACCGGCACGGTGAAGAAATTTTCCAATAAAGGACCCCTTCTCATCTTATAATGTACGCTAGCAGCCAACCCCCCTTCCCGCCTCTCGTGCGTGTGGCGGACACGGGGCTAGAAGCTTTCTAGTTTATTATATACCCTCCCGCTAGTTGCTCACCGCTCGGTCCGGTCGTTCGGCGACCCCTTTCATCACGGCTATATCTGGTCGGGTGTTCCATAGGCACGGCACGGTACGGGCACCAGCCACGGGGCTAAGTAAGATATCCATTAGCCATCTAGAAGAAACCCGGCTCAGGGCACCATGTGGGGAGGAGAGACCTCTGCTAGCAAGGAGCAAGGACAAACTCGAGATCGTAGCGCGACCCCGGCCCTGTGGAATGGGGTTCCTTGCTAAGCCCGGAGGAATAAGCTACTGATTAGCTTGGCATATGTAGTTAGGCCCTTACTGTGATTACTACAAGGGCTATCGATATCTTTCCCACTTGTAGTATTCCCACTTTGGGGCTATCCCAATGAACAGAGCAGTATGAGGGCCCAAAGGTAATTATAGCGCCTTGTGGATTTGAGCAAGAGCTCTTCGAATACTGCTGCTAACTATATTAGCACGAGTCAAGATCCAAGGCGGATCTACAGCTCGGAGGATCCTCCGCCCACTATATTGCCAGCACGGGAAACTGATTGCAATATCGAGCTTTATCACCAGCCCTTGAAGAACGGGGCCACACGAGCTGGAGATACGAGAGCAAGCTGCAGCAACAGTCAGCCAGGCACAAGAACACGTGCCCAGCTAATATCCGACAGCTTTCCCAAAGGAGCAAGCGGGAGAGAGAAAAAGGGCGCATCGTCGACCTGAGCCAATCAAGCAATCCGGGGTTAAAAGGCCGGGATGGTGATTAGAGTCGAGAGTACTGTAACCCCCTTACCGCGTGCGTGTAGGGCAGCTTCACCGCAACCCCCAAGAGCCCCCAATTTGCAAGCAACGGAACTTGGCAACAGTGAGATCCTTGTTCGGGGTTCGCTAACAATCTCCTTAGCGCCAGCGCCGCTCGCTTTCTCTCATTACTGTATTTTCCTCTCTCTCTTTTTCTTTCCCGACTTTTCACAGCGTTAGTGGCGCTGCGAGAAAGGATTTTGGGTCACGGACGGACCCCAGTAGTTGGCGATAGGTGTGACACAGTAATGCGCGCCTTGTCCTTGTGCGTCTTGGGGTCCCCCGGACAGACATAATTTGACAGGAATATGGTACGATTGCGGGAAGAGTCGGTTTGGCTAGGGACCCTTGGTGGATGCCATCAAGAACGGGCAGCAGCAGGACCTACAAGTCTCTCTGGTTGTGTTTAGCTGTCGATATTGTCATCGGCGGCTCGCGCTGCGTGCTACATGGATGGCTTGCATACGCACCACAAGATGGGCGTAGGGACAGTCAAGTACTGCAACCATGGCACACTGTGCTGTGACCTGACCTGACCTGACCTGACCTGGCAACGACAACGCGGGCCCCATAGCGTCCCGTCACTCTGGGAAAAAGTCCAGACGGTGGGTTGCGGTTTCAATTAAAAAACGAGACCTTCTATGGCAATATTTCGATATCCCAGCCTGGTTTGCGAATGCAATCAATGCAAGCGAAGCAGGTTACTGTACATAAGGTAGCAGTTTATTATGCATTGCAGCGTCAATTAATCAAAAAGATCTTCAGGAACAGGAAACGCTTTGCATTGACGGGCACGGGTCTGACCGAACCCAACGGAAAGGTTTCGTTTGGCGGAGGACGTGTCAGAGTGAGAGGTTGAGAGCTACTGTAACCCAAATGCAGGTTATGTAATACGTGCTGCTGCAGTTTGGCAGTTGCAGCGTGTGTGTGAGGCATGAATCAGTTGCGAGTTTGACATCCGAAAGCTAGAAGGCTTCTAGGGAGAAGTGCCTGGTCAGTAGCAACAGAGCTGGTCCTTGTCCTGAAGCACCTACCTACCTTACCCTCCCCTTGGTAACGACCCTATTGAACTAACATAGCTGAAGCTGGTGCATGGCGTGGCGGCCACTATCGCAATAGTGTCGTATTGCTGGGAGACGCCAGGGAGCCTGTGGCGGAGGGTTTCAGGATGAGGTACCATCGACTTGATGAACGAACAAAGCCGGTTCGAGGAGGGGCCAAACCTCCTGCCCGGGGGCCGTGTCGTGTTTCGACGCCTTTTGGTCTGAACATTGTTTCGAAAGCAAATCGGCCACAGATCTTTGCTCCGACCGTATATGATCGGCCGCTATATGGCATGGTAGAGGTTTCAACGATGATGGCTCGTCGTTCGTCGCTGCTAGGCGCTCACTTAAGCTTAAGGCCTTTTGTACTGTATCATGCCACATGCGGTGTCACAATTGGCCTTGGTAGCTGTTTGACTAACTCACAACCGACGTAATGATTGATACTTGGCCGGTAGATAGCCCCTAGGAGACAAGGACGGATGGGATGATGATGATTATGATGCAAGGCCGTTACAACTTTCTCATCAGCCGGATGAGTGAAGCTGCCTTGTTGCCGATTGATGAGAGCACGACGTCAGCCTTTCTGGCATCTGCAGTTGGCAGTATCCTCCTTCCCCTTCCTGTCGGGCTATGTCAGTCGTGAATAGATTGTTATACGCATGTCCGTTTGTTTGTCGTTCATGCGTCGACCCAACATCTTCATGCGAGCCCCGGACATAAGAGCCCAAGCCGGCCAAGATCGCGAGGTAACGTGGGGGCCTTCGAGCGAGCGAGTGAGCGCAACCACAGGATGCCCTTTGCGCCGAGGTCCCACAACCTTAATAGAGGTCTGGTATTGTAACAAATGCACTGACTCGACGTAAACTACTTAGGCAAGTAGAGTAACAAGCACAAGTCACGACGAGTAACAAGCGAGACGAGACATTCAACGGGAATGGCATCCGGCGGCGATGGCGATAGAAGGTATGTAGATAGATACAAGCTCCCAGCTCCGATGCATACTGTGAGGCCCGTGGGCGGCTCCGGCTGGCTGCATCGACATTCTGCATCAGGAAAACTGCCGCCGAGGGGCCAACGAAGGGCCTCTCTGCAGATCGGCCTGACCATGCCTTATGGTCTGGACCCAACGATATTCTGTACGCCGTACAATCCATAGTGAGGCCGCCACAGTCTCGTCTCCAGGCTCTATCCGCCTGTCGCCATCTTTACCCGCAACCATCGGGCATCAGGTCTTGGAAGGGCTGGCTACCGTAGCAGAGGTAAGAGAAAGAAGGAAGCAGAAAGAACCACAACGTCGTTGCCACGCCGGCGCACACCTCCCTCCTCCTTCCCCTTGTTTCCCCTCCTCCTCCCATCCCCTCTGCCCCCACCATCAACGGTGATGAGAAGCTTGGTCGTTGGAATCTCCTCCGTCGAGTGGATACTACGTACGATACACTACGCATGCATTTCAAGGGGAAGAACAGCAGAACAAACCACCACGGCCAAAAGAAGCAAAGCATCGCAACGGTTTCCCGACAATTGGTGGACATTTGGGGGCTTGCGCCCACACGCACCACCTGCACAGCATCCGCATGGAGAGAGGGTGAAGAAAAAGTAAAAAATGTGCGGAGGTCTTTAATATCAAGCCGTTCTATAGGTCCTTTTGCCATCCGTCTCGCCGTTGCCAAGACAGATACGGGGGAAGCGAGTCATCCAATGAAAATGAAAACGCGGTTCTAGTTGCCCAGTCGTTCAAGGGATGTGTGTGTGCTTGTGTGTGCCTGTCTTCGATACTGCCACGTTTTTTTACCTGGGTCCGCTACTCTGCCTTGCTCGCTACGAGACGACTGGCCGGCAGTGAAAGAAGGGCTTGGTGATGGAGGTGCCGTCTCTCCGAGGGTTTTGCATGTGGGAGAGTGGGTTTGGCGAACTCAAGGGTAGGTACTAGAAGTACATGTGGCTATTTACAGACAGACATTCGAGCCAGTCAGTCAATCAGGCTCGCAACTATTTCCTGCTACTATCCAAGCATATAATGTGGCGATAAATATAGCTACGTCAGGTATAAACAGAACCTGTTTGTTTGAGAGATATAGACTTCAACGTAATAGAGTTGTCGCTCCTTAGTGGACTCACTCATAGTTAGGTAAGCATGCCTTCATACACCTCCATCCGCAGTGGATATACCTGTAGTAATACTACTACTGTAGGACTATTTTTACTATGGTCAAGAGGCTGGAAGCGCTAGCGACATAGGCAAGAACTTGAACGGCACGAAAAAAAGCAAGCTTCCCATGGCGGTGACGAGAGATCCTGTTCCTTGTCCTATGCGCACACTGCAGCATAACACGCCCGCGTTACCGCTGCCGCATGTATGCACGTTAACGCATCATCGCACCGGGCAAAAGCACACATACTTACACACACAGGCCAACTGTTGGTTGTAGGCAGGCAGGCTAACTTCACCTGCTACAACGGCCGATTGAGGAGGTGATGCCGATCATATATGTATTGTTACGAAAAATGAAGAATAAATGATGGATTCGCGGTCATAGCATGTGACGTATGACGCGCCATCGTTTTGGGTTGTTGTAATGCGACTTCCGCCAATACCTGATAATGATGGATGATGTCGAGTTTTGTCCGTTCTCAAACTCGTTCCCGCGAGCCGCCCGTCTGGTTCACAGCGCGGGCAGGCGGGCGGGCGGCCAGTGGGGTAGACAGGCCTGCTGCCTTGGGGGAACACACGTTCGTTGCGTGGCGTCTGGGCGCGCGAAACTCCCCGGAGAAGGGATAAGAGAAGGAAGATCACTGAAACGCGGGCGTTCGTGCTGCCGAAACGCGTGAGCGACCAAGAAGAACGTGCTTCAGCCGGCAACAGATGAGAAACGCAACAGACTTGGGCAAGATTTGTCTAATTGCCGTGATCGCCTTGATCGTCAGGTTAAGGGAAATTTTTTGAGGGAACCACGCGCGCAAAACGCGGCTTCTTCGTCAATCTTGTTGCTCGTTGCCCTTGTTGTTCCCCTCTAAATCCAGGGCAAAGATCAACATATCTTAATCTAACCAATGAAGTAGTAGGTCATCTGGTGCCTGCGATCTTCGAACCGTACTAAATTGGGGTGGTTAGGTTTACCCATCACAATTGCTCTGGCCCACAGATTAAACAACAGCAAGATCTGGCGAATCAAGAAACTCCTTGCAAGGAACTGTATGTACAGAGTCACTCAAGTTGGAACGATATGCATAGTGGGGACCATGAAATGGAAGATGTGGAGGAGTCTTCTTCTGCTCATTCTTTGTGAGACTATCACTGACTCTACTAGTAACGTGATGCTACTCGCTGCTTGTTCCAGCGCTTTTTGGTATCCCCCTTGATCTGATGTCATATGCCTTCGTTTCCCCCTTGACCCATCCAGCTATGTGGTGATGATGATCATTCCCATCCATAGTACACACGCAGTTGTCCCAGAAAATCATTAGGTATCATCAAGTTGCCTCCCATAAGTAAACAGTAAAAATCAAACACAAAGCACAACAGACGGCGGAAAGATCCCCAGATCATGTCCGATGATGTGGTGTGGTATCGCTAAAACGCCATGCCGTTGGGGGCCCCCAGTAACGCCCGCTCCGATGCCACCGTGAGACAAAGGCCTCACAAATCCACACTTTGTGATGGAAAAGAAATGGTGTTTTTTTAGTTGCTTTTTATATCCGTAGACTCTTTCGCTTGTTCAGGTGTAATGAGCCCAACAAGCCTTTCTTGGCCACAACGGGGCTCAACGGTGACATGGGCTGCGAATTGCCCGAAGGTGCGATCTTCTTCCATGCGGCGGAATACCGGCGGGGCGAAGTGGTCTGGGGCGACACGGTGGCTTCCATCGACGTATTCGACCTGCTAGGCACGCGCTCCGGTGATACATTGGTGTCCAGGTTGAGTGTCGACGAAGGTCGTAGCGAAAAGAAACTCTCCTTCGAGCTAGTTGCCTTGCTGTTCGTCTCATGAAGCATGGGTCGGCTGCGCCTGCGGTGTAAGCCCAGGGACTGCTGCACCCGATTGAACACGGCGGTGGGCGTCATCGGTGTTCGCGGGGCGTTGGTCTCTGAAGCGCCCTTGCCCCCGAGAGAGTAGTCCTTGCCGGCAAAGGGGTCGATGCTGAGAAAAGAAGGCGTCCGACGGCTTGCCGAGTCTGTAGAGTACAAGCTGCTTCGCCGGGTGAACGTTGTCGAGTCGGACCTGCTTCGTGAGGGCGAGTTTATTGAGTAGAAGCTGCTGTTCCTGGAAGTGAAGGCGGTAGGGCGTCGAGCGGCGTCGTCAAAGCGGTCGGCGACCGGGCTTGTTTGTGGCCTGCTGCTCGTATCTGATGCCGGAGACCCCGCCCTCTTGGGACCTGTCAAGTTCACTATGCACGGCTTTCCAGCGAAGATGACCGACACCACGCGCGCCGTATCTTCGCGGCTTGTCCGCCCAACAGGAGATGCTTGTGATGCTTCGCTAGAGGAGTCGTAGTCGTAGTCTGAAAAGTCGCCAGCAGACGAAGATGCGTCCTCCTCGGAAGAAAGGTATACGTCGTGGGGCGTGCTAATCAAAGTCTGGCTAGGGTCGGCCGTGTTGATCTTCAGGTCGCTAAGAAGAAGCCTGGAGGCTCGCCGGGAGCTCTTTCGCGGGAGTTGTGGTGTGTTGACGTCCATATCCTTCTTCTGGACCATCTTGACGGCTGCTTGTTCGATCAGAGAAGTCTCGTCCATCTCAACGTAGTCGTCCAGTATGGGCTCGTCGTAGGGCGACGACTTGGTGGAATAGGTATCGCGGGCTCCTTCTGTAGAGGAGGAAGTCTCAATGTTGTTGAGAGACGCGTCACAGGGCATATCTTTCCCTCGGATTGTATGAGGTCTCTCGGCCAGAGACATGGCGGAGGGTCGCTGTGGTGTAAGTAGTTGTTGTGTTGGAAGGTGCTGGTGGGTCTTTGTTCAGATTGAGGAATGCTCTCCCTGTGAGACCTGATTCAATGTTTGCGAGTGTTTGCAAGATGGGCAATTTCCATGTAGAATTGGGTTTGGGGGAAAGGGAGGCCTGGTGGTGCTCAAGAAAGTCCTTCCGTTAGGATGCAAAGAGGAATCGAGGGTAGGTGGAGGGCGATACATGTATATCTATGAATGAATGGCCACGGGACTGGACGTACCAACACCCAAGGGAACGGTATAAGTCGACGCTGGTCGACTGGAGCTAAGTCAGTGGCCAGGGGGCCTGTCAAGAGTCAACCCCTGAACCTTGGCAAGACGGTTACAGGGTGACGCTGCAGAGGAAAAGAGTGGGAGAGGTCACTCTTGCACGGAGTACACGGCCGGGGTGGGAAGGTACCCTGTTTTTTCGGAGTCTGCTTAATCAGGTGTACGAACGCCTTGGCTTGATTTGGGGGGCTGTTTCAAATTGAGCATGGGAATTGTGCCAAAGCAGTACATACGCTACGCGACCGGCAGGAGCAGCAGCTTGGTACTTGTGGCAGCGCGCTGGGCGTTGAGAGTCAACTTAAGCCGGGTGTCGCTCGACTGCTTGCGTCTTGGAAAAAGCGAGCAAATGATGGATGAGAGACAAGATGTTCCGAGAGACAGAGCAGAGAGAAAGCGAGGCGGGAAGAGAGATTGGAATGCATCGCCTAATAACTGGACACGCCATTTCGACTCCATTGGGCATTGACTGCAATTCGAGCTTGTTCATCAGAGTACGTTCTTCTTGCTAGCACTGCGATTGCTCTCATTTGCTTCGACCTAGTCAGTATGTTGCAGCGAGCTTATTGCGATGGGTGGGATGGGAACTTTCCTGATTTCTCTTAACTTCGCCGCCATTGCCTCAAAGGAACCACGCTGGCGCTGGGCGCTTTCCCTCATCCTGCACACTCGCTCTTCTTCTTGCAGGCCACTTTGGTCGGGGCTAGTACAGGTACATTCCTCTGTTCCTGTTCTGTCCAAGGGACCAGTGGGGTTTAGTGCTAGCTGGCTAGCTCTGTCTGCTGTCTGCCCTCGACGATTCACCCGCCTAAGGATGCGTCCAGGGGTGGTCGAGGGTTTCCACTTAGGCCCCCCTGCCGACGCTCCTGAGCAAAGGGTTGCAAGATTCAACTGGGGTCCTGATTGGATCATCTGCCTTTTTGCACGCCAGGCTTGGCATCATTGGGTGGTAATCTTTTTCGGAGCAGAACGTTGACTCTATTACTACTACAAGTACAACGCATGAGGATCTAATAACTCAGTAACGTAACGGTAACAAGGCCTCGCCGACGATAGCGCTGCGGCCGATACCCCTAGATGATCCAAGCAGAGAGGAGGAGGAGGAGGAGGAGGAGGAGGAGAAGATGTAAGTAATCTTTTAACGACTGGATCTCGACTGCGCCCTCACCACTCCTGAATCCTCTCGTATGGAGAAATACATTACAGCCGCACCGCAATGAAAGCTGCTGGATGCTTTTATTGTGGTGCCCATCACCAATTTTTCCTTCCTCGACAACTCACTAGCATACTTAAATCGTACTATGTTTAGACAGGATTCTCCGCCTCGCTCCCTGGCTGCCAGGTTTAGAAGACGGCCGGACCGGGTTTTGGTGGTCGAAAGCGGGATCCGTATTTGGAAAAGGAAGCAAGCAAGCTCACTTTTGGGAGACACATCGTGAAGTGGACAGCAACTAGGTGGAAATGTTGTCTTACTATTGCTGCACGCTTTACTGCTGCCTGCATATTCAGCAGCAGCAGCAGCAGCAGCAGCAGTCTTGTTTTAGGCGCATGTCTACGACGCGCTGGACCATTCGCGTGTGGTGTGTGAATCGTCGGCTACACTGGCTCGACTTGTCTCACCGGAAATGGGATGTCGGAGCTATGCTCCTGTCATGGAAAGCGGTCGTGGGACATGTGTAGGACTCGGGGTTCATCGTGACAAACCCCACAGTAGCATCAATGAGATACACAGGTATCGGTTGGCAGGTCTCGACCATCAAAACCCCCTTCCTCCAGCAATCCGTTCAATTTTCTTTTGCCTTCCAAAGATGCTCTATCTAATGTACTAGCCACGCAGCCGAGAGAGCATGGGCCTTTGTCGCCCGCTCGTACGCGCAAACAGCATTGCGAATATGGTTCTGACCGCTGGATTCCCCTTTGACGTACATATCGGACGAGAGAGTGCTTTTTTAATGGAGCGGAGCGCAAGAGAAAAAAAAGATCGTGGTGTTGTACGCAGTGTGGAGTATGGGGCTTCGAATTCGGTAAGTCGGCCTGAAGATCTACTTGGGGAGGTTTGGTACTGCGGTGGCAGGAGGGAGGGATTCGAGCCCTGGATCCGTCAGTCACTGGTTCATAAAGTTGCGACAGAGTCTCCCAGGCGACCATCTGTAATAAAATTGACGGAACGGGCATATCCAGCAGCATCATATGATATTTCTTTCCACAATCATATCTAAATCACTCACTGACAGCCGCCACCACCACCCACAGACAAGCCTAATTGCCATGTCAAATGTGTACTTACGTTCATGCGCTAGCTTAATTCTATGTTGTCCTCGTTTAGGGCAGAGGTGACAAGTTTTGACAACGCTTGACAAGCCCCCAAGTCCAAGCCCAGCACACACAGACAGCGCCTAAATCAGGAGTCGAAAGATGTTCCCAATGGAGCCAATCAAGCCCCGTGGCGGGTATGGTGGCAGAAAGAGAGCGTGAGGCCCCGTCCAGTTACTCTCCAGCTCCGTTACCACCCTTTTGACTAGGTGCTGGCAGATCACACCTCCCCACACCCTCTCGGGGAGCATGCAAAAGCATAGCGTCAGAAGCGGTCGACGAATGATGGCTGGAGTTGAAGATCTGAACTCTGTCTTGCTCGACGACTACTGTGATGTGCGATGGATGGGGGGGATGGCATGTACGGATACTTCCCTCACAAATACTTCCACTTACACTTCCACCTCGCCACCCCTCTAACCCACGTGCAAGCTTTGATACAATGCTAACTGTGCCGCTCACCCCCTTGATATCATTTTCTTTTCTGCATCAGGATGGATCAGATTTCGTTACCGCTGACTGGCTTACGCTGCTTATTTCCACCGGCCAGCGTATGCGCTCCTCTTTCTTCGCTCACCTTTCATCTCCCTCGTGAGGGGGAGGGGGAACGGCATGATCGTCGAGCCACCCATTAAGATTCCGAACCTGATTGCGTGCATACGTGTAGTCGTGAGGCCGGTACTGGGTTGGCTGGCTGGCTTGGTGATTCCCACTCTTGAATGATGACAGCTTGTCGTTGTGGGCTACTGGTTGGAAGATCTACGACCGGCGGCCCATACCCAACCACCGCGCCTCTGCGTCTGCCCTGCTTTTTTCCTTTTTTTCGTCTGAACTTCAACAGATTCTTCTGGACGTCCGCCCGGCAAGTGCCATAGCGGTAACTTAGTGCATGTATTGTACATAGTAGGACTCCAGCCGTACCATTACTTGGACCGCATCGCAAGTATTGTCATCGTCGGGAACCTTTGACGCTCTGATCTGGGCGCTCATAGTCGTGCCTCCCCTCCGCGCTCCTCTGGTGAACGTGAATATCTGAGCAACACCTCCATCTGCATATCTCTCGCATTCTTATCTCTTTACCCCCGAGACCGAAAAGAAACCCGACCGATAAGTATATATCCGTTGTGGCGGTACTTTTTTCCCTTCCTTCTAAGAGGCGCGTAACCTTGGGCATGTTTTGTTCCATCTGCAACCGCATGTGCATTTGAAGCAGCTAGTCAACTCAATCTACAAAACCGTTTCGCCCTGCCACCCTTCTTCAACTGCTTCTTTTCACCGAGAAAGACACAGGGAAGTATGTAGATGCGCGCACCATTAGACGAGGTTGGTCATCTCGCCACTTCTTGTTGTTTACTTCCTTGTGTTAGGAGAGCCATCCCAGCATGCACACGACACTCCTTCTTACGACATCGCGCAGCATCGCTGAAACCATATACTTCGCCAAACCGGCACGCATCTGGTGTGCGTGAGCGTGTGTTTTTCCCAGATTTGCTCTCGGTTTCTCCCAGTGGCGTCATCAGAGTTGCAGTGGTGGTAGCAACCCAGTTCCTGGTCTGCATCCATTCTGATCCTGCCGCTGGCACTGGACAGCATTCTGCCCAATGTGATGCTTGCTTGGCGATGCGATTTACATCATCTATGCGCTACTCTCTTTGGGGACTAGTGCATATACCCTACCCGATGTTCCATGTTACCAGTTTACGTCTGTCACTTCTAAATATACTCGCGCAGGCAGGCAGGCAGCCAGAGTGTGCAGTGCAGAGCCGGTCGTTTATCCACTTTGACAGTATGCAACGAACATCATAGGTAAAGTAAGCAGGTTTTTATTTTATTTTCAAAAAGGCATGCTTAGTAACAAAACTTGCCGATGATGTTACCCCCAGTTGTCGGTCCTCGTGAGGTACGTAGGATGCAAGACCTGGACCCCCAATCGCAGAATCCCTTCCATGCAGCTCTCGGCATCTTGGGCCAGCAAAAGAAAAGCCAGCGCATCCTGATACCGGAAGTGGGCTGGATCTTGACGATGAATGAGGGGGAGATCTTAGCCGTCTTTCGAGCAAAGACCAGAATGTTTAACTGGTGTCTGAAGTCATCGGGATCCGAAAATCGCCGCCCAGGCTTATGTGTGCCAAGCAGCCACTCGATGCGATGACTCCGGGGTTGGCCTTCTCCAGGTTCTTTGCTTTACTTTTCCTGCAGGTAGGTGGCCTCCTTCTGGCTTACCCGTCGACAGCACATCCATCAAATCAATTGATCGATAATTAACACCCTTCCGTCGGCAGGTATGTATGTAGACTGGAAAAGTATATCTCGATTCGGGTACATACCGTGTTACACTGCTGCTGCTGCTGCTGCTGCTGTCAGATAATGAATACCTACATGAGCAAAAGTGAGCAAAACGGTCAGTGCAACCTGTAACACCCGCTCCGAGAAACGACGGATAACTCGGGCGCGGTGGAGCGTATGGACGACTTGTGGATTCCAGGTCCCACTGGGTTTGATCGACCGGAAACCAGCGAACGAGAAACACGGTGCTCTCTTCGACATAACGACCCCCCTGCCTGGCTGGCCTAGCCAAACGGACTTGGACTTGGGTCAATCGCCAGTGATACATGGATATATCGACGATGGCATTTCCTGAAACTCTCCCCCATCTGCAATTACTCCGTTTCATTCCAGGACGAGCGCAGAGGGCAACAGCGACAAACCGACAACCGATATGGACATCCCATCCTGACCACCGCATGGCTATTGTGGATTGTGGTACCGCGGAGTTTTAATTACGATAATATTGTTTCTCCGTCCGTTTGTCTGCTCTCCTTCCTTCCGTCCGTCCGTCCGTCTGTCTGTCTGTCGCAAGCGAGAGGCAGTCTATTGAGGGTGTTACCTCATTCGAATATCGTACCCTGGATCAAACGGCGCTCCCTGCGGTAGGCAGAGGCCTCGCGGCGCCCAAAACGCTCAATTCAAGCCTCACCGTTCGGCAGGATGATCTTTGTTAATCTATTCAATCTTTGTGTGGTGACTTCGTAATCCCCGGTAGGCTACCGCTCGAAAGCCAATGTTGGCACTTCTCAGCACAGTGTCCATGGCAAAGTCCCTCGACCCTGGCAGTACTCTCCCTCTCCTGCAATACATACAAACACACACATACACACTGAGTGGGAGACCGGACATGAGTGAGTAAGCATCCATGTTCTGGCGCTCAGCTGACGCTCCAGCCAGGACGAGGCTGAGGCTGGATATGGGTATATTTTGGTCGAGAACATGATTGGATTAAGCGCGGCTCAGCAGGCAGCGCACAAGCGCGGGGGCTGAGGCTGATCCCGCGAACGACCTGATTGGCAATTCGTTCCCTCTTTTGTCCATGGTGATGATATCACACGACCCAGTTTCATATTGTCATAGTCTTTTTCGCCAATACTGAATGACTTTCAATACTATCCGCTGTTTACATCAGCAGTCAGCTGTCGGGGAACGGTGGAGAAGCAAAACAATACAACTGTGGCAGTGTGTGTCTGTGTCTGTGGTCATGTGTGGCTTTGGAATCTCCCTCCCTTTGATCGGAAGGGTCTCCGGACTTGGCTTTCCAAGAATAGAAAAATCAATCAATACAAGGGCCCAGCCCAGGGTCCCAGCCAGCCTAGCCCAGCAGCACCTAGGCTCCTTCGAGTCAAGAAAACCCACCAACGCCATCTTCGCCCAACCCAACATTGAACCATGTACGTAAACTAGCTAACCTTATCATGACATGGTGACATGGTGTGGCATGTCTCTTTTTTTTTTATGTCTCTTTGAACCCCATATTATGAACCACCATTATGAATCCTGCCGGTCATGATTGATCTACGGCGCAGGAGGGCCCTAGGGACATATCTCATGTACGTCCTCGCCGAATGCATGGAATGTGAACACCGTGGCAGCTGGAACGACGGCGACCACCTTGCATCGGACTCGCGTCCACCCTCTGTGGGCCGGCCGAGATGCATTGCATGCTGTTGGTCCGGAGGATCTCATGTTGGGGGTGGCTGAGGTTCACTCCTACATACATACGTCCAAGTATGTAGGCAAGGCAAGGCAAGGCAAGGCAAGGCAGGCAGGTGGCTAGCTGCCTCCAGTAACTTGACAGCTGCCGCTGGTGCTTGATGAACAACTACCTTGCTGCATACGGGAGTCAGCAGCATCATCAACGACGGCATCTGCTTCCTCATGACATAAGAATCTGAGAGGAGGATTCTCTGCCAGTACGGCGTGAGCAGTAAGACGCAGATCATACGGTTGTTTGGCACCTGGCTTACTACACCCATCAAGCTGCTACATTTCGCCCCTCTATTTGGGTAGACTAGGTCGACGAGCCAAGTGGCAACGGTGCCAGCACTTGCCATCTTACCATACGGGGTACTCATTTCGAATGTTGGCCGCGTTGCGGGTGCTTCTTTTTCTGCAGGCAGCGGTGGTCCCTGGATGCACGCTCTTCCCGTGGGACATCCTTTCGGGCCAGGCTAGGTAGTCGCACCAGGTTCGGCAGATCCACCCAAAGGAGTCGGCCGTCTACCTATCGGTCGACCCAACCAGCATCGTGACATGGGGGGTTTTGCGTGAGAAAATCGCAGACTGTGTACTCGACTGTGAAGGTACGAGAGCTACAATATCTGGTAACTTCCCGGAAGGATCGAAAAATAGCCTCTCGTCGCCAATGGAGGGTCCCCTCTCCACCCGTCAACCACCGTTGACAAGCCCCCTAGAATTCTATACACAAACAATCGTCCTCGGAAAAGACTTTGTTGAGTTCGGTGATGGGTGGTGCCGGTGGGGTCTAGAAGAATCCTTCCAGATTACGTCGTGTCTCTATCTCAGACATGCCGAGATGGCGGGTCCGAACTCTCTTTTTATCGATCTCTCTCTCTCTCCCTCTTCCTTTCCAATTATAGAAAGCTGCCCATTTCCACCGAATTTTGATCTGTCTCAAACACGATTACGGGCCGAGGGGAAACCAATAAACAGCTAATCTAATCATGTGTCCGGCTTTGGCTGGAGGTGACTGACTCGATCACAAGAAGACAGGCCGGATGGATGGGTAACCATGGTGAACAGACCGAGCCGACTATGAAGGGTACGCCGTAGGCACCAGATGCCTGACCGGGCTACGCGGGCTGACATCTGCCATGAAGGATTCTGGGAGCGTAATCAAACCATGGATGCCCGTCCTTCTACGTGAGTATCTCTCCCGGATTACGGACTGATCAACTCCTGAACTGATGAAGTTCATCTCGAAATATTGAAACTGGTTGAAGACCTCGGTCTTACGTTTATAGTATTGTTCCGCACACATCCAGAAGGGTGGTTCGCTTCCTTAAGATGAGGCTTCGTAATGAGTGACGCCACTTTATCAACTGTGTGGTAAGCATGCAGGAACACGGATCCTCTCTTATGATAGCAGTATGTCGACAGTTGCAAAATGTAATCATGTCTTGAGATATGCCAAAACCATCGGCGGTTATCCCCTGTTCTAAACAAGTGTTGAGCGATACCATTTTTATTGATTTTTGGATATCATAGAACAGGCGTCCTGAAGAAGCTGTGGGAGATAATAGAACTATACAATATTACAAACAGTGTGCCTGGCCTCCAGCCAGCTATGCAGACCTATACAAAGCACCATTACGGCTTGCCGCCCAAAAAGAAAACGCGGAATACTACCCATCCGCCTTGTCTATGCAATATAACCCCCTCCCTGATCAGTGGCTCCTCGCCCGGTATACACGAAAGGGCCAACCATGCCTTGGATATCCATCTTGACGCCATGCTCCTGTAGATGCAATACAACCAGCCGTCCGCAGCCTTGGGTAAGGGCTGCAGCTTCGCCTTCATACAGACAAAAGAAATAGAATGAAAAGAACAATGTGATTGCATCCAGGAGTGACCCCGTAGAGCAATAGTAAAAAGAAGAAGAAGAAAAAACCGAAAAGTCCAAACTGTGCCAACTCCATGCTCTAACTCATTCCCTGGGTATCTTCAATTCAACTCCCCCTCTCTCCTTTTCACACACATATCACATACGTCCCGCCGATGCGGGGCTTTTAGGAGATGACAACCTCCTGTGTCACCAGTCCATAAATCCAAGCGGCTTCGGTCACGCTGGCGCACTGGAAGCACCACTTGTTGACCTGACCGATGTTCGTTCCTCCCTTGTCTGCCACTGTGGCTTCTCCCCTCTTGTTCGTAATCTCTTCCCACACGTTCAGTAGGATTCCTCGGCTACCGAGCCGGCTGAAGCATCTGCTACCCAGGACCACGTCCAGGAGCACGGTGGGCGTTTCGTCCTTGTTGGATTTCTTCGGGATGCTCGTGACAATGATGCGCTTCTCGAGACCCTGGTATTTTTTGAGGTTCTGTCGGGTTCCCTGGTCGGGTCGGGTGACCTCGAGTGTACAGTTGCCATGGTCTTCCCATTTGCTTGCCGACACCATAAGGTGCAGGCGGATTTTGAGGTTATTAGTTGTAAGGCTCATTTTTGTGCGGCCGCTCTGGGCAGCGCTGATGGATGGTGAGCGAGGTGGGGTGCCTGATCCTGAGGATGATGTGTATAGGCTTGGGTCGGCACTGAGACGGTGGCTTTGCTTGTCGATAGATGACATGCCGATATCGAAAGACGTGTTGCCAGCGCCCATGAGTCTCTTGAGGAACGATGAGGCAGATACGCTTGAGTGTAGAGAAGGGCTGCCCCCTGATTGGGACGGGGCACGGGTTGATACTCGGTAGCTGTTCCTGCGACCAAACCAGCTGCGTCGTCGGGATGACCCATCATCACCATCAGCGGCCACAGCCGCTTGGTTCTGGCCAAAGGCTCTGACACGTGCTTCTTCCTCCAGGGCTTTGTACTTAGCATTGTCCATTCGGGCCTTGTGCACAGACATGTAGAGTGCCTCGCAGTCGTTATAAGAGGCAGTGCGGAAACGGAAGAACGTCGACTCAACCTTCATCACCTTCGAGTAGAGCCTGGCATAGCTGAGGACTGGAGACCTTATCTCAAGGTCGACAACTGTGCTGTTTCGCAACATTACCATAGGAGTAAGGTCTAGCGCAATAAGGGGTCGTTCTTCATCCCGTAGCGGTCCGTCACCGCGAATGGGGTACGCTTCAATGAGGCCAGGCGTGGTAATGATCGAGCAGACGTCAGGCCACAGGTCTTTCCAACATCCTCTTCTGTTGTCCCAGTATGATATCGAAGCCGCCGACTGATAGACATATGTTGGCGTCTTGCTACTGAGCTGTGTCAGTATGGCTTGAGAAGCTGACGCAGATGGCGTCAGGCTTGGGAAATTGTCCGAATCTGCCAAGTCGGAATCTGTCAAGTCGCTGGGCGTCTCGTCTTGTGGCTCGTAATTTGGCTCGTCTAGTACCTCATCCAGTGGCTCGTATTGTGGTCTAATGCTGATGGCGGGAGTCGTGTCAGGCATGTCGGCAGCCTCCAATTCGTCATCGGAAGATTCGTAGTCAGTTGACTCTTCATCATCATCCTCGTCATCCTCAGATTCTGATGCAGAACTTGATCCCTGCGAGGAGATATCAGAGGGGTGGTATTCGTGCTTAAGCGGGGACGATCCCCGTCGCTTGACTTTGTTCGATGCAGGCTCAGGGGGAGGAAGTGCCGGGGTCTTTTGTGACAGAGGTGTCCGATGAGCTGGCGGAGGTGGTGGGCATTCCTCACGAGGAGAGGACCTGCTCGAAGCTGGCCTTTCTGTAATGAGATCCTCGGGCCGCATGTCCTCGCGCAGAGGGTGGGACCGGTCCTCGGGTGATTTGGGTGACGAGGATGGGGAACGGCGGGATCTAGAGTATGAATCTTGAGTTGGCGTTTTCTCCAGAGATGGGCTGCGTGGAGATGGAGAGGTGGGAGTCGTTGGAGCACTGCCTGTCCTTGAGTGATAGCGTGGCGGTGTTGTAGTTTTCACGTCTGGGCTCGAATCGGACCTGAGAGGCGCTTGTATCGATGAGACCCTTCGCTGCTTCGTTTCACCAACTGGTGTGTCCCCTCTGGTGGCTTGCGGTACCATAATGAGTGACCGATGATCGGCTGCTTCTGCTTTGAATACTGCAGGTGGTACTGGGTTCGTGCCGAGGATATCCAGCCAATCTTCCACTTGCTCGTCGTTGTCTGTTGTAAGTGTGATGACTTGGTACCATTCATCTCTGTTGCCCCTGATCATGATAACAAGCTCACCAGCGCTGTCGCCCTTCCGCGCGGAACAGTTCCCGCCAATTACCGGCGCGAAAAGCAGCCAAGTACGACCCCGGCTGCCAGTCTCCCTAATCAAGAGATCGCCAGGATCTGATTTGAATAGCTGATTGTCTCTGGAGATAAGCTCGACCTGGCAGTCAAGTCGCTGCCCATTGGTGTGGCGAAGGTCCAAGGAAAACGAATCTTTGGCATATACTTGCCTAAAGCGATCGATCCGGACGCTGTCCAGAGCCTCCAACGTTCTCAGATCTCGCACGCGGGCCACGTCGGTGTTGATGGCATCTTCATCCACAATTCTGGCACTCTCTTCTTTGTGCCTCCGGCGTACTTTTCCTCCAACTTCTCCCAGAGCTTTTCGTGCTCCTGGTATTTTTCGGTGCCAGTTGATTGGCGGTAACCCTGGGTGACATTAGCATTTGTACCTCTCTGCTCATCTGCAGATATTGTTTGACTTACCTTGATAAACTTCGAGATGTACTTAACACGAATGAGGGGCTTCTTGAGGAGATGAGCTACGTCTACACGCTCTCCGTCCTCGTTAAGTACATCTCCTTGCTCATTACGAGGCAGCGCGCCGATGAGCGAGTCCTCGTCGTCTGGCGAGCGTGGTGCAAGATTCACAATCAAATCCTGGAACCCAAGCCGCCATGCATCAAGGTACTGGTCATAGATCGAGTAGACCGAGTCGAGCCATTGGGGAAGGCGATGGGCGTCATGCATTGGGCACCTCTTGTGGCTGTTCTTGAGCTTTTCTAGGGCAATGCCCATTTGGACCACGGATTTAGCGCTACCGTCCACCTTCTCCTTGCCAGAAGGGGACGGTGCAACCAAGTCTGCTCGAGAGTAGTCATTGCCTTCTGCCACTTGTGTCAGAAGGACAGGGATCACTCCATCTACTAGGGTCTTCAGTTCCCGTAGATAGAGATCTTCGTCACGGGCAAATTCCCGTAGCAGCGCATCGACAGTTGCGGAATTGGGATGACTAGTGGGACGACGTACACTACGTCTTGACTTCAAGCTGCTGCTCCTTCCAGGTCTGGGACTTTCATCCGGCAGTGACAAAACAGAAACCAGGTCAGAGTGTTTCGTTAGGCGCCGCTTGAGGCCTGATCTGTTGCTCCCATGCCGAGAGGGACCTGACCTGTTGCTTTTATGGCGGGAGAGATTTGACTCGTTGCCTCTTGTAAAGGTAGTGTTTGTTCGAGTTACTGTCGAATCAGACAGCATGGAGGACATATCGGATTCATACGTGTCTCCAGACTCTCCAGATAGAATGGTCGATAGTTCATGTACGCCTTTGGTGGGTGGCCGACGTTTCGAGTACGTAGCAGTTGGTGCCGACCTGGTAGAGTCTGTAAGGTATGAGGAGGATGTGAGATACGAGGACTCATCATCGAGGTATGACAGGTTCGTGCGGGAGCCAGACGACTTGCGCTGATGCACACTTTCATCGTCATATTGGTGATCATCAATCTCGATCTCCTCGGAACAGCTCGGATAGGTTGTGGGTATTGGCCTAGGTGCAGCAGATTCGCCACGAAATGCCTCCTTGAAGAGGTCTTTGAAGCCTTTCCTGGAAGCGGGCCTGATGGGAGACGAAGGACTCCTAGTAGCTCGGCTTCGCCTGAGCCCGCTCGGCGATGATGGCGGCAACGTTGATGCATCCACGGAAGCCGTCTCGTCCGATAAAATTGTCTCCTCCTCAGTTGCAGTAGTTGCAGTTTCTCTTGTAAGTGTGGTATTTGTGTCATCGGCAGAGCTGGATGTCAGGCCTGTGAGTTCCGATTCCGTTTCGACTACTGATTTGTCTACTGTTCTGTGTTTGGATTCCGAAGTTGAACGCCTCGCTTTGCTCTCATTAGTGTGCTCCTTTTCAATAGAGTTCCGTTTAGCCTCGGGCACTGAGCTTGGCGCAGGAGCTGATGCATTAGCCTCGACAAACGGATCAACCGTCTTGTTGAGCCATGATTCGATGCTTCGTGGTTGGTTCGCAACCGGCTTCGGGGGCGGGTCAACCTTTTCTGTGATGATCTTCCTGCCCTGGGTAAGAGCTTGCTTGAGGACGTTAGTAGCGCCCTTGAAGCTGGAATTTCTCTTCGCCGGTTTGGGTCGCTTTGGCGGCGCGCTCCCTGGCAGGTTCAGTTCACTGAATGCAGAATAGCCCACAGGGATCTCTGCCAGTTTTGACGGGAGACTGGATGGTATATCCGAGTCTACACCCGATTCCTCGGACCCGCTCGACCAGGAATCCTCATCCGAGTAATCTTCTGTTATGGTGGTGCCAGTATCTGCGTGGCTTCTAGCTACTGATTTGCCAGACAGCTTAGTGGACTTTTTGCCGCTGCTGCGTCGCGTCGGAGTACCTGGGGCTTCGGACTCAGCGTCCTCAATGACCTCGATTCTTTCTGAGGAAGGCTCTCGGCGTGAGCTGGTTGCGCGTGTGCTAGGTCCCCGTGACCTATGGCTTGAAGGGGCGCGGACTGTGCTGGCGTCTTCGGACGTTCCTCTCTCGCTCGAGTACACCCTGATGCCGTCGTCCGGAAGCTTGTATCTTTGAGGCTGTATCCGTATACCATCATCCACGCTTGTCTTTTTCTTCATCGGTTCCTCGCTTGACTTCTTCTTCGCTGGAGTCACCCGGAGCCTGTCGTCCTGTGCAGATTTGGGCCTGCGTGATCTACTGTGTTCGACAACAATCTCCGAGTCATCGGTTACCTCGCTGTCTCTGTCTCCACCAGACGTCCCGGACATCACAGACCTCACCCTGATGCCATCGTCACCGCTACCCACAGATCGCGAGACACTGTACCGCTTGACCCGCGGCTCGTCCGGGAGCTCAACCTTTTCGGCCCAGGCCTTGATCTTGTTTTTCATGGCCGGGTTGGGCGTTGATCGGGTCAAGAAGTCCTTGGGTAGCGGGGACCCCTTGCCCAGGTCGGCTTTGGGTTTTGGTGACGCTTTTCTTGGGGGATCCTTCTTCTTGTTCTTCATCCAGTTGGTATCACTGACAACTCGCTTTTTAGGCGGGCAGCCAGCGCTCGAGGCGCCATGATTTTCCTTCTCCGTTTCGTCGCCATCATGCTCCACGACCACCACTGGTGGTCTCGAGGCGGACCTCCTCTTCTCGCCTTTTTAATTCTCATGCGGTCCTCCTCCGTCACGCTTTGGTCGTCAATATGAAGGCCAACATCACTGGGTTCGCTTGGCGCAGCCAGGGGATCGGCATTTTCCATAGCAGCCGCGTTTTTCTTCTGCCATAGCTTCACCCGGTCATGCACACCGCCTGGAGCTTGTACTTTGCGCACCACCTCTGCGCGCATTTCTTGCTTGACTTGCTCTAGAGTCATGCGCCGTTGCCGAGCTGCCTCTCTGTCCGCAGCAACTCGTGCAGGTGATGGTCGACCCAGGAGGAAGTCGGTTAGTAGGGTTGGCTGTTGTCTCGTAGTGGCAGATCTCGGACGAGTTCCGGCAGCGGGCGTACTCTTGGGGGTGTTGCCAGCGCTGCCGGGGGCCGACCCCTTGCGACGGTGCGAGGCAACATTGGGAGTCGTTGGGGTTGCCGGCTTGTCTTTATCTTTGTCATCGTCGGGCGTCATTGTCTTCTACTGTAATGAGTATTAGCCATAAAATTCCTGGAGCTCTGTTGGAAATGCGTAACGAGGTGGGCTGGTTTTGACGATCTGCATGTGGCCGCTGCGTCGGGTCGGTCCATCGAATTGGGCATTTAGTGGAAAGAGTTACATTCCTGCCTGGCCCAAGCAGAACGAAAACGCCAAACGCGACTTCAATCGGTGAGGCCTGTGCAGGACTGACCTTCTTCTGTACTACCTAAGTAGCATAATGTCATTTGGAGCGGCTATCGCAGTGCTGCCGTTCGCGGTAAGCTGGGCTTGTTCTTCGTCAAGTATCGAGATCAGGGGTGACCGAGCTGCCCGAAGCCTGTACATTGGGAAGGAACCGAGATCGCACTCCGCCAGATCGGAATGTAACGATGAACAAGAGAGAAGAATTGGGAATGAGCAGTCGGCCAGTCAAAGCTGCAGGCTCGTGTGTTGTTATCAGATGAGTTTCACTTGGTGGTGCCGGCAGTCCGCAGCGAGGTTCTCACTCGTCAGCCCGCTTGATGGTCTAGGTTGTCCTTGATGGCGGGATGGTTTTGGTCAGAATTAGGCGGTGGTTGTCCTCGATACCAGAAACGTAAACATTCAATCCCAAGGTGGGTCATCCCGGGCGTGCTGGTCTGGTCAGGTCCTGGTTGTCGCAAGCTCGAGTGAGCTGCAGCGGGGCTTCAAAAGAGCCACCAGACAGTGCCGGGCAAATCAGCAGGCCCAGCTAGCCCAGTCAGTCAGCCAACCCCCATCTTTGCACCCGAAGCCCCCCCCTGCCAGCGCCCTGCATCCCTGTTTCTCAAGTGCACCGGACAGGCCTGGGCCTTGCTTAAAACCCAGCCTAGTGGGAGGGCCAATGTAAACACTGGCACAATTGGCGTACGATTGATTGCTTGTTTACCCGGGCTCAGCATGTGAGCTGAGTTGTACCAGGTAGATAGACAGATCCATGGTGCTAGATAAAGAAAGGCCTTTCCAGATTGTCGATTTGTCCTCATGGGAAATTTCCGATGGCCAAATAACCCTTCCGCTCTCTCTGTTAAAACTTTACCAGGTATTGCTGACACGGGGGGCCAGCTGATACATCACCAGAGTCGTGCGCATGGCTCGCTCGCATATGATCAGCTTACTTACCTCCAACCAGAACAACGCATCCTTCACTTTCCCCTGCCAATGTGGCTTCTATTGTTTTGCACAATGTCTTAGTTGCAGCTGCAGCCACGCAAAACAGGAAATGAAAGCCTTCTTCAAACTTCCGGCCCATCGGACCACGAAGTCTGATGGCATTGAAAATGCGCGGCAGGACGGACATTCTTTGTCCAATTCCAGAGCACGATGTTACCCAGGGTATCCTTCAATATTTCTCTGGCCTTGATTCTGATGTGATATCCGCCGGGTCTTAAGACATGGCTGACTGACATCATTAACACCCACTGTTAAGACAACAAGGGTTCGGACGCTAGCTGAGTTATACTACCCTTGTTATATCCCCAAACCATCACCAAGCTCGCATCATACACTCGCTTCACCTAGGACTCTCAAAGGAGTCTTGTGATAAATAAGTAATTGTCAGTATTCTGCCTTGGTATTCGAAAAATCAACCATGTTCTGTCGTTCCTCCTCCCAACTTGAAGTTGTTCTAGTGTGTAGGTATTCGTTAATCCTGAGCGCAAGCAAGTAAAGCGAAGGAGACGTATCCCTGCCAAGCCTATGTCCCTTTGGCCAATCATCATAGCCCATTAGCAGTTTGACTTCGAGGAGTACTATCGGAGTGATAAACGCATCTCGTCTACTTAAGAACTTGACCTCCGGGAGTTCTGAATTGTGAGTTCTACATAGTGCTTTACTAAAAGGGCTGTGCCATAGTGATTTCTTCGGGTGACATGAAACGACACGAGTCGGCAGCCATAGGGAAGCTGGCCAGATAGAAAGGAGACAAGACATTGGCGCTGCCATCCTCATACCAGATATACCAGTAGCTTACCTAATTTATATCAAACCTCGCAGGTAGGGCGAATTGCACTCGCAGCTTAAGCAATGGCGACTACATTCATCTGGGCCTACGATAAGGGGTGATATGGGATGTCTGCTCACAGCTGGACTGTGAGTGTGTTTGCTAGCTGTAACAACACGCCCGCATAGTGAGACTCGGTTCGGGTGGCAGGCCTTCTAGATTGAATGCTGGGAACACATTGCAAGTCTGTGCTATGGATGTAGGACACGGCAAAATTTGTGCCAAGGAGTTTGCTGCAGTTCAAACGGCAAGAAAAACGACTTTCTTCTGTACTTGCATGCGTTGCAGTTAAGCTTGTTTACTGCCCGATGTTTTACTTGCTTTAGGGAACCAAGTCAGTAAATAAGTAAGGCAGGATTGGTTTTCAAGTACCACTTTCGCTCCGAGTCGATGCAGGCCCTCTTGTTGACGACCCGATGACCTACCAGCTTGGGCGACCTTTGACCGGCGGAGCACCTTCAGCACTCAAAACACCAAAAGCCCTTCCGAAAACAAGTTGCCGATACAGACTGAGCTGCAAGTGCCATCATCAGGTGTCTGACTGGGCAAGATTCTCTTCTTCCTCACCATGTGGTGATTGCATTTCTTCATCTCTCCCCTTTCTTGTCACTGCTTCTTGGCCGTCATTGATTTTGATGTACTTTTGCCACCTGTAAAGCATACACTCATTCATCCTCACTTCGTCCTAGTCGCCATGGCCGAATTCAGTTTCTTCACTTCGACACTGTCCGAGGACTTTGGCTTCAAGCCTTCGCCAGCTCGAGACACCACCAACATCCAGAACTCGCCCAAGCAGGAGCCCCAGTACCATCCCCCTATTGCTAAGGATTTTTCTTTCTCTCTCCAAAACATCTGGCGATCCAATAACAATGTTCTGAAATGGGCCTTTGATATCCCAGAGGTTGATCGTGAGGATCCCATCGAGACTTCTGGTGCTTCGAGGGAGAAGCGTTGCTTGGTATGTACACGTGCCCCATCAACCAAAATATGGATGAGTGAATAGATCACGACTTCCTCACGAAAACGTCACAACGATGCATCTCAAATTTATCAGACGAAATTAGCCGTTTCCACTTCGTTCTTTCCGTTCAAAGCTAACTTTAGGACCACCAAAAAAGTCATCCAACGAATACCAAGCTGGTCACGACGGAGGCCAACATCGCAACAAAAGAGCCAAGCATCATCAATCTACTCACAACCACCAACACCCTGTTAAGCAGCGTCGTCGCGATCGCTTCTTACAGACCACTCGCAACATCGCCGGCAGCATCTTGGACGGCATCAACTGTAGCATGAATCCCTTCCGTGACTTCAGCAGCGAGCTGGATGGCTCGACCATCCAGGGTAGCGCAACGCCCCCTGGCACTCCCGTCAACTTCGTGCCCAGCCGCCCTCGTCTTCGATTCGTCTTTGTCGGCGATCAGTACTGTGGCAAGTCGAGCATGCTCCTGTAAGTATCGTCGTTTTTCCCCCTCCCTCACTTTCTCTTAATTCTTTTTCTCAGTCCTAGCGTACAGCTTCTCTTGCTAACAGTGATGACCTCCCAGCCGCTTCTGTCGTGGCATCTTCACTGGAACCTGGGCTCCTACCCAGTACGAGATGTATGAGCAGCCCGTCGTGATGGACGACCAGCTCATCGATATGGAAATCTGGGACACCTCAGGCAAGCTTGAGCTGCACCAACTGTCTCGCCTCTCCTATCTATCGTGGGATGCCGTCTTCATCTGCTTCAGCGTCAACAGCGACAAGAAGTTCATTCATGCCCAAGGCAGAGTAAGTGCCCCACCCAAATACGCATAACTATTTTCATCGACATTTACTAACTCGAAACCAAATATGAACAGTGGATGCTGGAGGTTCAGAGGTACTGTCGCGGTGCTCCCGTCTTCCTCGTGGGTCTGAAGAAGGATACCCGTGTCGGCACAGGCCTGTGGGCTCCCCTTTTCCCAGCTTTTGATACTCGCATCGGAGCAACTGAGGTAAGTGTTGATTCATGATCCGGCAAATCCCAGCATAATGGGTTGCTAATGAGTATCACTCTAGGGTGCTATGGCAGCCACCGGCATGGGCGCCGTCAAGTACTTGGAATGCTCGGCCAAGACTGGCGACGGCGTCAACCGCGTTTTCGAGGAGAGCCTCCGCTATCTGCAGACCACCCGCCACGATCTCGGCAACCCGGAGCCCAACCGAAGCTCTGGCCTGCGACAGCTCCTCTGTTTCCAGTAAAGGAAACCTAAGCAATTCTTTTCTTGGCATGGGAAACAGGCAACCAACACAGACGAGCCCTCTTTTCGGGAGGAGTTGATATCTTTTTGAGAGGTGGTGGTGGACTTTGCCGTCGTCGTTGCGGTTCCTTTCCCTTCTTTCCCTTTTCTTCGGTCAGGTTCACTTGTTTCTGGGTTGTGTACATTTTCTTCTCTTCGCGCTGCATTCGTTCACCGCAGCAGCGAAGGAACTACTCCACATGTTCGCGGAGATACGCATTCAGTGTGCGTACAAGAATGGGGTTCACATTAGATGGTCGGTTGGATGGCAGCAGCAAGTCTCGGAATGTTCTTGCCTAAAGGGGCAATTGAAATCCATTGCATGCGCCGTCCTCGTTTCGTAATGAGCAATGATTAATCAACGTTACAACTGAGTCCTCTGTCGTGCGTCCATTGTGTCCTCTCATGATTTATCAGCACGAATTCATGCCATGCCACTTTGTATTTGTAATGGCTGCAGGGTATTCGTTGACGCACCCCACTTATCGTGTGTATATAACGACAGCAGTCCTATAATCTGTACCATGACGGTGATTTTCCAGTACTAAGAGGAGCAACAAGCCTTAAGAAGAATAGTATCACTCCTGTCAGAATGGCGCAGCAAACCGACGTTCATCTCTACACGACGCAGACGCCCAATGGCACCAAGATCTCGATTCTGCTCGAGGAACTTGGCTTAAAATACCAGGTGTGTATAAACACAGTCGTTTTACGGCCATATTGATGCATGCTTACCGTTATTGGGAAGACTACCGCCATCGATATCACCAAGAACACCCAGAAGGTATGTACATGGCCTTGCATCCAGGTTCCCATCATCACCAACAAGACAAGTCGAAGCCACATGAGACTCAAACAATGGACAGCCGCTCATGCTGATATAACCCACATAGGAACCATGGTTTCTCGAGATCAACCCCAATGGAAGAATCCCTGCTTTGACGGACAAGCTCGAAGATGGGCAGACCATCAAACTGTTCGAGAGCGGATCGATCATGCAGTACTTGGTCGACCGATATGACAAAGACCACAAAGTATCATACCCACATGGTTCACAAGAACACTGGGAAGTCAACAACTGGGTATTTACAGCTGCTCACCTTTACACACACAGTGCTGAACTTGCTAACACCATCATCAACCAGCTGTTTTGGCAAATGGGAGGTCTTGGCCCCATGCAAGGGTAAGTGGAGGCCATCTCGAGTGGCCACAGTATCGATACTAATCATCCGTCTATGCGCAGCCAACTTGCCTACTTCAACAGTAAGTACATTCTTACTTAACCCAGATCTGTATAGGTAGTGAGGGTTGTCACTGACCAAAGGGCTAGGGTATGCACCTGAGAAGATCCAGTTCAGCATCGATCGGTACAGGAATGAGACGCGTCGTCTCTACAGCGTGATGGAGACGCAGCTGCAGGAAGTCGCCTTCAGGCTATCTTGTCGGAGACCGATGCACTGTTGCTGACATCTCATGCTGGGGCTGGGTGGCCTCTGCCGGTAAGTTCTTGTTCTATCCAGCACTTACGCTTCGAATTGTCATGAATATCCAAAGAAGACCTGAGTACTTAGTCTAACTAATTATGAATCTACTGAAGGGGGGTCTGGAGTTGATATCACGGAGTTTCCTGCCCTCAAAGAGTGGCGGGATAAGCTGCTATCTCGACCGGGCGTAGAAAAGGGCCGCCATGTCCCCAGCCCGCATAAAGCTCTCGAGTTTGAGAACATGCCCGAGGAGGAGATGAAGAAGGCGTTTGAGCATAACAGGAAATGGATCCAAGCATCGATAAAGGAGGATTCAAAGTAGAGCACTCTTTACTTCAGTACAGACAACATTTATCCGATGTCTTGGTTGGTTCTAGTTAGAAACAACGAAATTGATCGCCACAGTTCCAGCTGTCAGCAGCTCAAGCTTGAGCTCGGGGCAGTTGAGCTAGCTCCTGTGGGGCCATGACAGCAACATGATAAAAGTGCTAAGAAGTGAAGCTAGCAGGCCATCGCCAATCAAAAGCGCCCGAATCATTGGTTCTCCATTGTCCGATCTGGGCAAGGTTATGAAGGTTGCTGCCAAGCCAAACAAGGGGGCAGGCGAAGGGAAAGGGAAAACGCGCCTTGCATTTTCGTCATGGGCCGTTCGCTTTGGAGGCTTCCGCTTCCGTTTCCTCGCAACCACCATTGTTCCATTCTTGACCCTTCAACACACCCCGATTCCACCCATTTCATCGCATTTTTCTCTTCTTCTCTCAGGCCTCCAGTCTGCATACCATTACTTGTTGCGACTCAAGTCACATCTTAATCAAACACACACCCACACAGCCCATCACTTTGCGCGCCTCTGCCAGTCGCGCATACCGTCACCATGGCAGACTACAACACCTACAAAGTCCCGGAGCTGAAGAAGCTGCTGCAAGAGAAGTCGCTTCCCGTCGCCGGAAACAAGGCCGACCTGGTCGCCCGTCTACAAAAATACGACGAAGAGAACGCGCCCGCCAAACCTGGTCAGTAATTCATCCTTTTTTCCATACGCGCCGCCGCCGACGAAAACTACCGTCCCATCTCGTCAATCCTGGCCCGATTACCATCGAACAGCCTCGACTAACATTACGTAGCCGCCGCCGCACCTGTTGCGCCTGCCGCGACGACTACATCAACCGCTGAGGATGAGATTGATTGGGACGATGACGAGCCTGCCGCGCCTGCACCTGCTGCAGTGAAGCCTGCTGAGGCTGAACCCACCAAACCCGCACCTGCAAGCGCGCCCGCGCCTGTAGCAGAGGCGACTGCGCCCGCCGCGGAGGAGAAGAAGGAGGAAGCAGCAGCAGCAGCGCCGGCTGAGGGGCAACGCGACTGCAGAGGCAGCACCCGAGGCTGAGGAAGAGAAGAAGGAGGAAGAGCCCAAGCCCGATTTCTCCGCTCACCTTGCCGCGTCGGCGGCCGAAGAGGAAATCAAGAAGCGTGCTGAGCGTGCCAAGCGCTTCGGCATCATCGAAGAGACCTCAGAGGAAGAGAAGAAGAGGCTAGAGCGCGCGAAGCGCTTCGGCGCCCCCGACACCACGGCCGTCGTCAAGGGTCTGGACGAGGCTCTCCCCGAGCGCCGGCCCAAGCGCGGTCGCGATGAAGGCGCCGAGGCTGGTGGTCGCGGACCCAAGAGATCGAACAACGACTCTCGGCGCGGTGGTGGTGGCGGTGGCCGAGGCGGTGGTGACCGCGGCCGTGGCGGACGTCGTGGTGATCGCAGAGGTGGTAACGATCGCGACCGCAAGCCCAACGGCGGTGGCGTCTCCAAGCCGAGTCGTGTCCTCGATAACCCCGAGGAGAAGAGGAAGGCTGAGGAGAGGGCCAAGAGGTTCGCCAGCAACAACTAGGTGCTCCTGCAACATGATAGGAGGCCTTTTTCGACTGCGGAACACTCTGGGCTAGGCGCTTGGACAGTAGCGCGAATACACGGATGCGACCGTTTGTAATATTATGAGACCTTTGATGGTCAAGAAGCGGATGAATGTGTGCCATCCACGGGGTTTTAAACAATATCCGCGTGGATAGGAGGCCGTGTCATCATCACTCGAGCGTCAACGAAAAACAGGAATCGGAAAGTAGTTCCGCTAAAATGTATATCAATTTTCTCCCATAACGCTGTAATATGTACAAGAAGCGCAAAAAGACTTAGCTACCTTCCCACCTGTGATGTTCACCACTGCATCTAATGATGTACTGACCCTGTTGTACTCTTCGATGCCATCATGGGCATACATGGGACGATAGAAGGCTATACTGAACCACTACACTTGGCAGAACATCCCGCCAAAACGACACACTACGACGGCCATAATAAGCAAGGGTAGATAGAGCCTTGTTAAGTCACCCTTCTCAAGCACTCATCCTAGGTGATGCACGAAGAATGAAGACCACGATGCCGACTGCAGACTTGCTGCTCTGAAGACCATCTATACATCCGTTTCTCTCCTCGGCCGTCTGTCTCAGACATTAGCTGCGAGTATATCATGACATTCATACTTACGATGGTCCCTTGAGGTCGGTCAGCTGATGGCGTCGCTGTGACTACGTAGGAGAAGGCTCACAGAGTGCAAGTGAGAGAGATTGCGGAAGGGATGCAAGAGGAAAGTAACTACCTACTAAGATCCATATTTGTATATTGATACAATCTTCCTAGGACACAAGAAACGATTGCGATAACAACGGAAACCATGTAGTAGTCATCATCTAATCCATATACTTATCTTCTTGCTTGGGTGCGTGGTCACCATCCAGCTATAGTCCTGTTACACATACTCTTCAGCAAAGTCAAGGCGCACTCTTGGATCATGGGCGAGTGGATAGTACCAGTGCTTACTTGCTGCTCGCTCAGCGTCGTATCTACGAGGGAGGCTCTTACTGCCTTCATTCTGTACGATTGGAACAAACTCGAGGCGAAGAAGGCAGGAGGTTCCGTATCTATCTTGCTACGAACCTGAGTGAGGTCAGTTCCGCGTGTGTGGTGGGTGGTACACAGCGGTATCGTTATGACATGTGGCATGGCCGCGAGGGAAACGGTAACAAGGCGAGACAAAAGCCACGCGTGACATATACAGACAGGGCCTACGAATCCTTGCGCTTCTGTTATCCCTTTCAAAGTTGGATGTATTCTTTGCTTGAAACGCGAGAAAGCCACCGTTTTGCTGGTTCTAGAAAAGCCCATCGTGCGACTCTCGACGAAAGTCCCAGGCATGACAGTACGATGGCTCGCTCAGCTGAGACAAAACGGGGATGTTTAGAGTCGGCTGTCAAAATGTCTTGGGTGACAACAGTTGAAACATACAAATAGCCTCAGCTGTCAGCGTTTCCCGTATTCTCCGTCGTATACTTACTTGCTTACATATACATAGAGTGTAACAACGAAAGAACAGAGAATACGCGTTGTTTCGAGGTGTGTGGGTGGGTGACCGGGATCTAGACTCTGACAGATCCTAAAGCCACTCCCTCAAGCTGTGTTGTGGGCCGACTAGCAGAAAATAGGTAGACAGTCTATCCTTGTATAACTATCGCCGCCTCCTTATGTAAACCCCCCCCCTCTCTTCATGCTCACATTACTAAGTAGGTAGATGGCCACAACGCCTTACGACTACGCGGAGCCGTTTCCGGTTGTTGCGCAATGGGGTTATACCTGATGGGATGTGCCCACCTCAAACCTCGTGGCATTTTTCTGGTGTGGTCCCCGGCCGGGACACCCTGACAACGGAAAGCAGCCGGGCATCCCAAGAGATCAGATCGGTGGGTAACCTAATCAGGACATGGCAAACCAATCAAATAACGTATGATGTATGACGGCGCGTCTATCTCCCCTTTCCGCCCTGTCCGAAATATGGCTAATCTCCCATCGGAAAGCCTACAAACATTCCCCGGCATGACGAGCTAGGTCTGCATTTCCCGTGGGAAGTCAGCGCCGTAGCCAAGCTCTCTTGACGTGGGGATGGACATTCAATCTAGTTATGATAGCCAGGAGCTCCTTGTTAGCGCCGGTAGACCCTTGAGGGCGCCGTTAGATTCCTTGATGGGATGTGCCCTTTCCATACCAACAAGTGCTGAGTCAGGAGGTGCATCAATGAGAAGAGAGCGTGGCGATTTTCAGTTGTCTTGGGCCTTCCCGATATCTGATCTGCTGTGAATGTCAAGCTATGGTGGTAAAGCATTGCACTGCACTGTTATAACTGATTAGTCGTTCAGCTGGTAAAAAGTAAAAGGGGGCGATGCTGCATCTTATTCAGCTCTCTCCTTTCCAGTGTCGGCCAGTCCTTGTTACACATTGACTTGCATGAAATGCTAAGCATGACATATCTGAGCAACCGAGTGGTTAACAGGAAGAACATAACAGCCAAGATAAGCACAATGTCTTGGAAACCAGGAAATCGCCGAGTCCCTATCTCACATCTAGATCTGACCGAGGCTTTTGGAAAATAGGAACTTCGACGGATCCTTGTCGTCGCATATATCGCATGAGCCAGAGCTTCCTTTCTGCCAAGAAAGTTCACCATGGCTTGGGGGCATCGTGTGACCGAGCAATACTCCAATCAACACAAGAATTGGATAAACGACGTATAGGAGTTTTCCATTCGAATTCGATTTGGCGGCCCATCCGGGGAGGCTTGCTGGGGCTGCTTACACCCGAAACCTGTACGACCAGTGACTGGCCACTGTCGAGGGAGCCTGGGACAATCAGCAGACCGAAGCGCATAACGTGACTTCAAGTAATGCTGTTGTTGTTGTTGTTGTTCTGGTAGACCTGCAGGTCACAGCTTATACGCGCTCAAAACCGTATCATGGCTACAAACCAGTAGTTGCAATGAGATCCCATCGTTCGGCGAAAGGATTCAAGAAGCCTTCGACATATCAGCTTCCCAAACCGGCAACCCGTACTAACAGGGTCCAGTCGTTGGCTAGGGCAGGCCAAGGATCATCGGCAGTATTGATAGCGAGCCGCAGGTAACGGATTGCCTCTTCGAGACCGTCATTACCAATCCCTTCCCGGAAACAAGAGTGTAAGTTCGACACGTATGATGAAAGGAGGATGAGACAGTCCATGGACGACTAGTAATTACGATTGGCTCTGTAGTTGGTTGTAGCTAATAAACGGCACGTCGCAAGAGGGGCGGCAGAGCTGGTCCCAGGTTTCTGGCAGCCTATTCGTTAGCTCCTCGGCCAGTGATAGACACTAGATTCGGCTCGGCGCCGTCAGCCTTCCTGCCATGCACTACTTTGCTAGTATTTAGCAGTTCGGAGAAAATCGAGACTGGCCCGAAAAGACGGTCAGTGATTCAATGAGAGCATGGACGAGGGTTTTCCCAGTTATGTAGCTGGCCACGCGCGCAACTTGCGGTTGCCGCGAAAAAGAAATGTTGGCCGTAGACAGGACAAACAGCCAATGCCCATGGATCCCCGTGGGGTGAAAGCCAGTAGGAACAAATCAGAAGCAATAGGTCTTGGTTAGCAAGCTCTTGTTTAATCCTTGCGCAGCTGACATAGCTGAAGTGGGATATTTGTTAGCAAGGCGACCCGGATGTCTCAGTCTGTCTAAGACATGCATGCAGTAGAGCAATGCTTGGCGGTCTGGAAGAAAGATGACGGCGTCTCAACCGAGGTCGGGCGTTGGCTCTCAACCTTCGTCCACTGCAGATAATACTCACCAACCGTCATAGGTATAATCACTTGACCCGTGGCGGGATCTGTTAGGGAAACAAGGCACCGTATCAGGCGTAGATGTCTGCAACTCGCTGTACAGTAGCTTATCACCCAGCCTCCTGCAAGACCTCCGGGCTCAAACTCGAAAACATCACACGTTATGTTTTTGGCTTCAATGATCGCTTGTTCTGGGCATTGCCGCGGGAGTGTGCCTTTATCCGCGCGTCAATCCCGCACTGCTCTCAAGGGTGCCGAAATTTGCCTTCGAATCTTGAACCACACATCTACCAGGACGACATATTACGTTGGATGGTGAACGAAGGTGTGGTGGCTGTGTTCATCCGATCCAGTCCCTTGGGAATAGTGATAACAAACCCTGAGATGCGGTTGGGCGTCGGCGAAAGCAGATCTGCATGGTCGAGAAGCTGCGATAGATAGAGACTTGCTGCCTGTCGAACGCAACTGGATCAGACTGGATCACGTTACTTGGGTACTTCTTTCGGGGATCAGAAAGGATCCTTGGCTAGTGCCAGACTGGCCAGGTCCAATCAGATCTTGGAGAACCCTGCTCACCTGAAAGTGGTCCTCTGCATGCCTGCTCGCGGCTAAACAAGCGACAGCAATTGGGGGACAAGGGTCTCCGGGCGGGCCACAACAGATCCAGACCCCTGTCACTGAAGAGAGGGCTAAGTCTACTCCCAGCTATCATCACTTTGGCCAGATGTCCAGACTCCTGCCATACTGTAGTCCGTGAACACTGTGAATCGACGAGACCTGCTTGCAAATTTTCCTGTTTAGCTTGCGTGTATATCGGCAGTGGTGAGGCCTCAATCGTGACGAGAATCAACGAGAGCGTGCCACGTCAGAGAGACGAGAGATACCCGGAGAGCTAAGCCACGGCCGACCCCACTGCCGCGCCGTACTGAGGTAGGTATTGCCGGTTCGCCCAAGATACGGTGTCGCTGTGGCAGTGCCAGCCTCGCTCAATCGGGGCGGCACTCGCCACAGCGTTGCTACTGCGTATGCAGGCGACACGTGAGATGCTAGGCACTAGGCTTGCTGCATGTGGAAAATGACGGTAGTGTAGGGCAAAATCGGATGCCGTTGTGGAAGCCGTCGCCATTGACAGCTCACTAAGTCTTGCCACTACTATGCGCAATTCAGCTTACTGCCTTTGCCTAAATCGAGAATGAGGAGCCTAGGAGCCTCGGGAGGCTTTTTGGTCCTGATTATGGCCAAGTACATGTACGTACCTCGTTGCACACACTGGAACTGACAAGAATAGCAAGTGGAACTTGTTGAGGTCGATTGGTGTTGGTCAGATCCATAATGTAGGGAGGTATGTCTATCGACCCAGGCCTTCTGCCCAGGCCATTTCGGTGACCGATGTATGATGATGTATCGCGGTCGCCCTGAAGCCCGGCTGGATAGGCTAGTGACTCAACCTGCAAGGTATGTGCATAGTGTAGGCTATTCTGGGAAACTTGATCGATGATATGTTGAGTCGGAGTTTCGACAACAACGACAATGGCGGGTCGTTGTTGTTGGCCTGGTAGGTACCTAGGTAGGCCCACTGAACAGCATGGGCACGTCAGTCTCATGCGAATGGATGCTCAGGTACACTGCGCGCAAACCGGCTTGCTTCGACGATAGGTGCAAGCGAGCGAGAGCGAAGGAATCGGCGGTTTTGGGGATGAATATGAATCGTCGTCCTGGAAATGCCCGCGGGTAAGGAGAGACATGCTATGCAGAGATCAAACCATGGCCCCTCCTTCCGTCATACTAAAACATAGGTTAGTCGACTGTCACAAAGACAGCTTGACGGACAGGCTCTCGAGCTCTTGATTGGCCGAAAATCATCGCAACCGATCCAATCACAAAAATCGAAATTAGGTAGCCGGATTGTAATATCCCAAGTAAGAACACTCGCAATCAGTTCCCCTGTCGAGTGTATCTGACCTACAGCATGATGATACGAGCATTCGTGTAAGACTCTCTTCCAGGAGTGCAGAAATGCATGCGTGTCTCTCGTTGCCGGGGACAGCTGGGACCTCGAAGGCATGATGTTGGTTTGTTATAAAGAGCCTTATAATAAGTCTGTACTATTAAATGTTCACACGATGCTGGCGCGAGCAAATCGATCAATGAGCCCAGCGTTTGCAAAATGTCTCCCCTTCTTAGGCCTCTTAGGGAGGTCTGCAGCTTGCAGGGTTGCGTTGCCGGGAAAGAGTGGCCCCGAATCTGGAGATGGACTACTCAGAGAAGCCCAGAGTGAGACATGCAGTAAGACATGCAGTAAAGTCAGACCTGCAGAGAACGACACTCCCGCGCAATTCTGATTTGTGCAAAATCGGTGCTCGAGAGTGTTTGACCGATGCCTGTGTCGTTGGCCGACGTGATCTTACATTCTGTAGCGACCACGTGCGACGGACGAATGCCCGCTCCAGGCAAATCTGTCTCGGGGGTTTCTGCTGATCTTGCTACTGAGGATCCTTCCACAACGATTGGCCGCATTGCCAAACGGAGCGGTTTCGCAGGCCGACGCCGCGGAACAAACCCTTTTCTGGTCCGTACTACCCCCCTTTCTTTGCACGATCTTATCTTCCACTCTTGAATTCAGGATGCCCTCTGCTGCGATGGAAAGCATATAGTTCTGACACGTAACATGGCGCGCGTAGTGCACATAGTAGCGATGGTAAGATGGGCCAGGCCGCCATCCCGTGGTTACCGGTTTGCTACTGTATAATGTACATAGCACCGAACTCCACTGATCTAGATGCGCATGTACGTGCGTGCGTGCTGGGTTGCGTTGCGTTGCGCTGTCCAAGGCTGTGGCGGGGAGTTGGCAGTGGCAGAAAACATCGAACCCATGGCAGGCTCCCTCCCGAAGGCGAAGAAACTAGCAATTGCACTGACGTTGATGCCAACGCATTCTGGGGATGCCGAGAGGCCCAATATTGAGGAAACACTTGGTCTTTTCCCACGATAGCCACGCAGAGAGAGAGGATGGAACCAGGTACACGGAAAAATTGCATGTGTGTAGTATTTGATGCTAGGTAATGATTTCAGATGTGCCAGCCGCCCTGATGCGTAGCGGACGGGACTAGGTACCTACATGTAATTTGATCGGCCGTCCAGAAGCCCGTCGGCCTCAGCTGTCCCAGTGTAGTCCCAGTGCAGTCCCAGTGCAAGCGCGCAGTTTGGCAGTGTACGTACTTACTTTGCCCCGCTGGTACCCGCTCCACCTACCCATACCCAACTCACTCTGCGACTGACTGTCTCGTATCGAATTCTGCAAAACTCTTGTCAACAGCTCCCCCTCCCCGGATAGGATTCGGTCCTCATATGATGGATGATCCGATTTTTCGGTTGCAACCACTAGTCGCGCTATAAAAATTCTTTTACGTTATTTGGTCGCGCTATGAGCAGGGTCTTTCGGAAACTATAGTCGTGCACCGAAGTCTCCTCTCTTTGTCTCTCTCGTCGCCCGAAGCGGGAATGGTGTCGGCAGAGATGGCGGGGCTTCTCAGCGAATCCGGTCGGCCAGGACGCTGCTCAGCCCTCTCATAGGGTGTCTGGATATGCACGATCGAACCCAAGGCACTTTGACTCGCAGGCTTGCAAATCATCCCAAACCCATACCCCATGCGCAACAGCCTACCGTTGGGTCGTTGCTGGGTTCGTCTAGGAACATGCTTCCCATGGTTTCTCGCTTCCCTCCTTATGGCTGCAAGGTCCTGAAAGTCAATGGGGCGCTAGCCGTCCACCATGGATCAGCACTCAGCATCATCGTCGTCGTCGCATACACGGCTCACGCTTGTGGGCAGCAGAGCTCCTAGCTCCTACAGTAGCTCCCACAGTAGCTCCCATCTCCTAGCTGCCCCCTTCGTGGACCGGACAATTGGTGACTCAGCGACTTTGACTGGGCTATGGGCTCTTGTAGTATAGAGTCTCCGCAGCGTCTGTGCAGGGCGGCCGCCAACCAGACCGCGTTTTCGGCGAGCCCAGCTTTCTACACAGACACCTGACCCAGCGATGTGATCCAGACGGCCGCTTCTTGGCCGTTGGCAGGGATCTAAACGCCACACTTGCCCAAAATTCACCCATGCTCTGCTGCGATCTCCATGTCACCCCAAGGGTGGAACAATACACTGTATCTAAGTAGATACCTTGTCCACCCTCAGGATGCAGGGCTAAAAGGTGGACTTCCACTCAGTTTGCAGGTATCTACCTATGTATATGCCATCACTCTCTCTTATTTTCTTACCATCTCGAGCTTGTGCTACTATCTCCCCAAGCTCCTTCACCTTGTTCCTCATCTCGCTCTGTTCAAATATACGCCTACTCCTCCCCAGGGCCCTTTTGCCTAGTCCATCCTACCCGGACTAGCTTCTCGAGTCGATTATTTGTATAGACCGTCAACCCTCCAGAGCCGGCTCTCGAAAGTAACACAAGTGAGCCGCTCTACCAGTGTGCTGAAATTGGCTGTCATCCACCTCATCACATAGACGCCGACAACTCCCCACCACCACCAAGGGTATAATACGCACTAGTCAGATTTCGATCTCCAGTACACCTTTGGCACTCCTGTCCACACACCACCACGACCTTGCTAGTTATTCCGGATACAGTTCCCCAGATCAACCCACCCAACCAACTCCCCTGCCGGTATTTCTACTTTGGGTAGTTCTGGTCTTCTCGTCACATTTCTTCTTTTTGTTCAGTCTGTATACCTGTCTGTGACATTTCTTTTCATATACCCCATATCAACGTTTTGTTTCTTCTTTCTTCTCCTACGACCCGGCACCCTGGAACACAGATATTGGTCGGGTATCCCCAGACTGATTTGAAGCGGAATCCCCATACTATCCACCTGGCTGTTGTCGAAACCAGGGCTATAATACAGGGAGAATTGGACAGGGCCATCATCATTCAGCCGGTACATGAGATTGCAAAGGGTATCGTGATCTACTCCCGGTTAGTCCTTGGCATTGATCACGAACACACGACTTTCACCGAGTACTCGGAAGGACCCAGCAGCAGCCTCCTACGCACAACTACATTGGAGGATGGTGCATTGAGTTGTTGATACTATGATATTTGGCCTGAACCTCGCCACTATAAGTCAAGGGTCATCATGGCGACAGTCAGGGCGCGCTCGAGCTCAAGGGGAAGAAGCAGTGACGAAATGCGATCAAGAAGGATGGGAGGTGTCATGGAAACGAGCCGGGAGGACTTCTCTCCGGCCCTAACGAGAAACGCCCGCAAAGAAGCAAGCAACGTTGCTTTGACATATACATCGAGCGCCCAACCAAAGACACCGAGCCGGATACCTCAAACTTCTTCTAGCCGGAAACCTTCGACGTCCACGAGAAGGCCACCCTTGACGCACGAATCCCAAGCTTGGAGCAGCGGTTCTAACAGCAGCAATATCCACTCTGCAACATATGCTTCCCACGGGTCAGCATCTTCTGATGAGCACAATGCTGAGCCTCAACAGCCACGGAGAACACTTCGTCGAAAGCAGTCAAGCGTGTCACGAGGCAGACCTAGTCGACCTGAGAACCCCAGAACCGACTCAGGAAGGGCCAGATCTTCATCTTCTATTCCGAGGTTACACCATTCACCAGCCCCCGTTCGCTTCATCTGGATCACGGTATCGCGGCGAGTCCTGCTGGTATGGAAGTCGTACCGGCAACCGAGCTACCCAAAGCCGTCACACAGGACGCAGCCATCTACCCTGAGTTAGACAGGTATCGGGGCATAAAGATCCCCGTGGATGGGCCTGCGGACCGTGACATGCTGTTCAGACTCGCGACTCATGATCTGCCTCCACCCACGCCCCTTTTTTCGGGTACCAGTAGCCACAGCCAATTGAGTTCGTTCAGCGGCAGCCCGTCAACACGATTCTCGGAGTCGCCCGGCGCAGGTCCATACAGTCGGGACACGACACCGACATCAATATCCTCAGCTTCACCAGGGCTTGTGGCACCATATCGCAATGTCACTCCAAGACTAAGACATGCAAGTCCAGCCGAGACAAGACCCCCGGTCTCCCACAGAAGAACCGGTAGTGTATCAATTGATAAGACAGCAACTAGTACCGACGCTCAAGGCCTCGCACCAGTTCGGGAAACGTCCCTAACGTCGTCCTCGTCTAACTCGACAGTACGCGGTGCCGATGACAAGGAGGAAAAACTGAGGAGGCTGCTGCCTCCCGCTCCTCCTAACCCGCCGCCCAGAAAAGTTTCGCAAAAGCTTAGGAAGGTACGGGAACCCGTGGTATCGCCATCCCGACCGAGCCAAGACAGAAAGCCTTCAATCATGAGATCCCCCTCGCCAGCGAAGAGCCCATTCGCTTCACGCGAAGGCCAGAAAAAGCTGGTCGCGTCACCGCCGCCACGGGGTCCACCGCCGGCCAGACCAAGTCGGGAGGGAACCCCTGACCTTGCTGCGCAATTTGGTGGACCGCTTCCTGTAATTCAAAGCAATCTTTCCACAGCTAACGTCAACGAAAGACGGCGAAGTGCTCAAGTGCACCCGAGCTCTTTACCTCGTTCTACTACCCCTTCTGACCGTCCAGGTGGTGCCAAGGCCTCCATCAGTCGCGAGTCAACTCCAGCACCGCGCTCCGCATCCTCTACAGGTTTCCTTCCTACCACGACGGACAACCCCAAGGCTTCACGGACGCCTAGTCCCGGCGTTTCAACGTTTAGAAGCAGATTCGGGCTGTTCGGGAGGCGGACCAAAACGGAGACGAGCGTACCTCAGATAGACAAGAAAGACAAGCTTTCTCGGAAAGGTCCCGCAGCTGGTACAGGCCATGAAGGCTACGGCAGAATGGGCACTATGAGAAGACGTAGTAGCAATACTGGGAACCCTCCCAGAGGATTTGCTGGCGCCGTGTCATCTTCGGAAAGCCTGGCTAGCGCTCAGTCCACGGATCCCTTCTTGCTTGAGCGCATGAACCCAGTGGTTATTGCTGGAGGCGAGATTATTGAAAATCGAAACGCCAGTTCGGATTTGAGCCGCACGGAAAGCAACCAAAGTTTGCCGTTTCATCGACCAAGTCTCGGTTCTCGCAATCCATCGTCCGCATCCCTGGCGGCCCAAGATGAGCCTAGGAATACCCTCTGGCCGTCTGCTTTTCCCCGCCGCTCAGTTCAATCACGCCGTCCATCGGATAGTAGTGATTCGGAAGCTCTGGCCATGAAATCAACCCTTGCTTATCGACGTTCGGTACAGCGGCTGCGCTCCTCGTCTGATCAAGAGCCACTTCGATTACCGAAACCTATAGTGACCCGTGTTGCTGCACCTCCTTCACAAGGGAGCATCGACACGACAATCTTCACGGATGATTCGTTAGCAGAGCCGCAGTCAGAACCGGTTCGTGGGCGCGTGGAGGCCCCAACTGGGCCTAAGAAGTTGACGAAGCGCGTCAAGTCCCCGCGTAAATGGAACCTATTCAGCAGATCCCAGGATAAGACTAGCACGAGTGCGAAGAAGCAGCAGAAAGACGAGGCTGCCAAGGTTTCTGCAACAGTCAAACCTGTTCAGAGTAAACCAGTGCCATTCTATGCCATCATGGACTCATCGGAACAAGAGGATACTAGTCCACAAGACATGACTACAATCCTCAGGGAAGCAGAGGTACTTCCCCCTCCGCCATCAACGGTGCAAGCACACGAACGGAGACCATCTACCACTAGTCAAGTCGGCGATAGTCTGCCCAGACGTAGAGCAGACTCTCGCGGGCCGGCGCAAGAGAAGACGCAGGCTGTCGCGGAGCCACTACAAGCAGAGTCACCAGTCAAACCAGTTTTGTCTGCACGAAGACTATCGGAAACAGCCACAACCCGACCATCGGGAACAGCCACACCCCGACCAAGTCGATTGCCGCAAGTTGGTCGCATACCAAAGGTAGTCAATACCCGACCGGAGCAGACGTCCCCGAAGAGCTTCTCCCGTCCGTTTCACCGGGTCAGTATGCAGCATCCTTCATTTGGAGCTGATGCTGCAGACCAGGACTCGGTTGCTAAAGGACCCAGCCCACCAAGACCAGCAACACCTGAGCTCATGCCTGATGAATCAACCACAGCCACGGCTGAGAGTGCGTCTCCAAAACATCAACCGCCTGCCCGAACGTCGGAGTTCTTGGTATTCCCGCCTCGCACAGATTCGGAATTTACCACGAGCACTACTTCTAGCGGCTCCGGCATCCTGGCTTTTGCGTACCAGAATACAGTAGCCCCAGAGCCAGTAAGGGCGTCTCTCGCCGAAGATGAAATTTGGGACGAATACAATGACCTATTGGGAGATGTCCCACCATCGGCCACGTCTTCTAGAGGCATCCCGTTTCATCTGGAGACCTACGAATCGAAACTGGCGAGGCGGATGACTAAGCCACTGGAATCGCCTACTATCAACGTGCAAGGCTCTAATCAACAAAAGCCAAGCCGAGACTCAATCGATACTGGAAATGCGGCAACAAATTCGAGTCATTACAGCGCCGACATGACAGCGAGACTCAATGCGGCGTTCCGGTTTCCGTCAGACACTCCAGCCACACCGTTCTCGGTCTCTGAATTTGTGTCCGGCTATGGCGATCGAAACAACAGTATGGAGTCGAACCAGCCTGCCGCAGAGGCACCAGAGCGCACCAGCACTTTGTCAGACGACCTCAAGGCCGACTTGGCACGAGCGGTTCGAGTGTCAGATAGCAGTTGCTCGAGCGAAGAAACCCCTCTTTCCCAGGTCAACCTCCGCGTTGGTTCCATGACCGTTAGCAAATGGCTTTCTTTTGGCCACGTCCTCTTCAGTCCGGCCCGCGACGAGCTTATCCCTGTAGTAGGGTCACTCAAGCGCCACTCCATCCTGGTGCTTGATGGCCTAGGCAACGATGACTGGTCTTTCTATGCAGCTGAAACATATCCCGCAGCCACGTTCTTCAACTTGTCGCCCAGAGCACCAATCTCAGCTGAGAATCGATCACCCACGTCGTTCCCCCTGTCTCCACCAAACCACCACCAGATACAGTATCTCTCGTACAAGGACAAACTCCCTTTCGGACCCGACAGCTTCACGACGGTAGTATTCCGCTTTCCTTCGGCAGCTCCCGAATCTCACTACCGGAACATCATCTCCGAGGCGCGGCGAGTTTTGAAGCCCGGCGGCTACATCGAATTATCCATTCTTGATGTCGATTTGGTCAACATGGGAAACCGCACCCGACGTGCTGTCAGACGCCTGAAGGAGCGGGTTCACATGCAACATCCGGACTACAACCTGAGCAGCTCATCTGATCTTATCTTGCGTCTGCTGGCCAAGAAGGGCTTCGGTGAAGTCAAGACCTGCCGCGTCGGCGTTCCGGTTGCCAGCGCCATCTCTTCCAATGCCGCGCCGCCTGCCGAGGGCAGCGGCAAGCGTAGGAAGAAGGACGAGCGCAGCCTGGCAGAGATGATGAACGACGAGACGGAGACGGGCGACGAGAACATCACCAAGATGGTGGCCAAGGTCGGGCGTTGGTGGTATAACCGATTATATGAGTCGGCCGCGGCATCGAAGAACAGCATCTGGAACGACAAGGCCTTGCTCGCTGAATGCGAGGAATGGGGAACGAGCCTGAAGCTGATGGTCTGCCACGCGAGGATCCCCGAGACGCGAACCCGTGTGTCCAGCATCTAACTGATTCCCTCGGCTGGCCCTATCAAAAACAACACCTGGGGTTTCCTCGGATGATTCGGTTTGACCGATACCCCTTTTTTCTTGTTATCGCCCTGACAGAGAAGTTTCGAAACAATTTCGCCCCTCAACTTAATGCATCATCCCATGTACAAAAGTAGCACCCCTATCATCCCCTCGGGGGCGGCTAGCTTACACGTTTTGGATTTCTTTTTCACTGGCATAGCATTGCGCAGGAACGTTACACAGGCGGGCATTTACAGCCAAGATTTTACCAGGGCGCGAGCCCGCAATTGGATCATACCATCTCATTTACACAAAGGTCATCATCATCATTACACCATACCCCCCTCCCCTTGTTAGACGGGCAGGTACAAAAAAGACAACAATAACAAGAAGAAGAAGCTTCCCAAGAAGCGAAGAGGAGGGATATGGAATCCGATCTGGACCAGCCAGATAAGATCCATACATGAGATTGGAGAACAAAAGCATCATGGTCTTTGCTTGCTATCTTTTGGTTTTTCCACGGAGCCCCTCGTCACCGGGCGAACGGACGGGCCAGAGACAAACACTTTCGATTCAGCACATACATATTATTTTTTACCTTTCTTTTGGCGATTTCACTGGTTGGAAACGCTCTATTATTAATGGGTATACACATACATACTGGGAAGTATACCTGCGGGAACAGGCCTCCAGACGTCGACTTGGTTTTGCCTTTCTTCTTCGGAAGAAGAGAGGCAACAACACTCGCTTGTCGATGTCTATCCTAAGGGACGGAATCTTTGGGAGGCTCTAGGATTTTAATTTCGTTGGGTGGAGGGCTCTGGAAGCGATGGATTAGTAAAAGAAAGAAAGAACGAGAGTAGGGTACTGGATACTGAAGGGGAGAAAAAGTGTCTTTCTTCAACCAACCAAAACATTCGCTGGACGGACACTTTTATGATAAGGATTATGGATATGACCTGCTATGAGGCATGATGATTTACTTGTTTTTGACGGTCTTTGGAAAAGAGGGAGGTCCCAGTCGTGCTCAAGGTGGGACGGGACACTCACCATCACAACCACTATACTTTCACCATTTTTGCGAGCGCATTTGCGTTATTAGAGATACCCCCAGTCTTTCCCGCACGATAATGGAAATACTCACATCGCAAGAAAATCTGCTTGTCTATTTATTGCACCGTGCCTTGTATCTTGTAGAGTTCGTCTTGCACATTTGCCTCGTTGGTAAGGGATTTGCAGGCCTGATTCTAATTGGACAGAGACAAAGAAAACATCACTTCACAGATGAAAGATATTGTTATGCGGGTTACTTGATTTTGATGTTTGTTCTCATTGTGTAGATACGATTTGTTTGAAGTTGGGCTCGTATCCTAGCCTCCGTTTCCCAAACCCCTTCACCGAAAAACGCCGCCGAGTATGCTATGCTAATTGTATGCCGGTGTCCAAGTCCAAAACGCCGGCCCCCTTGTGTGTGTACATGATGATATGTACATCGCCCGACCCAAGTGTGCTATATAGATATGTGCAAAGGGTAATGCCAACCCCCAAAAGCCCCCAATTATGATGGTGGTGATGATAGTCGAGAGTAATATACAATGTGCAAGTACCACGCGACTCTCCTCCCTCTTATCCGCTTCAAGCTTTCCGTTTCCTTCGTGGCCTCTTTTTCGTTCTCGATGTCGCTGTATCATGGCGTACTGCCGGAAAGCTCCAGGCCCCCCGAGAGTTGCCAATGACCATTGACCGCGCGTAACCTCTATTCGGTGGGTATCATAATAATATTTCCGCCCGCTCGTTCCTGTCCGTTCAAGTCTCTATTTTTCTGACAACATTCAAAGCGTCAGGTCCATGACATGCTATTACCACATGTCATGATGGCTACTGACCTTTTCTTTTTCTTCTCGCTGTATTTGCGTTCTCAAGACCGCCGCCGGAACATGATCTCGGCCTTCTGGTTCGGGCTCTTGCTCATCATGAACATCATGGGCTCCGGGCGGCTCTCGCCGTCCTTGAGTTTGATGTCGTAGTTGAGCACGAAGTTGGCCAGGATGAGTTTGATCTCGTTGCCGGCGAGGAAGCGGCCCGGGCAGGCGTGCTTGCCGAGGCCGAAGTCGAGGTTCGACTGCGTGATGCTGGTGTACTGCCACCGGTTGGCCGCGTCGGCGGACTGCCGCCTCAGTTTCCAGAAGCGCAGGCCGTCGAAGACTTCGGGCTCGGGGAAGTACCGCTCGTCGCGGCTGATGCCGCACAAGGGGGCCAACAGGTTGGTGCCCGCGGGCAGGTGGGTGCCGTCGGAGAGGTCGATGGGCTTCACCACTTTGCGGATGAAGGTCGTGACGTTGCCGGCCAGGCGCTGCGACTCCTTCATGAAGCTGTCGAGCTTCTGGAGCTTCGCCATGCTGTCCTTCTTTTCCCAGCCGCCGTCTTCCACGAGGACCTGACGGGCCTCTTCGCGCAGGATCTCCTGGTATTCGGGGTGCGCTGCGAGGTCGTAGAAGCAATCCGTGATGGCGTTGCTGGTCGTGTGTATGGAAGCGGCGCTAAGGGCGAGCTGCACCTTCACTTGCGCGCCGTAGTCTCGCTTCTGGTCTTCCGGGAGCGAGTCGATCAGCCACTGGGTGAAGTCGTCCGGTTGGCTGCATCCCGGGTCCAGCTCCTCGTTCTGCAGCCTCTCCTCGATAATCGGCTTCAGCATCGCCTCTCCCCTGGCGAGATCCCGCGAGCTTTGGCCCAGTTCCGAGACGAGGTATTTGGCAATGGGTCGCATCCACGTGGGGAAGAATTGCAGCTTCACCACGGCGATGAATACGTGAATGGCGTAGGTAACACTCGTCTCCATCCACTCCTCCGTGCGACTGAGCTCCGAGCCGACGAAGATGCTGCCGCTCAGTCTTGCGATCACTCTTAGCATAAAAGGCTGCAATTTCATCGGAGTCCAATCTGTGAACCTTGTAAGTATTACACCAGAGTTATGTTGGTTTCAAGGTATAAGTACCTTTGCACTCTGGGAATTCTTGTCCAACGATGAAATCGAGTTCCGACTTTTGGCGAGGTATGAACCGGGTGAGCTTCTGGCTTAATTTCGTCTTCATCAAGAACAGGAAAGTGTTCGTGTGGTCACCTGGGCCGAAGTTGGTGTAATCGAGGAGCATGGCCTGGAATAGTTAGCAACAACGCAACAGTGGTGTTTCGGCCGCTTGCTTGGTACCTCTTTAATGGCCTCCTGGGCACTCAGGTGCTCCTCAGGAAGTCCTTTCAGCTCACTGATCAGGGAAACTGGGATCAGTGTCCTCAATCCTTCCGTAGCCTTGATGTTGTAAATGCGATCCCGGAACTGTCGCTTGTTAACATGATGAGAGCCTAGTAAAGCGAATTCGGAATTCGCACCTTGCCATAGCTGTCCCGGACCAAAGTGTCTGCACTGAACATCCATTTCATCCGCGAAGCCTTGTAGAATGGTGCCGACACAGATCGTTGCGTCTTGGGGCGCATGAAATATGCGACCAGCAGCGCCACCAGAAGGGCGAGGTAGTAGCTAAGGCGACGGCCCACCGGCTCCTGGGGCTGTGACTGAAGCAGAGCTTCCGAGCCAGTAACGTTGCTGGACATGCGCATCTCCTCCATGATTTGCGGCGAAGGTCGTAGTGACTGCATTCTGAACGAGAAGTAGGAAGCCGAGCTCAGAGAAGAGATATAAATCCAGGAGATCCAGGATTCGGTCGCCATCTGTGCTCGTACCGATGATATATAATAGCACAGACAGCAGCAGTACGTCGAGCCGGCCTGGGTTTGTTGTTGACACCGCTACCTAAGCTGTCGCTAGGTCGCCCAGCTGCTAGCCTAGGGAGGTCGATCCGAGGAATGAGGAAGCGCACCGCGATACGCGCCGCTCTAATTTCGACTCTATTTGCCGTATGCCATCTGACGTTTGTCGAGCTTGACCCAACGCGATGGCTCTTCCTTGGCCGCTCCAGCCAAATAAGTTGATTGGGGGTTTAGAACAAGCCTGTGGCTGATCTGTGGATTCGACTATATCGGTCACTCCACCCGGCAAGAAGGCCTTCCGGATCTAGAGGTCTTTCGGGAAATGATGGGTTGTAATATTGGCGTGTGCGTTTATCGTATGTAGGAGGTGCAAGTCGAGTCGGCAAGGCAGTAGAGGGAGAGACGAAGAAGGATAGAAAACAGCCCAAGAGGACAGTAGTCGGAAACATCACTCATATGAATGGGCGATAGTACCCTGTCGATCTTGATTGAAGACATCGCTGCTGCTTGGGCGTGCCAAAACCGCAGCTGCTCGGATTGCTCACCCGAATACAACGCCGACGTGTACGCCTGGCAGCTGAACGGATGGATCTTGGAAGAGCCGCAACCCCGTGCCCATGCCCATGGGTTTTGCCCATAGCTTCGGTTTCTGGTGTTGCCGCTGCAGCGTAGTTCTGAAACACGGGACAGGCAGGGATGCGAAGACCCGGGATGCTTGTTCTCCGAAATCCTAGCTCCCACACGCACGCAGCTTCACGGCCTGGAGCGCATCACACTTCCTGCCCATCGCCTAAAACGATTGGCAGGCCGGTCGCTAGAGAAAGATCTAGCGACGGCAATGCGAGTTTCCATGCGCTAGTGCACGGCTGGCGGCAGGAAACCCAAGACCATCTCTGCGCTGGACGAAAACACGGCCCAGCGCGGTGGACAGGCGGGCGCTTCACCATTCGACATTGAGTTCAGCTGTTAATCATTGCTGTGACGACAATCTGCGAACGCGATTGGTAGTGAGTGCACCGTCTTGTCTTCTTTTCGTGGCCCGGGCCTGTGACCCTTCCACTTACTTTACCGGGCCCGTCTGTTGTTGTTTCGTTCGGTAGAGGCTCTTGCGCCAGAAGCTTGTCTTGAATCTCTTGGCATGTCTCTGGACAGGGTTCAATAGAGATCGGCGCCTAGAATAGTTGCATCGTGAGTTACCGCAACCCACCCAAGCCTGGAGGGGTTATGGGCCTGTTCAGCATCACTCCGATGCTTTTTGCCATTATTTTTTCCAAGTTGGGCATTCAAGTCCGTAACCCCGTGAGCATGTTCATGTTGCAGGCCACGTCCCACGGCTAGACGGAAATAAGCATCCCAAGCATTCAAGGCCAAGCTTTCGAAGAGGAAAGCCAAGCTTGCGGAGACCCGTAACAGGCCCTCTATTTTTGGGCTTGGGCCGAGCAACTTTGCCGTGTTTGTCTCAGCTCTTGCTCAGTCCAAGCCTCTCCCTCACTCTCTCTCTGTCTCTCTCCCTCTCTCTCGGCAACATAGCTCAGCTACACCAAGAAGGGAAACCCTTTCATGGCGGAGTCGAACCGAACTCAGGATTGAGAGCAGTCGGTTTCGTCATGTTCCTCTGTCGTTATCAGTCGTCATGCTGGGGGCTATGTGACTTGGGGAGCTTGGTCCCTGCGCGCAAGCGAAACCATTGGTCTTAAATCGAGGTTATACGTTGCCATTGAAGTGCCGGAATATTATCCAGCCGTGCCAGCCCCATCCAACGCGCTTTCGGGCAGGACAAGCCTCGGGTCCCGAGTTGGAAAGAAGCCAGGGTTTTACATACAATGGAGAGGAGGATGTTTCAATTGATGCTACGAGACAGGTTTTCGGTAATTTCGGTAATTCGATCTAACGAGAGATCGTGACCATGTCAAGGAGCATCGGCACTTATTGATCAATATCGATCAGTACCTGCCGTACTTTCTCAACATTTCCCCGAGGTCCAGTCCCCCTAATGGGGTATGCATGCCTGGTCGGCTTTGGTCACCCGGTTGCTCTACTAAGTAAAAGCTTCCGAGCTCAACTTAACATTACTCAAGGGTAAGCATACACGGAAAGACTATCCTCCGATTAATGGCCATAGTACCCAATGGCATATGATCTTGTACTTTGCGCAGAGCTGCCGTGAAAGGCTTCTAATGAGACGTCCTGGATGGTCGAGACTATTGGCAGTCTCCCCAGAGATGTCGACCGGATGTACTGGCCTTGCTTTCATGTTGAGAGCCTCCACATACATGGCTGGAAATTGTTGTGGCCAAGCGTCAACGGCTGAACACGACATAATCCGTTATACGGATTGTCATCGCAATTCAAGTCATACCGAAGCAGGATGGTATACGTGGACTGAGGTGCAAGCACGTCGGATGAGTGACGGTTGTGAGAGGCCTAGCCATGTCGGCGCATATCGGAGCGCAACTTCTATCGTCGCAAGGTTCGCATATATACTTGCTTCCTATAGGATCCAGACAACCGAACTGTGGACAACAGGATATAAACGAGAAAGCCGAAGTATAGGGGAAATCCCTTAAGCATTGGAGCGCTGTTCGACATGGGTATTCGACGTGATATTCACCTCTCCTGGTATCTAAAGTCCCAGTGGTGTTCTTGAGATTGCATGAACTTCCGACATTGGCGCTGTGCTTACAGCGCTGCTGGGTCCTTCTGACAGATTTGGGTAAAGTCCCTAGCCAAGAGGTGCTTTCCTTGAAGCTTTCATCACATCGTGATCCACCGCCAAAACGTGTTGTTATGTGACAGATCACTACAGAGGCCTGAGTGGACAGTCCGATAGCACTACAATACGGACGCAGCATGAACATCGCTTGCCCGAGTCTTCCTGGACATTTGCCGATGACACGTAGACACGTGGTTTGTTCTCCGCTTGGAAGGTTGTACGAGGAGACGATAGAGACAGCCGATGAGGGAGGGGTTCGGTCCTCAGGAAACTGGGCAACCACAAACCTACCAACCCGTTCTGGTCAACAGTGTTTGGTGCGATGCAGCTCTCAGTGTTGGCCATTCGGCGGTGTGTCGCATGCATAACAGCACAGGGCTGATTAATATGCCTGGCAACTGGTCAGTTGTGACAACACCCCTGACTAATTCTTTCGGGTGGCTGCCGCGGAATGAGGCTGGGCCCGAAGAGCTGGCATTACACCGAACAAGGGTATTTTCTCTCAGCTAGCTAATAAAGCCCTGGCCAAGGCGAAAGATTAGTACGAAGGGAAGGAAAAGGTGAAAGCGGCTCGGGATATTATACTTATACCTACATGTATGAGCTCACATCTGCCACTTATATAGATCAACTGGTTTTCGGTGTTCTCTTTTAGAGTTCGAAAAGATGAACACTGTTCTGCGGTTATTCTTGTGAGCCTAGAATCGGTTCCTCCAGCTTGAGAATGACAATATAATCCACTGAGGTACGGATAAGGGTCTAGGGTATGTGCATTTTATTTTGAAGATCTCGAGGCGGCAATCCCGCAAGCTCAAGAAAAACAAAACCGGCATTTTTTTGTCATCAGCCCGTGGAGTTGGTTTATCTTTGCACATAAAGTACATCGCCAAGGCACTTACTTTGATAATCCCTTGCCATGCTGCAAGGACAGCGTGTCGGCGCGTACAAGATACACCAAGCACGATGCGTGCCAGTAAGACACGCCTTGTGGCATGAAGAAGAAAGCTAGACAAGCCCACATTAGAGTTATCAGATCCGCGAAGACAGGGTCCAATCCCGGTCAGTCGCCAGCCGCTGGCTGCGTTTGTGGTTTGGTGCGACCTAAGTTAATGTGATGGACAGCAAAAGCATCCAAACGTGTGGGGGCTGGCCGGTCTCGGAGATTGATTCCCATCTTATCAATCTAATCAGATGCGCTGTAGCGAGACCCCCTTGGTCAATGCCCACCTGCTGTACTCTCTACTGTACACACTTACTGTACGAGTCAGCGTCGATAGAGGAATCAACCTTCGAGAAATGCTGTCAAGGTCCCTGGTTTTAGCCTGGTCAAGAGTTTGACAATAAATCACCAACCAGGAACCCACCCAACAGAAGATCAGGTGCGCTCAAAAAAAGGGCGGCTGGGCGGAAGTATCCCTAGTCGGATCTTGGTACCTCGTTGAATTTACGGGGTGCATCGCTAGGAATTGCCAAGCCTACCTCCTAGACGGTCGGGGACGTCCTATCTTTGGGGTCTTGGGGGACAGGGGATTTCCAATTGAGAGAACAAGCAAAGGGTCTTTCTTCCATGGGCGAAGGGATCGTGGATCTAGAAGCCCAACAATATTGGAAAATGGTGCCATGTCAAGTCCATCTTGCCATTGCCATGATTGGCTTTCTCTCCAGGGCGATCGGCCTGATCCCGATATCGTCCGATGTTTGGCGCGAAGAATATTGTCAACTTTCGAGAATGTTGCCCTAATCAGGAGACACATGATTAGCAGCGCCGGCGGCGGCCTTCGGGGGCATTAGCGGATTTGGGAAGCCGGTGGCAAGCCTGCCCCCATGCAGGGCAGTTATTGACCCCAGAGATTGTCTCCGCTTGTTTGCCCAGCAAATGGATTTCTTTGGCAATGTCGGCAACCGGCTGCGCTCACTTTGCACACTATCGAGGGAGTCCATCAACCCGTTCAACACACAGTATGCCGACCCAATGAGCCGAGGACCCCAGCCGAGGAGTACTTGTACCAGACGCAATGGTGTGATATGGCTGTTGGCTGTGACGTTATTGGCGACCTCCAACCCGCCGGAAAGGAGTTATTCGGTTCGGTTCGGGAAGTGTTAAACGTTTCTAATGCAGTATAATGATGCATGTCGTAATCAGACATAATACCGACTCTGGTAAATGGATGACATGCGTTTGTTTGGGGCAATGCTGGAACTAGAATGCTTGACTAGGTGCAAACACCGACGGCTCCTGCAAGGTATGTACAGGACAGGTCAGCAACGCGAGACGCCTGTATCCTTTGGGGCCGGAAGCTGTCCATTCGCGAAAAGTTGCTTCGTAGCATTGGATTGGGCACGTTTCGTCGTGAATCAGTCTCGACGGGGCGAGGGTCATGCTTGCTCGCGGTTGCACTGTGCAAAGGTAGGTATCGTCATGCATACTTCTCGGTGGCACTGGACATAGCAGATCTGATAACGTTCTCCAGGTCTAGGTGATGATCCGATTGTACCCAGTAAGAAAAAGTATAGGAGTAATAGTGGAGGTTAGTGGGACTGGAAATTTCCAGGCCTGTTCAGCGAGCCCCGGTCCAGTCCCCGGTCTGTCATCATTGTTCAGCGAAGCCCACCATTATTATCTGATCGGTCCCGCCATTTCGCGTGCTCACTCCTCCGTCTCTCGCATCACAAATCAACAACACAAATCAAATCGTCCACCTGTTTCGATATTGAAATTCCCCTCTCCCGTCGCTCGAGTCAGGCTGAACTGTAACTTAACCCGCCCAATAGTCATTGCCAACCGACACCTACCTCTCCCCATAAGCCGAGGCGGTCCTCGTTACAAAGAAACCAACCACTGAAACTACCAACCCAACCCATTGTTCGCATAGAGCTAACCGCAGCCGAGAGCGGTCGGTTTGGTTGGTTCTTGCCCGTGGGGGTAAATCTTCAATTTTTATACTCCAACTTCCCACCTACCTGCATTCAAACCTCGCCCTCGAATACATTCTGGTGGGAAGAGGACAAGCACAATATTAAAAGTCTTCGGCAACTCGGCGATCTTGAACTCACTTCGCTGAAGTTAAGCAATTGCCTTCCGTGTCACCGCGACTCCTCGGATTTGTTCAGTCAATTATCCGAATTCCTATTTAGCACCGAACCTCGAAATCGCATACCTAAGAAGAGATGGCAGCCCCTGCGGACCAGTTGCTGGTTAGCAACGCACAAGAGAGCATTCCATGCGAGCCTCGTGTGCCGTCCATTGCCCCCTCACTTACATACTCAGAAGACTCCGCATCCGAGGATCAAGAGGAGCCTGTACCGCATCCAGGACCCCCGCGTCGGCGGCGGGCTTCTACGAGGCTCATTGCCCAGAGTGCAGCGGACATCCAGCGCATCACCGGCGAGACGACTACTGAACTGATCAGCCGATGCTGCGGTGGCGGCTGCTGCATGAAGTTGAACAAGAAAAAGGTTGATGGTATTGAGTACGAAGACATCACACTCCCAGACAACGATGCCTTTCGGTCCCTGTGCCTGAAGATCGGCGATATACCAAAAATCTTGTCCAATGTTGCCGATTTGCCAGAGCAGACGACATTCTTGCAACCGATGCGACGAACTTCCACCACCCCTTCTCCTACCGACTCGGCCATCTCGCTAGGAAGTGAAGTCAGCAGTGTTGCACGCCAAGTTACTCAGAAGTTGAGCCTCGAGGAACTTGACACCTCTATTCAACCTCCGTCCTTTGTTCAACCTCACCCGCCCTACCACGTCTTCCCCGCCAAGATTCACAACACTCGAGAGCTGACGAGGCCTGGTGCTGAGAAGCGGACATATCACTTTGACCTTGACATAACCGACTACCCTGATGAGGGTGGTCTGGAGTTCAAGGTCGGAGGTGCGATTGGCGTCTCTGCCCCTAACGATACCGAGATGGTAGAGGAGGTCCTCGACGTTCTGTCCATCCCCCGCTTCCTGCGAGACCGCCCGGTCCTGTTGAAGACTACCAAGGGACGATGGCCTACCGTTTGGGGTGACGATCAGGCTCGCGAGCTGGTCACTACTCGCCGAGACCTGCTTACTTGGTGCTCCGATATCCAGTCGTACGCCCCTACCAAGTCTTTGCTGAGGGTATTGGCCGAGTATGCAGACGAGCCTAACGAGAAGAAGGTGCTGATGTTCCTTTGCTCTGGTGAAGGCCAGGGCGCCTTCTGCGACCTTCGCACTGGGCCTCATATCTCCGTGTCTCAAATCCTCCATGCATTCCCGTCGGCCAAGCCCCCGCTGGATTTGTTGCTGTCGGTGCTCCAACCTTTGATGCCACGCTTTTACTCGCTATCCAACGATCCCCACGAAAACTTCGAGATTCGTGACGGCAAGCAACACCGCCTCATCGAGATTGCAGTCACGATCCATGAAACGGCCGACTGGAAGAAGGGCTGCCGCACTGGTGTGGGCTCAGGGTTTTTTGAGCGCCAGTCGCGGAAGTTTACTGAACTGCAGTGCAATGGCGAAGCTGCGCCACAGCTCCATATTCCCATGTTCAAGGGGCTCATGGCGAATCCCCTAGCCAAGCAGTTCATTTCAGATGGCCCGATGCTCCTTATCGGAGCCGGTGTCGGCATCGCTCCTTTCCGTGGCTTTGTGCAACGACGACTGAAGAATGCCAGCTGTGCAAACAAGGTATGGGTTCTTCAAGGCATCCGCGATTCTCTGGTCGATGAGATCTACGGCGGTGAATGGGGCGTCCATGAGAGCGACGTGAAGCGCATCGTAGAGAGCCGTAGTGGCGAAGGGCGATACGTCCAGGAGGAGGTCCTTAATCAGGCCGACCTCGTTTGGTATGTTATCAACTCAGTCGACGGGCGCTGCTTTGTCTGCGGAAGCTCCAAAGGTATGGGCGAGGGAGTTGAGGATGCTCTGGTCCAGGTCGCCATGCAGAAAGGCAACCTGGAGAAGGAGGAGGCTCAGCGCTTCTGGGACCTGAAGAAGGAGGCCGGTCAGTACATTGCCGAGACGTGGTAATCGCAATGACGCGAGTCCAGGGGACGGGTGATCTTCATGATTTAGTAGTAGACATGCAGCGTTCACGCAAGCTGGGGAGGGCATTTCTGGGATTTCGAGGCGCTTGGTTCGGGGTGCATATTGCGGCATTGCATTGAGTGGGTTATAAAAGACACAACACCTTGCTCCTGGGCTGGCGAATTGATTACACCATTTGTATATAATAGACATTGTGTATATAACAGTTTATAGCATTCAAGAAAATCGATATCTATAAAAATTCAGTCATGGGTATGTGGTGAATGGGTCAGATGTAGTCTGTCTGTACTTATAATATTTGGAATCGGAGGTTGGGTCGGGGCTCTGTTGAAACTCGGGCGCTCCTATTCTCCGACTTGGCCTCGGATCCGACCTTCTGTGTGTCAGCCTGACAGATTTGATTCGATTTTTAGGCTACCACATTTGATTACCACCAGGCAGGCGTCTCGGGCTCGGAACGGGGATAAGATATGGGATGCGGGCAGTCTTTCATGTAGGGGGGCGTTATCTTGGCCGATCACAGCCAGATGACTTGCAGGTTGCACGATCCACCCCAACCTCTAAATCGCCTCTATATTACCCGTAAGGGGGCTCTTCGATCTGGATAATAATGCGACCCTGGCCTCGGTCCATATAGCTCAAGTATATGGTACGCTGTGGTAAAGAACAGATACAACTGCGCCCCGGCCGGCATCAAAACATTAGCAGCAGTTGTCCACTTTGCGCAGGTAGGATATACTTGCTATACTGGATTAGCATCTAGCATCCCTCTGTCTCTTTTCATGGCAAGCAAGAAGGACCCATTCCGATTTTCGCATTTGCGCCGCTTCTCTTTTGGATGTTCCTTCCCCCCTTCTTCAATCAAACAAAGGACCTTGGCAGTCAGCCGTGTTATGCTACTTGTACAATGCAAATGCAGTACAATGCCAACTCAACTCCAGTGAGGTTGCTTTGGGATGGGGGCCACTAAGTCCAACAAAGGCTACTTCCCGCTTGGCGGCGACGATTGGTACCCCCGGATCAGCAGTCAAAGTCGTCAGTCGGAGCTGTCTGGCCTGTCTGTCCCGTCCACTCTTGCTGAGTACGCTGTTCAGGGATCTCTCCAAGAAGTTTCCACATGCTGCGCGGCGCATTCGAAAGCAATTCTCCTATTCCCACCAAATCACTTGCATTTGCCAATCCAATCTTCTAGTAGAAACAATAATTGCTTTACCCTTTACCTTTACCTTTTCCCCTTTGAATGACACGCACACCACTAGGCCTAGGTTTCGAGCTCGAATTCGTTTCTGACTACCCTGCTCCTGGGTTGAAGATGCTGCATAGCACGCCAAATCGGACGACAACTCCGCATTCCGTCACCACGCTCTCGCTAGCTGCCCTGCCCGCCAGGTGCTGATCCCCGGATCGCCTGCGAATCCGACAGCTCAAAGCTCTTGGTCGGTGACTTGATAGCATCGGCCACGCGCTTGCAAGCTACAAAGTAGCCATGACGCGCCGTATAGTAAGTATCTGATTCTTTGCGCTCTGTGCTCATTTAGCAGCTGTGCCTAGTACACCAAACTCCAAGGCGACTGTCCATTTTGCATTACACAATTGCTGACCACGAGACATCGCCGCACTGCTAGGTTCGTACCATTAGCCAGCTCTCGGCCGCTGCGCTCTTCACATTCCTCGTCGTCTTCTTCATCGACCGCAACTTCCGCGTCCTCCCCAATGCGATCCACGAATACATGCCCCAGCACCACCCGGGGCTGGTGGTCACCGACGTCACCATCACGACCTGCTCGTCGGTCAACCTGTTCTCGTCGTGTAAGCTCGACAAGGACGTGTGGCACCGCATCGAGAAGGACCTCTACCTGGGCAAAGGGTGGGTAACAAGCGCCTACGTCCACATCCGGCGCTCCAAGGAGGAGGAGCTGAAGCCTGGCGACCAGGTCGTCATGGACGTTACGGTTGGCCGGCTCGACCCCTCCGGTAGCGCCAAGGGCCAGGCCGACGCGAAGTGGGAGAAGCGCCCGGCCGGCTTGTGGATCCAGAGGTCATCCAAGCCGCACGCGAGCGACTCGAAGAAGGCCGTCACGGCTGTGGACGTCCTCTTTGGCGACGATGCCGTCGATGCACGAGAGGGATGGGATCTCACGAAATTGCCCTTGCTGTTGGATGCGGACTCCGCGATTCCGGCAGCGCATATCAGCGTTCGGAGGGGCAAACACATCGAGCCGGCGCGACCTCAGCCCCGAGTTAAGGACAGTGGCAGGTTCAAGATCATGCAGCTGGCGGATCTGCACCTAAGTACGGGTACTGGCGCTTGCCGTGAACCCGTACCGGACGAGTACAACGGAGGGAAGTGCATGGCAGATCCGAGGACCATGGATTTCGTCCTCAGGCTACTGGACGAAGAGAAACCCGACTTGGTAGTCTTGAGTGGGGACCAAGTGAATGGAGATACCGCGCCAGATGCGGCTTCGGTACGGCTGCAATATGATCTTACGTATGAATTGCTTACTAACTTTGTCTAGGCGATTTTCAAGTATGCCCAACCCCTGATCAAACGCAAGATTCCATACGTCTCTATTTTCGGCAATCACGACGATGAGGGAGCTCTTAACCGGAGAGGCCAAATGGCCCTGGTTGAGTCGTTGCCATACTCGCTATCTCGGGCAGGGCCGGATGACATTGACGGCGTAGGGAACTATTTCGTCGAAGTTCTTGCCCGGGGAGGCTCGAAGCACTCGGCATTGACCCTTTGGCTCTTGGATTCGCATTCGTACTCGCCAGACGAGCGGCAGTGGCAAGGCTACGATTGGATCAAGAAGAACCAGATCGATTGGTTCAAACAGACATCTCAAAGCTTGCAAAAGAAGCACAGGGAGTACAGCGGCATTCACATGAATGTCGCCTTCATCCACATTCCCCTGCCGGAATACCGGGAAGTGGAAAACTACCGGCTTGGCGAGTGGAGAGAAGGCGTGACGGCGCCTGTATACAATTCAGGGTTCCGCGACGCCCTGGTTGATCAGGGTGTCGTCATGGTGAGCTGTGGACAGTAAGTATATCCTTTCCCGTACCAGGCATCTGTTCAGTACTGACACGATATCCAGTGACCACGCAAACGATTATTGCAGCTTATCTACGGATACGGATGAAAACAAAACCCCCAAATTGTGGATGTGCTACGGCGGCGGTGCTGGATTCGGGGGTTACGGCGGTTACGACAACTACATCCGCCGCATACGATTCTTCGACTTCGACATGAATGAGGGGAGCATCGTGACCTATAAACGATTGGAGTATAACGAGACGGAGAAGCAAGTCGACCGGCAGGTGATCTTCCAAGGAGGAAACATTATTCCACCCAGCACGGAATGAGCAGATACATACCCAATTACTACAGGCACGCCATTTGGACATTCGCCTCTCACACGATACTGATACCCAACTTTATTGGATAGCTTCTAGGCTGGGACTGGAGATAGGGAGGTTTATTATAACATGGGAGGGGCCTCGGGCTGCATTGGTGCATCGGCGGGAGGGAATGACCTCCTTATACTATGACGAGCGAGGAATGTCTTTGTTTGCAATAGCTTCAAAGCTATACATAACAGATGGGAAACATCAGAAGAGCGGCATTTGGGGTACACAAAATCCAGTGTTACAGAGGTAGCAGCATCGTTGCATTGATCCAGGAGTATCAGCAAAACCGCACGCTTTCGCTGCGTATCGAAATCCAAAAGGGCAATTGTGTACATAAAAGAACGAAGAAAAGTAAAAACGAGTCGCCGCGACCTCTTGATCGTGCTACATGTCGAATGCCCTCGGGTTTCTGAGATTACAGGCTCAAGAAAATAAGTGAACACTGCCAAAAGGTGAGTATATAGACGGAAATACCACCAGTAGCCCGTAGTACTACCACCCACGGCGGTACTCATACTCTTGTAAACTCTCGTGCATTGCAGTTTTACGCCGCTCTACCAATCAACAGGTAGACGACGTTCTGTTTGGATGCTTTTTACCAAGCACGTGATGGAGAAGTATAGGTAAGTGGTAAGTTGGAGAGGGGGCGGGTATCGTCATCAAACAGTCACACGAACTGCACCGTCATGCACTTGCTTTTTTTCTTCTTCGAGCGAGCGCCACCTACCTCATGCACCTAACCTTGGATTGGGAAGCTTCTGTTACTTGAGATTAGTCATTCCAGATAGAGCCAATCAATCAAATAAGGGGCAGCTTTAACTTGACGTCCTGTGTTGCATCCTCCAGTCATCCTAACATCGTGTCTGTTGTCTGCCCAACATGTACACGACTTGACGACGCTCGGAGTGCCACGAGCACGAGGTATTGGGACACGAAAGAAAATTTCACATGCAAGTATAAGTCTTGATTTTTGTCTTTAGAATCGCATTGATTTGTTTGAAGCACTCAGATCGGGGCATGGTTTGTCTATCTCTAGGGGCAACCACCCCCTCCGCGCTCGAAATGATCTCTATACGATCTAACAAGGTATCTGCTGCGATCCTTTCTTCTTCTAAAATTCCACATCATGTCATATCATAAGTTTAGTCGCTGTGAACTCCAGTATTTTTTTAATCCCATGCACACACAATCATTCATCCAAAAAAGATTCAGACCAGACACCGATCGCTTAAGCACCGAAGACCTTGACGCGCTCCTCGACGGGGATCTGGCTCTTGGGGCCGGCCTCGCCGGTCTTGCCGCCGAAGACGAGCTGGGCGTTGAGCTTCCAGTCCGAGGGGACGTTCCACTCGGCGGCGACCTTCTCGTTGATGAGGGGTTGTAGTGCTGCAGGTTGGCGCCGATGGCGCCCTCGGCCTCGAGCGCGGTCCAGATGACGAACTGCAGCATGGCGTCCGACTGCGTGGCCCAGCCGGGGAACTTGTCGGCGTACATAGGGGTAGTCGGACTGCTGCTTTTGGACGGTCTTCTCATCCTCGAAGAAGAGGACCTGTTGGTTGGAAGGGATACGTGTTAACAACAGCTGTGTCACGATGGTGGTGATGGCAAGTGGGACAGGGGGTGGCCCAGGGGATGGAGGGGTAGCATGAAGTGGTGGGGGTGTTGCTTGGACCCCCCTGATGCTACTTCCCAGCTCAAGGCGGGGTGGGAGGAATGCGAGAGGGAGGGGGAGTGCAACTTACGGTACCGGCGGCGCCCTTGAACATGCCCATCTTGTCGGCGGTGGCCTTGAAGGCCTCGGCGGGGACGATGGCCTTGAGGATGTCGGTGGCGATGTCCCAGAGCTTCTCGTGGTCGGCGCCGAGGAGGACGATGACGCGGTTGGACTGGGCGTTGAAGGAGGACGGGACGTGGAGGACGGCCTCCTTGACGATCTCGGAGATACGCTCCTTGCTGATGGGCAGGTCCTTGGACAGGGGGTAGTAGGTGCGGCGGTTCTTGATGAGGTCCAAGACCGAGTTGGCGTTGATGGGGGTGGCAGACATGTTGGCGGTGGTTTGGGAGGTGTAGAGGACTTGCTGCTGGGCTTGGTACTGCGGTTGAGCTTTTACGGCGAAGGATTGGTGTCCGAGGATGAGAGCGGAGAGAGGAGCGAGAGGTGATGAGGGATATAGGCGAGCTGTAGTGGATCGGAGAAGGGAGGAGGTGACAGCGAGGAGTTGGGGGCGCATCGCGACGGTATTTATTTTACACTGGCAGGTCGTACAAGACTGGACGGCGGAGACGATTCTAGACTACTGGCTGGGAGGACACGAGCAAGGCCAGGTGGTAGATAAAGTGGGTTGCAATGCAGCTGGGCTTTGAACTGGCAGAGGGGGCTCGACACTGGCGCAACAGCAACGATACGATACGGGCCGCGTAAGTAAGTATGGCACAATGCGGTAGAAGAGGATGGAACGGGAATATACAACAACTTGGCCGTTCCTGAATCGCTGGGGTCGGATTGGCGACGACGCTAGGTATAGGCCCCACCCGGAGGATTGATTTCAAGGGGGTCCGCCTTTTCTGCTGCCAGCATTGCTTACTTTCGGATTATGCAAGCAAGCTGGACGGATTAGTAGTGGTCTGTCGGTCTGTGGCTCTGCTATGGCTATCTGGCTTTAGCTGCTAAGGCTCTAGGTACCATCTAACGTGCAAGCCATGAGGCCATCTATCGGCTTATCGGATCAACCGGATTTACACGCATCTACCCTACCACCAAGCAACCTATGTCATGTCTGGCCCTCTTGGTGAGGCCAGGGCCAGTGTCTTACTATGTTGTCATACCTCACTCGGGTTCAGAAGAATTGCCTTATTCAGTCACCGCTCGCCGTGCAATGCCACATGGAGGTCTATCAGGGGTGGCCGGTTTGGGAATATAAAGTACCTAAGCTTGATTGATAAGGCTTCCATAATCCCGCCGTGAATGCGACACCTGTTCGGCAACCCCCACCTTCCCACCTTCCCACCCTTCCCTCTCGGAATGAGGGGGTCAGACCCGCGCTTCATATGCTTGCCTACTCCGTATGTACCTACCTCTGATTTGAGCTGATGATCTATGGCAAACGTCGTTATGCTGCGTTGTTCGTCTCGACGCAGCCAATGGCCCAATGCAGCCATAGGCTCGTTTGGGTGAAACGCCCTTGGATACGGGCGTGCGACTGATCCGGTAACAAAGATCTACATACCTTGCTTGACGTTGCATATTGTCGCTGTCAATCGCTTTGCATGCGTTGGCGATCCCTCTCGAATGGGACCACCCCACGATTGGCCATCCAGATAAGTCAGGGTCTTGCCAATGTTGGATACATAAAGTAGGTATGCAGCCGCTATATCTGCTTACACATCAATATAGGCTAGGCACAATCATGCCGGATTTAGGACCCGTCCAACCACCTTAGGGGGACTGTTGGCTGTCTGGCTGTTCCACACCCATCCTGCGGTGAAGTAGGTGGCAGCAGGCTAATCAACGTAGCTCGCAGTAGTGTTAGATCTAGCTAAAGAAGAGGTGTGAAGAATGCTAAAGGAACAACTCAGGAAGGGCATTTCAACAACCAGTACAGCTTGGGCGTTTACGTCCTTCCTCTGTTGCGAACAATATACCAAATGCACCAAAGCGATGAGTGGTAGAGGTTGCGGCGCCAAGCTACGCAATTTTATTCATCAGCCGCGTCCTTGCAGACTTTGAGGACTTTCGAAGAAAGACCGGCGGTTATTACCCACTGGACGTCGCATTACACTGTACGACATGGCTTGTCTGGGTGCGGGGTTAAACAGAGATGACCTGTCGACGGTCAGTGGTCGAAAGGCTTGTTCATGGTCTCCTTTTACAAATCGCATATCACTGGCACCATCGGCGCCGCAGCGAGAGGACGCACAGGGGCTGGCAATGGTGCTGCTCGGAAGATGGTGGAGCACGGCGGCAGATAGGAGTGAGTAGACTGTCTACCAGCGAATAAGGAGGTAGCTGCATTCCTCTACCTGACAAGATTGAGAAAGAGAGTGAGAGAGGCCCTGGAAAGGTCGTTCAAAGACTTGCAATACCAGCTCCGACTCCTAAACTGACCGGTGTACCGACTAGAACCTTGTGTCCTTTTGTCAAGTGTCGTCAATAATAGTCGGGACACTAATCACGGCATCAGGGGCAAGTTATCGTGAAGAAGAAAAGGGGAAGAAACATGAAGATTGCACGAGAGTTCCCATAGCTACAAGGACGATACTTTTCGTCGCTTTTCAAATGTTTGAGACTCCAGTAGCCCTGGTGAATATACACGGCATCCATCTGCGTAAGTGCTGTGTTTCTAGGCCGTTGGAAGCCATTTTCAACCCATCGAAAAAAGTGTCTAATGGGTTCTTCGATGTTCGACTTTGCCCAAGTTTCCACCTAGAAGGATTTGTTAGCTGATACGAGTACATCTAAATGCGATACTGACGTACCTGGTAGACTTTGAGGAAGATCCAGCCAAGAAAGGTAAGGGCAAGCAATGAGATGGTGGTCAGGAGACACCACCGCCAATCTGGGTTCTCTGCAAGAATGTCGATGTTCATGCCGAAGATGCTCTAGTTTCGTCAATCAGTCCTTGGGCCCTGAGTTCCGATATCGATATTGATTCGAAGACTTGCTTCGAGAAAGACTTACAGACGCAAATGTTACTGGAAGAAAAATAAACTAGCAACGAGTTTAGCAATGGCCATTTCAAAGGATGCGACAACGTACAGTAATCCAGCTTAAGCGTTTCATGCTTGCCGACATAATTCTTGATTGGCGAGCTTCATTGATTGACACCAAATTGAACTCCTGCATTACAAAGTATGAGTGTATTGAGACCGCTGATATGCTGAGTTGGTGGTAGACTTACGAGCTGGATGATATTCTGAGAAACGTCATCTAGTCTATCCAGTTCTTTTCCGAGGCCCTCAGCAAATTCGCTGATAGCAATTTCACATTGGACAACCCAATCGCCGGGGAACGTACCGCAATAGCGGTTGCTGAATTCTCTGGCGGAACTGGCATGGTTGTTGACTTGCTTGCGAATGTAAGCCAGAAACAGCGCACTGCAGAGAACCTTGTCGATTAGAGCAGTGTTGCCATTGGAATCGAAGACCATCCGTCGCTATGAGAATGATTAGACAAGGGATATCTGAAATGGTGTTATGAGCTTACCAATGCGACTAGATGATCAGATGCACGCTGACATACGGTTACCCATTCTTCCTTGACCTGTCTCAGAAACAAGCCAAACAGGTCTATTCCATTTACAGGAATTGAATTGCATGAGAATGTAGTGAAGTGAGCAACTGTAGTGCCAGTTGAATGCTGCGTCCAGGCGGCCACTACATCTAGATCCCCAAAATTTTCTTTAATATGGTCCGACTTGGTACGGATTTGAGCATGTAATCGATGGACGTGAATGTCATCTAGGAAAGTATATGAGATACCAAATATATCATGTCCTTCCGGCTTCAGACGATCAGGTATATGTGTTGCGACACTATAGAATCATGTTAGATAACTATGAGCTCTTGATCTGGGTTCACCTACAAGAGGCACCTCTTTGGGGGTAATTCTTGAGACCACCGCGAGAGGTTGACTGAGGGCTGGAACGAGATGACATGTCCCCGTGTTTGCTCAGGATGCTCCGACACTACAAACACAGTATCACTAGGTTTATTGAATGCATCTTGCCAATCCTGTATAGAGATTCCACTCATTTCTGAGCCTACCAGGAGTAGCTCTGTGATTGGCTTGGTACACTCGTCCTTGCCTTTGTCGTGAATTGCTTGCTGAGTCGTGCTTGTTTGCTGAGAAGCCCTCGGCGGATGAGATGCACTCCAAGTCTGATGCGTCTCCTTTTCATGAAATGCCTTTGCGTTTTCGACCGCGTACTGTAGTGGGGTCCTGTTAGCTGTATCTCTCCGGTTGGTATTCGCATTTCTATTGATCAACATGTGCAGCATCTTTGTTTGTCCATGAATGACAGAAAGATGAACTAGTGTCCGGTTCAAACCATCCGTGGTGTTGATGTCCCCGCCCATTTCAAGAAGGGCCTCCAGCATTTCCTGGTCGCCCTCCCTCACGAGATGAGGGAGAGTGAAGCTGTCCTTGTTCAGTATATGCCTTACAATGTCGTATTTGTGCCTCTTGAGCGCCAGTAGCAGGGCTGTATGGCCATTATTGTCAGTGATATCACACCGGACGTGGCCCAGTAGAGTTTGACAGATGCTTCCAAGATCATCTTGTGCTGCATAGTGGAGTGCTGTGCGTCCTTGTTTGTCTTGATGATTGCCATTTGCTTTTGCAAGAAGGAGTCTCGAGACGATTTGATCGTGATCCTTTGACGATGCCCAAAAAGCGGTGTCCAACCGTTTTTATGATCTTCCGAGTCGACTTTAGCCTTTCGTTCCAAGAAGAGCCGTACCGCTGCTTCATTGCCAGCTTCAGCAGCCGAAGATAGCGGCGTTCGACCGTCAAGGTCTTTTGAGTTAACATCGGCATTGTTGTCGAGGAGGAGTCGCAACATATTCTCATTTTTGAGGAGGGCCCTTATGCCACCATCCTCGGGTGCATAATCTACTGGCGTCTTGCCATGTTTGTCTTTCGAGCCTATCATGGCGTTCTTTTCGAGGAGCAATTGCACTAGGACCGAGTGTCCATTCGCAGCGGCGTACGATAGGGGTGTCCTGTCGTGGCTGTCAAGTGCGTCGTAGTTATGCGCTTGCAGAAGTGACCGCATCGCATCAGAAAGCCCCAAAAAATGCCACAAGGTGCATTTCAGTCATATCTGTTGGGGCTTTGGTACTGTATCCAGAATCGCCCTTTCTCGCCATGAGTCCCTGGGATGCGGCATCCACTTTGTATTGCGTCTTGAAAAGCGAGTTGCTATATCGATAGCCAGCAGCTAATCGGGCATGCTCACCCCAATATCGACTGGAGTATCCGTACAATGGATAGCGATGAAGTCGGTCTTCGAACTCGATATCAGTATCGCATCTACCTTGACCGAAAATGTCGAATGACAAGTACGTAATACATATGTCCGTGATCTTGCTGTGCGCTTTTTCGAAATAATGATCTTGTGTCCGTTCAAAATACTCATATGCTGTGTGGTGGACTAGTCTTACGATGTCGTTCTCATCGATCATGACGAGACCGCTGGAGTTAGAAAACACGTCATTGAGGCTGGGGAGGTTATCCTCATCAAGACCGGGCTCGTTCAGCTCGATGCCGAGTGCGTGTCGAAGCTCAATTGCCTTCAGCGGCCTTTGCGCATGAGTGATCCACGATAGTGCTTGCAAGGTAATTGCTCTTTGCTCCGGGACCTGGCTATTGATCCGACTCATCGCGCCGTGATACACGAAATCGCACGCATCCGAGCCTACCACAATTTGCTCGAGTGCAATTCGCACGGCCTTAGGCGAAAGTTTGCCTCGAAGCGCATTGAGATATGTTCGTGCGAGGAGAAACCTATTCAGCGTTAGTGTTGCTCATACCTAATGGGGGATGTACGAACATTCCATCCGCGGCTTTCAAAATACTCATCTTAGTTTCACGTAAGAGACTGGGATTGGTGGACATGAAACTTGGGAGCATTATCTTGTTGCCTTCAATATGACGCTCAATATCCTCAGCAGTGGCGCGGATTTCTTTCTTCATGCTATCCCCGAACCGTTCTGCAATCTCCGGTACAAATCGTGAAGTTGTGAGCAGGTTGACCCCTATTTGTGTGCGAAGTTCTAGCAGCTCAGATATGAACCTGGACCGGCAGCCGTTGGATACCTGGCATTCATCGAGCGCATCAACCACTATAAAAACACGGGAATAAACGGCAGCCACGATATGGAGCGTTTTGCGGATATCCTCGATAGATGGTCGACTCTGACCTTTCCCACGTTGTTCGTAGATATCAATAACGCTCTGGGGGAATGTAGTATGGCCTTTTGACAACTGTTTGAGAAGACTGGACAACAAATGGCCCAGCTTCTGGGGCCGGTGAAAGTTGCAGTAGATGTAGCAAATTTCTGTTGAGCCATTGGCGGGAAATCTGTGGAATAGGTCATCCACAACAATGGACGTCAAAATTGTTTTCCCTGAACCCGGGATACCGGGACAAAAGAGCGATTGCTTCGGCGTTTTGATCCATTGTTGGTATTCGGTCGATTCGAGCAGCCACTGGCCTGTTGCAGCCTGGCACCGGCCAAAAAAGTCTGATTGATTGGCGGCATAGTCGATGCGGGTAAGCCAGTCAAGGATTCCTGGATGCTCATGTTGATTTAGTGACCCTCCGGGGTTGGTGACACCGTTTCTTGCTCCTCCATTAACCAAAAACCCCAGCAGCGTGACGGCTTGTTTGATTCGACATTGAAGCTCCAATAGACTTGGCATCCAAGCTCTCTCTGTTATCGTTCCATTGTACCTGCTTGTTGCTTCCAACTCGCTGTGCTTGGCTACGGCGCCTTGGATATCCGACAAGAGCCGCACACAGTCGTTGATGGTCGTACTAAGCTCCTGTTTATGTGTTTCGGGAACCTCATCGCCAGAGAGAGATGCATCCTCGATAGATCGGAGGGCCTCGGAGAGGATCTGGAGCCTGTATTATCACGGTATGAGTTAGGCTCAAAGCACACCGCAAATCACAAGAAGGGGCTTACTCGATAGAAATGTGCTCGAACTGTTCCGGAGCACTTGCAACATTCTTCTGAACCTCGCTGGCAAGCTCGATGACCGCAGGCAGGTCGCCAACCCCCAGACTCATTTTCGCGGGCCTAGGTTGATGAAGCTATCTGGTGATGTTCAAAAATGTCGCTCTCGTATCTTTCGGTGTGCTGCTATAGTGATAGATCGCCTCCCACGTAGGCCGGCAGGCAGACGGAAGTGCTGGAGATTGCTATATCTCGCTTCGCAGTATATGCAAGAAAATGCCGCACTTGGTAGCGGCACGGGACGCGAAATTGCGATCCGACTCCATCGCCAATGAAATTCTTGCTGGCGGAAGAAAACTGAGGGGATCGTGTTGCTTTTTCCGACGCGCGAGCGTGGTCCACAGCGAGCACCCAGGTAGGTGGTTGGTGTTGAACGACCCAAAACTGTCACGACGTTCAGGTTGGCCATCTACGTGATCGCCGGCTCTTGGAGCTTCAGAAATATTTGGGCGTCAACTGCCTGCAAGAGTGATTCCGCGTGCAACTGGTAGAGTTGCGCTTCAACGACAGTATGGTTTCCCCTTGGTGTAAGACCCGTAAAATCCTCACGGCTGCATAGGACTCGTATATACCCCTGCTGGCCTATCAACAGGATGGGATACTCAAGACGCTTTGCTTGAGCTCGAGCACAGATCTGTCTTGCAACTGGCCGATAATGCGACATTCAAACATACAAGTACATATCAGTACAGACACGACGTGACTAGGAGTATGAACTTCACAAAGCCGCTCGTATCAATGGTCTGGACCTCAGTACACGCGATGCACCAGGACGTTCTTGGCATGCGGGGCTTGCCACAGGGTACGCTCTATGCCAAATTGATAAAGAAATCTAGACGAGTAAATTCCTTGAGAGCATCGTTCTCTAGGCATGTCTCCCACCGCCCCGCAGGCGATGGCCCATACTTCATATCACCGGGTTGTGTGAAAACGTAGCCCATGACTATACTGGCCGACTGAACGATGCAGGTTTGTCGGGGGCAAACTAGAAATCAAATCGTATTATGCAAGTAAATCCTTGAGGGTGACCTTTAGGACAACGACCTGCCAACCTTCGAAAGAAACGTAGACATGATGGACACGTCAGTCAAACAAAAGCTCTACAGGGTCACCCGGAGACCTGGTGTTGGACTGAAGATTGACAATTATGCTGCGTGAACATCTAACCGAGAACTATCAAATACGCCAAGTTGCTCGCTCTCCTCTGCTTTCGCTGCATAAAACATAGTCCAACCAAGTTGCCTCGCCTGGAAGCGAGATGTCGCCATTACCTATTAGTTCCTGCGAGTCATTACAAACGGTGTTCCATCTCGTCCTGCATGTTCAGTAGTTCCTCCACCGCCATCCACAACGCTCTGCCACGCCAGGTCAAGGGCATGTAATCTGTACCATTGAGCATATTCTCCAGGCTGAGATCCATGATAGACTCATCACCCGAGGGCGAGCTCATCGCACCGTCTCCTGCGGGCCTTGTGGTCCGCCTCATACTTCTCCGAAGCCTATCGTTGAAAGTCTCCTGGTCCTCCGTATGTGCAGTCTCATCTGACTCGCCTCTCAGTGTGGCTAGGGGAGTGCTCTGTCTCGTAAGCTTCATGCTACCTGTGCCACTCTCCTCTTGGGTCATGGCTTCTCGTTTTTCTTTGGTGCCGGGAGAAGTACCGCCTCTAAGTGCTCGTGCCTTGGCTGCAAACTTCTCGAAGACTGCGATCCTCTTCTCAGCAGCCTCAGCACGATCACGCCACATCGCACAGTCCCGCTTGGCTTCCCGCAGTTTCTCGCTCAGTGTACCGACATCAACGTTCTCCCTGGTCTCCAGCTGGCGTCGTAGCTGTAGGACCTCTTCGTTCTTCGACTGCAGCTGCCTCTGTAGGCTTCGTATCTGCGCGTGCAACAGGCCATTCCCGCTTCTAGTTCGTGGACTTCCCCCAGAAGTCGGCAGCGGGCTACCAATTGCGATTGAGGGATCATCTCCAAGAGGTTGACCACTCAGGTGGCTATAAGAAGAGGTTGCAGATGGTGGTCGTACAAAGGTCAAGTGCTGGGCAACGGGCGGCTCTTCACGAGGAGGAACCATCGTTCCGAGTGAGGGTGGACGACTCAGCTCCCGATCTCGGGAAGGAGCTTTAGAAGGTGAAGCCTTCGGCTCATTCTTCGCGGCAGAAAACACGAAGCCAGTAGGCCTGAGAGCAACCTTGGGGAATGTGGAGGGTGTATTTTGGATACTCGAGTCTGTTGTTGTCTGCTTTCTGCGCCCGACGGAGGTACGGTACAACCTGCCAGAAGCCATACCAGGATCATGAGGATCATCGTTGAGTTTTCTGCTGGGAGTTTGTGGCAAAGTGTCAGATGGAACGACAGCCGACTTCGTAGACTTCGTGGGTGACCGCGTCTTGGTATGTCCAGATGCGAAACAAGCGGAACTCCGGAGGTCACTGCGAGATCTACCAGTCAGTGGGCCGTCTGGTGAATCATTAGAAGTGTTGTCAAACAATGCTGCCATCGCTTTTACCGCACCTCCAACGGGTCGCGAACTCGATCTCTGCGAGAGTGACCGGTTGACCAAATTCGGTGTAGCCTTGATTGGCGAACCATTATTGCCCTTGGCTGGCGATATGTTTGGTTTTTTGGGACTCGGTCGGGAAGACTTCTCGAACATGAGTTTCTTGTCCGGCGAAAGGGTGGTTGGCTTCTTCTGATCTTCTAGCTTCCTGGAGAGAAGGTTTCGTTTCCATTCTGGCGTGGCAGGTTTCCTCTCCACGGTTTCGTTGGACTCGGCACTTCGACGGGGTGATCCATGGCCATAGCTGCGAAACAATCTTCTCTCCCTTAACGCCGCTAAAGGCGAGGTGGGACTGTTCCTGACGAGCTCCTTCCAACGGTGTATGGGGCTTGACTTCGTAGTGGGAGCATCACTAAGTCGGTCGGCTTTGTGATCAGCGTGGCCAGCTGAAGGAGACTTTCTACCCAGGATATGTCGCAAAGACCATGGACTAGAATTATCTGAAGACATGTTCTTGCCCGGGGCTTGATTAGTTTGCGTCTTTGACGTTTGATTAGGGTCTGGCAAGTGCTCCGGGGGGCTTTTTGCATTCTCAACCACTGACGGATGAAAGCTGGGAAATGTCTCTGCCCCTGAAAGTGGTGAAACCTCCTCGCTCTCTGATGCTGTGGGTCGAAGTGCCTCGAGAGAGGTTGTAGCATGCGCTAAATGAACGTCGTTCACAGTCTCTGACTTTTGCTCAGAATGTATTTGTTGTCCTGATGCAAGCATCTGATCCTCTGTTGGACTTGGTGGGAGAGCCGGAAGTGCCTTTTGCACAGATGGAAGGCGTTCGTACTTCAAAGGTGTTTTTCCAGCCGATGGAGCCCGAGATTGGACTCTTGATGCGTGATTCGAGGTGAATTCCTGTCGAGAAGATGTACTGGCCGCCCTCTGGGTTGCAAGTGTATCATAGATCATAGCTGGGGAATCGAAATGGTCTTCTGCAGCTAGCTCGTGAGGGTTCTCATAGAAAGGTTGGCTTTTTGCACTTGGGTCCAACCCATTAAAAGGTTTTGATTGTTGTAACCTGTAGTCTGGCATGGGCGAACCCGAGGCCGATGCGCCGGATACTGAGCTCCCAACGAAGCCGCGAGACTGCATCCTCAATGCTTCATTACTGCTGGCAAACTCAGCCTTCCCCAAGCCATTGTCGGTTCTGCTTTTATAAGATTTGGGGGTGGATGAGGCGACTGGATCAAATTCCTCAAGGTCGTCGAAATGATGATCTGCCATAGGGCTTTCTTCGGCAGTGGGTGAAAGTGCATTGAGTGACTGACCCCGCGGTAGCCTATGCGATGTAGTAGAGCTCGATGTCTGTACACGTTGTCGTCTGACCGACAGTGGTTCCATCGGAGCAACTGAATTCATTCGGGCTTTCGAGGGGCCAACCTCTATTGAGGTCAGTATCAGTGAGTTAGGGGGGACTGAGGGGCTTACTCGATGACGGTGTAGGGCTAGCAGCGATAGACGCATTGGACCTTGGTCTCACTTGACTGGAAGGCTTATGAGCACTCCAATCAGGTGGCCTTCGCATAAAAAACGTTTCGGACGCAGAGGAGTTGAGGAAGTTTCTTCTCGCCCTTGAACCAGAGTACAGGGGATCTGTGTTGGTGTGTAACGCACTCATGTTCCGTAGGTGACGCACTACCTCTCTCCAATGGACAATGAGCATCTCCGTTATGTCATTTAAGACATGTATGCGATCGATAGTCGGCATCGATGGCATTTGATCCTTTGGGACTCTGGTCCGCTTCTGCTTTTTCGATTTGGGAGGCGAAACAGGCAGAAGTACCAATCCGGCTGTGGGATCTGCAAACTTCATGCTGTAGGAATTTATCAAGTCCCCGATAAGCAAGGGACCGAATATAATGGCAAGCGCATTATAACCCATCAGATCGACTGTAGGCAGCGGTCTACCTTTGGCGTCTTCTCTTGGTGTAAGTTCGGCAACACGACCCACGAGGCAAAGTATGCCGAATACGGCACATATCAGTTCTCGTCTGTACCTCGACCTGACCGTTCCAATTGCTAGGGCAATAAGCCTTGCTCGTAGCTTGCTCTCCTTGGTCTTCGTTGATTCAGGATCTGCGCGCAATTGGCTGTGTATGGCGACCAAGGCATCGAAGAGGCTCAGGGATCCCAAAATACCGCCTGGAAGACTGGACAAGAAACGTTTGAACGTAGACGCAACATCATGTACGCTGCAGTTGAGGTGTGTTGGCAAGTTTGGACATCTAGTAGTCGTGGTAATCTCTTCGTTTCTTTCGTCTGTACAATAGTAGTCGTAAAGGGCGTTGACGATTCGCACCGAACCCGGAATTCGAAAGATGCCTTGGCTACCCGCTACAAGATGCTTGTCAGTATACGCGGGAAGTTAAAGGAGTTCGGACGTCACAAACCATGTTGAATGAGATAATGTGCTGTTGCCCGGAAGCATGTGGGGAGGATCAATGACCCAGGCGCATATTCAGCAGGCAAATATAGTGTGCTTTTACCACATAGTCGAACCAAGCCGCGTAGGTCTTTGTATTTCAACGCGGTTTTCCTTTGATTGTAGACAAAATTCAGAGCAATGTCACTGATACTTCGGCGATGTTGGAGACGCTCGGCTGGCTTTTCTGTGTCTGGAATAGTCTGGCCATTCGAAGTTTGTCGCAAGACTCGAGAGATCCAGTTATTCTTCCTTTCCGGGAGAGATTTGGATGGAGGTTCTTGGTGTTCCTGGGAAATGTTCAGTTGGTGTTGTCGGCAAAGAGGCCTAGCAACTTACATGAGCTGGGGGAAGTCTCCGATTACGATCGATCGTATGCCATGCTATCCACAGTTCAGCCCAAGTCGCAAAACGGATGTATGAAACTGGCGACATACCTTTTTCGCTAGTTTGTTGTACTCATCGACGAAAAAAGTTCGGTTCTCAGCCTCTTCATCTTCGGAGTTGATATCAATGTCACCGCTTGAAGAGGTCCAGGTTGTGCTGCTTCGATAAGCCGCTTGGTCAATACCGAGAGATGTGCCGAGGTTGCCGGTCGTCTGTGATTCTCCCAGCGTTTCCTGCGGCCGAGAGAATGTGTTCTGAGAGATACGTGGGCGTGGAGGCACGGCTTGCTTTGGAAACGAAGACAGCTGCGGCGGTGCCGGTTCTCCTGTGGTCAAGACGGCCTTGCCCTTTCCCTTGCCCCTCAACGAAGATGGCGCCGTATCATGCCTGTAAGACTGCATTGGAGCGTTCTTGGGGTGGGTAGCATGGAGTAAAATGGGTTTATTTAGGTCGACATCTGTGTTCTGGAGACCAAGAAATAGGAACAAGCAGCATGCAAACAGAGCGCATTAATCTTGTCTCATTTTTGAGTGGAGGGCTCGTCAAAGAAACCGTGGTTTCGCTCCTTCCGCTGCAGAGCCCGTATCTTGTCTTTCGCCCCAATATGGCATTTGTGCCTTCCATTGCAGGTAGATAGATGTATTGGCCTGAGAAAAATGAAGGCTCCCTTACCACATTCGATCAGTACCTATGTGAGAAGGTACACACGCCTGTGTAAGTACGTGTAAATATGGAATATGAAGATAGTTCAAATGAAATTTCCAATGAAAACATCAATACGTACGTACCTAGAAGCCCATTTCCGCTTTGGATATTGGTGCAACGTGAAGCCAGGTTCCAAACTGGATGACAAAGCCAGAGCACTACACCATGAAAAGACATAGATTTAGCTATTATTACTGTAAAATTCGGGCGATCTTCACATTCTATACTGCTTGAGGGACCAAGCGTCAGTCACCCCTATCTGGAGGGCAACAATAACATCGCAAAAGAAAGAAGAAACAGACAGAATGTCTATAAGCAAGCAGATGAATTCCCAACTGAGATCCTGGTATTTCCCTTTCTCATCGGAACACGCCTTACGCCATTGCAATGCCTCCTAGCCTACCCATTTCCCTCTCGATAAAACATGACAATCGTGGTGCAGCCTGTATATTGGCTCCTATGTTTGTGGGAAATAATCCCCCTCCTCGCCGTGGAACAAGACATACTTTAAGATATCAGAAAGAGACAAGATACCTTTCAGATGCCAATCGTCGTCAATGACCACCAGCCTATGCACCCGAGACTGGCGTACTGTCTGGAAGATAGAGTCGAGTCGATCGTCCTCTTGACATGTGTAGATGCCAGGGAAGTCTTCGGGTCGCTGCGCCAGGGCCTCGCCAACCGTCGACTTGAGTTCTTCGTATGCGCCACCCTTAATACAGGGAATGACATCGACTGCCTCAAACACATTCAACACCACATTGTTCTTGTCAATGACAGGCACAGCGGAGATGTTCCGAACCACCATGGAGTTGATCACGTCGAGTACCGAATCCGTCATTTTGCACGTCGCAAGGTCCGTGTAGGTTCCTAGGTTGATTTCCCGAATGGTCTTCTTCATAAGAGAGGTGTGTTGCTCGGTGTTGACCGCAATGAACTTCAGGATTCGGTACTGCGTTATCACGCTCACCACCGTTTCGCGTCCAGTTTCGTCATCGACATCGACCAGTGGTATGCGTCTTGCTCGACTCCTTAGCATGCGACTGCAAGCCTCGTACAGTGGGCGCCCCGGGTGAACCGAGACGGTCTCGAGTGTCTGGACGTTGATCGCTTTCTCGATATCTACACAATGACCCATATGTTAGCTTTCCATGACACCTCTTGCGCCTCGCTGTTTGTGGACGGATCGTACCTCGAAGGCTACTGAGCCGGAACTTCTCGACATTATCGATCTGTTCCGGAAACTGATTGTAGTATTGGATCACGTTGATGAAATCCGTGCTGGTGAGCAGTCCAGCAAAACGCCCGTTATGCGAATCCCAAAGGGGCGCCGACACGATGTCTGTAAACGTCCAGTCAGCAATCACGTTGCTGCCACACCAATGTTGTCTTTCGCATCTGGCGGGAAGGCGTACTGTTCTGAATCAGGATGTTCAAACTCTTCCGGATCAGCAGATCGTTGTCTAACACGATCAAGCGGAATGAGAGGGGAAGGACATCGTAGCTAGTCCGTATCCGAAGGAAGTCGCGCACGCCTTGCTAAATCACGACAGTCACCGTTAGCATCTGCTGACTCCCATGGTGTTACAAGACAAAGTAACCTCAAGCCATGGCATCGGCTAGTCAGGGTCTTCCAGGCGTCTCTAGCCACGCCGACAGCCGCGACGCAATAGCTAGCAAGGGATACATGGAGAGAAAGGAAGAGAGATATGCGAATACGAGCTTACCAGGCCCTGCAGCTGTTCCTCATCGATGGGACTCATTGGCGTCGGTTCGAACGAGACGGTCTTTTGGGATTTGGGTCTGAGATAACTGCTGGGCTGGACGACACGGAAGGGAAGCTGGAACTCGTGACCGGCTGAAGGGCGCCGTAAACTTTGACTCGGCATGGCGGGGTCATGCTCTCGCCCATCGGCAGCCGCCTTTGTGGCCGTGACCTCATCCATGGCTGGCTGACACCCGACTTTAGCCCTTGGGTAGTGCCCGGGAGTGGTCGAAAGGGAGGGTTGTGGCTTGGTAAAACGGGCGAAATGGTGTCGAAGGTGCAAGCAGAAGCATGAACCAGCCTGTCGCTCTTGTTTTTAACGTCGACTAGATTACGAATCTAGAAAGTTATTGAGACGGGCGTACGTCGCGAAGAGAGGTCGTTTCTTCCCAACGCCGATCTTGGTGGGCTTGATTGCGCTTGATTTGATAAGACCTGAACACTGGAGCACTTGGGCCGGCCGGGGGTTAGGAGGGTTAGGAGGGGCTTATTAGCTGGGGCCCCTACGTCCCTACCGCTTTCTATGGACAGCTCTACTTGCTCTCCCCATCAAGCCCATGTCGCCGCAGACTCCCATCTCATAAATGTTATCCTCGTCCCCGCCCGTATCCGATATTTTTAGACTGCGCATCCATCGCAGTGCTTTTTATCCCATATGTATATACTTTCTGTGCGCCTGTATACGCTGCCCGGCTTCTTGAGAAGGTAACTGACCGCGCGCCAGCCAGCCAGGAATCTCGGGGCCTTCAGGCGACAGTGCTCGAACCGTTCACCGCCCAGCTCATGACTTATATTATCACCCCCCATGACTGACTTGGTCACCAAAAGATGCTTGTGCAAGTGTATATGGGCAGTACCACATCTACCCGCGGCTACATAGCGACTTCTGTACCGTGCTCCAAATGAAAGCTTTTCAGGAGCTGGAGATCCCTCCTCGAGTGACGGGCTTGGGTTGTGCCGATGTCGATCACTACCACGTATTGCATATACTGCATTGGCTCGTATCGGCTGCTTGCTGCAAAAACCATGCGGCGAGAGTACCTAGTCTTCTAGATTGAGACTTGACCACCGCGTTGATCTATCATAGAGATTAATCATAATGAGTACCAGGACGTCCATCGCCAGAAAGAGCGCTCAGCCAATATCCAGGACGGTTCCTTGATTGCAATATAGGCGGCCGTCGTACCGCTCGGTGGAACACGAGTTGGCGGGACACCAACCACCACGGCGCATGTATCATGGGTTATATATGTTTGCCTTGTCGTCGCCGTCGGACTGCGCTTGCCACAAGTACCTGGCAGCCAGGGGTCCTATTTGATTACCCGTTCCGCATGCACCTTAGTCTCGTCCTCGGCCTTTCGGTGAGATAATGGTCGCGCAGTCTTGTTGATACTAACAAATTCTGTCATCTGATGGAGAAGGTGGTGTGAAGTCGCATTAGTAGTTGTCAAAGAAAGAGGGTACGTAGGCAGAGAGAAAGGGTGACACCAATCCACTGTTGGGAATTAGGTAGACACTGACGAACTCGGCCACGGGAACATGGACGGGAAGCTCCTTAATCAGGGGTGTAGGGGATAGTTAAGGAGTAGGTAGGTAGGAAGGTAGGGTCGAGACGATGACTCATCACAAGTATACCTGCCCAGGCAGACTCCGTAGACCGCTTGGCTATACTAAATCTTTCAGACATGGCTTGCTTCACTCACCTCTAGAAGATGAGGCTCGGGTTTAAACTGCTGTTTGCTGTACCGGATAGAGCATGCTCGTAATCAACCCTGCCACATACAGGTGTATGTCTCAGGCCGCGGTTCTGCGCGGGGAGCTTGGAATCGGCCATGACAGTCATGTTGTATGTATATTACCAATTACTCTATCTATTAGTTCCGCGCGCAAATGATGTTGATAGGCACGCTGCAAACCTTACCTTCAATATTACCTAACTTGTTTCAAGACCGAACGCCATGTACTGTATCATCACTCCAGACATACATCCTTAGCCAGGGCGGGCTTTAAGGCTTAAGCAGCTATGATGTATGCAGGAAGGACCGTTGCACGTCGGTAGGGGATATCTCTACTTACATATGATTCTACTACGTACAAGCGTGGCATGGAACCTTCGGTGCAGATCGCGCCTCTCAATGGCTGGGCGACTTGCGTCACCCACCAGGCGAAGAGTGCGGTCTGCAATCCGATCTTCGTCGCCTGCTGCAGATGGGCACCGGTTCATGTACGGGTAGCCAAAAAGTTTTTTGTTAGGTCTCATGCAGTCGGGACCTACATCTGATACATACAGACAGACACTGCGTGTGGTCGGCACACTGCCTGTAACCATAGCTACAAAAGTGCTCACATAAACCAATATGCGTCCTGCTCCTGATGTTTGCGCCCAACTTGTTGTCCCCCATTGATGCTTGGATGATGCTAGTCCATGCCAATCTTAAGAAGATAAGCCGTACAACCTTGTAGTCGAAAACGCACGATTCTCGTCGAGCTTGACCCCCAAAATTACAGCACGTATGCAGAGGGTCCTGAGCTATGCTACATCATACTCAAAGCAGTAATGCCCCACTGAGCCAGCTGTACCGAGTGCCCACCCGCCCACTATCTTCCCTATGCGGCCAGTGTTAGTGGTTGAGTTAGCAACGGGGACAAGCAGCTGGGCAGCTTCCACCTCCAGTACCTCGATCTGGAATTGGTCGTGCTCCCCGACTGGTCACTGGCGGCCCCCATCCCGTGCATCCCATCCCATCCCAGCACTGACAGCGCTGGGAAGGCACGCGCGCTTGTTTGTTTTATCAATACTTTCGCCTTTAACCGCCAAAGCAACAACGCCGAGTCCTGCGTCCCTCATTTATCTTGTCCTCATCACCACCACCACCACCTCCGCACACAACATCGGCGGGAGCTTTGGGAAAGGGCAAAACATCCGACCACCGCCGAACCTTCGCATCTTCTTCCTCTCCCCGAGCGACCACAGGCCCTCCAACCACCCTGCCTGCCGTCCTCAGTGACCGCTTGGGCCTTTAGGCGGGCCCCCCAACAGCGGCCAAAACACAGTCATCCTTCTGCTTAAACCAGAGCTCTGAACTTCACAACCGGCTCTGTTCATCACGATAGCAACAAAATGGGGGCTGCGTGCAGCTCTTGCTGCGGAGGTCGCAGAGGCGATCAGCTTTATGTGAGCTATTTACCCCAACCCGCCATCCCCTTGCCTCATTGGGGAGGAGACGAAGCACCAGGCCTCGAGAGCAGTCACCGCATCGGCATACAACAGCTCGGCTAACAATGTTCTTATTACAGGAGCCTTTACTTCAGGAAGCCGAACGTGAGGCAGTGGCAGACCTGCTCCAATATCTCGAAAACGTACGTGCACCGCACACCGATACGATGATTTCATGATGATACTAAAGCCTCACATAGCGCGGCGAGACCGACTTCTTCTCCGGCGAACCTCTCCGAGCCTTAAGCACCCTTGTCTTTTCCGACAACATAGACCTACAGCGCAGCGCCAGCTTGACATTTGCTGAAATCACGGAGCGAGGTACACTAAGCTGCCATACCCTGGAACCCATCCACTGGAGCTAACCGTGTGCTTCAGATGTTCGAGAGGTTGACCGGGATACGCTTGAGCCCATCCTCTTCCTCCTGCAGAGCCCCGACATCGAGGTTCAACGAGCAGCGAGTGCAGCACTGGGGAACCTAGCCGTCAATAGTAGGTCACCAGCTGGAATTAACGATGATGATATGACGTTATCTAACCGTCCTTTACAGCTGAGAATAAGGTCCTGATTGTTCAGCTCGGTGGACTGACCCCTCTCATCCGCCAAATGCTATCTCCCAATGTGGAGGTCCAATGCAATGCTGTTGGTTGCATCACCAACCTCGCTACGCACGAGGACAACAAGGCAAAGATTGCGCGATCGGGTGCGCTGGGCCCTCTCACACGCCTGGCCAAGTCTCGAGACATGAGGGTGCAACGGAATGCGACGGGCGCCCTCTTGAACATGACACATTCTGGTTAGATATCCTCTGCATTCACTGCAACCTCCTATCCCACCCCGAGTTGCCGTAGCTAACCTTCAGCAGACGAAAATCGGCAGCAGCTGGTAAGCGCCGGCGCCATACCCGTGCTCGTGCAGCTCCTCTCGTCTCCCGATGTTGATGTCCAGTACTACTGCACAACCGCTCTCAGTAACATCGCCGTTGACTCCAACAACCGCCGCAAGCTGGCTCAGTCCGAGACTAAACTTGTCCAGTCTCTTGTGAACCTGATGGACTCGTCATCCCCCAAGGTTCAGTGCCAGGCTGCTTTGGCACTGCGGAATCTGGCGTCGGACGAAAAGTACCAGCTTGATATTGTCCGGGCCCAAGGATTAAACCCTCTCCTCCGTCTTTTGCAATCATCTTATCTGCCGCTCATACTATCGGCGGTTGCTTGTATACGAAACATTTCGATCCACCCGATGAACGAGTCGCCTATCATAGAGGCGGGCTTCTTGAAACCTTTGGTGGATCTTTTGGGCTCGACAGACAACGAGGAGATCCAGTGCCATGCTATATCAACGCTTCGCAACCTCGCAGCAAGCTCCGACCGCAACAAGGCCCTCGTTCTGGAAGCTGGAGCGGTTCAAAAATGCAAGCAGTTGGTTTTGGATGTTCCCGTTACTGTGCAATCGGAGATGACGGCGGCGATTGCTGTGTTGGCTCTGTCTGATGACCTCAAGACTCATCTCCTGAATCTTGGAGTCTTCGATGTGCTCATCCCGTTGACGCACTCGCCAAGTATCGAGGTGCAGGGCAACAGTGCTGCTGCTCTAGGAAATCTGTCATCCAAAGGTGCGTCCCCTGATACTCGCCAACTAACGCAAAGCTAACTCGACCAGTTGGCGACTATTCCATCTTTATCCAGGACTGGGCAGAACCCAACGGCGGTATTCATGGTTACCTTAGTCGATTCCTGGCCAGCGGAGACGCCACGTTCCAACACATTGCCATCTGGACGCTTCTCCAACTCCTCGAGTCCGAGGATAAGACCCTGATTGGCCAAATTGGAAAATCCGACGAGATCGTTGACATGATCAAGCAAATTGCCGAGCGACAGATCGAATCGGAGGCCGACGCTGTTGACGACGATGACGAAGGCGAGGTTGTCAACCTCGCCCAGCGATGCCTGGAATTATTGGGCCAGAGCATGTCGAAAGCGCATATCGAGGGCTGAAAGCCGACTTGACCGGGCTAGTCATTGATTGGCCCCTTTTACCACCCATTTCCAAGCCTCTTGAGCGCCCTTCTGGGCTTAAGCATCCGTGTGGGCATTGGGTTTTGGCCAGGCGTTTGAGGCGTACATTATATACAGCGGCATTCATATCAGGGTCTTGTTGTTGATTCTACCTTGTTTCTATACTCGGGTGCATATCCCCACTGGCCGTCGTTCAGGAAGGGGACGGCGTATTTTTGTGGAATTGGTATGCTATTCAGTGCTTGCACCGGGCAGCTCCCGAGCCCGGCGAGGTTTCTTTTGTACTACCATTCCGGTGGCATAGCTCTATAAAAAAACTTGTTTCGTTTAGCAGTGTACGTCAATTCACCATTGAGGTTGGGGCTCTGGAGGGATTTTTGGAAGCTTCGAGAGTGAGAGCAAGAGCCGTTCCGTGTAATTACATACCTAGTTTGCGCCTGAAGAGATATCCATTTTGCACAGCTCGAATCCGCACATTGCTATTCTTAGGTGAAAACCAATAGTGCAAGGTCAATCTCGAACACAAATGTAGTAGTGTCATTTCATATAGAATGGGCCCAGGTTCAGGACGACTCTTCGATTGCTAAGCCGTTTGGTACGGGCTCAAACCACCTCCAAGGCTTCCAGCCGACCAACTGACCCTTAGCAATAGCTTTGCCTTTGATGAGGGCCAAGGGCAGAGGTCCATAATCGCGACTGTCTCTTGACCACGGCATGTTGTCCCCCACAATATAGCAGTGGCCCTTTGGTACCTGTCATATGCGGTGTCAATATATAGGTATCAGACAGCGGAGATGTGCAACCGATACTACCGACCTGGATCATCCGGTCACTGGTGGCGCCCGGGCTGTTCATCAGGACGTAGTCGCCCGGCATGCCGATGACCCGCTTCACGCCGTCCTCTTCGGGCGAGACGGGGATGTGGTAGCTGACGCAGTCGCCGACGCGCACGTCGCGCCCCCGGCGGTGGTGCTTGTCGAAGATGATGATGTCGCCGTCGACCAGGAAGGTCGGCAGCATCGAGGGGCCGTAGCCCCAGCCGAAGCTGTACTGGTGGTTGAAGACGTAGTGCGCCAGGGCGCACGTCTGGAACGAGTGCACTAGGATGCGCCAGGGGTGGCCGAGAAAGTAGTTTCCCACACGTGCCATCTATGGATTTTGTATTGGGAGGGAGGGGGGGCTTGGTTAGACGATTAAGGACTTGTAATTATTGTTTTTGCTTGGGAATCTGAGAGGATATGAGAGAGTCGTACGGATGTTTTAGTAAGTGGTTTGAATATTAGATGCTATTCAAATGATTTCAGTCTGATGCTAATTGCGGATATCAGCTCGAGGGACGGTACATTGTGGCAAGTATCGTAGCTAAGCTCCACAGCAGTCTCTGATTGGCTGTACGGTTGAGAAACGTCAAAACTATTAATCCAGTCTCGTCGGTCAATTGACGAGCGCCATTCCCACAGCTTCAGCCGACAAGCAAACTGCACAAGCGCCCACGGAAAGCCGCCAAAGATGCAGCACACGCGGTGCATGTTTTCCCCCGCGAGGGCTTTGCAGAACGTCTTCCTCTCACATCTCGACCTCTCGGCCCGACGAACCATGGCAGCGGCACCGTCCTCAATCAGCAGGCCTGCGGCGGCATTCCTGTGCCCGCGTCGTCTCTTCAGCACAAATGGCGGCGTCCGCATGAAGCAATTCGCACGAAGGCCATACAATAACAACAATAAAAATGACAACAACTCACCCGCGAAGCCCATTTCCCGCTTCCCGACCGACAATGCGATCCCCTACAAGTTCGTCAAGGTCGCCGACGAGACGGGCGCCTTGTCCAAACCGCAGCGCACGTCGGACGTGCTCGCAACGCTGGACCGCCAGAAGTACTCGCTGGTGATGGTGGCGCCGCCGCCGGAGCCGAAAGAAGACGAGCTAGAGGAGGGAGAGGAAGACGTCGACGAGAACCTGTCGTTCCAGGACATGCCGCTCGCGGAGCCCGAGGCGGCCATCTGCCGCCTCATCGACAAGTACGAATACGCCAAGGTGGCCGAGGAGAAGGAGAAAGAAGCCCGCCGCAAGAAGCTCAACACCAAGGAGCTCGAGCTCAACTGGGCCATCGCGGCGCACGACCTGAGCCACAAGATCGGGCAGCTCGAGGCGTTCTTGTCCAAGGGCAAGACGGTCGAGGTCATGTTGGCGAAGAAGCGGGGAGGGCGCGTCGCCACCAAGGACGAGGGGGAGGCTCTGATCGAGAAGCTCGAGGAGGCGGCGACGGGCGTGCGTGCGGTTATTGCTAAGCGCGAGGGCCAGTTCCCCGGCATGGTGAAGCTCAAGTTCGAGGGGCGCAAGAAGGCGTAAGGGTATCTTGGCGCCTACTCACGTACCTGCATGTTCTTTGCGTGAAGTACATTGCGGTGACCTGTACGAGAATCAGGATGCATCGCATTGAGGCGTACAGTTTGGTTGTAGACTAGATCTAGACATGTACGATATCCGGTACAAGATCATTGCGTAAAACCACTGCATCACGTATAAAAGAGACTCAGTAAGAATTGGAAACTGTGGTGTTTGCTTGACACTGTTGGGCGTGTTTTGGACATTGTATATTGCATCAGGATGCCTGACTATTGGAAGAAGCAAAAGTCGGCTGTCACCTTCTATCTTTCACTACATCGGCTAGGTCCATTAGCAAGAAGCTGGCTCTTATACCTCTACTACAGCACCGCGTCTGTAAAGTTTTGGTTCTCCCCAATGTCCAGTCCACTGGTACTTAAGATAGCACTCGTTGGCACCATTCTTCATTCCCTTGAGGTGTGCTTGCCCCCAGAAAAAGTCTTCTATGTAGCTGCTTCGATCTTCCCAGTATGGTTTTCAGGTATGATCTCATACCTCAAGTCTCTCAACTGCGGTGACACCAACTAACATATGTCACCGCAATTCACCAGCATCGAAGCTATCGCCTCTCAATGATCCTACAATAAGGGATATAGACCCAGACGGGCTGCCAAGGTGCTATGGATTTTTTTGCTGGTCAGTTTATGATGTGACAATATATAGAAGCTCTTGGTTGCTTGAGGGAGTTCAATCTGAGTTTGTCTTGCGATGAGGTCCATCCAAACTGGTCTGCCCTGTCCCACCTCTACCACCAACCCCAGATTAGCGGATCCTGCTCGGAAGGCAGTGGAGCTCATAGGGGACCTTACCGAAACTTAGTGGCCAATTACAGCAGCAGGTCCAGGTCCGGATCCCTGTGAAGAAAAAAGTTCCCATAAGTCGATCAATTAAACCAACCTTGGATATCTCTGTTCACTGGACATACTTAAACACACCCTCGGTAGCATTCACTGACATTGTGTTCTTTCATTAACAACTCATTTTGCCATCTGAACAAGACTTAGTCGCATAGTCCAAGGATCTTTTTGATCACCTAAATCGGATTTCCCCAAAACTACCTACCTACATACATCAACCGATAGCGAGCAGCAATGGCAGCCCCCATCACAGAAGAGACCCTGAAGGTCAGCTATGAGCAATTGACCGATCTCGAGAAGGAGTTCGAGGAGAATGAGGTCGAAATTAGTACGTCGCCCCAACCCCGTCACATTGTTAATGGCATGAGCCCTCGTGCTAACTTTGCATTCAGTCCGCCAACAAGTCGCGCTGAACAAGCCTCTGTATGAGAAGCGGGCGAAGATCCTGTCGCAGCTGAACGGCTTCTGGGCGCTCGTCCTCGAGCAGGCCCCGCCGGAAGTGGACCAGTACATCCAGCCGAGCGACTCGGCAGTGCTGCTGTCGTCGCTCAAGGACCTGACGGTCTCGCACTTTGAGATTGAGAACGGCGGCAAGGGCGACCCCCGCAGCATCTCGATCAAGCTCGAGTTCAACGAGAACGACTACTTCGAGGACACCGTCCTGGAGAAGAAGTTCTGGTACCGCCACGCCAAGAGCGGCTGGGCGGGCCTCGTGAGCGAGCCCGTCCCCATCAAGTGGAAGAAGCCCGGCAAGGATCTCACCCAGGGCCTGCTCGACCTCGTGGTCAAGGTCTGGGAAGAGGACAAGAAGCGCGGCCCTAGTAAGGGACCCATCACCAAGGCCAAGGACTACACGCCCGCGCAGAAGGAGCTCAAGAAGAAGATCGAGACGGTCGGCATGGGCGGCGTCAGCTTCTTCGGCTGGTTCGGCTTCCGCGGCTTCCCCATCTCCGAGGAGGAGAGCCGGACCGCGACCGAGAAGGAGAAGGAGAACCGCCGCCTCCGCGCCGAGGGCAAGCCCGTGCCCGACGACGAGGAAGAAGAGGAGGATGATGAAGATGAGGATGATGACCCATACGGTCTGGAGATCTTCCCTGATGGCGACGAGCTCGCCATTGCTATCAGCGAGGATCTCTGGCCCAGCGCCATCAAGTACTTCAGTAAGTTTACTTCCACATTAGGCCCAAGAACTATCTGCTAACACAGATTGCGCAGCATCTGCCCAAGAGCAGGGCGACATGAGTGACATCGACTTCGAGGATGGCATGGATGATGATGATGAAGACGAAGAGGACGAGGAAGAGGAAGAAGCCGCCGTCAGCAAGGAGCCTCCTGCTAAGAAGCGAAAGGCTTAAATCAAAGCCAGGAGGCACCGCAACTGCGAAATAGCAGTCTCCGAAAAAGGATTGTACGAAATTGACATGCCATGATACCCTTCTATCTACTCAAGCTAGAGACACGCGCCACAGAGCTGGCGGGCTTAGCTATACTTAATTGACAGTGGCTCGAGCCCTATCTTATACTACCTTGAAAACAATACCTACTCGTACCTCCTGAATCAATCCAAGCCAAGTCCTGGGTTCCTCAGGAAGTCGGCAGATCGGCAGAGTTTCGTTTAGGTGGTGATGACATTTTCCTTGGCCTTTTCTCCCGTGCTTGGGCGCTTGTTTCCTTCGTTTTCCCTTGCCTTGCATGCTGTCCTTGTCTCGAGATGAAATACAGGCAGAACAGGTGCTGCAGAATAAGCTCTGACACGCTCACGAGATGGGGTAAGCTCCCGAACCGGCAACGCCAGCTTCCTTTGAACAGCGCCTCATTCGTGGATCATGGGCAGGGGCCGTTGGAGCCGTTGAAGAACGGCATGCTTGGTCCTGTTTGTTTCTCGCCAAGGGACAGAGAGGAGGGCGGTGATGGTATACATATGCAAATCACCCCCAAAAAATCACCAAGTGATAGGCCCCCTCCCAAACATCCAATGTGCCCGGAATAGCAATGATTTGTTATGGGACCAGGTTCGTGAGCTTATCTCACTACTGAAAATACTGGAACTCTTTTTTTCCCTCTTCTCCCACAATTACAGATCGTCCATCGGTTCCTGAAGTTCCTTGGGGCTAGTTTGTTTGACAGGTTGCTAGCTGCAGGGGGAGGCGGATATCCGCATTGATTGAGACGAAACTCCGCCAAGATCCAACTCGAACCGTTTCAGTCCTGGCCAGCTTACACACACCTTTTCCTAACGGGCCTGCTGGCCTCCTGTTTACAGCCCTCAGAGTGCCTCAGCGCTTCTAACGGCAATTGATTTTACGCAGGGCTTGCGCAATGTGTTTGGGCCTGCGTAGCACTCGTGGTGGGAAAACCGAATAAAAAAGGTCCAGAACCCAGGTCACACCCAGTTCCCGGCTTGTAACGGGCAGTCCAGTCCAGTCAATCCCAGGCCATGGCCGTGTTTGGTCGATCTGATGTTGCGTGCCTGCGTGCCTGCGGTGCTGCGTGCCTTGCTTGCATCCGATGTGCTTGCTGTGTGCCATGACCCCAAGTTCAAGCTGGCGCTGCTCCATGTCCCCGGGAAAGAAGACATCAGGCTTGCTCTTCTCCAATCTCCACGTCTGCTGTGTTCCAGATCCTGTGTGTCGGTATCCATCTTCTCTCTATTCTCTCTTTCGTCGTTTGTGGTTTGCGATTGTTTCTTCTCTATCCTTTACTCTCTTCTCTTCCTTTCCCACCCTCACTTGGCCGCCGCTTCTAGACCGAAGCCTCTTTCATTTCGTTTTTCTTTCTTCCACTTTCTATTCTTGGACCCTCCCAGGCAACAGTATTCCCTTCTGTTGCTCTTTTTCATTCACTTTTTGTTTGGTTGTCTTTGCGTGTGGACACTCCAGGCTGAGTCCTCATCTGATCGATTTCGTTCCGCTCGTCTTCGATTCAATTGTGTCCCGGCGACCTTAGTTACTGTTTGTATTTTCTACGATTGGATTGTTTGGGAGCAACTTGCGACTGTCAAGTCAAGAAGGAAGAGAGCTTGTTTGCCTAGAGCCAACAGCGAGTGAATACCGCCACAAGACATGCTCGACGTCTAATTCAACGTTCCAATTTCCTTTTCTCACTCTTTTCTGTAACGGCCGGCCGCCCTACACCGGTTGACCCGGACGACTCTTACGTCATTTACATCTTCAATCGTTATTCCATATTCCATTTTCAGTATGAAACTATCCCTTCCTGTGGCCGGCACCCTGGGCCTGCTGGCGGGTGTATCAAATGCAATCCAAGTAGACTTCAATAGTGATGGTAGGTCAAGACCAATCCCGGCTCGGTGTTATGATGTCAAGTTGGGCGAACAAGGGCTAATCAACTACAAAAAGACTCGATCAAGTCGGCAGCCAGTACGATAGCGTTTGGCTTATTGAAATACTACACCGGAAACAATACCGGCGATGTGCCAGGTAACTTGCCAGACCCTTACTTCTGGTGGGAGGCGGGCGCCATGTTCGGCACCATGGTGGACTACTGGTTTTACACGGGGGACACGACATACAACGAGGTGACAACACAGGGTTTACTGCACCAGGCCGGCGACGACAGGGATTTTATGCCGACCAACCAGACGAGGACCGAGGGAAATGACGACCAGGGATTCTGGGCCATGGCCGCCATGTCTGCGGCGGAGAACAACTATCCTGACCCGCCGCCCGATCAACCACAGTGGCTCGGGCTGGCACAGGCCGTGTTCAACGAGTATGTCGGACGATGGGACGAGAATACCTGTGGTGGCGGACTGAGGTGGCAGATCTTCACCTTCAACAACGGTTTCAACTACAAGGTAAGCCGACTTACAGATATTGTTCCTGGTTTTTCCAGAAGGACGGCGCTAACGTAACTTGAAGAACTCTATTTCCAACGGTTGCTTTTTCAACCTCGCCGCACGACTGGCTCGCTTCACCGGCAACCAGACGTACGCCGACTGGGCCGACAAGATCTACGGCTGGATGGAGAAGACGGACCTGATCTCGCCCGAGTTTCAGGTGTTCGATGGCGCCAGCACGGACGACGGCTGCAAGAAAATCGACAAGGCCGAGTGGACGTACAACCTGGGCATTTTCTTGCACGGCGCCGCCGTCATGTACAACCACACGGGCGGCGGCGAAAACGCCAACAACAAGTGGCAGCCGCGCGTGCAGGGCTTCCTCGACCACACCGAGAAGTTCCACTTCATCGACGGCATCATCGTCGAGCGGCCCTGCGAGGAGAATAACCTCTGCGACTTCGACCAGCGCTCCTTCAAGGGCTACCTCACACGATACCTGGCGGCGACCATCCAGATGGCGCCCTTCACCTTCGACCAGGTGGCGCCCTTACTAAAATCCTCGGCGGCCGCGGCGGCGCAGCAGTGCTCGGGTCGCCGCCCGCGGCCGAGTTCAAGGGCATCGCGGGGACGGCGTGCGGGTTCCAGTGGGCGAAGAAGAGCGCGTTCGATGGCTCCGTCGGAGTGGGCGAGCAGATGAGCGCCCTCCAGGTCATGCAGTACACCCTGGTGAAGAAGACGACCCGGGCCGCCGTCACGGCCGACACGGGCGGCACCTCCAAGGGCGACCCCAACGCCGGGACCCCTACCAAAGAGAAAATGCCGACGCTCAAGCCCATCACGACCCAGGACCAGGTCGCGGCTGGCTTCATCACGTCGGCCATGGCGCTCAGCGTGCTGGGCGCTTGTATCTTCGTGGTGAAAGAAGGCTGATCAGGCGTGGGTCAGGACAATGTCAAAAGCTTGGGGGGTTTGGGGGGGGATGACCAGGGGAGAATATTCTTTCAACAAAGTATATAGCTTTTTCTTTTTCTTTTTCATCTTGAGATGCGGTGGCTGGGGTGGCTATCCTGGACCCCCATGGTAGAGGGCTGGCGTTCCTGGGATAGGGGGGAAAGGGCAGGTGGCCTTCGTGTAATACCTTTTTATTATACCCAGCACCATCCGCATAATGGCCTTCTGGGGTGGAAGAAGCAAAGTGGCTTCGAGAGCTGTCCCCGCACAACCTTAATGGTAAGAAGTTGAAGAAGCAGTATTCATTGCTCACAGAAATAATGAGAAATTGCTACAAACACTCAACGGCCCCGCCCCTGTGTGATCACAAACGTATAATTTGGGCAACTATTATGGTCATATGGACAGTGTTAAAAGCAGTTATGGGTGCCTAGGTTACTGGTACGCTACTTGTATTCGTTCGTCTCGTCTTTTAAGCTCGGTATATGTCAGGTCATGTCATCTGTTGTTCGGGTTATATGTATGTACTCAGGGGTAATTACAAAATCGAAGAAAACCAAAGCAAGAGCCGACACTTGAGTATGACTAATCTTTTCGCACGTTTATTCCTATGCTCTCGACAAACCGACCTCAGTAGGTCCGACGCTTCTTGCATCCTCCATCCGCAAGCACAACGTCAAAATAACTAGGCAGCGTCCGTGTCTTTTTCGTACAAACATTGTCGTCGTCATCTTTACCACCATATTCGGGGCCCTTCTTCTCTTTCTCCTCGTCTTCCGCATTCCAGTCGTCAAGCATGTCGTCTTCGTCGGTACTTAAGCTCGTCTCGCCAGTCGCCAGGGGCGGCTCTACTTCCGGCAAGATACCTCGCTTGAGGTTCGGTGCCATGATCTTGACATCGTCGCGCCCATCAATGCCAATGCGGTCGGCGCAGTTCCTGTGCAGGAATTCCGGCCGCAGCTCGAAGTGCAGGCCGTTGTTGATCTCCACTTCGTCCTCGCTCTCATGGTCGGCGTCCCGCGCTGTACGGCTGGTCGTTTCCGACCCTGCAGGTTCCTTGTTGAACTCGGGGCGAAGGACTTCATTATTCATGTTCATTTCGACCTCAGATCCCTCCGATTCCGACGGCGTCATCACAGCAGTGGCAGTGGTCGTATCCGAGTCGTACCAAGCATCATCACTCTTCTGCCGCGTATTCCCCTGTATCACTCCCTGAGCAGCGCATTGCAGTTGCAGTTTCCGTCGCAAGGCCATCAACTCCTTCTTGTCAAGAGACTTGAACCCATAGTAGCTCAACGGACCCTGTCCCTTGCGTCGGGTGGATTCAGGGACCTTTACTTCGTACTCGATTGTGCTATCGTCTCGGCCACAGGTAACTGCCAAATATTCGTCTCGCCGATCCTCGGCGTGAAGCCACTCTCGATTCAATGCGGCGGCGGCGATCTCTTGTGTTAGCGCGAGGTCGAAATCGTACGCCGAAGCGAGCTTCTCGGCCTTGAGCTTCTTGTTCGCAAAGAAACACAGCGCCTCCGCATCTCCGTCTGCTTCTTCATCTTCTTCGTCGTCGTATTCGATGGTCTCCCATAACGAAGAAGCAGAACCGTCATCACTCAACAACGACCCTTCTGCCGTTGCCGTGGTAGGTGTACATCCCCCCTTCCCCTCCCGCTTCCCCCTTTTGGTAGTTGCTGCTAATAACAGCGACGCAGAGTAAAGCTGCCGCAGCGTCCGGAGCTGCTTGCACTCGTCGCACACGACGGTGCCGCGATGCCGGGACATGATGACGTACTCGAGCCCGCCGTCGCAGGAGGCGAGGCGCCGGGCGCCGCGGCGGGCGGCCTGGCAGTACGTGTTGCGGCCCTTCTTGCCGACGACGGCGTCGCAGTCGTGCTCGAGGCAGAGGCTGAGGTAGACGTACTGTTTACACATGACGGCGTAGTACGAGCCGAGCTGAAGTGAACGAATGAATGAATAGGCCGGTGCAGTAGTAAAAACGAATGGAGGTGGTGGAGGTTGAAGCTGGATGTTAGGTGGTAAACTCTCGAGAAATATGCTGCCGGTAGGAAGAGAATATGTCCGGTATGATATGGGGGTAATGGAAACAGATCAGTTGTCGGCTGCGTGGGCGTCAGTATGACACGGAATCACCCTGATAAAGGGGTGAAGGCAAGGTCCCTCTCAAGACTCTCGGCTGTTCCAAAGTATCAGGACATCAATACTCTCCCTCAGAATGGGTTAGTTCTTCTCTGGCCTATCATCACCACCACGTCGATGAGCGCACGAAAGGCAGCTGATATCTGCTCCGCCTTGGAAGTATAGGAAAAGTTGCTTGCAACGCCGACAATCCAGCCTCAAATATCTTCAAAAGCGGGTGTTCAAGACATATACGACTTCACCAAAGAAGCGGTTGGAAGATTGAAAAATATATGGCCAGGAATTGCAATACCAAGCTGTACCGAACTTCGAGCGTTTGGCGGGCAGCAGTACGCCACCATTCGACGCAGAACGTGTTCGCCATATGAATAGATACCGAGAATCGTGACAGAAAGCCATCGTTTTCGATGCCATTGTTTGCAATCTGCGGAAAGAGGGCGCATCCCATTCACTTCCACAATGAGATTGTCTTGGTGATGAAAGAGAAAGAGGAACAACCAGAACAAAATTGTACGCATGCTTTGTTCTGGCTTCCCCATGTTTATAATTTTGCAATGCTGGGCCATGATCTGAACAATACGTGACTGGCCTCTCTCCTCCCCCTTTTTTCTAGAATTCTCGAAACCCTGGTTCTTGGATGGCACTCGCTACGCATCACAACCCGAGTATTCTACGTCCACCTCGACACGAACCAGCATCCCCAGATGGCCAAGGCGGACTGTTATATCACCAAGGCATCTGCAAAATATGATGGGAGAAAGAAGGAATATCAAGCCTACTAATAACCATGAAAGACGAAGCTTCGTGGATACTCCCAAAATGTAGTTCTAGGACCAAACCCCTTGAAAGAAAAGACGTCGTGCACATGCAAGTTACATGAATTCGAGGCAGTTGTTTGTACAGTATTCGGCCTCTGTGGGCCGTTGAGAAATAAAAGTCTTTTTTCTTGGTTCTCGTCGAACTCGTGCTATCGTACCTCCCCAAACAAAATAAGCAATGGCGCCGTGGCACTCTTATAGTATCGCGAGATTTGTATCTACGCTTTCGCTCAAGAAAAGGCCCCTTCGTTCTTCAGAACCAGCCTTCCAGAAAAATGAAACAAACTATGCATGTCGGTTTATGCTCACTAGTCTAAGTTGAACACGGAAGACAAATCTCCCAACACGCCTCAACTACGAATCAAATGGCGATCAGCGGCTCTTCGACACCCCCTGGCCTTTGCTGTTCGGGCCCTGCTTCATTGCCCTGGCCTTCTTCACTGGCTGGAGCGTTGCCACCGTCTTGGCCAGCCTGTGTCTCCGTTGATTCTTGGTTCTCTTCGGCCGCTCGAGCAGCCTCGGCGGCGGTAGCTTCCGCTGCCTCTTGACGCTGCCGTTCTGCCCTAGCCTCAGCTTCTACGTTGGCGATATGCCGCTCAGCAACTCCTGGCGCGATACTAGCGAGAAAAAGTATACTAGCCCGCTCCAGCCTTCGTACCTGATTCATGAACCAGTTGGCGTTTGCTTGACGTCTCTCCTGCACCAGTCGTTCCGCGGTCTCAGCAGGGGTTGTTGGTTGTTGCCCACCATTAGCGTTCTCAGCCCGGCCATTCCTACGTCTCGCGACTGGATTACGGCCATGGTTGTCTGCCAGAGGCATCAAGTTCTCAAGATGCCTACGCATGGGAACCCAGGCTTGCTCAGCAAGAGGATTGAGTAGCCCTGCATTAAAAAGGAAAAGTGTTACAGCGATCGTGATGACAGTGAACCACCGCGACCAACTAGAAGTTGGCGAGGTGAACCACCAGATGAAAAGTATGAGTCGAAGGATCATCCAGATGTGAGGCCAGATCTGCCCAAGAGCAATGGCTCGGATTTGGACGTTGGCGTGCGGGTGCCCGACACCATGACCTGGGGGCAGCTGAATCTGGGGAGGGTTCGGCAAGCCATGCGGGGCCGGTGCCTGCACCGGAGCATGTCCTTGTTGTTGGTGCGGTTGACGGTGATGCTGTTGCTGCTGCTGGTTCCGAAGTTGGAAGGCTGCATTCTCAGCTGGTGTTGGCGCCCAAATGCCTCCCATAGGAGCTCGTTGAGGCGCTGGAGCGAATGGCTGAGGCCCCATGATGGGAAATTGAACCGGTTGCAGTGGCATCTGCTGCGCGAAAGCACGGTTGACGAAGGGGACCTGCGGCTGCTGGGGTGTCACATACGTCCCGTGGCTTCCATTAAACAAAAGGGCCCGAGGTCCTTCAGGCGAGGATAGAATAAAAACCTCAGGCGAGCTTGAGGTCCCTGGAGCTTGAGGAGGATTGTTTAGCACGCTGAAATTACGGCTAGCAGCTCTGGCCGGGTCCGGAGTGCCAGCAGCACTTGCAGAACGTGAAGGAATCAAAGGCGTCGTTACTCCAGGGGCGATCGGCTGACTATGTGCCGAGAGACTGGCCAAGGACGAGGTACTAGCATTTCTTCGCATGGCATCAGCAATAACCCTGGTAGCCGCCTGGCCAGCATCTGCAGCTCGTGCGATGTTCGGGGGTTCGGGACCTGGAACACCGCCGGGCTGGGTTCCATGTGGGACCGATCGCGGCTGGGGCGCACCAGAGGGTGGTCTCCAAAGGTTTTGCACGTCGGCCATTGAGAATGGGGAGCCGGTCCTTGGGTTCCTCTGCATATTCGGGTTCGCGGTGATGGACTCGTTCACTGTAATGCGCCACTGCTGACCATTAGGCCCTACCCCTTCACGTACCACAGTCCGGGTCCCGTCTGGCTGTAGAGGTGAAGCGGTCCGCCCAGGAGTGTTGATTCCACTGGCACTGCGAGGGTTCGCCGCGACATTATTCATATCCTGAGCACCATTGAGTCCTGCAGCAGCGCGCTCCCTCTGATTCTGGTTAATGAGCTCCTGGATCCGTTGGTTCTCCATGTGCGCATTCAACACTTGGTTGTGATATGTGGTCGCCCATTGCCTCTGCTGCATAGCGATCTGTTGTGGGGTGAGCTGCTGTTGAGGATTGTATCCAAAGGGCAGATTTGCTGGTTGAGGCATCATGCCAAATGGAAGATTCGGCCACGGTGCTGCTGGGCGAACCTGAGGCTGAGCGCCTGGGAAGAACTGGTGCGTATGGTGAACATGCGCATGTTGCGGCTGTGCCTGAGGATGGCCAGGAAGTTGCGGTGCCGCTCCAGGCTGACTTGTTGGTTGCGACAGAGTAGGTTGAGCACCGGCGACGGGCGGCGTTGGGGTGTTCGTTGGACGGCCATCAGACAGATCGCGTAGCACGAGATGGATCGCTTGGGGTTCTCCAGAACGAAGCTAGAAAGGCGAGTGGTATGTCAGCAATCTGGCTCTTTCTGGACTTGCTGGCTTGTGTATCACACAGACAGATTCATTAGACTGGACCTACCGTCTCTTCGCCAAATATCTCGAGCAGAGTCTCGTTATCTCTTGCTAACAGGCGACCCCGGTGAATGAGGCGCTGGGCCGCGTCAGGCGGCTTCGCATCTAGAGCATCGCGTACTCTCTGCTTCAGCTGCTGGATGGTGGTGGATGCCGGCAGCTTGGAGAAGGAAAGTCGTCCGCTGGGAACGCCAACAGAAGGTGAGATGACTTGTATGGTGCATGTCGGTGCACCGTCGTCGGAAGCCATGGTGGGTATAATTCTGCCTGAGCAAGGGTTCGGTCCAGGCTGTTTCTTTGGGGAACGGATTGATCGAGTACGCTAACCAGAGCTGCTGTGGAAGCCGCAACCAGCCTTAGGTTCTTACGAATCGCAGGAAAGCATGTCAGGCCGAGGGAGGTGGAAGTTGGATATCGATGAAGACGTCCGAGAATGTAGGGTGGTAGGGTCTAGGTGAAGTAGGTATTGATTAGCCGTGTGTAGGTGTCGGATCTACTGCCACGGAAATGGCAGACCTGCACGCAAGAAAGGAGTGACAAGAAGTGAGGTGGTGGTGATGTGCAAGAGCAGTGGAAGTGGATTTATCAGCCAGATCGACTGTCTGTTGGACGTAAGCTGTCATCACCAGATGATCCACGTACCGGAATGGGTCAAACCGCAATGCGACTAGGTACCTTAGGCAATGGCCAGCAAACACCTTTTTGGGCTCAGGGCAGGCCGCGGCAGAAGGTGGAAGTGGAAGGGGCGCCTGGATGCTGAAAGTTCCACGTTGGCCTTAGCGGGCGTCCAAACTAGAACCCCTGCCAGGCTGAATTCTAGGCTGAACTTCCCACGTGCACCCAGCTGCCAGCACCCACCTTCAGCGCCTGCGACAGTTTTTATGTAAGTCTATGTACCTACCTACTTACTCACTCACAGGTAGGTAGGTTACTTGCTTGGACCTTCATTGGATTTTTCTAATCACCATGCAAGACACCTATCGCATAGGGCATGATCGCGTAAGTCGCAAAGTATACCTACACGAAAACCGGCAGCTTGGTACAAATAGCCATGCGTACTTGATATAATCTGCCTTTATTTACCGCCCAAATATCGGTCGTGTGTGCATCTAGAAAAGGGATAGCTTTTGGTGAGAAACGTCTGATGCGTCATGGGCTTGGCTTACCCACAGCTCGGATAGATGCAGTAACCTACTGTAGGTAGATCGCCCGCGCCTGTGTCCCCTCTACCAGCACGAAAACCGTGGGGGAAAAGCAGACGACCTTTGACTTGACATCACCTCACCTCACCCGTGGTAGCGCTTTGAGATAGCTGCCAGTCATCGCAACCACCACCGCTTGCCTTCCTCTTTCGATTGATGCGACACCACCAACCCTAATTGATTCTCTGGATATGCAGCTATCATAGCTACTTTTTTTCGTCCATTGGCGCGCAACAATGGCAAGCCGTTTAGCATTGAAAATGCTCCCTCGCCCTGGCCCTTGTCCGGGCTCCATACTTCGAAATTCATGTTCGGCCGGGTCCAGACGATATGCGAGGAATTTCTCGACAGGGCCTCGCCCCTCCTTCCGCCACACGTCTCAGAGGTGCCAGCAAAAGGAACGCTTCGGCTCAAGGCTGGGATCGGCCCTGAAGAACACCAAGGTGCAATGGTACCCCATACCTATCGGTCTGGGCATTGGCTTTCTCGGCTTCGTCCAATTCTATAAATCCCAAGCTCGGGAGAAGGAGAGACTAGAGCAGGAGGCTGAAGAGTTCGGGAAGCGGCCGAAGAAGAGACCTAGAATACGACCTGAAGGGCCATGGCAGGTGCAAGTCATGTCCACGCTCCCGCTGAAGGCCATATCCAGGCTCTGGGGGCAGTTCAATGAGCTTGTGATTCCTTACTATCTGCGTGTGCCTGGCTTCAAGCTGTACGCGTTTGTTTTCGGGGTCAACCTGGATGAGGTTTCGGAACCCGATCTTCATGTGTACCCCAACCTTGCTGCCTTTTTCTACCGGACGTTGAAGCCTGGCGCGCGTCCTCTTGACCCTACCCCGAATGCGCTACTATCTCCCTCGGACGGCCGCGTCTTGCAGTACGGACGCATTGAAGGTGGGGATATTGAGCAGGTCAAGGGCGTGACCTACAGTGTTGATGCTTTGCTGGGGAAGAACAGCCCTGCTCCAAGTATCGCAAGCGGGGATCAGTCGACCGATTCTAATGAGTCGCAGGTCGAACTTGAGCGCGACGAGGAGCTTGTGAAACAGGACGAGGAATTTGCCCGTGTCAATGGCATCTCCTACACATTACCAAACCTCCTCTCTGGCCAAAGCAAGAAGGGCAACCCCGGCGTCCAGGACCAATCCACGCAGTCAAGCGAGAGCGCCGTGTCCAAGGTTGGCGCAGAGCTTGCCCTGGGAGAGAAACCATGGTATGACGTCTTGTCGTCGGACAAAAAGACTGCGCTCTATTACACGGTCATTTACCTTGCCCCCGGTGACTACCACCGATTTCACTCCCCCGGCCGACTGGGTTGTAGAACGCCGCCGGCATTTCGCTGGTGAGTTGTATTCGGTCTCGCCCTACCTGCAACGTACATTACCTGGACTATTCACATTGAACGAGAGAGTTGTGCTGCTGGGAAGGTGGCGTTACGGCTTCTTCAGTTACGTCCCAGTTGGGGCCACCAACGTCGGATCAATCAAGATCAACTTTGATCGTGAACTGAGGACCAACTCACTCACGACTGATACTGCGGCAGATCGTGCGGCAGATGAGGCGAGCGCACGAGGCGAGCCGTACAGCGGGTTTGCGGAAGCGACGTATGCAGCAGCCAGTCCTGTTCTTGGCGGCCATGCCCTGAGGCGCGGCGACGAAATGGGCGGCTTCCAGCTCGGAAGCACGGTTGTATTGATCTTTGAAGCACCACACCACGAAGGTTCCGACTCGGTGCCTGGGTTCCACTGGGCGGTCGAGAAGGGACAGAAAGTGAAGATGGGCCAGGCCTTGGGTTACGTCAATGAGCAATCGTAGTCATACTGAGCGGATTTTGAGCATGTACTGTAAGTATTATACAACAAACTACCCTACATATCGCACATGAATCCTCCTTGCCGTTTTAAAGGGGTTTGCCCATGCAGTGATAAGGTTTCGCGGGGTGCGTCGGGTATTTCGCCAAGCCTTGTTTTGTCGACTCAATGCCGCATCAGGATTGCATATGATTAAGTACATGCATGCATTTTCCCATGCACGAAGCCGACGCCTACGCCTACGTACGATTCAATATGATCCTAATTCAGGTCTGCTGAGACGATAAGATGATGGGCTTCAAAGAAATGCATCAAGTGGAGCCTCTTTACCTCTTTCTTCCTAACGAACAAACAGAATTTTATTCTTTTAACGTAATTATAGGGTGGACTCTGGGAAGCAAGTCCGGCTCCATCCGCTATCGCTCACACCGGCAAGTTAGCCCCAGGATATTAACTAAGCACCCCCGAGTCTGGCCCTCCGAAACCTACCTACAAGGGATTTACTTTACTGACATGTTATAATTTGATTGCAGTTCTGGGATATACACTCGTTCGATTTGTTTATTTACGAACTCTAGATTTCTTTTTGATACCCTCCGGAAACATGGGCGGATTCACCGCAGTGGTCAAAGGCAACGAGACCTACCCAGAGTCTCGGGTCCTTATAATCATTACGGGAGGCACAATATGCATGCAACCCTCAGAAGGCGGCCTAGTGCCTGTCGATGGCTTCTTGGAGAGTGCCATGGCCCCGCGGCCTTCTTTCAACGACAAATCCGAGAGAGGTAAGCCAATACTACAACGAGCATATTTGCTTTACATATTCCTTCTTCAATTCCTGAATGCTTGGTTTGCGCACCCGCCTATCATCGCGATGGTTCTACGCTGTTGTTCATACACTTTAAACCTCCTGAACCCCTTTTCCTTCTGCATCGGACTTGGCAGACTCGTTTCTTGCTCCAGACTAACGAGCCCTTACAGTTAAACTCACCGCCATCAAGGACGGAGAGAAAATCCTGCTGGACAGTCTGCGGACGCCGCCTAGCTCCTACTCCAAACACATTCGTTATGGCGCCCTCGAGTTCAACCCGCTGCTCGACTCATCCAGTATCAGCTCGGACGGCTGGACGCAGATCGCGACGGCCGTCAAGGCCAACTACCACCTGTTCGACGGCTTCGTGGTGCTGCACGGCACCGACTCGCTGTCGTACTCGGCCTCGGCGCTATCCTTCATGATGCAGGACTTGGGCAAGCCCGTGGTGCTGACGGGCTCCCAAGCCTCCATCTTCGCGCTGCAGTCCGACGCCGTCGACAACCTGCTAGGCTCCCTCATCATCGCGGGTACCTTTGTTATCCCCGAGGTCTGCCTCTTCTTCCACCACACGCTCTTCCGCGGCAACCGCACCACCAAGGCTTCGGCCTCGTCCTTCGACGCCTTCGCCTCGCCCAACTGCGAGCCTCTGGCCCGCGTCACCGGCATCGGCATCGACGTCAACTGGTCTCTCGTGCGCCGGCCCACCACCATCGCGCCCTTCGAAGTGACCCCCTACCTCGACACGGCGCACGTGGCCTGCGTGCGCATCTTCCCCGGTATTAAACCCGAGATGATCGACTCGATCCTGCGGGTGCCTGACCTGCGGGGTCTCATCCTCGAGACTTTCGGTATGGGTAACGCCCCCGCCGGCGTCGACGGCTCCCTGACGCGGACCATCAAGTCCGCCGTCGAACGCGGCATCACCGTTGTCAACGTATCGCAGTGCACCAACGGCTTCGTCTCGCCGCTTTATGCGCCCGGCTATCAGCTGGGACAAGCCGGCGTCGTCTTCGGCCACGACCTGACGACCGAAGCCGCTCTCACGAAACTCTCCTATCTGCTGGCCCTCGAAAAGGGCGGCAAGCTGACCTCCGCCGAGATCTCGCACCAAATGTCCCTCAACCTACGCGGCGAGCTGACCGAGTTCAAGTCCTCCGCGTTCTCGCACCCGCCGATCCTGGACCTCGAAGCTGAGAACGCGGCCGCGCTCCTTGGCCGCCTGAGCGGGCCCGAAGCGGCCTTCGCGCTGCTCGGGTACGCCGTCGAGCGCGGCGACCTCGCGGGCGTGAAGGAGCTGCTCGAGGGCGACGAGATCGGACACCAGCTCCTCAAGCGGGCCGACTACGCGGGCAACACGGCGCTGCACCTCGCCGCCGTGGGGCCCGAGGTCGAGATCCTCAAGCTGCTGCTGCTGCGCGGGGCCGGGGTGCACGCGCGCAACCGCGCCAACAACACGCCGCTCTTCTTGGCGGTCAAGATGGGCCGGACCGAGTTCGTGGATCTGTTGAAGGGGGCTGGGGGTTGTTGTGGGAGCAGGAGCAGGAGGCGGGGACCGAGAAGGTGAGCAAGCGCAAGCTTGAGGAATAGAAGCTGTGGCACTTTTAGAGATATGGATATGAGAATAATGATTTGGTTTATTACCCGTTGTTGTTTTGGTTCTGTTTGACATCTAGGGGGCGCTAGAGCTACCCCAACCTCCTAAAGGGCGTATGGTTTGCTTTTTCTAAGTCTATATATATATATATATATATACATACAAACTTGCTATCTAAGGCGAAGCCCCTATTAGAAGAGCATCTTGAGCCCCTTGATTGGCTTCGATGGACTTTACTTCTTGCGTCGTCCCGATTCTCCGTCCAGCACTTGCAGACGTTGTCCCGTAGACAACATGTTCAGTCCGCCTCCGCTCACGGTGGTTTCGCCGACCAGAATACGAAAGTGATGTTTAAGGATATGGGCAACGAGATAACTGGACGACACGTAGGGTATTGGTGGCCCTTGGTATAGCAATAGCCAGTATGTCAGTACCACACGAACTCAGCTGTCTCTTAGCCAGAAGCCAGTTATCTCATCCACAATCAGACACCGACCATTAAGGCTTACTCTACTGACACTGTAGATGGTTTGGACATGGGTGTTCTAGGTGTTTGTCCAATGCATATTTATCCCAACTCTCGTGTCCATCGCGACCTCTTCGTGTCCCGGGTGACTCAGGGGTCCGGGCCGGCAACCTCGAATCCTAATGTAGTCCCGGCACAGTTCGCCTGCCCTACTCCCGCGAGCATTTCCTCCCCAATCGAACGCGAAGGAGCCGAAGGCGCTCAAAACTATATCGATCCAAGCCACCACGTCTTCGTTCCCAGTCCTGTTCGTGGGGCGTTGGTATACACGATGGTCGTGAAAGAACCTCTCAGGCTTACACGATAAAGCCCGTTCCAATTTCCGATCGATCCAGAAACACCACGCACGACTTGCTCTCGATCAGGTTATCCGGTCGATCGCCGACATTATCGGCCCAGTCCTTGGTGTCCCAGTAGCCGATCTCGTTGCGCCACTGGTTCTGCATGCTCTTTTCCCACCACACGTCAGTCGCGACCAGTTGTCTTCTTGGCACGGGATGTGACTTCAAGGAAACGTGAACCCCGGAAATATTGGGTACCGTGCAACGTTGAGTTGGAGGTGTTTCGATATACAGACCATACAGGTATCGAAAGGGGTAACCGTTAATCAGGCTGGACCGTACAGCCAATTTCAAGACCATTCGATATCTGGTGTGAGACATGACAAACGGAGCGTAGATCGACTGTCTACAAATTTTCACCTAGAGGCCATTTGGCACTGATTAGCAACAGTCACCAAGCGCTAATGAGTTGACGCCGTTGTGGTGTTGCCAGTATGAGAGGCGGTCGGGGTCAGCCCGTCATACTCTTCGGCGGCGGAGTCTCTAGCGGCCGCAGGATAGTAGTACTTAAAGGCGGTAGGAGCCTCGGAAGGAAGTGGCAGACTCGGAGGTCATTCAAATGCGGGTAGCCTAATCTCGGCGGCCCCCTGATTCGCGATGGAAAAGATGATTCGCTTGATTTTGGCGATACGAAGAGAAGGCATGGTTTGCCGCCGTTATACACACTACAATATAAGGTCTTGACATGCTGATGCTGAACCGTCGATCCGCCCAAAGGGTACTTTGTCGTTGTGATTAGTCTCCTACTTTGAGACTTATATAAGCATGCCCAAAGCCATCAGGAGGGGCGGTTATTTTGAGTTGTAACATAAGGTAATACGGCCCATATACCCAAGATCATTAGGTAGCTAGCTACACTTGCTATATGTCAATCATCCTTCAGTACGATCTCCGCTCCGGGTGCTCTTTCATATCCGTCTTGGAGGCACCGGCTTCGGCGCCGCACATGCCAGCTATCGATCCACGCCCGCGTCCGGCCGCACCGAGGCGTTGACGGTGCACTCCGTCACCCCCGTCCGTTACGGGGCCATCGCGGTAACGGTGGCGGCGTTGTTGATAGTGGTGAGATTGGCAGACAGGGCTAGTGTTTCTCTCTTGGTGAGGAGGGGACATGTCGATCACAGTGCCCGAGGTAGAGGGACACAGGAAGATGTGTAGGTGGATGCGCATCTAAGATTGGCTACAGTCTCTTTTGGGTATAGCAGGTGTTCACATGTAATCAGGCTTGAAGATGCATGTAAATTAGAGGGGATCAAGTAATCTCGAAAGGGGCTACCAGTCACCGACAGGTGTTATTCCGTAGATACATAGCCAGTTCGTCCTACGTGTAACGATCGAGAGGTCCCACGACTACCTTCAATGTTAGGTACCAGTCGTTCTATTTTTACTCGATGTATGTATGTAGTTATCCCGAACGGATTGTTCCATATTGGGTGAAAGCTGATCGATTTCCGGGGCTCATTCCATTCGTACTGTACATGGAAAGAAAGGAAGGTACGTGCCAGGCCTTGGTGAGGGTGTCGACGCAGAAGGAGCGGCCCGAAAGTCATGCAACAAACACGCACCTTCCTCTCTAGCCCAGAGGCATACCAGTGGGATGGAAAGGGAATTGGACCCCGAGGTTCGGAGATTTTCTTTCGTTCCACATCGTCAGTACCTAAGGTGGTGTTGTCCTTCTTTCAATCAATAGCTCTGGGTCCATTGCTGTTCCCAGCGCCAGCTTCTGAATATCACATATCCACACGATTAGTCGACCAGAACACACATCTGAGAACTTTGACCGCCCTCCACATGACTCGTGCTGCCAGCGGATTGCTTCTCGCCTCACTCGATGGGGGTGTGTAGCTGATAACAGCGGTGTTCGACGGCAGCTTGGCGGTGATGCAGCATGGTGTCCCTGTAAGTATGGGAATATTGCCTGTTCCGGTCAGTACAAGCAGTAAATAACTTCTTAGCAGGAGTGCGAGACCTGGCTCTCCTGGCCGGTGGCCTTTGGGTTTCGGAGACCCGTCTTCATGTACTGTATGCCAAGTCATGTGGCCCCTTTCCGTTGGACATGGGACTTCATCTCTCGTCCAAAGGGGTACCGGAAACGTGGCGCTGCGCTCGATGCCAGGTACAATTACTTGAGCCGTGGTCGAGTGCCAATAGTATCGATGTCGTCGCTATACGCACGCCCCATGGTCGTTGACCAGAGCCATCGCAGCAATGGGTCGACTAGGGCAGCTGTGGCCTTGTACTGACTGAGTAGAGGATCGGCATCACCTTGCAGCAGACACTCGGCATGGTTTTTCGTCGTTAGTGCCGGAGGTCTCTGTCGATTCGTTGGGATGCTCCGTCTCCAGGGGCCCCAAGGAGGGGTATCCTTCAGCTTCTGCAATCTCATTGCCTATCAGGGCTGTCTCCAGCCAGGACAGTGTCTTCTCGGCAATCCCCTATGGCGAACTACGAACCCTTTCTTTTGCCCGAGAAAGGACCTCAACCAACCCCCCCCCCTATCTGGGCCTGAGTGCATCTTGGGTATTACTCAATACCACGCTCAAGTCTGTCCATCAATAACGTACCGTTGGCTAGGTTCTTGTGGCCCAAAGGGTCATGAGGAGAACTGGTTGCATGGGTCGGATAGGGTCTTCGACACCGTACTCTTTCTTAGATTGCCCCTTCCTCACCCTTCAAATGCCGAGTCAGTTCTCGCCCTTACCCTCGGCAGATCATCGTGCTGGTCAACAAGACCCAGCTAAGAGACCCCATAGCAAGCCACCGATGGCTTCCCGATGGTCGCTATCCTGGACAGCGCTCCGAGAAAGCAGGTTGAGCATGGGCGTACGCGGACCTGAGGAAGCAAGTTTTGCTACTGTGTGTAGGCTCGAAGTGGAAAGAGTAACCCTGCCAACTGCGGACGAAAATGAAGACATCAGCTCACTCGCATATCCATTCCTCGTGTTCCCGAGAGGCCTCCAGCTCAACAAGCACACTCACCTACCCAGGAAGCTCACCTGGGTCGGCGAGTAGTATACCGCGACTGGAGCCTCACTGCCTCCCTCCCATAACCGGCTTTGGGCAAGTTGGCAAAGCGGCAAGCCAACACGTCTCACAGCATTTCGTGTCATCGGTCGGCGGTACCGCAGCTCCCGCCTCGTATTGTGCAACTTTTCCCCTGTGAATCATCACTGCCTCATTCTCAGGTACCCGTCGCAATGCCGCAGCAGTATAGATAGGTCGTGCCCTATCGGGCTATGCGCGCGCGCGACCCCAACACGCGCGCCGCCCGCGATACGCTATAGCGCACCACTGCCGGGCCAACCATTCCCCGTATTTCTGCATTATCGTAGGTAGGTTGGGTGTTCTTTTGGTTCGCGGACGGCCCCCGGGGGGTGGCTAAGTAATCTTTGCCGACGAATAGCAATGCGCACGCATAGGCCGCTTTCACCGCCCTACCTGGCCCTATTGCCCTACGGAGGTGCCGCAAAAAAATTTAAGTAAGTATGTGAAGATAGAGTTGTCTGGGAGCTGAAAGCCGGCTCTGGATTCTTACTGGTGGTTGCGTCTGGCCTTGCAATATCCCGACAGGGGCCCATGGTGACGGAGTCAAGCGAATACGAGGTTTTCGTCCTTGCCAACCCGGACTGATCGTCGCCACAAGAGCTAGTCGACTGACAATACTCCACGCGCTTAGCGGTAAGTATGCCACAGAAGGATGGGTTTTCCGCCCTACAAACCGATATTTCTTTGGTTTTCACATCTTTAGAGGCTGGTTGGTGGCTTGCTGCCGCGGGTTTCTTTGCTCCTGTTTCCCGCATCATGCCCGCCCCCATGTTGAATGTTTTCTTCCTCCATCTTTCTTTCTTGGCAGTGGGATACACAGCGTCTGCACAGCCATACTCAGTAACGAATACCGTCCAGCCGTTTGGGGTTACACACGCTACCAATGTGCAACATAATGGACCTGCGTCGAGTCCCCCAGGCCAGCCAGCTCTTGATCTGGTAAGGGTTTGTCCAGACCGCTGACCGGACTCAGCCAGGTGGGCAGGTTGAACTACTACACATGGCCTACACGTGGCCGTCCCGTCGACATGGTGCAACGCAGCACAGTGGCAGTGGTAGTGCCACTACGTGATGTGCTGTAGTCTACTGTGTACAGAGTGAGGCAGAGAGAGGAGAGACAGATCCAAACCAAGATACACAAGGGAACGCCTGACCCATGGTCTGGAAGCTTCGAGACTTCTTCTATGCTTCGAAGCAAGCAAGTCCCGTCCCAGCCACGGCGGTACAGGACGGTTGCAACACTCACTCGAAAACCTGATGATGATGTCGGATGCTGTCATTGTTGAATATCAGAGACAGATCGATATATGCACATAAGCCCCCTTAGGTGAAAACTCTTGTATCCGTTCCTCCAGGGATCGGACCATTCGTTAGTTTCGATGTAGGTGTAAGGGTGAATCACGGTAGACTGACTAGACTGAGGTTGGCAGCTGATAGATGTGCAGATGCACATCTTGTTCACCCAAGGAAGGTGCTCGGTACTCTACCAATCCGGATCGACGAGAAGGGGCCTGCATAATCACCCTGCACGTGAACCCCCTGGGCCTGAGTTGAGTCCCGGCTCTCACGGCAAAGTATAGGTATGTATGTACTGTTGAGGACAATGCGTGATGGAGGAGACGGGCAAGGGAGGGATAGCCCGATTGGCTTCGGACTAAGGGAAACAAGAATCTGACGTTTCTCCGGCGTTCGAGCGGTTACTCATGGCAGACATGTGCGGCACGGTAAAGAAGTGGGTGATGGTCCAGGATGGGCAATGGGCTGATGAACCATCCCCTTCTCTCTCGAATGATGAGACGATAGATGTGTCCGTTCCGTCTCCATGGCCGTCTCCTCTCTTTTCCCCTCCTGCTAGGTATTATTGTCGGCATGTGTCCGGGACTGGAAGGGCTGGGCTTGGCTGTGTAGAAGCAGGGGGCGAGGAGGGACCACGACCCCTCCGAACTGTTCCAAGCATGGCCCGGCGTCGGCGGCTTGTGGCTAGGGGAAGGGGAAAGAAAGGTGGGTATAGACACTGCCCTATTACACACGTGCCGCACCACCTGGTTCGTTGCTGGAGAACTGTATAGGGGATAGACGCATACCCAGATGCACTCACCACGGGATACCCTCGGGGTCCTCCTTAGCTACCAGGGGATCCGACACACATATGGCCCGGATCCCACTATCCATGGCCGGTCGGACGCAGGCCTACTGTATGCAGATATTCACACCCACCTAACTTCCTGGTTTCCTAGGCCCCCGGCCGGGGCTAATGCCCAGGAAGGAAATTGAAACGAGTATACAGAGAGTATCCAGTTGGTTCAACGTGCTAGCAAGGTGATGCGGTAGGGTGAATCTCCAACGCTACTGTTTCAGCGAGCCTGAAGCACAAGCGGATTTGAAGAAGCAGATGGAGATATCTCGCTCCCTCCGAGACACAAGCGAGGGGTTCCCCGAAGAGACCAGGAAGGTAGCGTGTCAGTAGTATGATACAGTGGAGTGAGTAGCAGTAGGGAAAGAAGAAGACGCCGAAGAGCCACGGAGGCCGAGGGGGTGTTGGTGAGAATGGAGACAGTACGGCTACTACTGCTTCCCATGCGACTCAAGTCAATAACAGCCAGCCAACCTCGGGCTACAGAAGCCGAGAGGTTACATGGCGAGGGCGATGATACCAGCAGAGGAGGAGCCGTTCCCATCTCGAGGTCGTCTCTGTTTTCCTTCGTCTCGGACCGTTTCGTGACGACATACTGTTATTACTGCTACTGCTGCTGCTATTACTCGGAATGGAGTCTTCAAGGGGTTGGGTTGGGATATAGTAACTAAGCAAGTAGGCTGAGTCGGCAGTAGTACTCCGTACGTGGTAGGGGTATGTATATGCACATGTATGAATGTGGTATGTGCCCCTGACATGAACCGCGGACTTATTATCTAAGCAATCAGATGAAGAACCAACAAAAAAAAGAGCCCCATCACGATGTACATATGTATGTATCATGTCATATGTCCAAGTACGGACACGCACGGGGAAGGGTGGTTCGTTCCTCGTCCTCGTCCTGCTCCTTTGGGAAATTAACCCAATCGCCGGGAAACCAGGGAATGAATAAATAGCTGTGCCCCCAAAATAGCATCATTTAATCTGTCAAAGTGTGCCCGGGAACCCACAATGCATGGCAAATCAATCAGGAAGGAGAGTGAGTGCCGAAGAAATAACTGGGGGCGAGCTGAACGTTATTATTTTGTTGGATCCCCGGGAGAGGGAGCCAGAGAGCGGTCATAGTGTTGACGTTTCTTCCGGCCTGCTGCGGGCGGCAGGCGGTGCTGTGAATATGAATATGTAGATATGGGAGAATGAATGGAACCCCATACAAAATTCATGTACACCATAATACCATACCATACTATACCGAGCATCGACAGTATTTCCGAAGCTAACAATACCCTGTCTGTCTGTCTCTCTCCCTTAGTTCGGAGGAGAATACATCATAGCACCGGCAACCCAAGCTAGCCAAGGTGTCAAGTGCCAAAGTACATGGTGGGTGGATAGGTAAGGAAGCAGAAGCGTAGAGTCGCATCATCGCTCGGCCACTGCAGCCGGGTGCAAAGTCTTGGAACTTCAACGGCGGTTTGGTTTGGTTTGGCCTGAGCCTGAGCCTGGCCTTGGTCATAGTGTCCTGCTGGCAGGCTGGCTTGGCCGTTGTTGGCCCTCTCTCTCTCTCTCTCTCTCTCATTCCCCTCTCCAATTAGCCATCCCAGCCCGCGACGATCAATGTCTGAATGTCGAGATGCCTGTCTCTCTCTACATATCTCCCCGAGCGGATGTTTCTTCTTCACCCAAACTTCCCATCCTCCTGGGTGTTGTTGCTTGCAGCTGGCACAGTCGCATTGGCAGTGGAGTGGGCCGTGAGCAGCAGCACATCCTCTCCTCCCCTCCCCTCCTCTCTCTCTTTCTCTCCGTCCCAACTCCATCTTACTAACCCCCCCGGTCAAAAGTCAGCATCTTACTGCAAATTAGTTATGAGGTTATATCTTCCCAATACAACGGAGCCTGGCGTCGGAGCAAGTAAGAAGGAGACTGTGCACACCATACAAGCGCGATAAGATTGTGATCGTTGTCCTTAACCTCCGAGCGGCCTGTCTAAGAATAGAAACAGGATATCTACGGTAATTATTTGCAGCGCACCAGTGCGGACGCACCCATGCACGCACACACGCACGCACCCATGCACGCATGCACGCACCTTTTTGTTTTATTCTGTTTCTTTCCCCTTCTCGGGATGAAGCGCCTTTTCGGCGGGCTGTGTAGAATGTAACCCCCAGCCCCATCTCGTATACGAACTGTGACCACCCCGGCTCGTCCCGCTAAGACTTGCTGCTGCTACTTTGCTGGCCCTACCTGTTGTTGTTCGCACGCATCATGTGCCCAGAAAACCCGACAGCGGGCGCGACAGTAGGAATTGCTGATTGCTGATTCGCCATGGTTGCAAAATCCGGCTGTTGCGTCATCTCAGCAGCCTGTCCGTCATCAGTCATCAATCACATCACGATAGATCCAAAGATAGTAGCAAACACGGTGTGAAGTAGAACAGCCCTCGTCATTCCATTAGAATTAGTATTAGAGATCCTCTGGGGTAGATTGGAGGACTCCCGACTGGCCATCGCCAGCCTTGGCAGTCCATCCATTCCCCCATCGTGTCCTGTCTGCCTTCATGACGAAGCACCGATACATGCTTTCAAAATCCGACCGTAGACTCTATCTCCATTGATTCTGCTTTCCATGCCGGAATCGTCGCTAACATGGAACATCTCGACCGACTCCCTAGAACGCCGTGGGTTTCCTTTCCCAGGTCATGCCAAACCAGCTATTCCTTTCGCTTCCGTGGCAAGAGTCAATCTTGCATCCAAATCCCATTATTTGGAACATCCAATGTTCTTTCGTCCACCCCCCCAAAAAATATCAATAATAAAAAAATCCCGCCCGCAAGTAAAGCAAAAAATAAATAAATAAATAAAAATAAAACGCCGCCCAATGCATCGATAACCGCTAAAAGGGTCATCGTTTTGTGTTCCCCAATCCGAAGTGTTAAAACAGTCGCTATGCAATTTGGTGCTCAGGTGGGTATCGCTGAAATCATGAACTGATTCTGGTTGCTGAAGGAGTGGATGCGTTTCTATGTTGTTGTGTATATAGAAATCGTCGTGAAATCGTAAAAAGGAGTGTGTGGCTGTCTATAATGCAGGTTCTTGCGAAAGGAGTGTCTATACTTTGGGTATCTCGCGATGTCGTAAGGAACGGCGTGGTTCGATATAAGCTAATAATAATGCTTTGAACTGGTGCAAAAAAGGAATGTGGTTGTCGTTGTGTCGAGAAAGACATGTCGGTATCGTGTGATCCTATCGAAGGAGTGTGTTGTACAATTGCGTCTGTTTTGAATTCGAAGTGGCGTATTAAAGGTTGTAAGGCGAGATTCTAACAGGTCCACGTCACATCTGGCCATAGGGAGAAGCTCGGTCTTGTCCTCGACTGCGGAAGGGCGCGGGCGCAGAGGAAGTCGAAGAGCTGTGACGGTGGTGCTGGCGGAATGATTCGAACGTTTCTGGCGTCAAAAAGCGTGGCGACGGAGCGGACACTGAAAGGGGCGTGGTGGATCCTTCGGGGTAGCCATGCATCAGTTCGGGCTGCAGAAAAGGCGATGGCGCATAGTTGATCGGCCGCGGGGATGCCATGGGTTCCTGGGGAGTAGTCGTCTCCACCGAGGTGTAGCTGGAGGCGGCGAAGTTGTTATTGGAGTTGGTCCTGGAGGCCGGTCAATCACGCTGTCCTCAGCCTTTCACACGGGGTGCCGTTGTGGTAATCCAGGACTTCTTAGATCCACACGGTCTGATTTGGAGGCACGAACCCGACGCCAAAGTTGTTGGATCCCGCAATCCCGAGGGCGGATATCCAGTGAAGCTACTGTCATAGCCATATTCTTCCGTGTCGCTGTATACAATGGATCCCTCGCCAAAGGTCGATGATGCCGGGCTGTACCCGCCATACGATGGAGACGGGATGTTCAGGTACTGCTGGTGGCTGACGAAGGGCGAGGGAAAGCGTCAAGGGGCTCACAGCGCTGGCGGGCTCCTGCTGTTCGGGTGCCAAGGAGGAGAGGTCCTCCGTGCTCCAGCTGAAAGGTGGATTGTCGCCGTAAGGTAGATACGAAGATGTCGAAGGCGGCGAGCCGCCTTGCGATAAATCGTCACTCACATAGAAATTCGGCGGGTCGAACTGTGGGAAAGACGGGGTGCGTGCCGGCTGAACCCAACCCATGCGATGGCGAAACTCCTTGACCGTATCAATGGGGAACTCCATCAGCGACAGTGGCGTTTGCGAGTTGCCTTCGAGGCTGCCGGAAACGTTGAAGGACATAAGGCGTCTGGCAATCTCCTCGACAGGGCCAACCGACAGACTTCCAAAATAGGCTGCACCGATCTCGGGGAAGAGTCGCTCCATCAACATAGCTGCTGTGTAGTAGTGTGCAATGACGACCAGTGCACTGGGCGACGTTCCGTTCTGCTTCAGGCACATCAAAGGAAGCCAGAAGAGCCAGTGTCGGAGTGGCTGCAGCCGGTCGAACTGCTGGGACACCGACTGGATGGGGCTGACTTTCCTAGCACCCTTCAAGAAGGACGTGAGTTGCTGGACGAGTTTGGTGTCCTCCTTGTTCTGCTTGAGGTGGGCCTCAACCTTGGCCAGCTGATTGATGGTTCGCTGGAAGGCATCCAGGTCTTCCTTGCGAGGCTGATTCGGCTTGTGGTCCGGAGTCGGAGAAGGGGGCGCCGTAGGGAACGTGCTGCTTTCGGCAATGAATTCAAGAAATTGGGACTCGTGCTTCCAAGGATCCATGGCGTCGATCACCTGTGGCATATACGTTAGAACGAGGTAACCAGGCTGTGTGCAGCATCAGTTGTACTTACCGAAGAGGTTCCTTGCATCAACTGGGTCCAGCTCCGCCTATTATTTTGTCAGCTAACCAGCCCCTGAACGGAAAGCCGCATTGTATTGCTTACCAATCTGTGGCCTGCCACGACAGAACCAGCGAGGCTGCCAAAACAGCATCCGATGTCTCCCGAGAAAAGGTGCCAATGCCCTCATGTAGTCCCTTGAGGGCGATGCCGCGGTGTTCGTAGGCCATGTTCCCGACGATTGGGCAATCCGTCAAAAAAGCAATGTGCATGGCCGAAAAAGCAAGCAGGGCGTGCATGACATAACTGTTGGTAGCACCGATCTTCAGGATACTTGATTTATGAGTTAGTCTCTGCACGATACCAAGATGGAGGGGCTTGCTCACGTCGGGATGTGGCGGGTCCACAAAGTGAAGCCGTTAGCGTCAATGGTGCCCAGCTCGTGGCAGATGGCCGCAACGTGGTAAATCAACCTCAGATCCTCCATAGAGTAGTACTGGGGCGCGGGCGTTGGGTAGATGTTCAGGCTGGAAAACGGAAAGACGCCGGTTTGCTGCCATAGTTCGATGGCGGCCTCGATCTCTGGGGTCCACATGAGATCAGGCTTGTCGGGAGTGGCGGACCTGTCGTCGGGCACAGGGACATCATTGTACGGGCAGCGGACCTTGTGCTTAGTACAGTTTCGGCTAGAGTAGCTATCAGTATTATGCACCCGACCAGAGCTTGTAGCTGCGTCTTGAGGATATGGCTTTACCATTGCGGGAAATTTTCATCACATCTGATGTGACGGCGCTTGCAGTTCTCGCATCCCTTGCGGGACTTGGTGTGACTGCGGCGTGGGGGACCACCACCAGGGCCAGCCATTGCGAAAGCTGTAAATTAAAAGTTGAACGAGAGAACTATCCTAGCTGCGTCAGTTATATCAAACCACACCGGGGGGAAAAGAAAGAAGCAAGCTGATCGGTTCCTTACATGAATCGAGGCACTGTATAAAGTGCCAAGAGTAGCGAGCGTTTGGTTGTGGAGGGGGTCTAGTTTTAGATCTTCTCAGACACGGATGGGTTGGGCGAGGTAGTGTACGACTCCTCTGCTTGGTCGAAGACTGGGCCAGATGCTAGCAACAGCTCACAGGCTACTGCAATTCATGCGTCCCTTTGGTGAAGAGAAGGGATGGTGCAATCGACGAGAGTTGGTGGGGTGTAGACACAGAGTGGGCGTGGGCGTGGGCGTGGGCGTGGGCGAGGGGTGAAGACAAGATATGTCTGATGTCTGTTGAGTATTCCCTTCCAGGTGTTTAAGCGACTGTAAATGTTCTTGAGCTCGGGGTGCGAGTCAACGAAGGACAACTTGAGACTTCCGGATCGATGGGCGGTTGTCAAGTATATATCTAGGAGAAGAGCGACTGGCGGGGCAGGTGCTTCTTCTTCTGCTTCTTGTTCTTGCCGGCAGGTTGAGTTGAGCTGAGCTGAGGCCGAGATAGATGGATAGATTGATAGATATATGACGATGCGGGAGAGAGTCAGGTATATTTTTTTCGAGGGCGAGTACGACGGGACCAAGTCTCTCCAAACACAAAAAAAGGAACAAGCGAATGACAGGAGCCAACGAGGACTTCCTAAGTGGTGAGCGAATGTGTGGTTGAAAAGGTGGTTTTGCAGCTGGAGGCTACGATGATTTTCTTATGGGATGCTATAAAGATGGGGAAAGTGCAGATGGAGAGGGGAGCGCCAGTAGTTAAATAACAGGTGTGTCGCTGTTGGGTGGGCGGGCGTGCACTAACAAGACAGCCACTAACCTGGGCTTGTGTCCATCCCCATGCCTAAAAGAGGAATTGCATGGGAGACTGGAGCGGGAGGGGGCGTGTGCAGGTGTGGTCGCTGGAGAGGTACCCCCTACACTGGACGCCGCCAAGTACCTGCCATACCTGATAGCTGCATACAGGCATACTGCTCTAGCTCCCAATCCAGCTTTGTTTCCTGACCGGGGTCCCGACTTAGAGGCCGACATTCGTAGTGGGTAAAAAGGGCCCGGCGGGGATCCTCCTGTGCGCTATCAGGGCTGGCAGGCTGGATACTTGCCATGCCATTCCCTCTACATGGATACCGGGCAAGCTATCTAAGTATGTATGTATGTACCTGTGTCCCATCTTCGATCATTGATGAAGGTTCCTTTGAAGGGCAACGGCTGGTCCTCCGAACGGCATTGCACTCAACCCACCGTAGGCAGACCCTCCGAGTGTGTCGGTATATTGATCTGAGCCCAGGGTCTCTCTGCTAATCTTCAAAAGAGCGAGCATTGGAGCGCATAGTGGTAGAAGTTCCATGACTGATGGATGGCCGTGCGAGCGACGGACTGGCAACGATTCGATGGGCTTGACTGGCGAACGACTGGTTGACTGCAGGGCACAGCAGTAGGTCTATAGCATACATACTTAATGTATCTAGCATAGGCTATGTACAGTCAACGATGATGGTCCCTGGGCTGTTGTCTAGCGTGAACCTCTTTCTCTATACCAGGCCGGGCTCTTGTGTAAGAGGTATGTCTCTCATGCGATCAAAATACTACCTAACCTACATACCTGGTTGTTGTTCGAAATGTTTCGGTAAGGCCCTGCCTGCTATGCTTCGGGCGCGATGTTACTGAACGCAATACACCCTAGACGCAAGTTGGGCAAAGAGCACGTTAGTGCACGCATCGTCCAATCTTTCCCAAGCGGCCACGGAGGGGGATTCAATTATCGGATCAGGGGATGATGTGTGTGTGTGTGTGTGTTTGAAGAATGGGACGGAGGGGACGGAGGGACAGGGCCTTGGGGCTTGTGAGATGGGTTTGGATGGGGTCATGGACGGGGTGGAATCGTTCGGTTCTGTGCTTGTTCGTTGTCACCGTTGCTCCCCTGCGTTCCTTAAACCCTGCAGGCACTGGGAGCAACCCAGCTTAAGCCCCGTTGGGTTTGGGCTGGGGACTATGAGGCGCAGTCCATCTGATCATGCTCGCTGTCGCGCAACTTCATTGGATGCCCATAGAGCCGTGCCAGTCAATCACCCTACTGGCTTGCGTTCCGTGAGTAGGACAGGCCGTGGACGGCTCTGATTGAATGGCCTCAGGGTCTCCTTGCTGCAAATCATGAAAGAAAGAAAAATGTTTCCCAAGACTGGCTTTCTGGGCGCCGTCGCGTGCGCTATGTGTCAATTTCCAGCGCGGACAGCACAGCGAATTTTCAAGTCCCCCATTTTCCAATTCCATTTTCCGGGCGGAACGCTAGCAGCTAGTCTGCCCGAGGCTATGCTATTTTTACTATCATGCTAGATCGTCATCTTTTGGTTGCGTTAAAATTATTTAAATCCGGGCTCCGGGCTCGTCGGGATGGATTACCACAACGGTAGGTACATTTTCATACTGTCCCCCTTTTGGTTCTTTTTGGGCCAGTACGAGAACGTGATTGTGGCAGTGAAGCCCATCTTACGAGCACCATCTTCTCAACGACGTCAATATCAAATCACGCTCGGGCTAGCAGGTGTTCGCCAATTGGCTGTTCTGGAATGCATCTGGACAACAACCGGCGAAATTGTTCAGGCTGGCAATGCAATGCGTATTCGCCTGGCCTGTACGTTGTATCCTCTCGATGGCTCGCAGGCTTACAGTACATACATGTATGTATGAAGGTAGGCAGGTTGGCAGGTAGGTGAACAAGAATGCACTCGCCCCCCTCCCAGTAGCCAGCCATGGTCCCTAAGCCGACTAGAGTCTTCAGGCCATTCATTGGCCGTCCATCGCAGATGGTGTGGTGACATGCATTAGGTAGACTGAAAGGACATTTTCTTCCATGGTTTTCTTTCCTCAGTTGCGCACGAGGTGTCTCTATCCAGCCGGTCTGTCTCGGTTGGTCGCACGGCATCATCAGGCAATGACGCTGTCGCCGGACGGCCTTGGAGGCAATAGTAGCGACTTGTTAATGCGTCTCTGAAGGGCAGCTTTCTAGTAGTAGATGATAGAGTTTTCTGGTCCAAGGATGCATTCTATAGTCGAACTCAGGACGAACGTGTACCTGAGTAAGTAAGTATGCATGTATGCGTATATGCAGGCGTGGCATGGCGCATAACCGGGCCTATTCTCCTGATGAATGAACCCCCAAGCGACAACTGGGTTATGCTGTTTACTCTGCTGCCTAGGGGCTGGCTTGTTTTTCTTGCGTGCCAGCGCCGGAAGGAGGAGCATCCCAGGTGCTATTCTGCATCATTGGATCCTGGGAATCGGGGAACAACAATGCATTGTCAGGAAGCAGTCGTGGCCATCCCACGAAGAGTCGTATTTTGGAGCCATGGGCTAATGAGAACCCAATTGCCGAGAGGAGGTCGTCTTCTCAGTTCTGCGGTCCGTAGTTGTTGTAGTGGTCGGGAGACCTGAAGGGTCCTCCGCAGAAAAAGGTTAACTCTAAAGAAATATATCGGTTATATCAATGCCAAGACAACGTGTGTGGCCAATGACCCCCAACCACCAGAAAAAATCGAGAGTTTCAGGTCGACGGGCCGGTCGTGTTGTAGTGGTTGTAGGCCGCCTCTTGCAAGAATGTGTTGTTTGACTCTCTCGACAATAACCATCTTGACTCGGCCGTGTTTGCCCCTAAAGGGATTCTTACCAAGTCTCTTCCACTCGGTCGGCGTTGAAGATGTCTACGACTGGACGCCCCAGATCTGATTCATGGTGCCCCCAAAAATAGCCACACCGACCGCCCTTCAGCATTGGGAAAAGCGCATTTCCCGCAAAGCACAGGTTTCTCGCGTGAGATGCTGCGTGGTGTCTACAAACGACGTGGCAGCTATGCCTTGCATAGCGGTAGAGAGAGCAGAGTGAGAGAAATTAAAGAGGCTGCAAGTCAGGTAGCGTATGTACATGAGGTAGGTGGATGGCTGGGATCGGCGGGTACAGGAAGAAATTTGGCTTTGTTTCCGTCTGAACCATCCATGATACGCAGCTGAACTTCTTCATGTACTGTACGCTGTACAGTATGTAGTATTGACTGCGGTACCCCGTGGTTGGGCAAAAGTAGTTTCACGACAATCCTACCTTACCAGGTATAGATACAGAATATCCAGCACCAGCTGAAGATCAGTATCGAAGTCATGTCCAAAGCAGGGCTACTAGTCTGATAATTCTCGATCTGATCTTGCGAGCAGATGAAGTCAGGAGGCAGTTATGTCATAGTATATTCCGCCCTGGAGATTTATCCCGGGCCCCGACCTTCTTTGATGCTAGGTACTCCGCGGGCACCACTGAATATGACCTGTAGAAGAGGGTAGCGGGAGTGGAAGTAGACGCCGTGACGCTAGGCGTAGCAGTGCTCAAGGATGCCTGCCCGTCGCTCCCCATTTCCCAACTGTTCCAAGGTTTAGCCGGGCTACCAACGCCAGGAAGAAAGCGGTTAGGCGTCATTGTTGTCGTTGCTTTCAATCGCCGCAACTCAACTGACTACATAATCCATTACCCAATCTGGTGCGACGTGCAAGGGTCAAGTCGAATAATTACCTAAGGTACATGGTTCCGAACAACATGGTGGTCAAGAGAGCAGCACATAAATTAGTAATAATATAAACTTTTCTGGCTGATTGGCTATAGCCAGGTAGAGGCGAGTTTGACTTTCTAGCTGCTGGCTGGTGAGGCTGACCTGTCCATCAGAGGCTTGGATCTGGCTTGAAAGCCCTCCTCCGGCTTCTTCTCCGCTCACGTGGAGGACGTCGCCGTTGAGGCCGGCCAGCCTCCGTGGTCAGCCCCTTCGCCTTAGTGCCAGATATCGCGGGTGTGCGGCATGAAGTATCAGGCTGACGGATGGGGCCCTATTCCATCATCCAACCGAGCCTACCCTAGCTACTTAGCCAGATGCGATGAGGTAGTAGGTATGTTTAGTTTCACCTTGATAGTGACATCAGTATGTATCCCCAGCGAATGCTACGTACAGGTAGATCCTACCCTATCCAGCTTGCGGTTGGTTTCGGACGGCGTTTAAATTTCTTTACAGGCTGCCTCGATGAGCTATGCGTGCTTGAAACCGCGGTTTCTCGTGTCCCATTTTGGCATTGTGATGTTGCCGGCGACAATGCCATGCTGCGGGGCTTCGGGAACACGCCTTTGTTGGATGAAAAAGCCCATGGCGATCCTCGTTCGACCCTTGGAGAGATTGACAGGCACAGAAGCTCTAATATGCCAGACGGGCCAATGAGTGTCAATCAAAATGTTTGTTGTTCGCTGCATCATTAGGCTACGTGCACAGAGCTCTTTCTGTGGTGGAACTTGGCATGGGTTGTGATGCTGGGTTGGGTGGTCCACAGCCCGCGGAGCACATTGACCAGGGCCAGGGTACATGGATATCATGTAAAGATGCATGTATGAAGGAGCTGGCTGTCTACCGAGACAAAACTGCGGCCTCATTGCCTCGGCATACAAGCTTTGAGACTTGTCTGAGATTTATACTATTACATAAGGTAGAGAACGCTGCTTCTAACGGCCCACACCGCAGCGTAGCTGGTTTTTTACTAGCCTTAGCGGCGGAATTCCTCCCGACACGCCTCGGATGATACGGTACCTAAAGAGGTAGACGCTGGGCTCTGTGCAAAAGGGCGAGTAGGTAGTTTCGATGATCTTTGGGCTGCCGACGGCCTCCGCAACATTGCATGCCACGTCGCTTGGGCTTATGCGTTTATCCCGAACGCTCTCTTGTGAAATCAGGAAAACCCAGGAAATACAAAAGCTTCTAATCAAGACGATCACATGGTGGCTCCGCTATCGCGGGTTTTGTTTTTTCCCCCTCTTCTCAAGATGGACGAGTTGAATGCTGATTTAATTTGGATGCGTAGAGCCAGTGCCAGTGGCAAGGAGGGAGGAGCAGCAACGGCAGGCCTATGTCAGCAACAGAAGCATCACATAGCGCGACCAGGTTTGGCAGTGGCATGACTTCACGATACTCTCCAATGTTCCAAGGCCACCTGAGGTCCTTACCCATCTACAACGCCCGCCGAATGACAAGTTTCTTCGGGCCAAGAAGGCAAGGATCGGATGCTACCTATTGGTGGTAATATCGTGATCCTTCTCAATGCTATAATATCACAGCATACTTCACATCTTGAGTTCAATAATGCCATCGTTAGCTGGCATGATCATGTGCTTAGGGGCCTGCAAAAAGGCCAGCCGCTCTTTTCTCTTCATACGGATCTGGCGGGGGCGATTGAACTCATTGGCGCAAATGACCTGGAGAGATGCCACCCACCGGGCCAAGCTCAAAGGGCTCTACGCTCGTTTTGTTTCTATGTTTGGAGGTTTTAGGTTAACTTGCTGCAACATGGTCCCGTTGTATTGGCGAGTTGTTGCAATCTTCCATGCTAACCTAGCACCTAGCAGCCAGTGCCCACTCCTCCTCCGTGCTACCGAAACCAGGCTCTGCACCGCTCCGTCGTTGTCGCTGTCGGGCCCCAAGACCAAGAGGCCCTCGGCCAAATCCATTGCTGGCTGGCTTGGCCTGGCTTGGCTTGGCTGGTCAGTTGCCCATCGCTTGCTTTTCATCCCGCGTGCGCTTTCGCACTGCGGCCTATGACCTGAGCGCATCAACCTTTCGGGTGTCGATGCTTGTATCCACCAGCCGATACAACGTTTCATGGCCTTCTCTTCCGTTCCAGCAAATCCAAGGTCGATCCGTTTGGTCCCTATCATACTACCTACTAATGTACTTACGCCTAAGCTTTTAGTGACTCACGCTGTCTCTCTCAGCTCGGCCCAGCTTCCATCCCTCGTCTTCCCCATGTACGACTACCTCACAGACAATACTCGAAGACGTCTGATTACTGTGGCATAGTTGACTCAGCACTGAAATTGGTATCCTTATTCAGGAGCAGCGCACTTAGGGCGACGAGAGAAATGGTAAGAAATAAATAAATTAAAATCAAAGAAAAAATCCAGGACATGGTATGAATGGAAGTCTCCAGGGTCTTTCTACTACAGCTGGGCAATTGGGTTTTTGACACTGTCCAGGTGAAGGCCCGAACAAAAGGCAGAGAAATCGTTGGCCCCCGATGGAGGGTCGGACGCGGTTGCGGCTCCGACCAGGCAATGCTCGCACTGCTGGCATTTATTGCTTCTTTCATTGATTAATGCGGGCTTGAACTCTACAGCCCAGCAGCTGGAGATTTATCAGCTAGCCCCCTGGCTGGGTGGTGCACGCTTTCTGGTGGAGGGTTTCAATCAGCACAGCACAGCACTCGGATTCACCTCAAGTTGGACATAGTTGCGAATGTGTCGTGCATCTCTCGATGCTGAAGAAGGGGTCCCTAGATGCTGCTGCATTCCGCGACAATGTGGGACACATGATGAGCGGTGAACGCCATTACCTGCAGATGGTACATGTGTGGCTGCTGCTGTAACCCCCGTATCGCTTGAGACAGCGCCTCAGGCCCTCAGCAGAATCAACAAGCAACCAGCAACAAGCAACAAGCAACAAGCAACATTACGGGAACCGGAGGACTCGTTAGTAATCACAGTGCATGCTCTCTGTTTGTCTGTCTCTTCGTACGGTCCTTATATTGCCATGCGCAGGCTGTAGCACGCACCACTCAAGCACCCAGACGCAGCATAGCCTAGCGCACACAGCATGTGACAACCAATTCGAAGCGAAGAGAGGGTGGCACATATAGGCTAGGATGCATTTTTGCTTCCTATTCAGGGAAACGGTGGGAGCTAAGCCAGTGGGGGGGTGTTGTGCCGATAAGCGGGACTGGCACCACCATGTCAACAGTATTTGGTAATGGATGAAGGGAAAATAATACCACCCGCAGCAGCACTGACGATGCTACTGTCCACCTACTGTACGTAAAAGAAATAATCGGGGAGGGAGAAACCCAGACAGAGGGTGTGCCCTAACACTGGGCTTTGTAATACTTTGTGCAATGCTGGGATGGATCAGGCCCGAAAAGTGCGCCAGGCTGCCAGATGAAGAAAAAAGAAAAAGAAAGAAAGAAAAAGAGGAAGCAGGTGCTCCATAGAAGACATCGAAGAGTGTTCTAAGCGGCTTAGAAGCATAAAAACTGGCCCACCGCTCAGTTTTTATGACGACAGAGAGATGGGAGATGCAAGGAGCCGATCTACCGGACCAATTTTCTAGGGCGCCTTTTATGCAGCATGCTAGCGACCCCTACCTCTGGCTACTAAATATAGATTGTCTGATCCATCAACCAGCCAGTAAACCCCGAGGGACGCCAGAAACGGTCAAGGGTTCCCCGGCGCCAAGGAGCGACGACAAAAGACAAGTCAGATTGAACGTTGCTGCGGTATTAGTATTGGCAACAAATACGCATGCGTCTGCGTGCGCATGCAATTGCAATTGCACTTTTCGCTGTGGTTTTCTTTTTTGCACACAAGCATCAAGGTGAGCGGTCAGTCAATGTCAATCCGTGTGTCTTCCCAAGCAGATCCTCAACAGCCGAGCAAGGAGGACAGGCCGGTGTGCTGGCTAAATAGACTCGCATATATTAACTACAAACAATTTCCACTACGTCAATACAATGTAAGCTGCCAGCAGGTACCTCGATACCTGCTAGCACAAAACCTTGAGGGGGCACGGTTCCCTCGCTTGGCAGCCCTCTCTTGAAGACTTGAAGACTTGAACCCTTCTTTTTCTGCATATCCATCGGCCTAAGCGAGGATGGAGCGGAGGCATACCCTGCGAAACCCAACCCAAGTCCCCAAACCTAAGACGAGCTGACATTTAGGAAACACCCGACGCGGCGGCCACTATGTCGTGTCATCCGTCTGCAAATCCGAAGAAATGCACTGTCGGACGGCGCGGCTCACATACTCTTGTGGGCTAGCCCAGCCGGCCAAGCGCGTGACCTCACTGTCTGTCTGCTAGGTAGACGGCGATAGGCGGTGCGAGTTGGCTGAGTGTGGTATCACGACCGCCCGACGGGCCTCCAGCTGGTCGCACGACAAAATTCGGATCTCGTTGGCCGATCTGCTCGGTTCGCTGCTGACCAGAAATCTCCGATTATGGCATCAATACGATTTTTATTCCCAAGCTCAAGTTCTACAAAACGTGTCGAGGTGGCTTACCGCTTCCAACACCCTGCCCCCAGTTACGTCGGCGGTTCGCAATTCCCGTCAGGATGAGGAGCAGCCCCTGTCGAAGCCCGTCAGGCTCGTGTAACTGCATGAACCAGCTCTTCACCACATCCCTCTGCCAAGGGAGCGCCTGGCACCCCCTTATCGCGGCATAGTACTCAATGCAGCAAAACATTGATGGGGAGGCGGTGCACCTCAAAAACGCAGTTGTCGGTGCCGGCCAGGCACTGTGGCTCATGTTCTCTTGCTGGCCCACTGGCCAATAGCCTTCCAGAGACATCATGGCATCCTGGATATTCAATATGCAAATCCCGGTGGTGGTGAATGACTTACGGCTTCACTAGAACGGACATGGTATGAACCATTGCCAAGACTCGAGATTATTCGAATCTCCAACGAGCAGGCATTATGGCATATTTTTGCCGCGCCGTTTGATTGATGTCTACATCGACGCAACTCACTGTTAAGTAGCCGAGACTGTGCTCGCCAGGTACTGGTGAAGTATCCGGCCATAAAGCGGGAAGAAGACAGGTAAACGCCCCTAAACGCATTGTTCGTTGCTCCCCGGCAGTTGATAGACCCATGCAGACACCTTGACATCGTCGCGGCTCGCGTTATGACGATGATCGTTTCCCGTTCTGTCATCATTAGGCCCACGAACAGCCCAGATTGAGGGTTCGTGACTGGCAGGTGCCGCTTCACGTAGAGATATCACCAAAACAAAGACCCAATAGCACGGCACTTTTGGATCCTAGGGTCATTATTGCGGCACAGCGCAAGATGGTAGAGAACCAGGTAGCCAGGGACGTGGGAGGCCGGCCCACTTGCTCATCACATACCCAGTGGGCTGTCAAAAGACGTTGGAACCTGCGATGGGTAAGGCTGTTCGGGGCAGACAGGGCTCGTGATCCGCACCGACGGAACTGCCGAGCCACCTCCGGCAGCAAAAGAGGTTTGTGGTTGAGTTCTGACTACAGTACATGGGCTCAGCTACTCCAAAGATGAAACCCGATAGCAGCCCGCCAATGAATCCGACCCAGAAAGGACATGCCTCTTCACTCACCGCAGGGCGGACCGTTGGGGACGCCGCGGCAAATTCCGGTGGAAAGAAGCTAAGCATACAAAGCGAACAAGGCCCACCCTATTTGAAACTCTAATGACTTTGGACTACTCGACGTTAGCGCGAAGGTCCAGGCTTCTGAGGATGTTTGCAGAGTCAAGGGCTTCTGTCAAGGGGTCGGGTATATTCTATTACCAATGGATTGTTCGGCGCGATGAAATTTCCGCACGTTGTCGGGCAACAAGGGCGACGAGAGGTGATTCCCGGAGTGCCTTTGATTGCAAATGAGCTCCAGTGGCAAATGTTGAGATGAGGTTCGAGATCAAATCTCACCGTCAGGCTGTGGATTGACTGGACACTCGAGATGGCGCGAGAATAGTGGCTACTGCTCTACTCCATTCCACCCATGCTACCCAGGTTGTCGGGCTCATATGAGACGGAGGGCCATCGGGGAGGACCGCCGTTCTCCGGGGGTAATTGGTTGAAGAAGAAACACTTGGGCGCCGGATTCCCGTGTTGTAGAATCGCTGACATGTTTATCTTGTAAGGGCCCCTCGAGATAGAGTATACTGGGTGGTTATAATTGCAGGGGCAGAGTCTGATAGGTCCGCTTTTCTATCGAATCCCGCAGGACGATACGTTACACTCGTTTTCGCTTCTCTTTGGGGGTTATTATGGGTTTTACTCAGCGCCCCAAGAAGCGGCACAGCACACATGACTCCAATCTACCTACGAGCTTGCATCTGACGTGCAGCCGAGGCGGCGTGGTTGTTCTGTCTGACAGGTTGGGGTCTGGGCCATGATTCACTGGCTCACTGCTCACAGACAAGGCAGTCCCTGATAGCAGGATCAGGCACAAAAAGCAGACTTCTGGGATCCTGCAGCAAGCAAAAAGTCAGTCGGGGATCGACGAGTGACGAAACGAGCCAGCGTCCAAAACAAAATAATAAAGAACGCCAAGCAAAAAACGAGCAAGTCAAAGGCGGGGGATTGTCGCTGTCTGGAGTAGATTTGCATAACGAAAGCAATCTTGTCCGGGTTTGGAAACAGGATTCTGGGCAGAAATGCAGCAAACATCCAGATTGATTTTCGCAAGGTGAGCCCGGCCGGGTCAAGAGGCCGGATTTGCGATGCCATTGCAAAAATCAACATAGATCTCGCATTATTGACGATGATGAGAGACAGAGATAGCATACATGACGAACATTTTTCGAAGATTGGGAACCTGAACGAGTTAGACCATTTGGTTCATTCGGTGATGCGCTCCGCGGAGAAAGCTGATTGGACGGGGACAAACTTGCTTGCACGACGCCGGCGCCTCCTTACTGCGCATCCCTTGCCAGCATGGCGATGACAGCACATTAGACAGAGAGAAAGAGAGAAAGAGAGAGAGAGAGATCTACTTTGTCAGCTGACAGTAGAGAGGACTCTCGGGTAATAAAACCCGGGCATTCCATTTCGGAAAGACGCATCATCGAAAGCTGACTCCGGATCGCATGTTGTTAGCGAGAGCGAGCGGGCGAATGAGGGAGCGAAGAGGCTTGTCAGCTGCAGATCAGTCCTGCCTTCCCCTTACGACATAGCAACACATCATCAGCAGCAGCAGCATCAGCATCGTCATCCCTTGAAACATAGTCCCCAGATTGTTAACTACATGCAGCCCTTGATAGGTCAGACAATTGACCACAGCCCAGCACTTCGCAGATGTGTATGTATGATAGATCCTCAGCATCGGGCCGAAACCCCTTCATGTCGCACACAGTTGATGGAATAGGGAGGCAAAGTCCACCACCACGTAGCATCTGGTCGCTGACCGACTTAACAGAAATGGCTGACTGGCTCCCAGGTCTTCTTCCTTGCTGTGGCTTAGCCCATTGGACCTCCCTGTGGTGTCAGCCAGATAGATTCGTCGCTCGGAGGAATAGGACTGCATACGCGTAGCCATACGCGTTTGGAACCGGTGCCGGCTCCCAGCCACCATCGGTAAGCATACTCGGATTTGGCCACTGACGTCGGGCGGTGAGCGACTGCCGGATTTCACTTATAGCCTGTGCAGTGTGAGGTATCGGGAATCAGCTACACACGGCCAAGCCAGTCAACGTATACATGTCTCTCCCGTTTCGGCGGTAATATCAAACCATGCACCTCTCCTCGTGGCCATGACTATCGTCGAGGCTTCTATCGACACCCCCGGCGATGACCAAGTACAGTCTACATACCTAGGTAGCCACATATCGACGCTGCTGTCCCTCGATAAGTCGATACCGGCATGCAGGGCATCTCATGTCTGCTCAACAGTGATGGTGAGAGGAATCGCAAGTATGCGCAGCACCAGGTGTGGAGTGGCATTGCTTAGACATCCGCAGGGTGAGTGAGTACGTAGCTTCATACCAATCGCATGCTGGGAAACCAGTGTACCCAGGACGAGTATATGGAGAATCGTGCCCGGTGGACCAGAGCTATACAGGCATTCGAATCCCATCTATATCAGCTAGTGAAATTGACTTTACTCCAGAGGTAGAAAGATTAGAGTTCTCCGGTGGGTTATTGTTCGATAAGTAGACCCTCTGTCTGATACTCCGAGCTCTCACGACATTAGGTAGGAGCAGCGAGGCGGTGGTACCATGGCTAGTCCCAGGGAAGTAATAACAACCAGTATTGCCCGGCATTTAACACACAGTCAAGCATGCTCGTGATGCCGAGTCTACTGTCGAACCCATGCCAGCAAGTGCCGAAGAGCAGGCTGGTTGGTTGGTTGGTTGGCTGAGAAGAGGCTATCAGAAGAGATGAGGACTCCAGCCAGTCGTTGCTGACCCTTGGTACTGATCGACAATGATAGCCTTGCCAGCATACAATCCTCGAGGTTTCTGCCTCTCTGTGGAGTAGCAGACTTTCGTACGCCCAAATTGCTGTTCTCTGAATAAGTCTAGGCACAAACTTCAGACTCGTCCCGGAGGTTGGGCAACGGAAGCAAGGTCCAATTTCGCCAGGAGCACCCCATGCCGGGCGGAACCGCCATGAAACCTAACTGTCGTTCAGTAATATACAAGTTCATTGGCTTCAGATTATTCGATTTTATTGGCACTATTGGCCCGGTATACCCACTGCGCCATTGCCGCCTTTCAATACTATATGGGAACGCAAGAGCAGGGGTTAGGGGGCTCAGCAGGGGGCTGAGCTCCTCCCCTTTCTCGTGTTCTCTATATCGCGGCTAAACAGTGCCGTTTGCAAAGACTTCTCATAGGCTGCATCTCCCAGGGTTCGATTGCTCACGGTGGTACGATAGCCGTCGCTTGTCGTCAGGAACTTTCCAATTATCTTCTTCGACCAATGGGAGGTTCCAACCGCCCAACTGCGTCAATAGCTATATGCACCGCGGTGGAGGGAGAGTGGAATCGTCGGTCCTGGCATAGCGCATGGCACAAGCGGCCGGCCCATTCTATAGATGGAGGGAGAGAGACAGATCTCATGTTACCAGCAGATTACTCAGTGTCTTGGTGCCTGGCTTGCCTTGCCTTGCCAGTTCTCCTCTGGCCTGGCCACCCGGTTCCCGTGGCGCTGCCACGGTTGCAGTCGTCCGGAGGAGATGATGCAACGTCGGCCAAGAGGGGAAGGAGGAACGGCTCGGTATTATGGAGCGAGGTTGCAATGTGCCTATGTGCCTTTGCCCGCTTCGGGACAATACGAGTTTCCGGGGTAGCAAGCCGACCGTGAGGTAACGATCCGTCCCGGAGGATAGGTAACAAAGGGAACATATGTCCATGACTGTGATAGCCTGTGTTCAGTGATACCAGGCCGCCCGGGGAGGGAACTGGCGGCTACGTCCATTGCCCAACCAGCTGAGCCGGGCCAATCAACCCAGATGAGGCAGGGAAGAGGGCAAAAGAGTCGCCCCTATTCGAATGTGCTATATGTTGATTATCCTCTAACTTCCAGAAAAACTCTTGCTTGACGGACACTCTTCGGTATCGCTCAGTCGAGACTGCATAAGCACCGCACTATCTTCTAATAAAGCAAGGCCAACGCTATCTGTGAAACGTAGGCGCCTAAAGAATGATCTGATACCCTAATTGCTCATACCAAGCAGTTTTATCGTCTATACGAGCTCATCTTCTCCTTCTCTGCTTGGTGTCGAGAAGCGGATGCCGATACGTTGTTTAAGTGCCAGGAAATTCAGGGGTAATCTTCACTTCAAGACAGGCACGCGCGCCGTGTGCATTGCATTGTCAAATCGAAAGGCACGATCAAGTCGTAGTAGTAAAGAAAAATTTAGATAGTAGCCAGTCTGTTATTTGCAACGTTGACTCTATTCTACTAAAACCAAATGGTGACATGTTCAAGCTTATCCTCCCCTCTCCCTTTCCCCTCAAGTATCACCACCCACGCGTGTCAGTGAGCGGCACGTTATCCTCCAACAACTCATCGGGCTCCAGCTCAGGCACATGCACAATGGAACCGCCGCCCACCATGCCTACGCGCATCTTGCGCGCCGCGCGATCCATCTGGCCCTGGGCATCGGCCTCCTTGAGCAGCGCGCGGTTCTCCTCGCCATCGAGGCCGTAGACCAGCGTAGCCAGCGCGCTGTCCTTCCAGGCCGCGACGCCGAGCCGCTTGGTCTCCCGGATGGTGAAGCACACGTGCAAGACGCCCGTCGCCTCGAGCAGCAGCGGCAGCACCAGGAACGGCCACCGCACGCCGTAGTGGATGGCCCACCGCTTCATCGTCCCGACGTGCGGCGGGTTGGTGTCGCGGCCCGTGTCGGAGGTGAGCGCGGCGTCGCGCATCCAGATGCTAAGGCTGTCTGCGACTGCCGCAAAGACCGACGACACGCCGTCCAGGTTGTTGCCGCTGCCGTTGTTACTACTGCTGCTGCTACTGTTGAACAGGACTTCGGCAATGCCGACGGACGAGTTCAGCGCTATTGCTGGGTAGATCATCTTACTGCTGCCGAAGGTGTGCTCGAACCAGTCTACCATGGACAAAACGGCGGCCTGTGAGACGTTGAACTTGAGGCCCTCCCTTGGTAGCCCGTACTTCTTGCTACCCTCTGCCGCCGGGATGGCGACTTGGAAGTCGTCGCGCTCGAAGGGGTTTCGTTCGGAGAACCGCGAGTCGCCAGTCCTCTGGTCGCCCGGGCAATGGAGGGGTCTGTACGAGTCCGGCACGGGCTGGGACCAGGAGTCGAGCACTTGCTCTACGACCTGCCCGTTTTCGTATCTGGACGAGGACAACTTGGCGCAGAAGGACAGCTGGCACTCGAAGGCCGTCGGCTGCGACCTCTGCCACTCCTCTTGGCCCTGGGTGTACGGATCCGAAGCCCGCAGGCCCTGGAACAAGGCGAAAGTGGCGGTGGTCGACGTATCGGCCACGCTGAAAGATCTAGAGATGTTCTTCGTGGACCTCGTCGTCAGGTATGTAACCGTGTTGTTCAGCATGCAGATGTCGTAGCTTGCGTTGTTCCGGATGCCATCATGGTTGGCCATGCCGATTATTCCCGCGCTGAAAGCAGTATAATTGTAGAGACTTATCGTGAAATAATTGGCACTAGAGCACATATTATCAAAGTAGGACCCGTTCTCCTTATCCATCGCCATATACTCAAACCTTTGGCTTCCAATGTGCTTGGAGATGTCAGCGCACTTGCTGCATATGCCCAAGGAAGCGAAATTGTCAAAGTGCAATTGCCTGTCGGGCAGTTGACCGTCGCGTTGAGCTTCTGTTTCTCCAAGACGCTTTGGAAGCCGTTGTATACGGCGGCCGTCATGCCAAAGTCGGGCTGAGACCGTGGTGGATCGGGAACACCGCAATTAAACGTCTCCGTGCCATTTTCGATCGAGACATAACCTCCACCTCCCGCGCCATCAAAGCTCACTCGACCAGAGTCCAGTCTCAGGCATCGACCAGTCGCGGCCTGAGCACCCGAGTGGTCGACGTCGAGAACACCGTATTGCGTGATGATGGTCTGCATGAATGGTTCGTAGGCGAGGAGGGTGATAATGATGAGCGCGCCCAAGGCGCTCCAGTGGCTATGAGTTCGTGTCAGATTTCGAACGTACGACCAAAGCCAAGTGATACAAGGTGTATCTGTGTAAAAGAAAAAGAGGGGAGGTTGCGCACCGCACCCATATAGTCCCAAGCAACCTGACACTTCCCCAAGGCCCCTTGCTAGCCTCCTCAAAGCGCTCGAAGATAAGAAGATGATCCCGACCACGACGATACCAGTTCCACTTCGCTTGAGCAACACAAGAGCTGACGGCGAAAGCTAGTGACGCCTTGGAGATGGCGGCCAGGATGGAAACGACAGTGTTAGGCCCCAGGAAGAAGCCGCCCCAGCTTTCAAGGCTATTGCCGCTGAGCCGGTAAAGGGTCACAGCCGTAGCGACGAGCGAAAGAACGCTCAGGAGCAGGAGTAGAAGCTCCCATTTCCAATCAGCCCAAAGGCCGGTGGCCCGTCGCTGTCGCCGATGGGGATGGTCGATATCGGCTCCTTTTTGGATCGATGATGGGTCATGAGAATAGGCGGGGGTACGTCAAAGGAAAAAACGGGCTCGGACCGCTCGCTGACAGTCCCGGATAGCGCTGTGTCGCCACCACTCGACGACGGGTGGAGGCGGTTGAGGTGGTGATAGCTCATGTCTGCTTGTATAGTGTGATCCATCGGGGATGGGGTGAAGGTGAAGGGAGAAGGGAAGTTTTGAGGGCCATCAGTCCAACAGCCGAGAGTCCAGTAATTGGACTTTATCTGCTGCCCAACCGACCATCATCAGTATATATAGATAGCATTGGTCTGGTTACAGACTTACTTACACAGCAGACGCCAAAAATAAGCCAAAGGGGACAAACAATTGCCAAGGGGCGCCCTGGTTGGTAGATCCAACTGCACATCGCATCTCAGCCCCAATCCGGGCGCTTTTTTTTTTCTTTTTTTCTCTTAAAATCAAGCTGACAGGGTAGCACACCTCGAGGCCTCGCAGTCTTGTTCATGATTCTCGTTGTATTTGTCCTCTAATATTAGAGGAATTCGCATAAATGCGTCGCAGCTTGGGAAATATGCTATCTAGGTATCTATCTACTATGAGCGAAGTGGTCGTTCACTACTTTTCCACTGTCACGCTCGATCAGGCATTATTCATCGTTTTGCCTGCCCAAAGATTTTCTTCCATGTTCGTCGTCATCGCTATCTCTTTCCTCATGAGAGCCAGCTCCAAAAACTGGGTCTTAACCGACGTCTCTTCCCCCCTTTTTTTTCTTCACATGGAATCGCTTGATATTCCTCCTTCAATGAGCACCCCGGTACTCAACATGTCCGATTAAGTGAGCAGTGCAGTCGTGAGCAAATAAAATTGCTGAGAGTGAAATGTCATGGCCCAACACTCCTCTGCAGATAACTGTCGAGGTCCAGAGAATTCCGATAACGCCCCGGGAAAGGACTTTATAAACGAGTTATTTTCCATCTGGAAAAGGGGCTGTGGCCACCGTCAGAATGTGCACAGACAGACAAACTCGATTCTGGCGCAAGGCGCGCAAAAGAGCCAACGCGCAATGGCAGTCGGTTCAATGTCACAGGTTGTGGCATGCTGTGGCTGTCAAGGGTGAGCCCATCGGCTCAGTAAGAAACCACCGCGGCCAATTTGTTCTATATGGCAAAGTTGGTCCGGAGGGTCTGCTGATCCTCGGGCTGCATCTGGTTTACGAACGTGTCGAATTGAGGTATTAGTTGACGGTAGAGACCGATCACCTATTGTTAGATTAGTACACCTGTAATTGCAATAAAAGCTGGAAGTGCTGTACGTACCTTCTGGAAATCTTCGCTCAGCCCGCTCTTCGTGTCACTGCGCAGCTTGATTTCTCTATAGCGGGCGATGGACGTGAAGAAGTGGAGCAGAGACTTCTCCATTGCCATCGGATTCTGTTCTACAATGACGCAGAAACCCCTGAAAGCTGTGGCTTTCTCGTCCGAAGGATCCACCTCGTCCATCGAGGTCAAGAACTCCTCTGCAAAAGATCCAAGCTGGGGTGCCAGTTGCGCGCTGTTACCAAGGCCAAGACGTCCCAAGGCAATCGCCGCATTCTCGATGACACTCTTAGGGATACCGGGATTTGTCATGGTCTCAAGGAAGCGCTGGAACAACTCAGGCACGTAAGGCGCCATGCCTTCTCGGTGTTGAATAGCAATTTCACCCGCCGACCAACAGGCATTGTTAACAACGCTGAAGCCACTGTCGATCTCTTCGTCTAGAATACTGTCGAGATCCAGCTGCTTCAGCAATATCGGGAAGATGTTGCCAAGAGAACTCTGAAGCTCTCCAAAAACGTACTTGGCGCAGTCTCCCAGCAAAGCGTAGGCGGACTGCCTCACCTCATCCTGAGGATCTTCTAAGCAGAAGGTCAACAACTCGAAGAAGGGCAGCTGTGACTCTTTGACCAGCTGAGCGGACTTCTGCTTATCAAGGGCTTGAATAATCGCACTAAGAAGATCAAGACTAGTGACCAAGAAGTCCTTGTCGGGAGCATCCAGAGCTGGGTTGTTTGCCAGTTGCATGGAAGCCTCAAGATTCTGGTGAATGATGTTGACGCATCTGCCGAAAATCGGCTGGGCATAAGGAGTAAACGAGTCATTCAATGCCATGGCCACATACGACAAGCATTCCAGCAACGGGAAGAGTTCTCTGGAATCATCTGCAACCTTTTGCCAGCGGTCAATCAGGGCCGGCATAAGTTGGTTGACAAGGTCGGGACGAGCCAATGCGGGCCCTATAGCCTCAGCCAGCGTTTGCACACAATCATACAGAATGTAGATGTTTCTGTCCTTGTATTTGCCGAAACAGGCCACAAATTGCTGAATGATCGGCAAGCTGTAGGGCTCGAGGCTCTTGCCGGCCTTCTCTTCGAGGTTCGCAAAGGCCGATGCGCCGGCTTCCTGAACCTTTTTGTTCTTGTCCAGCATCTTCATAAGAATACCTTCCATCATGGGCTCAAAGAAGGCCTGCTTCTGGCTGGGGTCTGACAGTTGGGCAGCCCAGGCGGAATACCGCCCAAGTGTCCAGCAAGTGATTTGCCGAACAACGGGCTCAGGGTCATTAAGCAGAGAGATCAAGTAAGGGACCAGCTCAGGCAGATGCGGTGTGACCACATCAATGCATCCATCAGCTACAGCACCAAGGGCGAGCACGGCGGCTTCGCGGTGGGGCCAATCCTCGTGCTTGAGGTGCTTTGTCAGGTAGGGAAGGATTGATTCGAAAACTGGGGCGCGGAAGTCTCGGGCAAAGACGTCCAAAGCGGCGGCTGAGCACTTTCGCAATGTCCATCGTTCGTCGGGGTTTGCGTCATCGCCGTCGTCGATATCCTCCAGTTCACCCTCCTCGAGATCGTCGTCCATGCTCGCAAGCTTCTCGTAGGCATTTCCATTCTGGGCAGCATCCACCGACTCGCCATTCGCTAGCCGTGCAGCGTTCTTCTTTGCGAATTGCGGTTTGATATCTTCCGCACGGTCCTCCTCATCCTCGTCATCTGATGCACCACCAAGCATTGCGATATCTTCCGGGCTGTACACCATGCACTGCAGCAAGACCGGAATGATCTTGGCGATGTAAGGCGTTAGCGACTGCCACAAATGCTCGTGCTCCCCAACGGCCAACCAGAATTCGGCAGCGTCGCAAGCCAGGTCTTCGTCTGAGCTTTGCTGTTGCGTAATGATGTAGTCGACCAAGCCAGAGAGATGAGGCTGCAGCTTGTCCGGCCGAGTCTCAACGAGCTGGACAAAAGCTCGGCACACTTGCCGACGGACGTCGGTGTTGCTGTCACCGGCGAGAGTGAACAGGTGTTGCAGCAAATCGTCGATAGAGTTGAGCATAGCCTGCGATTTCCTCGGGGTAAAGACATTGATGGCCGTCAGCGCCTGGGCGCGAACCTTGGGAAGGGGGCTCTTGGTTGCTTGAATAAGTTTCGGCAGAATGAAATTCAGCGGGCGCTGGCCGTTGAGTTCTCGCTCCAGCATTTTGGTATTGTCTTCACAGATCTTGGCCATGGTCAGCATTGCGCCCTCTTGCGCCTCGGTCGAATACTGGTTGGTCTCGTTTCCAATCATCTCAAGCAGCTTAGGTAACAGCTCTGGCCAGCTCAGGAGGCCACCCCGACGTATCAATTCGGTTGCTATGTTTCCGGCGTAGTTGCGCATTTGCGAATTTGGATCCTCCAGGATCATGGTGATTCCTCGTTTAATGGGGGTCAAGTTTGACTCGGGGATTTGCTTGAAGCCCATCTTGACGTTGTTCTTCAACATGATAGCTGCAGAAGAGCGGATCAAGTGCAGATCCTCGACGGTACATTGGAGGCCAGCGGGGGGCGTTGTGCTCGAGAACAGGTAGATAAGATAATTGTTGATGTCGGGCGAGGCCTTGGCTTGCGACAGCATCTGATTGGGGGCTTGAGTTAGTATAGGAATATATATGTATGTACAGACAGCCACAATCCTTTGTCCCTTGTTTTTGCGATCATGTTCATGCCTGGTGAGGAAGATAGAGACTCACCAATTCGGCCTGCTTCTGCGCAGCCTTATCGAAGCCGCTCAGGGAGTCCTTGAGGCATGCCGCAAGCTGGCTCAAGGACTCGGGGGAGGGTTGCCATTCCGATGCCATGTTGTTGCGCGGTGGTGGTGGCGGGGCGGGACAAAGTGGGCAGTGGAAGAGGATGCGATCAGCCCTGTATCAGTGGGAAAGGGCTAATTGCTTGTGATTAGTAGACCGCAGCCCACCGGGGCGTAGTTGCGACTCTTGGTCGATCGTGGGACAAGTTCAAAGAGAGAGCCTTGAAGTCGGGTTGAGAGAGTGTGAGAGAAGGAGAGGGGCAGAGATGTCAAGCACTGCTAGCCGCAACCTAAAAAAGACGTGAGTGAGGGTTCCAGGATGAGATGAGATCAATTCGCTTTGCTCCACTAGTAGCAGGTTGGCAGAATTGAGGGCCCCGAAGGAGTTGGTCCCAGTGTGTAAGGCAAAGCAAGTAGTGTACATACCTTCAATGTTGTTGTGTGTATATCAATGGTCCAGACCGGTTTGCGGGAGCCGATGACAGCTCGGCCTCAAAGGCGTTGAAGAATTGTAAGTCAAAACAAAAATAGGGGAATAATCGGCTAGGTGAAGGAAGTAGGGATTCATTCACATTTGGTGAGGTGATGGGGGGTGTTGCTTGCTAGGTGTTGCTTTCTTGGCCAGCTTCGCTTCAACCAGAGCGACGCAACGCAACGCAACGGCCCTCTTCTTTTTTTTCTTTGCTGGTTGGACGTTGCAGGCGGCCCTCTTACAGTGGGGCAATGGGTTTTTGCGCGGGAAGTGCCAAAAGTGGACGACAGGAGTCCACAGGGAACTTGAGAGAGAGGCAGCTCGTTCAGAGGCGAGAGGAGGGGGGAGAGAGTAGGTGAAGGAGGAAGGGCCCACAGCTGGTGGGATGTGGTGCAGGTGGGATCTGACTCCTGATAACCTAGTGGATAAGGGAAAAGGCTACGGTTAGGTGGCAGATAATCCAGTTAGCTCCTCCATCTCAACTCACAATATGTACGTCCTCGACACCCATTCGGCCATTCATTGCAAGTGTGCATGTATGTGCCGTGCAAATGTATTGGTCTACCGGTATTCATTGTTGTGAATGAAAACCAAGGAAAGGCTCTTGGAGGGTTTGCCTTGTTTTGTGTTTTCTGCTTCTCTGCCCCCTTTTCCCACCCTGGAGTTGTCTTATGAATCAATCACACAGCAGTACAGAGAGCCAAAAGGTTTCTTGTTCCAGGGCATCCATCCTCTTTTCACCACACCTGATGGGCTGATGGCAAGCATGAAATGGCACATGACAATCCCATAGCACACGCATACTACTTACGTACATGCACACACACACACACACACACACACTCCTTTCACCTTTCTTGGTGATCGATGGACTTCACACAAGTGGGTATGTATATAGCTTTGAAGCTTGGTTCCGTGGTAGGTTCTGTGGTAGGGCCAAGAAGGTAAAAATGGCATGTACCTACCTTCTTCCTACATCATCATCGGTTCATAACCCACCGCTAACCTTATCAGGGGGTCGTCGCTATTCCATTTGTGCACCCCTAAACCCCCAATCACCAGCTGCACAAGAAACATTGACGACAGTTTGTGTGGTTGTACCGCTTTTCCTGCTGTGTGCACTTGCCGGCGGCTTTGAGACCCAACCCGATTGATAGAAAGCTCTCTCCTATCATCACATCCATCACCCTTTAATTCTTGCGCACCCCTTCACGGTAATACCACAGCATGATGTGCCGAGATATAAAGGAAAATAGGTACAGACCGTTTTGGCAGTTGACACTCATGAAACACTCATCAAATGCCGGATGGCCCTTCTTTTCTCGGTCGTTTGAAAACTGTCAAGACGGTAAAAAGATCAAGTACTGTCTGTGAAGGTGTTGAGTCAGGTTCTGCATACTTGGGACTCATGGCAGCCCAATCACTTGGGTTCATTTACTCTGCAGGGGGATCATCGGCAGCGTCAAGGTATATGGTACAGTAAGTGCAGTGAATCAAACCAGGGGTTTCTGATGACTAGTAGTTCGTAGCAAGTAGGGGGATGTCATTCATCCTCGGAATCTGCATCACGTATCGCATCTGCCTGCCATGTTCCACCCAGCAAACAACAATTGCGCCTCACCCCCAAGATAAGGCAGCGTGGTATGATGTAAAATGGACTGTTTGCTTCTGTTTGGACAATTTAGGCTAAGTAGCTTGCGACAGTGCCGGTGCTGGGGCCTGCCATTTTCATGATCATGGTATGTTGCTGGTATAACATCACATAATAACCCCCGGAACACTGGCTGCAAGCTAATAAGTTTAGAAGCCTCGTCTCAGAGGCATTCTTGATATCTATATCTATGTATCTATCTATATAGATACATGTATATAGATTGATATATACAGCTATACATATATGCCATAACACCGGTGTCGGCCCCGTAAACTTTTCCTATGACTGCAGGTCAGTGGCGGCAAGGGGAGGCAGAACTACGTATGTAGATGATAAGCGGGGTAGCGGGGGTAATTGAGCCAATACGGCCTCTCCAGCGTCACTGCTGCCATCCGGCGTACGGCGTATCGCAGCTGCCCTCGACTGATGACTGATCGACCAGTTGTAATTCCTCAACAAACTTTTCGACCTTGATAACTCCAGCCCTTGATCTCGAGCGTGTCAATTCCTCAACATCACCGGCGTTGATTACTTACGCCCTCGAGCTCGAGCGCCAATTGGTACAATTACGCGCCATATGCTCCATTGGTCTCATCGACCTGGAAACCGCAACGAACGCTACTCACAGATATTTCCAACATGGCTGAGAAAAGGCGGATGCCCCGGCAGCTGGTATGCTCTGGGGCGGCAGGTTCACAGGTTCGAATGCCTCGGGAGACAAGCTTCGGACGCAGTATACTGACCTCACGGTGCGCAGGTGCGATTGATCCTCTCATGCATAAGTACAATGCCTCCATCGGGTACGACAAGGCTCTTTACAAAGAAGATATCCTTGGATCGATTGCTTTTGCCAGGGCCAACTCAAAGGCTGGCATCATCAGCGAAGATGAATTCCAGGCGATTGAGCGTGGTTTGCTCCAGGTGATGGAAGAATGGAAGCAGGGAACTTTCGCTATCATGCCGAACGACGAAGATGTGAGAAGCCACTCAACTCCACTCAACTTCTCTAGACTAACACAACGGACCAGATTCATACAGCAAATGAACGTCGCTTGGGAGAGGTCATTGGCAAGGACACTGCGGGTAAGCTGCACACAGGTCGCAGCCGCAACGAGCAAGTCGTCTGTGATATGCGCATGTGGTTACGCGATCGGATCCGCGAAATCGACAGCCAACTCGTTGCATTCCTCAAGGTCATTGTCACGCGTGCCGAGTCTGAACTGTAAGCCAGACCCACCTATGGCCAAAAGCGGCCCCCTACTGACTGGCCATTTCAGCGACTACATCATGCCTGGATACACCCATCTCCAGCGTGCTCAGCCAGTTCGGTGGTCTCAATGGCTGATGTCACATGCCGCTGCGTTCAAGCAGGATCTCGAGCGGTTGCGCCAAGTTTTCGAAAGGGTCAATCTGAGTCCACTTGGTTGTGGCGCTTTAGCCGGCAATCCATTCCGAATCGATCGAAACATGATCGCTGAGGAGCTTGGTTTTAGCGGAATAACCATGAACTCCATGAATACTTCGGCCGAGCGCGATTTCCTGATGGAGTTCCTAGTCTGGAACTCGATTTTCACCAACCACGTCAGCAGGTGGGCTGAGGACCTCATCATATACTCGACATCTGAGTTCGGATTCTTGCGGCTGGCCGACGCCTATTCTACGGGTAGCTCTCTAATGCCCAACAAACACAACGGTGACTCTTTAGAGCTCCTACGGGGCAAGTCGGGGCGTGCTTTCGGTCAAATGGCTGGGCTGATGATGGTGAGTTCTTTCATTAATATCTCAGCCAGTTCCCTTCCTTGGCTTTGAGAGTGCTCAGTAGCGTATCGAGAGTAGCTACTAACTGTTGACTTGGCAGACCGTGAAAAGCTTGCCATCTTGCTACAATAAAGATCTCCAGGAAGGGTGGGAGCCTATGCTGGATTCAGTTCAGACTGTGTCGGACAGTCTAGGCATAGCCAATGGGGTCGTTGCTACCTTGACGGTGCGGCCAGAGCGGATGGAGGCTGCTCTGGACAAGACTATGCTGGCCACTGATGTCGCAGAGTGGTTGGTGAGGAAGGGATGTCCGTTCAGAGAGGCTCACCACATCTCTGGGCGCGTCGTTGCACTGTCTGAAAAGCAGGAAATTTCGATGGACAAGCTGACCCTTGAGCAACTGCAAGCCATTGATTCACGGTTCACAGCAGACATTGCGGAGGCATTCGAATACGAAACGAGTGTCGAGGCGAAATCGTCTCAAGGCGGTACCAGTCGATCAAGCGTGCTGGAGCAGATCCAGATCCTCAGGGCTATGTTGGATTAGGGGCTTGATAGCCTAGTGCAGGATGCGGCGGAAGCAAGGGTATCTAGGATGAACATCAGACATGACACACTTCGTGCTATGGGAAGACTTATGATGTTAGAGCGACGCTCTTGAATGAACCAAGAAGTTCTAAAAATAACAAAATATCGCTAGAGAAACTCGAACAGGACAACTGCCGGGCGAGCCGGGCATGGCAGGAGATGTTTTCGATTAGGCGTTTAGTCTTGAAGGCATCTTCCTATGAATAGTTAAGTTCTTGAGAATCGGTAGTCAAGGCGCCGACTTGTTGTCAATAGGAAGAAAATCACAATAGGCATCGCAGTCACAGGCCAGGCACAAGGCATCGCAAGGGGACATGAGAAGGCAGAGAGACCAACTGGCTCTCCGCTTTGCTTATCTGTTCGCGGCGATTTCGGTGCCGCCTTGGCCCCTAGTACACTTGCTAGTCGTAAGGAAATTCTGTAAACAAAGTAGTTTCGATTGCGGGATGAACGCCAATGGCAGAAACAGGCAATTCGGTGGCGATTTGTCCAAGGGAATCTCTATCCACAGCAATGAAACTGCAGACACTTCCTATTCTTTCTCCTATGGGCGTAGACTATTGACATCGCATGCAGGTAAGCTAAGCATGGGCTGATCTCCATGCACCGCCCGTAAAGTTGCTTAAGATACCTTTTGCCGTGGTCCTGTGCGACTCGGCCATCTGAATAGGAGAATAGTTTCCCCAACGATTTCCTCGAAACCAGGGCTGCATGTCGTTCAACCAATGCAGCTTGCCTTCTGAGCCATCCCCCAACACGTGAGCAAGGTCCCTCATGCGCATATCCGGATCTGCTCGGCAGCCTGGGATACGGCGTTAGCACGCCTTTAGGAAGCGCCCTTGTGTCGGAGCAGTATGGCCTCGACCAAAGACCAGCTAGCTGAGTGGGAACCAGTCATCACTTAGGCCTGTAGTGTTGACGTTGATACCATGACTGATCAGCCTGCAGCATCGTATCTTCCCGCTCGAACACTATCCCTTTAGTATCTTATAGTAGATGCTGGCACTTCCATTGACTGTTCAGGCACTGACTGTGCCGTTTGGAGCGTCGCCAGCGGCTGGTGTGAGATGGCGGAGCTTGGTGTTGGCAACCTCGAGGATTTTCTTGAAAGCCTCCATCTCCTCCTCGAACGTGCCGCCAAGCCCGGTGCTGACGAGGCTGACAGAGTTGGATACATAGACATGCATCTGGGTCTTCTTGACCAGTACTTTAGCTAGACGAGTAGTGAAGTCGATAGTGGGTTCCTCATGATAGATGGGGGTGGACAGGGGCATATCCGGGTTGAATCTCTGGTGACATTGTTAGCTTCTTGTCGCAATATGCTGGTTCGGGATTGACTGACGTCTGGCAGAGCATATACCAAAGATCCCATAGGTGCAGGTCCAGCGGGTTCGTCAATGGCCACCGTTGTGAGATACATGAGGATGACCTTGGGCTTGGTGATCAGTCGCATATGGATTCTCGTGTCCATCGACCGGGGAAGAGGGAAAGACAGCTGCTCATCCATGGCTGCACTCTCACGTAGGTAGATTCTCTCAACTTGGAAGAATATTTATTGTTGTGAGGAGGGCCAGTAAGGTTAGCCAAGAGGATTATGGTAGTAGGACTGAGGTAGGCAACATCCATGTAAGTTGAAGTTGAGTATCGATATCAAGATGAGTGGACCGTGCACTCATGGAGATAGAGTCGCGGGCGTTTGGCTGTTCTTCTGATTGACCCCTCTATCGGAGTCTATCCAGCGTCCACTGGTACGATCTATCTACCCCACCACCACCACCCGTAAGTTCAGTGTTATTAGCTAATGCCTTCCAGGTAGAGTACGCCAGACCAGTATCTCACATTTTGGTCCATCTGTTGTAGTCAGCGGGATACCAGCAACCTGTCGATTACATCAATGCTGCTTTGTTGCGAAATATGATGGCCGACGGTCAGACCACCAAAGACGAGGGCGACGACACCCAGTGGAACGGCGTCGAAGACACCGTCGAGGACCCCGAGGAGCTCCGAGTCATTTTCCAGGCCTTGGACTCATTCTCGTAAGTAACGAACACGCTGATTCGAACCGTTTTATCTGTTACCTACCACCTTGACACAAGGTTAGTCACCATGTTATTTGTGGCTTCATCATATCTTGAGAACTCTTTGCCCAAGTCTTTTGTCGTTGGTCTCTGTCTACGACATCGAACCGTTTTGTATTGGAATTGTCCTCGTCTATCTTACTCTTTGCCTTTGTATATTGTTCTTGCCTGATTTGTCTCATATTTATTATATCTCACTCACTCGAGAGATCCGCAACAGCGCTATTCAAATAACTAACCACCCCGTAGCCAGTATGCCAAGACAGCACACCTGAACTGCACTCACCTGCGGCGAAGGGCTTTTTATGCCATGCCGCAAGCGCAATGGCAGATGCTGGCGAAGCCACCGTTCTCCTATTTGGAGACATTGGATCGTACAGATGCCGCCATCGACAGCAATGCAGGCCTGGCCCGTGCCATCGTCCAGTATGGCCTGGCCTCTCTTGGGGTGTACAACCCATCCGCAGGTGACGCAGAGGAGAATCAGATGATGATCCCCAAGGAGTGGGTGGGCGTAGCAAAGTCCAGTAAGTGACGATCACGGTGACGCCTCTTTGGACCACTTGATGCCCTGACCGGGGCTGCATCGTCCCATCATGCACCATGGCGTTTCTCAGGACATCAATTTTAGGCAAGCCGGGTCTCGTTGTACGCTGACCAAGCTGCTTCATTAGATGACATGGACAAGGCCAGAAGTACCATCCGTCAGTTTTACCGTGACTGGTCCGCCGAGGGAGCCGCGGAGCGAAACGTCTGTAACGACCGTGTATTCCGCGCCCTAGATGCCGAGAAGGTGCGACAACCAGACCGTACAGAGCCCTGGAAAGTTCTTGTCCCTGGCGCTGGCCTGGGCCGCCTGGTCTTTGATCTGTGCCACAAGGGCTACCTTAGCGAAGGCAACGAAATATCGTACCACTCACTCCTCGCTTCATCCTATATCCTCAACCACGTGGAACAAGCTGGCCAGCACACCATCCACCCATGGATACACACGTTTTCCAACCACCGCAATCGCGAGCAGCAGTTCCAGAGCTACAAGATCCCGGACATCCAACCTCAGGAGACCTTGAGCCAGGCGCAGGGTATTGGCGCGATGCAGATGTGCGCTGCTGACTTCTTATGTTTATATGGCGATAATGAGCACAAGGACGCTTACGACGCCGTGGCTGCTGTATTTTTTCCTTGACACGGCGCCAAACTTAATCCGGTACCTCGAAGTGATTCGGCATTGCCTGAAACCTGGAGGCGTCCTGATAAACGTTGGCCCCCTTCTATGGCATTGGGAAAACAATGTGGCTTCCAACAGTGGTTACGACGGCGAGGACGATGACAGCAGTGGTCGAGGAATTGCGGAGCCGGGAAGCTTTGAATTCACTGCTGACGAGGTTGTGGCTTTGGTGAAGGAGATGGGATTCACTATTGAAAAATACGAGGACAACATCAGAGCGCCATATGTTCAGGATGAGCAGAGCATGCTTCAGACGGTGTACTCTGCGATCCATTTTGTTGCGCGGAAGATATGATTCAATCTCTATTGGAAGAAGTCAGGTTGATTTCCCAGTAGCCATGTACAAACAGCATCCCTCGCATAACTCTTACTTAATTGGGCGGCAGAGCCACTAGAACAGCAAAAGACTATGGGATAGATGAGATCGGTGACTTCGCATATATACACGGAGCTGGATTCAATTTAGCATTACCTTGCCATGGGAAACGGTCTTCAACAGATGATTGTCGGTTCCCTGACACATTCCATTCGATGGTTATACTATACGTCTTTGTGCACCACATACTTGATGCAAGTGCCTATGCTACCTGTCAAACCGCTTAATTTTCGTAACATAATGCTGATATATAGAACGCCGCCCATTCCACGCTCACAACTTGGCCGAGGGCTCATCGCCCGCTACATCCGATAACTGGCCCCTGGCCCACATTGCGCCGCCGTCGAGCTCGATGGCCGCGCCGTTGACGTGGGCGCCGGCGCGCGAGCTGAGGTAGACGACAATGCCCGCGATGTCCTCGGGCCGGCCGAGCCGCTTCATGGGGTTGCCCTGGGCGTGCTTCTCGACACCGCCCGACATCTCGAGCAGGCCGTTGGCCATCTTGGTCGGGAAAAAGCCGGGGCAGATCGAGTTGACGGTAATGTGCCGGGGACCCAGTTCCACGGCCAAGTTCCGGCCCAGATGGATCACGGCCGCCTTGGACGCGGAGTAGCCGTACGTGCCCTGCTGGCCCAGGGTCCCGATCCCCAGCCCCGCGACCGAAGCCGTAATCAGCACCCGGCTCGGCTCCTCGACCGTCGCCTTCTTTTGTAAAAGGGGCGCGAACAGCCGGATCGTGTTGAAGACGGCCTTGACGTTGAGGTCCATGACCTTGGCAAACGCCGAGTCCGGGTGCGTGTCGAACTTCTCGCCCCACGTCGCGCCCGCGTTGGCGAACAGGACGTCGACGTGCGACGTGTGCTGCTTGACCTGCGACAGCAGCGACTCGATGCCCGCGATCGTCGCGCTGTCGGCGGGGACGCTGATGGCGCGCGCGCCGGGGGCGAGGTGGGGAGCTTGTTGAGCTGCGCGACGGCCTCGTCGCAGGCTTTGGCTTTGCGGGGAGGTGATGAAGACTTTGGCGGCGCCGGCTTGGAGGAAGCTGTTTTGGCGTGGATGTTGTTTTGTCAGCATCTATCTACATGTAGCCTAAGAAAATTGCCCTCCTGGGGCCATTGGAATAAGGGAAGGGACGTACGCTGATGCTGCGTTCAGGCCGAGACCTCTGGATCCTCCCGTTACTACCACCACCTTGCCCTTGAGGGAGAAGAGCGAGGGGAAGTCATGCAGAGCGGTTTCGTCGGCCATCTTGGGGCGGGCTTCAAGCTGTAGGTAGCAAATATCGTTCGAATCGGAGTTGCTGGAATTGGTAGTGAGAGCCGCGTCGCGTCTGATCCCTGGATTGGTACTGTATCTTGGCAGTGTGACAGGTTCGAATTTGAAAGTGTTCAAGATTCCAGAAAAAGGCCCAGGCTGTCAGTAAGCAGGCGTACGGCGTTATATAGGAACGCGCCCCGTGTTCGTTCGGGTATGCTGCTGTTTCGATACAGTAATGCCGTCACCGAGCTTCTCGAACGGAGCTAGTTGCGGGGAGATGCCGAGGTTGAACAGGGGTCATTGGAGCTACCCCAGATTTCGATCGGCCAGGGGTAAAGGTAAAGAGGCTTGAAGCTCTAGCAATACTAGTACATCGCATCCCAATTGCTCACATACCTAACTGCCTGGTCGCACTTCAGGTCTTGTACGTGGCCTGTGGTCTAGGCCTCTCTGGTCGCCAGGCACAACGGCTCAAGCGAAGCCGGTCACAAGGTCAAGGTGGTGCCATCACCCCATTATATAAAGTACAGCCAAGACAAGATCTAACAAGATCTTGACCTTACTAAGATGGGGTTTCGTGTTGGTTGCTCTTTATTTATTCAATAATTCCGGTTTTCGCTGTTGGCGGAAAACCTGTTCCTGTCGTCTCCTCATCAAATAGTCATCTACCTTAAGTACATGACTTAAAATCTATCAAACGCTCAGCGCCCTTCCCAAGAAGAGCACCGTATTTCAATAATCCAACTGCTGACACAACGAAGCCCAGCCACCCTCTCTCTCTCTAAGGCTAGTTGGAAACGACTCTGGGCAGCTTACGTTCGCCCGACGATACCTGACGGACGTCTTCAAAGAAGCCGCCCGCGCTGACGTTGCGTTTCTTCGTCAGATGCAGCGATACCTTCTTCAGCTGGCTGCGTGCCTTCGTACCGCCTGATAAATCGTCGCCCGGTTCTAATGATGACGGCTCGGCCTCTACTGGTGTCTCGTTTTCGGCACTGGTACTCTATTCCAAGTGCCGGCTGGGACTACGCGAAAGTCCCCGCTTTGGAGTATCTCGAAGTAAGCTTCTGCTCGTCGCATCATCGTAGCCTAGAACGTGCATGAGATAGTATAGCCTGCAGATATTGTTAGTCCCATCATAATGTCATACGCGGGGATCGCGACTTACTTCTCTTCTCTCGCCTCCTTCTCCCGCAAGTCTTCGAAGCGCTGCTGGCAGTCTGCCCAAGTCATGGCGCGATGCTTGGGCGATATTTTCTTGATCGTATAGTTGAAACGGCCGGTCACAGGTCGATGGTCGGAGACCCGAACCTCGTGCCGTCGATAATCAAGCTGTTGGATCCTGCCGCAGCCTCGGTGAAGGAGGCGGTCACACCAGGCCGGAGAACGCTTCTTCTCGCTGGTGTCGTAATTGTCCGTACCTACGTCGTACTTGTAGGTGGGGGCGAACTGTATAGGCATTTCATCAAAGGCACGGAGCCTGAAGGCCGGGTTGCGACGCCGTGCTACGAGCAGCTGATCGCGGTCCAAGAGTTTGGTCAGGTTGTTGCTCTTAACAGCAGCCACAACCGTGTCTCGAGACATGGTGTCAATACGGTAGTTGAGATCGCCGTTCAGGAGGACGAGCTCGTGATCAAGGACCATGGTCCCGTCTCCACCGCCCATGTAGCTGTCGATGCGCACACTCGGGTCGCGCTCGGGAGGGAGGGTCGCGCTATCAACAATGGCCGATATATCCGCGTGTCGAGCATTTGCTTGAGATTGTCCGGCTGCAAGATGGCAGTTGATAAAGCACATGGATGTGTCTTCGACCATGAAGCGAACAATAATAGCACCCTTGTTTCCGTGTAGTCCTCCCATACCACGCTTGATGTCAGCGCTTTGGAGGTTGGTAATACGATCTCGTATGGTCGATCGCACAAATATGCAAGTAAATAATCCCACCAGGGTTGAGGTGTGTAGAAGATGATAAAGACAATCCGGGGGCATATAGTCGTCCAAACTCCTGATGAGGAAGTCCCGCCAATCTCTGTATTGGTGGCTCATCCGCTCTTGGTCCGTGACGGCGTCCTTCTTCTTCGACTTGAACAGCCGCTTTGCGGTTGCCGTCTTGTCCTCGAGATCGACCAATTCTTGAAATCCAAAAACGAGTATATCTGGACAATCGCTCGACTCTAGCAGGTTCCTGATGAACATGGAATCTTGCTCTGAATATCGGAGACTGGTGGGTGTCGAAGCCCCGGCATTCCACGTCATGGCCAAGGTTCTTATGTTCTGGAACTCGCAATACTGGCTATCAAGCGCCTTCATCTCTGTCTCTAGGAAGTCTTCTTGAAGTAAACCGTCCCAAACCCGGATCATGTTGTCTGCACCCAAAGATAGGACTTGCAAGCGGTCAAGCCTGTAGAAGCTTGATTGGTCTGCGTGAAGCTTGATAACCGGATTGCCGTGACCGAGCCACTCTTTTTTGACCACCCATGGGGTTGACTCGATATCGTAGGCGCAGATCTTGCCAGTATTGTAACCCGCCCACAGTTGGCTGCCTACCCCAGCGAGGGCATTGATTTTCCACGTGCTGATGTTTAAAACACCGAGGCACGAGAAGTCCTTCTGTGACCAGATGCTGACTTTGCCATCGCTATGGCCGAAATAGGCCTTGCCAGGCTGGGTTTTGATGGTAGCCCCTGAGCTTACTTCACCAGCACCTTCGGCGATCATCGGCCGCACCAGCACCTGAACCTGACTCCTACCATCGAGTGTAGGGGCAAAGACGCGAACCTCTCTGCCAGTAGCATGCCATAGCTCGTCGCCTACGATCATGGAAAAGGTGTGCCCTTTCGGCAGTCTAAAGGTTTGGTTCGGTGGATTGTGAAGATTCGGCAAGCCGTCACTATCAGGGCCCCAGACATGCAGTGTACCGGTTTCGTCCAAGGTCCACATCTGATTGAAGTACCGGTAGATCCTGATAATCTCGCACCTACCATGGGCGGTAGACTTGGAGCCAACGATTGCCGAAGTTGCTACATCAGCCTCCATGAGCTCGCCGACGTTGTTTCCTATCCATACCCTAGAGCCTTCGTTGTCCACATGAAGTCCGCATTTGAAGGCTACCGCCGTGGCCTTGACACCTTCTCCATGAGCAAAGCTCATCAGCAATTCGCCATCCAAGAGACTCCACACTCTTGTGAGCTGTCCACTCGTACAGACATATTGTCCACATACGTCGAACATCCGAGAGTCGTATTTAGTGTAGACCTCGTGGACGCCCTTCTTCGTAAACGGTGGCCGCCGGTTAACGTTCGACGAATCGGGATACGACGTAGTGATCTGGGTTGAGGGGCCCGTGGCTGCAGCATTATGCGATTCGGCGGCGGGGCGACTTCTGTTAGCGACGGTGTTCATCCTCCGAGGCATCTCGCGGAATTCTGCAGGCGTTCTATCAGATGTCCGATCCACTGTCATCGACCTTCCATGGGAACGCGTTGGCGGCGGTGCAAACTGGGCCGTTGGGTTTGACGACACGCGCTTTCCCTGCGCAGAGGCTGTAGCGCCCTCTGAAGTCGTTGTCGTCGGTGGGATAACCATGCGAGGCGGTCGCGGGGGCGGCTTCATGGAGTTCGTCGCTGGTATGCGAGGATGCTGCGGGTCTATCGTGGTTTGTGGTCGTGTTGGAAGCGCGGGTGGAAGAGGATCTGACGTAGATTTGCCTGGCCCGCCGACTTCTTGTATGGCTCGCTTGGCAACGAGTGATGGATGGAGTGGCGGCGGATCGAAGTGCATCGGCAGCGTATTCGTCCTGGCAAGTGCGCCTGGCTTAAGACCCGTTGGTCGACCTGGTGGCCGTGTGGGAAGCTCTGGTGGTTGGTCACGCTCAGGGCTGCTTGGTGGGCTGTTGAACGGCGACTTTTCCGCAGCTATGTTGGGGAATCCAGCCGATCTCTGCCCGTTCTCCAGGTGCTGTGACAACCGGTTACTGGGTTTCTCGGCGCGGTTGATCGGCGGAGGAACGGGGGGCGTCGGTTTCGGCTCGCGCTCCTTCCTAAGCTCGACAGAGCGCCGTGGTGGAGGAGGTGATGGAGGCTGAGAGGATGGAGCTATTCGCGGGGAGAGGCGAGGTTCAAGACCAGGAGTATGAGGCCGGCTAGGGATTTTGAAAGATCGGGGACTGGGGACAGTCGGCGTTGCAGGAGACTTGACAGGGTCCAAGGAAAGCTGGTTATTCCCTTCGGCGGCAGCTCCTGGACTGAAAACCCTTCCCTTAGGGGGTGACTGCGGAGGATCTATCAAGACGGAGGGTGGCGGCTTGATTGGCCTCGGGCTCAAGGGAGGTGGGTTCCCCAGACGTCCATATTCTGCTTCACCTCCCGCTCTCGGTAGCTGTAGGCCGGCGGGTTTCGTTGGTGGTTTAGGTTCGTCTTGCGCAGCGGGCGTGTTCCGGACTGGTCTAGTGTCGGGCACCGGAGGAGGCTTCGGGGAGGGCGTTGGATCTTGAGGCGGAGGAGTCGCGGCGGTGGCGGTAACAGGAGCGGGAGCTGAAGCTGCAGCCTCCTGAGACTTGTTCATGTTCTCCCATTTCGCCCGTAGCGAGGAAACGGGCTTCAGGGACGAGTCGTCAGGCCCGTCGCCGGCCTGAGACTCCATGGTAGCGAGTGGGATATATTGCGTTGGGCGCTGTATCGATCCGCGGGGCATCTCGTGCCCACGGCTGCTGGACATCCACCCCCTACTCTGGAGGGCCTTCAGTTCATCTGCGCAAAGAAGAGCGAGCGGCCACACAAATACGATAAACGAGTGTCGGGTATAAGTGAACACGTCGCGAGAATAAGATGCAATGCAATGCTGCTAATGTTTAGTGGGATTTCGCGAGGGGAGTCAGCTCTTTTAGGAGGCTGAGCCAGGAAATAGTAGGTTGTCGTAATAATACCCAACAAGGCGCAAAGGCAGCGGGGCAGCGGCGTTAGCGGTCTCCTTAGCATGCACTTGTATTTCGTCGGATCCGCTCAGTGCGGTGGCCAGGCAGGGCGGCAGGGAGGCAGGGAGCATTAGTGTTGGTGTTGGTGTTTTGCCCAGGTACCTGTTTAGTCGATTCTCTTCCTTTGTTGCTATGAACAATCCATGAAATAGGGTACCAAGATGGGAAGCTGGAGTCGTCGCCGTATGGGTCTTTTGGCCATGTGCGTTACGCGGCCACCGAGCCTCCAGGAGATAGGCAGAGAGGGTAGCAAAGTCAATTGAGGGTCACCAGGCAGGCTGGAGGTCTGCTCCGGGTACAAATAGGCAATTCATACTCACGTGGGATCTGATTGTTCATCAATGTTTTAATATGTGCATGCAGCCAGTGCCAGTGTCGAGTCGAGCCCTGGTCTGCGTTGAATGTTGATCATGCCTTAGGCGTGCTTGGCATGCCAAACACGCTGGGCGCGAGTTGCTTTTTTCTTCTGCAACTAGATGCAACGTCAGAACCCCGTTGAAAGGCTGTTTGACTTCATGCATTATTGCGCATTCCGGCCCTCCCCTCCATCTTGGCCAGAAACCCCATGAGTAGTAGCTGCACTCTAACATCCTCGTATTCCCCGACAAAGGACCTGGGCACTGCCAATCGGATTTATAGCATATTGAACTTTGAAGGGATTGATCAGCTCTGAAGTCAAGTCACTAAAGACTCACAAAAGCAATTAGGAGGCACACACCAAAAAGGTGACACGGACAACATCATAGACAGGCAGGGAGATCTACGCATGTGTGTAACCCCTTAATGGCTGGAAATCAAGTCTATGTACTGCCTGCATCGATACAGCACACCCACCACTATTCATTCGGCTACACTCAATCGCCGCATTCACTTGCACAGCAGCATACTTGTGGGGATTCCAAAATGGCATTTACTCGTCCGCCCTTGCGTACAAACACATGCCCAATCCTGTTGCCAGGTGAACAGCTACAGTATAGGAGGCTTCAAGGAGGCATGAGTTGTTATTGTGCCAATTTCAGCCGGTAGATGGATTCCGTGCTGTACATCACTCCGGAGCTATAGTGTTCTGACGTAGGCCACACAAACCACGCTACCAGTAACTCTTAAGCGGCATGGGACATTACAGCACGTGGCAAGCTGGACCTTGGCGGTGCCTCTGATGCCTTGGGCAACTTGACGTGAAGGCTTGCAGTCGGTCGGGCAGTGCTTTGGTGGTTGGGATTGGATGTAAAACCCTCCGTGTCGGCCGCCGGCACTCCATGAGACTCAGAAAGGGCGGGCCGCTAGCGTTCAGACAGAAGTGCAACGCGGTGCAGCGGCGGCTTTCGGGGTGCAGGGGTCAACTGGACATCGTACGACTTTTTGATGTAAGTGCATTTGGTAGGTCAAACTTATTAGTACCTTTTGCCGATTCGACAGCAGAACTTGGGCTTTTAATCACTTATTATTTCTCATCGACTGCAAACCCAATTACCAGGCCTCGTGCGCACCCGATCCGAATAGCATCATCCTGAAACCTACTCCCGCCTATCTTCATAATGAACAACGTAAGTCAGCCCTTTGAATGTCAACACCGTTGGGCAGGTTGGAGCTAACGCAGTTGCAGGTCCGGTCTTTCTGGTCCGTTGCCCCGTCACACTTTGAATGCGCCCCTCGTTTCCTTGTCCCAATGTCCTAACTTTCTAATCTACAGGCTCGGCTGGGGCTCGCTCTGTGCTGGTAAGGAATCATATCAAATCGCATCGCATTACCCGGGCTAATTGATCCGCGCAGCCGGAGGAGGCGCTTACTACTTTGCGAAGAGAGATATCAATGCCAACAGAGCTGCCAAGATTGAGGAGCAGCGCCGGAAGAAGCAGATGATCGAGTCGATGGAGTACTCCCAGAACGTTCCCCAGCACCCGATCTCCTCGTCCACAATGGGCGCCAGTTCATCGACCTCGCCACGAACCGATCCGACCGGCTCTCCAAGCCAAGAAGCCAGTGACGATCCTGCCCCGACGAGGCACGCCCCTACTACAGAAGGCCAGCGAGTTCTGGAGAAGAGCAAATACGAGAGTACTGTGCCCTTCAAGAGTCCAAAGGGCGACAGGTTTTCGTAACGAAGTGTAGGAATTGAGAGCCAGAGACTTTGAGGGATCACCTCCCAGGCATTTCTATTTCGGCTCTCTGGGAACCGGCTACTAATACTCGCCATATCCAATGGCAACTGTACTATACCGAACACACGGACTCTTTTCAGTATAATGATCATGACTCTGGGCTTTGGAATCAAGAAAACATTCATCTCCAACTTCTGGCAATTGAGTGGGTTGGTTCCCCGTTATTATGTGGCTTTTTATTGTCCATTATACACGCCATCGTAGCATTGAAATCTTCCACTCCGCACAATATGAGAGTGCTGCATTATCACAGAGAATGATCACTTTTGTTTGCTCAATGCACCAAACAACAACGTCATCAAGCCCTGGCGCATTTTGTCGCAGTTCAATAAAGCACTACTACAGGCAGTGAATTAGAGTGGGTCCCGGTCTGGATTCTTCCGACAGTTTATTTCAGGGACCTAACAAGTACAAGTAGGTGAACGTGCTGGAGCAAGTAGCTCAGCTCGTAGTAACAAGGCTGAGAGGTATCTCACTACCTACTGCTTCATCAATATCGATCTGCATTCTACATTTGGCCACACCAAAGACGTCCAACGATAGGGATCAATTGCCAGGCGTGGCATCTCCTCATCTTCGCCAGCATGGCTTCGCCCCAACTTGCGATTGCCAAAGTCTCCTTCTCGGCTATCCTCCTTCGCCAAGACCCAATCTCGTGCCCTCGCAGTGAGATTGACGGGTTCTTCAGCCTCCTCGACGCGACATTGTCGCGGTGCTCTCCAGCCAATGTCCAGGTTTGAGCAACACAATCTTCACATAACCAGTGTTAGGTGCGACTGCTAAACAGTCGTCACAAATTATAGCAAAGCAAGCAATGGCTGCTGAAGTATGTGGTGGCATCTCCCGCCAGGATCGCCGCCCTAGGCAAATATCTTGCGGCCTTGTCCAAGTCCTTTGCTGCAGATGTCGCGACGAGCAGGGCAGCTCGTGAGACCTCGTCTAGGCGCAAGCGACTGCATGTGTTATATGTCCTGAATGATATCATTCATCACGTAACCATGTGCCAGCGCCAAGATGATTTCGCATCCAATCTCGAGCCATTCCTCCCAGGCTTGGTGGAGGCTGCAGCCGGCTATCCCAATAGCCCCAAGCAAATGAAGAAGGTTTTGGACATCATCACCCTGTGGAGTGAGAGAGACTATTTCATGCCACCCTTCATCAGCCAATTAGAGGCCGTGGCCATGGAGGCGCCCACTTCACAAGCTTCCAAGACGGACACTGATGGTAGCTCGTCTGCCGCAACTGCGAAGCTGGCTAAGGAGGTCCCTTTCATTCTGCCCTCAATGCATGGTGATCCGGGTGTGCCATGGTACGACCTTCCTGCTGCCAACTGGCTGCCCGTCATTGAGCCTAACTCGTCGAGGCCGATGAACCCTTCTATGATCAAGCCGCTACAACTAGTACCCGGTCCTGCCGACAAGGCTCTAGCTAAGGCGGTGCAAGACCTTCTGGACAGCGTGGACAGGATCTATGGCAAGGATATTTCGTCGGGCGAAGATCCTCTGGAGGATATTGATCAGTTAGGGCAAAGAGTAGTCGTGGACGAAATTACGAGAGATGTCCTGGATGGCGAGACGTACTACGGCTGGTCGCGCAACTTCTGCGACAAGATGAAGAAACGGCGGAAGCAGTCGGCAAACGGTTCGGGTGATGACCGCGGCCGAAGCCACTCTCGTTCGCGGTCCAGGAGCTCGAGTCGAAGTTCCTCGAGGCCAGCGTTCAAGAGGCGCCGCACGTCGGACAGTCCGCGCAGTCGAGGCGGAAGCCCCGCGCGCCGTCGAAGCTACAGCCGCGAACGACGCGCTCGTCGTTCGTACATTGATTCACGATCGCCCTCGCCCCGCCGCTTTTCGCGATCTCCTTCGCCGCAACGACCAAGCGACTTGCCGTCTCGACCTCCTTTCTTCGATGCTCCCAATAACGCTAGTCAGCCAGGGCAGATGCCGCACCCACTACCACCGCAGCCAAACCCTGGTTTCCCCGGTTTCCCAGCCACTTTCCCTGTGCCCCCTCCTCCGCCACCTAATTGGACCGGGCCGTGGCCGCCGCCGCCACCTCTGCCTCCGGCCATGGGTGGTGGAGGTCCTCCTCAGCCCTGGATGCCGCCTGGTCCTCCTGCTTGGGGCAACTCAGCAGTCCCATCGCCACCTCCACCCCCAATGGGCCAGAATCCATACCCGAATCAAGGCCAAGGCGGCGGTTATCAGTACGGTCGCGGCGACGGAGGTTATAGAGGCGGGAGAGGTGGCTGGAGAGGTGGTCGAGGCAACTGGTGAAAACTTAGGGTTATACCAGCATCAGATGCCGAAATGTAGGAATATAATTGAGGGTGGATCGGATTGCTCTTACCTAATGTATGCGTTCGATTTGATTGAGCTCATGCCAATCTTGGTGACGGCGGTCCGCCGGCAGCAAATATCATAATAAATCAAGGAACAGTTCATGTTTCGTACGCCCTGCAATCCTGATGCATGATACTGTCTATACATGTCACCTAAGTCACGGCATAGTCTAAAACAATCTATTAATGAAAATAACTCACAATCTTGGTCTTGATCACGGCTCGAATGGGATATGGTTTTCAAAGATTTCTTCGGGATTCACCAGTTTTGCAGAGGTGCTAAGCAGCTAATCGTCGGGACGATGTACGTAGGCAATTATATTATGTTTCATACGTCCCTACTCAAGGCCACAACAGAGAACCTCCCAGACCTTCGGGACTGTGTTAGTGCGGTACCCTCTGTTTCTTGGCACTACTCCCTCGACACCTTTTAATCCATATCTAGGTCTTGGTCGTACGGCCCATGTCCAAAACCCAGTCTCGCTTTGTCGTCGTCCGTAATTGCTGGTTCATCCATGTCGTCCTCGTCTCCATCTCCATCTCCGTCCCCAGCCTCGTCCACATCCTCATCCTCATCTCCGCTGGCCCCACTCAGGTCCGTATCGAGAATGTGCGCCCAAGGATCGTCTTCCTCGGGGTGGGGCGTCCCGCCCGTACCACCCGCGCTGGGGGCAGGCGACATGTTGTCCGCGTCCTCGTCCGCGGGATTTCCGAACGGATCTCTAGTCCGGCGCCTCTTCTCCCCGCGCTCACTAAAGCCGAGAGCAGTGTAGGGGTCGCGGTACTGGCTCAGGGGACGATGGCGGTACCGCATGCCCTCGAGCCCGCTGATGTCCTCCATGCCGTAGAGCAGCGAGTGGATGGTGACGCCTGGGCGGACGCCGAGGGGCAGGACGTCGGGATACTCGCTGAGCTTCTTGAGCAGGTGCGACGTGTAGAGGTAGCCCTTCTTCTTGGGGTTGTCGTCCTCGTAGCCATAGCGGCCGGCCTGGATCGCGATCATCCGGGCCTTCATGTAGGCCTTGACCTTGTACCAGAACGCCATGGGCCAGAACCCGCCCTCGGTGATGTCGCACTGGTCTAGCACTGGCGCCTTCTCGATCAGCTCGAGAAGGAACGGGTCCGTGACGTCGCAGATCTGCCAGAACTTGCCGTTCGTGCAGAAGCTCTCGCCATTCCACTTGTGGCTGACCGAAATGTCCTCTTCGGTTAAGCGCGTCGACTGCCCCTGGCGGATCTTGCTCATCTTGGGCAACTGGTGGAGCTTGAAGGCTAGAGTCTGGTACGGGCGGTACTTGGGATCCTCCCGGGGATCGACGCCATACTTGACGACGGCATCTCGCCAAGGGCCGCCTTTGAATTGATAGCCGACTGTGGCGATGGCGATCTTGAGATGAGTGTCAACAGCGAGGGGACCGACTCGGTTAGCCAATGCACGACGAGTCCAGATTGGTCGCTCATCCATCGCATTTCTGACCTTGTCTATCAACTCCAGCGGCACCTGCTCAAGGTCCTTATCCATGTTTCTGAGGGGGCCATTGGGCACCGGATAGGCGTTATGGGCAATGTAGTGCCCATAGGTTTTTCTCTTCCTATTGATGTTGAAAACTATAGGCTTGCCTGTTTCGTCTTGACCCTCTGCCCGTACAAAGGGGTTCTGGTCATAGAAGTAGTTGAAGGGGACGACCTTATCCGTAAAGTGAGGAGGTGGGATAATCTCTTGACCTGATTCCAACTGCAGATCAGGGTTGAGCTTGAATTCCTTCAGTTTCGAAACTGGCATGATGCAATTAGTTGGTATCGTATCGAAGGGCAGGGGCCAACTTACGCTGCAAAGGTATGAGGTGCATTGCTAAGTTGGACATGAAAGGGAAATCCTCAGTTGCGAATTGGAAGTCAGCTAAGCCACGGTATCGATGAGTTGTCTTGATTGAGCCCACGGCTTCGACATGATACTTTTCCGCATTATCTTGCAGTTTACGGAGCAGGTGTTTCGGACTGTCCTGGCCGGATACTGAATGTACTTGTTGTTGTGCTGGACCTGTGCCACTCTGGGCTTTTTGTGAATCATCCTCGACGAAGGGCTGGTCAGTTCCACGCTTTCTCCTGCGGCCTGTTCGTTTCGGAACAGTGATTTTCAGTAAGACGTTGTTAGTTGCCACACCATGGGATACGATGGGCTTGGATGTGATCGATTCTGGACGAAGCCATAACGGCAAAATTGCACGGCCAGAGTCAGACCTGGTGACAAGCTACAATTATCAGGGTCAGGAGATATATCCACAGCGAGAGAAAAGGGCATAGACAATAGTCGAAGCGAGATCTCCGGCGGCTTCACTCACCTTATGAAACTTTGGGTTCGGTCCGAATGAGCTGATACCTCTGTCCAAGTTCTTTATTATACATGGATGCTCGATTGCAACCACTTTTCGTTGGGACACCTCGTAGACCGAGGCGATGTTATCAGCTTCTGTGCGAGATTGCTGCGGAAACAGATCCTCTAGGCCCAGCATGTCTGCGGTTTGCCACAAGACAGAAACCTCGGTGTGTTGTTAAGGAGGTCCTGGGGAACAGGCTCGCGTTCAACGTATTGAACCTGGACCATCTAAAAAAAAAAACCATTCAAACTTTTAGCTCCACTTGCTGGCAGAATTGGCAATTGGGTTTCAACTGTCGAAGACCATCTGCCTGGCGAAGTTGCGATACTCGATGGCGAACTCGAGACGTTGACAGGTATGCCAAACCCAGTTGAGCTGATCAGTAAGTAGGCAGTCGGCAGATGATCAAGCTGACCCAGATTTGCCTTGCCAAAGTTCCCAACCGTACGGCTTTGGTGAGCAAATCCTAAGTTCTTTCTTAATTGAATACAAGCGTAGATATAACCCTACTGGGATTTAAGAAGACAAACATCGTCCGACAAATGACTTTGAGGATGATGGACAGCTAGCAAAGATGTCGTCTTATTAGAAAGATTCCCGTTGATTGAGCATTTGATACTGCCTGTCTTTGGCAGGCATCACCCACCTGCCAAAGACAGGCAGTGGCAGCTGCCAGCAGCTGTGCAGCCTAGCGTACTTAATGTTACGATGTCTATTGCTCCCGTCTCTCACATCTGGAGACATGAAAATAGGCTCCGGAACCGTCCATGATCTGGTTGTTATCTGATGTGCAGTATCCAATCACTAGGCACAGCATCCTGGTTTGCCCAAATGTCTTCCTGAACAACCGCGTTTGCAGCACGGCCACTTCACCAAGTCAACGTAACGTGGGTTTGCACCACCTGAGCTCGGACAAGACCGTACTAACCCCCTGACCGCCATGTGGTTGGAATGCTGCAGAGAAGCCCGACGAATGTGTACCCAGGGCCTAATAAGAAGATGTGTAAGTCACAAGCTGTCATAGTGGCCCTTCTCAAATGGCGTCCTCTGCCAGAGCCGATGGTGATGGCGCAAAGGGTTTAGCAAGTGAGGCTCCCAGGGACAACCCAATTACGGAGCAGATCGTGGAGGCTAACCAATTAGCTCTCACATGTAGCCCTTCCATCCGCCAAATTGGGCATGTCCTCTACGCAGAGACTCGGGCTTCTCAGCGCTAATGAGCCAGCGATTACGCCCAAGGAGGTCCTGTGAGACTGTGCACATCAAAGTGAGCCACAGAGGACGGCGTAGATGATCGTGGCCTATATGACTAAGTATATTATGCCTAAACTGCCTCAACCTTGGGAAGCCCAAGCAGATCCTCCCCGAGAGAGTCATGAGTACAAATATGTTCTCGGAAAGAAGGCTGGCAGCCTGTACGGGTGTAAGGTTTCCAGAAGGATTCGCCAGCCCATCCCATCGCTGGCGGAGGAGCATCTGGTTTGTTTGGCATCCGCCAGGCTGCGGAGTACTGGAGTTCAGGACAGCCAGCTCCTGACCCCTAACCTAAGATGTGCCGTCCACTCAGCGTGCCCAGCTGTGCATACATAACTCTATGATCTGCATACCTGCTTTGCTTATGCAAAGTACCAACCTACAGTACTTCCCACCCGTAGCCGCGAGGATTGAGAGTGGGGTGAGGAGGTGAGGACTCGAAGTTGAGAGACGGCACATGAGCTGGTGCTTGGGCCACCTCTCCTGCAAATTGACGAGTTTCTGCATCATTAGTGGCCTTACGATTTCTCGAGGCACTCAAGGCACACAGCCAGGGACTAGGACAGGGCCCCGCCCCGCAAAAACATCACCAAGTGCCCCAGCAAGCCCAGTGTGCGTGCTCCTCCTATTACATCAAACCGGACCTCTCTCTCCAATTGAGGCACTCCTTGGATCATGTAACATACCCGCCTTGTATGCGATGTGTAGCTCTCAATCTATGTGACCTGGGCCAATACGGATGTTGATTGTTCCAGCTGGGTTATGGATGTTTGTAACGGGAGGCTGGAAGCCTGACCATATGTGAATGCGTTCACCTTTTGGTGCTACCGCAACACCTGTCTGGCTTGATGCAGTTGTCCTATGACCAAATTGATTTGATACTAATAGCCGAACCGCAAAACAATACATATCCTATTAACCGATCAGTGCGGTCCCTTCAATAACCAACACCCAAGTACCTACAGATTCACTTGCGCTCCTCTTCCCGCGCCTGTATTACCAGGTAACCTTAAGTCAAATTGACCAGCGCGGACCGGGGGTCTAATCAATGACTGGCATTGGCTACAGGTCTTGAGGTACTGCTACAGGTACTGCTCCAGGTACTTCGACCAGTGGGATTTGCCCAACATTGAGCCTAGCAAGCACCATCCTCCAATGTGCAGCCTCGTTTCCCGCTGCTTCTAGTTTGAGGAGATGGACAGAGACTGGGAGCTTGGAGCGAGAGCACTGAGAGGGAGCGAGAGAGAGAGCCCGCGAGCCCGCGAGCCCGCCGCACAAGCACAAGCACGGTGTACCCCTTCCACTTTCCCCTTCCCATCAACTTCATCCCGCTTGCCAATCCATCGCCCATCCCCTGGATCGCCAACTTGAATGCATTGCCATTCTCCACACCACTTTCCAAACGTAAACCTCTCATCTCCGCAGGCGACACGTCTTGGTCTCGAAAGTTTTTGGTCTATTGGCGTGTCGGTCTCATTGTGATGGTTTATTAGGCTTGATCAATCAATTGGTCTCTTTTGCAAACCACCACCATCACCCGTCGACACAAGCCGGCTTCCCATTTTCCCCATCTAATAATTGGAGCTGAGGTTAGGTACTGTACTGTACCGGCACCACCTGGCGACTGATCCTCGACACTGCCGCATTGAACCCCTTGTGCCCATCCCACCTTTGCTACCACCACTACCTGCTGCTGCGCTGCCTCGACTTCCCATCGTCAACACCTCGGCCAGCACGCCGCAGATAATTTGTACAAAACCACCGAAAAGAGAAGGCGATTTGACGACACATCGAGACGGGCTTCTGCGATACCAGTAATCGAACTGCCGGGTCCAGCCTATTGTTATTGTGCACGACGCAGCTCCGCCCCCCGCCTTCCATTTTACCTTGACCTATCTTGGCGCCTGTCGGCTTTCGCTGTCGAAGCAGCTTCCTCAACCGCCAGGAGTCGACGAGTTGTTCACTGGGGCTACGAGCGAGTCCTGACAAAAGGGCCGGAGGCCATATATGGAGGCCAAGATGAAGCGATTCAGCCAGAGAGTGGTGAGTGACCGCCTGCCCTACACGATTGTTTACCAGCTTGATTGCATCATCGAATCCTGCAAAGACACAACTACCTCCAATACTGCCTATGCTGACCTGGTACCGCCTCTACCTAGTTGTCTCGAGGAAAAAGCGACAGCAAGTCATCCAAGAAGAATAAGGACTCCAAGGATGGCACTGCTTCGCCCTCGGGCAGTTCTAGGGAAACACAGTCGCCAGTCCTGACGCCCACGTCCTCGACGTCAACATTGAATGACATTCGCAACAAGCCTCTTCCATCCAACACCGGTGCAGAGCACGGTAGCCCAGCGTCCCAATCAGCCGGCCAAGGGAACGGTGGTGATAGATTTAACAGCGGGCCTTCTCCTAATGGTGCCGGGACCCCCAATAGACAAGGCGGGCTGCCACCTACCGTGGTAATTAGCCCAAGCGCACCCGTAAGTCGCGTGTCGATCGCGTTCCATGCCGAACTATAACTAACATATCTTCGCGATACCAGCATGTCCCCCCGCCGGGTGCCGCAGAGACGATGCCTCACGATCTCGCCCCTCCAAAGGCCGGACAAAAGTCTCTTATGTTCGATCGCCTCCATCAGACCCCGAAGGATGTCCCCGAAGGCTTGCGCACACCGAAGAGACAGCATTCGTCCCGGTTCGATATCTCCCCACAGCGAGAACTGGAGAAGCTCCCTGGCTTCCATGAAGTGCCGCCGAATCGCCGTCAGGAGTTGTTCATGCAAAAGATCGACCAGTGCAATGTCATCTTTGACTTTAACGATGCCAGCGGTGATATGAAATCCAAGGAAATCAAGCGTCTCGCACTGCACGAGCTGCTGGACTATGTGGCAAACAACCGCCAGGTCATCACGGAACCTATGTATCCCCGCGTCGTCGAAATGTTTGCCAAGAACCTGTTCCGCCCTATTCCTCCGCCCATGAACCCTCAAGGAGAGGCATTCGACCCGGAGGAAGACGAGCCCGTCTTGGAGGTGGCATGGCCCCATATCCAGGTCGTATACGAGTTCTTTTTGCGATTTATCGAGAGCCAAGACTTTAACACCAACATAGCCAAGGCCTACATTGACCACAGCTTCGTCCTGCAGCTACTGGAGCTCTTCGATTCAGAAGATCCCCGCGAACGCGACTTCCTCAAGACTACACTGCATCGCATATACGGCAAATTCCTGAACCTTCGATCTTTCATTCGACGATCCATCAACAACGTCTTCTTCCAGTTCATTTATGAAACTGAGCGATTCAACGGAATTGCGGAGCTGCTTGAAATCCTGGGTTCCATTATCAACGGATTTGCCCTGCCCCTCAAGGAGGAGCACAAGTTGTTCCTTACCAGGGTACTTCTTCCGCTGCACAAGGTCAAGAGCCTCAGCATGTACCATCCCCAGCTGGCCTACTGCATCGTCCAGTTCCTCGAGAAGGATGCTTCCCTGACGGAAGAAGTTGTCCTTGGCCTGCTGCGATATTGGCCCAAGGTTAACAGCACAAAGGAGGTCATGTTCCTAAATGAAGTAGAAGACATCTTCGAGGTTATGGACCCTGCCGAGTTTGCCAAAGTTCAAGAGCCGCTGTTCCACCAGTTGGCAAAGTCGGTGGCCAGCCCTCACTTCCAGGTAGCAGAGCGTGCGCTCTACTTCTGGAACAACGAGTACTTTTGCAACCTCGTCAGCGACAATGTCGAAATCATTTTGCCCATCATGTTCGCTCCGCTATACGAGAATTCGAAAGGTCATTGGAACAGGTAAGAAAATCCAACCTCGCTATTCCTGGCCAGGCAACTAACAGGATGGACACAGGACGATTCACGGCATGGTGTATAACGCCATGAAGTTATTTATGGAAATCAACCCTCAGCTCTTTGACGACTGTTCTCACGAATACACCGAGAACCAGAACAACGCTGCAGCAAGGGAGGCAATGCGGGACCGGAAGTGGGCTGCGCTTAAGGATCAAGCCAGTAAGAGGAAGCCCTCCAATGACGTATCGGAGGTTGACCCGCAAAGTGAGGATAACCAGAAACGACTTGACTCGTTGAAGCTCGACGGAGACAAAAGAGATCGGCGACCAGCTGGCCACGAGCGGCAGACCTCGGTAGGCTCATCCAGAAGCGGACGATGATTTGGTGTTTTTGGTCACTTTTCTTCACATGCCTTCTACTTTCTTCATGATAGACCTTTCTAAGCGATTATGACACTGGTTACGGCCATGGTTCGGCTGGGCCTGGAGGCACTACACATACAATCATGACAACTTGCATTTCTGAAGCACCATTTCCTAGTCGACAGTCCCGTGCTGTGTGCCGTCTTCACGAGTCCAACTCTGTTAACCACCCCCCTCTCTACACAGGACTCTGCCACGATGGACACTAGCACAGGCAACAACCCGGAAGACGCTTCGCCCGACGAAGCTCAAGCCACTGCAATAGCAGCGTAAGCCATTCATAGCGATTGATCGCATTTTTGCTTTTTGCTCTTTGTGCTTTCCGACTCGACAGGTGTTTCATTTTCCCGCATATAATGACCCTCCAACCCCTCACCTTCTCCCCCGTTAAACCTTCGAAAACATGTGGCAATTGCCCCATTTCAGGACGACTTGTCACACGGACATGGACTACAAAATATTGGGCTCGATGCCGGTTAGGCGTGACGTCCATCTTAGGCATATAATAACCAAAAAGCTTTTGGGGAGTTATCCCACCTGTTACTCTGAGCAAAATCACGATGTGCACAGTACGTCGAGGGTTGGGAACTTTATTACACATGGCGTCCACACAGAGATGTCTTTGGTGGATCCGTCGTTGCACACAGCAAAGTATGAGGGAGAGCGGGGGGAAAGGTGTTTGTTGTACCGCCGTGCCTGTCGGGCGGTAGGGGGAAGGAGATCTATGGGGAGGTGGTAGGCGTGGAGGTACTTGGAGGATACTATGTATTGCCTATCTGTGTCTTCTCGGAAGAGTCTTGGGGATCATGATGATGATTGATAACTGAGAATTCTGGAGAATGGCGTTTGTGACTCGTTTTCCTACGGGGTTGGTTGGTAGAGAGAGGTGTTGACGGGAAACCACTCCCATCCCATTTGATAAAGACTGGCGAACATGATGATACTCGCCTTGCCTGTGTGTTGCTGCCTCCTGCTTGATTGCGAACATGGTGCTGAAGTTGTTGCACTGTCTCCTACGTCGATAATGTTCCCTTTTACGTGCGTGGGTGAGTGAGAATAGAGATGCCTCTCCTTCAGATTAGCCTCGTGTTCTGCCGCTTGTTTTCGAGTCTACACTCAGCCAACAAACGTCGGCTTCCATGTTAAATGCACTGTGCCAAGGTTTCACCTAACGTTCCCTTTCCTCTCCTGATCTCATATCGTATACGACAGGCGCCGTGGGAGCTTTTCTGGGCCGTGGCTATCACTTACCATCCAGCTCTCGAGATCATGTTCAACAATATATCCAAGGGTAGGCGTACTGAACAACCAACCAGATCACCCGCAGTCTCTAAGCTTCTGGGGAGAGGCATTCATCAGAGCCACTCTTGCAACCGAGTTGTCGAAGATGGGCAAATATGCTCAATTCTGCGCATGTTTTCGAGGGGGCCCTCGTTCTTGCTGGCATATAAATTCTCACCCGCGTCGCCTTCTTTTCGATTTTTTCTTTCCTTTCTTCTTTACGCACAAACAATCTTACCGCTATGCTAGAGCTCAGGGCTGTAGTATACCGTATCAGGGATCATAGTAACGTTTCTTACGTTTCCGATATATTTATATACTATATCGTTCTCTGTCGTTACAGGCTCAATATACTATATAAATATATCGGAAACGTGAGAATCGTTATTATGATTCCTGATACGGTATAGTATAGTCCAGCGTTCTAGCATAATGGTGGGAGCGTTTGTGTGTGTATTTTTCCCCTTAATTCAGGGAGTCGATGGCGGGTGAGGCCCTGCGATCTCGCCGTCGCGCCCCCGCCAGCAACAACACAGCTGCGGACCGCCGGTCACTTCGGCCCATTGTGCGTGGTAGAAGACATTCACCGCACAGGTCCGCGGCAAGTTGTTGTTGTGATCCTGCATGGCACCAGCTAGCAGCACTCTTCGCAGCCTGGCTGCTCTGTGGAAGTTGGATGCCCTCTACCCATACATGGATTGGTCGTTTCCGACACGCGAAGGAAGCACCACCATTTATTACCAGCTATATAATTCACATATATACATATCTATCTTTGACGTTTCTTGTCACCCCCCGCAGGCAACCGGTTATCCCTTACCACGGAGCATGCTGTCGCTATCCACTCCGAGGAATCGAGGATCCGACCTAGGCCAGGCCATGTATTTGGACGTAATTCACCACTTCCTGGTTTGCTCTCGCGTGGTTTCGCCATCCACTTACTCTTTCCCTGGGAGACTTTCCGGACTTCCAACCGCCCCAAGCAGCTGGCGGCGGTGGATTGGCCGTGGCCAACCTACTAGGAAATCTTATTCACATGGACTTGGCTTATATGCGATTGGAACCAGGCGATATATCATTCGTTGGAAACCCACAAACGGAAGGGCCCTCCCGTTCCTCACCATCCCGTATCTTAATGATATATGTACATCTCTCTCCAGGATTTGCCATACTGAAACTCATAGTAAGCGGACCCCAACACTTGCGTATGCCATTACGGCGATCAACTAGAGTGGTTACACCAACGGCCCTTTGTGGTAGGCGCCTATTTTCTCTTCAACGCCACCTCAGCCTACTTTTTTGGGGGCGGCCTGGTAAACACAAGATTGGCGTTTTTGCCAAGATCGTGGTCTTGTTATGATCTTCGTCTCGATACCCAAGTATCTGTGGACTCTGGTGATTATCTGATGTCTCATTTATCTGCAGTTGCCTGATAATGATATATGGCCGATATATTCTTCCGAGCAGGATGAAAGCCTCACGTTTTGTACTGGCAAACCTTATTCCAAGAGGTTGCAGCCTGGTGAAGGCCCTTTCCGACACACCCTACCCGTCAAGTTTTATTCGGCATCCGTTTGTTACGGTTGCCGTGGTTGGAGATTATGTATATTTTGACGGCGGCGAGCTCGCACAGTCTGTCGATGGAGTAGTGGACGAGAAACGCCCTTCTTACCAGCGTAAGTACCGAGATGCCCAGTACTTCTGATGGTATATGGTATACAAACGCCGGCTCCGTCTTGATACAATCCGTCCGCCTCAGGCTGCTGATCATTTGCAAAAGTGAACACCACGCTCTCCCTCTCCCTCTCTTCCTCGTGGACCAATGCGAGCGCAACGATACGATCGATCCCCAAGTCAGCGCCCTGCCAGAATATCCCTATCACATGGTTTGATGCTTCGGCCTCTTCCTTCTACGAGTGGGGCGGCTACACGGCCTGGGGCGGCCCAGCCGTCGACAACTTGATCTGGAAGTTCACGGCGGACGGCAGCGGGGGCGGCGCATGGAGCAAAGTCATACCCACGAACATTGTGGCCTTCAACAACGCCGCCCGGTCTTTTTATTCCGCTTTCGCAATGCATCGTGGCGTAGGCTACGCCTTGGGCGGAGCCATCAGCAGAGAGTCCGAGACCGCGTCGCGATCTCGGGGCTGGCGAGTTTCGATACCGGCAGTCTCAAGTGGGAAAATGTGTCGAGCACGGGGTACGGCAAGTACGGCACCAGCCTGAGGGGGCGGATGGAGTCGGTGCCGTTCGGCCCAAATGGGCTGCTGATGGTCCTCGGGGGTGCCGAGGCGCCTGTCGGCGTGATCAATACCGTGGAAATGGTCAGCTGGGACACCGTCAGTTTCGTGGACCCGGGTACGGGCAAATGGTACTCACAAGCCACGACAGACCCCCGGCCGACGAGGAAACAAATGTTTTGCAGTGTGGGCGTGCAGGGCCCCAACGGCACCTACGAGATGTAAGAATAGCACCGAGACCGACCTGTATCGGTAACCAAGCCTACCTAGGCAATCGATGACGGATCGAAGCGCAAGGCCGGAAGCTAATCTGGTTACAGTTTCATATACGGCAGTATGACCAGGGCAAGTCTGGACGAAATACATGTCCTCAGTTTGCCGGGCTTTGTCATCTTCAAGTCGCCTAGTTCAGGCACTCCTCGAAACGACCACGCCTGTGTACTCATTGGTCCACTCAACAGGACGGGCCATGACCAAGCAAAGCGCCAGATGCTCAGTGTCGGCGGCTCCCACGGGGGCTCGGCTTTCCCAAGTCCGAACTCGATTCCGACCCCTGGAAGCAGGGGCTGGGAGTTTTCGACCTGACGGACATGGTCTGGAAGAGCCAGTACAATGCCGATGCCCGTCCGTACGACACGCCCAAGATGATCCAGGACTGGTACGCGCAGGGCGGCAACGATTTGGTGAGCTGGGCGAGCGAGGAGGTCAAGGCCCTGTTTAGATCTGATGCCAATAAGGCCGCCAACCCCGGCGGTGGCACGTCGGACATACCGGGCAGCGGCAGCGGATCCTCGCCGGATAACCCCAGTGCGACGGCTCCTACCAGCACGCATAGCCAAGCTGGCGCCATTGCAGGTGGTGCAGTCGGGGGCGTCGCCGGTATCGTGTTGATCGCGGCACTTACGGTCCTCGTACTTCGCCGCCGCCGCCGAGCTCGCCAGGTAGGAACTGTCCAGCAGCAACAACAACAACAGCCCGGGGAATGGCCCAAGTCCGAGTTGCCCACCGGGACTGTGTTGCAACAGTCACATGGTGGGTCCGTGGGCCAATGGCCACGGCAGAAAATGCAGCCATGGGAGCTGTATAGTAGCCACGGTCACTCGGAGCTTGGACCCGGGTCTCAGCATGAGATGGCTGGGTGATGACAAGTGCAGGCGATTCTGAAAGGATACCATGGCGGAGGCTATTTTTTTCTGGCCCAAATCTAAGGCTTGCTCCGTGAGCAGTCGCTGCTACTATCACGTCACCGGCTGCCGGCAGGGACGGTTGAAGACTAATGGGTGTAGTTGGTTGGTACTCTTCGGCGACGAATATGTATAAGGGTCAATAAGACCCATGCGTAGAGATACAAGTGGCAGTGAGGTTACGGGTTACTGCTAACATAGAGACTTAGTCAAGTGTGGCTTTCCAAGATCAAATGGTGGAGGATGCAACCAAAAGTGTTGAACAGTACTATTTTGTTATTATCATTAGAGTGGCGGTTTTCCCGTTATCCTAGCCCATATTAATACATTAAAACTACACATACGTCTAACTCAATTAATCTCGTTACCTCTCATTGTTTCCTTATGGGTCAAATCAGGACATGTGCCTTAATTTTTGGGAGTATCCTGGACATCCTACGGCGGCAGTGAGCATTTGCCCCTCGAATGGGACAGATAGGAGGGCTTGGGAGAAGTAACGCTTACCTTCCAGGCCTCCTCGAAGCCGGCGTTCCGGACCCAGCGCGGACCGGGCGCCTCGACGGAATCCATGATCAGATGGGCGACCTGGTCCCAGAGTTTACTGCCCTTGATCTGGAGCCAGCTCCGGTCCTCGTAGGGCTCGCTGAGCTTGCGGCCGACGCCGACGGCTCGCCACAGCTTGATGACGTGCCCGTCATCAGACAGGCTGTGCATGCGAGGAAGCATTTCTGGAGTAGGGAAGAGCCCCGTCAGTCGGTCAGCGTTTGTTATATTAGTCCGAGTGTTTTCATCCACCTGGGACGACCGATAGGGGAAACTAGGGAGAACAGAAAACTTACGATCGGCGGACGAGGAAAGAACCTCGTCTTTCGGCACGTAGTTCGCAATCTTCTCCACTGAGAGCTTTGGGCTGCCCCGGGCGACGTATTGGACAATGTCCATCCGGATCTTCCACTCGAGCATGCGGACCTTGTACTCAGTGGGGATCCAGTCCTGCTTGTTCAGGGTGACAAAAATTGGCGCCGAAGTGACATGATGCCTGGTGTACAAAGTCAGAGTCCGATATATCCCTCCAAGGACAAGGCCCGTAGTTCAGACAGAGCTTGCTTACATCAAGAAGAACTCGTATTTAGGATCCTTGCCCGGACGCAACGCCGCGGCCGACGCCTCGTAGATGGCCGTATTGAACATCTCCGCCGTCCGCTCCGCGAGCCTCGTCGGGCGAGACCTTGACCCGGCCGGTGCACTCGACGGCCTCGTCCCAGGCGCGGGCGAGGACGCCGTCGCGGATCTTGTTGCCGTCGTCGAGATGCGGGGAATTCCGTAGTTTCTCGTTGCCCGCCGCGGCCTCGAGGAGCTCCGCGATGCGCGGCATCGGCAGTCTGGCGGACGCGCGGGCCTTCGCCTCGGCGCCGAGGAGGAAGGGGGCCAGCTCGTCGCGGTGCACGCTGGCTTGGGCCAGGGCCATGGCGACCATGGCGGGCTGGTCCCATTCGACGCCGTACATGAGCTGGATGAGAGGGTGCAGGAACCCTTTTTGTAGGGTTAGCCCGACTATCGGCACACAGCTGCGAGGTTGAAACTTTTGGGGTTTCTTTACCTGCATACATCCTGACCAACATGTCCTGGCTCCGCTCGTCCCCCTTGAACATGTACTCGGACAGTGTCTTCTGCCATCCGCCTAACCTCTCGATCTCGTGCTCGAAGAAGAGGAGCCAGTCGCTGTAGTACTGCTCCTTGCCCAGCCGCTGCTTGGCCTTGTCCCAGTCGCGCAGTTCCTCCACGAGGTTCTCGCGCGGCGCCTTGGCCGCACGCTGGTAGCTTTCATTCTCGGCGAAGGCCTTGCGGAGGTCCGAGGCCGAGGCCCCCGTGCCGTATAGGGCTAGGATCTGATGGCTGATACTATTGAGGGTATCAATACCTATATATAGTGGAGCATTCATGACATTATTGATATGGTAGGTAAGTGTATTTACTGGTCATGGAATCCTTCTTGGTTGAAGAAGACGTGGTGATTGTTCATGTCCTTTTGGAGCAAGACGGTAGCCGCTTCGGCGGCCTGGTCATTTTGTCGGATACCCCAAAGCCCGGTATTATCGGGCGTGATATGAATTTTGTAAGCAGTAGCCATGTTGTTGAATGTTCTCCTCTGTGGTGGTTTCTTATAACAGATTGTGAAGCTGCGCAGCAGTCGTGATGATATAATGGTGGGCCTGTTCATTGGATTCTCATGAAGCCTCTTGACCTAAAGCGTTCAATTCAACTGTACGAGGTGCTAATTATATAAATACAAATAACATGCATTCGCAATGTGACGACGGCATTTTCGGTTTACGACGGCGTTGGCAACCCCTAACCCCCGCCGTCCGAGTAACTCCCGATGGCCGAAGACCTATTGAGTGAGATGACAAATGCGAAGTCGCGATAGCAGTTGGCAGCAGCAACGTTCAACGGGGTTTGCGGGGTGTTCAAAGCAGGATGTAAGGTCTATGTCATCCTTGGCGCCGATGACAACTGTTCGCGGGTTAGTGGGCGACGATCTCCAAGATCTCTCCAACTTTGGCCAACGATGACTGGCTGAAGATCAATCTGGATTACCAATTAGGGCTTCCTTATTACCTGATCTTCCCACACTGCATCGCGGCTCTCGGATGCGCGAGCCAGGCACCAGGGTTGCCAAAATAGCGAGTATTAACACAAGTTACACAACCATCAATCGGAGAGCAGAGGATGTAAGGTGAAAAGTGAAGAGACAGTAACGCTATTTGAGAACTGTCGCCAGCAGACAAGCAAGCAACCACGCTTTATGAACAGATGACCTGGATTTCGCCCATGTTTATGGGCTAGGCGATTTGACAGCAAGGACACTTGCGTACGTTTCCCCCGTTTTGATGAGGGATGATCCCTTACTGCAGCTCGTAATGATGGGTCTACAGTAGCTCGTGCTGAATATAGCACATAAAGTATGATTCTTCGGGATCGGGAGATCAGACGAGGTACCACTACCGCGTCTGCATTATGTTGACAATCAAGAGCAGGCCGATCCCGGCCCCAGGCAATCAAGGTGAATCGATCGTCGGGGGCATTGCCATCAGTGGATGAGCTGTCTGCAAACATGGCCAAGATCCCGATTCGAGCACGAAGAGAGGGAAAATCGGACAGCGGCACGACGAAAAAAAGGAGACCCGGTTTACTTGTCCGCATTCTTCCAAGGCGTGCAGGCGTTGCAAGGCCGCCTAAGGACTTGCCAGCCAGCCTAGCGGGCCTAAGGCCGTAGCGGCTAGTCTAGATCTCAATAGAAGCCACTCGCAGTCTCGCACCCCCCATCCGTCATGAGAATACACACTGTAAAAAAGTTTAGGTTAGGCCCAGCGGTTTCCCAACGAGACGGGAAAACATGGGGAGGCGGATGTATTTGCCGGTTTGCTCGCGCGAGTAGGTACTAAGCAATTACCCAAACAACATGGGTTTAAAACAATGTTGAGCCGACTTCACGGAAAGACGGCTGACAAGATCTTTGGGTGAACCATATGTCTCCACCGGGGCGCGAAACGCATGGCATTCAGTTCAAGGCCCCGGGATGATCGCGAACCATGCGCCATGATGCACCATGCACAGCGTACCTGAGATAAACAAGGAGCCCATCTGAGCCGCCCAGAGGGCATCGGCCGCTGGTTCCAGGAACAAGCGGCCAGCAGCTTCGCATACATACTCAACCGCCAGGACGAATGATTCAGGCTCATTTATGGAGCGACCAATCGAGGCGGCGGAAAGGAGCCTGCTTCAAGGGACCAGGCAAGGTCCGGTAGGGCCCAGCTCGTATCAGATGCTGGGTTCTGCTGGGTCGTCTCGGTCGCTGCCACAAATAGGCGGCGCCGCGTACTTGCTGGGCTCCACCGGCTTAACGCCACTGCCCCAAATGCACCACCAATGCAGCGAATGCACCGTTCCCCTGACCAGAACTGACCTGCGCCTGTGCCCGTAACCAGAATCGGCGTTTTTTTTCTGCTGTTTCGGCCAGGAGCGAGCGCAAGGCCGGCCACTCACCACCCAGCGCTCGACTCGTTACATCTACGTATGTACCTGCCCTGGTGCCTGGCGTCTGGTTCACTTCATGGGCAGGGCCTATGATGGAAGGTTGTTTTATTTTCCCGCTTCTCTCTTCTGCAGATTCTCCTTTGACCTGTCATAGACGCATAGTTTCCTTTCGAATTCTCGTGTACCGCCGTGTAGGGCAGTCTTTGTATTGCAGTCGCTCGCTTGTTCTTTGTTCTCTTACACCAGATCTTCTTTCTCCTGTCGCTACTACCTTATTCTCGTGGCCTTCGTTTGACCCACAGTTCGTTGGCGCCGGCATAGCCACCTACGTTGCGAGGCAAGCCAGAAAGCAAAAGACAAGAGGCAGAAGACAAAAGAGGGAGAGAGAAAAGCCCTCTCTTGCTTGTTGCTGTTGCCAGCGTAGCCTACCCAACCCACTAGAGTCGTCATTGAGAAGACTCCCAAGTCAGACCCGAACTTTGCCCACTTGGCTTGGAGACGCGCATAGGGCCGCTTTCATATAACCCCGGGTCGGGAACGCTGCTGCTCCTCGGGAGCTGGCAAGAGCCACCTTGTTTTGACCTTCTGTCTCGTGTTGTCTATACACTCTTTCCTTTCCTTCTCCTCATTTCTATACACACCATGGCGGGCTCATCGGTACCCGGGGTACTACCCCGTGACGGCGCCGAAGACGTGCTTCAATACCTTCAGAATCCCTTTAATACAGAGGTTCGTCATCTGTGCCTACCAAGACTCTCCGCACAATCTCCACTGACCCTAGCCACAGTTAACTACCAACGCGTTTTGGTCTTCCTTCGGTTATTCAATAGGCGCAGCTTTTCTCTTTTATCTTCTGTTCTGTCTTTTACGGCCATACAACAAGACTGTCTATGCCCCTAGGCTGAAGCACTCTCGAGGCGAGAAGCATGCTCCCCCGCCACTCACAAACGGTGTCTTTGGTTGGGTGAACCCGGTGCTCAAGACGAGAGACCAAGTGCTCGTGGAGAAGATCGGCCAAGATGCCACCATCTTTCTCCGCTTCATCAAGATGTCTCGCAACATCATGATCGTCCTCTCCGTCATCGGTTGTGGTGTCTACCTTCCTCTCAACATCATCGAAAACGGAAAGGCCAAAGATGCCGGACAAACCAACGCCTTCATGAATTTTTCACCCCGTCATTTAGATGGAGACCCGGTTTGGGTGCACGTAGTCGTCTCATACGTTTTCGACATCGTCATCTGCTTCTTCCTGTGGTCGACCTATAGGGCCGTGACTCGTATCCGCCGCGAGTACTTTGAAAGCCCCGAATACCAGAGCAGTCTCCACGCTCGGACGCTCATGGTATGTATCCCTTAGATCAGGATCTTCCCATCATCTCCTATACGCGGGGACTTATCCTGGCACAATAGATATGCGATGCTAATATCAAATAGGTGGTTGATATCCCGAAATCGTATCGCAGTGATGAAGGCGTTGCGAGGCTGGTGGACGAGGTCGATACATCAGGAGACCCGACCGGCATCATTGCCCGCAGTATCAAAGGACTCCCGGAACTCATCGAAAAGCACGAGGAGGCCGTTCCGGGACTTGGAAGCGGTGCTTGCCAAGTACCTCAAGAACCCAGACAAGTTGCCGGCTAAGCGACCCAAGTGCAAGGCGCAAAAAGGCGACGAAGCCTATACCCCTGACTCCAAAGTTGATGCCATTGACTATCTCACTTCCCGGATCAATAAGCTCGCAACCAAGATCCACGAAGCCAGAAAGGCGGTTGGAAACCGGGAAGTGCTCCCGTACGGCTTTGCCAGCTTTCCGAACATCGACCAAGCCCACGAGCTGGCATACGCCGCCAGGAACAAGCACCCCAAAGGATCGACCCTTCGACTTGCTCCTCGGCCAAGCGACTTGATATGGAAGAACCTCCCGCTTGACAAGAAAACTCGAAACTGGCGGAATTTCATGAACAACGTCTGGGTGGGGGGTTTTGACGGCTGTATGGACCATTCCCAACGCCGGTATAGCCATCTTTCTGGCCGATTTATCCAAGCTGGGCTCGCTATGGCCCGCCTTCCAGAACCAGCTCGCTGCCCATCCTCAGTTTTGGGGTGCCATGCAAGGTATCCTGGCCCCGGTTGTCACTACATTGTTCTATTTGCTGCTGCCCACCATCTTCCGCCGCCTCTCGATCTATGCCGGAAACTACTCCAAGACCGAGCGAGAAAGACATGTCACCCACAAGCTCTACATCTTCTTCATCTTTAACAACCTCATTGTCTTCTCCTTTTCTCAGCTGGATGGAAGTACGGCTTGGCCGTTCTAAGGGCACAGCAGAACAACCATAGTGATGCTTGGAGCGCTATAAAGGCCACCGCTCCTGGCAACAACCTCATGATTGCCTTTTGCGACGTATCGCCGTTTTGGCTGAACTACCTGTTGCAGCGTAATTTCGGTGCAGCACTAGACATATCCCAGCTCAGTAAACTGGCCAAGGGATGGTTGTCGCGTAAGCTTCTGAACCCGACTCCACGAGAACTGATCGAGCTCACGGCGCCGCCTCCTTTCGACTACGCCTCATACTACAACAACTTCCTCTTCTATATCACCATTGCGCTGATATTCGCCCCGTTTCAACCGCTGGTTCTCCCTGTGACCGCATTTTACTTCGCGATGGATGCGTACTTGAAGAAGTATCTACTCATGTGAGTTCGCCCCATGCCCCTACCTCTTTTCGCTACTATCGCATGCAATCGACTAACCATGTGCCTGCAGGTATGTTTTTGTCACGAAACACGAGTCTGGAGGTGAATTCTGGCGCATGGTTTTCAACCGATTCCTCAGTGCGACTTTACTTGCCAATATCGTTGCCGCGATATTTGTTGTTTCGAGAAAGAAGTATTGGATCCAGTTTATTATGATGGGACCGCTGCTTCTCCTCTTACTCGCTTTCAAGATCTACTGCATGAAGACGTTTGACGACGATCAGACCTACTACAGCAAGGGCGACAAGAAGAGAGCGAGCGACGATAATGTCCACGCAAGACATAAGGGCGAGAAAGTGGGCGTGCGCTTCGGGCACCCGGCCCTCTACCGGAAGCTTATGGTCCCCATGGTCCATTCCCGAGCCCAGCACATCCTCAAGGATATCTACCGCGGCCGCCTGGATACAGGTTTCGACGATGACACTGGTTATGGCGACTCGTATAGGATGCAGAATATGGCCAAGCCCTTGCCTGGCCAGATCGGCGGATCGGCGGCGCCGTTCGAGCTCGTCAGCGACTCCCAGATGGACTTCGAGCACTTCCGCAACCGCACCGACTTCCACGAAGAAGCGGGAGATAGCGGCAGTATCTACAGCAGGTCGATGGCGGACACCCCTGGGGGCACTCCCTATAATGGATCGCGTTCGGGCTCTCCTGCCCCATCATACTTTAAACCACAGTCTGGCTACGACACGGACAAGATGTCGGCATCAACACCCGATGGTGAAGTGAATGGGGTGACCTACCCGGCCGGCTACTTCGCTGCTCCCACGGCCCCAGCAGCGCCCGGCCGCAGCCCGCTTGCGCGGTCCGCATCGGAGGAAGAACTGATGATGGGCACAGGCCATCCGACGCCTTCGGATGCGCCGCATCTGGGACGTACTACATCCCACAGTCCTCTGTTATAGACAGATAGATGGATCGGGATGAGGTGTCAGTGTGTATTTAATATAGCGTTAAAAAACAGGGAAGGGAAAAATCCCACCTCCCAGTCGGGCTCGGCTGGCGGGTGGGATGCAACAAGCATTGGGCTCGGAGTTTATAATCGTACCCCTACTAGACGTTTGGGTTATTAGCGAGGGTATACTTTTGGATAGACAATTCCGGCATGAATATTTTACTTATGCCAACCAAACTACCGTCTATATCTCACGCTTCCTGCCTTCTTGATGTGAGAACAGTGACAATGTGTGATGGGCAGCTTGAACGAGATACTGACAAGACTTCGGACTGCCCAATGTCACAGCCGGCCTATCCGTGGACATTAGATGTAACTACGGCCACGAGATCCGGTGCCGTCCAGGCGCTTCATTCTGCCGGGAGAGACTTCGAGAGTCCATTGGATTGGTTCCACCCCGTAGTTTGGGACAGGGGCTTCGGTGGTGGCTGCGCTGGCTACGGAGTCCTAGCCGATCCACGATGCCTGGTCATCGGCTAAGAATAGCTCAGCTGGGGTATTCATTTCAAATGTGTATAAAGCGGGCGCCTATCAAATTAACCACTACAGAATCACAATTTCAGATCGGACACATAAGGATTTCAGAGGATTTGTTTAAAACAATTATTCGATTCTCTATTGCTGCGGGTATCGTTGTTGCCACGAAAAAAACGACAAAAATAGGACTTGACTTTTCTCAAGTCCCTGTAAAAGCATCAAACGCTGAAATACCACGCTCAGATCCGACTCTTGACAAGCCCACAAGGGGACAGAAAGTAGTAGTAGTAGTAGTGTCGGTCGTGTCATGTGTCGTAGCACAATAGAAGAACCTCCCCCTTTTCCCTTTTCCCTTCCGGAAAGAAAAAAATAAAACAACAAAACAGAGCACTCGCTTGGTTTCGTCATCATCGTAAACAGTGTTATATGCACATACACAGTAGCCTGCCCACCCAGCCACCTATTAGATCTATCACCCATTCCCGCGCACCCTTTCCCCACAGCGTTAGATATTGCCAGTCATGATTTATATGGCATCTAAATTCTTCCACAAGTCACCGCTGTCATCCTCACCCAGATGGCCACCGAATGAGGTAAGCATGTGCGACATGGTAGGCGGCGAGCTGGGCATGGCGCCATCGGTGCTGAGGAACGTGCTGAAGTCGAATCGACCACTTCCCAGCAGCTGGCCATTGTCTTCGTGTGACAGGTGGCTCAGATCAAGGTTGAACCCGCCGTCGCCGGCAGAGGGGGCCATGAAGTCATTAGCTTCCGACAGCAACTGGTTGATCGACTTGGTGAAAGGCGAGCTGAAGGGACCCAGCTCTTCCAGCATGAGGTGTGCGGGCACAGTTCCCGGAATCTGGGGGCTTGGGGGAACGGCGATGTGTAGAACGAGGGGTTCTCGTGGGCGTGCGCTGCAGTTGCAGCATCGAGTTTGCCGCCTGGCTCGGCGACTGCATCGTCCTATGCAACGACCTCGACGAGCGGATAGACTTAGTCACACTTCTAGTGATCGGTCGATGGCTAGGCGTAGCAGCCGTGGGCGTCTTGAACGGACCCTGGTTGGACGGCTTAGGGGTTGGCGTGGAGGGGCGAGCGGGGGTGCCGAAGAGGCCAACCAGGTCGTCGTTGTGGTCCTCTATAGCGAGTGCGTTATTCTCCTTTTCGGCCTCTCCTTCTCGACCCTTGGAGGCTCCAGCCTCGGACGGGGTTTGGACGATGTTAATAGCGACCTCACCCAGCACCTTGTGATGCCCGTCCTTCCTAGGAGACGGGAAGAGGAGGCGACGAGTAGCCCCTAGCTCGCCATCGTCAACAGCAATGGGACTGCCAGGTGTACCACGGCCCTTGGAGTGGTTCGATGCTTGCGAATGACTAGACCCCGGGGCTTTCGAGTTCGACGTCTGTTGCGATCCACTTGCTACCCTCTGTTCAGCGATCAGGACAACGGTGTCATCGGCATCCTCAATTGGGCCCAAAGGATCAGTCGGGAGGGCGGCGTCAGACGTCAGGTTCATCTGGCCATCGCTCTTGGTACGTGATTTCTTGGATCGACCCCCTGACCACCAGTGGGTCTCTTCTTCCGGACTTGGGACAAGCGATCTTGGTCCTTGTCCCACTTCTCCGCCGGTCTTGGTACTTTCCACTTTGAGAACCATATGCCACATGGGTTGCATAGAAGCACCTCTCTCCAATGAGCCTTGTTCTCACTAGGAGCCAAGGCCTTCTTCACCATCTCGTAACGGACAGGCCGGCCATCCTCGCCTCTCTCGAGAATGTTGATCGCCGTGACACAGCCAGCTTTCTCCGAGTATTCGTGGTACTCGGGCACCCTTGATGCTCCTGCTTCCAGATCTTGCGCCATGTTGGCGTCTGGACGGCCCCACAGTTGGTGCAGAACGGTGGCGTCTGGCCCTTTGCAATTGCGTCTTCCAGCTTTTGCTTGATGGCCTGTTTCTTCACGTAGTTCTTGTTCGCGCGCGAATCCATGGGCCCAACCATGTCGGTTTGTGGGTGCGGCGGCTCGGATGGCGTGACTGTCTGTGCCGATGACAACGGGAAAACGGGGTCGCTTGCTGGTACGGATGGCATGGGGAGTTCGGGCTCAGCCGTCTCCTCCACGCTTGACCTGGGAAATGAGGGTGGTTCCATTGAGCCATCGGCACGCTCTATCTTACAGGCCGTGTCACGCTCTTGAGATCCCTCCATGGCTCTGGGGGTGAGATCCTCCATAGGCCTAGGAGTGAGATCCAAACTCATTGTCTCCATTAGGTTGTGCTCATCATTCAGCTCGCCCATCAAGACTCGCTCGAGATCGCTCATCTCCTCTTGGGGTGTTGCGATTGGAGGCGAAACAGCCTCCTCGGGGGCCAAGGTTGACTGAGTTGTAGGCTGCTCCGTAGGCGTAGGAAGTTCTGCAGCCACAGGAAGCTCTCTAGTTTCGATGCTCTCGGGAAGAGGCAGGCTTGATTGCTCCCGTGCCTCTGGCCTCATGGGGATTTGAGGTTGCCCTGTGCTCACTTCCTGCGACACGTGACCTTGCTCGACCTCTCCAGGCACGGGAGGGAGTTCAAAGGGTTGAACTCGATTTGGTTCCGACATAGGTGGCTGCTGCGCAAGCAGAGCCTTTTGAGCCTCAGCAGCCTTGCGGTTTGATTGAGGGGGGTTATATATCGACGTTTTAGGTAGGAACTCGGGCGGGCCCGGTGTCTCACTGAACATGATGAGATTGTCGGACTTGGGAGGTTGCTTCTTCTTGGCTCGGCTTCTCTTAGGCTTCGGTTTCGCTACAACGGGGGCTGGTGGTGCTTCAGTAGCCGGTTTAGTGGTTTGCTCCTCATCCAGACGAGGATCCTCGAACCCACCACTCATGAAACCGGAGTCGGGCTGCGGTACTGGCATCGGCGGCAGTATCGGACTCGATGGAGCAGGACTGGACTGGGTGCTATATAAACGAGACCGAGGTACGGGAGGAGACGATCCAATGTCGGCAGGACTAGGTCCATCGCTATAAGTTTGCGCTGGCGAAGGCGCAAGAGAATCGACTGGGGAGCGAGCATCTTGCGGTTGAGACATGGATCGGTTCAGCTCGGTGAACGACCCCGAGAACGATCCCGACTGATCTTGTGCGTTCATGGACTGCTGTCTCAGATTGCTCTGAGTTACTGATCTCGATAAAGGAAAGTTCTTGGACCGGTGCTCTGGTACTGGTGTTGGTGCCCTCGGAACTTCCTGTAAATGCGATCCGTTCGCAGCATCTCCGCCTGCACCAACCGGGCGGAAATTACGGATCGAGCCTGATGTGCTTGCAGCCACCCTAAGAGAATCTGGAGCCGACCCAAAGGTTGCGCTGTTGCTTCGTTCAACCTGTGTGATCTTGGCTCGCTTTCTAGGCCCAGGCCCGTCATCTGCATCGGTGCCATCTTCGTAACCCGAGGTACTACCTTCAGCAGCAGCAAGCTTCTTGCGAGGTCGACCTCGCGGCCTGCCGGTGGGGGCTTTGGAAGATGCTCTCGAGGAGGGGCGGGATGTGCTCTTGCTAACGAGGGTAACGGGCTTTGGTGGACCTGTCGTATCAGGTGGCATCTGGTTCTGAGTCGGCGGGGCTGACGGAGGCAGGCCATCCATGATCATGGTATTGGTACGCTGGAAGTTTGGTTCAGCTGAGCCCGGCCGGCTTCCAGGTCGGCTCCCAGGTTGACTGGCGGCGCTGTGGAAGCTCTGGCTTTGTCCCATGTACTCATTCCTCGCCTCGTATGACGAGTTGAAAGGTCGAGCTGGAGCCATTCTGGGCGAAGAGGCCATCTGATTATTCGCGGACTGGTTGAAGCTGGTGCTATGTTGCATGTACGAGTTCCACTCGCCATTTTCGGACATGGCCGATGCCGATCGATGGAGGTGTGGCATCTGGTGAGGCATCTGATTTTGGTTTTGGGCGGGCGCTGGTGTGGGAGCAGGGGCTGGCGGCGGAGCCCGAGAGACGGCAGTGAGCCTAAGCTTGACCTCGAGGGTCTCGCTGATTCCGTTGCCAAAGATTGCCAACATGTTCTTTGTGACACGGCCAGTCACGAACTGGCCATTGCCTTCCGAGTTATTTTGCATGGCCCGGCTGAGCAGACCTTGGCCGACCAAGGGAGTATCCGGCTCCGAGTAGTCGAAGGCGTAGATGGTGTAATCCCGGTCAGTATCGTCAGCCAACTCCGGGCTGTAGTGGTAGACGGCCTTGAGGCATGTCTGCAGATCGACCAGGCCAATCCTATTCCTATCGTCGATTGGTATGGTCTGGATGTGCAGGATGGGAGCCCAGCGAGCTAGACAGTTCACTGCGCTGTCCTTATCGAAAGTGTAGTTGACTTTCACTATAAGATGGTCAGCAATAGCTCCATACTCCGAGAGAAAAAGGTTATTCTCGTACAGCCCATTGCCTTCACCTGCATTCCAGAGTCGCTGGGCTCGCTGGGCGAGGGAGCCCAGCCGGCGTTGTTGACGTTGGCCATCTTATATGTAGAGGGAGACTGGGATGAGGTCACCCTTGACAGATTGAAGACGGCTCGTATAATTCCCAAGTCGGAAATTCACCGAAGAATTTCCGAAACGGGGTGTATTTATTTAGGTGGTAAGTATGTTCAATAGGCATACGGATCCCTCGTGGACATGATCGTGAGTCGTGACGCGTTGTTGGTGAGGTGTGTCTTTTCCGTTCCTGGGAGGTGGACGTTGTACGTGGGACGCGGAACAGGCCAGAGAGGAACGAGAAACGGTGAAATGTGTGGGAAGGCCCGAGAAATCAAAGAGGCAGGCAGGATCCGACAAGAGATGCCTTGAAGAAGTAATTGCGGCTCATCTGCCCTCGAGGACAAATGTCGCAACTCTGGCCTCGACGAAGGGTGAAAATGGGCGTACGGGGGATTAATGGGATTCGAGAAGCAGAAGAAAGAAGGTGAGGAAGTTCCATTCAGTGGACTGTAAAGGGAAGCAAATTGGTGGTTGCTGGGCCGGAGGTACAAAGTGGGCAACGCGAATCTTTAGTGAAGTGCAGGTACCGCGTCCTAGTGAAAGCGACTAAAAGACGCACACGAGACAGACGCGTTATTGGGCGTCTGGAACGAAAGGCCCGCGTTTTGGGTGACGTCCAGCTTAATTGAAAAAAGGTACCTCTCGGGGCCTGGGGCCAATTCAATGACATGCCATTGGCCAGGCGGCGGGCGTTTAGTGGATCAAGCTGGGGGAGCTGCAAGAACTTGGAACGTTAACGCGCGCTGCAGAGCAAAGTGGTGGCAGTGGTGGCAGCGCTGGCAGCGCTGGCAGGCAAGCAAGCAAGGCCCGAAAAGACGCTAACCTTAGGTAAGCGGTAGTTCAGCAGGTGGGGCCGAGTATTCAATGCAACAGGTGGAGGACCACGGCCGGACTTTAGCGCGGATTATGCTCTGCTGGGAGCGGGCTGTCTCCAGCAAATGCCGATGGCCGTAAGAGAGGGAACCAGTTCTCAAAGTCCAAAAGATGCAAATGATCCGGGTCAGGTTTCAGCTGCCATTTCTCCCCCGATGAGGGGTACCGTATGCCTCTTAAATACTTTTCCCAAGAGCTCAGGCATACGCCCCCACCTGGCCAACGACATGCAACTGCCATGACTCAAAGCTATCGGCTGCACACCTTCCACCCCCTTACCCCTGTCTCATCATGTAAGTCGATTCGTTCGCCCCCTACAGTACCTAGTCATCTACTGCGACCGTCATACCTGACTGCACGCCGGCCGTCAATCAAGAAATAATACACTTCCTCTAGAATATCAATCTACATTTCGTGCATGCTTATAGATAAAAGGTATGCAAAATGGATCATGCTTTTGATGATGAAGTTTGTCCTTATAATTTTTTCTTTTGTGTGTAAAGTCAGGAAGAAGCCAGAATATCGCACATGCTCCATATACAAGAAGCCATCGTGACATTCATATGGTATTCGACATGCGTGCCTCGCCTACGAACATGTAGCCACTCCCCGGTAGCTTCTCCAATAGTATACATGTTGGATTACCCCTTATCGTACAAAGGATAATACTTTTTCTTTTACAACTTCCATCTATTCTTCGCCGACCGACCATGTCACAACCCCCTCCGCATCTTTAGTGGTTTTCCGATCGAGGATCTCCTCGATAATGGCCTTGATACCCTGTCGGCCTCTCTTCCTTTGCACAAACTCCTCCACTATCTGCTTTCGGGTCGCCCTGCTGTTCTTTACGTAGTGCTCGACCTCTGTCTCCGACGGGGAACCGACGTAGGCGTGAGGGTATTCGTTGTAGGTTTCGCGGTCAACCATCAGCTGCAGCTTCTTGGGTAAGCCCGGGGCGCCAGTCTGGAAGAAAGGCTCCGATATGGAACCGCCCGCAGGCACATCCTCAAGCGAAGCAGGCTGCCAAGCAGGTGTCCTCCGCGGCTTCGTGAGCTGTGCTTCGACGCCCTCAACAAAGTCAGGGTGCTGCATGAAGCGAGCGGCGATCTGGTGCTCTCTCTCGAAAGCTTCGGCAATGTTCCAGTCACGGCCGACCTGCATCTGCCTAAGGGCCACGTGTACCGCAGTAGGCGAGCGCTGATGGAGGGTAGTCAATGTCTTCTCTGCCCACTCCTTGGTGGGGCCCTGCTCCTGCTGCAGAGCAGCCATAATATCTGGCACAGTCTGCTTGCTGAAGCACCGATCGATAGCCTTGCGGATTTCGTCTCCGAGCATGATAGGTTCGTGGTCCAGAGGAGGCAGACCGGTTGCGTACTCCTCAATGGTCATCTCAATAATCTTCAGCCTCATCTCCATACTGTCGTAGTCCCTGAAACGAAGCTCGGCCAGACGCGATTCGAGGATCGGCAAGCTCGTCGAGTGAAGGTAATGAGTGGCGATTCCGGAGTAGAAGGCGTTTGCGCCCTTCAACTTCTCGCTCGTCAAGGCAAGGTATGTGCCGACAAAGCCGGCCATCCTGGGGAGGAAGAACGAAGCTCCAACATCGGGGAAGAAACCAATCGTCGTCTCGGGCATGGCGAAAACCGTGTTTTCGGTGGCCACTCGGAAAGGAGCATGGATACTGAGACCAACGCCGCCGCCCATAGTTATACCATCCATAAAGGAGATGTAGGGCTTCTGATATGTAGCGATGTAGTGGTCGAGCTTGTACTCCAGGGCGAAGTATTCCGCAGACTTCTTCTGGCCTTCAGCACCTGTCTTGTTCAGTTCTGCAAGCGCCGCGACATCACCGCCGGCACAGAAGGCCGGGCCGGCGCCCTTCATGACTATGACGTTGGCCATGTCGGATCGCTCCCATTCTACTAGTCGAGGGATGATCTTCCGAACCATCGATCCATTGAGAGCGTTGTACTTTAGCGGCCGGTTCAGCTCGACGGTCCGCAGACCGTACAGGTTGTTGAACAGGACATCTTCGGGTTCGTCGCCGGGCAGCTCTTTGATGACCTCGTTCACTTTTGTAGACATCTGCAAAACCGGGCGGTGTTAGTGACTGGACCCTGCCGCCGCACCCAACGTCAATAGTGCCTGCGTACGTACCTGGGCTCGCGATGCAATGTGAGGGTCGAGGATCTTAGCTTTCAGAGGCATTCTGCATCGGAAGGGCGAAGAGGCCGTCGTAGCTGCTGACCCAGCCCGGCTTAAGAGGACCCGGAAAGACATTTATGGAGGAATGGAGAGGACTCAGTGCGCATGGGAGTGTGGTATAGCAATGCGCATCGAGCGAGGGTACGATGGGAGGGGTGGTCGGCAACCGAGGTAAAAAGTCCTGTTCAACTCCGCGAATCGAATGCCATGTCCCGAATTGCCTATCGCTGCAGGCATCAGAACTTAGCTTTAGCTCCCCTCGCTCGGCCCAAAATCTTCCCTGGAGCTCCAGGATTTTGGCGGACGGAGGTCGGTCGCGAATGGGCGCCTGGGAAGACCCACACAACGCCCGATGGAAGCCAACTCTCGGTGAGCCACCAATCAAAAGCTCGGCCAGCCAGGCCCCAGCCCAGTCCGTCACCGAGACTTTTCGAGAATTCGGTACTGTACTGCACTGGCACTGGCAGCAGCTCTAAACATTTCAGCCTTGCGAGTTCGCGATCAAGTCCCACGTCCAGCAACTCCCAAACCACCATCTATTCAAACACCAGCAACACCACTTCAAGATGGCGGACGCTAAGATTCAGTGAGCACTGTCGCAGCATGCCAATTACAGTTTGCATGCAGAAGCTAATTACTTTACTCTAGGGACCTCCTCACCAAGCCTCGCAATGAGTTAACGTACGCACGCCCACCGCCAACCCAAGCCAGCTTCCTTCCGCCTGCACGCTTGCACGATCGCGACTTATACTGACTTACCGTGTCATCACAATAGTGAATATGAGATTCAGCAGCTCGAGGAGCACGAGTTCAGCGCCGGGCCCCTATCGATCCTCCAGACGGCGGTGCGCAGCCATACCCAGGTCCTGATCTCGATCCGCAACAACCGCAAGCTGTTGGCGCGCGTCAAGGCCTTCGACCGCCATTGCAACATGGTGCTTGAGAACGTGAAAGAGATGTGGACCGAGACACCGCGCCTGGCCAACGGCAAGAAGGGCCGTCCCGTTAACAAGGATCGATTTATCAGCAAAATGTACGTTCTGTTCAGCGTTCCGTTGATCTCTTTTGCTCTCTTTTCCTTGTCCCACACCCTTATGGGGAGTATATGGGAGAGGGAAAACAGAAAGGGGAGAAGGAGGTGGTTTTTTAGGGGGCTGTCCGGGAGCTGCTACGTGAAATATATACGAGGGGTATGATGGGCATATGGCTAACATTTTATATCAACAGGTTCTTGCGAGGCGACTCCGTTATCTTGGTTCTCCTCAGTTAAACGGCAGTCTGAAATATGGTCCGAGGAGGAATCCGCTCAAAAGGGAGGAGGAGCGCTCATGAATGGGATGAACTACTCATTGGCACGCACTCTCCACGTGCCAGGCGTTGGTATGTTGGATTTCCGGCGAGAATAAAAAGTCACAGTTTGTAGAAGAAAGTTCTCGTGCCCGAAGGAAGTGCACACAGAAATTGTGCCCGCCGTGAGCAAGCAAAGGCAGACGGAAAGCTAGAAGCGGAAAGCTGCATTTTACAGAAGCCGTTTCGGCGGTTGATGATTAGCCCAAAAAGAATATGGGGGATGAAGACATTGCTGCTGCTAAGATACCAAATAACATCATTTGTGCTCAATAATCTACACTTTTGCCATTCTCCGGGATTTTACATATGCTGGACGCTTCTTCAAATCGTATCCCACCCTTCTTCCGTAGGCATCAATCCAGCCATACCAAGGAAGAAGCACGCCAGTCCCCAAGCTCCAGGGTCAGGGACCTCCTCGAATCCACTACCTCCGACGTAGACCGCCCGGCCGAGACTAGCTTCCATACCCTTCGTACCCAAAGCCGCATCCCTTGAGGCCTCGGCCGCCTTCTTCAGGTCGCCCGTCTTGCCCAGGACCTCTACAAAGGGGTACAGGGCATCGACGAGTGTGCGATCGCCAGGTCTGGCGGGGGTATACTTAGACAATGCCTCGCAGCTCTGGTTCAAGGCACCGGTCCAGATCTTCACGTCTGATGCATCGCCAGGGGCGTACGTCTTAAGCGAATGCAGGAGCGCGTTCAGGAAGATGGAGTAGATGGCACCCGAGGTGCCGTCCATGTCCACCTCCACCACAGAGACAATATTGGCAAGATCCAGGATAGCGTCTCCAGTCATCTCTATCTTGGATAGATGGCTGAGGATTCCTGTAGAAATTGAATGTTAGCATTTGAGATAATGTGTGATTGTTTGATTGAGGATCTTACCTTCAGCGCCTCTCTTGAGCCCGATACCGCAATCTCCATCACCCACGACCGTGTCAAATCTCGTAACGTCCGGCTCGGCAGCAATCACAGCCTCGAGCCCGGCAGTCAAGGTGTCCTTCATGAGCTTCGCGTCGATCTTGAGCCCACTCGATTTGTTTTCTCCGCCGAGAGAAGTATCGTCCTCTCTCGTGGCCTCGTTCTTGGCCTCCCACGTCTCCTTCTTGGTGGGAGCCGTCCATCCCGTCGCCTCGCAGGGGTAGTCAAGCAGTTGGATCATGCTCGGGCCGCCGATGTCCGTGTTCACCACGTTCAGGAGCGAGACGCTGAAGCCCAGGCCGTTCAGACTCGTCATGTAGGTCCCGCTGAGGATGCGGACAGGTCGAATGCCCCAATTCTCGCTGAGCTGCTTGACGACCTCGGCCGTAATCCCACCAAGCTCCAGCACGCTGACGCCGCCGAGGTTGTTGACGAGCAGCACAATCTCGTTGGAGTTGACATTGAGGAAGGCGCGGTCGGCGTCGCCCTGGTCCAGCAGCTGCGACAGCATGGTCTTCACCAGCTCCGGGAGCTGCACCTTGGCTCTCCCGGAGCCGGGCTCGTTATGGATGCCCATGCCGACCTCGACTTCGTCGAAGCCCAGGTTCTCCTTGGACTTGGGGTCCACAGGCGCGCGGCCGGGCACGTGAACGTGCTCGAGACTGGCGCCGACACTGACGAGGTTCGCCGCAGTCAGGCGGGCGACGCTGGCGACCTCCTTGAGACTGCGACCCTGGGCCGCGAGCGCGCCTGCGATCTTCTGGACGAGCACGGTGCCCGCGATGCCGCGGCGGCCAACCTTGCCGCCCTTGGCGCGGCCCACGCCGACATCGTCGGCCACCACGACCATGTCGACGTCGAGCCCCGCGGCCTTGGCTTTCTCGACGGCCATGCCGAAGTTGAGGATGTCGCCCGTGTAGTTCATGACCACCACGAGAGCGCCGCGGCCTGTGTCGACGCGGCCCATGATGGCCTTGCGGACCTGCTCGGCGCTGGGGCTCGCAAAGATGGTGCCGGCGACGGCCGCAGACAACAAACCGTTTCCGACCATGGCGCCGAACGAAGGCTCGTGGCCGGAGCCGCCGCCGCTGATCAGGGACACCTGGTGCTCATCTTTGTTGCTGGTGGTGCTGGTGGGCCGACGGTATAAGATCTTGTTTTCGGCGTCCAGTGCTACGGAGGGGTTGGTGTAAGTCACGGCCTGCAGCGCCGCATTCACCAGCGCCGTCGGATCGTTGAAGAAGTGCTTGTCAGACATGGTGGTGATGTTGCGGACCGGTGATGTGGCTATTTGCGGGGAGCTATGCGGGGGGATTTGGGGTAGCTAGCAGCAGCAGCAACAGACAAGGTGGTGCATGAAGATGGGAACGAGGAGAAAAAGATGAGAGGAATGTGTGCCTGGATTGGTCTCCGAAGATAAATGGTCTACACTAGATAATCCACGCCGTGCGGAGAAGGCGCCCTCCCAGGGGCAAATGCAGGCTTTTGGAAGCCGGAGGGCCAAGACATCCTATTGCTCAACAGTTTGCCTCGAGTGACGTCGGCTGCACCCCGTCATGGGGATGGCCAGGCAATGGGGAACTTCATCCGGGGGGTGGGGTGGACGGATTCTGCGTCGCCCGACCATCGGCAGACTTATTGTGGGTTACGGTTGCCTCTCCCCGTATCTAACTATTGTTCTCGTGCCTTCGTAAAATGGGTCTTGTCGGGCTGGAAGTTTGCTCGCGGTTACTATCGTGACTTCAGCACCCATAAATGCTACATAGTGCCCGGTATCATGGAAGAAAAGAAACCGGCGGTCGTCCGAACATGCCGAGCAGCAACGACGGTTCAAATTAGCTGATCTCATTGCCACATCATACCAATAAGCCCCCAGCACCTATCGACGTGTTCACCGACACGCCAAATCTTGATTGGGTAATTTTACCAGTAGAGAGGAGGGATGGGTTTACCCCGTTTTCCGGTCACAAGAAACCAACACTTGGTGGGCCAGATCGTCAATCTCCACGGCGGACAAACGCTTTGCGGGATCGACCTGGACCATGCCACTGACCAGTTCCACGGCTTTGGCCTTGACCTCGGAACCATATCCCTCTTCCGCCAAACGCTTCTCAACATTTGAAAGATACGAACGATCTCCTTTCTGCACGCCATTCAGCGTGTCAGCCCGTTCCATCACCGTCCCAAAGGGGCACAACATCTCCACCAGAACTACCCCTAGAGCAAATATGTCTAGATGCACCCCGCTATTGCGCAGGTTGTCCCATTTGGGCGGCCGGTACAGTGCAGTGCCAACGTCCTTGGAGGCACCCGTTGACTCGTGATCTGAAGACTCGCGATACGCTTCTCTTGAAAGTGGCGGCATCTCTCCGTGAGCAAGCTGGGTGACTAGACCGAAGTCTCCTATCCGTGGATTCAACCATCTACCACTTTTCTGTTCCTGGGTTGGGCACGAGCCACAAGCAATATCGCAGTAACCTCCTATGCACTCAGATTCCAAGGCAGAGAGAAAGATGTTGCCCGGCTTAATATCCCGATGCACCATTCCCTTGCTGTGGATGTATCGAATGCCGGCGAGTACTGAGAGCAGGATGCGTAGCGAAGGTACTAGGTGGAAACAATGTCTTGGACTCCCACTCCGGCTGGATGATCGCGAGATGTACTGCGCCAATGTCATGGGATACAGCGACATCTGGATACAAAGGGTATGGACGTTGGCATCCGGTGCTTGGCGTGGATTGCCGGCGTTCATAGACCGAGACCTGTCGTCTGTGAAGATGTCACTGTCGTTCGTGGCCGATTTAGTCTCGGAAAGGTCGTCCGTGGAATGTTCAGACCATTCGGGGCCCGGGTTGTGTTGAACCTGACCACCGCCAAGTGATGGGGTGTCTTCACCGAAAACTATACCGCAGTCGGCAGATTGGTCATCGTCGTGGGCATCATCAGCTTCGCCATCTAGCGAGTCCAAGTTGTTCTCTAACTGTGCCGGGCGGTAGTCTAGTAGAAGAGGCCCATCGGGCCTGCCATCGATTGTCTGAATTTGCCCCTGTGAGCCTGCAAAATGGACCAATTAGCTTTTTTGAAATAAACGTTGAGTAATGATGGACGTTACTTACTTTGCGGATTCGAGGCCACGGGATAGTGCTCGGGCTCGTCAAACCATGCCTGATGGTAGCGAACGACGTTGGGATGGTCGAGTTTCGCCAACGCCTGGGCTTCTCTCAGGATATGATTCAGCTTTTCGTAGTTCCCATTGCAGAAGATCTTCCAAAGCCTATCAGATAACGCAATCTTCTTCACCGCATATGTAGACTGATCAAGGGGGCTGTAGCACCGATAGACTTTGCCAAAGCCTCCCTTTCCGAGGAGAGAGACTTCTTGAAACGAAGAGCTGTAGTGGCTTCTGCGGGAAGTTTGATGTAACAGCTGGAGGTCGTTAGATGGGTTTGGTAGGATGGAGAGCCCTTGGAAAGGTTGAACAGTCAAGCCTCGAAATTGGCTAATAAGACCTGTTGGCAAAGCTTGGGCTCCAGTCAGGCTGTCCAGACCTGCCATATACTGAGCACGGGTATTCCGAGAGTTCTCGGAAGCGGCCGGAGAGGACAGAATCTGGTTTGACGATAATCTCCGAGTTGCCTCGTCATACAGTCGCTTTGCTAGTGGCTGTATCTCTGGTGAGTGCCGAGTGTAATTCTGACTTCCAGCGGTGGCAGTAGAATTGTATAGCTCAGCAGCCAAAGTCCTGAAATGGTCTTCGAGTAAACTGGCAATAATCAGGTCACGGTGTTCGCCCCTGGTAATACCAGCAGCAAGATCATGACCATCCGAGAAATGACTCTCCGTAGCACCAGACGAGACACTCAAGACTTCCTCTTCATCCGTGGAGTTTGAAGAGATCGAGGTGTCCTTAACACGCCGACTTTTCGAGCCCACGTTTGAGTCCATTCTTAATGCTTATGGAAAAAGTTAACCCAGCACCAAGGAAAGACAGTGTTCTCGTGGAGACAGAGGAAAAGTTCAAGCTGCTGGTTGCCAAATTGCAGCTGCACAGCAGTCCAACCCGATCATCAGCGATTTGTGTTGCTGCTGAGCAGGCATATATGCATGATCAAAAGGCGGTATTCAGAACTGATAAACGAGAAGCAACAGCAACAAAGAGCACACTGTCACTAATTAGCTTGGGATTCTCGATTTGGATTGACAGGTGTAATATTACTGGGTCGACAGGTTCACCTCTGTTGTTGTCTTGTTGTCCAGTTCTATCCACCGATAGTAAGGTACAGGTATCCAGGTGTTAAGCTTGTCCAGAATTACCTTCCAAGCCACAAACTTCCATCTCTTTCTATGACAAGTCGTATAATGCTCATCAGGTCTACACCACCAACGGACAGGTCTTTGTGTAATAGTGACCTGGCAGATTTGAGTGTGGTCCTTCCCTGTTATGTAGAATTTCGGTAGACCATGGTTTTATGTGAAAAAGACATATCTGATCAATACTTCATTGATTAGGAGTTTTGGAGGCGGTTGGTTACATGGCATCAACTCGACAAATGGCAATCAATCACTTGATCACTTGGAGTGCCCTAAAATAGCCGTTTGATGGTCTGTGCGGGGCTGAATTGCCAGCGCGCCAACTCGATCATAGCATAGCAGGTAACAGTAACATGCAATGACATGTAACGTTCATTGAATATTATTACTAGGTCGGTACATATGTATTGCTTGGATGTGTAAAGGGGCCACATGCATACATGTGGCTCCCAGGGAATACTCATACTTGTGTAATTGTGTTTGACATTCTAGGTGGCCAAACTACATGTAGTAAGGCCATCACGTTTACTGTCAAGGGAAGGATGCATTGATATAGAGTCCTCGGTTGTAAAGACGTACCTGATGGATAGATTGCCCTTCATAGACGGGCATCACATTACCTTACACTTACACTAATAGCAAGTTGAGAATTGTACCACTACCTGTATGCATGCGTTTCAACAGTTTTCGAGTCCCTGAGCCTAATAGCCTGCCTCGCCGAAGGTTCGCCTTAGGGAGTGATATCGGCGCTGGCTTTGGCTGCTTCGGTTGCTTCCGTCCGTCCCATCGCACAGCTTTTAGGTAACGGAAGGCAAGGAGGGGCTAGGCTTGGCTACGTATTTTAGGTACGAACAACCCCACCCCCCACCTCAAAGTCATTGATCGGAAGATTGAGTCACTGGCTCACGTCAATTCGATATTTCCCATCGCGGAATAAAATAATCGTCGTGCACTACACAACATATCGGCGACAGCTTGCTCGAACTCTTCCTAGACTAGTCCAGAACACCCGGTGCATATTGCGACCCCAATTCAACGTACCCGAGCCCGGTATGTCAACCGAACAAAACGGGGCGTCAGTCGAGGCGGTCCCCAAGCCTGTAGAGACCCCCAAGGACGCTCCCAAGGAAACCCCCAAAGAAACAGCGACCAAGCAAAACGACAAAGCAAGCAAAGACAGCAAAGCGGGCGCAGATGCAAAGTCAGACAAGGCAGAGCCAAAATCGACAGATGCGGCAGGAGACAAGAAGTTGACCGGCGCAGAGCTGAAGGCCAAAGCCAAGGCCGAGAAGGCAGCTAGGCGAGCCCAGCAGAAGACTTCAAAAGACGTCGCGAAAGGGGAAGCTGCTGTCTCTTCGTCGCCGGGTCAGCTGGGACCGTCGGCTGGCGAAGTGAAGGCCAAGGGCAAAGGAAAAGATGGCGCATCAGCAGGAGCCGCAGCCGCAGGCAGACCTGTTCTGCTCAAGGCACCGCCCTCAGCTGTCGTCACGGAGCAGAAGATCCAGATACCAGAATGCTTCAGTCACCTTTCCATGGCGCGCCGGATCCCAATGACACAGGCCGACAAGGATGTTCATCCATCAGTTCTGATGCTGGGCCAGCAAATGGCAACGTTTACAATCGACGAGAGCATTACACGACTAAAAGCTACTCTGCTGGCTTTTAGAAAGGTATATACATGTCTGCCAGAAGAAACTGTAATTTGTCCGCTTACTGACCTTCCCAGGTGATTGAATCATACATCACACCCCCGGGAAATGTACTTGCGCGCCATTTTACTCCCCATGTGCTCAATATTCAGATCGAGTACCTGACCGCATGTCGACCCATGTGCTTCTCCATGGGTAACGCGATCCGGTGGCTCAAGCTGCAAGTCAGCAAGATTGACATGGATGCGAGCGAGGAACAGGCGAAGAAGGAGCTTTGTCAAGCTATAGATATCTTCATTGCCGAGCGGATCACGGTTGCCGACGAGTACATCACAGAGCAAGGAGCGAAACACATCAAGGATGGCGATGTTGTCCTCACCTACGGCCGAAACACGCTGGTAGAGAAGGCCATTCTGTATGCTCACTCAGCCGGCACAAAGTTCTCTGTACTAGTTTTGGACGACCCCTATGAGCGGCTCGGGCAACAGCTGGCCAAGACCCTCACTGATGAAGGCATCAAAGTCACGTACTCAGGAGACTTTGGCGGGCTGCGTAACCATATGAGACAGGCAACAAAGGTATTCTTTGCCGCCGAGGCCATGTTCAGCAACGGGGCTATGTACGCAAGGGCCGGAACTTGTGATGTTGCCATGCTAGCCCATGAGCTTGGCAAGAAGGTCATCGCCCTCTGTGAAACCATCAACATCACTGAGCGAGTGGCCACAGACTCGTTGACTTACAACGAGATCGACCCCGAGAGATCGTCAGCGGCGGCATTCCGACTGATGTTTGATACGACGCCGGATAAGTACATCAGTCTACTGGTTACGGAGCTTGGAAGTGTGCAGGCGAGATCCGCACCGGATCTACTGCGGAAGCTAGAAGAATTCAACTAGGAGGCGGCTCTTCTATTTCTTTCTACTTCAGGCGCAATCACGGCATTCGGGAAAAGGACGGCGTGTATCGGGGGCGTTCGAGTTTCATTTCCGACCCGTGTTTAGACGGGTCGAGGCTTCGCAGACTCAGAAAGGACCCATGGGGGCTTACGAGAATGGCGGAAGTATTTCGCCGGACTAGACGCACAATTCGCATTCTCATAGAGGTTTGCATCACACCTGATGCTTATGACCTAGACACGGTGGCTAGCGAAGAGTCCAGTAGATAACTAGGCGCTTGTGATTATACATAACCAAGCTATCGTAACCAGCTTCGGTACATATGAGATTGTCCAGACGGGTTGAAAGGGACGTAGAGAACACCATCTTCCCGATTGCAATACATCTATACGATTATTTCAGTATATTAAGGCCCGACTCCTTTTACGCTCGTCGCATCGGAACGGTTTTCTGGTGGAATGTATTCAAACGCATAGCTTATAAAACAAATCTAATGGGATTCAAATGGGGTTTACCACACTCCTAACAGAATATGGTATTTTGAGATATAACCTCCGCTGATTCCCGGAATCTCCTTGGTGTGCAAAACGACATCTCGAAACCGGGTGCCCAGCAATGGGTCTGAATATTCAATCTTTGCCAGTGCGAAAACATCCACGTCCATGGGAGAGATCGTAGATGTCGATATACGCCCGAAGACGTAATCTGGCATGTAGGGGAAGGAAAAGGAAACCAAACAAAAAGGGTCCAGCAGGAGAAATACCATCTCAAACACGAACAATACTTACACAACTGATTGTTGCTCTTGTCATTCGGTGAAGAGAGCCATGAACTCACTCACACGTTATTACCGAATACCTGCTTGCCGTGGATGGGTAAATGCACAATCCCATTGATTGACTGCCCACTCTTCTCTTAGTATGTACACAGCGTGCGTATCGTCATCCGGCTCAACGTCGTGCATCGCAGAATGTCCCCTCTTATTCGTGACCAATCGTCCCTACTCTCATGACTGCTGCTCGGCCTCCCGCTGCGCCCGGCGCGCCCGCTTGTCGAGGATGATCTGTTTCCGGTCGTTCAGGATGGCCTGCTGTCGCTCGTCGACGCCCTGCAGCCAGTAGCCGAAGCTGGCGCCCGCACCGGCGAAGACGGGGTACGCCCAGAGCGAGCCCCGGTTGAAGAAGGGTCGCATCTCGAGGCCGAGCTGCCAGACTCGGACGGCGACACCTGTGAGGAGCGTTAGCAAATCGGCACGGGGCGTGCAACGGACGACCGAGGACCCAAATATCCGGCATGTAGTTTGCTATGCTTGCGCAAAACTAACACGAAGCTGCAGGCCGGTCGTGTAGAGGGAGCATCATACCGAAGCCGGACCAGAAAAGGACTCTGTGAACCATTGTGAAGGAGTGGAGATGATATGAGCCTCAATGGGCTGGGGACGGGTGCGTTTCAACTCTAGCTGCTCGTATCGAAGGCCCTCGGAATGGCCTGACAGCTTCGCGCGATTGTTGTTGCACGACTTGACTCAATTGGACGTTGCTGGGGGTCGAGCTAATTGAAGCTTTTCGGGCGTGATGAGGCTCGTTCGAGTTCCAATGCACTTGGAGGTTGAAGCTGCCTGCTGGTTATTATTAGCCGGAGTTCTTCCAGCAAGCTCTAGCTGGCTCGCTCTCAGCACTTAGGTGCAAGCAATCGGTACCTACGGGCAAGTACTGTACAATTACTGTCCCGCGAATGCACTGGCACGAACCCCACTGTCCCCCCAAAGATTAGATAGCAGACTTGCAGGTCGCGCCTGGAACTTCTGTAGCGTGTTTTAATCCCTGGGATTATTTGGACTGTCTGGGGGGTCCAAATGCCAATTACGTGCCTGCGGAATGGGAATTTCATCTCCAAGGCTGCTGTCAATCAGTTCATCGTCTCATCTCACAATCACCCCACGAACCGATTCTTCCTCACTATTGTTTTCTGCTTGCTAGTTGGTTTCCTTGCAACATCTTACATGGTACCAACCAACCACTAAATGTTGACGGCTTCCGGCCTACCTTAGCCATCAACATGGCAGCATCAACTGAGCAGACGCCTGCTGCGGCCTCTTTGACGGCGCCAGCAGCAGCGCGCAAGTTCAAGGCTTCGGATTTGCCTCTGACTTCCGCTACGCGATCAGCCATCGAGGGTCTTGCCCACAGCTTCAAGAAGAAGGGTGGCTATGATGCCATTCGCAAACAAGTCTGGGAGCAGTTTGAGGCTAGTGTAAGTCCCCCATCATGCCGCCCTGCATTTCCAACATTCCGGTGGCATGACCTAATTCATGCAACAACCTCTAGCATTACGAGAAGCAAGTCACCAAATCCATTCTTGAGGTGGCTGAGAAAGAAGTCGAACGCAACCCTTCCCAACTACTTTCGCTCGACCGTCGCAAGGCTGCTGCCCTGATCGACGGTGCCCTTGACCGCTCTGGCGTCTACCAAAAGGCCGAAGAGGTCATTGACCAATTGATTGACGCCAAAGCCATCGAGGAGCGCATTCGCGATTTGCGCAAGGCAGAGATCGGCGAGGAAGCTGCTCTCGCAGAGCAGCAGCGCGGCGCCAAGACTGACCAGGACTACGCCGAGGATGCCTCTCAGAAGTTGGCCGAGCGCGAGAAACTGAGGCGCGAGCTCAAGGAGAAAGAGGAGCAAATCCTCGAAGAGAAGCGCAAGATTGAGCGCGAGGAACGGAAGAAGCGCGAGCGTGAGCAAGAGAAGCTCGAGGCTAAGCGCATCGAGGAGAGGGAAGCCCGGCGGAAAGAGAGGGAAGCCAAGGAGGAAGAACGCGAGAAGCAACGCCAGAAGGAGCGCGATGAGCGCCGAGCCGCACGAGAGAAGGAACGCGAGGAACGAGATAAAGAACGCGAGAAGGAACGAGAGGCTAGGAGACTCGAGCGAACTCGCGAGAATGCCGACCGCGACAAAGACCGCGACAGATCCAAGGAGCGTGACCAGGAAAGAGACAGAACCAAGGACAGGCCAAGGGACAGATCGAGGGACAGATCTCGTCATCGCGATCGAGACCGAGAACGAGACCGTGATCGTCGGGACCGCAGTCGCAGCCCGCGGCGGCGAGACAGTAGAGAGCGACGCAGAAGAGACCCGTCGCGCACGCCGAGAGACACCAAGGAGCGACGCATGCCTGATGAGTCCAAGAAACAACTGTCCAAGGAGGAGCTCGAAAGGATTGAACGAGACGCTCTGGCTGATCTCCTACGTGAGAGTAACGGCAATATTGAGAAAGCTCCCGAGGTTGAGATCGACGAGGCTCTCGCGCCCCCGCCGCGCAGGGTCAAGCCGGCCTCCGCCATTCAGCCACTCCGTCGGGACTCGCCCAAGACAGCGCTGGAAGGAAAGAAGGTACCCGAGCTGACCAAAACTGACTCCAAGGACTCGGCACATCCAATCAAAGAGACCCCTCAAATTCCAACGGAGTCGAAGGAGGCCAAGGAGATCAAGAAGGAAATCAAGATTGACATTAAGGGACTCAAGGAACCACTTCCAGCAAAGGACACCAGGAGTCTCTCGGATTCCAAAGACGCCAAGGCATCGAAAGATGCCAATGTCTCCAAGTCAACAGACGACCGCCGTGGCAGTATTGCCACTTCCACCCGTGATAGGGATAGGGAGCATACACGCAGTCGTGTGGAGGATGATGACCGACGACGCGACCGCCCTAGAGAGCGGAGTCGGTCACATACTAGGCCTGAGAGACGAGACAGGGAACGAAGTAGATCAAAAGGCCGCTCTGACAAGGACCGCAGAGACCGCAGAGAACCCAGTCGTACGCGGGAACGCTTTCCCTTCGAGAATAACTACCGTCCGGGTGAGATTAGAAACCGCAGTCGGAATCGGAGTCGCTCTCGCTCTCGCCGTCGCACTGATCGCGAAAGAGACCGAAGTCGCTCTAAACCCCGACGGGAAAGAAGCCGGTCCCGCGATCGAACCAAGGTCAAGGAGCGTAGCCGATCTCGGGCACGCGAAGATCGCGACAAGCCGCGAGAGCCCAGCCGTTCCAAGACGCGCACCGAGAGGCGCGAAAGGTCACGGTCACCGCGCCCTCGCACTGAAAGGAAAGACAGGAGCCGTTCGAGAATGCGCACCGATCGCCGCGAACGCAGCCGCGACAACAAAGATCGCGAAAAATCCCGTACGCGCATTATAGGTGAGCCACGTCGAGACCGGGAAGCCCGTCGCAGCCCGTCACGATCTCGACATGGGACCTCGACTAAACCATATGAAGTGCAACTTACTGACGCTGAGGCATGGAAAGAAAATGAAATCAAGAGACGCGAACAAGAGGCAAAGGCTTATTTGGCAGCCCAGCGTGAAGCTCGAGAAAAAGGTTTACCCGTTCCCGGACTGGACGAGCGACGCAGCACCGGCGACCGCTCCCCGACATCAAACGCAGCCGCGTCCCAGAAGAAATTGACCGCTACCGCCCTGCTGATCGCGAGCGTGACCGAGGCGACAGGGATCGCCCAGCGGACCGCGACCGGCGGGACAAGGACAGTTACCGCGAACGAGACCGCAGTCGGGAGTCTCGAAGGGACGACCGCCGAGATCGGGATCGTGACCGGGACCGAGATGCTCGGCCAGAGAGGCGACGGAGCCGATCTCGGAGCCGCCGCCGCGGCGACCGCGATAGAAGCAGGGACCGACGTGATCGCGATAGGGGCGATCGCGACGACAAGGACGCACGCAGCAGTCGGCGGGACCGGAGCACCGAGTCCCGCAGAGAGACCCGGCGGGCGAGGAGTCGCGATCCGGTGCGTGACCGCAGACGCAGCCGAAGCCCGCGTTAGGAGCCGCGTCCTTTGCGGAGCTCTGTTGGCGCCGGTGACTTCTTTCGACCCGCTGGGCATAGACGGGAACCGCACTAGGAGACGCGCCTTTCGCAGAGCTCTGTTGGTGCCGGTGTTTTCTTCCGGCCCGCTGGAGCTAGACGGGAACCGCGAATTATTGATCACGGCGTTGAGCCCCGACGTCCTCGAATCTAGCGACGGCGTTTCATTGTATTAGTACTCTGTACCCTATATGGGCCTTCTACTACATTTTCTGCTGCTGATGACCTGGCATGGTCATATATCTGCAGCAGCTGTGCTCGACTAATCAAGCACCCCCTAATATTCTTCGTCGCATGCTCCAACGTATTGTTTCAAACAAAAACAGTAATCTGTGCCAGGGAGAGAGGAGAGGATGTGGCACCAGACCCTTCAATTGCGCTACCGAGAATGCAGGGAAAAGGGGGATCCTGATCCTACGAGGACTGTGTTACAACGTCTCACTGCATCGTCTTTTGCGTCGAGCGAAGAACCAATAAAAGATACCTCATTACGAGTGAGAGTGGCCGTCCGTTGATAGGAAGCCGGAGACGGGCGAACAGGTCTGGGAGGGCGTTATTTCATTCATTCTGGCTGGAGCCTTTTTGCTAGCCAAGCAGGCAAAGGTGCATTTCGATCCCGAAGGGCATAGCCCATACACCCACCAGGTGACCTACGCATCATGCTGTATGTAAGAATTAGTTGCTGGCTTCTCAGCTTCAATGTAAAGTCATAAACGTGTATTTGCCTCCATTTGCTACAATGTGCTATCGTGGCTAGGAACGATCAAGACGGATGTATAAGATTGAAACTAAAACTCAGTCTGTGGAATGCCATCCTATTGGGCCTCCGTTGCCCTCTGCCACGGAGGCACGTCCATTAACATACTTCAGCCACATATAGCCAATACCATAATGTCTCACAAAAGTCTTGGAGATATAGCACGTATGCGAACTTGAGAGCTAGAATGATATTGTATTTGTCGTTCGTTATGCATGATTGATGATGATTTGTTATGTAACATAGAAAGGTCCCCATGGCCTGCATTGCGAGACGCGAAGCAAGCGAGCCCGGGCACTCGGGGGCATTTGGATTAACGCCCGCCTTCCCAATATGGATTCTGTTTCTCTTTGCTCCTTAAGTCTTCGGGAGACCTCTTCGCTCTATTACGCTGCAGAGGTACAGCCCATATGAGGTGGTATCATGGGTAATGAGGTACAAGTTCCGCCTAGTAGACTCCCCATTACCTGCCGTCTTGCTCTGTCTCTCCAAATCGAGAGGACGAGGACGGCTGTAAATCCAAATTTCGTTGTATGCCCAATCCTTGACTCCGGTTCCATGTTTTGGCGAAAAAAATAAACAAATGCTCTACTCAATGACTTCAAAACTCCAATTCCCAGCATGCCAGACTATCGAAGTCGTCCGAGTATTTAACGACTTCGACGTCCAGCCATATAGCTTTCACTGCGGCTCCGATCCCGCCCGGCTCCTTGGCGGAGTGCGTCGCTATAACTAGGAATTGGTGGTTGGTTTGGCCTCACGGTAGCTGCCGAAGCACCACGACTCCGCGTATTTCTAATAAGGGGTCGTCGATCACTTTCCGAACTGCTCCTAGGGCTCTCATCCTCCGATTGCTCGGGGCTTGTGTACTCCGGAGGAGGGTGTGCTTCCTGTTGAAGACCTAGCCCGACCACGTCCACGACGTGGTCTCCTGTGGTGCCTTGTGCACTGCTAGGCTCTCCCTGCTCATCTGTCGGCACAAGTTGAGCCAACGAAATATCAGTTGGGCTCCGTTGTGGACCTGGGCTCGTAGGAGGCAGTATCCTATAGTTTCCGCTTCTCGTCCGGCCATGGCCGGGGTCCAACACCGGGCGGCTGCCATATTGCGAATATGTAGGACCTCCAGCAGGGGAACCGCTATATCCATCCTTGCGGCCAGACTCCAGGAGAATGCTTCCTTGCTCACTGCCGTAGGGTGGTGGTGGAGCCAAGCTGCCCGTCATGGGAGCTAGACCCCATTTCTTGACATTTGCCTCGATAAAAACGAACCCTGCCTGACCAAAGTTGACGTGGACAATGCAAGGGCCGTTGGCACCGACAGAAGGGAAGAAATTGGGCCCTTTGAGGCCATGTACGACATCCTCGAGCTTCTTGCCATTTCGGGTGAAGAATATGGTGCCGGTACGAGGTCGATACCCGATGCCAATAACATCGCCTTGGACAAAGGGTGGGCCGTACGGTGTCCCGTTGAAGGGCTGGTTATATCGGCGATGTCCCGTGGATGTGTATGCAGCCGAGTACTTGTGGAATCCTACAACAAATCAGCGTCATTGCACATTTCAACCACCCATGATTCATTCATACCTGGAAGCCTAAACAAAGGGTATGGCTTCGTCGCCATTCCAATGCTCAGCAATGTGTTGTCGGGCTTGTCGTAGATCTTGGCCTCCCAGTAGTAGACCTCGTTTTGTTTGGGTACGGGTAGGTTGCTCATGACGGTACACTCGGAATCAAAGAACTCGATCTCCGTCCTGGCTTCGACAAAACAGTTGGCGATTTCTAGTTCCGGCTCAAACTCCCACGCTGAAACACCCTTTTCTTGAATGGCAAGGTATTGTGACAATGAAATATCCGTCTGGATCGACTCGGGCGGGTTGCCTTGAATGAATGCTGCAATAGCACCTGTCAGTACTTCTAGGCCATGCGACATGGTCGAACGAATGTCTCCATACCTTTTGCTCTCAAATACTCGGTCCTTTGCATGTCATCCATTGTCTCCAAGGCCTCGGCCTCCTCCCTCGCGAAAGCCTGCTCATCGTCATATTCGCCAGGACGGCCAAAGCGATCAAGAAGGATGCGGCCCGAAGGGGTATATAAAACAAAGTAAACGACGAGGAAGACGAGTGCGATGAGTATGGCTGAGCCAAAGGAGGAAAGCAGCCCTATGATGACGCCGTTCATCATTTCAGGTGGTAACATTGACGATAGGGCTGGAATGTACTATGTTGGTCTGTGTCGCCGGTTGGGGTTTTGCAATCGACGGGTGTAGGAGTAACCCAGAGGGTGGCGAGGGTCGATGCGGTCACCGGCCGGAGTCACTCATTCGGCTGGCGTTTGGATCGAGGACGAAGAACCTCGATGCTTTGGAAGCTGTTTGTAGGAAAGTTGTTGTTTTGGAATGCTGCTCAGAAGCGAAACGTGGGGGGGGGTCGGAAATGAAAGACGAGGCTCGCCTCGATAGTAGCTAACAGAAAAGAAAGGAAAGAAAAGATGATAGACAGGTGTGATGTGGTTTGCGAATTGAATTTGGGTAGGCGGAAAGGCCGGTGAGAGATTGGAGAAAGGCGAGACAGGCAGACGACGTTGGTCCTGCGCTCGCTCGCTCGCTAGAAAGGCGGGTTTAGGATGTTACCTAGGATGGATGGGGTATGTATGTTGGGATCCCGGGCCGGGTTGGGTTGCTGCTGGAGTGAACGGGGCTTGGAATGAGTAGCGAGTCTGAGTCTGGGTGTGGTAGCTGAGCTGAGAGGGCCTGGGATATCCGTATTAATCGATCGATCAACCTCAGTAATATTGTCTCTTTCTTTCTTTTCCCGGTCGGTTCGATTTGGGTTGGCTTGGTTTGCCTTGCTTCCCTTCCCAAACACACGGGGTTCTCGAAATCCTGAGGTCCTCTTTCTCTTTTGATTGCTCGGGGTGCTGTTTGTGTGGGTGTATGTGTCGTGTGCGCAGCAGCAAAAGCAACCCCGGAACTTTAGGTAGGTAGGTAGTAACCTTTAGAGAAGAGAGCAACGACAGTGCTCGGTTTTGACACAGAGCCTAGGTTCACCTTAAAACGCACAGGAAGCTTGGATAGCAGGGCTCCCGGTCGCTCTGGGCGTTATTGCTAAGTTGGGTATTCAAAAAGAAAAGCGTTCAATGCCAATTGTCCAGAAAAAGAAAAAACAAGAGAATAAGAGTTAGCGAATCAGCAACAGCAATAGTCGGCGAAACAAAATCGATTTTTCTTCTAGGTATGTTTGGGAATATGTACGGCTTGACTTGGTTCAATACTCCTTGGGGATAGACAGGGAAAAAGAGGAGAGGAACAGAGGAACCAAGGAGTCGAGTGTGTGCTAGGTAGGCGCACTGGAGGAGGAAGATGACGAATGATGGCTTGACGAGACTGGAGCCAAACAGGAATGGACATGGGAACTTGAAGCTGGGGGCCGGCACAGCAGGAACTCGGGTACCTCTCCATGTGTCAAGGTTCAGATGACTGGAGGAGTGCGAGTTGGAGCAGCGCATTGCATGCGGGCATGGCTACTCGGCATGGGATCAATGATCTGCTGTGCAAGTTATTTACAGGCACAAGCACAGGCGCCGCAGGCATCGATTTCCTTGCAAATATGCATGCCCGCCGATCCATCTTTGTCGACTGACTCTCTGTCCCTCTCTCTGTCTGCCCTACCCTTACACGCCCTGGAGAGAGCGAGAGAGCCTTCAGCTGGGGGAGCTGGATCGCAGCCTGGATTGGCAGTCCGCGACTCCAACCAGTCTCGAAGCAGTGAGATTGCTCCACCGCGTGCATTTTAGGCCTTGTCTCGTTTCCGAAATCGTTACGGCCAGACGTCATGTACTCCTGGTTAGCCTTCTCTACTCAGCTTAGCCTACGATCCTGAGCGGGTGGCGGGGACGTTACAAAGTATATGCTGACATGCTGTACATTGCTGTATGTGCCATCGTCCAACCAGCCCACTTGCCTCCTCCTCACTCAGCCTTGATATCGCACGACCTGGTGCCAGATCCCTGAGAGCGCCCCTTGATCGGCCAATAACCAGTGACGCCGTCAAGGCTAGTAGACGCCCTACCGTCCTTCTTCGCGATGCGCATTGCAATACTATTGCCGAGTGGAATCCATACTGTAGGTCGACTGCGAAAACTGTTTCTGCCATGCCTACCTTTCTTCGGGCCGTGGGGGGTCTTGAGGCTCTGGCATTGGGCGCATAAAGGATGAAGTAGACATGTGGTGCTAGCGGGCAGGTGGGCGTCTTTGCTGGATGATCCAACACTGTCGAAACAGTCACATTTTTTCGCGCAAAGACGACGACTATCAATTGTCACCAAGTAAGCTCTGCGATGACCGAGCCTCTTGTCCAGAGTAGGTATGAACACTGCGCCGATCGTGGCCCATGTCGTGGCCGCCAAGATCCCGATACACTGCAGTCAGGCACGGAAGCTCCGTCATGCGCGCGTACGTACGTACATACGCAAAAATAGGCCTGGCCAGTTTTCCTTTGTTCTTTTTTTTCTTCATAGGCTTTCGCATAGCATAATCTGCCCGTCTCCCTTTCATGCGATTGTTTCAACCAATGCGTACCCAGCCAAGGGTTTGCTGAGTTGTTTCATGAGCCGCACATCATCTGTTTCAAGACTTTTTAATTCCCGTCGTCGTATTCTTGTTCTCCCGGGCCCAGGGGGCGCATCTTTAATTATTTATCGTATGGTTGGGGGCTATGCTACGACGAAGCAACTACGGAGATATAAGCCGACGGTAGGCCGTTTTATACCGAACCTCACACTCGCAACTGTTGGTCATGATGGGAAATGTCAGCGTCGCAATCTCTGCTGCTCGAATTTCCTTTTGGCATTCCGATCCAGGAACTTGGAATCCATTTGCCATGTGTAGACGTACCGGTACCTGTTTGACTCACTGAGCCAACCCCCACATTCTACCTACCTACCTAGCCAAGCAGCTCCTATCAACATTGAATCAATAGACAAGCTATCACGTATCATGGCGCATCAATAATGAATACGTCCACCCCAAGTCATCTCCCGTGAAAACAAATAAATTCCCCACCACTACCACCACGACAACTGAACCCTTAGCAGCTTCGTCAGCCATCATCATGGTCTGTAACCCCTTCGCTCCTATATCGGCGACCACAGCCCGCAAACGCTGACTCCCTAACCAAACATACAGAACAAAGACGGCCACTACACCCAAGTCCACATGACCCGCGCCCGGGACGCCGACCTGTTCGACGACTTCACGCACGACCAGCTGCCGGCCGACGACATCTACGTGCCCCCGCAGCACCAGCCCATCAACCCGGAGGACGAGGACGACGTCGTGCCCGACCAGCACGCCGCCTTCGGCATCGCCAAGGCCACCCAGAAGCAGCGCGAGCCCGCCTGGCGCGACCTCGGCCTGCACGAGCTCATGAAGAAGGGGCCCAGCGCCGCGCGCGTCGGCCGCGGCGGCGCCGTCACCGGGTCCGGGGGTTCGGTTCGGGAGCAGCTAGCGCGGGCGGCGGTGGTGGCGGCCGGGGCCTGCCTCGATGAATACATAGGTAGTGGAATGATGCATCGACATTGCTGTGTAGGGCATGGTTGGTGAGAGAAGGCGGCCTGTGGGCGTACTTTGCATGGTGACTTTACTGGGACCAACAGACCGACACAGGCGTTCACTTGATTATGGGCTTAAAGTGAGGCACGATATGATACCCAAAGGCTCTGTACGACAAAATGACATTCATACACGGCGTCCCAGGTGTGGTAGTAGAACACCACTAGACAAAAGATAGGCTGCGCTTTATAGCAGCGATATAACCTCGATGAACGTGGGTGTATAGCCTCGTGACGACGTAACATACATACGGGCCTCGCCTTTCCGTTTCTTCTAAATCGGATGTTCCACGCCAAAACTCCATACCATTTATTTGCCAATCCGTAACTCCGAGCAATGAACCGCATCATCTTGAAGACCACTCACACTATATCTATATTCTGTCCCCAACAGTGAACGCCCGTATCTAGCCCTTGCCCAAGAAGCTCTCCCGCTCGAGCACCTCCGGCGCGAACTTGACCAGGAAGACCGTCCGACCAGGCCACATCTCCTTCCCCTCCCCGGTGTCCTCGCCCCCATCCGCCGCGGGGGCGGCCTGCTGCTTCCCAACGCTGTGAGCCGTAACGCGGGCAGGGAATGCAGACCCGTCGCAGACGCCCTCGATGATGCCGGCTACGAATGCGGCGCAGTTGAGCTGCGACATGTCCCGCGGCACGCTTATATACCGGTTCACCAGCGGCTCGTTGTCGATGATCATGTACTCGTCGGGCCGCGCCGGATCGCTGCTCTTCTCGAGCCCGTCCGCCGCCCGCCCGAACAGGTGCGTCCAGAGCTGCTGCTTGATGAGGTGGAGGAGCGTGATGATGGTCAGGGGCCGCGTCTGCGTCCGGGCCGGCTCGCGGTGCAGGAGGAGGTCGAGGAGCTTGAGGCCGATGGGGTGGCCTTGCGTGTTGAGCCTGGGGTTTTGTAGAAAAGGCAGTTTGTCAGTTTCAATGATCGAAACAACGAAGAGGGGGGCTCGGTCTTTTGTCCGTCGCGAGGCTGGATTGGTTTTGTCGGTATCTCACAAACTCACCTCTTTTCAAGATCTTGTATACTCTCTATGCGCTTCGAGGCGTATTGCACCATCTCAGAGAAGAGGTAGGCGAAGCTGGCCTGACTCAGCTCCGAGGTTTTGGATCGGTTCAGTGGCCGATGGTAGATGGTCTTGCCGTTGGACGGGTAGCGCAGACCGGGCTGCTCTTTGCCCTTGGTGGGCGTCATGCTGGACATGGCTGCGGATTGATACTGGACGATGCGCGACAATCGGGGAACGTCCAGTCGGAGGTTGGCCGTACAGGAGCTGGGCGTGTTCGGTGCGGGAGGCTTTCAAGTTGTCATCTGGAGCCGTCAATGTTGGACGAGGTCGCAGGTGTGCAATTGAGGGTGGGTCTCACCCTTGGGCGGCACACGCAGAAGCTGAGCTGCAAAGAAGTACCTGTACCTGGGGATTGATCTTCGCATGGGGGATCGTCAATGTCACACTCATTCCATATCAGTCTCTCGACACAACCTCAGTCTATACCGAACCATTCTGGTGCTATGGAGCGGGTTTGACAAGCAAACCTATAAATACCGGGTGTACACCTCAGTCTCGTGTCCTCAAATACGGCGTTGTAACACTGTTGCAATCTATCCATCTATTCAATGATTTGTCTCATCTGTCTAACGTCTAGATTGGTTTAATATGAGACGAATGCCCTTTTATTGTTTGGCATTTTCTTTGGCATTTTCAACAACAACAGTCGGGGGCTCGTCAACCTTCAACTCCTTCAGCTTCTCCGCGACCGCGACCGCATCGACGCCATCCTGCGCCGACTCATCCACAGGCGGCGCAGGGCAACCAACACCTTGAGGGATACCCCCGGCAAGGTAGTCCTCAAACTCGCCGATTTGCTTGCCACCGAGTTCCCACTTCTCCTTCCGCTCTGCACGCCTCTCGTCGCACAACTTGTTCAGCGCCGGCCAGTAGGTAGCGTGGTCATACTCGAAATCAGCCTCGCCGCCGAACTCCTTCCACAGCTGATCCTTCGGGACATATTGCGACATGTCCTCGTTGTACTTGATCTTCTCCCGGGTGATGGGGTCAATGAAGGGTGTGATGAGTTTGAAAAAACCCCAAACCATGAACGGAACTGTCATGGGCATTAGTCAAGACTTCACGTGAGTTGCATTTGGGCATCGATGGGATGCTTGCTTACCGTTGATGATCAAAGCCCGGCCGAGCCTCTCGGGGTAGTGAGTCTGAAGGATACTCAGAACTTCACGCCCTTGGCTGATACCCGGCGCCGTGTTGGAACGGTTCTTGCTCGCCTTCATGTTGATCAGAAGGGCGACCTTCTCTTGGCCTGGGGGCATCAGCTCGAGTGAGCGCTCCAGCATGTAGACCAGGTGCTGGGTCTGGCGCGGCGACACATCCGTGTTCTGGCGGCCAGGGCTCAGGTACTGGCAGGTACGGCCATTCTTATCCCAGCCCAGGATGAGCTGCTTGCCGGTCTCATTTTCCGGCGAGATGTGATCGGCGGTGAGCTCTTCGACGCCGAATTCTCTTCGCCAGGTCAAGGTCTCCATCAGACGCTTCTCGGCGTCTTTCTCGTTCCATTTTACGGCACGTAGGTAGCGTAGTAGACACTCTCGTGTCAGCCAGTACTTCTCATCATCGGTGAGAGGACCGCCCTTGTCTTCCGTGCCCTCCTTGCCCTTGGAGGAAGGCACCTCGGTCCAGGTCTTGACTTGTTCCAAAAGAGCTTCATACTTCTTTTGCTGTTCCTCGTTGAGTATTACTTTATCCACAGGCTGGTTCTGCGCTGTAGCGTTTTGAAAGGGAACCTTCATAGGTCCTACAGAAGCCTTCTCCGCCATCGCCTATGGGGTTGCTTATGGAGCTCTGGGTACCGGTGGTTTGGTAATGATTGGGACGGTCGTTGCAAGGAACGATGACGTGAATCTGAAGCACTGCTGAGAAAGGACAAAAAAACAGATGCAAGGACTGACCGCTAGCTAGCTGGACGGGATTGAGGACGAAGGGAGCTGTTTTGGGTGGAAAGGGAAGGGATGGGCAAAACGGCTTTTGGAAACAAACAATCTAGTCTACAGTTGGGCCGAGAACAATTCAACGAGATGGACCCTTGTACGACAAGTGACACCGGCGTAATACCAGTGCTAGATTTGCGTATTATGTCACACGAGAGCTAGGCCATAAAATAACCAAGATAGGGGCCCTAAGTTAGCTGCCTAGGGGTCCTAGGGCCCAGCAGAAGGCCCAGCAGAAGGTCCAGAGATTCGGGCTTGGCGGGTGCAGCATGTACTGTACGGAGTCGTCGGCACTGGGTACCCAGGATAATGGGCTGACTGGACTGAGGAGCTGCCCACGCCCACGCCCACGCCCCATGCCCACGCCCATGTGGCTCGTGGCTGGCTGCGGGCGGTAAAAGGCTAGACGATTCATTCATTCATCCAGAACCCCACCACTTAACGCGGGCGGCCGAGGGGCCTGGAGCAGAAACGCGTCTTAGGCGCGTCTTCCCAAAGTGCCATCCGTTCCATGCTATGCTCAATTGCCATGCAACCCCAATATCGGTCTTTGAAGACAGACACAAACTAAAAACGACACAACCACAAGACAATTTTGGTATAATCATTGAACATCCGGAGAACTGAAGCATATTGAAGGACAAACCAGGCCATCCACAAGCAATATGGCCGACGCAGACGTTCAGGAGCTGAACGAGCGCTTCGCCGTCGGCGACCAGCAGCTGGAGCCAGACATGCTCGCCGAGCTGCAGTCCATCATGCGCATGCACTCCCTGTCCGTCCAAGACCTGTTCTTCAAATGGGAGTCTTACTGCATCAAGATGGACATGGACGAGATGAGGCTATCGGTGGAGAACCTGCGGTCCCTGAAGCGCGAAATTCAGGACGCACTGGAGAGGGAGAACCGCGACCGCCAAGCCCATGTGGTCAAAACCGAGAGGAAAACCGGCGCCACGCCGCGGACGACGATCAAGAACAATGCAGGAGACTATCTCGGTGGCATGTAAGCGGAACCTCGAATCTTTGCAGGACGGATCAATGGTGCTGACTGTACCACTAGGCTGGATGGGCTTGCTACCCCTTCTGCGACCAAACTCAACAGGAGTTCTGGCCCAAAGAGGAAAGTCGAGCTACCATCAGTTACCAAGGTGAAAAGCGAGTTCCCAAACAGTTCGCCGAATGTCAAAACGCCGGCAGGTGTTGACAGGCACCTGGACGCCATGAACTCTATCACGTAAGTACTTTTGCCAACTATCATCCTTCAGGGGGGAGAACCCCTTGTTAATGGCATACAGAGCGGTATCTTTCAACGACCGCCAGAATGCTGGAGAGGTCATCGAAATTCTCAACAACAATCTGCCGGCCCCTGAGGCTCCAATTGCGCCCTATCCTGAGTCTCGCATCAAGCTCACGGCTGCATCGGACCAGAAGAAGTTAGCTTACAAGCCCCTGGCTATGAAACTGTCAGAGGCCTCAGAGATTCTGGATGACCGGATAGACGAGTTCATCGGCCTAGTTAAGGACTACCACAAGCTCGAGGATACGGCTTTCGGAAGCGCGGCGACTCAAAGCACATCAGAAATCTACGCTGTCGGCAGGATAGCGTCAGACTCGGCCGAAGGAAAACTCAATGCGGCCTCCCTCGTTCTAGAGACCTCTCGTAAAATCGGAGGCGGACGCCGGATACCCCTGAATCTGAAGAAACTGCCCTCCTACCAGTTCTTCCCCGGACAAATTGTCGCCCTGAAGGGTATCAACACATCTGGTTCCGAGTTCACTGTCAACGAGATTATCGACATCCCCCTCCTCCCCAACGCCGCATCGATACCCACCGCCATCGAAGGGCACCGTGAGCGCCTCCGCGGCGGGCCGGACGTCATGGAATCGGACGACGAGCCCGCGCCCCTGAGCATCGTCATGGCCTCCGGCCCTTACACGGCCGAGGACAACCTCGACTTCGAGCCTCTGCACGCGCTCTGCTCGCAGGCGGCCGACACATACGCCGACGCTCTGATCCTCTGCGGTCCTTTCATCGACGTCGATCACCCGCTCATCGCAACGGGCGACTTTGACCTGCCCGAGGACGCGCCCGTCGACCCGGACCAAGCCACCATGGTCACGGTGTTCAAGTACCTCATCGCGCCCGCCCTGAACCGATTGGCCGCCGCCAACCCCTCCGTCACCATCCTCCTCGTTCCCTCTGTCCGCGACGTCATTGACAAGCACGTCTCCTGGCCCCAGGACCCCTTCCCCCGCAAGGAGCTCGGCCTGCCCAAGACGTGCCGCATTATCGGCAACCCCATGACCCTGTCCCTGAACGAGGTCGTCCTCGGCGTCTCCTCCCAGGATGCCCTCTTCGAGCTCCGCCACGAGGAGCTCTACAGCGGCGCCGGCCGCGTTGGCGGTGCAGACCTGCTGAGCCGCCTGCCTCGTCACCTCATCGAGCAGCGCCACTACTGCCCCGTCTTCCCGCCCGTCGACCGCAGCAAGCTACCCAAGGTCGGCACCGAGGATGGCCGTCCCGTCGGCGCGGCGCTCGATACGAGTTATCTGCGTTTGGGCGATATGGTCAACGTGAGGCCTGACATGATCATGGTTCCCAGCTCTCTGCCGCCTTTTGCCAGGGTAAGTTTCTCCTGTTCCATCTCTTCCTTTTTCTTCTGCCCATTCTGCTTCTATATGGATAGATCTGTGTCAGCTAATGCGTCTCCATAGGTCGTCGAAAGTGTCCTCGTCGTCAACCCGGGTTACCTGTCGAAACGCAGGGGCGCCGGTACCTACGCGAGGGTGAGTCTGTACCCGCCCAAGGCGGACGAGGAGGAAGTCGGCACGACCGGTATGGTCAGTCACAAGGTTTTCAGTCGGGCGAGGGTAGAGATTACGAGGATATAATGTATATGCATATGAATGAATGCGGGGGCAAAAAAAGCCTGCCTACACAGGGTAAATGTCACAATAAAACGATATCTTATGAGTTTACTACCCGTATCTGGGTAAGCATAGACCAATGAAATGGTTGTAGTATTTGAAATGTTACAACAGCCTCAAATCTCAAGTCTGATGAGGATGATTGAAGTTCTCACTTTCAGCTAATGCTATGGCCATATGGTTTTGACAGAACTATCGTGAGTCCACACGTCGTCTCTTGTCACTCTCATAGCGATCGTCTTCCGGCGGTGAGCCCCTCTTTCTCCGACTGCTACCGCCACCGTAGTCATCTCTATCTCTATCCCTTCCGCTGTCCCTGTCCCTCCGCGGCGACCTAGACCGAGATCTCCGACGATCGCGCCGCCGATCATCATCACGGTCACGATCATCGCCCCTAGGTCGGTAACTGTCTCGATCTTTGTCTCTGTGATTATCTCCCCGCGGCCCTGACGGTGCACCAGCGGGAGGAGCAGCACTCTTACGGTCGCCCAGGGGTATGGCATTAGCACCACCAGGCCCGTTATCATCACGGCCGCCACCGCCCATCCGGTCCCGATCCCGGTCGGATTTGAACCGGTCGTCCGTAATGCCAAAGTCGCGGTTCTCCCTGCCCGGCCGGTGGTCGCGGAACTCGCCCCATCGGCCCGTGTCCTCGGAGCGCAGGTCGCGGTACTTGGAGGCGCCCTTCTTGCCGATCTTGGTCATGTCGCGGATCTGCAGGCTCTTGGGCAGCAGGCTGCGGTCCGTGTCATCCTGGAAGCGCGCGCCCATGACGTCGCGGCCCGCGAGCTCGGCGGCGTCGGCGTCGTCCTGGAAGAAGGCGCCGCGGTGGAAGTACTTGCCCATGAAGCCCATCTTGCCCTTGGCGTCCTTCTCGGCCTGCTGCTTGGCCATGTGCGCGTCGTCCTCGGCGCGGCGCTCCTCGTCCGTCAGGTTGCGCCGCCGCTCGATCTCGGCGAGCTCCTTCTCGCGCTCCTCGACGGCCTCGCGCTCGCGCTTGATGCGCTTCAGCTCCCGCACCTTCCACGCCGCGTACTCGGCCTCCGGGTCCACTTCGTCGTCCGTGTCGACGTCGTCCTCCTCGTCCATGCTGTCGTCCCACGCGTTCTTGCCCGCCGCCTTGGCCGCGAGGTCCTTGCGGATCTGCTCCTCGATCATGGCGTCCGCCTCGGCCTTCTTGCGCTTCTGCTCCTCCTCGTACTGCTTCTGCTCGTCGTTCTCCTCTTTGCTCTTGGCGGTGGCCTCGGGGCCGTTGCGCTGCGACCGCGGCACGTATTTGGGTCGCATTAGGAGGGCGCGGCGGGGCACCTCATCCTCGCTGCTTTCCTCTTCTTCGGACGATTCTTCTTCCTCATCGTCATCGTCCTCTTCTTCCTCGCTCTCTTCTTCTGTCACGAATCCCTCCTCGGCGGCGGCGCGCTGCCTTCTCGGCCGCTTTGCGCTGTTCTTCGGCGGCTTGTGCCTGTTTTCTCCGGGCCTCGAGGTCGACTTTGCTTAGAGAGCCGCTGCTAATGACTTTGCCGGCGGTTTGTGGTTTGGGCGGTGGCGGGGGTGCTGCTGCTGCGGTGGCAGCAGCGGCCTCTTCGTTGTCTGAGCCGTCGCTTTCGGATGACGAAGAGTTTCCCGTGGCTTTTCCGGCGCGATGGCGCACGATGGCCGGGCGCTTGATGAGTTTTGTCGGTGGCATTTCGAGAGAACGTGAAGATGGAATAGCGCCCTCTGCGCGTGTAGAAATGAGAGGTTTTGTTATTCAGAGAGTTGATGGTCGAGAGCAGAGACGGTACATAATAATAATGCCTTATCGATTTACAGGGATGAATCGATTAGAGGCGCCTGCAGCTCAATGTGGGGAAGCTGGCAGCTACTGCACTAGAAGCAGGTACTTGCCGAAGAGAAGGCCAATTCAAATTCAAGGTCTGCCATTGAGGAGAGCCATCGCTGATTTTCACATCAGGACATGTACCTAAAACTAGAACAATTGGGGTCACAATTGAAGCGAAAGCTCCGATACTACCTAATATGTACGGTTGTTATGCTAACACCCATAACACCCATAGAATGCACACCAAAGCGAGCTACCCCTATCTTGGTCTACTACCCCGAGAGAGAAGGGTAGGCAAGGACAACAAAGGCATAGTATAAGTATACACGAGTCATCAGGCAGTTTCCATCGTAAATCCAGCCTTAAAAAGGGTATAAGAGTATAAAATATGTATATACGTTTCTAAGCTTGTCTCCAAAGTCTCAAAACAAAGTCGCAAATATGGACCATACCGCTACCTGACAGCCTGTCTCCTGAACGCCGCTGCTATGCCCTTTCTGAAATCAAATGGCCGCTGCCGCCCAAGGATGCTATGCATTAGGTCGCTGAAGCAACGACATTACGAATGTATCTCCTGTCGTCGACTGAGCAGCCTCTTCTTTCTGGTATGGCTCAGCCTTGTCCGACAAATCATGATACACCTCCTCGGCAACCTCGGCAACGTCATATCCTTCCTCATCATACGAGGCCTGGCTGGCGAGAGTCATACTCGTATCCACGCACTCGTAGAACAGCATGAATACGCCCCTTTGTTCCAGGACATCCTCTTCCGTGACCTCATAAACATTATCGTCGCTGAGACGCCACCACTTGTCTCCACTGCCATCAGTCTCTTCGCCAACCATCGTTTTTTCGTCGTCTGACGTTTCCGATCCCGGGCTTGGCTGGCGCCAGTGTTTTCGGTAGCAAACGTAGTGGCCGTTATCATGGCGACCTTGGTGCGTGATGACAGCCCTCAGCTCATATATAGGTCCGGTTATCTTAGATGGTTGTAATTCGCCTGCTACCATCGACTTCTTTGGATCCAAGATCCACTGCTCCTCCTCAGATAGAGCCTTAGCAGACATCTCCTGACTATCCGGGATTATGATATTTGCAGACTCGTCCTCGCTGCCAGCACTCCCTAGACACCACGGGCCCAGGTCAAGCGTCTCTGGAAACTTAACCGTGGCAAAGTTCTTGGACATGGCGCCAGTGCGCTCGTCGAACACAGACCGGTTGATATGGATGGCCAGGCTTCGGGGCGCTCGTGCAATGGCCGCTTGCTTCGTCTTCGTCGAACTGACTCGATGTTGGTCTTTGATTTTACACTTGTTTCTCAGGGTTTCCTCGTCAAAGATTTCATCTTCGAGGGCCAAGTTCGCAGCCTCAAGTCGTGACCTCGGTTCCGCCAGCACCTCATCGGACATGCCATCTGCTTGACCTCGTGCTACTAGTACTTCCAATAACCGTTTGAATTTGAGGAGACTACATTTCGCACATTGAACGCCATCGATGGATTCGAGATGCGTATACGCATCTAGTCTCTCATATATGTCGTGTTGGCTGCTGTCCACTCCAAGGTTGAGGGTGAGGCAGTTGAAGGGGATGAGTGATAGACCTTCGGCATAACCGCACTGGGTGCAAGCGACCCGTTGAGCGGTCAAGCCTTCCAATGGATTTGACACGTTGCTCTCTGATCCTAGCTTGGCAATGGTCGAAGAAGTCTGGTAACCGCTGTCATCGCTGTGTTGACTCGATTCTCCGTCGTCCCTCAATCCCGTCGACTCCAGTCCCGCCGACTTACAAGAAGCCTTGGTCGTTTTGGAGACTTCCTTGTCGACTTCGTCGAGCAGTTTTGAAAAATACTCTTGCGCATCCTGTTGTTGCCACGTGTCGAGTGACTTCAACTTCTTAGGTGTCCAGAGTGTATTGCCATTGTTCTCGGGATCCCGTAACTGGGCGAGCAGGCTCAGCAATGTGCTAGCTGACCCTTCGACCGTATCCCCTTTCTCGTTTTGTGGGAGAGCCGCTTCCAAATATTTCGGCAAGGATTCCAAGGACGTAAGGCCCTGTAAAATGCTATTTTGAAAGCATGAGTTGTCGAGGTTTCCCAAGCCCGCTGGCGGATATGTATGGCGTTTCTTGACAGTGCTACTGGACAGAGTCGAGAGGCCCTTCCTGCCCGCATTCGCCACCGAGTGCATAATTCCTCCCGCCGGGTTCATTCCCAAAAGCTTCTGGAGAGCTTCGCTCTTGGCCGCATGGGTTGTGGGCCGGGAAGTTCGCGCGACTTGGGCGTAGGACAGCATGGGTGGATCTAGCCAGTCGTCGACAGCGTATAGAAGTGAAGCAGGAGTGATGGTGACAATGATGTCCCAGAGTACCATGCCAGGGTGACGTCTCGTGGAGAAGGGCGAAGAATGAAGCGATTGGTAGAACAGAGCGAAGGCGATGATGGCAACTGTAATGATTACAGTGGGCTGTTGTAGACGCTCTTGGATGACGTCTGGTATGGATATTCGGGTTCGGAAGTCGTCAGGGCGAGTTGCGGACTTGGACTGATGCAAGGAGCTCATCTTGAAGTTCGTGGGTGGAAATCGACCCCCAAATATAGTGTGTCCTGGGTCTGGTTTCGGAGATGCGTGTCATACGGTCGACGGATCCATCAAGAGACTATTAGCCATAGCTTTCGCAGCAGCCCGGGAATATCCCAAGTTGGCTCTGGATTACCTGGTAATCGGCAAACATAAAGTCTGAAGAAAGCACGGGAAGAACAACATCAAAAAAAGAATAAAAATTCGCGCCAGGTCAGAGATGGGGGGAGAGGGCTAGTTGGAGTGGAGAGCTTTTGTTTGTTATTTCTTGTAGTGAGTAATAAATCCAAATGCAGGCAGTTCCGGCCTGCGTATCATCAGCACTGCTGCGCGCGCATTGTCTCTAATTTTCAAGGGCACAATCCTTGTCCAGCCTGTCATTGGGCCAGTCGGCCAGTCTGAGCACGAGAGCACCATGGAGTGAAGACGATCCACGATTACCAAGATTCCGAGGCCCAGAATGATGACGCTTCTATTTAACCACCAAAGATCTGATCTCTAGATACCTCTTTATTCAAGCTACATGATTCAAACAATGCATTGGGTCACAGAACAGGCGAATGATATGAACCTCGGCGCCCTGGTTTTACAGATGAAGCTAAATTGATGGTCAATGGTGAATGGTTGACAGGCACCCCCACAGCTGCATTGTGCGTATTTTAGGTGCCAATTACACCAGCCTAGCAGGGATGCTTATCGCTATTGTTATCAGTGAACGAGGGGCCAAAAAGTTCCAAACTTTTGTTTAGGCGGGCAATTCCCCAAAGGCGGTGCAGGGCCGAAATCACCTGCAGAATTCCTCTCAGACAACAACAGTACCAAGTGATACCACTAAATTGAGGAAAATGGCCAAACCTGGAGTTTCAAAGAAGGCTAAGGGTTTGTCAATTCCCTCCCTTTGCGATCAAAGGCCTACAAACTGACCAACTGTTCCAGCGCCGTCGAAGCGTTCGCGCGAGGCGAGGAGAGCCACCTCCCCTGGTATCGACACCGACAAATCGCTGAAAAACGTCAAGGCACCCGCCAGCTCGGTTGACCACCGCCCCTCGGTGCTCGCGATACACCATGGCGCAGGTGTAAGCAAGAAAGCTCAGAAGGCCAGGCCGCTGAGCTCCAAGGCCGCAAAGCGACGGGAGGAGGCCCAGGACCGGGCCATGGCCATTATGGAGCGCACACAGAAGAAGGTCGCCACAAGCAAAGGGCGCGCCCGCACGATTCAGACTCGGCGCAAGACCTGGGATGAGATCAACAAGGAGGTCCCCAAGGACAACCCTTTCGCCGGCCTTGAAGACGAGGCTGAGGACGATGACGACGAAGCAGATGCGAAAGTGCCGGAATTGGACGACGAGATGGGCGACGTCGCAGCGGCTGATGCCAAGACTGTCGCTCCTCCTGCCGAGGAGACGGATGACATGGTTGACGATGACGGAATTTTATAAATTTGCATGGCTCGTACTTTTCAGTGGCATGTATGGCGTTTCGGAGAACGGTCAGGTTGCTTGAAAAAAGCAAAGGTTGTGCATTTCGCAATACAGTAAAATTTTCGTGTTGCTCACGATTTCCGCTTACAAGAACTGAGTGGTGGACTACGGCGTAGCCTCGCACCATATAAAGGAGCCCAGAAACTGGTATCACAGTCGATCTGAGGCCATTATACCCATTTATCATTGAAATATTGACCCCTTACAAAGGAGTATTCGACATATGTCCGAGCTGTGTAGACTGTATGCGGATTGACAGTGAGCATGCAGATGGATCATGGAAAAGCCGTGGTCCACTTTAATTGGGCTCAACGTGCAGGGATCCACAGGTTCTGGCTTACCGTCGGACTGGATCGACTGTTTTTATCTGCATACCTTCGCTGGAATAGCCACGCGCCGAAGGATTGAGTGTTAATTTGGTTTGGATAAAGGGGACGATTTGGTGACTCAACCATGGATAGATATTGCGAAAAGCCGTTTCTACCATTTTAACTTTTGCATTGAATTTTCCCCAGAGGTAAAAGCCCCGAGAGTTATGGAGATAGCCGTTCGACTGTCGCCTAAGAATTATCTGGTCTAGCCTGCAACGGTAGCACCCCCAGCGTTATTCTGCCGGTCCATTTGACGCCACCGTCATCCAGCACGGGCTTGCAGCTTCGTTGGCTTCGCGAAACCTTTCCCCCACAAACATTCGAGACCAACTATCGCCGCCTGCATTCCATCCAAGAGACGCCCAAAATACCCAGAGCCCCCCCGAATCACCAGATTAAACACACATCCGCCAAAATGGGCAAAGCAGAGGTCGGCTCGGCCAAGCACCTGAGCAATCAGATGCGGCGCAAGGGCCTGCAGCGCCTGCGGTGGTACTGCCAGGTCTGCGAGAAGCAGTGCTTCGACGACAACGGCTTCAAGATGCACACGCAGAGCGAGTCGCACGTGCGCCAGATGCTGGTGGTGGGCGAGGACTCGAAGAAGTTCATCAACGACTACAGCCGGCAGTTCCAGCGCGACTTCCTGCAGCTCCTCCGGACGAGCCACGGCGAGAAGGCCGTCCAGATCAACCAGTTCTACCAGTCCTACATCGCCAACAAGGAGCACGTCCACATGAACGCCACGAAATGGCCCTCCCTGACCGAGTTCGCCAAGCACCTCGGCCGCGAGGGCATTTGTCGCGTCGAGGAGAAGGAGGATGGCAAGGGCATTTTTGTGGCTTGGATCGACGACTCGCCCGAGGCCATGCGCCGCCGCGAGGCTATCAAGAAGAAGGAGATGCAGGACAAGGGTGACGAGGAGCGAGAACAGCGTATGATCAAGGAACAAATTAAGCGCGCGAACAAGGAGGCGGCGGCAAGAGGCGGCGTCGATCCCGAGGCTGCTGCTGCCGATGAGCCCGCCGAGGGTCGGGTTCTGAAACGGGACGAGGGCGAAAAGATCAAGCTGTCGTTCGGCGCCAAACCCGCGGCACCTGCAGAGCCCGCAAAGGAGCCCAGTCCGGAAAAGGGGTTGTCAGGCTCCCCAGACGAGGTTTCTAAACCCACAGACGCAGGCCCGGCGGAGCCAAATGCCGAGAAGAAATCTACGCCAGAAGCTCCTGCACCGGCCACGGCAGCAGCCGCCCCTGTTTCGTTGAAGATGGCTGCGAAACCCCAACCAAAGAACGTGTTTGCGGCTGCCAAGAAGAACGCTCTCTCTGGGGGTTCGAAGAAGCCTTCGCCGTTTCAACAGCCCAAAAAGATGAGTGAAGCTGAACGCATCATGAAAGAGGAAATGGAGAAAAACAACAAGAAGCGCCCGGGCTCGGGCTTTGGCGGGTTTGCCTTCAACAAAAAGCAGAGAACCGACTAGATTTCGGGGCGTGTGCTTGTCTAGGTTCACAAAGTATTCATGTTTGGGCGTTTTTCACTGCATTGCGAGGCGTTATTGGGAGCAAGATCACTTGATGATACCAGGAGAAATATAGATGTTTAAAAGATCAATTTGATGCGGTTTTTTCATGTACTCCGACATGTGTCTACTCTATGCGTCGTTCCCTGGGTATCCTCTATGCTCCTACACTCCGTCTAATTCCATTTAGATCTAGGCTCTAGGTTCTAAGCTCTTGAACAACCTTCTTCACTGTCAACTCTCCCTTTACGCCGTCTGCGAGTTGTAAGAAATCGCCAGTTTCAAGCTTCTTCTTCCACATGTTGCTTTGGTATCTCGCCAAAATCAGGGTCATCCGTAGTGTAGTATCGTCGCTGGAGGCGTGTTCCTGGACCTCGGCCGGGATTGGCGTAAACGTCCAGCGTCCAAAAGCCCAGTTCAGGATGTAGCGGGCGGACGGGTGCGGCGGCGTGGGAGCCGAGTCGTCATCTTGTGAACCCCGTACCGTGGAGGATGCGGTCAGGACCGACTTGATCCGGTACACCTCTTCTTTGGGCGCCGCCTTGAGCAACGCCATGAGCTTGGCCGAGTCCACGGCCGCGTCCTTGTTGGGCCCCTTGAGCGTCACGGACAGGACCTCGACCTCGGTCTGGTGGTCGTGGGTGTGGTCGGCGTGGCTCTCGCCGTCGCCGTGGGAGTGCGGCTTGACGTTGGTGAAGTTCTCGTCGTCGAGCGTCTGCGCGAGGGCGCGGTCGACGCCGAAGATGATGTCGGTGGGCACGCGGCCCTTGTCGCTCTTGACCCAGGCAATATCGACCTCCATGCCGCCGTGGACGGCGCCGCCGATCTCGTCGGCCAGGTCGCGCACCTGGTCGAAGCGGCGCTCGTCGCAGAGCTCCCACTTGTTGTAGACCATAAGGTCCGTGTAGCGGGCCTGCACCTTGGCCGTGTAGCTCGTGTCCTCGTAGCCCTGCCAGTTCTCGACATCGATCACATGGATGACGCCGTCGAGGGCGTAGGCGCCGCCCGTCACGCGCGCGAGGCGGTTCACCTCCATGGCCAGGGTCGCGGGGAAGGCGGATCCGGAGGTCTCGATGATGACGCGGTCGGGCGGCGAGTCGCCGCCGCACAGCTCTTCAAGGGCTTTCGACAGGTCGCCCACCAGGTTGCAGCAGATGCAGCCGTTGAGCATCTCCTGCACGCCCGAGATGGCCGACGACGAGGCCAGCTGGCTGTCGATGGCGACGTCGCCGAACTCGTTCTTCAGCAGAGCCAGGCGGTACGACGGGTTCGCGGCGCGCAGCTGCGGCACCAGGTTCAGGATCAGCGTGGTCTTGCCCGAGCCCAGGAAGCCGGTCACAATGGTGATGGGGATGGGCGCCATGGTTGCGATGCGGGTGGGTGGATCAGTATGTACAGTTCGGATCGCGAGGAACGAGGTGAAGAAACGACAAGAGAGTGTGAGGGGGGAAGATCTGTCAGTCAGATGTGGTCTATCGCAGATGAGCAGTTAAAAGTTTTATCAAAAAAGGCCTCTATTTCGGATTCGTGTCAGAAAAGATGTCGCATGTTGGATCGAAATCATGCCACTCCGGTCCCGCTGCCCGCCTTGCGCTGGCAACTGAACATTTGATGGAGGGGCAACTGGACGGCGCTGTTTGAAAATAGTTTATCTTATCGTCTTACATGCACGCATTACTGTCCCAATTTCCCTAGCAGTCGGGCGTGTGGGACTGGCCAGTCTGGCCTAGACGATACAAGTAGATAGAACACTCGAGGCCGCGAGTCAACCAGCAATTCCAGAGGTTCCACCGCCAAGTCTTTTTATTCCGCAGGCCAGCGGCATCCGCAGATCTCGAGCAACTCGGCATTACGGCAAGAGGTATGACGTAAACCCCTCTATATCCAGACGCCTGCTGCCAGCCTTGTGGCTTTTTAGGTTCTCGTTGCATCTGCCTTGCCTTGGATTCTCAGCTGCGAGTTCCAGTTATATGCCAATCAAACGGGCAACACCCTCCACGCCAGGTGCCAGGGGTCGACGTTGCCCCGGCTCGGCCTGCCTTGAATTGACCTCATATGCTGGGCAGGCATACGTATCGTGGTCCAGTGAGCTGAAAACAAGCAAACATAAGCGAAGGGCTAGATTGGCTTACAATAGATATATGCTGAACTGTTTCTCGACTGTTTCCCCCTTCCCTCGTGAGTCTTACAACGTGTTTTATGGTCATCAACAGGCATATTCCCGTGTGTTACATCGAGCGGTTCGTTCAGCTTCATTGCCATACCATTCTCATACCCACCTACCAAAACACCACATCTAGTCGAATAACCACCCCATCTCGATTACTTACAATGTCCTCTCGAACGGCCGACGGCCAAGTCAAAAGCTCCTCAGAAGACTACAAAGAAATCCTTGACAAGAAGGCATTCGAGGCTCGGCATCCAGATGCAGGGAAGGAAGAGCCCACGCTTCTTGAGAAAGGTAAGACGACAGCCACATCTCATCAACGGTGACCTTCACTGGGAGGCAATTGCTGAACTGAACGGCAGTGACCGAATACATCCCAGCTGTGGCTAAGGTCCTGGGGACAGAGAAAAAGGAGGCTGAAGAAAAGAGCCCGGAGCCGGAACACACCCCGGGTCCTCCCGAACGCCCACACCACGATGTAAACATTGAAGAGTTCGTGCGGGAGCAGCATAGGAGCAAGAAGGGCCCGGATGGGCAGATCATCGACTCATGAAAAGGGGCCGAGTTGGTGCAATCGAGCCCAGAAGTGTTTAGTTGTGGTAGACGATGGGAGAGGACGGTAGTTTGACAGTAGACGTGTCAAAGGGATTCTTGCACTGGCGTAAGGGCGTTTCATGAATGGCAAAGGGATACCACAACTTATTGTATACGTCTGAGTCGATACACGAGTGAGTGTCACGGTGATCGCTCGGGCTTGGGTTGGGCATGATTGGGTGGCATACGATTAGCATGCCAAGTTTTGCCCAATAGTCCGGGCTAGGATTTAAGTCGTGAATTAATACATACCAATACGAATCATACCACAACGCCAGAAGAACAATCATATACTATAGAGTATGGTGAAATGTACCACTCATAAATTCAGATGCTGATCCATACGTTCGATCTCAAAAGCGTCTACGTTTGCCGTCTGCCTTCACGTTGGTGTAAAATGCGTCTCTGTACCAAGCCGTGGTGTTCGTCTGAATTGAGATCATAGCAATGACGTAAGGCAAACCTCTCGAACTCTATCATACGGTCCCCCAGTCGCAAATTGTTGCTTTGAACGTAACACCAGTCCTCCTCATGATGATGTAATTCAGAAGTTTGGGGACTACCATGGATATCAGACATCACAACAAATGTTTTCACATTTGCTAACAAACAATCGTCTTAAAGTGGCCCACAATGCCTGAGGACCAAAACGGGCACCTGGGTTATTTTGGGTGGGATGTAGCTTCCCCCTTCGTTCTTGCTTGAACGTGCCTGCCATCATCTGCAACATGTATGCTCGAAACTGAAGATCCAAATCTGTAAGGCCCTGGGTCTTTCTCTGGCCTCCATACTTCTGAGGCTTACTCTCCTCATATTTGCTTTACAGGGATCTATGACTGACCGCCCAGCAAGCAAACGCATTGCTACCGATATACCGGTTGCACATGGCTAGGTCACTAAAGCCAAGACGACGGGGGATTACCTCTTCTACCTCATGTCTCATCTTCACTCTCTGAATGCTGCCTCCGGATAGGCTTACGTTAAATTTGGAAAGGTATCTATCATTCATCATCTCGACCGTTATAATTACAGGTAAAGTCGACAAACTCCCGTCTTCCATGGGTATAGTTCATAAAGCAAGAAAAGAAATTCACATGACTGGTAATGGTCTTGCTCATCGCCGAAGAAGCCGCATCTGGGCTTGGGATGAGGAGAGTATTGCAACCTGTTACATTCTCCACTCATGGCACAGTATCTCAGATGACACCATGCGAAAAACCCAGGTCGTTTTCATTTTCCGGGACGTCTTCTTGCATTGCTTGAAAAGCCCCGTACGAGAAATCGGCATCCGTCAGATATTCACCACCGGGGTCGTTCGAGAGAGTGCCTTGGAGGCTTGGAGAGCCTTGGTTGAGTGCAATCTGTGGAAGAGGTACACTTGTTTGTCGTGTTATATGAACGGCAAAGTCATCATTGGGGTTCGTCTGGAATTCAGAACCCGATGACACATTGTTCTGAAAGAATACTGGCGAGCTAGGCATCGTTGTACTCTGTGGCTGCGATAGGCTCGTTTGGTATGTGGAAGGGTCGAAATGGCTGCTGCTGCCAGTTGCTTCATACGCTGGGATGGACACACTACCCTGTGCCGGGTCCAAGTCCGAAGAAGATGGCCCCGGAGCAGCACCTAACATGGCGTTGTACCTTTCGCCAGCACCAAGCACAAAACGCTTGGCTTCGTTTTCGAACCACTTGTCGATGTTTGCATCATGACAATCCGCGTGGGTCATGAGTTGAGCCCTGATTTCGCTAACCTCTTTCACCAGTGTTGAGTATTCCATGTACAGGTGAGCGTTCTGGCTTTCTAATCCAATCTTTGTTTCTTCCAAATCCTTCGTCCAATCCTTCTTCTTTTCTCGACACTTGCTTGCGGCGACGCGGTTTCTTTCCAGCGTCTTGTTCTTCTTCGCCTCTTCCTCCTCCACGGTGAGCTGTGGTCTTGGCTTAGGTTTCCGCGGCCGCCTTTTCCTGGGTGGTAGGATTGGGCCTGGCGGTAGAGGCGGCGGAAACACCGAATCTATCTTCGGTTGTATCGTCACATTCCTGGACCCTGGTCGGTTATCTGGTGTGATGGCTTGAGAGTGCCTGGTGTCTGGAGTGGTCGATGAACCACTGGACAGCCCCGGGGATTCGAGTGTGGTCCCATATGTTGATGGTACTTGGAGTTGCCTGCCTTGGCCCTGGTTTGTGGAAGTCCAGGTATGCATATTTACCCCTGACTGCGGGTGCGCATGGGTTGACCCGGATGACGAGGAACCAACCGATGGCTGGATGGGACTGGCATGAGGGCGTATTGGGACCTTGAAATCCTCCAATGGCGGGAACGTCGTTGACGGAAAGTACTGGTTGTAATCATGGGCACCAGCTCCTGAGTCATCGGGCACATGGTACTCTCCGTCGCTGTCATTGTCGATGCTGTAGCTGAAAAGTTGCGAAGATTCCTCCATCTCTGGGACGGTGTGATGTCCAAATGTCGGTGGACACAGCCAGTAATTTGTGGTTGTGACCTCAACTGCCTTCACAGTTGTTGACGAAGACTATGCCACCCAGAGTTTGGTTGACAGCCTCGTTACTTGGGTGACAAGTATTGACGAACCGCTTGACTCGAGAACTATAGCAAGTGTTGAGGAATGCAACAGAACACTTTCTTTGATGCCTCACTTCAGACTTTTCTTACACCCATGAAAGAGACGGCGCATTAGCATCTAGGCGGGGGAAGGGTGGGTAAGACGGTATCGAGGAACGCACCCCTTAGCGGCCTAACCCTGTCCTGCCGATTTAGCAGGTATGCATCGGGCAGGGAGGGAGGTACGGCGTAAACTTGCAGCAACGGCTCGGTCCCTGACGGCGCAGCTTCGGCAAATATTTGGATTCCCGCGACTACCCAGCTCTTTCGCCCTCCAGTTCTTGTTTAGGTTTCGAAGATATCCTTTGAGTTTGGTCGTCGTTCGCTGTGAGTTGAAAGTGGTTACATTGGGGGCGACCACGATTCGAGCTTCTGTCGGGAGGGCTTAAGTATATTGCAGTACCAGGCGGTTACACGCTCTTGTCGACTAATCGGTACTGCTTTCAAGCTGGACTCAACACCTTTGGCGTATTCCTCGAGACAAATGCGTCAGAACGAATGATGGAGAGGTGAAATTGAGAGTAACCTGGCACGGGAAAACGATTAGAAGCAGGTTCAAGATGCAGAGTGATGCGAGAAGCTGTAGACCAAAAGTGTGAGTGTGTGTAGGAAGCGAGCTGGCACGTTTACCTTCACAGCCAACTAGTGTGTAGGCAAGAGACAGTTACCGGGGCTGAACGATACAACGCCTACACATTGGAAATCACAGGGCATTGGCCACGCCAGGGAGACGGAAGATATGCGCATGATATAATGGGAAATACAGACCTTACATGTCTAGAGAAAATCAGCCTCACGTATAGCCAAGAGCACGACTGGGAGGTTCAACCGTCAGGAAGATGCAACGTTCATTGGCCCCGGACCGGCCTTATGGATCTTGTCGAACTCCAGCCACTTCCCTGTTATGGGGTCTTGCACAGCAAGTCCCGGGATATTCATTGGGAGTGCTTCTACCTGGAGGCCCCAGCAACCTATTCCAGACAAGATTGCGGTCCGCCTGCATTAGCTTCAAGGTACGCCGAAACCGAAATCCACAACGGAGGCGCAGACAACTGTCAGCGAAGCAACAAGCTGGGAGCTCCCGGACATGCAGGGTGCTGATGGTGTGTGTATGCATGGGTTTGACTTTGGGAATGCCCATTCAGTAGCTTAATTGGACCTTTACCATGAAAGTAACGGGCCTTGACGAAGGAATGGCCGACAAGGATTCACCAAGACATGAAATCAGCCTTCCACAGGAACTATCAGACCGGGTTGTTGTTGTCTTCCTCCTCACTGGCCCAGGAACGACCGGAGTCGGGTCCGAGAGGATCTCGGTCTGCCGACTACTGCAGCAAGGTAAAGTGTGTTATGTGTGCCAGTCCTCAGCCATGTTGAGAATTTGCCATCGCAGGTAACATGAAGCAACCTGCGTCTTGGAGAGCTAACTAAACAGAAACATGATATCGTTGTGTGAGAACCGCCATGGCTCAGCCAGTCGTCTGACAGGCTTGGGGGGTGTTTGCTTTCTGTTTTGGGAATTGCCCCGGCATACTGATTGGCTGCCCTATAAGGGGTCCCTACTTTTCCTCTGGGTTCGGGTGGAAGCACCGCCCTCAGGCCCTTTCGTTCTAGCCGTTCTGGCTGTTTTCTAGCGTTCAATCGGTCTTGTGCGAGATCGACAGTCACGGCGTGCCTGATCGGCCGTCAAAACTTCTCGATATGTCGGCCGTCTCATTGGGTTTTTCGCCTCCCGTTCGTTCCTCCAGCAAATGAGGAACAGAGTTGCCCTTCTCCTCATGCACCAACTGTGGCTTCAAAGTCATGGCTGTGCAGTGACAAGCCACACGCCATCAAACCCCAGGGGTCTCATTTTGCCATGTACGGGGAGATGGGTATCTGGTACAGTATGTACCTAGATCAGCTGACAGACACAGACAAACACACACACACACACACACAACGTAGAACAGCATGTTATTCGATCCCGATACCTTCGCAGCCGGATTGCGAGATTCGCATTCGACAATTCCATGTTCGGACTCCCCATATGCATAGTGCTAACACTCTGCCTTGCAAAGCCTCAATGAGGTGCTCACTAAGTCCAAAGCAGAGCATCTGGTGGCGAAAGTGGTACGGAGAAGCCGCCGTGCCGCTTTCCAACAACCCTCCTCTCCCTGTATGCAAATCATTGGCGTGAGCTCCGGGGTGCTTCTCGGCAGCTGTCGCGATAGGGGCCCCCATTTCTTCTGAGCCTACGGCCAGGCCTTGGCCTCCAGACACGGCAGATGACCCAGCAGTGGTTTAATGATGTCCCTCGCTACCTGGGTCAGCTTTGCGCCCAAGAGCGGCGATAGCTTGTAGGTATGTAGCATGCAATGGGACTGATTGGTCTTGGTTAATATCGGGGGCTTCGGTATTCTACAGTCTCCTTTAACACACAAAATCATTCTTGCTGTCGCTATCTGTTATCTTCTTATCGAGATCGACGCGGACGTCATAGGTAGCATATCTAGGCTATGATTGGACAATGCCCGCGAACAGGATAATTTCAAATGGATGATTGCGTATTTACCATGGAAGCCGATCAGATGCCGAGAATCGTCGGGATGGCAAAATCAAAAGCAACATGCCAATTTCGATAAAGCTCAAGCGTTGCATTCAGCGCTACGAAGCTACTAGTTGCTCTCATTCGTGGGCACAGTCTACCTGCTTTCAATGTTGTAACTGAAAGGTTACACCTCCAGTGTCTTCTCTGTATGTGAGGTCGTATCTCAAACATCCATTGATTGCAAAGCAACGGAAATGAAAAGTACCATCTTGCATATCAAGAACTTTCAAGAACATATTCGCAAGAGACGAGATAGGGGCGACTGAGGAATATCTTGGGATGCTAGTCGCTGTTCTTTTCAGTGGTAAACATCTGTCAGGTGACCCCGCGGGCGCGTTTTACGCGCTAAACCCTCTGATTTCAACGGGATTCAGGGCGGGTGCCTGAAGACGCGCCTCTCTTCATTGTCAAATCTAACCCCACGATCCGCCAACGAAACGTCCAACACTCAATAACCGAAACTGGCTCAGACGGCCGAAGTCATATAGAACATTCGTCAAGTTTCACTTCTTTGATTGATACTCCAAAATCCGCATCATCTTCAAGATGGAGTCTATCTCAACCCCCCGCATCTCCAGCCAGCTCATCGACTCGTACGTCGGCCAGAACGTCATGGTCGTCGGCAAGGTGCAGCAGCTGCGAGGCGACACGGCTGTCATTGATGCCGATGGCCAAATCACAGCCAACCTGAACCGAGTGAGTTTATTAAAGTCGGATGTTGAAGAATCTGCCTTTCTACATGTACTACCCGCTCAACTTGACGGGGGCGCATCCTGTTTGCTTGGGCAACGTGCTCGTTGGTGCACGAGAGGAATCATGCCATTTTACATTGGGACTCTACCAAGGATAGGAACAGACGGCTAATTGTGTCTTTTTCTCCAGGATGCCCATCTGGTGAACGGCAACGCTGCGCAGATCATCGGAAAGGTGCTCCCCGACCTCTCCATCAAGGTCATGAGCTCCGTTGACCTGGGCAACAATGTTGGTGAGTAGTGCTTCTCATATATATCTGTCCTGCGATATACATAGGTTCTAATACGTGTGCTCCCTTTCTTCAGACTTCAAAGTGGCCCAGGCTGTAGTGGATGCCACACACCAATGCAGAGACCTCTTCGTCTTCGACGCTGACAAGGGGGGCATGATGATGGGTTGACGAGATACGGCGCGTCCTGTATCTCCGCGTCCTGTCCCTCCCGAGGGCATGGCCATGCGCTCTCCCATCAGGTCCGGACCACCAGCCGCGGGCAGTCAACGACGCGCAGTGTCTCCATCATCATTGACAACCACCCCGTCTTCACCACACCACTACACACCAGCAACTATCTCGACACCCAGACCACCCAATCCGGGAGGTCGGGTATATCATACCACTGGCAGCAATGCATCTAGAGTAGAATCGACATCATCAGCTCGGAGGGGAGGAAGCAACGTGGCCAATAGAGGCACGCAGGGTCGGCAGGCTTTGTGCGGGGACGAGTCGTTGAATGCCGTGATAGATGGCATGGGCATGCTGTCCGTCACTATGCAGATGGACCACGCCGGGCGCTGGAGGACCTCGAGGAAGAGCCGTGGCTTTCATGCTAGGTAGACGAGACAGGCAGTAATGATGTAACATGAACAAACTGATTTGATATACCTTACTTCTTTGCCATGTTTGCGAGATGTTAGTTAGTATACCAACGAGAGCGTATAGGTCTAATCGCTCCTGTTGCATTACGTGGAACCCGCAGCTGGTGCGCAGCATCTCAAAGGCATAATCACAGCGCAATGGATCAAAATAAAATGAACCAGCGTATCCCATATACTATGTATGCTGTAGTCAGTGAGTGATTCTCAAAAAGATGTATTGAGTGCAAAAAGAGAAATTTCCGACGCCTGCAGGATTCGAACCTGCGCTCCCGAGGGAAATGCCTAACCTATGTATCTCCAGAGACCACATAGCAGGGCATCGCGTTAACCACTCCGCCAAAGCGCCTTGATGAACCAGTCAATTATCAGTATACTAGTATGCCCGCCCCTTGGGCGATAATGGTGGGTAAGCAAACCACCACTGCAGCATGGTAAATCACCACCCAAATATTAAGTAAAACCCGGTTCAACGCTTGGGAGAGCAGCAAGTGTACTTTTTTTATTCATCAGATTCTCCATTCCATTTTCCTTACCCAGTTACCTGCTAATATGGAAGAGACATTAGTATTGATATATCGGAGTAATTCTGCGACTGATGCGCTAGCACGCAGTACAAGCCAGACAGGCACTTCGCAACGCATCTTGATGGAATGATACTAGATGCAGGAATAGGGAAATTTCAAAAGGCGCCTTGTAAAAACATGAGGCACGAAGTAGTATGCTCTCTTGAGTAGCCGGATAGCTAAAGGTCTCTCTTGACAATCTAAAAATCCATTTGGGAGTACGGCATACATATGGGTTCTAGCGACTTGGACATTCTAAGCATTCTCTACCAATACACCTCTTCGTTCAAACTCCAGGTGCTAAATCGATCCTGGGCACCTCATGCGTCAAACCCATTGATCCACCCCTGCGAAGCAAACTTCAGGTTCGGCAGGTCGTCCTCCATGGGTTGCACGCCCTCGCTCTGCATGCGCACCGCGACGGCCTCGGCGTCGGCCCAGACGCGTAGGATGTTGCCGCCGGCGATCTTGGCGGCGTCCTCATCGGAGACGCCGCGGCGCAGCAGCTCGGCCACGAGGTCCGGGTAGGCCGCGACGTCGGGCAGGCCCTCGGGCGTGGACATGATGCCGTCGAAGTCGCTGCCGAGGCCGACGTGGTCGTAGCCGATCAGCTCCCCGATGTAGGTGATGTGGTTGGCGACCTGGGCCAGGGTGGAGTTGGGCGGGTAGTGCGTGGGGATGCCGTTGGAGTTGTTCTCGTCGATGCAGGAGATGAAGTCGGGGGAGAAGTTGACTTAGGAAGGGATGTCAGCATTGGTGGTTATGTCTTATCGTATAAGGCACATTGGGGGGCGCGGCAATATAGAACTTACTCATCACAATCGAGTTGGTCTTCTTTACGAGCTTGAGTACGTCATCGGGCACATTACGCGGGTGAGGGCACAGCGCATACGCGGACGAGTGGCTGAACATGATAGGCGCGGCGCTGCCCTCCCACTTCTCGGGTCGTCCGCCGAGGACATCGAGCATGGTATCCTCGCTCACGTGGCTCAGGTCAACTAGCATGCCGATGCGGTTCATCTCCTTGACCAGGTCGCGGCCAAGGGCCGACACACCGCCGTGGAAGGGAGGCGCCTTGCCGAACTCGGGGTACTCCCGGATAGCGGCGTCGGCAAAGATGTTGCCGCAGTTGTGCGTCAGCGTGGCGTAGCGGACGCCCAGGGCGTGGAACCGGCGCAGGGTCGCGACGCTGTTGCCGATCTGGTGCAGGCCCTCGATGCCGAGGGGCTGATGAGCTTGCCCTGCTTGAAGGCCTCGAGCGCCGAGCGCGACGAGATGGCCGGCAGGCCCGAGAAGTCGCGCGGGTAGGCCGCCGTGAGCCGCGTCATCATGTCGATCTGCTGCAGCGTGAACTGCACGATGGGCAGGTAGTTGGCCTCGGAGAAGTCGCTGCCGTTGGCCGGGCACGGCGCGTAGACGGACCAGAAGGCGCCGCCGTTCAGGCCGGCGCGCAGGCGCGGCAGGTCCACGTGCATGGGCAGGCCCGTGGTGCTGAAGGGCTTGGTGAAGTTGGGGCTGTAGATGTGGTTGTCATACATGTAGCGGACGAGCAGGGGGAAGTCATCATGGCCATCTGTGCTCTGGGTTAGCCAATAAGTCTTGGGTTCTGTTACGATAGCACAGTGGTCGTCTATGGTTTATATGTCACCGATCATCGGGTCGAAGGATGGGAAGGAAGAGAGGTAGCAGCACCTATCAATGGCGTCGAGGTCAGGATCTTGCGGACGCGTTCCTCGACGGACTTGGGCCGCATGTGCCCGTAGGCCTTGCATGCCGGATGGTAGGCGCGAGATACGGGATGGAGCAGAGTGCCGAAGCATATCAGAGCTATGAAGAAAGCTGCCAGGGCCCGGGAGTGAGGCCGCGGCCGGGTGGGCTGCGGAGCCTCCGACTCGGCATCCTTGTCTGGGACTTTCTCATACATGGGCACTACGCTAGCTCTATCAAGAGCCCCTTATAATTTGGGTAGTTTGGTAGTGATGGAAGTCAATTGTTTTGTTGTTGAAGGATAGATGTTTCATCCATTTGTAAGCCAAGCTCCGAGGCTACCAAGTCGCGGGAGGCTGCTTATCAGGCAGCTTGCGACGAGCAAGGTCCACCTGGCCCCCACTAGCCCCCGAACGACTAAGGTTAGGCGCTCAGTGCTGGAGTTGGAGGTTGCCAGGACAGTGGTAAGCTTGGATTACGGCAGCTTGGCTCGACTCTAACCAAACCAACTGCTTGGTTACGGTCACCATCTCCCGGAACGCGGAACAAACCTGGAGAATTCTGGGTCGCTCTCTCGACGGTTCCCTAGCCTCAGAATTCCTAAACAGCCTTTGCAGTTTGGCGGCTGAATCAAATAGGGAAAGCCGCGACGTGAGATTGTCATGATCTAGGAGCACTACTCCGCAGCTGGACTGCTCCGCGGAGGCACCGCAGGACCACCAATTTCCGCCATTTGATCCGTTGCCGCTTACCCAGCTGTTCGCTACTCCGTCGGTCGCCCGTTATCCCTTTGCTAACAAAACCATTCATTTCCGACTACCTAAGCGTGGGCTATTTTTGGTGCCAATTGGTACTTCAGATCGGGGAGATCTTTCATAATATGCCAGGATAACCTCCAAGCATGCCATGCATTATGCACCTCAGCCAAGTCTCAAGCCTTCATGTCAGGCACACATGAGGGTGAGCAGCTACATGTATATACATACCTATATCTCACTGCACTGCATCTCCATAATCTGACTGGCAACGAACCACACTCCTATCTATATACATAGGTGCCAGCTCGGCCAAAATCCCGTTGGAATAAACCAGGCTACAAGTACCGTCGTCTGCTCCATTTACTAACTCCAGAAAGGGGAGAGTACCAGGTTCGTGCTTGTGGCAGCGTACCTGCCAAGCCCCTGAGTCGGCACCCGACAAAAGAATACCGGGGGCCGCCTATTTCCCTACCTACCAAACACTCCAACGACCCCAAACCCTGCCGGCTTTCCACTGCGCTACGACTTGCTTTTCCCCAATGTCAAACTGCATGAACAGACTGAAATTTCAATGACATCCGACAAAGTCTTGCTTGGCTGGCTGAATGATTCGCATCTGGATCCGAGCGACAAACAAGCTAGGTTATTAGGTATGTTATGTACCGATTTGTGACGGCCGTCCGTTTGCGAGTGCCAGCGAGTCGGGGTAGCATTGGATCGGGTCGTTCACTCACTGCAACCCAGATTGATAGGAGACTGGATCACGGGCCGCCGGCAGTGCCTTATGTACATACGTCATCTCCACAGCATCTCGTCCTCGTCTAGTTAATTCGCTGGCTGTCAGATTATTTAACAGGTTTCAGTGTTTAAATGGCAGCGAGTCAACTTCGGGCTTTGAGACGCGCCTACGCAGTGCGTTGGATGGCTGATGTGCAGGAGTCACAGGAAAGTAAAACACAGGGATCTGCCAAGTAAATAAGATGAAACGCCGCCCTCTTCCTTCTGGGGAAAACTTTTTTGAGTTCAGGGCTCTCGGCGCCCAAGCCAATGGAATCGGGCAGGAGGATGGGAAGGCCCCCTCTCTGGCCTATGGACCACCCATCCTTCCCTATTAAACCTAAGAGCCAAATTTAGGAGGCCTGGACGATCGATCAGTCTGGTGTGTCCTGCCAGTGTGTCCTGCCAGTCGGTCTGTCCTGTCAGGAGCAGGAGGGAGTCGAGGGCTCTCAGGGAGAAAAGAAGACTGTGCTGTGCCACAGTCGCCAGGGTTCCTTCCAGCTGTTCCGGCCTATCCAGCTGCACCGTGAGTGGCCATACTGCGATTCCAACGACCTGTGTGTATATCGAAAGAACAGGAAATGGATGCTGCCGCAAAAGATCGAGTCTACCGCCATCGTTCTCTCCATCCATCTGAATTACCTGCATGCGTAGTTTCAGAAAATATGTACATCAAGAAGAAGAAAAAAAACCTGCCCAAGTACAGCCGACAGGGGTGCGTCTTTGCACCGTCCTCCAGTAGAAGCAGCCCTGTCGGCCAATCACGCATCCTCCCGTTGCTGAGGGACTGCTGTAAGCTCAGGCCCCCAGGCCCCGTGAATGCTCAGCCCGCGTTGGCCCTGCGCAACATTGAGCGGCAGCCCCAAGCTACTGCAGCACAGAAGGGGCAGGAGTCCATAGGACAGGGCGTTGGCCGAATCGTGAGAGGGAACCTTGGGAAAATTGATTGCAGAAATGGAGACCCTGGCCAGAGGCAGCGCATAACACAGCCTCGTATTCTCAAGATGGTTTAATTTTGGCCGGGCTTCTCTCCATAGAAACCGCCTGGGTTGATTATATTCAAAATATCACACCCCCGTGGCTATTTACATTGTCACGCCCTTTTCCCCCTCTCGGTGCTTCGTGCAGCTTCATTTCTAGAAGTGTCGGTTGTTGTTTGTGTTGGCTAATTTCGTGCCACTCTCTCCTCTCATTCTTTGGGCACCACTACCACCACCCAGTCCCTCCAACCTGACGACGCCTGCCTTGCTGCATTCGTTCATTGTACCACAGCGCAACTAGTTCAGCCAAGTCCTTTCTTGATTCTTTGTGACTTCCACCTAGCGAAGTTGTGGCACGTTAGCATTCCGACTTCCTTTGGGTGATGCATCGACACCGCCGAAACATAATATCCCTCTGATCTACCTCGTCGCTCTTGTTTCTTTCGATTTTCGCGACGCGCACAACAAAAACGCAACCATGCCGAGTTTCGCAGATTCCTTCTGGACGCCAGACTATGCTGCAGGTAAGAAGTCGCCGCACAATCTGAACCCAAACTTCCGGCTCCTGTGACTGACCACCGCTTCCAACAGGACTGGGCGTCTTGTTCAGCAAGCTGCAGCAGGGCGTGGAGGAGGATCGCCAGGTTCTCACCATTGCCCGCATGCGAGCCGAAGCCGAGGAAGCCTACGGTCAGCGACTAGGAGACATTGCGCCTGCCGCCGACAAGATTGCCGGCGGTTTCTCCAAAGACGATGGCGCCAGCGTGCGGAAAGCCTACGATGGCGTGCGGACCGAGATGGAGGATGCCGCCAAAAACCACAAGAAGATCGCCCAGAGCATCCGGGACCTGGTCGTGAACCCTTTCTCGAGGTGGTGCGATGCGCACGAGTCGCGACTCCAGGACTCCCAGGACGAGCTGCAAGCGCGCCTGAAGGCCCACGACCGCCAGGTCGAAGTGGTGAAGAAGCTGCGCAGCAACTACTTCAACAAGTGCCGGCTGGTGGAAGACCTGGAGGAGGAGAACAAGATGGCCTTCCAGGATGCCGAGAACAGCCCCAAGCAGAACATCCCGGAGATCAAGGTTCAAAAGGACGAAGAGAAGGAAGACGAGGACGAGATCTTCGAGATTGGCGACGAGACGTATCAGAAGGAGCAGGTCAAGAAGATCATTGAGCACATGCTTAACACGATCAAAATGGGCGAGACGAAGGTGCCCATCTTGGGAACCTACCAAAACACCTCCGCCGGCTCCGATATTGTCGAGTATCTACAACGCCACATGGATTGTTCAAGTGTCAGCTACGCCGAGCGCATCGGCCAGGACTTGATATCTAATGGATTCTTGCGACTGGTGGGCAACGTCGGCAGCACATTTGCCAACAGCTCTAGGCTCTTCTACCAGTGGCGACCCAAGTCCTTCCAGATCTCTGGTGTTCCGGAGAAGAAGGTCGCGGTGTCGCGAACCTTCTCGCTGCCCACGTCACAGGATAGTACCGACTCTCCTATTGGCGCCGTAAGCGAGTACCTTCAGGGATGGAACGTTCTCGGTAACTCACACCCCAACGAGACCCCGGCCGACAAGTTGCGCCGCGAGGCCAGGGAAACCGACGACAAGTACAAGGCCGGCGTGCAGAAGCTGGACGAGATGCGCTGTGACCTCGAAGAGTCCATCTTCGTGCACCTCAAATTCCTCGAGCGATGCGAGTTGGACAGGCTCAAGGCTATCAAGACGGTCGTTCTGGACTTTTCAGGGACGATTGGCAACGTTATTCCCAGCCTGCAGTCGACAGTAGACCGCATGGTGCTTTACCAGGAAACAGTGCAGCCGATGGGCGATCTGCGGTACCTGCTTGAGAACTACCGCACGGGCAGCTTTGCTCCAAAGGTTGTTACGTACGAGAACTACTACAACAGAGTTGACGAGCAAACCTTCGGTGTCGACCTCGAGGCACGCGCACGGGCTGATAAGAAGCGCGTGCCCATCATCGTAACCACTCTCCTGACCTACCTGGATCACCACTATCCGGATCTCGAAGGCGATGAGGCGAGAAGGGGCGTCTGGCTGATTGAAGTGCCATTGTCTCAGACGCACAAGCTACGGAACAAGATCAACAATGGCAAGCCCTTCACCCCCGAGGACATTGCCGAGTTTGATGTTCCCACCGTTGCCAACGTCTTGAAATTGTATCTGCTTGAGCTGCCTGGTAAGTCATTGTACTCTTGCGACTTTTCGAACTGCATACTAACTATTGTCCAGATTCTCTGATCTCATCTCACGTGTACGAAATCATACGAACAATTTACACAACCCCCGCAGCAGACACCGCAGATGATGCTCGCGTTGGCGTCTTGCAGCAGACTCTTTCACAACTTCGGCTTACCAACATTGCTACCCTGGATGCTTGCATGAACCATTTCACCCGCCTCATTGACCTGACCTCGGCAGACGACCAATACGTCCAAGCACTGGCCGCATCGCTCGCGACATGCATTATTCGACCTCGCACACAGTCGTCTCTGACTATGGAGGAGAAGCACTCTCATCGTCTCGTACGTGACTTGTTCGCGCACAAGACGGCTATTTTCTCGGAACTGAAGCGCATGTCGTCACTCTCCCACTCGGGATCGGTCACGGCCCCCAACAACCGTCCACGTGCTATCAGCACAGATGAGAGCAACCGTCGTGCCCACATGGAAGAACGGCAACGCGCCCTACTAGAGAAGGTTGGCACTGCCGGTGACCGTGGCCGCAGCCGTGCCACGAGTCCTGCGCCGAGCCCGCGCCATCGACGTGACCGCAGCACCGGGGGCCCCGAAACCCGCTTCCCTATTCAAACCAGCCCGACATCCAGCAGTGACCGACACGGCCGCTCAAGCATGGCCAGCATGGCCAGCCTAAACGGTACCCTCAAGAGAGACAGTCTGGAAGTCCCAGATAGTGCGGGCTCGGCGCCTTCCACTGAGCCGCTCGGAGACGCACCGTCAGAGGAGGGCAGTCAGGGCAGCCCCGTCGACACCAAGCGCAGCAGTCTGAGCAGCCTGGGCCGCAACAGCGTCCGGTTCGAGCGCGGCCGGAGGGTAACGCCGGTGGAGCCGACCGTCGGCGAGGAGAAGCAGGGGGTCACGTTGGTCGACGCGCCCATGGACGATTAGGGATACGACCAAGCCGAATCGCCAGTCATCGAGGAAGCCCAATATGCATTCCAATACCCCTAGAAGAGGAGGAGGGTCCCACTCGGATGAAGGCAACCACCACAAAGCGAAACGAGTTCACGTTCAGGGAAGAAGCAGGCCTTTTTTTTAATCAAAAGAAAATGAAAAGGGGGGCCATGCGCAACGTATGCATGCACACACCACACGCACACATTTTATATCACCACCCACATGTGTTGTACGTATAATAGCTATTGCTAGTAACGATTAGGGAGGATTGGAGGTTTAGTGGTCAAGCAATGGGGCAACGAGCAATGAGATGAGCTGCTCTTTTGTACTGAATAAAGAAGACGCTTTTACGATGAATCAATCAAATGGACAGACAGATACACTCGGTTTCCAAATTTCTTGTGACTGTGTGACTAACCAGTAGAATCGTTGCCAGCTAGTTGCGGCAGCACTGGCAGCCTTCATCAAGATGCTATTACCCCAAGACTCCTACGTTAGATCTCTCCCCCATCATTGGCATTGGATGCACTCTGGATTCCTTGAAGACGAAGAACCCTACACCGGCGACCTCAGCTCTCAAGAAAGAGAGACCCTCGACGCCCGCCACCTGGGAAACCATCTACGTTGCAAGATATGCGTGACAAGCCGTTGAACTCGTCGAACTTACACCACGGCATCTAGACCAGGCTCGAGACGAAGCTCAATGAGGGAGGACCAAAGGCCAAAGGACCCGAGGCCGCCCATGTCCTGTTTGATCAGGAGCTCATTGTAAAAGCTTTGGGTGAGAAGGGGGGCTAGGCTGCGAGTACTGCAGATATTGCATTAGGAGGGGAGCGGACGTACTGCCATACCGTCAACGACACTCGTCAGGGAGACAGACGATAGGGAAGTGTGTTTCGGGGATCAAGACTTTTTGGTTTTGCCCGCGAGACACATTGGTTCCAGCAGCTTTGCCACAGAGTAGAGATGAAGAGAAGCACCCTAGATTGAGTAGAGGGTCGTGTATGTATACAGGTAGAGATCGGTGGTCGAATAACCAACCGGCCAGGTTTCTTACGCATCACTACCATCGTCTTTTATATCCCACATTGATAGCACAGTATATTTCTTCATGTCACATCAGTCCAAAGGCGAGAAAGCCCCAAAGTAACGTAGCAAGTAGGCGTTCATATTAGTTGAATTGAGCTGGCAGCAGGTAGACGACGACGACTATCTTTTCGCCTCGTCTACCCATATACCACCACCCCACCCTCCATCCAGTCTATCGGTATCCCCCTTTTTTGGGGCATAGCATATTCATACAGTAACAAGCTGAAGAAAAAAGGGCTGAAAAAAGAAAAGCCGCCTCAACGCCAAACGCCCCCCCGATTCTTTTAATTCCTGGCGAGAACAGCCCCCTTTCCTCTCGCAAAGGTCGCATATCTCCTAATACAATGAATGACAATGAAATGACGCACGTCTGATACAGCCGTGTCTTAGTCTCGTACCGGCTCGCCCTCCCTACAATCTCAGGTCATGTTGGCTGCGGACCCGTATCTCACCAGAAACGAGCCAACCACACAAGATGACAAACACTATGGATCGTATATACCACCAATGTGTCGTCGCCTCAAGCGATAATAGGATTTGGAGCGAAAAATAGCCTGGCAGATGTTGGCAGTGGGAGACCTACCCACTAGCCTTCAGAATCCGTGTCGTCATCTGCCAGACCCAGCAAAGTCTTGTCCACATCGTCAAGCTCTTCGTCATCGTCATCGTCCTTGCCGCCATCGCCCTCCTCGGCGCCACTAGCAAGGCCGAGGAGCTCCTTATCCATGTCGTCAAGGTCGTCCGCGTCTTCCATGGTGACGTCGCCATTAGCGGTGCCATTTGTACGGGATTTTCCTTTCTCGCCAAACTCGGCTCTTTCGCTTCCTTCGGCATACTCCCCATTCATGTCCGGCGTGCCACCAATGGCCGCGCGGTGCATTCGGAGGGGCGCACCGCACCACGGTTGAAGTATTCGGGCGCTTCCCATCGCGAAAGGCGCCGGCCAGCGCGTCGGAAAGCCGAAACGTGGGACACAAACTCCTCACCGAAATCGTCCGGCTCTGATGTGAGCTGAATAAGACCACCAAAGCCCCGACCGCGGAACGGTACAGATTTGTCCATGGCGTATCTGAATTCTTCCTCGTCGCTATCCACAAATGGATCCGGCATGGCCTCGATGCGATGTATTGCGCGAATGATACCGCCCTCTTGCCTGCGAACCTTGCGAGCCTTGTGATGGGCCTTTCTGATTCCCCGGTCCAGGATGTACTCGACGCGCTGGTTCCGATTGTGCTCCACGGCAAGTTGATGGGCAGTAGGCGGCCGCGGCTTGCGTGGCACTACACCGTCGAGCGCTCCAGATCCGGGCGCGGCGGGAGAGGAAGCTTCGTAGATCTGGTACTTAAGAGATCCTGTTCCTCGCCTGCTGGCACCAGCGCCGGTCAGATGACGGGCGAGTGCCCTTGGGGGCGGAGTCGATCTCGTACTATCGAGGTCGGACTCATGCTTGGAGGGTCGGATCCGTGGCAGTATTGCAGCAGAAGTCCCATCGTCGATAAGCTTGCCTCTTGCTACAGAGCGTTTGCTTGGCTGGTGATCTTGAGCATACTGAGCATCGGCAGCGATGATCTTGGCTCGATGGGCCTGTTTCTCGCGTCCAAAGTCGATTTCTGTCTGGGGGTCAATGTTCTCCTGGTCTTCCTCTTCAGATGTCATGGGGGCCATCTTAGGCACCCCTTGATTGGACAGATCCGAGTCGTACACCACACCAGCACCAAATGGGTTCTCGTCACATCCTTCTTCCGTGAAATCCGATTCCAGGTAGAACCACATGAGCCACAGGAAAGCGTTGGCACGAGAGTAACTAGTGAAGTTGGTCTTCATAATCAAGTCGTGAAATTCGCCACCACTCGGGAAGTGTAGCTCGGCAATGTGTTGTGCCCCCTGGCAGATGAGGAATATCAAGTTGACTGGGTTTGTGCGCGGGACATCGAGGTCCTTAAACTCGTTCAGATTGTGAGGTTCTGGTCTGTCTTCGGCAGCACCCTTAAGGATGGACTTGAGGCGAGGAGCATCCTGCAGTTGTTTGTACGCAGTGGCGTCCTGATAGGCCTGGAGAGAGGGAATGGCATGGTAGGTGCGAAGCTGGGCTCGCATCTCCGGGAAGACTGGTAGTAGACAGATGTTAGTATGCGATTGCAAGTAGGAAGTCGAGGGCAAGGGAGATGACAAGGGCGACGTACAGTTCAAGGTGGTATTCATACGACCAACGTTAACCAATAGACAGACCATAGCCATGCTTTTCGCGGCCTCCCGATCACTAAGCAGTTTGTCGCGAAGAACTTTGCTGGTCTTGCTGCTCCTAGCCATTGTGTCAATGTACAAGTCGGCAAAGGTCTGTTTCTCAGTCTGGGCATGGTCGTAGCTGTTGGTGAAGACCTTGCGCTCGTTGTCGAAGACGGCGCGGAGGAAGTCGTATTGGATGTCTTTGCGCCATAGTGGCTCGCCATCCTCCTTCTTGAGGTGTCGGATCTTGCCGATGGTCTGCAGGCCGGCATCGCGAGCGGCGCCGGCGGCATTGGACTGGGACTTGCGCGACCTGGCCGTCTTGGCGGGACGAGCCATGGTGTCGACGATGCTCGTGTCTGCTACGGTGGTGTTGTTGTCTTCGCTGTCGTACCGGGGTTTGGAGGAGCGGTAGCGACCAGGACTGCTCGCCCGAGACGAGGCGGGACTTTGGTCGCCATTCTCGCTGGCGTCCATGGCGGGCGGATGCCTATTGACGGCAGAACTGTTTGCGTGACGGCGTGTGGGTGGTTTGCATTCACTGGAATGTTGGCAGCAAATGGAGCTAAACTAAGCTCAGTCGAGGGAATGGGACGATGAGTTCCGACAGGTATCGTGGGATGTGTTGTTGACCATTCATTGATTTAATGACGTGACATTGCGGGAAATGAAGAGAAAGGACGATGAGGAAGAAAAAAAACACGAAACAAGGAAATAAAATGATCGAGATGGATGGGTTGGGAAAATTGCGCCCTCGCCCAATCCGTTGGTGGGAAGTTTGATGCTTATGTATTCAATATTAGTCTCAGGCTGGCTCTGCTGCTCTGCTCAGGACCTCAGGACCTCAGGACCTCAGCGCATCACGACCAGCAGAACGCGCCAGCCGGGGGAACATGGGAGCATGGGAGCATCAACTGGATTCGCTGCGCTGCGCTACACTGAGGTGAGTACCAGAAGTACCTAGCTCGTGATGCACTCTACCTTAGGTTACCTGCTAAAAACCATGGAGCTTGAGCCACAAGTTACTTAACCCAGCCACCCAGCTCCAATCGTCGAAGCGGTCTGTGGCACAGGCCGTCTTCTGTCTCGTCTTTTTGGCCTGCCTTACACGTACATATTATATTGTATTGTTGATTATTCTGGCCTCGTCACAACACGCCTCTCGATCTCAAATGGTTCAGTGTTGCTACCTAGGTATATAAATATAATATCACCTACGCAATACCCCAAACAAGATAACCAGTAAAAATATTTCTTTCATATCGGAGAAAGTTGTTTGTGTGCTGCCACTGCTGTTTTGAGGTTATCATGAGAGGGGCTACAAAAGCTTGCTGAGGACGGAATTTTACCACGTTTATTTTGGTAAGCTATAAAACTAATGGGCGGCTTTAAAAATCCAAAAATCCAGCTTCAGCTTTTTTCTTAAAGAAAGAATATTATATTGATTTTGTATTATTTTAAACCCCTCGTTGTTTTTGCGTTATCATGATTAGAAATCATGCTTCGTTTTGCGGTAAGCGCACCTTGGTCACCCGCCTGAAGGCTCCAAGGTTGATGGGTGGTCTCATTCGCGATCAAACCTTGAGCGGATTTGATGACCGTCACAGCCGCAGCAGTGCACCACATTGAGAAGCCGTCTCAGTGACCTATGGGACAATGTCATTGCTCTGGTTCTGAACAGAACGAGTTGGCCGCGGGAAGGGACTACGCTTGCGTCTTCCATGCCGCCCATGCCTCAAACGGCCCAACCCGGCACAGTTGACCACGAAGCCGGCAGGCTCGGAGGTGCTGGTATGTATGAGCAAAGCAAAGGAAAGCCCCTAGCAGAGCAGTAGAGACTATCGACGCGCATGATGGTGATTCGATTGGCGATTTAGGAAAGACTCGGCTCGCTCGTGTACTCGGACTCCTTAAGCTGTCGTAATTAGGGCTGGTAGATACCTTTGAGCCGGACGTAACCATTGCCAGCAATGGCTCCTATCGCATCGGGCAGATGAAAGACTACATAAACCGGGAGTATCGTCGCAGTGTCTAGCAGCAAGAATATAAGATCGATCGAAAGCCGAACCCCTGTGCTGAAGTGTCTCCTAGTACAGAACCAACGACGATACTGAAGCTGCGGGCTGGCGGTCTTTTGTTAGTCTCGCTTTTTCCTAGTATGGGCACTTCTTGGTGGAGGGCAACATCACCTACTAGCCAAGTGGAAGCTGGTGAAATCGCCTTACTCCGAAGGCGGCGATATGTCTTGGATTACTCCACTCCCTGACGCCTGTTTTAGCAGAGATCTCTCCCCTTTTTGCCAGAGCTCGCTTACACAGGCTCAGCGTGGAGGCGCTGCCCGCCAGACCTCTTTCTCCGAATAGGGGCAGATCTCTCCCACCGTGTCCTATTATCGAGGGGCTCACTTGACGAGGTGGATCACCAACTGGCCCCGACCGGGTGTCTCTGTTCGTCGTGCCCGTCGATCAGGTGGAGGGCGGCCTGGCCTGCGTGGAACCACCGTCCAGTCTCGGGCCCGAGGACATGCGAGTTGTGCGAGTCCTGGCCGTCGCTCGAACGGGGGCCGAAACGGCCAAGACCCACCTGCGCACGCCGACTGCACCATACAAACCGTCTATGAGCTGTTTGCCATCTCGGCGTGCTGCGGCGGAGCTGGCGTAGGTTCGACGTCACCCCCTAATCGCCGCCAGACAATGTCGGTTTTGCGGGGGAGGGAGGCAAAACGAGGTGAGACAGGAAGACTATTGCTATATGACAGTCGCAGGAGGGCGACAAACACATCATCTGGGCGCGCGATAGGTGCCAGGCTGGGAAGGACCAACACAGTTGTTCCGACGCGAGCGAGTTAGAAAAGTGGCAGACAGAGTTTTCGTGCGGTCCGCAGCGGCGATCTAGGCCTCCAGGCGCTTGGCAGAAGACTTTCTTCCTGGATGGAAATATGAAGGTCCAGAAGGGCAATGGCATGCTGCGTTGGACTAACATACACAGGTCCCATAGCCTGCCTGTGCGTGCGAACTCAGGAGCCCGTCTGAACAAAGAGCCTGGCTCTGGGGAAGTCGGCGTGGGGACCCCGGGGGAGGGGGGAAGGCGTCAAGCACCGCCCGCAGGCATGGGGGTAGCCATTCGATACCCGATGACTGTCATCTCAGTGTTTTTTTCTGCTGTTTTTTGCTACCTTCAAGGAAGCGAGGACTTGTCTTAGCAGGCGGCCGATGACAAGTTGCCCGACAGGCCCACCACGGCCATCAAATATCTTGGCCGGGTCCTCGGGTTTCAAAAGCACACACACTTGGCCCCTCAGATCTGCAACTGGGAATATGATAGCACCCAGCGGACAAGAACTCAAAAAACCCATTGAAACCAGCTCGACTGTCTCATGTGAGGGGGCGGACGAGAGAGGGCGGGCGGAAGGAGACCTCGAGGCCACTTCTTTAAGACGACTCGCGGACCCAAAATGCATGACTGGCCAATAACCACCAAAAGTCCTCCACCCAACTGTCGAAACCCCCTTCGACAACACTCCCGCAATAGTATTTTCTTTTCCGGACTTACACCATTGGGAACCCAATGAGTACACTCTCTGCCGATGGGTCGACCGTTGTGCTGTCGGTGTACTTACCCGGGGACGAGACCGTCACCACCACCGCTACTGCCACCACCACCCAGTTCCTCCCGAGCAATACCGCCACCTCCTACATCACCACCACCAAGACAGTCTCGAAAGGGCGCCCTCTGCCTCCCACCGCAACTACTTCCACTGCTAGCGCCACCGTGACCCCCAGTGACGGAGTAGAAAGGAACACCGGCTCCGCAGAAGAAGATCTTGACGTCCCAGCACCGCTGCAACCACCGACGGCTCACTCGGCGAACCCAGCCGTGATTGGTGGAATTACGGGAACCTTTGGTAAGCACCATCAGCATGACAATATTTTTCTACTATCTGTTGAGTCCAGCCAGGCTAATGGTGTTCTCCCCTCCAGCGGGTCTGGCAGTTATGGGCATCCTCATATTCATCATGCTTCGGCGGAGGAAGCGGAGGACCGTAATAGACGATGAGTGCATCCGCACTCGCATGTACGAAATACCGGCGTACGAGCGGAGGTTTTCCATTCTCTTAGAATCCAAATGAAGAAGAAAGGGAATTCAATTGGAAAAGGAAAAAGGAAAAACATATAGCCCCTAATCATGTACAAGCAAGCGAGACTACTACTACATTATGCCGTCGGTACGGTTTAGACAGCGAGAACCTATTTTGCATATTCCTAGATTTTAGACGCATTGAGAACCAACCAGCTCATTGCATTCCTGACTTGCCCGTCCAACAGAATAACACAGTGACATGACCACTTGGCTCCCGTCGAGATGGCACTCGGGGGGGAGGGGGACTTGATCCGTCAACTCGATCCGAAAGACTGGTTTCCAAAGGATTTGCATATGTTCATGGCCATCACGCCTCTCTCTTTCGTCGTAGCTGGCATCCGTGCACCAACCTAGAGCCGACGCCAGTCTATACCGTTTTCCCCTTTCGAGGATTCGCCCCTTTGCGGGTGGGCCTCCCAACTTGCGACGTGTCAGAGCTCTCGCAAAAAAAAAAAAGAAACAACAACAGTAAAGTAAAGTTCACGCTCATCCATCGATCCGCCCGCTCTTAGGAATGCATATACTCCCGGCTTGGGGTACTTGGCCAGACAGTGAGTTCGGACGAGGAAGGGAGGGTATTGGAGTCAAGCCAGGCAGCCCGTCAAGGTTTGGCTCCGAGGTGGCCAGATGCCGGGGAAGGCTATCTTACCTGGAGATGTTGGAGTGCAGATCCCGGTTTACTAATTGCTCCTTCTCCTTTGAAACCACCGGGGATGAGTTTAATCTGACACCTGGTCTGGTCGGTAAACTAACATGATCCTTCTTTATCAGATCACCACTCCAGAGCTGGCTGGCACTGCACCAGTTGAGTAAAGAGTATCCGACTGGGATACGCTCGCGTGCCCGATTGCAGACAGCTGCAATACTCTGCCGGGAGAGGAAGGCGAGTGGATTGGAAAGGCGGCTTCAACTGAAGACGATTCAAGAAAGTGTTTGGAGATTTCCAAAACCACCTGTTCTGTAACAGCGACTCAGGAACGACTCGCAGCTACAACATTACACATCATAGACTGACAGACTGATGATAGCCATTGGCAACGTTGCTCGCCGCCATCTCCTTTGCTGGGCAGGTAGCCAAGCTTTCAGACAGAGTCTAACACTTACATAGATTGGCTTGTCCGCTACATCTGTTGTTGTTAGCAGCCCATCTATCTGCCTATATCACCACATCACACACACATCATGGGACAAGAAAGATTATGAAGCAACGTTCTTTTTTTTTTTTGGGAGTTCTCAGTCCATTCATGATGAGCCTTTCCTTTGGACCACCACGACGTAAAAACCGAAAGGGTTGAAGAACGTCTCAGACGGCATCTGCAAAGCCACACTGCCACCCATTTGCCAGTATCGTTGCCTGGGCAGGTTGGACTCTAGCCTGTTCCATATGCTGCTGCTATATCGAAAGAGCAGGATCCCTAAACTCTGACCTGCCTAATCGTCCCGAGATTCTTCAACAATTGACAAAGAATCCAGGAAAGAGGTCCGAATCCACATGCCCTGCTCACCGAGACGCCGTTTTTTGTTGTTCATGAATCCATTATTCTCGACCTCCGTCGAAATTACCATCTCTATCATCATGAGCCCTCTAAAGGTCCCCTCGCCGTGGCGTTGCTCGCTTTTTCGAGCCTGCCTGGCAAAGAACCGAGAAATCCACTTTTGTCTATGAATATGCCATCGCACAAAATCAACTGCCAAGCAGCAGAGCATAAATCCCCTTCTATGTGAGAATGCCAAGGACGATCTCCATTCTCGTAAAGTCCTCCTCTACGAAGGTGAAAGCAGGTCGCAAATGCGTCGATTGGACCGGGTGTCCAGGATCATCTGCCCTCAGATGTCCCCAGACCGACCCAGTCTCGGTGGTGAAGGCACGTGTTTGTCCTTCCAAAGTCTTTCCGATGCAGCTGCTCGCAAGTCGCCCGCTGAGGGGACTTCTATGGGTATCATAAATTGCGTATGCAGCCGTAAAAAGACAAATGCCGTATCATGTGCCAGAGTCCTATGTCATGGGACTCTACCCTGCCAGTCCTCAACGGAGGCTGAATATCAAGTCCGCCGGGAGAAGGATTTATGCCTCGCAAAATTTGGTGAAGAAAATGCCAATGGTGAAGCGTCAACGCAAAACAAATGTAAAACATGAGAAAGTGTATGTGCCGCGGGAAAAAGTTGGGCGCCCAATCCTGTTGCGACAGAAAATCCCCATTGAAGCATGTTGGGATCGGGAAAGGACGTCGGGTAGGTGGATATTTACCACCAAGAGGCCTGGCCAGGTCCGCTGGGGTTGCCATAGCCGCCGCCGCCATAGCCACCACCTCCGTAGCCACCGCCGCCGCCACCGTAGCCGCCGCCGGGGGACCACCGAAGCCACCACCACCGCTGAAGTTGCCTCCCTGAGGGGGCCGTTGAAGCCGCCGCCAAAGCCGCCGCCGCCGTTGTTGAATTTGCGGAAATCGCTGTTGGCTCCACGGCCACGACCACCGCCGCCACCTCGGCCACGGCCGCGACCACCACCTCCGAAGGAGCTCTCACGAGCGATGGTCTCGAGGAAGGAGGGAACCTCCTGGTTGGCCTCCTTCAGAAGGTCGATAAGTTCGCGCACAACACCTCGGTTGCCACGGTTGAAGAAGGCAGTTGAGTGACCAGTGTTACCAGCACGACCAGTACGACCGATTCGGTGAACGTAGTCGTCAATGTCGGTGGGAAGATCGTAGTTGACAACGTGGGTGACGTTAGGGATATCGAGACCACGAGCAGCAACAGCAGTGGCAACGAGAATGGGGCATCGCGCATTGCGGAACATCTCCAAGGCCCGCTCACGCTCGCGCTGGGTGCGGTCACCGTGAATGGATGTCGCGGGGAAGTTTTGGTTGATGAGGAAATCAGACAGAGAGTCGGCCATACGCTTCGTCTCGACGAAGATCAGGGTCAAACCAGCACCGTGGGTGTGGAGAATGTCGAGGAGAACAGAGCGCTTGTCGATGTCTTCAACGTACTCAACCTTCTGGGTAATGTTCTCGGAGGTGGAACCGACACGACCGACAGACAGGAAGATGTAGTCCTTCAAGAAGTCGCGAGCGAGCATCTGGATGTCACGGGGGAAGGTGGCCGAGAACATGAGGGTCTGACGAGCATCAACGCCGGGCATATCCTCGCCCTCAACAATTCGGCGAATCTGAGGCTCGAAACCCATGTCCAACATGCGATCAGCCTCATCCAGGACCAGGTACTTGATGTTCACAAGCGAGATACGGCCGCGCTCAATGAGATCGACAAGACGACCAGGGGTGGCGACCAAAAGATCGCAACCGCGCTCGATCTGGCGGAGTTGCGAGCCGATATCGGCACCACCGTAAACGACGCAGGGGCGTACCCAAGATCGGTAGGCGAACTTACGAGATTCCTCGTAGATTTGCGAGACCAACTCACGAGTGGGCGCGAGGATCAGAGATGTGGGGTATGCCTTGCGCTGGCGTCCAAAGCCGCCACCAGCAGCGGGAGCAGGTGAGGGTCCGGTCTGGAAGGCCTGTGACAGAATAGGGAAAAGGAAACCACCAGTCTTTCCGGAACCAGTCTGGGCGCAAGCCATCAAGTCTCTGCCCCCCATCACGATAGGAATAGAGTACTTCTGGACAGGGGTGGGGACGTTGTAGCGGGCAAGCTTGATGTTCTGGATCAAGTGGTCGTCCAGAGGGGGGTTTGTGAACTGGGTGACAGCCTCGGGGACATCGTGACCGGAAGCCTCGACAGGGATGTCATCATACTTCTCGAAGTTGATACCGGTGTGCTGCTTAGAAGGGTCCTCGGGAGTACCGAAGAGCTCACGCTCGACACGAGGGTTGACGGGACCAGCAATGTGCTTTCCGTCGCGCCACTGACCATCGCCAGAGCCACGAGCGTAGCCGCCACCACCGCCGGAGGCATTGGGGTTGCCATAGCCGTTACGGTCAAAGCCGCCACCTCCGCGGTTGTTGTAGTTGCCTCGCGGTTGATGAGGTGCTTGCTGAGGGGGAGGGAAGTCATTGGGACCCGGACCGCCGGGGAGAGGGTTGGCGCCAGCCCAGCCAGGAGCAGGACGGGCATCGAAGCTCTGGTTACTGTTGAGACGAGGAATGTTAGCAAAAGCTCTTGAGTTCGTCGCGGAAAAGTGGACAGTTGGGGAAGCAGGTCCGAGAGGATATCTAGGATTGCCACGCAGAAAAATATGAAGGGAGTGTGACTTACCCTGCCCAAGCGCTGTTGTTCAGGCCGCCGTTCATGGCGGGACCAGGGGGCCAGCCGGGGGACCACCACCACCACCGCCCATCTTACCGCGCATGTGAGGTGGGATGTAAGAGCGAGGTCCATTCTGTTGCTCGCTGAGGCTCAGGCCGCCCATGTTGATTTGATCAGCCATATTGAATGACGAAGGGACGAATGAAACCGTGGAGGTTGATGTCGTTGATTGACAAGTGTTTCTCGTGTCCAGCCGATTACGTTATCTCTGATGGAAAGAACGAGAGGGTGGGATGAAAAACAATGTTGAACTTCTCGACCGGTCGGCGATGAGAAGACAAAAAGATCGTGGAATGGGAGGGGAATGAGGAAAAGCCTGGGGGTCGCTTTTCTCAGACGGAAAAAATGATTATGTAGGTTGTGTGAAAAGCCTGTCTACTTGGGAAGGCTGCCGGTAAATCACACGTCTATTGATGCAAGTCTTCAAGCTCCTTCGAAAAGAAAACGAAATCTTTTGCAAAGGAAGGAGAAAACAACGATGACCAAACGCAGACTGCAAGTTTGTATGTGAGAATCTTCTTCTCTCTCTCGTCCTGGGTGGGAAGAGGGAAAAAGGAAAAAAGAGGTTGATAGAGGGTGGTTGTGGGATGGGAAGAATGGGTCAGGCAGGGGAGGTTTTGGGAGGTTTTAGTTGAATGGGGAGTGGGTGGCCTGGAAAAAAATTTAGTCTGGAGATCCAATGGGTGGGAGGTAAGAGGCATGTACTATATGTATCAGCGTTTGCAAGTACACCACCTATTGACCCAAGTCTGCATGTACCAGGTAACATTCACTTGCTAACCGGGAGAGGGAGAAAGAAAAAAAAGTCAAGCGCAGTAGTGGCCTGGAATCTGTAAAGCGTCTTTCAAAACCGTCTAGTGCTTTGCTATCTCCGTTGGTTGCTGCTTGCCATCCGCTAGGTACTACCTATCTGACATACATACATGACATGACTCCCAGCGCCCGCAGACTGGAGGTTGGCTGGTTGCGTTAGGATGTATGTAACTGGTTCGTCGTAACCCAGGCGCGGTGCGAGAGTATTGAGCCTGCTCTCTTCAGGGTCTGTACTTGATTAAGGTACCTGCTCTACCATTTGATTGAAGTACAAGGGGAGGCGACAGACTGGCTGCATTGCGTTGTTGGTCACCCCTCTGCCCCTCCACCTGGCATCCGTTGAAGTGCACCCTTATGATATCAGGATACCACTGCAGACCAGACCTACACGTAGTTCTCCCTGTCTTCATCATGGTACCGTCTACGCATCTGAAGTCCAGGACTCGCACACTGTTTCCATCCCAAATACTTTCATCTTCCCCTTTCTCTGATCTTGGAGGATGAAATCTTTCCTGTAAACATGTGTTCTGCTGTTTGTACAGTTGCCGATGCCTAACAGGCAGCTTGCTGGCTTCTTTAAGGCAGTGGAGCACCGCATCTGTACATGCAGCTCAACCACCCCCCGAAAGCCTGGAGAGCAATTATTAGTTGGGCGGCGGAATGGGCAAATTTTTCTTCTCGAGTCGTTGAGGTACGTCGGGTGGCAACAACAAGGGACCGATGGCCGTATTGCGTAGGTACATACGGTAGGCTGAGGATAGGCAGGCTTACCTGATAACTCTTTCCCCAGAGTTTCTAGACAAATTCCACTTTCAGCACGCTTCCGCAGAGAGACATGAGTAATGCCTGGGCTTGGATACCCTTAATTGCCTACTGCCTATCATACATACCGTCGGAATGCCCGCCTCTCATTGTAAGTAAATGAAATGCCGGCTTCGATTCCACGGCTATCTACAGTGCGATCGCCCTAGGACGCTGTGTACCGACCTAATGGCCCTAAAGTCGCAGCACTCAGGTGTCAGCCATGAACACTAGAGCCTGGTACCCCGGTCTGTTTGCTGGGGGAACCGAGTTGCAGTCTCAGCTACTTCCAGTGTCAGAGACCCTTGACTCCGTCATCTGTTGACGCACAGCGGGCCCTCTATCGCCACTTCGCCAGCTCATCTCAACCCTCTGAGGGGACTCGGCCACACCCTTTCGGACGCTTCCCCGGGCGGGCACAGTTTCGATGGAAGTGAATATAGAATTTCCCCAAAACCGCTGCTTGAGCCCCAGGTGCCAGGTATCTGCCAGGTATGTACCAATACGGCATCTGGAAAAACTAACAAGATCCTCTGTACACTCCCACCAGTTCTCCCACCCATCTGTCTGCCATGGATGAAGTGGTCAGGAGGATAATGTCTCCCAGCTTTACGCTTACTTCCAGCTCTACCTCTTCACTCTACTGCACTATATAGAAAAAGTGTCGTTCTGCCATTTTGATAGATATTCACCGCCCTGCAGACCACAAACAAAAGATGTAGCCAAAAGCATTACTACGATGTCGCTCCAGAGACTGCTAGTGAGGTCGACAGGGGCAGGAGGGTACATACACCGCTCGCTCTGGCCGGTTTGAACCCCATGCCACCAACCAGCAAGAGCTGGGTCACCACCTTGCCGAGTCAAGTGTTGGTCTCTTAAAGTAAACTGGGCCCTTCTAGGCCAAACCCAAATACATCTATCGGAATACTTGTCGAACAAAGATATCGAGGAGGAATGTGTACAGAAAAGGACCAACTGAAGACAACTTCATCTAGGGGCTGCTTTAGCATTACTGTTAAAAGCATGCACGATGTGGCAATTTTCTCCAGCCAAAAAAGGACGGTCTCTGTAGTATTTTGATGCCGCCTATCACGCACACTACTGCCCCATATGGGATTCCTGGATTCGGATGTATCCAAGATAGAAGACCGGGAAAACTGTATAGAGCGTTCCATGACTTGGATTGTTCGGTAAACATCGTGGATTATCAGTCATGAGTGCTTTCGCATACGGATATAAAACCCGCCCTAGTACTTCTAGATAGTGTACACAGTCATATGGCCTTGGCCTTCCCTTGCGCTTTATCATTGCCCGGCATAACATCAAGAGGCTTCCTCTTAAGCACTCTTGACAATCTTGTCATCATTGAACTCAATGTCCACTATGCCGTTCTTCGTAATTGCCTTGACCGTCATACCCTTGAAGTCGATCGGCATGCGTCTCTTCAGCTCGTCTGTGCACTTCTCCAGCAGCTTGATTCCCTCTCCCAGGCTGATATCGGGATGGTGGTGCTTGTCGAGGATCGAGAGGCAGTAGTATTGAGCGTAGCCGTGGGCAGCATAGGGAACGGGGGCTAACGAAGCAAGGTAATCGAGCCAGAACAGCTTGGGCTTTTGGGTGATGGGGTCAACGCCTCCCAACAGAAGGTTGACGTTGTAGGGTTTTCGTGAACGCAGACTCGATGCCAGCTCGCCGCGGACGTAGTGTGCCAGCGCTGTTGGTGACAGCTCAGACTCGTTCCGCATCGAGTACAGCTGGGCATTCGCTTGAATGTATTCCGTGAATTGGACTGGAGGTTACCCGGTCAGTAAGACAGACACAACAACCATCCAGGAGCTCCCGCTCCCAAACCATCGCGAGTGCGGGCCATGCCTGTGCCCGCCGGGGACATTTACGTACTTGTGTCGCCCGCTTCTCCAGAGAATGCTATCAAGGTGGACTTGTTCAGCGCTCTTGTCTTGTCGTCGGCGGCCTTGATGATGGTGGGTCCTCGCATCGTAGCTTTAGAAGCTGCAATCAAGGTGAAGTCCTTGCCCGTAATTCCTAGGAGCACCTCCCTGTGAGATAGGTGGCTGGTTAGCTTGCTGCTTCATTGCTGGAGCTCAAGACAAGTCCGGGGGAGAAAAGAGACCTACATGTTGGGCGAGTGTGCAGGGTGTTACTGAGTAGAAGGAACTTGTGGCACGAGACGCCTTGTTTTTGGTGATGCTTTGCAGTTGAAAGCTCTCGGGTCTATGGGCGTCAACTGGATAGGTCTTCTAGCTGTCGCAAGGCCGATGATGGATGCAATCACACACACACAGACGCGCAGTCAAGCTACAGCCTGGTTCAGTTAGACTAAGGCCGGCCCACCCTTACGTTGCACCTGAGTTGCTGCTGCTGCTGCTGCTGCTGCTGGGGTAAGCCTGAGCCTTCGGTTCAGCCGCAATTGGGTTCCAGACAGGTTCGGAGGGTCGGGGATTGAGCCACGTCGGCGGGGACTTCGATAAGTTGATAAGACGCATCTAGCCACACTAATACACGCCCCACTTTAACTTTTTTGCGATATGATCTACTGGGTTTGAAGGGCGAACTTTTTGGGAGGCAGCATCTCGGTCCTGCTGCGTATTGCTCGAGAATCAGGACAACAGTCGCGACAATTCGCCACAATGTCCTCCTTCTTCACGATACCTGGCGCCCAGAAGAAGCGGAAGCGGGCTCCCACTACGGAAAACCCCAAAAGAGACCCCATGGCTCCATTGCCAAAGGCCCCGGAAAGGTGACGAAACCTGCTGCACCCTCGAAGCGACCAGAACGGGACGACGAGTCGATATCCGGAAGCTCTGAAAGCGAAGATGGAGGTTTCGACGAACCTGAAGACGCCCAAGAAGGTTCCGACTCAGAAAACGAAGGGGAGACTGCTGCCGAGAAGAGACTGAGGCTTGCATCTCGCTATCTCGAAAACGTCAAGGAACAGGTCGAAGTGGGCTTCAATGCCGAAGACGTTGACCGAGAAATCCTCCTTGAACGTAGGCTGCGAGAAGATGTCGCCGAAGCCAAAGGCAAAGTTTATCGTACCATCGCTGGCGAATTGGCCCCCGAGAAGGCTTCCCACACCTTGTTCCGAGGCAACAATCTGGCTACGACCTCAGTTGCAACCTGCGCCCCTTTCGCATACACAGTACACAAAGATCGAACTCTTGTCAAGTGGAGGCTACAAGATTTGCCCGCCAACCAATTTCCACAGACGACTAAAAAGAAGCCGAAGAAGCAGGCTCCCCCACGCAGACAGCCGGACAAGGTGCTCTCACGACAGGGCGACAGGGCCAAAGCCGCCAAAAATAAAAACTACCAGGGACATACCGGCGAGATATTGTGTGTAGCTGCATCAGAAGACGGACAATATGTTGTGACGGGAGGTAGTGATCGGCGTTTGATCATACACGACGCCAAGACGCTCAAGCCGCTGAGAGTATTCACACACCACAGGGACGCTGTGACTGGGCTGGCATTCCGACGCGGAACAAACCAGCTCTACACTGCTTCCAAGGACAGAACAGTAAAAGTCTGGAGCTTGGACGATGGACCCCCTTTTGCTTATGTTGTAAGTATTACTCGCTTGGTCACGCACTGCACTTAAACACGGTATACTAATCCTTGAATTTTCCAGGAAACGCTATATGGACACGCAGATGAAGTCGTGGACATAGCGGCTTTGGCCCAAGAAAGGTGTGTTACCGTCGGTGCCCGCGACCGCACAGCGCGTCTGTGGAAGGTTGTAGAGGAGTCGCAGCTGGTTTTCCGCGGCGGTGGCAGTGAAAAGAAGACCAAAGCCGATCACATAAATCCCAAGTCGTTAGCCCTTGAGAATACCATGGACCGGGTTGCTATGTTAGATGACGAGCTGTTTGTCACAGGCTCTCAAAACGGCTCGATATCGCTGTGGAGTATCAGCAAGAAGAAACCCTTATTCATCTTGCCCCATGCTCACGGCTTCGAACCGCCACTTAGACCCGAAGAAGCGTCTGCGGAAAAGATACCCGATCTGAAACAAGTATCGCCCGAACAGCCCAGGTGGATCACCGCCCTTCGTACGCTTCCCTACTCAGACGTCATTCTTTCCGGCAGCTGGGATGGGTGCGTTAGACTCTGGCGTTTAAGCGAGGACAAGAGGCAGATCGAGCCGGTAGGAGTACTTGGACAGCCTTCTGGGGTCGAATCTGAGGAAGGAGAAGTGCTGGTCAACGGCAATCATTCGGATGAAAATGAGCCCTGGTTTGTCAAGGGCGTGGTGAACGACATCTCCCTGTTCGAACGGGGTCACCGCGGCGCAGACGGGCTATGCGTGGTGGCTGCCGTGGGCAAAAGAACACCGCTTAGGCCGGTGGAAGACGGTCAAGGGCGGCAAGAACGGTGCCGTTGTGTTTGAGATTCCGAGGAGGGAAAAGGATGTGGCCAATGGGGACGACAGCTCCAACAAGGACGTCGACATGGAGGGTTAGATGCTTCATACATAATAATGGTGGGAGCATAACGAGTGTGTATGTGTAAAGTGGATGATACCTTATAGCTCACTCACATGAATGTTTATTGCATAGCCAGTGGACCGAGACTGGCTGGGCTCTTCGCTCAAAATACTTGATCTGTGTCTCTGCAATAGTCTTGCTCTCATAGTTGCTGGTGGCAAGCAACACCCCAGACTGTCCTCGTTGCTGTACATGCGAATGGAGTATAATAGGCCGTAGGGTCACAAACATGCTCATCAGGGAGCAGAAATACTGGGCACGCTGTTTGCTTAGTCAGGTAATTCTTTCAGCATAAACATATACTTTTGAAGACTTGTTGTATCAGCGGTCTTTGTCTATCAACCTGCCCCGAGCAACGCCATCCCTACCATTACTCCCGGCATCTTAATCGATACATACAGTCTTGTTTCTCTCTTCCTCTCTCTTTAAGTAAAGCGCCATGCGACTCCACGAACTTTACTAAATCGCAATTTATCATCCCACGCTACCAATCGGCCCATTGGATGCGCATGGCGACTTGATCATATCTATACCAATACAATAATAGAACAACAACACACGCGACATTCTAGAATATGAATTAAGAAATTTCCAACTGAACTTTTGGTGAGTAAAGTTTACACATTTTACATCTGCATCCTCTCCGCAATCACCTTGTACTCCTTCCGCTGTTTGGGCTTGTTCGTGAGCGCCAGCTTCGCCTTGCCGAATGCCCGCGCCAGATGCGGGAAAATGTACGTTTCCGAGACCCATGCGAGGACGAAGTAGACCAAGCCAAGGACGATGAGCGTCGATTTGAAGGAGTAGCTCATCGGGGTCAGCTGCATCAGCCTCCGCAGCCAGTGAGCTGGCTCCAGGACCATGTAGGTTATCAGAACAAGCGCCGCGGCTACCGTAGCGACAAAAGGCCCTGCATATCAACCACCCAGGTTAGCAGCTGTGGTGGGGAAGGAAAAGGGGGCGTAAAGGGGAAAAATGAAGAGAAGGAATTGAAGGCTTACAGTTTTTATGCATGGGCTGTCGGAATGGATATCCGGCGCTCATGACCACTCCGATGAAGGTATACTCGAAGCAAGACACCAGGAAAAGAGCAGTGTTCTCCGAGTTCTTGATGTTGGACTTCTCGTGGTGGATGCGGGGCGGGATGAACCAGGGTTGCGCTCTCACGAGCAAAAAGGCTGCCGCTTGGATAGAAATACAGATGAGAATCTGTCCCAGCAAGGGCGTTAGGACTTTTCGAGACACCAAGTCTGCGTTCGGTCGTTTCCGGCTAAGGACTGGATATGGACCGGCCCAACCCATGAATATGGCAATTGGTAGGATGAGCAAGACGTCGATGAACAAGAACTGGAAATCTCCGAGATTCGACGCTGATGCATATAGAAAACTGACAGACGTGAACTGGATGGACGAGTAGAGGCTCATAAACTTGAAGCAGCTGAAACTTGTGACAAGAGCAGCCCTTCCCTCCCGTATAACATCAGGCACACATCGAATGTCAAAGACGCGAGATGTAAAAGGCGCCGCAACTGATGCCTCGGCTTCCGAGAGCGAGATGCCCACATCGGCTGCTTTCAATGCACCGCAGTCATTTGCGCCATCGCCACAGAAGCCGCAGCAATAGCCAATGCTCTGTAGCTTTTCGACCAACTCATGCTTCTCATCAGGCGACATTCGGGCATAGATCTTGCCTCGAAGCAACATCTAGAAGAAGAAAATTAGCAATGCGATTATAGCCAAGACCGGTGACCACTCACTCGTTGAAGCACGTCGGCTGGGGCGAAGTCGACTATCCATCGGAACGCATCGCCGCTGACTGCCAACGAATAGTTCCTCAGATTCGTGATGTCGTACGGCAACGAGATATCTTGCTCGGAGGAAACAGGCAGCGGCAACAGTGTACGATTGTCCAACTTGAGGTTGCAATCATCGATGCTTTCCCATTGGATGTCAGCATTTGGGTCTTGGAAGTTTCCTTCCACGCAGTGAGGAACGAAGCAGTGCGCAGCTCTGTCTACCAAGCCGCAATTCCGCGAGACACTTATGGCTGTTAGGATGTTGTCTCCAGTGACCATGATGGAACCAATGTTTGACTGCGTCAACTCCTTGAGCACCGCAGCTGTGGTGGGTTTCAGCTTGTTTTCAAAGATGATGAAGCCAATGAATTCCAGGTCGCTCTCAGCTTGCTCTCGCTTCATCTTCTGGGTTTTGACCCATGACAGTTTCTTCAGATGCTTCGTAGCACATGCAATAACTCTGTAGCCTTTATGGGTGTAGTGAGAGAGAAGCTCCTCGTAGTCGGTGGGGAATGTTTCTGGCCGACAAATGTCCTTCATGCACTCGGGGGCACCCTTGACATAGATGTCCACACTTTGTTGCCCGAAAGCGCGAACCAGGACACTTGCTCTTCGTAGATGAGAGACAAACTCGAACGATTTCAAGACGCCGAGCTCGATAGGAGCATTTTGACCTTGAGCAGTACCATAGTCGTCCGTGTCGTAGAGCGTGACTGGGGGCGGACGTGCGATGGATGGCGACAAACCTCCCTGATCTTCATCCTCGTGATCACCTCCACCATGGCGACCTTCCTCAAATGACCACTTCGTAAACTCGAACATTTTCAGGTCCAAGGGGTCGCCAACAAGTTCGCCATCGACGGATCGGAGTGAATGACAAGTGGCCATGGTGAAGAGAGCGGCATGGTTTGTATCGTATTTGTTCTCGTCGTTGACTCCGAAGTTCGCTCGAGGCACGAGCGATTCTGCCTTCGCTACCACATCTCCGAAGGTGTTGGTCGATCTTGATACAAGCCTCACTCCAAGCACGTCTAAACCTTCCTCTGTGAGGGTGCCTGTCTTGTCGAAACACATGACATCGAGTTTTCCGCCGACATTTACTCTTTGCGGGCTGATGCAGAAGATCTGTTTCTTTCGCAGACGGCTGAGCGCAAAGTTGGTGCCAATGGTGAGCGTTGCAGGAAGTGCCGGGGGAACCACAATGGTAATGAGGTCCAGCGCCCGTACGACAATGAGGTGCCAGGCAACACCGAGACGAAGGAAGTTGACAAATGATACGATGAAACCCAGGATCGCTATACACCCCATGACAGCTATGTACCGGAAGGAATCGCGGTAGAACTTGAAGCCAGATGGCTTGGGGAAGAGCATCGAACGAACCAATGAGCCCTTCGTAGTATTGAACCCAGTACGCACAACCATCGCAAGCGCCACCGCTTGATCGTCTCTCTCTCATCTTGAGGGCGACGTACTCGAACAATCTTGGTTCCGCAGAACAAGAAGTGACGAGCAACCTCGGACGAGATCGTTGAGGCTCCCAGCTTCATGTCATGGAGTGTCTCATCAGTAGCTGGTATCTTGGAGACAGGTATGGATTCTCCAGTGAGCATGCTCTCGTTGACAATACAATCTCCGCTCAAAAGCAAACTGTCACTTGGAAACTGTGTCAAGCTAGGGTCGCTGATCTCGTATACGTCTCCAGGCACCAAATCGGACGAGGGAACGGTCGTCCCTTTACTCTATTAGTTTGCGACTTTGCAACGAGCACATTGCACAACTTACAGAATCCGCTTCGTATAACTCGAACATCACATTCGAAGCGGGAGATGTCCCTCAATCTTTTCATTGTCTGTCTTTTGTTAGCTTTAGTTCGACAGAATACGTCCCAGTGGTACTAACGGAGCGGGTCTCGATGAGGGTGGTCACAATGCTGCCAGCCGACATGAGGAAAATACAAATTGCGTAATAATAATACTCATCCAAAGACCACAGAACCAGGCTGGCGATTTGGAAAATGTAGAATGGGTGGAATACCTAAATTAAGTTAGTACGCATGAACATAGTAAAAGGAAATTTGTGTCCCAAGCAATAGTAGGATGTCACATCCTCTTAGCTGGGCAGGAGTATCTTACCTCGTCCACCAACAACTGGAAGATTGATTTTTGCTCAATATCAATGATATTGGCGCCAAAGACATTCTCCCGTTCCTCTTTCTCGTCCGTGTCCAAGCCTGCGCGGACAGCCCTCACGCGTTTCCAGTTGGGATCTTCCCAGCCGGTGGATACAACAAACTTATCCTTCAGGGGATGGAAGAAGAACCGCACGTATCGATAGATCAAGACGCGGAGCTCAGGAAGAACGGGATCGGCGTCATCTTCGAGATATTGCGCATACATCTTATCAGGGGCTCCAAAGACTGTCGACATGGATCGGTCGTAAAGCCTCGAAGAGACTGGCAGCACCGACATCTCGCCCCACTGGTTTTCCAAGACAACCCATTCGCACTCCCTTAGCGGACAAGACTTCCCTATCAACTTGACCTGCCATCTCGGAAGCCAGCGCAATAACAAGTAAGCCAAGCCGAATGTCGCAAAGCAGAGGAAGATGTACGCCGCGAAACCAACACGGCTTGTGCGGAAACCAGCAATGACAATCGTCAGATCCTCATTCACCATATAAAGCTTCTGGCTGGCTCGTCCGTAACCGCGACCGCCTCCGCTCGCATCTGTGCGTCCACTCTCCGATCGAAGAAGCCTGGAGTGCACCGAATTTCTGGAATAGGTAGAGGATCGTCTGCGCATGGCATAATGCTCGTGTTCGAGGGCGGTTTCCAACAGTCCTTCGGAGCTCTCCTCTTCTTCATCGGGTCCAAGACCGAAAGGTATGTCATCAATATCGATAACGACCGAGCCATCATCGTATACGTGGGACGCTCTGTCGTCATCCTCGATATCTACAGCATCGTCCTCGTCCTCGTTGTAGTATGCGAAACTCGTCGTGGAATCGGCACGACCTCGTCTATGCGCAAAGGCTGAAATGCTGGAAGGCAAGCTCTCGGCAATGGGTCCGGAGAATAGCTAGAAAGATACGAATTAGCCGCCACGAACGGTCATAGTAATACAAATTGCATTCTATTCTACACTGAGGGGAGACGGGTCTTGGTAATGGATCTAGTGCATCTGAAATTCATACCTCATCTTGCGCCATTTCGACATCCTCGAAGACACTTGAGCCGCTTTGGTTGGAAGGCAGCCGGTAGAAAGGGGTGCGCCCACCGGACCGCTGCCCGCCATTGGGTACTCTGTCGCGTTCGTCGTTCATTTTCGTCGATGTCAGTTACCCTCGAAGAAATCGCAATGCATTTTGCGAGTGGTCGTCCGCTGGCTGTGGGCGGATTGGCCGATGATGATACTCGGTGGCTAGGTTACTATGCCGACCATGTCAAACGCGAGGCGACGACGAAAAATGAGGCCTACCCTTGCCAATTCGCACAGGAGAACTTGGCGATGACGATGCTGGTGGTACCTGCGTTATGGCTTAACTCCAGCAGCAAATGGGCCGGCAATCAGGAAGTACGGTTCGGTTCATACAAAGTACCCCAGGCCAGGCCGTCGAAAATAAATGTCAATAAGCTCCAGCCCCCACCAGGGACGGGAGATAAGCACTTGGTATCCGCGATAAGCCAGAAACGGGTCATCTGTATCAACTTCACGTGGTACATGGGTCCTCGATCGTGTAAGTGAGGCATTGTATGAATCAACTGACTCGACCTGTTGCTCTACTCCTCCATCTGGGCAGACTCTCGCAAGGACAGAATGGGCATGTGCTATGGTCGCATAAAACTCCGATGTCGCAGTATGACACAGGTGGTATATATAGAGACTGTTGGGACTGGTTCCAGAAGTGACCAACTGGACTATACCGTACCTGGTGGTATCGAGATTCGATGTTATACCTAAATCGTGGATTCTGCAAGTTCCATGAGGGAGTCAAGCGATCCCAACGATCCAAATGCGGGAGGACCACGGGGAGTTTTGCACCGCCAACTGCGTCAGTGACAGAAGGTCACCGCTGTTCTGCACACAAAAGAAAGCATGTAGGTGGAGCTGTTGTATGTGCATCTGAATCCCCCCCATGTGTGGACATTCGCACATATCACTTGCGAACGGCCTAACCTAACGGCATGTCAACACTTGGGCTGATTGGTCCCGAAAATTGCTGAGACATCCATGGATACTGTTCTTATCCGAGGTTGGTGCATCCAAGAGATAATGCACTCTTGCTTTCACCAGTTAAACACTGGCAGGCGGGTGCTTGATATTACTACCTTACTTTATTGAGCTATATGAAATCAATGGACGGCTTTAAAAATCTAGAAAATTATTTATTATATTTTTCTTGAAAGAATAGTATATTCTTAATCTTATAATATTATGATTAGAAATGATACTTCGGTTTGCGTTTTTGTCACCCGCCTGACTGGGACAGAAGCGATTCGGAGCAGACTCCTAGGAGCCGGGATGCCTACCTGGGTATAGTGTTGACGGCTGCTTGGCATCCTACACGGCGTGCGATTTTGAGCTGACATTCTCCATATAGGCGGCCAAATCACCGACGCCTTTGAATGTGCAGTCGACTTCATGAGCCATCGCCTCGTTAATTTGATATCATCATGATCCAGAAGAGAGGAGGGGTGGTTGCCGAAGGTGGTGCTCCAGCGACATATATCCCAATACATACAAGTAACTACGCGCCTCTTTAGATACATGTAATCATGTCGTGGTAGCATACCTACAGACACATTCAAGGGCCTTTATTCCACAGCCGCATTAATCGGCAGTCTTGTTCATCGCCTGACGGCATGGGAAAACTCACATCAATACCCAATTTCGTATTGACGGACATTGATTGATCGAGGGTATGCGCGCGTGCATATTCTCAGTTTTGGGGGAGACTGCCGTATGTAGCCGACCAACAACATCTGCCATTTTTTTAAGGTTGACCCGATGACACAGTTAGGCTTTCTTTGTATGTCGCACACGTAGATAGAATACAGCCGTGATATCGACAGTAGCTACACCTTTCAGCAACAGGTAGGTATGTTATGCTCAAACCCTCTCTAGGACCGAACTGTGGGTGGATAATAGAATATTTTCTTCTCCTTGCGCGCACTTACATCGTACTTGCCCAAGTCTGGATGGTTAGAAGGAGAATTTTTGCGTTCGGCTACCCACTTCTTCAGTCAGTAAGAGGGACATACCTGTACCCAAGGTACAAGATACCGATTGGATATCGAGAGGCTGCAGCGCGGTGCAGTCAGGAGGGATGACTTGGAGCGAGTAGAAGGCACATACATTTGATTGCTTGGGTTTGATTGATGAATCTTCCTCTTCCTGTCCCTCAGGGCCTCCTCCTGTCCTGGCCTGGCCGGTCCTGGCCTGTCCCTCGACTCCTACCACTAAAAACCGAGTGGGCCACGCCTTCTTGTCTCCCCCACCTTCGCCCCAGTAGAATCTTTCATCAACCATTTGTCCCTCCTCAACCCATTCACCAACTTGGCCACTCATCGGCTCCCCCAAGTCCAACAACATCTCCCAGCAACAAGGGCTTGGTTAGGTCTAGCTCATCACTCTACTTGTCTACATGCTATGAGCATTCTCAGTCCAGCCCAAGGCCATTCACCTTCACACTAAACTCCACCTGCACTTTGGGACTTTGTTCCGCCCTCCAACTTTTTTTCCTTCCCTTTCCCAACTCCCAGATTCGACTCCTACATATTTGATCCCATTGTCGTCTTTAACCTGACAACTCGAATTTTCTGGGGTGTGTCTGAGACCTCGCACCGAACTCGTGCCTGTCTTGCCTTGTTGTTGATCTGCGACCCCCCGGTCCAGTCTAAAAAATCAACGTCTACTTACTTAGCGACTGCTGCACGGTCTTGCAGTTACCGCTACCCAACCCAAATCTTCCCCAACCAAAAATCCCATTTTCGGTCAACGACACCGCAAAATCACAATCACAATGGCCGAGCCCATCAAGAATCGCCGGGACGTGACTGCGCCGTGAGTCTCTCCTAGCCCCCTTCCATTCTGCGAAATTTGCAATCGCTTTCAGCTTGGAAACTGACCCTGAATGTCATCTCAGGACCCCGCAGAACACCCCCGCCAACAATGCACCTATCTCTTCCCACGCCCAACAGCCTGGCGTGGCCAGCATCAAGGAGGGTAAGTCGTGTTCAGTTGCTCCATGCAACAAACTCGCCTAGTACAATAGTTCGGTCGTTAACAACATGTGTGTTTTGCAGACGACCTCGCTGAGCGTGCCGCTGCCGCATCAATCTTCGCTCAGAACCCCGCTCTCGTCCAGATGATCCAGGGCCGCCTAGGTTCTCTGGTTGGCCGTTCGTCCGGCTATATCGAGTCGCTGCCCGCTCCTGTTCGCCGCCGAGTTGCTGGCTTGAAGGGTATCCAGAAGGAGCACTCCAAATTGGAAGCTGAGTTCCAAGAAGAAGTTCTCCAACTGGAGAAGAAGTACTTCGCCAAGTTCACTCCCCTCTACCAGAAGCGTGCCGATATCGTGAACGGCGGTACTGAGCCTTCTGAGGATGAGATCAAGGCTGGTGAGAAGGACGATGATGAGGAGGCTGAGGCCGATGCTGCCGATAAGCCCAAGGAGGAGGAGAAGCCTGCCGAGTCCGCCGAGGCTGCCGAGGCTGCCGAGAACGTTTCTGGTATCCCCGAATTCTGGCTGTCTGCCATGAAGAACCAGATCTCGCTCGCCGAGATGATCACGGACCGTGACGAGGGTGCTCTCAAGCACCTGGTCGACATCCGCATGGAGTACCTCGACAAGCCCGGTTTCCGTCTTATCTTCGAGTTCGCCGACAACAAGTTCTTCACGAACAAGACCATCACCAAGACCTACTTCTACCAGAACGAGAGCGGGTATGGTGGCGACTTCATCTACGATCACGCCGAGGGTGACAAGATCAACTGGAAGGAGGGTGAGGATCTGACTGTCCGGGTGGAGAGCAAGAAGCAGCGCAACAAGAGTAAGCCGCATCTCCACTGATTCTTCCCCATTTGTCGATAACACTAATTCTAACAAACACCCCAGACACCAAGCAAACTCGCATTGTCAAGAAGACAGTTCCCACTGAGTCTTTCTTCAACTTCTTCTCGCCCCCAAGGCTCCCACCGAGGACGACGACTCTGCCGCCTCGGACATTGAGGAGCGCCTGGAGCTTGACTACCAGCTCGGTGAGGATATCAAGGAGAAGCTGATTCCTCGTGCCATCGACTGGTTCACCGGAGAGGCCTTGGCCTTTGAGGAACTCGACGACTTTGAGGAGAACGAGTACGATGAGGAGGATGATGAGGATGACGACGATCTTAGCGATGATCGCGATGAGGATGAGGAGGAGTCTGAGGAAGATGTACGCCTTGCAATTGCCCCCTTTCGAGTCTGCCCACACGATGCTAACAAACAACAGGATGATGGCGCGAAGCCCAACAAGGAAGCTGCCGAGTGCAAGCAGAGCTAAACAGGTTGCCTTCAACCGACTCGTTATGCCGGCGTTTCGTTGCCGATAAGACAGGCCAGATGGTACATTATTTGTTGACCGAACTTGCTGTTGACATTTACAACGAATTTCGGTCATTGGGCCTTTGCCCACCACCCCCAATAATGCCCATGATGCAGTGATCGATTTCATGACGCTGCAGTACCAACCCTCCCAAAAATAGACTGGAATTCCCTCTCATGTTATAGGGCTGTTTCGGAAATCTCATTATGCGTTCACTGGTAGTTTACAGGTTTTTCTTTGCCACTCGACGAGATTTGGCCAGATTGGCGGACGTGGCTGGCGGATCAAAGTGAAAGAAGGGTGGCAGTATAACGCTAATAGAGGAATGACTTCGATATGGGTTCACGGTTATGAACATGGAAAGGCATCAGCTTGAGGTCCATCAGGGAAAAAAGCAGCTGGGGAAGATATGCCAATGAAGCCTTCGGTCACCTGTCTCATGAGAGAGCTGTACATGTATCTAGCGCAGGACCTTCTAATTGTTACTCACGTTCAGAAACCAAGCCCGGCATGGTTTGATTTGATTTGATCTGACTGGATGTGCCTGTCAGGGTGAGTGAGTAGGCGAGCCAGTTGATGCCAAACAAGCTGATTATGTGTAAGAGACGCGACACCACTTGAGAGGTAGGCGTGGGCCATGCCATATAGTGGTGAGACCACAATTGCCTATTTGAAGCAAGTGCTTATGCAGACATCTACATAATACTGGAACCGAGACCGTATCTCGTTCTACTATATGGTTCGTTTTCGCTTTCGCACTGATCCTTGGCTCAGAAGAGCTGCTACTCGGCCAAGTCAGTGCTGAGCGAAGAAGGCGACGTTGTCAGTATGAGATCGGTATTTGGTGGCTTTAGGTTCCGGTGACTAGGTGAAAATATGAGCAATGATGCAATCCGAAAACCGGAGGCAAACCGGAGGCACAACATGGCCAGCCCCAGGATTGCAGCGACTCTGGATACTAGCGAACCACTAGAAAGCGCCGCCGCACCAATAAAGAGGGTTGGTTCCTGTAATATTCAGCGTCGAGCTGCGTGTCGAGCGTGTCCAGGCCTGCTGGCCCACGATTCCAGCAGTCGCTTCTGCGGTTACCTGTTACCTAACAACCCAATTTACACCAACTTACACGTACATACGCAGCTAACCGGTCCCTAACCAACAAGCATCCTCTGGCCAAAAACTTTTCCACTGCCAAGGGTCCCGCTTAACTCCCTCTCCAAAGGCCGGCCGGTGTTAGTTGCATCGAACGACACACTCTCCCTTTCTGCTTGATTCTGGATGAGTCAAATACTACCTACGCTTACTTTCTTTATAAACCGGAATTGCCCAGACGATATAAGAACCGAACTCACTTCTCGCTAAAGTGAATTTCGACCTCGACAAACTGAAATTTGCTCTGGATAAACTGAAATTCCGTTCGTTCTCTTTTCTCTCTCTATCGCCATGTCGCAGCCGCAGAATATCGCCATCCCCACGCGGGCGGAACGTCATAGTGTCTCGACTTCACCCAACGCAACTTTCCACACCCCGTCGCTTGGCGCTGGCAGCCTCGGAGGAGGCATGCACGGACAGCAGAGCGCGCCTAAGCCGCTCAAGCCTTTTTAACACACAGGACATCAAGATCCTCCTGTTGGAAAATGTGAACCAGAGCGGCCGTGATATCCTGACCGGCCAGGGCTACCAGGTCGAGGCCCTCAAGACCTCCCTGCCGGAAGACCAGCTCATCGAGAAGATCAAGTAAGCTAATCCATCCCCCGTCCCCGTCCTCGTCCCCGTTCCCGCCCCCGCCTCCGTCGCCCCTGGCTCTTCTCAGCCTCCTAGCTTTTTCTCAGCTCGTCCTGGCTTTGGAGTCCCTTCGCGCAGTCTTCCAGCTGGGGCGAGCCTCACAGGACCCCAATTTGCCATTGTGCAAGCGTATCTGCTTCGTTGCCCCTGAGTTGCGACTTGCAGCCTCTGACCAAGAGCTTCGAAAAGGGCTATAAGAGGATAAACTCAGACAATTACATTACTATAGAACAGACATGCTAATCAGATACGTCCAGGGACGTCCATGTAATTGGTATTCGCTCCAAGACAAAGCTGACAGCAAAGGTGCTTGAGCATGCCAAGAACCTTCTTGTCGTCGGCTGCTTCTGTATCGGTACAAACCAGGTGAACCTGGAATATGCGGCAGCTCAAGGCATTGCTGTTTTCAACTCACCCTTTGCCAACTCCCGTAGTGTGGCCGAGTTAGTCATTGCCGAGATCATCACCCTGGCCCGGCAACTGGGTGACCGTTCGTTGGAGATGCACCGCGGCACTTGGAACAAGGTCAGTAACAAGTGCTGGGAAATCCGTGGCAAGACCCTGGGTATCGTCGGTTATGGTCACATTGGCTCTCAGCTGTCAGTGTTGGCCGAGGCCATGGGCATGACTGTCATCTACTACGACGTTCTGAGCTTGATGGGCCTAGGCACCGCCCGACAGGTGTCGACTCTCGACGACCTCTTGGCCGAGGCCGACTTTGTCACTCTTCACGTGCCTGAACTGCCCGAGACGAAGAATATGATGTCGACGAAGCAATTCGCCAACATGAAGGACGGCTCTTACATGATCAACGCCAGCCGTGGAACCGTTGTTGACATTCCAGCGCTCGTCAATGCCATGCGCAGTGGAAAGGTTGCCGGTGCTGCCCTTGACGTCTACCCTAACGAGCCTGCTGCCAACGGTGACTACTTCAACAGCGAGCTCAACTCCTGGGGCGAGGATCTCCGCAGCTTGAACAACATCATCCTTACGCCTCATATTGGTGGCAGCACGGAAGAAGCCCAGAGGGCCATTGGTGTTGAAGGTAAGCAAAATGCATGACCCCCAAGAAAATTCAGTAGGAACTAATGGTTTTCAATCTAGTTGGCGATGCTTTGGTTCGGTACATCAACCAGGGTGTCACTATCGGCAGCGTCAACATGCCTGAAGTTACCCTGCGTTCTTTGACGCTCGACGAGCCCAACCATGCTCGCGTAAGCCTGCTCTACTGTCTACCCCGTCATGATACTATTTTACTAACTTCCGAGTAGATCATCTATATTCACAAGAACATCCCTGGTGTCCTGCGCAAAGTCAACGAGGTTCTTGGCAACCACAACGTCCCGAAACAGACCAGTGATAGCAGAGGTGATGTGGCGTACTTGCTGGCCGATGTCAGCGACGTCAACACAGACGATATCAAGGATATTACAGAATCCCTGGAAGCCCTGGGCTCGCGCATCATGGTCCGCGTTCTCTACTAGGGACGCGGCCGTGAGTCTCAAGTGGTTGAGACATCCTAATATCACACATCTTCCGAATATATTCGGTTAACGGTCAAGAACAAAATTCATATACGTCTAATGATTGCAAGAACAGATTTCATATTTTGATACACAAAATCCACATTGGGGGTGTTTTTTAACTTCGAATATGGGCCTATGCTGAGTATATGGGCGCTGAGGTCCGTTTATACTCGCCACGGGTTGATAAAAGAGGAAGTTCAGATGAACGTTGGGCCCGCTGGCCCGGGGGCATTGTAACATTCAACACATTCGGAAGGATACGGTGGTGTCTACCAAGATGGCCATGGCTTGTGACCCGACTGGTGGGCAGTGGGCAGGTTCAACAAAGAAAACGGAGCGACTTTCACTGGGGAAAGTAAACAAATGTGTCGATAGATTGCAGCATCAAGATGCATATTCAAGCCAAGCAACAAGCTGGAGCCGTCGCACTGCGTGAAGCTGCCAGCACCACCCCTGTATGGATCTTCGGGACTGCATTGGAGCACTAACAGGCCATCCCCACGAGGTTTCTCTAGAAGATTACCCTAAGGATACTAGTCCGAGTGAATGCTTCAATGCCGGGGTTGAGAATGTGTCCCCGAGCTGCCGAAAAGGCAATCTGCTGCTGTAACCTGGAGGGAGCTTTTTAACACAGATAAAGACCATGTGTATGGCTCCTGTTCTTGTTTTGTCCAGGATTTGAATTCTATGTATAGGGGACCGGCCCCAAAACCGTTGGCGACCAAGCCAACGACCCAGAAGGCGGACGGCGAGCACGGTGCTGTTGGGATAAAGAGCCACTTTGAAACATGGGCCAAAGCGGGCAGTACTCCAGCATGAATCGTGTCTTTGTGGAAGTCGATCCACCCACACGCACACAGACACAATTACGACAACGGCAGAACGGGTGGGAAGAAGTCCCCGACTGCGTCGAGCGTCAGCTCCGGGCACCTGTTGTCAATGCTCATATAGCTTATTGCTCCTGCGAAGCGATGCATGACGCTTGAAAGTCCTATGGGTTCTGCAAATGTAACATATATATGCAGTCTGCAATACATGCCAACTGGTAGGTAGATATTGATATTGGCAGAAGCTGCCGTGGAACAGTTCTCGAGCTTGGCAACGCTATCGGGCATGCTCGTTTGTAATGAGTGCCTGCCCCCTTCCACGTTGATGGTAGGTAGATTTGTCGGTGTGGCGTGCGTACCTGCTTTTAGGGGAGGTGGTGTGTGGCAGGCATTGGGATGGATGCAGGCACTTGTACCACCTCGGTACATTTGACCTACCTACTTCCTAACATCCATTAGGCTAATCCATCCCATCGTGCCCTGGAGACGAATAGAAATACGACCCTGACAGCGTCCTGGAGAGTTCCTACAGAAGTTCCTAGAGTTCGTCTGCTTGAGGATTGGGTGCGGCGACGGCGGCAGTAACACAACATCGGATAAGTGCCATCTCAAAACAGCAGCATGACTATCAAAGCCACGGCGCTTCTCTTCATGTGCCTAGGCGCTGCTGAAGAGTCGGAACTCCTGGCCGCTACCGTGCTACTGTACGGCTAGCAGCTGGGCCATACCGCCTGTGTTGAACCCTGGGTTTTGGCAAGCAACAAGCACCCAAAAAGATGGGTTTCTAACCCCGCCCGCGACTTAATTAGTGCTGGTTAGAAAAGGCCACCGTCTCTTTGTCGTGCCCCCCAACCACCATCCTGTGTCTCCCGCCTCGAAAACGTGCCTGGCTTCCTTCGACCGCCGTGAAAAGCACCAGGCGGTCTAGATATCGTCCTCGGCAAATAAACAAAGGCCGCTCCGCCAGCAAGGTACGTTACACATGGCATGTCCTCCCTTTCTCCCCCAAATAACCGTCGTCTATGGCAATTCGACGATGTGGGTTGTTGTGGCCCGAGGGGGAGGTCGCCAGCGATGCCTTAGCTAATAGGGAGCCCATAGCAGGAGTATTATTTACCTGCCGGCCACCTCAGCTTCATGCATGCACACGGTGCATCTGCGTACACATAGGTATTGGTATTGGCGGTGTTTAGGCGTGTGTGAAAGCTGCAGATATTCCCTGTCCCGGTCAGCTCAGCCGGCCGTCGTTCGTACCGTGAGAGATGGGAGGTTCGAGTTTGTTGTCATCTTGTAGGTAGAGCCAGAGCCGGCATGTAATCGATCACTTCTTCTTCAAATGATACATAACAAGCCATCCAGGAGTTTCCGATTTGATTCAGCGGCCAGCCCCCCAGGCGAAGCTAACAAATAACATGATAACGTACCAGCCTCATACTTAACAGCACATATGCGGCATACCACACACGCATACGGCCCAACGACAGCCCACATAATTGCCGACCTCCTATTCCAGCCGGCCAGTTAGGTAGGTAGGTATGTATTTTCAAGCTCTGAGACGGGCTCAGCAACATACATACATGTATGCAGGTACTTAGCTACCTCACTTTGCCGGTTCGCTGCCGCACATGAATGAGGGTTCGTTTGGGAGCTTGGGTGTGTTGTTGTTGTTGGATTGCAGGCCGAGCGCTCTGGCATACAGCACAGCTTGTCGACCTGTTACCATGTATTCCATTGATTGATCTCACATCCCACCCCCCATGTCCCATGTACACATGCAGGCTCGGAAGATGACAGCTAAACCACTGCGCCAATGCTGCACTAAAACCCAATCCAGTAGTAGCACTTGGGGGTCGAGTCAATGATGTTTGAAGCACAACAACTCCAACAGTAGCAGCTCTTGTCAGTGTACTGTATAGACAAGTACTCGTGGTGTACAGAATCGACCTAGTTAGAGCAAATGCAATCCATCCACGGGCGGACCCTTTTTCGCTCCCAGGAGCAAGCCCCTGTCAGGGATTAAGGATCCCTATCCCATCCCAAGTGATTGCTTGCTCCAGCTGCTCCTTATCCCCAATTTCTGGCATAGCGCTTCCTATCTACAATAACTCGCTGTGAACGCCTGCATCGACGCAAGCCTACCTGCCTACCTCTCCAACTTTTTTTCTCAAGAGGGCGAAAAGGAGACAGCAACGCGTATTTGTTGTCGAGGCCGAAGCATCACCCACTATTCCCAAAGTCGAGAGCATCCCACACGACGGCTTCTCTCTTCTCTCTTCCTCTCCCTCTCTCTCCCACCTCACCCCCACCCCCACTGCCCTGCTTTCTATCGGACAGCAGCTGTAGACGCAGCTTCGTTTCACCATAGTACATAGTTTGCGTGTTCTTTCCGGGTTGTCTCTCCAACCGAAATCCCTAATCTCAAAAACCCACGCGAATGTCTTCTACTCTGGCTGCTGCTGCTGCTGCTTAACGACTGGCACCGTCCCCTCGGCCCGCTTTCCTCTCAATTGACGCGACACGATTTCACGACGACCATTCGTTATCCACGCCCTACCGGCTTGCCGACCCTTTTTCTACCTAATCCAGCCAGCAACCGACACAATTCGCCGGCCTAATGTCGTCTAATTTCGATGTCGGGACACGAGCCTGGCAACCCGATGCCACCGAGGGCTGGGTGGCATCCGAGGTGGTCAGCAAGCAAGTCGACGGCGGCAAGGTGACACTGGTGTTCAAGCTTGAAAATGAAGAGGTGCGTACCAGTTCGCAAAAACACGGCCACAAAACCGTCTTCCACCAAGGCAACGAGAGAACGAGACTGACCCGCATGTGGCCCGGCAGGAGAAAAAATCGAGCTCTCGGTCGAGGGCTTAGAGAGCGGCAATGACCCGTTATTACCGCCGTTGATGAATCCTGCGATGCTTGAAGCCAGTGATGACCTTACGAACTTGTCCCATCTCAACGAACCCGCCGGTATGCTCCCCCTCCCAGAACCGGGCACTCTCCAGTACTTCGGCAGAACGCCAAGCTGGGGAACACTGGGCTGGTGCTGACTTTTGGTTTCTCTCCAGTTCTGCAGGCGATTCGGCTCCGATATATACAGAAGGAGATTTATACATACAGTGGTATCGTCCTTATAGCAGCAAACCCCTTCGCGAGGGTAGATTCTCTCTATGTCCCCGGCATGGTGCAGGTCTACGCTGGCAAGCAGAGAGCGACCCAGGCGCCGCATCTGTTTGCCATTGCTGAGGAGGCTTTTTGCGTGAATACACCCGCTCTATGCCCTTCCAAGCCCGTCCGGTCGACTAACGAAGCTGCAGGGACATGTTACGAGACAAGAAGAACCAGACGATTGTGGTCTCCGGAGAATCAGGAGCCGGAAAGACGGTCAGCGCAAAGTACATTATGCGGTATTTCGCTACCAGAGAATCCCCGGACAACCCATCGGGCAAGACGAAGAAGGGTGCCGATTCTATGAGTGAGACAGAGGAGCAAATTCTGGCGACCAACCCTATCATGGAAGCCTTCGGTAACGCCAAAACGACACGAAACGACAACTCGTCCCGATTCGGAAAGTACATTGAGATTATGTTCGATGAGGGCACCAACATCATCGGAGCTAAGATCCGCGTATACCTGCTTGAGCGCTCCAGATTGGTATTCCAGCCCCTGAAGGAAAGGAACTACCACATTTTTTACCAGCTTCTTGCCGGTGCCAGCGACGCCGAGCGAAAGGAGTTCACTTTGCTGCCTGTTGATCAGTACGACTACATGAACCAGGGCAATGCCCCTGTAATCGACGGCGTCGATGACAAGGCTGAGTTTGAGGACACCAAACGGTCTCTCAGCACCATTGGAGTCGATGCTACCCAACAGCAGGGCATCTTCAGGCTCTTGGCCGGTCTGTTGCATCTCGGCAACGTGAAGATCACTGCTTCCCGTAATGACAGTGTTTTGGCACCGACGGAGCCTTCCCTGGAGATTGCCTGTGCGCTTCTCGGAATTGATGCCACCAACTTCGCGAAATGGATTGTGAAGAAGCAGCTCATCACTCGAGGAGAGAAGATTACGTCCAACCTCACGCAACAGCAAGCTGTCGTGGTCCGAGACTCCGTCGCCAAGTACATCTACTCAAGTATGTTCGACTGGCTGGTTGAGATTATCAACTACAGTCTGGCTACGGAAGAAGTGATGAACAGGGTGGTCTCCTTCATTGGTGTGCTTGATATCTACGGTTTCGAACATTTCGCAAAGAACTCGTTCGAACAGTTCTGTATCAACTACGCCAACGAGAAGCTCCAGCAGGAATTCAACGCCCACGTGTTCAAGCTTGAGCAGGAGGAGTACGTCAGGGAACAGATCGACTGGACTTTCATCGACTTTGCGGACAACCAGCCATGTATCGATCTTATCGAGAACAAGATGGGTGTTCTGTCCCTCTTGGACGAAGAGTCGCGTCTTCCCATGGGTTCGGATGAGCAGTTTGTGACCAAGCTGCACAACAACTTCGCCGGCAGCGGTGAGAAGCACAAGTTCTACAAGAAGCCTCGATTCGGAAAGTCCTCCTTCACTGTGTGCCATTACGCTGTGGATGTCACCTACGAGTCTGAAGGCTTCATTGAGAAGAACAGAGATACTGTGCCAGACGAGCACATGGAAGTTCTGCGGGCCAGTAGCAACAAGTTCTTGGGACATGTCCTCCAAGCTGCTGCTTCGGTTCGTGAGAAGGACCTGGCCGCGTCTACGTCGGTTGCTAAGCCGGCTGCCGGTAGAAAGATCGGAGTTGCTGTTAACCGCAAGCCAACTCTTGGTGGTATCTTCCGGTCGTCGCTCATCGAGCTTATGAACACCATCAGCAACACCGATGTGCACTACATTCGTTGCATCAAGCCGAACGAGGGCAAGGAGGCCTGGAAGTTCGAAGGCCCCATGGTCCTCAGTCAGTTGAGGGCTTGTGGTGTCCTCGAGACAGTCCGCATTAGCTGTGCTGGTTACCCGACTCGTTGGACTTACGAAGAATTTGCCCTGCGTTACTACATGTTGGTCCCATCTACTCAATGGACTGCCGAGATCCGCCAAATGGCCAACTCTATCTTGACCAAGGCCTTTGGTGAGACCGTAAAAGGGGCAGGACAAGTACCAACTGGGTCTGACCAAGATCTTCTTCCGTGCTGGTATGCTTGCGTTCATGGAGAACCTGCGAACTGAGCGCCTGAACTCGTGTGCCATCATGATTCAGAAGAACCTGAAGGCCAAGTACTACCGAACCAAATACCTCGAGGCGCGTAGCGCCATAATTCGTTTTCAGGCCTTCACCAGAGCCTACATCACACGCCGGAGAGCCCAAGAGCTCAGAAAAGTCAAAGCTGCCACGTCAATCCAGCGAGTTTGGCGCGGCCAGAAGCAAAGGAAGAAGTACCTTCGCATCCGCAACAACGTCGTCCTCGCTCAAGCAGCGGCCAAGGGCTACCTTCGACGGAAAGAAATCATGGAAACCCGCGTAGGCAATGCGGTCCAGTTGATCCAGCGAGTCTGGCGACGAAGAATGCAAATGCGCGAGTGGAGAGACTACCGCCGCAAGGTGACCCTGATCCAGAGCAGGTGGCGCGGAAGGATGGCCAGAAAGGAGTACAAGCAGGTCCGCGAGGAGGCTCGCGACTTGAAGCAGATCTCCTACAAGCTGGAAAACAAGGTCGTCGAGCTGACGCAGTCCCTCGGAACCATGAAGAAGGAGAACAAGACGCTTGTCAGCCAGGTCGAGAACTACGAGAACCAGATCAAGTCCTGGAAGAACCGTCACACCGCCCTGGAGACCCGAACCAAGGAGCTGCAGGCCGAAGCCAACCAGGCCGGTATTGCCGTCGCCAAGCTGCAAGCCATGGAGGAAGACATGAAGAAGCTGCAGGTGAACTACGACGAGTCCAACTCGAACGTCAAGAGGATGCAAGAGGAAGAGCGCGAGCTGAGGGAGTCTCTGAGGAGCACCAACACCGAGCTGGAGCGGATACGCGAGGAGACGCAGGCCCACGAGAACGAGAAGCAATCGCTCCGCCAGCAGCTCAACGATCTCCAGGACCAGCTCGAGCTGGCCAGACGCGCTGGACCCATCAACGCAGAGCTCGTCAACGGCCACGCCCTCCCCCGCCCGCCAACGGCCTCATCAACCTGGTTTCGTCCAACTCCAAGAAGGCGACGAAGCGACGCAGTGTGGGCGAAGAGCCCCGGGGTATGGATCGGTTCAGTGCCGCCTTCAACCCGCGCCCCGTCTCCATGGCCGTCACTGGCGCTGGTCAGAGACAGTACCAGCCCACCGGGTTCGTTCCTGGTGTCGACAGCATCGAGATGGAATTGGAGAGCCTTCTCGCCGACGAGGATGGTCTGAACGAGGAGGTCACCATTGGCCTCATCCGCAACCTCAAGATCCCCTCGCCCAACAACAACCCTCCGCCTTCGGACAAGGAGGTCCTCTTCCCATCTTATCTTATTAACCTCGTCACTTCGGAGATGTGGAACAACGGCTTTGTCAAGGAGTCTGAGCGCTTCTTGGCCAACGTCATGCAGTCGATCCAGCAGGAGGTGATGCAGCACGACGGCGACGAGGCCATCAACCCCGGCGCCTTCTGGCTGTCCAACGTTCACGAGATGCTCTCTTTCGTCTTCCTTGCCGAGGACTGGTACGAGGCTCAGAAGACGGACAACTACGAGTATGACCGCCTGCTCGAGATCGTCAAGCACGACTTGGAGAGCTTGGAGTTCAACATCTACCACACCTGGATGAAGGTGCTGAAGAAGAAGCTCAGCAAGATGATCATTCCTGCCATTATCGAGTCGCAGTCCCTGCCCGGCTTTGTCACGAATGAAAGTAATAGATTCCTCGGCAAGCTGCTGCAGACGAACTCGCAGCCGGCTTACAGCATGGACAACCTGCTCAGCCTGCTGAACAACGTCTACCGCGCCATGAAGGCCTACTACCTCGAGGACACCATCATCCTCCAGACCGTGACTGAGCTGCTCCGCCTGGTTGGTGTCACGGCCTTCAACGATCTCCTGATGCGCCGCAACTTCTTGTCGTGGAAGCGTGGTCTCCAGATCAACTACAACATCACCCGTATTGAGGAGTGGTGCAAGAGCCACGACATGCCCGAGGGTACTCTTCAGCTCGAGCACTTGATGGTAAGTCTCACGCACCAACAGCTTATAAATTTGACTTCAGCCTACTAACAACGCATTACAGCAAGCGACCAAGCTCCTGCAACTCAAGAAGGCTACGCTGAACGACATCGAGATTATCCAAGACATCTGCTGGATGTAAGTAAAGCCATCTGGACTGTTTTATCGCGCGGTTACTAATCACCCTCTGCAGGCTGTCACCCAACCAGATCCAGAAACTCTTGAACCAGTACCTGGTTGCCGACTACGAGCAGCCTATCAACGGCGAAATCATGAAGGCGGTCGCTTCTCGTGTCACTGAGAAGAGCGACGTCCTCCTTCTGCAGGCTGTCGACATGGACGACTCTGGCCCATACGAGATTGCCGAGCCCCGTGTCATCACGGCATTAGAGACCTACACGCCCTCTTGTAAGTACACTTGGCTGAGAAGCCGAAGCCCTTGTCAGAATAACGAGTTGACTAACATGATGTACTAGGGCTCCAAACCCCGAGACTGAAGCGTCTCGCAGAGATTGTGTCTGCGCAGGCCATTGCCCAGCAGGAGAAGCTGGATGATGAGTACGAAGGCGACGGTGCGCTGACCGAAGACGTCGAGGGCGAGGCCGTTGAAGCATAGGGGCCCGGCACTCGAATCCCGCGTTTCTCAGTACCGCCAGCCATCTCACTACTACTCCCACATTGACTTTGTAGTCATTCAAGGGGACCGTTAACTATTGCATGCACGCGTGTATAAGTAATTCACACGACTGGCTGCAGTAGGGATGGGTTTTTGGGCAGGCATCGCAGTCCGTCTCTCCTTGCAGAGACTGATGATGATGTGTTTACGCAAGCGATGAGATGTCATTTGATGGATATGACGGGGAACTTGAACTAGACCAAGAGACTTGCTCGGATTACAACGGATGGGCGTTATGTTGTCGCTTGATTACGCTCTCATGGGTGGACAGCATAGGTGTGGTTTGATTGGAAGAGAAAAGCAAAGACGAGATAGGGTCGATATCAAAGTAAAGAAAGACGGGCGGAAGAGGAGGAGGATCAAGAAGAAGAGGAAGAAGAAGAAGAGAGAACGATATGTATGTGTATTCAAGAGGACATGTAACATCGGGGAAGGATTGTGGACGTAGACAGACGACTGTACATGAGATTATTGAGTATTGGAGATGATGACAGCGAACACGTCCGGACTTGATGGCCTGGCCGATTGATTGATGTGTGCTCTACATATTTATTGTATTGGCGGCGGCTGCTGCAGCTGCGAGGATTCCAGAGGTGCCACGTGACCCCACTTATTCGAAGAAAGTGTATGGAGTTTTTGACATTTCCAAAATCTTCACTTACAGACGAGTCTAGATCAAAAACTTATCGCAGCTTTACAGTGCAAACAACCCATTGTCTCTCTACTCTGCAGCTTCTCTGTATTGATAATTCCTGTTACACTACCAGCAGCTTCTGCTTGTCAATCTTTTCCTGACTATTTCAACTTACGTTGGTTTCCCAGGGTATTTATCCTGCGCAGGCTCTTCCCTCTCTCACACACACAAACCAGTCAGTCATCCAACAAGTGGGGCGGCAGATCGTTTGCTCCAAGGAGGAAACAGAGAGGAAATAGGAGGTTCCAGGCTAGGACATCAAAAACGAAAGACAACAATGGCTCGCACTCAGCCCAACATCATCGTCACGGGCACGCCCGGCGTCGGCAAGACGACGCATTGCGAGATGCTGGCCGAGCGCACGGGACTGCGCCACGTCTCGATCAACCAGATCGTCAAGGACAAGGGAGTGCCATGAGGGCTGGGATGAGGAGTTTGGGTGCTGGATCGTGGATGAGGATAAGGTAGGCTGTTTTTCTCTTCTCACAGGCTCTGTCTATCCAGCTGTGTGGCTTGATGACTCGGGAGGGAAGGGAGGGTGTTCCTTTCCTCCCTCCTCTTGATTCACCAGCCGAGCTGGAGATGGCAATGAGAACACATAGTGATTTTCCGGCATAATAACTTGAGCTAACCAACTTTGACAGCTACTGGACGCCATGGAGGACGAGGCAAAGGTCGGCGGCTGCATCATAGATTGGCACGCGTGCGACCTGTTCCCCGAGAGCTGGATCGATCTCGTCGTGGTGTTGCGGGTGGACTCAACTACTCTCTATGACCGGTTGGCGGCGCGGTAAGTTTCCTTTTTCTCGCTTGTCTCTCATCTTGACCCCCACACAAGAATAGGGAGAGGGATCCAAGGGAGGACTAGCATGTGCAGGTTGTCTAACACCCCCTTCACTTAGGAAATACCCGGAGGCCAAGCTGCAGGAGAACATTGACTCGGAGATCATGCAGGTCCTGCTCCAAGAGGCGCGCGACTCGTACGACGAGCAGATGGTCGTGGAGCTGCAGAGCAACACGTCCGACGAGATGGACAGCAACGTGGACAGGATCGAGCAGTGGCTCACGCAGTGGAAAAAGGACAACGCCGAGGGTGAGAGTGCTTGAGACGGATGAGTATTCATATCGCACTCTCCTTCTTCTAGGGCGCTCTCTCTTTTAGAATTTATTGCATGAGTTTACGGCGTTACGACATGATTGATCTGTGGGCATAGTTGACAGATGGGTGGGTTTTTACTTTGATTTTCTCGGAAGAATTTGGTAATTCATGAATCTTCCGTGTCCTCAACTTTTTGCTTATTGTGCGATATTCATGTCTCATTTCATTCATCACGTTTCTACTGGCCGTCCTCCTTCATGCCCTCCTCGACCCAAGTTCGCACCTTGTCGAGCGCCCGGAACCGATGCGAGATCTTGTTCTTGGCACTTGGGTCCATCTCCGCGTACCTACAAGTGATACATGTCAGCCAGAAACAAGTAAAAGAAGATAGGAAAGATGAACAGAATAAGGATAACCGTCTCCAGAAAGCCAGCAATTACTTACGTCTCACCCTCGTACTCAAAGATGGGATCCCAGCCGAAGTGGCCGGGCCCCCGCGCCGGCACGATCTTGCCGGGCGTCCGGCCCTGGAACAGGATGGGCTCGTGGTCCGGGCCCTTGGAGAAGGCAAATGTGCAGACGGCCTCGGCCGACTTGTCCTCGTATGCCGCGAGCAGGTTGTTGAGGCCCTCGTGGCCGATGTGCTTCATGAACCATTTGCTGTTGTCTTCTGTCAGCCTTGCATTCTGTTTTTTATTTCTTTCTTCATTTTACATATAGGTGCTCTTTCTTATGATTCTAGTGTGTGTGTGTGTGTGTGTGTGCGTAAAAGAGAGTCAGAGAGCCCAACTTACATGTACACGCCCGGCAGACCGCCCAGCGCGTTGAAGCAGAGGCAGGTATCCTCGACCAGGACGGGCCCGCCGACCTGGCGGGCGGCGACGCGGCACTTTTCGAGCGTGACGTCCTCGATCTCGCCCTGCAGCTCGGGCAGGTCGACGGCCTGGGAGCGGACGACGATGCCGGCCGGCTCCAGGATGGCCTTGACCTCGCGCAGCTTGTTGGCGTTGCCGGTGATGAAGTTGACTTCGGGGGACGAGGCGGCCATGATGGTGATGGATGTACGTAGGTGGTGTTGGGTCACGAAGGTAGATCGCTTATTTGAACAAAAAAAATTCAAAGACTTAGACTTGGTGATGTTGGTTAATGTAGTAGCGGTGTTTTTCAGCTATTCACTGTCTGATATCCAAGATCGATCGGATCGGCTTGCCTCTTTGAAAGTTCCGGTCGGCTCCGCAGATCTAGCTTCAAAATTTGTTGTGGCTACCATGGACTTGCGCGTCCTTCCTTGCTTGATCCTGGCTGTGGCGCAAGTCTATAGACTGGCTGGCCAAGGCAAGCTACTGCCACTGCATTGCCAGGTATGACCAGGTATGACCAGGTATGAAGCTGGTGCAACACATGCACATTTACACACAGCTGAGGAAAAAGAAGGGCGGTCATGAGGAAAATCAATTCGGGCTCGGCTCGACTCTCAAACGGAACGAATGCTGCCAATCACGCTATGCTGCAAATAACAACCCAGAGATCCATCCACCCATTCGCATGCCACCTTCCAAAACATGTGGGCGCCCAGGCAGGACGAGACATCTCTAATAACCTGCGCCATCTATATAATGCGATTTCGTAAAGTCGTCATGCGCCATGCTCCCAATCCTGTCTTCTCCCTTTCTCCCGCGTCTCCCGGGTCATGCGCCGACCTAGTCAGTGACAGCCCGCATGCGTGTTGGCCGGCGGGGGATCAGCCTGAAAAGAGGGAAGGACTCAGGTTAGCATCTACACAGTTGAGGGGCTATGAATTCCACGGAATGGAAAAAGAAAACGAAACAGAAAAGACTAACTTCAAGAGCTCGAACTCGTGGTACTTTTTCAAATACTTGTTCCCACGTCGATAAAGTGATAGCGACTTGTCAGGGGACGTCTTGTGACTCAACGCACGCCCGATCAGCTTCGTGATGCTTTGGGGGTCGCGGAACATAGGGTCGAAGACGAGAAGCTCTGCCGATCCGTTCGATCGCTTTTCTAGCCCGACGATAGTCAAAGAGTGGCCTTGCAGATAGCAGGGTTAGCAATGCTTCAATGAGGTGGCGGAAAGGCCAGTTCGTCGACTTACCGCGATGCTGAAAGTAAATGGGCGGAAGCGAGGTCGTTCGAACTTTTCGTGCCGGGTCGATATCCCCCGCCTCGAAATAGGCTTGCACATGCTCGAGTAATTTCCTTTCCGCGATAATCGGTTGCTGGTCTTTGAATCCCTGAGCTTCGACGCTGTATATGTGTCCAATATTAGTCCATCTGCATCCTAGCCAGCCCAGCTCTCTTGGTCGAACTTACGCCATATCCAGGCTGAGGAACATAGCTTGCGCCTAGCAAGGTGATGTTAGCAACTATTTACTGAATGGACACAACGAACAACAAGTACATACTTCTGGTGTGCCGATATACTTGCGCGTGCCCTTTACGCCGCCCGTCTCGATGCGCCCCTGCGAATTGATGCCAAGATCCCACGCACGCTCTATCCAGTCTTGGATTCTAAAGATACTGGGCAACTTGCCTCGGAAGTGTTCCGCTCCTAGGGGTTTGGTGCCGACAATGTAGGAAGACAGCATTTGAATATTTCGATAGCCACAGAACCCACCTAAACACCGATTAGCTTCGCGTTTCTGCAACAGCATAATGCGTCATGGCATCGATATGGGCAGCTCACCTTCTTTCTTCAGCTTAGAGACATGCTGAACACAAGGGTGGCAGAGATATGCATATTTCGTGGTCGGGTTGCTCTCAAGCAGTTGCTCCAGAACGCCAATCACCCCTACAACTACTGGTCAGCCATCACGGTACAGCCAAGCCTGGTCTGCATGCTGCAGCGGGTGTAAGACGAACCTGTCTCAACCACTTGGCCTTCCTTCTTCAGCAGAGTCACCAGCCAGTCGGGCATCCTGTCCTCATGGGCGTATTTCCCGAGCTCGGCTTTCTGCAAGCGGCGGTTTGTCAGCTCCGGCTTCAGGCGCAAGCTCGCTGTAGGCTTGCCATCATCGGGACCACTTACACCCAGACGCTTCCGCGGTCTCTCTTCCGCGGCTTCGAACTCCGGACTCCGCCTCTTGTGCCCGTTGGCGTCGGGCATCTGCAGGATCTGTTTCCACTGCTGGACGGAGTTGCTCTGCTTACTGCTGCCGTCTCCGTGACGGCTTCGCGTAGACGCAGTGGCAGCCTCCTGCTCTGGATAGGGAGACTGGTATCCATCCCGGTTCACGTGCTGGTACGGAGACCCGCTGGCACTCCGGCTGCTGCTGCCCCCGAGGCCTCCTCGAGGTTGTGCAGCTCGATGTGGTCATCGTACTCGGCCAGCGTGATGACCTCGCCACAGCTTTCGATGGGGCATTCGGCGAACTGCTCCTCCTCCACGCTGTGCTCTATGGAAGACGCAACGTTGTCATCGTTTTTATCATGGTGCTTGATGGCTTCTTGATGCTGGTCCTCATCCACGGCAAATGGAGACTTGCCCTCCGAATGTTGTGTCTCCATGTGCTATATATATGTATGATGTCAGTATAGAGCCTCAAGGTACGAGCCGAACCATGTAGCGTCAAAAGCTTAAGTGTAGTTGTTCTGCGGTGTGTTGGTTTGAACTGACCAGGTATATATCATATTCGTCGGGCGTGTGAAAGCCGCACAGGAACGGGCACTTCAGCGAGTCTGCTGCCATGGCGGGACGGTCTCCTGGTTCCAGGGGACGAGACAGCAAACAAAGGACCCCGGGAAGAGGGTGGGAACGAGGCGCAGGAGGATCGACGCGTTGTCGCTGCCAGGGCAGGCTCTAGCAAAAACTCAAAGTTGGGCAGCGCGCAGCCCTCCCCTCCGCCGTACAAATGCAGAGCGTGGAAATCGGCGTGGGGAAGTTTACGATTCAATAGGCAGGCACGGTAGCAGCAATGATGGAGCCAGGCAATATGATCCTCCTCTTTCCTGCCCTCTTTCCCCTTTAACTCTGCTTCCAGAATACACACGGGTGACTGCGCAGGCGGGTAGGATGACGATGGTTCATCTGACTGCTGGGTATGCGTGGTTAGGCTAGGGGTGGCTTGCTTTAGGTGGGCTTTAGGTTAGCTTTTGGGGGAGTAGGCAGAGTAAAATCCGAGAACCCGAAAAGCCGGGAAATCAGGGTATCAGGGTATCAAGGTATCAGGGTCCTCCAAGGTTTCGGGAAATTTTTAGAGTAGGCAACGGCTCAATAGGTTGGCAGCGTGTGGTGCGATGTTACTCTTATTGCAGGCAATCATCATCCATCATCATGCGCAACCCGTTTGACATGTCTGGGAGGGACAAAGAGGGTGATGGGTTGAGTACTGTACGCGGGTGAGGCTGACAGAGAGAGTCCCATAGTGTCTGTCTGCACGTTGGGACGGACGGAGTGTCTGGAATGATGGGGGGGCCATTGAATTGCCGTCTTCAGCTTGCATTGTTAGTGGCTACTACCATTAAAAGTTGGGTCTGGACCCCTAAACTAGGGGGTTGTATTGAGCAAGGGTGGCTCAGGCAATTGCTTGAATTGATCCCCCGGATTATTATTGCTACTCTTCCACAGGAAACACTATAACAAAGAGTCACGGGCTTTGTTATGCCGTTGCTACTATTGCGCATTCATCTATGCCTCCTCAAAAGGACTGGCATTGCTCCGTCGCGTAACCCATTACAAACCAACTATCCCACTGCCAATCAGCCATGCCAGTGCCAGCTATATCAGTGTCATTGCAATTACCCAGTGTATCACGCACGCGATTGGCATAATCATGTCATAATATTTTGTATTGGACCTAGGGAGCTCGTCTAATCATCGTAGTAGTCTCTGTGGAATAACCATAACCCATTTTACGTTCCTTCATTGCCGTTTATACGGCTGTCTTCGCCAATTGCTCCGTGGCCTCGGCAACCGGACCCGTGGTCGATGCACCGGCAGGTGCAGGTGCGACCTTAGGCTTCGCGCCCTTATCCGACTTTCCCTTGGCCTTGGCCGAGGTCGAATCCTTTGGCAGTTCCTTGGTGAAGGGGAGGAACTCGGGGTTGGTGGGAATGTACTTGCGAAGCACCTCGGGCACCACGAGACCCTCGGGTGTCTGGTAGTTCTCGAGAATACAGCAGAGAGCACGTTCCGTGGCCGTCAGGGTCGAGTTGAGGCAGTGCACGTACTTCTTCTTGGTCTCGGTCTGTGTCTTGGTACCGAAGCGCATCTCCAGGGCTCTGGACTGGTAATCGGTGCAGTTGGAGCACGAAACCAGTTCCTTGTACTCGCCCTGGAAGGGGAACCAGGCCTCGAGATCGTACTTCTTGGCGGCAGCATTGTTCAGGGCCCCCGAAACAATGGCGACAACTTGGTAAGGAAGTCCAAGGGACTTGTAGAACTCTTCCGAGGTCGTGAACATCTGATCGAACATCTCCCACGACTTCTCAGGGTCGGTAATGACGAACTGCTCGACCTTTTCGAACTGATGGACACGGAAGATGCCCCAGGCATCTCTTCCGTGTGAGCCAGCCTCTCTGCGGTAGCAGGTGGAGAAACCGGCGTACTTGATGGGCAGCTCCTTGGCCTGCAGCCACTCATCGGCGTGGAAGGCGGAGATAGGCTGTTCCGAGGTTGCGATCAGGTACTTGTCGTTCTGGGCCTCGCCATCCACGACCTTGTACAACTCCTCGTCGAACTGCTCCAGCTGCGCCGTCTTGGCCATGTAGTCCTTAAGCATGAACTGAGGCGTCTGCAAAGGGGTGTAGCCCTTCTTCATCAGGAACTCGAGGCCGTAGTTGATAAGGGCCTGGTTCAGGAAGACTCCCCATTGCTTGAGGAAGTATCCGCGGTGTCCCACAACCTTGACACCACGGTCGGGGTCGTAGCCGTCGAGGCGCGTCAGCACCTCGTGGTGCGAAAGTACGTCCTTCTTCTCGACGGTGACGCCCTCGGGGGCCCACGTTCGCAGGATCGCGTTGTTGTCCTCGTTGTCGTGAATGGGCACGGAGTCGTGGACGTAGTTTCCAATGGAGTTGACCTTCTTCCGCAGGGCAACGTCCTTCTCGGCGGCAGACTCGAGCAGGGCCTTCTTCTCCTTCTCGAGCTCGGCCTTTTGCGCGAGCAGCTCGGCGGCGTCCTCCTTGGCCTTCTTCTTGGCACCGATGGCCTTCTGAGTCTCGTTTATCTTGGTGTTGACCTGGGAGGCGGCGTAGTTGGTCTTGCGATGGTCCTCCCACATGGAGATGACCTCGTCGACGACCTCGACCGGGGCATAGCGGCGGCGCTGCGACTCCCGGATCTTCTCGGGGTCGCCGCCGCGCTCCTTGATGAAATCGGTGACGTCGAGCATGTTGACAGGCGATAGAGAGAGGAAGGAGAGGCTTCAGGGGAGAAAGAATGATCAGCGAAGCCAATTGAAGACCGCGACGACAGGATTTCAAGGTGACTCAGAGGGTGGTACGTTCTGACTTGAAGTCGGTATTCTGGTACATACATCAACAAGGAAGGTGGGGTTGGATTTTTTGGTGAGGGGCAGCATATCAACTTCGGGTGGTGGGGCACCACCATTGGGCTTTTCTTGCCTTGGGCACGATGGCGGGGTCCGCCGGGCCTCCTTCCCTCCCCCTATTTTTCCTTCTGTTCTTCTCTTGGGGAAGGGGCACATGACTACCTATACAACCCCTTACTTCAGTATGTCAATAACCCCATTGTCACGAACGCCGGATGCTATTGGCACTAGTAGAGTTAACGCAGCACTTCCCGTTTACGTGGTGTTATTCCACTGTCAGGTTGGAGTAAAATACTTCTAAGGGATGGAATAGCTGGTATTAGAGTATTAGATTAGCCAAATTGCAACGGGATAGACTGGCGGGTGGAACATACTACTTATACGTATCAGGTACACTGACAATTCACCGTCTCCTAGCAACTGTCGTATTCTTGAAGTAGATGGTGACGTTCTGCTTCAATGAACTTCACGATAACGCACATCCGAGGGTGTAAAGAAGGGATGTACTCTCTCACCATGAGGTACTGACGCGCCTGGATGGCTACAATCCCGATCGTGGTGTCAAGGTAGTCGGACACCGCGGGCCTCGAACGCCTGAATCAAATTTACATTATAAAACTCGAAAACGACTGCCATATTAAGACATGATGAGGCTGTCTGTCGCAGCGGTAAGGGAAAGGCCACTGCGGCTGTGATACCCGGCTAATCCGAAGTACCAGACGCCCATTGGAAGGCATCGTCATGCACCGGTGGCCTCATATGCCACAGGACTCACATCAGAGTCTTGTGATGAGAGAGAACATCATTTTTTCTCGGCGGTGACACCCTCAGGGGCTGCCATACAACAGCTCCGATGCCAGACATCTCAATGCAAAGACGTCGAGGTATTGATCACCTTTTCTACCGCTTTACCTCAATTCACAATATCAGCCGGCAATATAAGTGGTAAGCGAGTCATTCATTCTCATCGCCATTTCAGGGACAGAATCGTATACCAATACATCCATCACACGCGAGCCCTGGTTCTAGCAACTGCACCCCGTCGGACCGCAACTATTTACACCCGCAACTGCATCCTTCCGGACTACAACCACATGCACAACGTTTCCAGAACTGGCTGGTATCGGTATTATTGAACCCGACAGAATTGGATACGCTGAATTGCCCGAGCAAAGGGATGGCGAGTCCCAAGGGAGCCATCAGGGCTGCAGACACGCAATTCAGCAACGAGGCAACCGTATTAAATAGGTAAAAAAAACACTGACCTCCAAGGAGAACCTTACGGAACTGCATTTCAAGACAGGGGGGTGTGGTGATTTAATCGAAGGCCTCGAATGTCGAATGAAGAGAAGGCTGGATAGCTCAAGTGTGATTGTTTGTTAGGTATTGTACTGAGAAACTCATGAATGGAGATGAACGGTATTTATAGGGCCTAGTAGACAGACAACTACTCATGCCCTCATGTTGCCATCAGGGTATTTCGTGTATATCCTGCTCGTTGTGTGAACTTAACCCTAACTCCCTATGATGTCGAATAAACTCAATTGCTCGTACGACAGGCTACCAGCTAGGGAGAGGAGTTTAAAGAGGCTTCCAGCCGATATATGTATATGTAATGATTACTGGTGTTTGTTATACGCTCCCTCTCGTGACCAACTTGACTTAAAACACCTCGAATCACTTCATGTTGTGCCTGCGAGGTGTGGCTTTTCAGGTCCAATGTCTTATGACACGGAAGCGAGTACAGGGGGTACAATGCCGGACAACAGCAAAGACATCATGCAATATGACTGTGAAGATGCGCATATCAATGTTCGCCACGGTGTGGATTCTTCTCATAAAGATCCATCTAAATGTTGTCACAACCCCTATATACAGGCCAGCAGCCAAGCCAGAACCTCAAAAGTAAACATCCATTCAGCTGGCGGGGTTCCAAACCTGGAAGTCTTTCAAAAATGGACACATGAAGTCCTCCGCAAAAGACAATACTCCAAACGACTATTTACCGAATCAACACCTACATCCTGAAAGGGAACGCATGCATCCATACATCATCAACCCAACTCCGGAGGGAAACCAACTCATGTCTATGGCCACAGACCCTCTCATGACTCCAAGATCCAAATCCGGTGAAAACATTCATATGCCGGCCGGTCTCTCTAGCAGTTAGGTAGTACCGATCGCCTTGTCGTGCATCATCGTAACAGCTGAGCCCAGCTCTGCCGCAGCCGGACTCTTACATGACCTGACACTTGCCGCCATCCGGAGGCTCGTTGGGATTTTGACCCTTCTCGATCTGGGCTATGAGGATTTCGAAAGCCTTGGCGACACACTCGTTGTAGCGGGCACTGGCCTCGGTGAAGGCGCAATTGTACTTCTCCGCGAGCTTCTGACCATCCTCGTTGCTGACCTGGCGCTGCTCCGGGCGGAGATCGCTCTTGTTGCCGACAATGACAATGGGCACCCAGTCGGTACCCAGATGGTTGAGAATCTTGTCGCGGATGACGGTCACCATCTCGAAGGATGCCTTCGAGGAGACGGAGTAGACTAGCATGTAGCCATGGATGCCGATGAAGTGCTTCGAGTTCAGAATACTGTACTCATCCTATTGTTTGGTGATACGTCCAACGTTAGCTGACCCAATTCCTCCCGCAGTTGCATGAATGGGGGGCTAGGCTCGTTCATACCTGTCCAGCTGTGTCGACGATCTCGGTCGCGTAATCCTGCCCCTTAAGCCGGATCAGCTTCGAGAAGGTGTTCTCGATGGTTGGGTAGTAAGACTCGACGAAATGGCCATCGACGAATTGGACTGCGAGCGAGGATTTGCCTAGAGGTGGGAGATTGACACGATCAGTACTATAACTACAACGGCCGCGTCGGCGAGGGTATATAGAAATATAGCTATATATGGCACATTGCTGGAGGCAGTAGTTACTGCCAGGGAGACTTACCGACAGAACGGCTACCCACTATGGCAACCTTTCTTTGCTTAGACGGCACCGGCATCACACGCGACTGAAGGGGGAACTCTTAAAGTCGGTAGGTGAAGGAGGGGAGGAGGATCGCCGAGGAACTTGGTGAAGGTAGAACAGAGTTGTGCAATCGGCCAGATCAGCGCAACTTGTAGGGGACGTATTACGATTATTATGATTATGACGTAGGAATGTTGCCGAATCCGTAGGAAGATGGAGGTTTTGGTGGATTCGAATTAGACGAGGGACAATGCCAAAAACTGGAGGGCTGAGAATTTTAGCCGAGAGGGAGGAAATGCAATGCAGCACAGCGGTAAGATAAGTATGTATGTATTACCAAAGAAGGCGACACGCATCGGGCAGAGGTGAGTAAGAATATAAAGAGGGCACTCTCTGCTCGTGTGACTGGTCACAATCGTGTGTTTGCAGAGGGCGATGGAACTGAGCAGGGCAGAAAGCAGGGGACGGAGGAAGAGGCTCAATGCTTTGCCTTGCTTTGTTTTGTCTTGCTTTCGCTGGTGAGACGTCTGGTGATTGCCCCTCCTCGAGAACTGAACACACCACAGCTTCCTCGAAGATTAATTCTGGGGAGCTCAGGGCCCTCCTTCAATGGATCTGAGGTAACTTCAGCTGCCCCGCCAAAAATAAAAAAACAAGAGCGTCGAAGTTCGAGCACTTTAGCAATCAACCTTTCCCTTTGTCCCCCTGGCCACTGCGGGGCATACCGAATCTAGGCCAAACTTGAGTGCTGGAGGTGCCTGTATGTTGTAGCAGCAGGTAGCGTAGCAGCACTAGCCGCACAGCCGCCGGCCAGATCATCCTCTTTCCCCGTTCCAGCCGTCCGTCTGAGGTCCCTGAAAGCTCCAGCCGGTTCCCAGAGTAGCGGTTCTCGCTGCGGATGGGGTGTTTGGCTACCTAAGAAGTAGATGTAGACTCTAGCAGGTGCTACCTAGCAGGACGAACGGGAGGAGCATTGATTCCCTGCATCCTCTCGAATCGGAGTAACGCCAATTGGTCACAAACGAATCTCCGGGGTTGATCTTTGTAGAACCGCATCTCGCTTAAGCTGTTGTCCTACATGATCAGCCGTCTTCTCTGCACGACCTCGCATGTATCGAGGTTCCTTTCTATTTGAGGACAGCAAATAGCCGCTTTTGTTTCCCGCTGCTACGGCGCAGGCAATGCAATGCGCCTGTCGATTGAGCAGAACCAAGACAAGAAAGGCATGTGATAGGGGAGCAGACAACGATGAATCGTTCGACCTTCACTTGCATGTGTCAGGTTCCCCTCTCCTACACATGCATGCCCACCATATGCACATCTAACGGCTTACCACCGACGGTTAAACTTGACTAATGAGACCGAGCGGCGCATTCATACTCGTCATTCATATTGGCAACTGCGAGATAACAACTACAAGACGCTCCTATCGCCAGCTAACAATAAGTGGTGGGCAAGTGGGAATGCCCTGGGTCTGGGTCCTGGGTCTAGGGTCCGGCCTGTTGTCCGTGTGGCACTGGCATGGCCAGAAAGTCGCAGCCAATCAGCGAACCCCGGCATCCCATACTCAGTCTATGCCAAGGAGTATAGCCGTCTAATAAGTCCGCTGTCAGATGCGTGCATTGGAAGCTCTGAGGCCTGAACAGTTTCAACACATCCCAAGAACGGAGTCGATCTTTCCCCCTTCTGCGATGCGGGGCTTTACTATATAATTATCTAATCGACAGGATATATTTAGGTACAAGATGGATATAATAACGATACAAACTGAATCTAAGTAAAGCATGAACCCCATGGGCGGCTAAAGCCCAGACCACGCCAGTGAGCAGGTTAGTGCCCAGCACTAATCACGGGATCACTTGCTTCTCGGTCTGACTCCGGCGAGGAGTCATCATCACATACCACGAGAGCGGCATCAGCCGAGACCTTGGCGACTTCCGCCGGCCGCTCCTGGGCCTCCTTCTGCATGGCTGCGCAGGCGTCGAAACTGCCTTGGCAAAACTCGGCCCGCCTCCGACTGACAAGCGGCCGCGGTATCCTCCGTGGTGTTGCTGAGCCATGTCTGTGACAGTCGCCGCCACCACCACTCTGCCAATCGAAAACCTCGAATATGAGATGCCGGGGCATCCACTTGGGTCTCTGCAGCGCACTGGCAAGGCACTCGTCCAGTAGCTCGAGCTCATACTCCTGCTGCTCCCTTGGCGGCAGCGATAGTGTCGTCGGCCTCTCTTGTGTGCCGTTGCTGCTGCTCCTGGCCCGACGATCCACGCAGTGTATCGACACTACAAAAGCTGCCTCTTCCTCTCGGACTGCCACGCCGTCCTTGATCCCGTCAATGCCCCAGATCGTCGTGCCGTAGACGAGGTGACTGAGTTGCTGCCCGAATAGCTGTCGCGCTTGTTCTGTGCATTGAGCCTTCAGACAGGCCCAGCGGAGCTCGACGCCTTCTTGGTATCGCGCAGCTATTTCCCTATCCCGCGCGTGGATTGCGTTTTGCTGTATATTCAACGAGCAGTTCAGCCTCTTGATACGGTCCACCAGAGTATCCCGCAATACCAACGATTTAAAGTCCTTATGTGATGTGATGGTGACCGGTTCAGGCCGCGCTTTGCTGCGCCTTTTGCTAATTGTTAAGCTCTTTTTGTCGTTTATCAACCCCATCATGTAGGTGATATATATTCGTAGGAAGATATACAGTAAATCAGTAATTTGGGTGATTATGTAGACAGTCCAGTGTATGCAAGGCAAGGCCTGTAAGTGTGTACTAACCTAGGCATGCCGGGGCCCTTTTGTAGCTCTGATGTGCATCGCGATGTCAATGGCTTCAAATGATGGTCATTTCTCGCCGTCACGAGCAGTGCGCAAATAAGCTCGTGTGAGATTTAGCGAGGCCTTCCCCTTTGTCTACAGGTCCTCCTGGGGCGTTGGGAAGTCAAAGGGCACAATGCCGGTGGACAATGGCATTACAACGCAGACTCCTGGCTGTGGAAGCAAACAGACCAGTCTCGCACACGTCCCCTGTGACGAGCTCTTATCCTGACAATGGGATAGTCCAGTCGGCCTATTACAACACAGGTCACTGAAAGAGAGGTGATTGCTTTGAATAACTTTGTCTGAATTCAATACCAGAACAAACATTGTGAAGAACCTGAGAAACATGAAAACCCCCATCTGCGGCGGCGGCAGCAGTAGCACCAGCCCCTTATAGACGTATATAGCCAACTCCCATGCCAAAAAAAACGTACGTTTCTTCTAATGATTAATAAACCAACAGGCTCCAAATGAGATAGATAATAACGCGCGTAAGTCATGAACCGTTTTTCCGAACAAGTATGAACCCTGGATTCCCAACCCCTTATTGCAGAACATAGTACCATACCCCTCAAAAGATCAACAAACCGGACATGATTATAGAAGGATGAAAGGTGCTGCGGCAAGAGCCAGACCTGCCAAGGTCATGGATGTCTTCTTCACAGACGGGCCGTTGTTTGTGACTGCGACAAGGGGAGTGCTAGTTGTTCCGTTCTTGTTACCGCCAGCGCCTGAGCCAGGCTTAGGGCTGGAGTTGGCGTTGGAGGCAGGTACTGAACCAGCACCAGCACCAGCACCGGCACCAGCAGCGGCACCAGCACCAGCACCGGCAGCAGCACCAGCGCCGGGACCTGAACCATTGCCGTTACCACCAGCGACAGCAGTGACAGGAGGAACAGCACCTCCGTTGTTGCCGCCCATGCCGCCCATGCCAGGGGCGCCGACAGGGCTGGCCGTGACGGAAGCAGTCACACCGTTGCCCTGGACAGTGACGGTGGGCAGAGCGCCGGGCGGCAGCGTGGGCTGGAGGCCAGGGCAGGTGATGACAACATCGGAAGTGGGCTTGCAGGCGTCGCACTTGACAGTGGTGACGACGAATCCCGGGGGGATAGCGGCGGGGGTGTAAGCGGCTTGGTTGCCGGTGCAAGTTTCAGTGATGGTGTAAGTGGCCATCCACTGGCTGGTAGGGCAGGCGGCTTGCAGGACGGTCGAGTAGACAGTGGTGAAGACGGTCTGGGTTCCCGTGACGGTGGCAATGCCGCCAGCCGGGGGCGGCGTGGTGCAGGAAAGGAAGACCGAAGTCGAGGTTCCGTTGGCGAAAGACATCTTGTTGATTTCTGTGATTGGTTTGATGTAAAGCTACAACAATAAAGTGTACAGGAAGTGGTAGGTGGTGGTGGTGTGTACTGGTGGTTTCTACGAAGAGGACTGGAGGTTGTTGATAAAGAGCGTGGTAGACCGAGAGGCCTGTTAACGAGTGACTGTTGGAATTATTAGGGGGAAGTCTCTTGCCATGGACTGCCGAATGCTGCTGATGAAGACAGAAGGGAGGCCAGATGGAAAGAGGTTGGCGTGGCATCTTTATACGAAGACGGACGCCCATATCACAAACACAGCAAGTGATGTCTCACTAATATCCCCCTTACCTGAGCCAATAGTAGAGCAACCCGATGGCTCGCAGCGGTGATTACTGTGGTGATGACTTCATCTGGCGAAGAATGGGCCTGGGATTAAGAGGCATTCCTCTTGACACACACACACACACACACACAAACACAAAGCACTCGCAGTGAGCGAGAATGCTCAGGTCGTTGTAGTTGCCCACCTCTGGATTGTTGTCGGCAGAGACGTGAATGAAGCGAAATTTACTCCTACCAGCCAGAATTCCCGAAGGGATAGGCGTGAGACAGAGCATACCCGTTCCGTCGCGGCGGCGTTCAACAAGCAAACACAAGCGTAGCTCATCCAATATATTGTGCACTGGCAAGGCATGATGGCAAGGCATGACCAGAAGCATGTCGATAGGTACACATAGCGCTTGGCAACTGTGAGAAGCGCCATCTTGCTGGGCTGGAGTACGCAGTACACACAAACAGCAGCAGCAGCAGCAGCAGCAGCGTCGACTTGCAGATTGAAAACGATCAACCATGGCTTCGAGAGAAATTTGCGCGCGTACCTGCCGTAGCAACCGCTGGCATGTTCATCTACAATGGCCTTACTAGCCCCGTCGTGGACCGCCAGGTACTGACTGACTGCTACTACTACAAGTCAAAGAATTGGTATTATTAAATGGAAATGTTTCCCGGTATTTCGACATTCCACGCGCATTGACTGGACGTCGCGCGAGAAACTTCCTATCAGGAGTTTTGGTCTGCAAAGCGCTTCTCATGAAAATGAGAAAGGCAACACATCACTGTAGAAAGATCGAGGTGATGGTCGTGGCGGCTTTGGGTTACTTTTTGATCTAAGGAAGGAAAGAAGAGAAAGGGAAAAGTCGAGGGCGCGAGCGAAGGCTTTTTATTCTATCCTCGAGTGGGGCCCACAGGCTGTGGTCGGTCTCGAGCAATCAGCTTGCCGGACCGCTGATAAGCCGCTTTCTGCCAGGACATTGATACGCTTGCTTACCCAAGAGCTTCGTACTGGTGGGCGCAGTACTTCCGTACTATGGCAACATTGAAGATTGGAAAATCATTTAGAATATTTCAGAGGCTGGGCTTTCAAATTGACGGATATGATCTCATCTCTCAAGCTTTTTGGCAGTCGCGGCGGTCTGGTGTCTGTCATGGCGGCCACGCGACATGTACTAGCAAGGAACCGCCTGTAGAACCTGCAGGATCCTGAAAACTGCAGTGCCAGAGTGCTCTCTGCTTTCACTAACACGTAGCTGGTTTATATTGGCAGCATGGCCTGCAACTGAATATATAGTTCCTGCACTTAGATTAACGCACAGCTGCGTGACATCTCGCAGAAGCTTTACGATTCCTGTACATACCCGGTGAAAACCATCATCAACTTGCCTTGCATCTTGCTTGATGGGAACCTCCGGGGGTTTGACTAAGTGTCCCACTTTTAGCCGTTGCAGGTGACAGCCCACCCTCAGCCTCAATCTTCGTCCGGCCATTCTGCCATAAAGTTAACCATCATCATTTCTTACCCCGTACAGCTGTTAACAAACAAAGAGCGTTGCCGTCTCTCTCCCACCAGCCATGCCGTCCGACGACTATTCGTCCTTCGGCGAGGGGGGCGCCCTGAAGCTCAAGGGCGGCAAGGTGACCAAGCACAAGAAAAAGAAGAAGGACCGGGGCGCCGGCAGCGATCTCGAGAAGTCCCTCTCCACGGGCGAGGCCAAATCGAAGTCGGAAGAGGAGGGGAAGAAGAAGAAGAAGAGCAGGGAAACAGATCAAGACAACGTGGAGGACGAACAAGAAGAGAAGAAGCGCGATAGCGACGATGACAGGCCAGTCGAATACAAAACCGAGGCCGAGAGGCGCCACGAGGAATTCCAGAGAAAGAAGGTACGTTGCGCATTTCACCATGGAGGCGGGTGGCGCGCGCGGAACATTACGCGAAGCGAAAATATGAGAAATATGCGCTAACTTGTGGTCTCGCGCCTGCCTACAGATGCTCAAGCTATCCGAATCGTCGAGCTCGCGCCCGGAGCTCCTCAAGACTCACAAGGAGAGGGTCGAGGAGCTAAACACGTACCTGTCCAAACTCAGTGAGCATCACGACATGCCCAAGATCGGACCCGGCTAGGCTGTTGCGCATCAAGACAGCTTCTTCGCGGCGCGTTCTATCGCTGTGCTGTTGTATATATCCCAATCGTTTAGCGTCGTTTTGTTCAACAAACAGAGTCTCTTGGTATTGGTTTGGCCTACGCATTTGTTTTATGTTGGGAATATACCCATCCTCGGCGTTCCGGGAAGACGGTAGTAGAAAGAAGATTCGCCAGAAGACACACTGGTGGTGCTGCTCTGCTCCGCGTGAAACCCCTTGAGCGAAATTACGACTTCGTATCGTTCTTACCGGCAGGTTTCTGCTTTGCTGTGACATGGCTTTCTGAGACAAACTTCATACCATGCTTTTCAGGCACATTTGTGTGGTAAGGGTATATTTATTTACTCTTATGATTACCCAAATGCCAATGTCGTAAATGACTGGATGGCTTTGTGACCGTATATCTCATAATATGCCCCTTAAGTCATCTCTCTCGCCTAGATCCATCAGATCGATCAAGGCTCATGAACGCTTTTTGTATCCCAACTGATGTATGTATAACTCCCAGTTGACATTTAAAGGAATGTGTATGCCATCAAATGCTCCATGTGTAATGCAAATGCTGACGCTAGTGTAAATGCTCGCTGGAAGTGTGTCGCCCCTCTATAATTAACGCCGTATTAAATTAGAATTTTTTGTTCGCATCTTTTCGTGGCCATAAAATCTTCAGTGGTGTGTTTGTATTTGTACGTGTGGTTGTGTGGTTGGTGTTGTCGCCTATGATGTCGTCTCTCTCCAACGACTTATACCAGGAAAACGCCGCCGATGGCGACCGCTCCGGCCATGACTTGGTAGATGGGCGCCGCGAGGTACGGGGCGGGGTTTCCGGTCTGCAATTGTCCTCCGCTGCCGTCGTTGGTCGGGGTCGGTGCAGCAGCAGCCTCGCCCGTGACCACTTCCATGGTGGTGATGGTGGTCTCCGCTCCACCGGGCATCGTCGACACGTATGTAGACGTTCGAGACGTAGTGAAGGGCTTCTCCGACGTCTGCATTGTGGTAGCTATATTTTCCAGAGACAGTTAGCAAAAATTGTACGAATGACGGAGCAGCGAGCTTATATCACATGACTGGGCGGTGTCATAAAGGGAAGGGAGGAAAAGGAACGAAGGGCCACAACATCGCCACAGGACATAGAAAACCAAGACAGTACAAGAACGTCCAAGTGCGGTGTGTGTGACGTACCCTGAGCAGTAGTAGCTTCTTGCGTGGTTTCTTGAGTGGGAGAGTTCTCTGGAGTAGTAGAGGCAGGAGACTCAGGAGTGGAAGTGACAGGAGGTGCATTTTGGGTAGTGGTGATAGTGACAGGAGCAGCCGCCGGCGGAGAAGAGACGACTGTGACCGTCTTCGGAGTCTCCGGCGCAGGCTTCGCGGACGTAACAGACGTACCAGGCTTGTCAGCTTTGCTAGTCTCCGTCGTCTTAGCAGTTTCCGTCGTCTTGGCCGTCTCCGTCGTCCCAGCAGTCGTCGGCGGCTGAGGCTGGTTAGTGGTGGGCGGCGGGTTGGCGGTCGTAGTTGGCTCGGGGGTGTCCTCAGGCTTATCAGTGGTGCTTTGCGCGGTGGGCGGGTTGGCGGTCGTCGTCGGCTTGTTGTCCGATGGCGACGGCGGTGGCTGCTCTGTAGTCTTCGGCTGCTCCGTGGTCTTCGGCTGCTCCGTAGTCGTCGGTTGCTCCGTGGGCTTGGCCGTCGTTTCCGGGGCTTTGGTCGTAGTGGGGGCGCCGCTGTTGTTGTATCAGGGGCAGCGGTGGTCTCGGGCTTGGTCTCGGGCTTTGATGCCGGAGAAGAATCCGGGCTCTGGGTGACCGTGTCCGTCTGAGTCGTGCCTACAGACTCTACGGACGTGACGGTCGAGCCTCCGCTCGCTGTGGCGTTGTCGTTCTGACGCCTCGCAAGCTCAGCCAAGGAGCTTGCAACGGTCGCATCCTGTGACTGGATGGCTTCAAGGGCTTCCTCGTCCGACGGGAAGACACCATCCTTGAAGGAGCCCGGGAAGCATTTATGCAACATCTTGTGCAGCGTATCAGACGACACCGAGCCCATATCCTTCGAAATGCCAGAGCCATGTCCCTCAACAATCCCTTGTCCTTCTGCCGAGTTGCTGTTGACTCCCGGGATGGTAGTAGTTGCCAATCCCAGTGTCACGGAGAGGACGATAAGCAGCCCAAGGCAGCATTTGCGGGTTGAAGACATCCTTTGTGACTTGCATTTGCAAGAGGCCGGGGTTGTGCTTCTCGTTTCGGGAGTCAGACAGGCCTTCTCGTCCCGGTATACTGGCAGACCCATGGGAGCCATTGTGAGTAATATTCGAAAGAGAGGAAGTGGTGTGAGATATATGTCCCGAGTCCAAGATAAGCCGCGGGGGCTAATGCAGATCTATAGCAGCAGAAAGCGAGGGGAAGAACGGAACAAATAACGAATGGAAAAGTCGGCTATCCCTATTGTATCATGGAGTGCTTGGCTGCGTGAGGGACTGTGGTCGTAGTGCAGGATGAGGGGGCAGCGCGACTGGTATTAGTACGGAACGGGTGTATAAGCCGGTTCACTGTTGATTAAGAGCTAATGTAAGGGTGTACCGATCTGCCGGAAGTGGCAAGAAAGACTAGAAGCACTGGCGAGTCAAGAAGAAGACGGACGTTGCGGTCTTTTTCAATGGGCGACACAAGACGGGAAAAATAAGCAGCTTGTTGTTTGGTGGATGCCACCCCCCAAAGGTAAATACGACTGGATCGACAGATGGAGAGACGGGCAAGCAGCGAGTTCAGCTGTCATCCTGGAAACCCGAAACACAGCGCGGCTAGGACGAACAAATCGTCACATAGGGACGGACCCCTGCTCAGGCAAAGTGGGATGCTGGCAGCCTAGACGGACAGTAGACTGCTAGATCGGATGGGCTGCTGCAGGTAGGATCCAGTCTCCCAGTGCGTGCAGTACATGGCAGAACATGGTGAGGAAAACCTCGTGGAGTGTTGGGGTGTGCGACCACGGTACGAAAAAAAGAGGTTGGGCCCGGGCATCGGTTCCGTGGTGCGTGGAGACTGACCTCTGCCCAGGACAAGGGCTGCATGCAGGATGCTATCCACATCCCACCGTGGCACCGTTAACAACTGCTTCGCCGCATTTCTCCGATACGACCTGTCTCTCAGGGCTGCCACCCCTGACACAGCTTCTTGTTCGTTCACCATACGTGGCGACACGTCTTGATACTGTCTTCAAGAACATCTCAGTATAATGCAGCCGTCTTGTAGCTATGTAGGCAGGCAGGTAGCCTTTGCGACGCAAAGTTCAAGACAACCACCATGAAGCCCCCCTACTAGTCGATCGCATAAGCACCACAGTGAAATTGCCAAGTTCTGGCAGAGGTATGATGGCATGTATGTTACCTCCTTGACAGTGGCAGAGTGGCTGCATCGACTTCTGATCGACGATAGTCCGAGCACTGGCGTTGCTCAGCCTCGGTGTCTAATGTGCATACTTGTACATACGGCATGCAAGAGCCGGCCGGGCTACGCACTACGAGTCTACGACCCCTAGCTTTGACCAGTTGCTGATCCGCGAGATAGGAGTTCGTCAAATCATCATTGGTTTTTCTCGCGCTTGAAGTCGCGGTGGGGGCAACAAACACTCCACAGCGTGTCTGTGTATGGTGGAAGCCAATTGGGGGTGATGTCTTTTCACAATGATGACGTCGGAATACGAGGATTTCGCCTGGCCGTGTACGGCCGGGCTACACCTCGTCCGAGAGTAAACTCCGTTTCACGAGATTGCAGGGTCTTCTTCTCATGGGCGCACGCAATAGCTCAACCACTGTGCTGGGAGAACCAGATGCAAGACTTCGTATCTGCTTGCGTAAGTCTACGGAATGATGACCTCGCGCTATTGCCCATCTCAGATGACAACGCATGATGGGGTGAGCTGAGAGGACAGGACGACGGGAGGCGGGAGGTATCGTTTGGCGCCACTCCACCAACAGCATGCACGCTGGTTATTCAGCGCGCGGCGTAGCGACACTTGCCTTTGCCTCCCCCAACTTTTGGTGCAGCCCAGCCCAGCCTGTGCGACTTGATCACACATGCGCCATGCAGCCAAGACTGCTTGCTGTCCACTCAGCGCCTAGCAAGCAATCGCGTACAAGTCCATGAAACAGGATATCCAGAAGCCACAAAGCCCAAACTCAAGTTTACGCTCAAGAGCAGTAACCTATTAGACAAGCTTTTCGTACAAAACGATGCATCCTACTCTAAGTACATATGGCGGGCGATGGAACATCAATATATCGATTCCTTGCACCCCACAGTCATCCATTAACCAACGACTGACCTGAGACCTCTGCTTTGGTAATCGAGGTTGTCGCCTACGATATCGGATGTTTGATGATCGACTGGATGTTCTGACACCCGAAACCCGGGAAAAGAGAGTAAACAACAACTGCTTGATATCCTTAACCCAGCTTGGCTCGAATTCACTGCTCAAGGGATAGGCAATAGATCGGTTGCAGATCCATCCTCAGGTGAAGAAGCTGAGGCTGTCATGTCAGCACAAAATGCGCGGTTTTTGAAAGGTAAGGCTGTCTGGCGCGACTGGTATGGAAGCTAGCACCCGGTAGCGATCAACTCCCGCGCTGAGCCATTAGCCTTCTATTTTTAGTGCCCCTGAGAGCCAGGAACATTTTTTTTCCACTGGCCAAGAACGGCCTAGGCGCTCTTGCTCTCGCGGTAAAGGGGGAAAAAAGCTACATGCCTCTGATTGCAACACATAGTCCACCAGAAGCTCCCACATCTTCCAATCGTATTTAAAGCTTGTTCGAGCTCAATACTATACTTCCGCTATTAAAGACTCTGCTGAATGCTTGAGAACATATACCTGCATCAACCGCGGGGGCTGCGATTTGCAGTACATTCCCTAGTGTCCCCGAGCTTAGATGGGACAGGTTCGGATTTAGACCTTGGCTGCTTCCGTGGCTGCTTTCGTGGGTTTGGTGGCCAGATATCAGTATTGAGGCCTTCAAGGTAGCTGCGAAATTTACATACATGGTGGAATTAAAAACAAGCTGGCTTATTCATTGCTGCAAGAATTGTTTATTAAATCATTCAGTGTTCAATACGATCCTTCCCATCCCCCCCCTTCTCTGGGGTCCTTTTCTGATCTCACAGGCAAAAGAGATGCGAACAGAAAGTACCTCCTTCCTTAGGTAAGGCGCATTGAGGCTCAGAGATCTGCCCAGGGACTCTCCAGCCACAGCAACCGGGGCCCTGGCCATTCCATTGGATTGGAGACCTTAGCTAAGGAAGGTAGGTTCCTGGACTGACGACAGCTTTGGAAAGTGGCATTTACATGTGAATTCAATTCAAGCTTCCCCAACTTACGAATAACGAACCATACGCGAACTCTCCCAACCGGGCCTCCACTAGAAGGAAGACGGCAGACATCAGCATATCAACTCTATGGTCGTTGTTTGAGAGGCGCTTTCCGTTATGTACCTGGGCACTCCTCTTATTGATTCCCAACAAACCCCAATTTATTCGATTGCGCTGCTGTCGTTTGCCCGTTAGCAGCCCCGGGGGTCGATCCCGTCATGCCCGAGCAGCTTGATCCTTCGACAGCTGCCCAGAAACCTCGAGACGATTCGAACGAAGAGCAAGAAAACCTCAGGCTTCTGTCCAGGTCGCCTCACCCATATGCTCGCCAAAAGTCCGAGCTGCTCGAGCCCTCTGGCAGCTTCGCCTACCCACCCCGCGGCAGCCCAGAGGGCAGCCACCCACAACGGGCAACCGCCTTTCCGTCCATCGCGCGTGACACGTCGCCTAGTAGCGACAGCGGCACCGAGGCCGACGATGAGCACTTTCTCAAGGGCTTGCCCGCCCCGCGAGCAAGACTCCACAAGGGCCTACGGGGGCGCAACGAGGTAGCATCGGGCACATCCACCCCTCTTCCCTCGCCAGGTCCCTTCGACGACGATGATGGCCGGAGGCACATGTCCACGTCACATACGTTGAAGAAGGAAGTGCCGATAGGGAAGACCGTACGGAGTGCATCCGAAAATTCCAGGCGCAACAAGGAGATTGCGCGGCGGCTTACCGAAGTCCTGCTGCTCGGCGCCCTTGGAGTTGCTGTATACACCAACAAACAGTCTCGACCAGCTCTGTACCAATGGCGGCTAGGTAAAATCCCTTGACGATCCTTTAACAGTGGCTTCTGGCAACATGCTGACCTCTATGTAGAGCTAATTGCAAGTCTCGGCATCATGGGTACTCTCGTGCTGCTGTACCCCCTGCGCCTTATGATTTGGGGTTATAAACATAGATCGACTTCAGCCTTACCGCCGGCTTGGACAACCATATCAATACCGACGACGTTCGACCCTGCTCCTCTTCTATACCCGCCTGCCATCACCATGCTCGTATCCTCATTAATTTCTATGGATAATCAGGCTATCCTACTACCCAACATAATACTCTCCCTCTGCTCCCTCCCCCCGTCCCTTTTCTTCGCCTCATCTCAGGACCATGCATGCAACACATGGCAATGGTTGGTAACTTGCATCCCGCTCTTCCTATCTAGCGACGCAACGCCCTTAAAGGGGGCAGGTTCTGTCGGGGAGCCACCCAATGCTAAACTAGCAAATTTGCTGCCCGAGGTTGCGGTCCTCCTTTATCCATTGCACCAACACCTGTGCAAAACTCTGCATTCGATGACAACCACGAGCCTTTTGACAGCTGAGCTTCAGCTCCTTTCGGTGGCTCTAATCAACGTGCTCTTGTTGTCCTCGTCTCCTCAGGCAGTCATTCTCAAGGGAATGCTATGGATTGGGGGGCTTGACTTGCTCATCCTTGGTACCAATGTCATCACTTGGGGAATATCACTGGCGCGTGTGCCAAAATGGCGTTTCAAGCGAGTTGTGAGCACATCGAAGCGATCATGGTCTTTGCTTACGACCTGGATGCCGTGGAAAAGAGTACGTCATGACCTGTTCCATGCCACTATGGACAGCTCGTCATGCAGTTCGTGTGAAGCATTCGACGAGGCTGAAGACAGCGAAAGTCTTCAAACAGGGGCAACTAAGTCTCGAAAACGGCGTCAGAGTGCTGGGCTGAACGATCCAAGAACCACCGGGCTTGATGTGCCTGCTAAGGATTCCACGTCTCCCCCGAAGTACGCTTCAGTTCATTGGGTGCCAAACAGGGCGTAAGTCATCTTCGGAGACACACACTCTCCAGCGTCGAGCATTTACCCAGGAAGTCATACACCCATACCCCATCGGGTAGAAAGAAAAGATCCGCTTCCACATCCGTTCGAGCATTCTTCTCTATGACATATGAGCAAGCCACATGGCGAAAGTGGCTATACGCATTATATGTGTATATCTTGATTATAGGCTCCGTCTTCGTGCCCCACAGATGGGTAGGAGTCAAGGACTTTGTACAGACGAATGCATTGCATAGTTATGAGCCGGTAGGATGGGCATTGGGTTATTTGTTTGGCGACCTGCCCAAATTCCGGCTGGAAGTCGTTAGCCGGAATCTGGAGTGGTGGATTTGTCTGCCTAGTCGTCCTGACATCGATGACCTCGGCTCTCTTGATGGTGGATGGGTTCAGTACTTGCGGCATACAATTATTGGCGATGCTAATACACGGCTGCTGATCAGTGCTTACTGTCTGGCAGTGATTAGTATCGGCCTCATTGTTGTGTTCCGACTGTCGCCCGTTTACGAAGTGGACACACGTCGAAAGGTTTTTCACTTCATGATGGTAGCCATGTTTGCGCCATCCATATACGTTGACCCAACTTTCGCGGGGTTGGCCTTGTCTATTGTGCTGGCCGTCTTCCTTCTACTCGATTTGCTGCGGGCCAGTCAACTTCCTCCGCTTTCCAAGCCTCTAGCAGCCTTCCTTGCGCCCTATGTGGATGGTCGCGATCTTCGAGGTCCGGTGGTCATCTCCCACATCTTCCTCTTGATTGGCTGTGCCATACCACTTTGGTTATCACTCGGTTCACTGCCTCGTGGCGGTACGGGATATCTGGAGGGCTGGGAGGTGCCCACACGTGAAGTCAGCATGGTGGCCGGTGTCATATGCGTCGGACTCGGGGACGCGGCCGCCTCTCTGATTGGCCGGCGTTATGGTCATCGCAAATGGCTATGGGGCGGCGGAAAGAGCCTGGAGGGAAGTGTGGCCTTTGCGGTTGCCGTATTCCTGGGCCTATTGGCAGCTCATGCCTGGATTCGTATCGGTGGCTGGCCTTCTTCGACTGAACTCGACAGTTTGGGAACAACAGCCTTCAAGGCTGGATTCTGCGCCTCCATGGCTAGCCTTACGGAAGCGGTACTCACGGGCGGCAACGACAATGTCGTTGTTCCCGTCGTCTTGTGGACATGCGCCAAGAGTTTAGCCATCTGAAATTAGCCGATGATGTGTAATAGTCGAGGGGGGAATGGAGGCAGTGGCCGATTTATTTATTGCGTGGGAGGGGACAGCGTGCTTAGTATCATTACGAACCTGATGAAGCGGAAGGGAATGGCAAAGTCCTCGCCGGTGCTCTCTTTGGACGACATGCACGGCATCGGAAGAGGGAACCAGGTGCCAGGCATCAACAGCGGCCACCGAAAGGCATTACGGTTTATATAGACGCGGGACATGTGCTGTGTGAAACGACGGAACGATTATTCGATGAGATGAATAACATACTTACAGCCAGGAGCCTCGGAATCGTGGCTCAATAATTAAATAGGCGAGCATTGGTTGCTAGCTGCCAGGCTGGCTACCTATATCACAAAAAACAATAAATCAAACAAGTTCCCAACTAGATATCTTTGCTGGATATCTCTCGCGCTGATTTCTCAATTGTGGCTGTCTGATAAGCTGTGCATGAGTATCCCATACCATCAAAGCGAACATCACCTCTGAGTATCTTTGCTCCTGTGTTCTATATTGATGGCCATTGCTAGGATCGTAGACCGGTGAGCAGCCGTGAAATACTTCCGTAAACGCTGCCCCCAAGGACGAACGCCTTCTAAGGCCTAGGTAGGTACGTACGTTTACATGCATATCATACGTGTGCAATAGGAATCAAGATCGCCCAACGTCAATGGCCTTCGCATTGTGTAGGGCCATTCAGTCGGACCAGTCGCCGATGGACTCGCCGAGGCTGAAGCAGGCAGGGTCAGACACAATCGGCGGGATTGAGGCCGACGGAGTGTTTCGAAGGCCTCCCGATCCCCGAGTGGCTCTCAGCCGTAGTATCCGCGATGCATTGGGGATGGAATCTTCGGGTTGGTATGATTTGAGCAGTGGTCGGTATCAATGGAATGAAACCCAGGCAACTGGGACTATCCTACATGTAGATGCTGGTTTACACGTGTAAAGTAAGTATGCATACGGTTTGCGCGGGGGCTTTGATGGAAGCCTGATTGATACCGGTTTCCAAAGAGAATAACTAGTAGCCGTGTACCTAGCATATGTGTTCGATATACACCAACCATGGCTGGCTACATGTACAACTGGGGGGTATTTAAGGCTCTGTCAGTAACGGCGTCTGATATATCGGGTGGCAGCCGGTGTTCTGTCTAATAGCAACGTCGGGGATGGGATGAGGTACAAAAGGAAGCAGGTGCTGAAAACGCCGATGCCGCGGTAAGGGAGACGACGGCGTGTTGGAAATAGCCAGAGATGGACTCAGGCATAGCTACATGTAGGTAAATATACAATACTCCTTCACATCCTTGGAAAGCTGCCGGATAGTAAGTGGGGAGAAGAAGCTGCCGGGTTGTGTAAGGTATATCAACCATTAGTAATGCATCGCATCGCCTGCAGAACACACGTGCGCGGGTAGGTACAGAGTCTACAGTATAGGTAGGTATGCCATCTCAACGGCTGTCGTATTTTGGCCAGGCGTATACGATTACGGCGAGAAGCTGCGAGAATATCCCGGGCTTACACCCAAAGATTCTGCCACTCTGGGCTGGCGCAGTGACAATTCAGCCGGCGCGGCGGATGTCGGGGACGCGGGGTTCCCTAATGGGCGTTAGGGGCTCGTACTACACACCTCTTCATGAGACTAGACGGGCATCTACACAGGCAGTCGCCCTGGAGGAGTCAGAGGCTATGCCTACTGCAGAAGCAGATGGGGGATGGCATTACGCAAGCGCCCCAGTCGAGCCGCTTTCACTGGCTTTTGTTTTTCACTGTTTCCTTTCAATACTTGACAGCGAGTCACGCCCGAGCTGGCAGGCTACAACAGTCCAACAGTGGTTTTTTTTATACAAGCTCGTCGGAAACAACACATCCCGAGGTGCGAAAGAAAATATTCTGGGGCCACGTTACCAGGCGTAATAATGGTGGATGACTTGAGTCGACTTTGGCTTCCGTAGACGTAGGCGTAGGCGAGCGACCATTCGAACCAGTCATCCAGCAAATGCCAAGCCAAGCCATTTCGACCGAGCCTACTTGCAAGTACAGTACGGAAGGTTACGGTTTCCATTTTAGTTGAACGGCGTTGAATCAAACAAAGTCGCCGAAGGGCAGACAGCACATTTGATTGAACCGACAGGCCCAGAGAGACAGCTGGACGGACAGCAATGATGACATTTGGCTTATGAGGTTGATTGATGCTGTAGCTCTTCACTCTTACCCTCTCTTGCTCTCTCACTTTCGCATTTCTCCCTCCCCGGCCGGCTCAGACTCCATCGATCTAGGTATTCTATCTGCCCAAGACTCTCCAGCTCGGCACGGCTGTAAATGAACCAGATAAAAAACCAAGCACAACCACCGACAGACACCCCTTCCTCGGAACGGTTTGCTGCATTGTTCATTCCTACCCACCCCCCACGCCTTACACGACAACTACTTGATCCCATAATCCAATTCTGATCGGGGATTCTGTTTTGTCCATAATTATACCTTTCAATCCCACAAGCGACGACTTAAACGGCTTTTACACGTCGCGCCCTCCTTCGTGTCTGTTTGGCCGAACTCAACCTTGACATCGGATCAGAACCTTCTGGTACCTGTTTCAGAGGCAGCGCTTGATCGCAGTCCTCTAACCCACATTTGCACAAACACAAACACTCACTGCCCACCAGCTGTTGCTTGGACTTGCGCATCGCACTCGACACATACAACACTCCACTCACAAGACAAATCCTCCTTCCGAGCGCTATCGCGTGTATATTCCTTGACAATCTGCTTTGCCTGGCCTCTACCGTGTATCCTACCGCCCGTTCCGAAAGGCGCTGCCGGTGCGACAGCATACCGCCCGTATCTCATTAGCTCAGCATCTCGCCATTCTACTGGGTCAAGTGGGGTTGGACCTGCGCGTGAGCCTCACCTCAACCCGCACGCACGCGGTTGATGACAAGAAGCGGGGAAAAGACATGACTTCGATGCCGTCCGGGAAAACCCCCGGGTACTGTAAGTCGCCGCCGTACCCATCCCGTGAGTGTGTGAATATATCGTTAATGGGTCTCTGACTATTGCAGAGCATGTGTGCTGTGCCAAGTAAGACGACAACTTCTCTTTGCAAAACGTGATGCGCCCTCTCCTCGGAAGCCATACCCGCTGACGCGCTGCCTTCTTCATTCATATAGCACAGGAAGATCAAGTGCGACCGCCATTCACCATGTTCCAACTGTACTAAGGTCTGTCTATCTGCCGTGCACCCTGCCCGTATCCCCTTGGGATTTATTTAAGCTTGATCCTAATGCTCACAAGCAAAAAGGCGGGTGTGACATGTACACCAAGTACGCCAGCTCCCGCTCGGAAAAGAAGGCGGCCCAACCACGACCTACAACAGCGGCTGGCAAGATGCGAGGAGTTGCTGCAGGAATATGCCACGGCCAAGCCCGCCGGCGCCACCAGCGGACCAGCCCCGGACGAGAAAGGCATGAGGCCCGTGGGAAAGCTCATTCACGGGGATAGTGGCCCGCGTTTTATGAATAGCTTCATGTGGGCGGAGGTATACGATGAGGTGAGTCTTTCGGATACTTGCACCCAGCCCTAACTCCTCTCTCCCTCCCGCCCTCCCGGCCCTGCTCTGAGACTCTTTGATCATTGGTTTGCTATTTGCTGTGGTTGTTTGTCCACTAAGTCGATTCTAGCTACGAGCAATGCGTGAGATTATGGACAATGATGTCGGGGATGACGAAAGCTGCTCAACACCGGCGGACGCGCAAACTCCCGATCATAACAACGGTTTGCTGTTCTCCGACGGCACGGATGCCAACTTGGAGGACCTGCATCCCGACCCTGCCCACGTGTTCGGCTTGTGGCAGACCTTCCTGGACCGAGTCAACCCACTTACCAAAGTCATCCATGTGCCTTCAGTTCAGCCCTTCTTAGTAGAGGCCGCCACGAAGCGGGATACCTTGCCCAAAAGGTTGAGGCACTGATGTTTTCCATCTATGTGTTGGGGGCGACCGCATTGTCCCCGCAAGAGAGTCTTGCACTTTTGGGCTACAGCAGAGAGGAAGCTATGGCTCGTTTTTCCAGAGGCTGCCGCCTTTCATTCATGCGGATCCAAATCTTCAAGCAGTACGATCTGATAACGTTGCAAGCCCTTGTCTTGTATCAGGTAAGTTGGTGGCTGTATCACGCATGTTCATATATGCAAATTTGCTGACCGTATCCTCCAGCACTCTCTAAGTGGACATTATGATCGAAACGCAGCATGGATCCTGAACGGCACCATTGTCAGAATCGCTCAGATAATGGGGCTTCACAGAGACGGCGAGGCGCTTGGGTTATCCGCGTTCGATACCGAGATGCGCCGGCGCATCTGGTGGCAGATTGTGCTGTTGGATGCTTCATATGCACTTATGTCAGGCCTGGGCCAGTCGATGGTACCGCGCTCCTGGGACACAAAGAAGCCTGCCAACCTGCCAGATTCGGACCTGTTCCCAACCATGACCAAGGTGGAGAGTCGGCCTGGTCCTACAGACATGGTATACTGCATGAGCTGCTATGAAGTGGCGCAGCTGCTCGTTGATTTCCCCAGCTTCGACGAGGTCATGTTCCAGAACGAAAAGGGGGTGGAGTCCGTACCGCCAGCGGTATTTGAACAAGCCAGAAATCGGGTCGACCAATTGGATGCTAGACTAGGGGAGATATTGGCCCAGTACTGCGATGTTTCCATGGGCCCGGTGCACGTACTGGCCAAGGAGACCAGGCACGAGCTCGTCGGTAAGCTACGAGAGATGATATGCCCTCCTCAACAGCAGCCGGAATGGGGGACTGAGGTCTTTTCGGCCAAGGACAACCTCTTCAAAATTTCGGTTAGTTCTGCCGAGCACACGATACACTTATACAACATTGTCGAGATGGTGGAGGTGGGAGCCAACTTCCAATGGTTCATCAAGGCCCATTTCCAGGTCGAAGTGTTTCAGTACATGATTGGCCAGCTGATGCACCGGACAAGTGGCCTACTCGTCGAGCGGGCATGGGTTGTGGTTGAGAAGTGCTATCATTTCCACGCGGAGTTGATGGACCTGTCCATCAAATCATCCGCGGACGTGGCCATATTCGTGCTTAGGGCCTGGAGGCTCAGAGCCGAGAAGATGCATCAGTCGACGGGCATTCCACCGGTGACACCGTATTACATCTCTGCGTTGGAAAACCTGGTGGGCTCGCACGACACCAAGAAAGAAGAGCCAAGCGAACACGACGTCGAGCCCGACAGCGTACACGTACCGTCGAACGGGATAGATATGCGATGGGATCAGTTGCTAGGATACGCCGACCCGCAAAACACGGGCACGTGGGATATGTTTGGGGCCAACGCCGGCGAAGTGCCCGACTACAGGACTGCGGCGCCGGGGTTTGGGGTGAATGTAATGAACATCAACGGCTGGTTCTAAGCGGGACTACTATAGAGCGAGCGGGCTGGCTACGCCTTCACAGTTTCGATGGATTAGAATGGACTCGGTTGTATAGTACATAGAAGACTCATATGGTCATAGTATGGTGTTGGACAAGTTGGCATTTACCACATGTTTCACGAGTTCAACGGCTCGGCAATCTTGAAGAAGAAAATATAATACCGGTGCAACTCACTTGCGTCTGGCCCCTCTACGCGGTATGGAAACGATGTAGCAGTCGGGTATAAGAAGGTTGCCACGGAGTTAGTAGAGAATGTGGTATGAGCATGGCTATGGACAGGTATTCAAGAAAAAGTAAATCGATAATGAGCGCAGTCATGATGTTGCACCGAGCCCCTGAAGACTCTTATCTCCGTGGTGTATATATCTCGGGCCCGAAGCTCTGGTCGGTCCCGCAGATTCTTAGATGAGCAAGATAAGATTCAATAACCCATCGGCTCGGAAGAGTGTAGACGTCGGTTGCGCACCCGAACCGAGTAAGGCGTCAGCATCCCTGTGGACATCCATTATCCCATCTGGCAATTGTTTTATCGCGCGCCAAAAACAGTTTTTCCCATTAATTCAGTAGGGAAATGAGTAACACGGAAATCCGGTCGCACATTGCTAAAATCCGAGTGCCTGGGGTGGAAAAGCTGGTCGCACTCGGCTAGATTCCGACCGAGCTTATTACCTCTTTCCCTAGCCCCCCATGGCTCCCCATGGCTCCTCATGGCTGCTTGGGTCTCGGCCTATGGTTTCCCGCCTACATGCGTGCCTGAGTCACTGGCGGTTCCCTCTTGCCTGTCTAGGATCCACACAGGCATCGCCTATCCGACGGCTAGTGACCAGAAGAAGCATTGGGCTATGCTCTCGGCGCCCTAGCTCTAGGCTGGATGGACTGCAATGAGATGACTGACTCCGCCAGGTCGGTTGTCGGGTGCAACTAGCCATCACCATTCACTGCGGCTGCTGCAGTGCTACAATGTCCGGAAAAGCCTGGCCTCTCTCTCTCTCTCTCTCTGCCTGTCGTGCTGTCCACCAATGCGGTTGTGGGTAATGTACTGGTAACCAACAGGGTCCACGTCGCAGGACGGGCTTCTTTGTTACCGACGTTTTCCTCGTTTCAAAGAGGCTGCATACACACGCCGATGCCTATCCAGCCAATTGGGACATGGTGCAGGCTACCTGCCTATATTAGTAGACAGGAGAGGTTGAGACTACGGCGTATTAGGGTTGTTCTGCCGGGAGACTGCGTGGGCGGGCAGCTGAGGCAGCGGTGCTCGGCCTTTACTGATGTCCGGTCAGCCTACCTAGGAATGACACACCATCCCCCCCGGTGCCGCTTAGTTAAGGTATTTTCATGATAGTATGGAAAGCTGAGACACTCGATGCATTTTGCTGCTAGCCCTCGTCTTTCCGATAAAAGACGGCCAGAGTCCCCTTCTGGTTTCGATGTACCCAAGACCTGCACATCTCTGCTTCCCTTGGCGAAACCGAGGATCTCTAACCAATACTCAAGTCTATATCATACACATCTGCCAATAGCAGCACAGCTTGGCCACCCCTTACTCCATTAGGGCCTTAACTCGCCATCCGATCCGGAAGCTTATAGGTCACCCGTCTTGGCAAGGGTCTAGCAACAACGACACAAACATCGGACATACTTCGCCAAGCATGCTCTTCCGAAAGAGCAAAGCACCGGCTACTGCCGCCGGTGCTGCAGCGACTCATGACGAGAACTCCAAGATATCGGCCGTCGACGGCGGCTCGACAACGACGACAATGGCCGAGGAACACCAGCAACAGGATGGCGGCAAGGTCGCCAAGGCCGTCTCGCGGGCCTCGACCAGAGCCGAGAGCGACTATCCCACCGGAGTCCGCCTGGCGCTGATTCTCCTCTCCATCTTCGTGTCCATGTTCCTCGTCGCGCTCGACCGACTGATCATCTCGACTGTAAGTGGTTCTTTTTACATGTTCTTATACTTTTGCCTCGAGTGCCTGGTTGTATCCCATTGGTTCGGGGATTATATCGCACTGCAATAAGTATAGCAAACAAACTTGTTGCTGCCCTGTCGCAAACTCTATCTGCCTTACGTTCGACACGGACCCAACCTCAGGTACTCTAAACTGACACACGCGTGCGCTACCAAACAGGCCATCCCCCAGATCACTGATGATTTCCACTCGCTTCCGGACGTCGGCTGGTACGGTAGCGCTTACCTCCTGACGACGTGCTCGTTCCAGTTGATGTTCGGCAAGCTGTACACCTTCTTCTCCGTCAAAAACGTCTTCCTGGCCACCGTCGTGCTATTCGAAGTCGGTTCCGCTATCTGCGGAGCGGCGCCCAGCTCCGTTGTCTTCATTATCGGCCGAGCCATCGCCGGTGTTGGCGCCGCCGGTATCTTCTCCGGTGTGGTAAGTGCAGCCCCTCACCTCTACTCTCGCCTCGGAGCACGAATTGACCACTGACACGCGGTCTTTCTTTCCTCTCTCAGATTACCATCATCGTATATGCGGTTCCCTTGCACAAGCGACCCTTGTACCAGGGTCTCTTTGGTGCCGTCTTCGGCCTGGCCTCGGTCGTCGGCCCGCTGGTCGGTGGCGCTTTCACGTCCAACGTCTCGTGGCGCTGGTGCTTCTACATCAACCTGCCCTTTGGTGGCGTCGCTCTGGCCGTCGTCGCGTTTCTCCTGAAGATCCCCGACCGCGACACGACCAATGCCCCCTGAAGGAGAAGCTAGCGCAGCTCGATGCCGTTGGCACCAGTGTTTTGATTCCAGGTGTCGTTTGTCTGCTGCTGGCCCTCCAATGGGGAGGTCTCAAGTACCAAGTAAGTGAACTGCCTGCATACATCCGCGCCTCTATACAATAGCAATCATACTGACTGACTGACAGTGGAGCAATGGCCGCATCATCGCGTTGCTCATTCTTGGTGCCCTGTTGCTCATTGGCTTTGTCCTGACGCAAATCTTCATGCCTAAGACGGCCACTGTGGCGCCGCGCATCTTCAAGCAGCGAAGCATCATTGCTGGGTTCTGGGCTACCGTATGCATTGGCTCGCAGATGATGATCTTTGGTGAGTAATCCTCAAGTCCCTTTTTTTGTTGAGATGTCGAAACTAACCATTGCATACAGTCTACTTCTTGCCAATTTACTTCCAGGCCATTAAGGGTGCCTCCGCAGTGGACTCTGGCATTCGTCTCCTGCCCCTGACACTTTCCATGGTCGTCGCCTCGATGGCCAACGGCATCTTTGTGAACAAAATCGGGTACTACACGCCCTCCATGATCGTGGGCACTTGCCTGCTCGCTATCGGTGCCGGTCTCCTCACGACGCTCCAGATCGACACAGCTTCGGCCAAATGGATCGGCTACCAGATCGTGTACGGCTTCGGCATGGGCCTCACCTTCCAAGCCCCCAACCTCGCCGCCCAGACCGTGCTGCCCACCAAGGACGTCCCCACGGGCACTTCGCTTATGTTCTTCAGCCAGCTGCTGGGCGGCGCCGTCTTCATCTCGGTCGGGCAGAACGTGCTCAACAACCAGCTCCTCACGCGCCTCTCGGGCCTGCCCGGCTTCTCGCCCCATATGATCTCGGACAACGGCGCGACGACGCTGAGCAGCTCGCTGCCCCCGGAGCTGCTGGAGCCCGTGCTCTTGGCCTACAACGAGTCGCTGCGCGTCGTGTTCCGCGTCGGGCTCATCTTGACGTGTCTTACTGTTTTCGGTACCGCCGCCATGGAGTTCCGGAGCGTCAAGAAGAACATGCCGAAGAAGGGCGGCGACGCGGAGAAGGGCGATGCTACTACTGGACAGTCCACAGCAGCGACAAGTGAGAAGGCGGCCGAGGCTACGGCTGCTGACGACCGGGTGAAGGCTGTAGTGGCGGAGTCCGCTACGACAGCACAACCGGTGCCGACAGGGAAGTCATCGTAGGGTGATGGTGGGTTCGAAATGAACGTCGTGTATCAATACTTCTATATATACCCCATGTCGTTTGCTGGAGTTTCGGATACAGGGCTGCAAGAAGTTGCATATCGCATACTTGGGTCGGCGGCGGCAAGATTATTGCTAGCGTTGCATCTAAGGGGAAAAGTCATTTTTATGAAAGCACATGAGATATACATTTGCATGTTTAGCCTAGATTCCTCTCAACTTAATCACATATCTAATACCATACCAATACACTCAAGCCAAGTCATTCAACGTGTGCATGGAATGATGGTCTTTTACTCGTATGGCCTGTCAGTTCTTGGCAGCATATCTTCTCATATCAAGTCAACACCCTGTTGAAGGATGTCAACGTCATTCGCTTGTTTGACAACAATTGCTAGATCAGCTGATCCTTTTTTTTACCCCCTTTGCCAACGACTGGCTTTCACACTGCTGCTATTTTGGTCATCGAGAAAAAGCCAAACAAAGACACCCTTGGTAGTTTATAGGGACAACGCTTTGTTGGGGAGTTTCATTCGAGACGGTGTTGCGTCAGCCCGTATAAAGGTATTCTCGTTTCCCACAGCTCACTCGCGTTGCGAGTGAGCTGCTTTAAAACGAAGGGAGGGAGAGTTCTCTCCGACAACAGTAACCACTCAGTAATTTTCAACTAAAACGAACCCATTTTATTCCTTGTCTTTCGTTCTTTTTTTCTTTTGGCAGCCCAGGAGGTTTGTTTATTTACAGAAACAAGAGAGGAGTTTTTGGTTCCAGATATCTAGTCAAACTGTTTCGCGCACACATTCTGGGAGAGCCCGAAGCGTCCATGAAGAAAACAAAACAGCGCAAGGAGGCAAAAGGGGTATAAATGACCTTGCGCGAGCAACTTAACAAAAAAGAGATAGACAAGACAACGACGCCTTGTGCGAATCCAGAACCAGCAATAGAAGCACCAGGAAAAGAAGAAGTAGAAGCGGCCCATTATGTCGTCGGTAATTGTGGGCGTCACCACGGGCTCTCTCGCGTTCGCCGCGGTGCTCGCGACGATGGCGGGGCACTGGTGGAAGAAGAAGAGGAGGCTGGCGAGGGAGAAGACGAAGATGGATAAGGGGAAACAGAGGGAGACGCGGACTGCTGTCACTACTGCTACTCCTGACGAAGAAGGAGGTAGAGAAGGAGCAGGGAACGTCAAGAACCACGACGGTGGGGGGAATGAAGGGGAGAGGGCTGTTGATGCTGCCAAGGCCGTGGACGGGGACGGGGACGGGGACGGGGATGAGGATGGTTATGTGACCTTTCCCCCTTTCGTGCCCAGCTCCAAAAAGGGTGGCTTGGGGTCGGCGCGGCGGCTTTGGCCGTTGGTTCGCAACGCTGCACGGCTCAGAAGTAAAACGGCGTAGATAAGTATGTATCCGCCTAGAGACATATACCTAACATACATATCTCCTTGCACGGGACGGCTGGTTTCGCCGGTCCTACCACATAGCCAAAACAGAATAGATTCATTTGTCCACACTCACTGGGGCTTCAAACCCTCCAAATTTATGTCTTCCGCCTTCGATGGTGGCTACCATGCGCGTCGAGCAGGTCCATACAAGGCAGCTTCTGTTCTCTCTGACCTCCAGCTCATTTTGAGTTGACCGTAAACACGTGGCTTACTGCCGATGGCGCAAGGAGCATGGGATCAAGAAAGGCTACCTACCCCCTTCCCCGGGAAGGGGATTGGACCGTTCGAGTAGTAGTCAAATCAGAGGGCACTCTTAGGAATCGTCGTTAAGTATGGAGGGTTAGTTAGGCGCCAGGCGCCAGGTACATTTACGGAAACGAAGAGAGATCGACATGATCGACGTGCCTCACTTACACCAACCATCAACACCACCAACCAATTGCATTGTTTCCCCTCCAAGGACCGCACAAAGGTCGTCCAAACAAAGAAAAAAAAAGCACATGAATTGGATTGTTCAGAGAGAACTAAACAAAACAAAGCCCCGTCGAGGCCTTTCTGGCAAGGGCCTGGACCGCCCTCCCTTGTTTACAGCAATCCCGATAAAAAGCCCCAGCAGCCTCTCTCTTCCACCACGGCCGCTTATTTTGGGGTTTGGCGTTTTTCTCTCACTTCTGCTTGAGACATTGACATAGCAACAAGCAGCAGCTTCATACTCGTCTCATTTCATTACTATTGTGCTTGCACAAACTCTATTTTCTCACCTCATTTCCAAAGGCTTTCATCTCCTCCTGGACGAGGGCGACCCGAGCATATCAAGAGTTGATCTCTTGTCGCTTCTTTTCTTTCGGGTTCGTCCGTCGGGGAGAATAGCTCGACACTTCTACTTCACACTTTACCATATTCTTCGAGAGCCTTGCCATATCATTGATTGATTGGCATCCTGCCTACATTTGCAGGTTACAAGAAGAAAAGATAATAAGACAACTGAGAGGAGGAAGAAGGGACGGAACATCCTTGCAACGACAACACGCGAAGAACAGACAGGCAGCATGGGGGAAACAAGAGAATCGGCAGAAGACCCCTTCAAGGGCGACGGAACCGACTGGACCTGGCTCTACGTCATCATCTTCCTCATCCCCGTCATCTTCCTCGCCATCGCGGTCTACTCGACGTGGCGGGACCGCCGCGCCGCGGCCGCCAAGGCCAAGAACGACCTCGAGACGGGCCGGGCCGCCAAGCTGGACAGGTATTATCACCCCTGGAAGTATGACGCTGCGGAAAGCAGCAGTGCAGCAGGTCGGAACGGCGCTAACCGCAGTAAACTCACGATAGTAACCGCAGCAACAACCACCGCAACAACAACAACGGCCGAGTCGGCGGCGGCGGCGGCGTCGGCAGCAGCAGCAGGCAAAACCACTTCGCGTCATCCTAACAACCCTTGGGAACCCGCCACGCCCCGAAGCGGCGGCGGCGGTGGCGGTAGCAACAACAACATCAACAATAGAAGAAACCACAATAGCTTGACGCCCGTGACACCGCGATCGAGGTACTCAACCAACCCGTACCGCCCACAGGAATACCAGCAGCAGCAGCATCAGCAAGAGAGCAGTAGCGACCAAGACGTCGACGCCGCGCCTTACCTACCTCGTCCCACGGCGCCCCTTACCTACCTCGTCCCACGGCGCCCATGTATGGCGAGGCCGCTACGATGGGGCATCATCCGCACGGAGCGGAGGAGCAGAGGGCCTGGGGTGACGGCAGCGGGCTTCGGTACGTCTAATCGAGCCGGGATTGCTCAAAGGATGCGGGGGGTGGGGGACAAACAAGACAAGAAGGAAAAGAAAAAAAGTAAGGAGTCAGCTGCATTGTTCCGCCCCCGGCCCGTGTGGATCCCGAGAGATAGAGAGAGAGAGAGATGCCGAACGGCACTTCACCCTCCCGATCATTCCAAGTGCTAGGTTGCTTTACTTGGCCTAGGTAGGCAGTACCTAAGGATAGTAGTAATTTGAGGCACAGATTACTTGCATGCATTCTGCATTCTTCTTCCATCCGATGGACCGTTTCCTATGCTCACGCGCACTATCATGATAACCTTATTTGTCGAAGTCCTGCGTCCGAAATGCTGACTTTCCAATAGTGCATGTACCACCTTGAGCGCCGGTGCTCCGGAAATGGAAGCTCGAGTCAGGAAGCCGGGTATTCTCAGATCCCGACCCTAGATCTCGGCACACTCACGGACGGGCTGCCGTTGCCCACGGGGGTTCACGGCCGCTTCCTATCCACTCCATATGCCCCCGCCGCCTTGAACAACCTGATCATGCCGCCGATCTTTTGGAAGACGGGACGCACATAAACATACCTACGTAATGGCGGTCAGCGATGTTTCGTCTTCCTTCGTATCGGGGACGGGTTGATCCCAGTTTACTGTAGTGCTGGCTCTTAGTAGGAAACTACCTACAAAAGTACGACTGGGATGTTCCCTCTCCCACCCGTTCATGAATCGTGTGCGCGCGGAGGCCGGGGAGTCCCAGAGATATGTACGCGACCCAGTATATTCGAAAATAGTGGTACATCCAAGCCCGCCCGGCCGACTGCCCCGTTTGCCCGTTCTCTCTCTCATCTCTCTCTCCCTCTCTCTCCAAAGCCGGATCAGGCAGGTGGAGCTTTCCCACGATGGGGTGGATGGTAACCAAGACGGTTAGCCCTGATTGGCCCTGGCGGCTAGGCTCTGTAGGCTAGCGGACTCCGAATATATGGATGGGCATGGTCCAAGTATGGTCCTGAACCAATATTGCCCATGCCTACACAGCCCGCATAGTAAGTGGTAGCTGCGGCACAGTCGAATACGAACCGTTTAATGCGAAAATTCTCTGCGTCAAAGCCCTCTTCTCGTATGATTCCGTGGCCGTCATGCATATTGGACCACGAAAAAGATAAGAAAAAAGCGAGAAGACTGATTGAACTTGGCGATCTGCAATGCATGCATGCCATTTAGACGGGGGCGTGAAGGGGATGATAAGGTTGACTGTTCGCCAACGAAAAAAAGCAACCCGTTTCAGAGCCGCCTGCTCTACCGCTGCCACGGTGGCAGCAGTTGCCCAGAAGCAAGTTCGCACGACGATCAATGACGGGGGTCAAAATAGTTTAGTGGGGGTTGGCTTTCTCCCGTTTCAGACGATCGTATTCTTGTTGGTCGTTCTGGCCGTCCAGTTTTGGTTTCGAACTTGTCCTGTGTCGCCTGTACAGTACTCTCCGTACAGTAGGTTGTAAAACCAGGTCGTGGGCGTGCTGGGCAGGATCGCAGCGAAAGACTGTTTGGATATAAATGGCACATGCTGTTTCAGGTCGGGGCTATACCGGACGCTATATCGGACGGATCAGTCAATCATGATTTGTGGATGGCCGTATACAGGTCGAAATGACTTATGTAAGTTAGCCGGCAATTGAGGAGCCGCTCAACAGAAATGGCTGCACAGCTGCTTGCTGCATGGGCGTCACCGGCGCCTGTCAATTCAATGCGAAACCATTGCAGGTTGCATATCACACATAATCATCACATTTGCGAATGATGGGATTCTGGGCGTATGCCGAAAAGATGTGCGTGTGATGGTTCATGTCGTCGACTTGTCTTTCAAAGTCGACCGGTTCTCGTATTCAAATACATATGCTTGCTGTTGCGCCAAAATGTCTGGCGAACCAATTCGTTGGCTCGTACATGTAATAATCCCCTATACTGAGTCGCTGTGAATGAAGGTCCAAACGCTTTGGTCCGCGTAAATACTCTAGGCCATTCCCTGGTGCCCAATAACAAAGCCAACTCCCCAAAACGCCGTCCGTAAACCCTATTTTCTTTCCCTGATGCGGCAAGGCTGATATCTTGCGTTTGCCATTATATCGGCGGTGAAAAAAATATATACACGAAACATGCCCCGAGTGGAGCAGCAATGCGTAGTGTCGTTCGTGCGTGTCGAACCAAAGGAGGCATCCTGCACACGAGGCGATGCGATGATGATGATGATGATGACGACCCGCAAGATGGGATCTTCTCTAGTTGGTAGAAATCCGTGAAGTGAGAGGACCGCCCTAGGCCCCCTTGGGCTTCCAGATGTCGGCCCCTAAAGGCTTGCTGATGCCGACGCCGACGCCGACGGCAATGCCGATGATGAGCAGGCCAAGGAGGAGCTTGGCGATTATCCGATTCCGTTTGCTGAGGTGCGCCATGCAGTTGCATGTCCGGTTCTGCCTCTTGGCCGCCTTGGCCTTGCGCTTCCAGTGGTCCTGGCCGGGCCAGACCGAGCAGTTAGGGTTCGGGGGCGTGGCCGATATCGACTTGCGGTTCAGGTTGTCGGACGAGCGCAGCGCCTCAATGTCGGCGTCGAAGGGGTTCAGGTGGTGCGCCGTGCTGGGCGTCGACACGCTCGAGTTCCGCCCGAGCTCCATGCTCGTTTCCACCACGTCCTTCTCGTTGGCGCCCAGCGTCGTCGTCCCGGAGACGTTGCTCGAGTGCACCAGGTCCGTGGTGTTTACCACCACGGGGCCCTTCTCTGAGCTGTCGTTGTTGTTGATTTGCGGCGCCATTGTTGACGGGTTTTTGGTGTTTGGTTTTTGTGTTGTTGTCTGTATGGTATTGTCTGGAGAATAGCTCCCAGATCAAAGGAAAAAGGGTCGTTGAATTGCTCCTACCCCTTCCAAAATTATAAGGATAAAATGGGATTGTCGTTTGTTCAAAGCATTTGGGCACAATAAGATGCTCGGATGCTGGGGTGGCGTTTGCTGGAGGAGCTTTGATGAAACTGGGACAATTGCGCGAACAATGTCGAGCGAGGCAGGTTTCAAGCAAGGTGAAACGAAGCAGGTAATAAGAAGAAGGAACGACAGGCAAGGTGGTTCATTCAATTGATCAGTCGATGGCTTGTTTGTTGAGAGGCAGCTTCGTACTCGTGTTGCGTAAGGGCGCGGGAGGCACTTAGAGGCTAAGAGCAAAGGCAAAGAAGCTGGGGGTCCGACGGCCTGTTATGGGACGAGAATGGTAAGAAGAGAAGGAGTGGATGGGCCGACTGACAGACAACAAGACAAGACAAGACAGGAATAAGACAGGAACGAGGGTGAAGCCAAGCAAGAGCGGGAGCTAGATGCTATGTATTACAAGCGTAAGTAGTAGGCAGGCAGTCAAGAGATGCGGGAAGGGGTCATGCAATATCGAACGTACATAGGTACGTACGCAAGGGGACGCATCAAAGAGCAGGCCAGAACAGCAGATGGTACCTGTCTCTTTTTCTTGTCCCTTCCTCTAGCTTGTCTCGCACCGTTGCTCTCCCACTGCAGAACCCATTGAGAGAACCACTGCTCCTCTGCTCCTCTGCTCCCTCCCCGAAAGCAACCCTGTCCCTGGACCCTGCTAGCCAGTCTAGCGCCTCCCAGAGTGGATGGAAGATCCCGCCTGCTAGTTCGTTGGAACCCAGCAATTTCAAGGTGGGGGCCCGGCTGGGATGACAGGGTCAATCAAGATCAAATCAACCGATGACAGGCCAATCTCGCCTGTAAATGCGCGTCGCAAAAGGGGCGTCCAAACTTCTTTAGCGGCTGCGAAAAAGCAGGTCGCAGCCCGCGCGCGCGCCCACTTCCGGGCTAGCAGAAGCAGCTAGGGCAGCTAGGGCACCAAGGGCCACTAGGGAACTGCAGCAGCAGGGCACGTTGTGCAGCGTGCTCGGGGTAGGCTGCGCTAAGCTTAACTGGCCTAAAGATGGTGCCAAGCACCAAGGTTTCTGCTGCTGCAGACCTTGACCACCCCAGGGCCTTTGGCCGTTCTTTGCGCCGGTAGCGGGTTACAGACATACTCCAAGTACAGTAGGAGCCCGAACGGTCCTGCTCATGATGCAAACCAAAATGACATAGCTCTCCAGGTCAAGGAGCCTGGATGGAGCCTTTGCTATGGTCAAATCTTCGTTTGTTTCTTGTTTACCCGGCTCTCACGTGAACCGGCTGAGACAGTTCCCGTTATTGCGTGCGCTCCGTTGATCTGTGGTTGATAGGGAGACCAGGGTTGATCCCAATGCTCCTCAGCATCAAGCACGTACCTACGTACCCGGGCTCGGATAGTGATCGAATGTAGGTACATATTTTGGACATGATGATGATGATGCTGATGATGACACAATTGTCAGTAGCTCACCCCGCATCCCGCTTCAAAGTGCCCAAAACTCTAGTTCGAGTATAAGAAGCGACGACGAGCTGCAGTTCTCTCACTATCGACCGGAAGTGCTCCTAGAGGCGCAGTTGACCTGCTATCGCTGCGAGAACTAGGAGAGCTAGGTCACGCCTGGCACTACGCGATCAAGCACTATCACCGGATATGGCCCAATTCTAGGCCACGGTGGGGTCTCTTAGCACGCGCCGCGACTCGATCATGGCCAGCTTCAAGGGAACAGTACCATCGACCAGCACGGCGCAATTCGCATAAGAGAGGGAAGAAGAAAAAGCCGTATAGCCGGCATATTACTTTGCGTCTGCTGATTCTCATTTCTGCATACCTCAGAGAAGAGGAGCAGGAGTGAGGAACCTAGTTGCAGAAAAACCATCCCATGCAAGAGCTATGTGACATGATTGATTCCCTGCTCGGCAGTTTGACAGGCACTTGTTCAGCTTTGCGAGGAAGACCTTCAAACTCTATGAGCTAGCATGTCAAGGAGGAAAGACTTCCCGGCCGAGAAGGCACGGAAAAGCAAGTAAAAAGCATCTAGGCCGCGCGCCGTATGAGGCGATATCGCCGCGTACATGCATGCGGCTAACGACTTTTTATCGCTCGTCACAGGGTTCTCCATACATGCACGTAACGTACGTTATGTACATGCCTATTCCGGCCCAGTGTCATGGATTGGAAGTGTCTGGACTGCTTCTTGCTATCAGCAGCAGCCGCAGCAGCAGCAGGAGCAGCATGTCTCTCTCTCTCTCAATTGACAACCTCAAGCGCCTGTCTGGTGGTGCCAAGGACGACGACGGCGAAGGCGAAGGGCGACAACGCCTGTCTATTAAGTAATGTTCATCTTCATCTTCCATGACCAAAACCCTCATCGGCTACTACTTAGTTCGCGGGCACTGGCATTGATATCCGTTAAAGAGCCTTTTCGTTCCATCGATGACGTTTGGATGTTCGTACAAGGCTCGGAGCAGATGGTGATGGAAATTATCTAATAAGCGCGTTCCCAGTGATCGACCCTCACTGCCCCAATTTATCCGCAAATCTATATATGTAACAATATGCATGGCGTTTTTTCTTTTCTGGCACTTTATGCTACATTGGCATGGTTCAATAGGGGAAAGCCCCAGTCAACGTGTGGCGGCTGCTTGGCATTCATTTCCATGTGGCTTTCTTTACCAGCTTGCCAACTCCCCTTGAATGGTTGAACGTACTTTGCTTTTAAGGTTGACGGGCCTCAACCTTGAATCCCCTCTATATTTAGTACCATTCGAACCTTCCGGCAAAACTTACCGGCGCTGTCATGGCTACTATGAAAGCGATCCCTATTCGTTCACATTTCGTTCATCCTGTAGGAAGAGGCATTCGGAGGCTGAGCCAGTGCCGTCATCTAAATGCGTCTGGCTGGGACTTGGCCGGCTTGTGGCACCTGTTGAAAATGTCACTCGGTTACGAATGAAGGCGAGCACAGGCTGCAGAGACACACCTGCCACTCAACAAAAGTTCCAATAGAGCGGTATGGCTGATTGATCTTCTCATTGATCCTTACAGAGTCTTTGCTTGGTGGAGCAAGACCATCAGAGCATAGAGCGTGGTTAGGTATGCTATGGCACAACGCGATCGTCGCTGATATTCAGGGTGCGGGTACGATTGCACAAATCGTGGCACTGTATCCCGCATGTGACACCCTCAGGTAGAAGAACCATGCGCCCGGCACGTGTTTTCGGCTCCCACTCTAGGCTCCCACTCTAGGCTCGCACCGAGTTGCGGCCATGTCGGCTACTCCGGGCATGTCGAGTCGCGCCGTGGTTCGGGTCGGGACCCGTTGAATAAACTGTGCTTGCATGCTTAGTTGTTTCCGATCTGACGAAGAACTCGATCGATAGCCGTGTCCAATCGTGAGGCTGAGATTGTGTTGTCGAGACCACTGCGATATCAGCATATGCTGGCTCCCTCGCCATCGCTTCTTGTGAACCCCCAGTTCAACCTAGCACTCTCACTCATCTTGTTGTCGATCAGGCGCAGTCGGCAACTCCGCGACCTTTCGTACCTCCTCTGGATTCATCATGTGCGCCCTTTGTGGCCCAGTGTCTTTCTTGGGCAAATTAATACTGTTGCACAGGAGGCGATAACCTGGAACAAAGCTCCGGTCCTGTTAGGCGCTCCAGACGGGCTGAATATGGAGGCATCACACAATCTACTAACATGAGCGAATTATAAATCTAGATTCTTTCTTTTCTACGCGCATGGGTGTTAGGCGCCTGCAACAAATCGTGAGACCAACCTCCAGAGAAGATTCCGCTATATCATGTCCTGTTGGGGCTATTATTGGGGAAACGGCCCAGCGCTGTATGGTGACCAAAGACCGTGTGGACCAACGAACACCTCCATTCCGGCGGTGCCATGCTGTGTTTCTGGAGACACCTGCGTGAGTGATGGGTTGTGCCATTATACACATCCATTGAACGGTGGGAGTGGTTTTTATGCGGCGGGCTGTACGAGCTCCGGCTTCCCATCGCCATTCTGCAGGGTGCTCTGTCGTAAGTCCAAGCTGTTTGATCGTCTGGACAGCTCAATCACATGTTGAGGAATATCACACTGATCATGGGTATTTGAAAGCCAACGACTTTTGGGACGTAACCTACCTCGAGTCGAAGAAGTTATGGGCTTGTTGCTACTTTCCGCAGCCTGGTCTGCGCAACTGCAGTATTGCCACGAAGCAACAGTTCAATGCCGCTGCGCCTGGTGACCTTAAGCCTTTTTACGCCGTTCCCGATGATGGCGAACCGGTTGCTACTCAACCCACGATGGGTACGAGTACGTCTGGAAGAGGCATTTCACCTACGAACAGCCACATAGCTCCGAACGCCCCAAGCTCGACGACTTTGGTATCGACAAGCTCTGGTCTGCCCGCCGGCGCAGCAGCAGGGATCGGGATGGGAGCAGGCGTCGCTACGATGGTGGTTATCTCGTATGCTGCCTGGTTCGTGTATCGTCGACGACGCAAAGGGAGATCAACATCGCTTCCACCTCCCGGTCCCGCAACCGGTGCAAACCCACAAAGCGAGCAACTACCGCCTCAACTTAATTATATTGTATCTGGAGTGGCTCGGGACCCTTCTGAACCCCGACAAATCCCGCAGGAATTGGAACATGCTGGCAATGGCCCCAATGAACTGCCTACTTGAATAACCAGATAATTACGGTACTTGGCCTCTTCTGGTACGGATGTAGGTGCATATTATGAGTGACCTTGAGAGAAGGTGGGCTTATGTCGCCAACCGGGAACCTATACTTGCCATGGGTACGATGTGGTTGAAACATGGAATTGTACTGTTTGTTGTACAATATATGGATACGAGACAGATTCATGCGGTTATATCAGGTGAGGAGGTCATTCAAATCATTTTGGCGCTCGGAAACTGCTGTACGTGTATGGCGTCTTGATTGAGTCTATTTCGGGAGACAGTTTGGTTCCTGCTTTTGTTTCTTTAAAAGGGGTTGGTCCAGTTGTGTTGGGCCTCGAATCGTTAGGGTGCATGTCGGGATATCACTTCCAATCTCAACAAATGATCTAACAACGTCGAATTCTAGAGACAGCTCCAGCTAAACGGTGTAGGCCTGTAGAGTGGTTTATCGTACGCAACTGCTCTACGCGGTCAGCGAGGCGTTTCCTGGATTTCTGGTAGCACTTGCTCAGACTGTGTCTGAGGTCGGTGGCACGATTCTCGGCTTCGGATCAAACGGCTCTACCGCTTTGGATTCAGACTCGCTGTCCACAAGTGCTTGTCCATTCGATAGGATTAATTCTACGAGAGGTAGCTGCTACCTATCCAGTTTGACTACATGTAGTCACATCATGGACTCCAAGCGTGCGTTTCTACTTCTTCTGGCTGCCGCCGCCTCTGCCGTGGCTACAGCTCTACCGCGGCGACCCGGACGGCTTGGCCAACTTGCTGCGTCTAATGACCCAACCTCAGAGTCCATTGCACCTACCAGCACCAGTGCGGGTGGGCGAGTTATCATAAGCCGTGCGACTCGTCTTCTCGAGAAGAGAGATTACTACACTTGTTACCAGATCTCCGTAAGTACGCGTTTCCCCTAGGAGCATTTAGTGAGTGAGCGCGGGCCCTGAACATGTTTCTTCATCCTAGCCCTCCCCAGTCATCCCCGAGGATTGCCAACAGGTGGTCGAGCGTGTCCAATGCCACGAGGGCGGTTTCAACCTGCTGCCCGGGACCTGCCTGGTCTGGATGGAGGGGACCTGCAAGGCGCGCTTCTGCGCCGGCGATGAAGTCACGTATCCGGAGGGCCTCAATCAGAGCTTTCAGTGGGTAGGAGAGCAACTCGACCACCTGTTTCGGTATTGTGTGGTTAATGGGCAGGACGGGCTGAAGGGCGATTGTGAGGATCTTAATGGTAATTGCGGGTTCTATCGGGTGCACTTGGGGCACCGAGGGCAGGAGTCGCTGAATATCACTGGAACTGGTGTTTGAATGAAGAGCAATGGGAGGTCACTTTAGGTAGGTAATGTTCACACTGGGAAGTAGATTATTTGTCGGATTTGGGTCGTGTTTTGGTCCTTCATGATGTGGTATATCCCGTGGGGCAAAAAGGCATGCAATGCAAAGGAGATGATTTGGCATACCAGTGCATTACATCAATTGACTCGTAGTCCATACTCAAGTATGGACCTGTGCCTGATCAGGTATATTCTGAGCGTGAATGGAAATCATCCTGCATCACATGGTCCAGAGTCAGAGAGTGCAAGAGGTGACTGCTGTTGTCAGTTATGTCGACTACCACTCATCCAACATGGCAATAGCAACTGCACCTCCCAGTGGAATAACCACATCAGTCAGTGCTAGATCCTTTCCAGTCTCAATTCGCTGCAATTGCCTCGCCTTGCTTGCCCTGCCTTGCACCACTGATTCTCTCCCCTAGATCCCCCGGAGCTTTCGTCTACCAATCGCTTTCCAAATTTGATCCATTTCAACACACCTCTCACTCCAACAGCCAGCACCCTCACATCGCCTTTTCCAACGCTTCCGCAACGAGAAGATCATCAGAAACTCTGTCTGTAACCATGCTGCACCTGTGGATCATCTTCGTAGCCGTCCTGCAAGCTTGCCTTGCCATGGGCAGCCCTATCGCTGGGGGAGGAGTCGCTGTCACCACCTCCATCATACCCAACCCACGCGCTTCCGCAGTGCCCCACAGCACCAGCTCCAACAAAGGAGGCATCGTGGCTGCCGGTCTCGACGATACTGCTCTCCGGGAGCTTTATGCTTCCGTCCCCAGAAGCGAGCACTCATCCATCAAAGTGATTCCCCCCATCTTTGATTCTTCTACCGGCTACCTGGAGTGTTACCCAGTAAGTGTGCTTTCTTGCCTACTACTTGCTTACTCTCTCGAGCCCCCTTCTCTATCCCTCTCTGTTGTTGCCGTTCATCCATATCATCAACTAACATCTCTCTCCTCGCCAAGCTCTGGGGACCCTCCGCCAGGGACTGCCAGACCCTCTCCCCCTACATCGCCAACCGCTCGACCGTCATCGACAACTACGAGGTGGACGGGGGCTACTGCTGGGACGCCCAGTACGGCAGCTGCCGGACCTTCCTGTGCGCCGAGGCCAGCGACACCTGGCTTGTGGCGCCCAGCTACCTCGCGGGACTCATGGACAGCATCGTGGACAAGTGCATCCCGAATGGCACGTCCCTCACGCAGAGCGGCCATTGGCGCTGGAACACTACTGACGGCGGGGCTCAAGGGGGAACGTGTATGTTACGCTGTTCTGAAGAAGGGGGACGAGGAGAGTGGGCTTCCGAGCAAAGATGGATCGCTGTAAGAAGGCATGAATGAATAACCAGGTCGATTGAAAATTCCTTGATTGGTGGGTCTTTCAAGGGGGACAGATAGACAGAGATGCGTCGGCCATCCAGATGATCATCTCAAAATCAAGACGCTGATGCCAAAGTATTTTGATTCCTTTGAGTTCCCTCTCCGTGTAAAACCTGGGTCACGTCATCCCATCGCAAGATTACCCAGGAAAACCTGCCTCAGTCAGGTCTCGGCTGTGCCTAGGAAGTACCTGTAATTCAATTTCCTAATGTGGTATGGGTCTCAAAGCTGAGAGGATTACACACAAGCACGTACTCAAACCACCCATATCACTTGACCACCGTTGATAGAGCAGCCAATTATTTGGGATTATCAACCCAACCTCCCCCTCCCCTACCTAGTCGCGGTTGTTGTCCCCCACCCCTATTGCTGGACCTGCTGCCACTTACAGCAAGGCGAGGTATGACTTCCAGGCCTCCGATAGCATGCGATTCTAGACTGGCTATATTCAAATTCCCCCTCTTCTTGATAACCACCCTATAATCCCTCCTCACCTGCCGCTCACTCCGACTCCAGGCATATGCCACCCCTTAGGCGCATTATCCGCAGATGGTGGGCGACCGGGTGGCAAAGCAATAGCGGTGTAGTCCAAGTAATCACTAGGCACGTACTTGAACACTGCCAGCAGCACAAACACGGCCAGGACCAGCCCCAACAGCCTTCTGACCACAGGGCCGGGGAGCCTCTCGCCGAATGTCGGAGACGCCCGTAGCCTGGCTAAGCAGGACGAGTAGCCTGCTTTGAGATCAGACCAGCTCGACTTGTAGAAGACGAAGCCGGTCAAGGCGGTGCCGTAGCCGAGGATCTGCAGTGGCGAGATGGCCGTTCCCCAGATGAAGACGGAAGCGACCACGAGCAAGATGCTCTTCAATATCCCTGTCAGATGGAGTACCAGCCCGGATGTTTTCCCGATCTGCAGTAGTTGCCAAGTGAGTTAGTCCACGAGCTACATAGGATCTTGGCTCGCTTCGTGCGAATCACGTTGGCCCAGGGGTGGTGGAACTTCGCTTACCAGCATGACACTTGAAACATTCAGTAAGAAGGCGACGAGGCCGTTGAGAACCAGCATCCACGGGCCGGCGCCGATGAAGTCGCTCCAGACGAATGTGGGCCACTCCGTAGCCCAGGCGACGAAGAAGTTGGTCACAGCACAGACGGGCGCGTAGTAGTACAGGCTGACGAGCGGGTCCATGTTTCTCCTGCCCGCGTTGTCGTCGCCGGACATCAGGGCCTGGATCATGACGACGCGGACCGACTCGAAGACCAGGCCGCCCAGTGAGTAGAAGAAGCCGGTCCAGGAGAAGTGGATCTCGCCCGCGCTGGCTACCAGGACGCCGAAGACGATGACTAGAATCTTGAGGATCATTGGCGTGGTCGGATGCTCCTGTCCCCACATCCAGGCTATCACTAGGGTCGAGAAAGGTGAGGCCGCCTTTGTGTAGACACCTGTTAGCTGGCATTGATAAAGGGGATGGGGGCAGTGGAACAGGGTTGTTTACCTTGAGCATTTGGATAAATGCTACATTGAGATAGAGGTAAACAAGGTTACTGCAGACCATGCTCCCGCTGTATAGCAAGCCGATGGGAACCACGGCTCTCAGGTAGAACGGCCTCGTCATCTGGACGCTGTGGCGGTTGTCAAGGAGATTCGTCGTCCTGGCGAGGAACTGGGTCGCCAGGGTCGCAAATGTCATATGCCACCATGTCAAGATAACCGCTTTGGATCATATTAGCATGACGTATCCAACCCAATATCTAGGGGGGGCTTACGATATCCTACGACAGTGTTAGTATCATCGTTGGTTGACTGATGCCACTGCCTAATTCATGGCATATATTAGATACATGTACTTACGAAACCCAGCATTGTCGATTAGCCATTTGTTGAATAATATGGTCAAGTTGGAGAAGAATATCCAGCTACTGTAGGCCGTTCACCGAATCAGTGAGTGACTTGGAGTCAGGGCCGAAGGAGGACCTTACGCAACGTAGAAAGCAGGATGCAGCGACAACCCAGCTCGCATGTGCGGTAGAGAAGACGTTGGAAGTATTGGTTTCGCCATGTTTGATATTTATCAGTCCATTAGATTGAAAATACGCATAGAAGATGCCCTGATTAAAGGGGAGAAGAAGAGGAAGAGAAAACAAGATGATGTATGGTTTGCAGTCGGTATTCAATAAGCGATGAAGAAGTCCAAGGCATCAATGTAAGTGGGTAGCCAATGCCACAAGCTTTTTCCGAATTTACTAGCGGTAACTGAGAGAAAGAGGTGACTCTTATAGACCAAAGGTGCCTTATAGAGTATGTATTTCATAAATGTCCGGCGTGAGTAAGTGAGTGGGAGGTGAGGTTATCAATGCGAGGAACCTGGATGCTTCCTGCGCAGTGCTTCGTAGTAGATGGCAACAGGGACTGTTGTGTCGACCTCCGAGCTGGGTTTGACGATACGGAAGCCGCGATACGCATGCAACTAATGCGCTTTTCAAGCAAAAGACGAGGGCATATTAGGTAGATGGAGCGAGAACATTTCCATCCAACGCGCTCTCCGTATGGGAGATGGCGGTCGCGGGTGTTGCTTGCCTGGTGAATACGCGAATACCAGGGGGATGATTAGCCATCCCTTCCTAAAGAAGTACACAGCCGAACAGGCCAATGAGACCACTTCGGAAGATGAGAGAGGCTTACAGCAAGCGCGTGGATTTAATTGCATTTTTGTTTTATCAATCGGTCAGCTCGATGCGGTACAACGTGTCGCATATCCGGGTGCTTCCTTACTGTCTACATGGAAACATACATCTTCATGGTACGTTTGCATGTTACAAGCTGCGTGTAGAAGCGTGCAAGTGGTCTGTTGACAGGAGGGAGCTCTTATCCCCGTCGGCTTACAGAGGCGTACCCATAGAATGGTGCAATCTCGCCCGCTTTAATTCGGTAGCCTGGATGGAGGTGAGCAGTCGAACGATGCACATACGATACAGTGATATCTTCCAGTCCAATTCAAATAGAAGACATATTCGTCGACAGAAGTAGAAGTAGGAGCTGGCTGCACTTGATATGTTGATTACAAAGAGGTGTTGTTACAAAGGAAGATTGTCATTGAGCGGCCTGCAGCTGCGGGCAGCTGATGCTGCAGAACCAGAGGGCCAGAGGTCCTTGCTCCTTTATTCGGCTCGGCCTTGGAGATGCTAAAGTTACCCCCGGTTCGTTTGTAGCGGTTGCGCTGGCATTCCCCACTGACACCATAACCAAACGCCCCGGATAACCTCAAGCCTTCCGACGGCCATCCCCTAAACACCTCGGGCCTCTCCATGAAGGTCCTCGATTGTTCTGTGTGCATCGGTACACGCATGGCTTTCGCTTTTCTCGCAGAATAAACCACAGGGAAAGCTGTACGTCGAGGGCTGCTCTCGATTGACCACGTTCACCATGTCGAACTACAAAAGAGCCTCGCAGCCTGGCAGGTCCAGTATCTTGAGTACGCTGCAGGCCACGACCATGCTCGATACCAAGCCCGTTCTACCAGCTGGTGAGTGCCTCTGCGACGATAGTCTGCCATGCAACATGATTGCTTACCCGCCCCAGAGATCCTGGTGTCCATACTCGACTTCCTGCCCGTTTCGGACCAGATTAGCTTCGCCAAGACCTCTCGCCGTATGAAGGAAATGGTATACGATGACACACGATGGGTATCTCGACTGGTGAGTATGGGATGTTGGGACGAAGCCGAAGCCCGGAGACGGTTCGAAGAAGCTATCAAGCGGAAGCGCGAGGCCGCAGAACGCGCCAATGCCGCCGCCGCCGGTGCCACCCCTCTAGCTGCCAAGCGGACTACACTATTCGATGCGGGACAGGAGGAGGAGCGACGGAAAAAACTGGCCGAAGAAGCCGCCAGGGCTCCGGAAATACGAGTGGACGGATTCGAGACTCTGAGTTTACACGCGTCGACCAAGAACTCGCAAGAGGACCCCGCCACAATCCTAGACATCTATAAAAACGTGCGGAGTATTCGCGGATACGCGAGGCAAGAGTATGGAAAGATCTACGGAGCGCTCGCCCCTTTCTACTACGACCTCGCCCAAGCAAAGAGCCATACAGAACCAGCGGTCTTCAAGGCCTTCCGTGATCCCGAGAAGCAAGCTCAGATGCTTCGCAACCTCCAGCGATTCTCCCAGAATGACTGGGCCCAAGGCTGGAACGAGAGGGGCGAAGTCTTGACCAACATGTGCAACATCTTCGAGAATGCCGTGTTGAGGGAGTTTGAACAAGGCTACGAGTCCTGGGACGTAGAGGGGAAAATGAAGAGATACGCACACGTTCTTCACGACTTGAATGGCGGAAACGCTGCCATGGATGTGTTTGTTTCAAGCACCCCATCCTCAACAACCGCGATGCGCTCGGGAACCCCATGGACTGTATAAACCAAGCCCCAGAAGACGGCATAACCCTCGAACCGTCTCGGGCGTTCTTCAAGACTCTGGCCATCAAGTTCAACGAGCAGTCGGCGGTGATCAGCCAGATCTTCCCGGATGCAGAGAATGTGTTCTGGACATTGTTAGATAAGGTCAGGGAAGACATCATTGGTGAATACATCACCCCAATCCTGGACGAGTCACACGATAGGAACCTGGAGGCCTACCTGAAGGCGGCGTCGGGTCTTTTCGAGCAGTGCATGGCGTTTGTGGGGTCTCTCGATCCGCCTTCCAAGTCCAAACAGAGCCTCGAGACTCATGCGAAGGATTTTGGGCTCAAGACGTTCGACCTGCATCTCGACTTATACCTTCGAGAGGAGTTGGATTTCTTTACCAAGTATGCCGAACGGGAAGTGCTTAATTGGGAACAGAAGCTATCGGAACAAGATGCTAGCGTAGAGTCTTTCTACATGGGCAACTTTAACCGAAGGGCGGCTAAGAATGACTTCTTAAGCTCGTTCAAGAAGGTTGTCATGATGCCAGTGACAGTCTTGCCCACCATTCCTATATCATCACCTTTCGGGTCCAGCAAGTCAACGGCTGCTGCTAGTGGAGGCAATGTGCGAAATAGCATAACGGGCATGCCCGTGGCTTCACAGACCACCCCAGATGTCGATGGCAGCCTCGAGCCGAAAACAGGCCCGCTCCCATCCGAGGCACCTACTGATGAGTTGAAGGCCAAGGCGGCTCTCATGGCGAACCGCCTTGAGGGTATCAAGTCTCTCTTCAGCATTGAAGTTGCTCTTGACCTTGTAGGTAGTGCTAGAGAGGGTCTGGGTAGGATTGCCGTCTTCATCAGACTTGGCGGGCAAGCTGGCGAAGAAGCCCGGGAGCAGTGCGAAGCAATCTTCATCACTCTGCTCAAGATTCTGGGCCAGGACCACGTCAAGAACGGGTTTGTGAAGGCTGTCGACCATCTGTCCAAGTATAAGGCCCGTGAGGTGAGCGACCATGATCAAGAAGGCGTGGCTCCGCTCGTAACTTTCATCGAGCTGGTCAATGTAGGAGACCTTATCTCACAGATGATCGATGTGTTCTACGAACAGCAACTGGCTGCCCCTAAGATCTCTGATCGGAACGACTTCCTCGACCCTGCCGGGCTAGCCAAGAAGAAATGGGAACAGATGCTGGACGAAAGCGTAGCTGCAGGCTTGAACAAGGGCATTGATGTCTTGATGGACGAGGTCGAGTACATTTGCGCAACAACGCAACTGCCGACAGACTTCAATCCGCCACCCGCCTCCCAAGAGAAGGGCACGCAGCAAGACGGTGACATGGGACCAACCCAGACTGCGATACGGGTCAAGGACCTGGTTGCCTCCCACACAAATATGCTTGTGGGGAGCACGGAGAAGACGATGCTTGATGTCTTCAACGGAGAGGTTGGGCTGCGCTTGTTTACGGCGGTCTGTAAACACCTCAAGCGTCAACGTATCAGCACCGAGGGAGCGATGAAACTGATCGCCGACATGACCCTCTACTACGAATACATTCGAGGTCTGAAGAATCAAGATCTGCTGGCATACTTCAAGGCTCTCCGGGAACTGAGCCAGATTTACCTGATAGACGCCAAGCATGCTAAAGAAATGGCCACTATTATTGCGGATGGAGATCGGTTCGGGGGCATCTTCCGCGCCGAAGAAGTCTATGAATATGCAGAGCGGCGGGCAGACTGGTACCAGGTAAAGCGCAATGTCGAACGCGCCATGTACGGGATGGACTGCTCTGTCATGTAATTACTTAGATCTGTCCAAGCGAAGCAGGTTTCTCCACAGAAGGATGGCCCTTCGTGTGCACGACTATTGGACATCAATAATACCTTGGTTGATCCATCTAATCAATCAGCGCCCCTTGATCCAGGTCATCTGAATCTCTGTCTCCAGTTGGGGTTCAAGTAATAGTAGGTCGGATAATATCGGGCCAAGCCGCGTTTCTTTATCGTCTTCCTAGATCTTCCGTCCCGAGTCCCCAAGAGGAGGAATGACCCAAAATAGGTTGACCACAACACGAAGAAAAAAGAAGGATCCGAAGGCCTCAGGTTTCAAGGGGGGTAATCCATGTATAGCGCCAGTCATAGATCACGCGCGCCCGGCAGACCTGCCTCTTTCGGGTTACTCCATCACGCAGAAGCGGTTCCTGGTGCTGGTGTTGGCCTCCCCGATCCCGAGATGAGGATCAATTGGGAGTGGAGTATTCCGGGTGCTACCGAGTGGACGACCGCGACACATCAATCCCGCATATTTGGGTCAGTCACCATCCAACATCCATTGATACAGCGACAGACAGCACGTGAGCCACAGCCGTTCTAGAAATAGCTCGGCTGCTGACATATACATACTCCACGAGATAAATGGAGGGGCAAAATTGGATATAGAGTAATTCCTCACGAAATTGCTTGGGTTTTCGACTTACCTAGTGGCAGTCTAAAGGACTAAGTAACTGTACCGCTACTTACAACGCAACTTGCTTGTTCAGGGATAGTGTTCATCGGGTTTATATAAAAAGCGACAACGTAATCCCGAGAGCCCGTCGCTACCTATCGTAGTATCCTAGGTAGAGAGAGAATGTAACCTGCACGAACAGTGGGTGAGTCATTGCCTGAGCTATCACAGGACCCCTTCGAAGGCAACGATGGAGAAGCGTGGCTTGTATTACACATTTCTTGACGAACCTGTTTAATCTTGCTGCCTGTTAACCAAGGTACACGTCTGCGTTGACGCTGAAGCTAGTAGCCTAGATCATGTATGCCTGGTGCTGCCTCGTGTGGCGCACTCGACCTTTTATTGCAGGGAGACGTGTGTACGTATGCTTGGCAGAACCTATGCGGGCTCGCCAAAAAGTACCATGATGCAGATATGTTTTGTACGAAACTTGGTGGTTTCGCCGGGGCAACGGGCGGGTGTTGTCATACCCTTCTCGTCCATCCCGTCGGTAGGTGCCAAAACCCATGATGCTGGAACCTGGTTGCACAACAGCAGCCGCCGCCGCCGGAGATAGTCATTATGACTACCACGGCGTACAGGGCTTGCCTTGCTTACATACTTGAATGTTAAAGCTGAACACAGCTCGTAAGGCGCGTGCCTGTCCACCGGGTGTCGATATGATCTGTTGGATATCATTGATGGAGAATTACTTTATCTAAACCTTGGGGTACCCTGGGGTAGCTTTGGGGTAAATAGACATACAGGATCTACTCAAGCATCATCCATGTTGATGCAGCACAATGCTGCCTCGAGCCGGCGCCGCCGCAGTTCTCTCGAATGACCATTGGGAGCTGGCCAAGGCGGTAGCCTACTGCAGTTGCACAAACGGGTTTGAATATCCTGGGATGAATATGGTGATCTATCTCTGGCGTTGAAGCTCCGTCACCACACAACAGACGCACGCTTCGCTTAAGAGCCTACCTATCCAGCATCCCCAATTACGCCACGATTGAAGGTCATCGTTGTTCACCTAGCAGCCAGGCGAAATATCTTATGCGTGTCTCATATGGTTATTTATTGTATCTGCTACCAGAGACTGACGGCCAAATACTTTAGGGGACGGATTTGATATCCAACTCTGGTATCATTTTCCAGGTAGCCCAGCCCAATGATGCCATGGGCTGTGCAGGTACTCCTGCATGAGCCATATTACAATTGATAGGAAATCCATAAGCAGGTGAGTTTGTTAATCCTACATTGTAACATGGACCACCAATCTTCATTTGTGAAATTGATCATGGGAAAGGATGAGTCGTCGGCCGCGCAGCTTTATTTTGGCCTAATGCAAGCCATGGATGCTGATGCTCCCCTGTAAGGCCGCTAAACAGGTCAACGGGTCTAGGGGGTTTGACAGGCACTTAGACGCCGTTTAGCCCCCTTAGGCGATCCGGACTATTCCCGTCTACCCACTCATTTCAACATCAACGGCGGGAAATGCCTCAGCTGTGACCTGGCTAGGTAATCCATTGTCTTTCCTTGGGTAATAACAAGTTCCACTTCACGGGATCTATTTTCGCTGTTGAAGACAAATGCCTCACAGCATTGATCCATTGATCTTGGATCTGTCCCGTATAGACGTACATCCCCGTCCGTCGTGGGTCTTGATTGCGGCTCCCTAGCAAGCCACACACCATTACCGTGATGGGATAAGCGCGTAACCTCACCTAGCTCTCCCGCCGTTCTCGTTCTCAGTGACCTCTACCGGAAGAGTAGGCAAAGTAGCGGTACCAGGTAGGTAGCATCATCCACCGTTCCAGTAAGTGATAGCTGGATGACGCCGGAAAACAGCCTCATTACCTAGTGCCCTCCTAGCATCCTGCTGAAATGGATGCTCTCCAACCTTATTCCCGCTGCAGTGGATTTCCGACCCTCCCCGTCCCTTACCATGGCGCCCCGTGCCTGTTGCAATCCCACGGGCACTACCTACCACCCGGCCGGGAATGGCTCGCGCGGCTGGGCAGCCGCCCAAGTACCTCTGGGCCGTCCTTGTAGGCCTATCTACATAGGACACTGGTAAGTAACAGTACACAAACACACTCTTTCTTTTGTTGCTTTTTCAAGGTTACGCTACGGGAACCGCCCTCGCCTATACCCATTTCCCAAGCTGCGTCACTGCACGGGGGCATGGCTGATCATGGACCCTGGGATACTGAGTTGTCCTCCCTGGTCATGTTGGCGTTGAGAGTCACTTTATCCATACATGGCTGCGTCTCATCCACATCACGCCTGGCGCTTGCGTATGTATCTTCATGCGGTCAACAGCTATACGCCCTTGATGGGGTCCCGATCCAGTGGGGTATGTATAGGGAGTCTATAAGACACTGCTGGTAGCGCACACCTGATATCCCACCTGCAGCCCTGCTGTATCACCATCACAAGTCTCATGCTCACCTACCCTTCTGAGCAGGTTTGTTCAGTTTGTATTATATTATCGTTATCTCTTTACTATTCCGGTTTACGTTCGACTATTCATAGACATTGGGCCACCGAGAAGCCGTCGCTCTCTCCGTTCAGCCTGACCTCTACTCCCCGAGCCTGCTTGCGGGTGAGATATCAGCTAGGACTCTTGGAATATCTAGACCGGTCAGGACCTCTTTGCGTATAAAGGGGAGTTAGATGGCCACCCTCCGAAGGAAGGGTGAATCATCCTCATCACAAGAAACTGTGATTCAACCCCAGTCAGAAAGGAAGGCCGCACTTCAGGGGCAAGCGGAAACATCCAGCACCACGCCTTTCGGTTCTCCTACAGCAACTACTCCTATCGAGTCGCCACCTTACTCTCCCTGGCTTGTGAACAGCCCCTGTGCTGTTGCTACCACTGCCCCCTTCGAATCCGGCTCTGATTCCGAGGCTCAAGCGAGGACCGCCATGACTTCTGGCTCAACGAAACACCGTGACTCGAGTGGCAAGAAGCAGTCGTCGTCATCCAAGTCGAAGACGCAGACGGCGGATGACTGGACAGAAGTCACTGAGCCCGTAGTTAGGCGGCGCATCCAGAACAGAAACGCCCAACGGAAGTTCCGTAAGTTACTCACCGCTGTACCATTCTGACACAGCCCTTATTCCTATAAATACGTAGCGAGTGTGTGGCTAACCCTTCGAGCTGTATTCAGGAGAAAAAACCAAAGAGCAAAAGAGAAGACCGAGCGTGACGCCCTAAACCGGGAGCACGCCGGTGGCAGCTATCAAATACACGACTCCACAGACCTGACAGACGATGAAGAAGTCTCCGGGTTACCGTGGGGCGGCATCAGTATGCGACACGTCGTAGCCCGCGGCCACGAGAGCGAGAGTCGCCGGAGTGGCAGTGGGCCAGACGATCAGCATCAGCACCATTATAATCACGCTCGCGGCGGCAGCAGCGACGACGGCCACAGTGGACAGCAGCAGTTCTACGGCAGCAGCCCCACCACCATGGTCTACGGAGACGACACCGCTGCCGCCCAAAGCTACGGCGGCAGCTTCGACGGCAGCAGTGGGGCCGCTGCTGTTGGCGACGATTTTTTCGATGACTCGGCGTATTACTACTACCCAGATGTCAACGACGATGCAGCAGCTATGGACGACCCCTTCTTCCGCGCTTAGGGCCTTCAGCGTCGCTAAGCTGACGTGAGAAAAGGGGGACGGCAGGCCGATGACTGCATAGAAGCTGCCTGGAAGGCAGCGCCCTCCTTCCGTTATCAACCATCTCTTCTCTCCTTGTTTTATTGTTTGAACGCTGGAATGACAACGGTTAACGGTTCTAGACTCTTGGTGGCCTGGCGCATTTCCAATTCTTACCCAAATACTGGTTTTCCTTCCTATACCCACACCCTCTCCCCTATCTTGCACACAACTCTCTACTCTTAGGTATAGATGGACTCGGGTCCTCCGTCCTGGTTCTTTCTTCTACCCTACGTTACCTGTATATTTACCCTTTTTGTTGTTCCCGCTTCTCTGTTTGGCTGGATCAGGAGACCTGCCGACATTTCTCTTTCTTGCCTGTCCTTTTATTATTTACTTTTCGGATACCCCCATCTACGTCGGAGAACTTTGTATGATATTGTTAGAATTACAGGGCCTGGTGCGGCTTTGGCATGTAGGAATATTGCTACCTCCTCTCTACATAGACAGAAGAGGACAGGATACAGACAATCCCTTGGCGAAGGGACATTATGATAATGAATATGATTTGAACTACTACAACTAAAATATTTGGAGTGATTCCCTACATTTCGTGCATGTGTGTCAGTCCCGTCACTTACACCAGACCAGAATTGAGAAAACGCTTGTACCTATGTACCTCTCTTTAGCTCGTGCCTTCCGCGTTTAACGGGGCCGATCGACCCCACCTGCCACCCAAGCTACCCTGGATATCGCAAGCGGTCAAATTTTCTGGCAGGAACCGACCGGCAGAATTTGTTTTCTTCGAGAACTCAATCCGGCTCTCCACCACGTGAGAACCTCATTCAGCACAACCAATTCAGATTGAGTGCATTCTTCACGGTCATATACACATTATCAATCAAAATGGAGAAAGGCGAAGCAGGTTGGGACAAGGGTCAGGATCACCAGGAGATCCTGGCCCAAGCCGAGAGGAAGGGTAAGTTCTCTCTTTCTTATCTACTAAGTTGCTGTTGCTGCTGCGGATGAGGGCAGTTAGTGTAAGTTTCACAACATATTGACACATTCGTCTACAGAGAAGCGAGCGAAGCGCAAGGAGGAGCTGCGCCTCCAGCGCGCCGCCGAGCGCAAGGAGAAGCGCCAGCTCAAGTCGGAGGCCAAGAAGGCGCGCAAGGCCAACGTGGGCCGCGCCGGCAAATGGAACGAGGAGCGCCGCGCCGCCGACAAGCTCAAGAAGCAGGCCAACAAGAAGTACAAGGACGAGCGCCGCTTCAACCGCCTGCTCCTGCGCGCCGAGAAGCTCGAGGCCCAGGCCAAGAAGCTCATGAAGGATGCCCAGATCGCGCGCGCCCGCCACGAAATCATCTCCAAGCAGAAAGAGGTAAGACGCTGCCACTTACCCCCGCATCCATTAATTTTTAATCCGGCGTCGACTACTGTCACCCGGATGATGCTAGCTTTTGATGGTGAATGAATGTTTGCTAATACGATTGACCCCTTGAACAGGCAGAGGCGGCCAAGACGAAGGAAGAGCTTAAGGGTGATAACTTCATTGCTCTTGAGGGTGGTGAGGACGATGATTCGTCATCTTCATCTAGTGATTCCTCGAGCGACTCTTCTAGCGATAGTGAAGCCGAGGACGTCGAGATGAAGGACCCCGAGCCCGTTGCCGAGAAGCCCGCCAAGAAAGCTAAGAAGTCCAAGAAAGACAAGGAGGAGCCGGCTGCTGCTGCCCCTGCAGAGGTCGAGGTGACTGCTGAGGAGCCCAAGGTCGAGAAGAAGGATAAGAAAGAGAAGAAAGACAATAAGGAGAAGAAGCGGAAGCGGGATACCGAGGGAGACGCCACCGCCGAGGCCGAGTCGACCGAGAAGGCTGACGAGGCCGACGAAGCTCCCAAAGAGAAGAAGCCCAAGAAAAAGTCGAAGAAGTCCGAAGAGTATGTGTCAGAATCCGCACCCACCAACGTCGAGGGAGCCAAAGCTGATGGTGCTGAGAAGTGGGACGTCCAAGCCCTAGAAGGTGACGAGGCCCGTAAGAACAAGTTTCTGAGGCTCCTCGGAGGCAAGAAGGCCGGACTTACCGCCCAGGGAGGTGCCACTTCGTCGAAGCGCAACATCAACAGCATCACGAGCAATCTTGAGCGGCAATTCGAGGCCGGCATGCGTATGAAGAATGAAAACCAGGGTCACCGGAAGGGGCTTGGCGCTTAAGGCGCCTCATGTCGGTTATGTATATGCATTCTTTACGGAGTTCATTCGGAAAACGAAAAGGAAATTATTGTAATCAGACTATACCATAGGAGTCCGCTGGCTTTCCCTCAATATGAGATCTTGATCCGTTCACAATCCTTGCGTATTGACCCAACTCCTATTTACTTAATCAAAGTGCGCCGAAAGAAAGTTTGGAGCAACCGCACAGCTGGGCATGCTTTCGTTCTGATTGTGTATTAAATATCATACAAATGATACGCTCCGATGAGACTAGGTCTCTAACCGGATGATAAGAAAAGTTCGGAAGCCAAGTATTTCAACCCCTGGCCTTTGGTCCCATGTTGCAAAGGGAGGCTCTACACCCACTGCCCATTGGTTGGTATGCTCTTGCCAGATAGTTTTGTTTCTCTGTTGGTTTTCGTCCTTGTTACCGGTACCCCTGACTATACTCCGGTGTGACATACTTTAACGGCCGCCGCTTCTTTCGCGAGAGTTCGAGGATGCCTCGAGCCAGTAAGTTGCAAGCCAATGGGTGGATGGATGACCGCGGATCACCGAGTTTTCTCTACTTCTCTCCCCCACGGTCATTTCGTTTGGTAGGAAAAGGCAGATCCCGAATGGTGGGCTTGCTTCTTAGCGGAAGAAGATGCGCTGGATCACCTCGAAGATGAGACCGCCGAAGATGACGAAGCCGAGGAGGACTATAATAAGGAAAGAGTTCTCGTTAGTCCCAGAAATTTGCGGACACGCAGCCTGGACTGACTGCGAAGGGGAGGAGGGAGAAGAAGACGGGGAAAGGGGGCATGGACTTACTCAGCCATATGGGCGAGATGGGAGCCTTGGAGACGACCTTCTTGTGCTCGTGCTTCTTGATGTCGGTCTCGGACTTGCCGCGGCGGGCTTCCTGCTCCTTTGCGAACTTGGCGTTGCGGCGCTTTTGCTCGGGTGTTTGGGCCTGGGAGGGTTCATTGTGTTAACTTGCGGGTGGTTCTGACAGGGGGCGAAGGGAAAGACTCGAGTTGGATGCGCGACGGCAGCGTACCATTGTGAATGTGTGTGTACGTTCGAGAAAATATCCTCGGGTGTGGTATGTCGCAAGTAGGTAGATCTTGGGGTTGTAGGCAGTGAATGCTCAAGACAACCTCAGTATGTCGCAGTCGAACGAGTCGATCTTATATATAGCAGGCAGCCTGTCGCAATTGGATCTGATCTTCCAATGGGTTCGAATGGGGTCGCAGGACAGATCGCCGTCAGAGAGGAATTATGACTGTAACGTCGCTGGCGGAGGGAAAAATGGAAATAGTGGGAAGAAGAAGAGGATGTGAGTAATAATAAAATTCGGGAAACTTGGGGATATCTGGTCTCTATTCCCATGTACGTGGTAGAATTACCATTAAGTAAAGTCAACACAACATTCCTTTCCTAGCGAACCTGCTCCAAATGGGCAATGTGTACTCTCCGAACCGCGCTGGGCGCACGCCGCAGGGCCCCCAGTGGGACGGGACAGACAGCGCTGTGGTAATGTACCTACATCTAAGTACCTACAGCACTACCTAAAAGACAGTTGAGCGCAGGGTTGATTGGTGGATCTGTCGTTCGCCGCCGACGCCGCCCATTGGGAGAGATTTAGCGGGAAAAAGGGTCCAGCTCGCTACTACTTATCAGTAACACTAACTAGCGGTCCAGGGGTTCTTCTTCTCTATCTGTTTTGTTTGTTCGATGCTGCTTCTTTTTCCCCACAGCAAGGAAGGAAGGAAACGACCGGGATCTCGAAGCTCGGTGGGTGGGAAACGGCAAACAGTTCGGTTCGACCAACCTCTGACGACACATCACGACATCCATTCGAATTTGGTCATTTCTAAACAGACCGCACGCAGCAAATACTGCTAAGCACACAGACGCCCGAGTACAACATCATTCAATATGAACAGCCTCAATTCCATGCGCATCGCCGCCGCCGCAGCGCGCCCTCTGCGCACCTTGTCGCGGGGCGCTCCAGCACCGACGACGCCATCCCGACTCCTCCTCCAACCACAACAACACCACAGCCGCCGCCTCTACTCCTCCGAACCGCCCCCGCGGCCCCAATCCTTCAACAAGACCTTCAGCCGGCCCATCTTCAAGGTCGCCCTCATGGCCATCTTCACGTACCAGCTGGCGTACTACGGCTGGCTCAGGCTGGAGCAGAACGAGAAGCGCGGGGATCTAAACAGTAGGCACAGCAGCAGCTAATTTGCTACTTGATGGTGTTGCTCATATACAACCGATAGCTGACCTTGGGGCGGACTCGCCCGGAACCAAACAGAAATGATGGCGGATCTGGAAAAGGTGGTGGCCGAGCTGGATCCGGAAGGGACCATGGCCGATTTGAAGAAGGCAGCGAGAGAGGTAGAGGCAGCGTCCGGCAGAAAGTAAGAAGGAGAAAAGAGAGAGAGAGAACAACGACAACGCCAATCTTTGCTCGAACAAATATCAGGGGCATGCCGCCGACCAATGGAGATGTTATTTGATGGTCGGCCGTCGACTTGCTGTCACGACCTTGCGGGTTTCAAATCCCTGCGATTCGGTGGTTTCGTGGAAACGCTGTCAGTTCGCGCAGTGAGCCGCACATGGTGTAAGACTATCGGTGGATTCGGCCACGGAAGATGTGGCCTTGGTCGAGCTCCGGCCGTGCGTCACTGGCGATGATACCATATCAAGCAAGTCTCGAAAATGGGGTGTGGCCAGTGTTATGGGTTGTAGCAGCAGCAGCAGCAGAAGCAGCAGCAGCAGTCTGTTGTGCAGACATGCTTCCCATCCATCCACGGCTCGAAATAGTACACTATAATTCCTGTACAGGTTATAAAAGGGCAACAACACTCACAATCGCAAGAACGCTAATAAACTATCCAGCGTGTTTTTTGAGATTTGCCAGAGGGGTAAATCCAGAAAGTCCCGTCATCATCCCTTAAAACGCCGACTCCCATGCCAGTTTGACCTTGTCATCTATATGGATAAAAAGAAAAGGGGTCAGGGGGTCGTTGCAACAGCAATCCGACTGCCAAACTACCTCGCAGGAAATTTCAATATCATTCCCGTCCCATAAAACGCCATTACTTCCTTGATGCCGGAGCCCCGTTTTTGATTGTCGGGGGCATCATATAATCACTGATAGTGTGCCGCCCAGCAGCCCTACCCATAGCACCCACGTCAACGACACCAGAACGGACGCGGCGTTCTTGTAGTGTGCCGATCCCGGGTAGTTGCAGGTCACATCCGTGTTGTTCACCGTGTTGTTCTCGTTCAGGACGCCGTAGCTGGTGTTGAAGCCCAGCTTGCCGGGGAGTGGGCAGCTGAACCCCATGGACGACGCGCAGCTCTGCACGATGTCGTAGCAGAGGTAGTCGCAGGGGAGCACCTCCTTGTACGGGCCCGGCTGCACGTCCTCGTCGATCCGGGCCAGGCGGGAGCTGTTGAAGGCCTTCTGATTGCCATACGTTTGCGTGATGTTCTGGTCCATCTTGCTCGACTCATTAAGAAACGGAGCGTTGATGTTCCGCATCTGCAGCCACGGCGCGTTATTGGAGAACTCCTCGCAGCGCGGGATCGAGACGGTGCAGAGCCAGTTCTTGTAGGCTTGCTTGCAGTCATCGCAATTGCGCGCCAGAGAGTACTTGCCTGTGTTCTCCGCATCGCATTGGACCTGCTGTAAGGCCTTGTCGAAGTTCTTGTACATCTCTTGCGCGTAGCTGTCGTAGTATTTTCCCAACGCCGTGGCGTTGGGGAACGTCTTCAGGTTGCCTGGGACCCTGTACTGTGTCTGATCACAGAATTCCAGGTTTTGGATCAAGAAACAAGACCCCCCAGCTGCAGGAACAATATTGTCAGTAAAAGTCACACCAAAAGATGGGGCATAGCTACGTTTCACTTACTCTGTGAGGTCTCGAAACCCGTCTGGCGGAAGACAAAACCGCCACCTCCTGGAATGTTGTCATCTCTCTTGCCCTTCGACATGGCATTCGGATCGCTCGCCAAGACCGCCGTATACTTGGTGCTGGCATTGAGGCCACTGAGGAAAAACTCCTGTTTGGTGACGCTCTCCGTGCCTCGTTTAACCAGGCGACTAACCATGGTGTCCTTGGGCACGCGGCTTCGCGTCCCTCCAATCAAGGAGTACTCCTTCAGGCCGCAATACGAGTTCCGAACTCCATTCATTGCCATGTCACCCGCCTCGAAGACAAACATGGTGTAGGGAGGCTTGTCGAGTGAGGAGTCCTGGTCCACGGGAGGCAATACGCCACTGGCCATCAACGTTGCGCCCGAGTCACTGTCGACCCAGAAGACGTTCGGTTCCGAGTCGGCGTCGTAGGCGTAGTAACACTTGTCGATCGAAGCTGCTATGTTGACATTGTACGTCTTTGTATCAAAATCCCCAGCCGCTACGTTGGGCGGACCTGCTATCGTGAAATACACATCCCCGCGGAGAGTGGTGTTGTACATGACAGCGCCCTCGTTGAAAACCCTCACGTCTTGCTTTTTCTTGTCGGCCATCGGGCCTGGCGAAGTATTGTCGCTCGCTGTCGAAACGTAGAGCGTCAATTGCGGCGGGTCTAACGTTGTCTGGTCGGCCTTTCGCTCGGGCTGTATGCAGGTGTTGGCCGAGATCCATAATGTCTTCGTTGGCGATTCACGTCGCTCGATTTCGGAGAAGCTGTCGCCGTCGCCGCTTCCTTCTGCGCCATCGGGAGATCCTTGCGCCGCCGCAGGGGCATCTCCGCGTAGTTCCAGTCGGTTGGTGTTGCTGCCTTCTCCGTCTCTGCTGTTGAAGACCGATTTGGCCTCGAACACAAACGCCGACAGGGTCCCCGGGTCGATCTGCGTGTTCTTGGGGGCGTTGTTGGCCAGCGCGACTACGCCGCTCGGGGCCCGGCCCAGCAGGCTCCTATCGAAGAGCCCAAAATCCGGTTTGTACATTATCGGCTCCCTAGGCGTGATCTCCTCGGTGGTCCTCTTCGTCTCGCCGCTATCGCCATCTCCTATTGTAGGTGCTTCCTCCAAGGCCGCCGTCCAGCCGTTTTGGAAAGCGTCTAACGGGGTCGTACTAAGCTCGGCTGCGAACGCGAACTGGGGAGAGAACATTAAGAAATAGATGGCCAAGACGAGGCATGATGCCACCACGGACGCAGCCAGGCGCGACTGTAACGGGCTGAGCTGCATCGTGGGCGGACGTGACCCCGAAGGGGCAGTCTTGGAGCGTTTGACGCAGGGTGATCTCGTATCGTCGTCGCAAAGGGCGATTAAGGGCGATTATGTGCAGGGGCAGGCTCGCTCTTGTCAATGGTTACTCGTCACTGTCACTGGATCGGTCGTTGGGCCGGGTTCGTCTATTCGTCTAACGTCGTATAATCGTGGAATATGGTTCATGTGTACATTGTATGTGTAAGGAGCTAACTGGAGGGGAAGCATGCGTCCTTGGTGAGAAGGGAGACGGCAATGCGATCGTCGTTTTGTTTGGCTAGTTCAATCGTCGTGGGGGAGTTTCATAAATCTGGGGACTGACACGGGCTCTGGCGCCGTCAGAAGTGCAGTTCAATGATGATGGAAGTGTGGAGCAAGTCCGCGAGAGCAGAACCAGAGAGCCTAAGCGCCCGGGTTAGCCACCTTTTGTGGCTTGGACGGGCTGTTCATCCAACCCCCTTTTTATCTTGGATACCCGGCGAAGTCGAGGTGTCGCGTGTCTTCATGCAGTACTGCAGGTACCCAGCGGCAGATCAACAGGACAAATGGCAGATGCATCCGCATATAAATAGTAGAGATGTATCCAAGAATAAGTTTTTCACGTGACTTGGAGCAGTCACCGGCAGAAAAACAGGCGACAGGCGGCAATCAGGCAGGCAACTGGCTGTCGACGGAGTAGCCAGCTGATAAAGGAGTAATAGCCAGCGATAGTCAACAGATACGAGCTGTGGCATCAGCAAGGCCGCAAGATATAAACCATCACGGCAAGTCACATTCAACCATAGACAGGTGCGGCACCTGAACTTCAGCATATATCAACTCTATTGGCCAACTGGCCGAACCAGAAACATTGGTCCTATAATTCACTGTCATGATATAACCACAACCCCTCCTCCCTTTTCGACAAGTGACAGTCATCCTCCAAATTCGTTGCAGCCATTTCGTTACTGTGACGCGGCTACCAATCATCGTCAAAGACTAGCGTGGCCTGAGCGTTCGTCATCGCCGTACCCTGTACGACCTCATAGTGGAACCGTAGTAAAAGAGCTAACACCCAAGGCATATAATTAATTTGGCATGTCTGTATGCATCGGTGCTGCCAGCTCTAGTGCCCTCTCGATTGGGCCAATTTACTCGCCCTTGCCGAGAGAGTCGGCCTTGGCGCGGAGGTTGGCGGCAGTCGACCCGGACTCGGAGAAGTATCGGCCGAACATGGGCTGGAGGAAAGAGCGGAAAATGAGGTTGGCGCCGCTGTAGACCATGTTAGCCAGGTCAAGAACCTTTGGAAAGCGGCACGCAGCGGGAGAAGGGGGGACTTACCCGAAGGTGGGCAGGGCGAGCCACAGGAGGAAGATGAACTTGAAAGTGTAGTAGAAGGGGAACCAGTAGACGACGCTGAGCAAGCTCTCAAGGACGGTGAAGAAAGAAAAGACGACCCAGTACTGTGTATACGTTAGCCAGGTGGTTACCACAAGCGAAGAATATCGTCGCAACCTACTGTGAGCCATTGAGTGTCGTCGGTTTTGCTGACGGTGAACAGCGCTTGCATGGAGTAGTAACCGGGGATGATGAAGCCAGCCAGGTTGGTGAGCAGCTGGCCGCCGAGGTTGAAGATGATGAAGAAAAAGTAGAGAGTGGCGAAGCCAATAACGGCGTAGACCTTGGGGACCGAGGTCTGCTTCTCCAGGTTGTTGAGGGCAGGGTACTTGGAGAGCTGCAATCATTCACTCGGGTCAGTCGGTGAGGTGGTGGAAGCATGCGACACCCCCGAAAAGACGGTTGCGCACCAGCGGCGGGGAAGCAGCAGTGCTTTTTTTCGGGGGCGCTTTCAAGGGATGGGATCACGTACCTCACGGTCGAGCTGGCTCACGTATTGCTGGACGCGATCTTGGGCAGACATGGTGAAATTTTTGTTGGTAAAATACCGATTTGCCTATGTCTGTTGAGTCTGAGTCTGAGTATATGAGTATGATGTCTGGCAAGTGGGGGCGTTGTGATGTCAAGTTGGAAAGGTGTAGAAAGTCAAGAACCAGCCCAACCCGGGAGAGAGAGTTGTAGTGTTAGGGTTAGTTTGGGCCACTTGTTAATTACGTAGATATGGAGGGAATGCTACAAAGACAGCAGCTCAAGCAAGGATACGGGAAACATGAAACTAAGAGGGGGGCCAACAAGCAGGAACGGAGCCGAACGTACATGTATTGATGTAATTTAGTGCCTCGGCGTTCGGTAGGTAAGCAATCAACAACTTCTCTCTCTCTCTGTGTGTGTGTTTTTTTCCTCGTGAGGGGGAGAGGATGGAATGGTGAGTAAAAAGTCGGAAAGGACGATTGAATCTTGGAAGGGTTGGGCAGATAACAGTCAGATGTAGATTGTGGAGGGGAGGTAGCGAGGGCAGCGAGGGCAGGAGGAGACGGCATATACTGGGCTGCTAGTATTGGCCGTGAGTTGACCGAAGTATTGGAACCCGGTTGGAACCTATTGATAATACCTGGGCGCCTGGATAGTGCAGTGACTACTGCTGAGTCCTGCCTAGTAAACTCCCTACCTAGGGTAGACTCCTACGGTAACTGACCTCCAGCTAGTCACCTAGCCCGGCGAAGGAGCTGGAGCCACGATGACAGAGCTGCTCCTATGACGAACCGTGGGGTCCCGCCTCGTGAAAGTCGTGGCCGAGCGCAGACTCTCCCAAGTCATACACTGCCGACGTGGTCGCCTACCATCAATAGATACTGGATTCCAGTCACCGCCCGATAGACTGGCAACTATTATATTTTCGAGCGCAGCACCTCGGTGAGCGTCTATGGATCCCCTATTCCAACTACCTGATGGATCTCCCAGCTGGTGGAGGTGGTAGGATCCGTTGGCTCGTACACAGATAGTAGGGGAGGTAGGTGGGCAGTAAGTAGTACCAATACGACGGATGCCGGCAACGACTCCGCGACCGCAAGATAAGATATCCCAACCTCGCGATATTCCCAGGTTTTACCTCGTTTTACCTCGTTTTGCTCTGCGACAGTGCCCGTGCGGTCATTTGCTGCTATTCTAGTGAGAATGCTGGGCTTGTGCAGTGCATCGAGCCATTGGACTGAACCGAGAACATTGGGCAAGACATGCGGGCCACTACAGGAGCTATGTGCGAGAATGCGGTGCAGCGTGCCCTTGCGTTGCAGTGCATCGCAGCAGCAGCAGCAGCAGCAGCCAACTCGGGTCGAGTCCAGTTTCTGAAGAATAGCATTGCTCGCAAATGCCATGGCAAAAGAAGCAAAGAAACAAGTCCATAGAAAAAGCAGAAAGGCGCTTTTTATCACCGGTACGCTATCTATCAGACATGCAGCCCAAGTAATATATTTGCATACACGTCGATGCTTTTTCGCCAACACTCATCCTCTCCTACGTGTACCAAATATATGTATATACATATGTAGATTATCCAATGTTCCCCAAGGCCGAGGGAGTCTAGGGAGTGCTGCTGCTGGGTGTAAATAACAACGTACCTAACCGTACCGAGGGAGTCTAGGGAGTGCTGCTGCTGGGTGTAAATAACAACGTACCTAACCGTACCTAGGTTCTGAGAACATCCGGACTAGCTTACGAGCTTCTTGACCTTGGCCTCCTGCTTTCTTCTGGATTGTTGCCCCGCCTTGGGAAGAAGGACCAGGCGAAGCGAGCTTCGAGCTTCCAATCACGTGAGGGCTGGCTGGCTGGCTGGCTGGCTGGGAGTTTTGGCCGAGAGTCGCGACCGTTTTCTTGGGTGTCGAGCCAATCGCGTTTCCTGGCAGGCGCGGAGATTGGTTGGAATTCGGTCAAGAGTGGGCCTGATCTGATCGTCCACTGAGAGCGAGTCTGAGGGAGCAGGTACTTTAGATACCTCTGGTCAAGTACCTTTTTTTCTCTCTCAGCCAGCCAGCTGCCTGCCTGCCTGCCTGCCTGCCCTCCAACCACTGCTGCTTTCGCCGGGACAACCAAAACAAGAGCGAGGAAAACAAACCTGGACAAATTCTCTTTGCCAAATTACCAGCCACAACAAACTCTCAACACCACCGCCAGCACGGTTTGTCACTTTGACGTCTCTCTCCCAGACGATCATCTGCTTCGCCGAGCAAGGACCAAACTCTCTCTTGCATATTTTATACACAAGGCCTGTTGGCAGTTTAGGCGCGCTTCACTTCGCTGGGCCTAGCTCAGAGCGAGCGTTGTTATCTCATCTCGCCGCATTGCTTGCTTGCTTGCTGGCGCCCCACCAGCCGGAGGGCCAGTGTTTATTCTGGCTTATCCAGTCCACTTGCAAGAATAAACATTGCAGCCAACCATGAACAGAGGTACGCTTCGCATCCGCCTCCCCTTCCAAACCCTGGGCTCTGAATGCTGGATTCACAAACTGCATGCATCCATTCGCTATCATTCTCTTTTTCCATTCTCCATTGGCCGTCAAGTCATGATGGACATCGGTCCCAAACGTCGCTTCCACAGCGCATTCCCTAACTATCCTCGCGCAGATTCACAGCCGCCCGACGCCGTTGCCATGGCACAGAACATGCCAATAAATAGAGCTCCCTCGAGGGCTTCGACTGCCTCTATACACAGCACCAACACGCAGCCCCAACCACAGCACGCTCTCGACCAGAGCTTCCCGGCCCTCCGTCCATGCAGACTGCCTACGGCGAACAATGGGTCGCGAATGGCCACCCCCAGGGGCGCGAGATGTCTCAGCCTGTTCATACGATGCAAGCAGGCGAGATGATCATAAGGCCGAACTCCCAATTGCAGCAGATGCATCCCGGCCAATCCTTTTCCGTCGACTCGAGCATGCAGTCTGTCGGTCCCCCGATGCAGTATTCACACCACGGCGTTGTACACCACCACGGCCTCTCCGGAGACTCGTTTGGTGCAAACACCAGCTTCGGCGACGACAGCCAGTTGAACGAGCGGGATGAGAACGAAGACGTTGATTCCCAGGGAGGCGCGGCCGCGAATTCTAAGCCGTCCAACAAAACGAGTGCCAACAATGAGCTCGAGATGCGGTCCTTGTTTCAGGCGAATAGGCAACGCTCTCTGCAGGATGTCGCGACCGAGCTCCATGGCAACGAGAGGGGTCCGAATTCTGAGCGCACCCGTCAAGTCTTCGCTATGCTTTGGTATGTGACATGGCACGGGACTGCCATGCTGGCTATGGAAGATCTTGTTCTGACTGACCATTGTATCCAGGATCAACCAAGTTTGCACCAAGGGAAAGGGGTCCGTCCCACGAGGAAGAGTATATGCCAACTATGCTTCACGCTGTGCCACGGAACGTATCACCGTTCTGAACCCAGCAAGCTTCGGCAAGCTCGTTCGCGTCCTCTTCCCCGGGCTCAAGACGCGTAGGCTCGGCGTGCGAGGAGAATCAAAGTACCATTATGTTAATTTCATGCTGGGTGACGATATGCCCGACATCCCTGAGCCCATTCAGCCTGCTATTCCCTTGCCCGAGCAGCAGACGAGCTTTGCCCAGAGCTTCAAGTATGTCTTTCCCTGTGAAGTAACACTGTATCGCATAGTACTAACAGCCGAACTTTAGCACTATCAAGGCCCCATCGGTCGAGGCAAGCCAATCCAAGGCGCTGTTGCCTTCACCCGAACCTCAGCAGCACTCCGAAACTCACGTGCCGTCGCAGTCCAGTCATAGCAGAACCCACAGTCTATATAACCAACCCGACGTATCGAGCCTCGATCAGCTGCAGTCGTCTACCGCGAAGACCCCCTTGCGCCTACACTTTGCAGCGGACAACGACGAACTATTCCGTCAGAACAATTCGCTTGTGTTGCCCAAGATCGAGCCGTTTCTACCGTCCAACACCGACCCAGACGCAGCCATGTCATTATCGGCACTTTACCGTTCCCACTGTACTTCACTAGTCGAGTGTATTCGTTATTGCAGAGAGAAGACCTTTTTTCATCTGTACACGTCCTTTCAGGGGACTCTCACAATGCCCGTACAGAAGCTATTCTCGAATCCCAGCGTCGCCCCTTGGATCGAACAATGCGACTTTATCCTCTACCAGAGAATGATAGGAATTGTCTCTGGGTTGACACTTCAGGTCGTACCTAAGCCTGTCCTGGATACGCTACGAAACATATCGGAGCGGTTAGTCCCTCACATTCGCGAATCCTTCCAGGGCCAACCGCGACACGTCGTCCAAGCTAAAGAGGCTCCGGCGACCATATTTGCTGCTTTACTGGATCGAGCACTGCGTGTCAACTTGACTGCCCACGCCGCAGCCAACATGTTATCCAACCCGGCTAACCGCGATCAAATGTACCTCGACTGGATCACAATGGTCAGGATACGGAAAATTGCCGAATGTGTGCCCACCCGAGGCATGGACGATGTCGTCAATCTTTTACTTGGCGAGTTGCGTGAACTGCTGGATCCGCAAGGAATCCCTTGGGAGATGGAGGTCATGACACTTTACGGTGACATGACTGCTAGGAATGGTCGTGTTCCTTCGGCGGCTAGTTCGGGAGAGGATAGTGCACAGAACGTTCTGGAGAGATGGGTTAATTTCCTTCAGTCTCTCCAAGGACGATTCCCTTATGCCACTCCCGAGGATATCGTATGGTGTGTGCAGAGACTTGGCACCGAGGTGATGCGGGACCTCACGATTGCCCAGGGTAAGAGCTTCGGTTCGTGGTGGGTCACCAAGTGCTGGGTGGATGAAATGATATCTTTCCTGGCTGAGCAAGGCGGGTTCATGAGACTCAAGTCATCGCTTCCAAGAGCGGCTAGCTCAGGAAGACGTTCGATGCCGGCAAAAGAGAACAGCCGGCAGGAGTCACAGGTCAGCAACGCCAGCGAGGACTTCCACAACATGCCCAACATGTCCCAGCAGCAACCGAACCGTGCACCATTCCCTTCTCAGTTGGAAACCCAAGGCCGGGACTCGCTCAGCGTGGGCGACAACCCTGATGACAGCGGAATTGGCATGCGGACCCCCGACGAGGAATTCCCGCTGGAGAAATTTGACCCGCCGAGTCAAGACCAATCCCTACAGCTGGATCAAGCCTTCTAGCCGAGGGAGTCCCAATCCACTTGGATAATGCTTGCAGCATCTTCACTTCTTGTCTATATAACAGCATTCATTAGGGACGCCTAGTGTTTTGAGCACTGGTGTTGGGGAGGTTTGGATTCACTTTCATCATGATGAAATAAGTATGAGAGTACGACGGTATGACAACGAGAAAACGATACGCGGCGCAGCGGCTGGGGAGCTTCTTAGACTGGGATGTGTTTTTTCTGTTCTCATTTTCCGATGGAATGTATAAACGATTTGTAATCTACGGCAGGGGGTGAGTGGGTGAGTGAAAGGACTATGGGGGCTGATGTCTGGGAAGGCCGCTTTCGCACCGAATTCGTCGATATAACTGGGAGGACGACAACAACGATCTTTCACTCTCCATCCGGAGAACAGAGGAAGCCATGGCCAGCGGATGGCTCCTGGATTATCTGCGCAACATTTGTGTAAAGCCTTTGGGTCGTGGGGCTTTTACACCAACTATGACCTTTTTGATACCTTAGCGTTTTTGAGACCGAGTGCCTATTAGGCCGGTGATGGATACTTGGTTGTTGGCAATGAATTATTCCATATTTATTCTTACTACACTGCCTGTTTTCGTCAATGTCGTATTCTCGTGTCCTGTACAAACTGAATGGGACTCGTACGCACAATACGCATGAAGAACATGCAGACAGGAGTGAGTGTCTACATTGTCAATTTGCTCATCACAAGGTAGGCCACACAGTGGAGGTGCAAAGGGGGTCCCTTGTGAACAAGTCCCAAAGGTAGATTTTTACCTACGCAACACGGCATTTTGGAGGAAGACAAGATAGGGGTATAGATATGTAGAATTCTTCTATATAAGCTTCACTTTCAAGGACAACAAAGAAAAAAAGTAAGTACTGTAGGCTCGATGCTTGTCGATTATGGCTTTCTAGCCTAGGTGCCACAAGCCAAAACGCAGGGCCAACGCGAATAATGTCTAGACCCCCCAAAATGCTTTGCATCTTTCTTGCTCTTGGTCCCCAAATGAAAAAATATCAGCAATGCAACGCCTTGGGTTTCCCTTTTTGTACTTGGTACAGTTACACTTTTGGCATATCGACAACCAATCTTTCCCCTCCCTCTCCCCATCCACCATTAATCCTCCGTCCCTCGTGTAGTGTGGCGGATGGGGTGGTTGTCTTGATATACCGATAGAACAAACGACAGGATCTCCTCACAAGAGAGCTCCTGTTGTCACGTATAAAAATCATTGGCGAGGCACACCGGTTTTCGGGCGCCCCGCCCCTGCTTCCCTTAATCAATACAATCGGATCAGATATCCATCTCCCCATCTGCAAGAGCCAGTCTTTGCTTAGCAGTCTTCGCCTTCTTACTGCCAGTGCCGCGGCGCTTCTTGCTCGCGGGTGCCGCCGGCGCTTCTTCGGCCGGCGTGGCCGTCCCGGTAACCGTGCCGGATTGCTTGTTGCCATCATCGAAATTTCCCTCGCCTGGACAAAAGTTAGCAAATGGAAACATCCAGGCGGTATTGTCCCTTTCGTTCTGGCTTTCGAACTCACCTTCATGGTACATCTCATCCAGACTGACAGCTTCCCTCTTCCTCTTTGCCGCGGCACCGCCACCACGCTTTTTGGTCTGCTTCTCGATCTCGCCATTCTCGAGCAGCTCCCTCTCTCTGCGTTCGATCATCTCGGCTTGGTCATCGTCGGCAAGCCACATGGCGATATCCTTGTTTCTGTTCTCGGCAGGGCGGCGGCCGCTGAAATCGACACCACGGGCACCACCGCCAGAGATGACCACACGTTGCACCTCTTCCTTCTGCATGGCACGCTTCCGGATACGTTCCTCGATGGTACCGCGCGTGATGAGTCGGTACACAGTGACTTGACGAGTCTGGCCCAGTCGATGGGCACGGTCCATGGCCTGCGAATCAATGGTAGGGTTCCAATCACTGTCATAGAAAATGACAGTATCGGCCGATGTCAAATTGATACCCAGACCACCAGCGCGTGTAGACAAAAGGAAGATGAAAATCTCGGGTCGAGTCTGGAAATCGGTCACGGTATCTCGACGGTCCTCCAGCTTGGTAGAACCATCCAGTCGGCAGTACTTGTAATTGCGGTAGGTCAAGTACTCCTCCATCAGGTCGATCATGCGTGTCATCTGGAAGTAAAGCAGTACACGGTGGCCCTCCTCCTTGAGCTTGAACAGAAGCTGATCAAGTTTGGCAAGCTTGCCACTATCAGTAACGAAGCGGCGCATGCTGGGCACCGTGATGTTGGTGAACTTCCTCTTCTCATTGTCCGGGCGCGGGATCATGGCCGTGGATGGGTACCGTTCTACAGGTACGTTCTGGGTGATCAGAGCCTTTTCTTCGAGGCTGTTGGGGCCGTAAAGCGCCCTGCGCATCGGTACGTTGAACAGAGTATCCTCCCGCTCGGTAATAGGAGCCCGCGTGCCCTCGCACGTTACCTCGATCGGCGGCGCCAAGGCGCCGGGCAGAGCTGCCTGCTCAACTCGGCTCAAGCCGGAATCACGCCACCTGGTGCGAGAAATATTCATGAGCTTGTCGAGAATACCCTCACTTGTCACTTCAGCAAGAGCCCTACGATCAGATCGGGCAGAAATCTGGAGGAGCGCGTGGGCTGGCGTGAAGTTCTTCTCCTCAGGCTCGTTGTACACAACATTGAGGTGTCCCAGTCGGTTTTCTTTCCTGACAAGACCGGCAGCACGTGAGAACACATCGGAATGGCTAGCCTTGTAAGCCTCCTGTGGGCTGGTGTCGGCGAACCGAAGGAATGAGAACGCATCTTGGCCACTTTCGCTCTCACGAATGTTGTCAGGTGTCCAGATGTTCATCATTTGGTTCAGGTATTTATTTCTGAACCCGGCCTTCACATTGTCCTTGCTGGCCTTGTAGAGCCGTCCGCCGTCCGTCCACACTAGGCGCGGGAGGTTGTACTCGACCAGACTGCGTGTCGAGTATCCGACGGCAACATTAGTTCCTTCTCGGACAAACGAAGCTGTCTCGGCAAAGTACGCGGTAGAGAATGGACTTGATGTTTCAGCACGCTCGAAAAGATCCGGGTGGTTGCAGACCTTTCGGAACTGCATGACAAGGTTCATAAGGGTTCCCGAGTCTTGATCGTCACCCAAGGTGGCCTTCTCGATAAGATCCATGATGCTGATCTGGTTGCGCAGGTTGCGGTAGTATGCGCGTTGGCGGTATGTGAGGTCGCAGAACACGTCGAGCTCGATCTTGTCGCCCAGCTCCTTCTGCACGTGCTTCTTCACACGACGCAACATGAACGGTTTGAGGATCATGTGCAGCCGCTTAAGCTGGTCCTCGTTGAGCGTCGTGTTGCTCTGCGCGTGAGACTCAATGTCCTTGGAAAACCACTCGCTGAATTCATCGTGAGAATCAAACAGCGAAGGCATGATGAAATGAAGCAACGCCCACAACTCCTGCATGTTGTTCTGGATCGGGGTACCGGTCAACAGTAGTCTGTTACGGCAATGGAAGCTGAGCAGGCACTTCCAACGTGAGCTCTGTGAGCTCTTGATGGCTTGCGCCTCGTCCAGAATCATGTACTGCCATTTCATCTTCTGGAAATAAGCAACATCAGACACGACAAGCTGGTACGACGTGACCAGAACATGGAATGGCGAATCCTTCTTGTATGTGTGGTGTTTGCGGTCCCAGAACTTTCGCAGTACCTTGCGGTCTCCTGCGGTTCCCCAGTAAGGGAGAATCTTGAACTCGGGCACGAACCTGGCAATCTCTTGCTGCCAGTTGTGCAGAGTCGAAGCCGGGGCCACAACCAAGTAGGGGCCCCAGATGTCGTGCACCTCGGCCAGATAGGCCATGACGGAAATGGACTGAACAGTCTTGCCGAGACCCATTTCGTCTGCCAGAATTCCGTTGATACCTTGCTCGTAGAGGTTGGCAAGCCAATTGAGACCCTTGAGCTGGTACTCCTTGAGCTGGCAGTTCAGAAGCTTGGGCTGCTCGATATCGACATCGCCAAGTCCTGTTGGGTTTTGGAAGTTCATCTCACCATCCTCGTCCATGTCTGTTTCCTGCTTGTTAAACGCTCGCGCCTTCTGCTGGGCCTCCGCAATGGCATTTTGCGCATTCGCCATAGCAGCCTGGCGCAGCGTTTCCTCATCTTCTTCATCGAAGTTGAGGTTGTCAAAGTTGGTAACCTTGGAGCCGACTGGGCCTGTGGGCTCGTCAACGTTTACCTTGTGTTCCGAAGTACCATCCGCAGCAGGCGCGATCTCCGGGTTGTCGGTACTTCTCTCAACCTCATCCGTCTTGATCTTCTTGCCGATGAAATGGGAATACAGCTCTGTCTGCGAGATCAAGAAGTTCAGCTTCCTCTTCTGTCGCGCAGCTTCTCGGTCGGCCTCCTCCTTGCGGGCGTTCTCAATCTCCTGCCTCTCGGCAGCCTTGCGTAGATCCCGCTCCTCGCGCTCGTTGCGCTTCCAGAAGCTCATCATATCACGCATACAACGCTTGGCCCTTGCCTGTAGATCTTTGGTCCCCTTGTTGGTTCGCAGTTGCCAGCGTTTTGCCTCCTTGGAAGCAAGGATCGCCGTCTTTTTGAGGTTTGACGCTTTGGTAGCGTAGGAATCGCCCGCAAGCTTGAACGTCTTAGGCACATCTTTGCGTGCGAGATCGCGCCAGATCTGATCGTAAATCTGATTGTAACCCTTCGACTGGAATTTGGTCTCCAAGGGGTTGGCGGGTGGCTCCTCGACCGCCTTCTCCTTCTCCTTGGGCTCTTTGGTGCTGTCTCGTCCTTCCCGGTCCTTGTCCTTGGACTCCTTGGAAGAGCCTTTGTTAAGCTTGATGCGAATCTTGGTCTCTTCCCTAGACGGCAGCTCCTCGCCAGCATCAATGGCGGCCTGTGCAGCTTCCGCAGAATCTTTCTCGGCTTGTTTCTGCTCCTTGGACTTCTTAGGCCGGGTTCCGGAGCGTTTCGACTTCTTGGTGCTGGCCGGCTCTGCATCACTAGTGCCCATGATAAAGCTGGACATGGTGCCACCCTCCAGGTTTGGCTCGTATGGCGCAAGGTTTCGTGCGGGACCCTTGATGCCCTTTTGAAGGACCATCTTAGTGGCTTCGACCTTCTTGTTGGCCCTTTCGGCCTCACGGAGGAGCTTTTGTCGTTCAGTCTCGTTTGCAGTGGAGAGAGCCTTGGCCAGCGCAAGCTCTCGCTGCTCGATTGTGACTTGCATCGACTTTTCGCGGCGACGCTTGCGCTGCATGTCCTTCTTCCGCTCTTTCTCCGCGAACACCTCGCGCTCTCTAACCTCCTGAAGTGCTTCTTCGTAGTAGATCTCATCGTATCGTCGCTTGCCTTGAGCAGCATGACTGTTAAGCCTCCTGCCCATAGACGTGACCAAGTCGCCACGACGGCTCTTATTATCGCCGGACTCGTCCCTCTCCAAATTGAGCTTGCGTCTCTTGTTTCGGCTAATATAGATATCTTGCTCCATGTCGAGTTCGGAGAGATCGACGTCGTCAGCGTCAGCATCCAGTCGTTCCAGGAGCTTCTCGATTTTCTTCTCCTTGTCGGCTGAGAGCGTACGGGCTTTCGCCTGGCCATTAGACTGTCGCTTACTGGCAGATTTGACAGGGGGTCCCTAGACGCGCTTGATGATCTTCGCGACTTGGATTTCGAGCCGCCGCCTTCCGAGTCTCGAAGCTGGGCCTCGCGACCCTTACTCTTGCGAGCCGGCTTCTCCCTCTTCTCAGTCATGATCGGCGGCCTTGCAGGTTTCGGCAGAGGGTCGGTGCTTGACAGGATATTGGAGAACGACATGAGCTCAGCTGCCCGGCTCGGTGTCTAATGATGCAAGTTAGCTGGGATGCTTATTGACATGGACGGTCGGCCACGATGGAAACGTGAAGGTTGACAACATGAGGTCGGTTCAAGCATGAGGAGTTGTTATGCACATTGCATAATCATATAAATGAAACTTACACTGGCCGGGGCTGCCGCAGTAATGGAGGAGGCAGCAGGCTCGGGGTTCAGGATTGATGGTAACGAGGCAGCAGGTGTAGATGATTGATGGCTGGTGGTTGATGCAGCTTCAGGCTGGGTGCGATGACGCGAGGGAGATGCTGCCAGATTTATTGCTTTGTTGGTTGGGCTGGGCGGATCAGCACTGGTACCATTGGTGGTTTTGGAGTGTGAGCGAGGGCTGCGGCCTCGAGGTGGGAAATTTGCATTCACAGGCGATGGCGAACCATAGCCATTGGACTTGGGTCGCTGCGAATAGCCGGTGCTGTAGGGATCGTTGCGTGACGACTGTTGATGGAGGTGAGAAGGTTAGCGGTTGATGCGAAAACGCCTTTGGGTCAGAAAAAAGGAAATACGGTTGGTGTTGCTGCAATTAGGGAATGTCGGCCATTCATTATTGTCATCGGCCAAAACCCCCTCCAGACAAGGCCGATGCTTCACCATGGTTCACCTTTTATCTTACGCAGAGCAAACTCCGGTGGAACGCGAATAAGGTCTGCACCTCGCAAGCAGCCACATCCACTTCCAACACACTGAGCGAGCACCTTTGCTACACTACAGCATAAAAACGGGGGACGTGCAAAGGAAGTTCTCGCTTGAGCACATAACATTTATCTCCGACGCATCGCGATGGAGTTTACACAGGTAGATTCAAGATCCAGAATACAATGCGACACTGCCGCGCTGCTCTCTAAGGGGGGACGCCTCGGCCGGGTTCTCGACCAAAAAAAGTTATATGGGACTCGGTCAGCTCACCTGCTTATTGTTGGACCACGAGTCGGAGGGCCTTCTTTCTTTCGTGGTAGTGTCCGTCAACGGATCGTAGAAGCTGCCCGACTTCTTCTCGCGTGCAGTTGTCTGGTGGCGATCGGCCTGTGGCGGTTGTAGCGGCGATGCACCGTTCCTTGCGCCGGGTGAGGCCATAATGATTGATGAGCCAGAGGCCCCTGGCGGCGGAGCCAGAGGAGGCAAGCCGGAGTTATAAGTCGGGTATGGTGGCGATGATGTTGACGATGTAGTCGATGGAGGATGCGAGGACGCGTAGGGGTCAAATGAGTGTTGTGGTGGCGGGTGGTGGTGGTCGCTGGGATTAAGAAGAGGTGGCGGACGTCGCGTCGTGATGGTGGCCGAGGCCGACGATGATGGTGTTGCGATTAATGGAGCAGCATTTGCTGGATGAAGGGGGAGTTGGTGGTGGGTGGGAATGGGAAAGGAATTTGTTGTGGGTGAAGAAGAAGAAGGAGAAGGGTGTGGACGATGCTGCTGTGGATGGAATGGCGCGGGCTGGTGAAAATCTGATTGCAGCAGCAATTGCTGCGTTGACGCTTTTGTCGGAGATCTCACCACGGTTACGTTGGCGTTGGCCGTATTAGTAGTATTCAACTCATTAGCATTGGCGTCCTTGGGTCCAACTGCCTGCCGCGCCAGAGCTTCGTCTCCAATTGCTCCAACGTGCCCGGGGAATCCACCTGAGGCTGCGCCAGCACCGACACCAGCAAAAGCACCAGAAGCAGAAGCAGAAGCACCAGAAGCACCAGAACCGCCATCGGCATTAGTGCTGTGTCTCGATGCAGATCCCACTCGCGGTCCTGCGAGGTCGATTTCAATTGCGGCTCCTCCAACTTCGTTCATCACCCCTTCGACAAAGGACGAGTGACGACGTGGTCCTGGCGCGCTGGAAAGTCCCGGCGATGGCGAACCGGCCGCTGCATGTGCGAATGCTGCTCTCTGCCCAGGTGAAGCTTGTTGCGGCTGGAATGGTGTACCAAGCGATCTCCTCGATCTATCGCTGCGCTCGTCTCCCGTGTGCTGCAGCACCGTCGCATGGAAATCCATCTCTCACTAATCGTCTTGTCTCTTGCATTGGAGTATATATATAATTGCTTTTTTCCCTTGCCCCCTCCTCGCCTCTTCCAGATGCCAGATGCTTTTGTTGTGAGTGGTCTTGACGTCGTTCCGGGTCCGTACAGCGTCCTTTTTTAGCGCATCGCCATCATTCTTCCACCAGCATACGGGTTTGAGACATACAACCCACGCTACTCGGAGAATGAGGGTTTGGGAAACGAATCAGTCGGGCAAGATCGCGGAATCAGTCGCAGCCACACCGCCTAAGCAACTCCAGAAGAAGTATTTTAGGCTGCACTTGGTTTTTTTGCTACGCTGCGCAGATATTCGCAGGTAACTGGCTGGACGTGACCTGGGGAGCAAATAAACGTCTCGGTCGATTACAGGTCTTTCATCGGAGCAATAGTCGATCCAGACTCTATGCGCAACAAGGCAGTAGTGTACGTATAGCACGTAAAGGTAAGAGAAGATACGAAGTACAAAATGCTTTTGGAATCTCGATGTCTATGCCGGAGTGGATCAACGTGAAAAGGGCCAGATTCTAGTCTAGGTTGCCATAGATGGATGGTACAGGAAGGCGACAAAGGTGCAACTCCCAGGTACGCAAGAGCTATGAGAGAGGAAGGGGACCGGATGGGCAAAATAGAGGGTATTGGCGATGGGCGAGGTAGAATGGTGTGGGAAAACTGGATGCTCTCGAGGTTGACGGGTTTCTTTCTAATGCATTCCCTCCACGGCCATGGTTGCTGAAGTCGGTCCAGTCCAGTCCAATAATAGACACATTGCGCTTCCTCCTGCACCGGGACCCAGACGCAGCGGAGTTGGTAGCCAGCCAGCCAGCAGCATGGTGATGTGATGGCAGCAGAAACCCACGCCGGCCCAGCAGCGCTCTCGCTTCGTGCTCGCCAATTCTCGCCGAAAGGGTCGAACACGGGTGCCAGAACGGGTGCGTCTGATGGGATGGGAATGGGGAAGGGGAGGATTTGATGAGATCCGTCCAGACAACCCACCTCCACACCTTGGACATCCCTGCGCCGCCTATCCAATAGGGGGCTAGCATGCACTTACCCTACAATGCATCCCGAATCCCCCGGCCGGCCAAGCCCCAGCCATTACCCAGTCAATTACATTGACAACGAGTTGCACCCAGCCGGCTGGCGACTGTACATTGTACATGCCTATATTTATCCTTGGGAAACTTTTCTCTGTGCTCCTTGTCCGCAAGCAGAAGGCAGATTGGTGCAAAGCATGGACTAGGGAATACTAAGGTATTGCTGATAGATACCTACATGTACCTTACTTGGCCATGGAAACATCGACGCTGCAGTGTAACCTTTCTACAGGCACGTTGCGATACGGTACAGAGACATAAGACACTCTCACGGGCGAAGGCGTGCTAGGCGTGGGCGCGCGACTTTCCAAGTATTCGTCCCCTGTCCACCTGCCTGCCCTGTGGTCTGTGGATCTCGATTTAGACAGGGCCCCAGTTGCTGTTTCCAGACTGGGCTGAGCTGAGGCGTTCCAACGACTCGCGCGTCGCTGGCTACCCCACTTTGCGGGTGGGGCGGTTGCTGGGCACAAGGAAGCATGCAACTTCCAAGCTCGCGATGGCTTCAATACAGTAGAGATATGACGACTGACGATGGCATCACTGGTGATAATTGGCGTTTCTATCCTACTATGGGATCACATGCTGACAAGAACTGCCACTATCGTACGGCGTATGAGAGAATTGTAGAATGTGTAGGAAGCCAGGTGAGGTCAGACTTATAGCAAGAACAACATGTTGCCACGTTGGAAAGTTTGGATACAAATGTGACGATGAGAAAGGGCCATTCCGAGCAGAATCCAACCGAAGCCACCTCTTCGGACCACGATAGGGATATTTAATCCAATAAGCCTTTCAAACACAGAACAATTTGACCAAGTGTTGCATGGTTTCTCGCGTCATATTGGAAGGGGGGCCATGGCAAGTGGCTCATCATCATAGACAACTTCAAAGTTGAATCTGATAGACGAGTGGCCCTAGTAGTTTTCCCAACGGTGAAGAAAGAGAAGAACTAAAATAAAAAACGAAAATATGAATGCCCTCAGGTAGCTCACCCAGACCTCTCAATCTGGGAATCACAGGGCAAAGGTCAGCGGTGATATTGTGAAAAAAATGGAAGGGAAAAAAAATGCAAAAAAGCTAGGCGTCCTGCGTCAGGATCGAACCATACGAAAAACCATCCTGGAAACACGAGCCCAGGCAGGTTTTATCTGGCCACCGACTGAGCCACGTGGGCTGCTTGTATACGAGTTTGTGGTTGAAAACAATCCAGTTATTTGGACATATGACTACACCTTCTGGTCACTTTGTACCTACACACTTACAGGCAGGGAGACAGACGCGTTCCCCACCAAGCTGGCCTCCCTACAGCCAGGTGCTGCTCTGGCCCAGCAGCATAAGGATAAGTACCTATGTAGGTAGGGAGTCTCCGGAGCTCACTCAATCATCGGTCCATGTGGCTGGGCCATCTCATCCTCGAGGCTCATAACGTCAGCAAGCCTATCATAAAGCCGACAGGCGCACACATATCCTTCCCTGCTTGGTTGAGATTGACGGAAGTGAGTTTGCCTTGGGCATCTTAGGCAAGGAAGCAAGACATCCAAGATCGGATGCAATGCTTTGAATTCTCGCTCCCACTGGATGTCCTCGCAAGCCATTGTGAATGCAGGCAGCATGATGTGGTCCTTATCATGGACCGAACATGGCGATCTGCCGTACATCCCGGGTGAGTATGGATCTCTTGCCCGAGTGTCTGGCCGTACTGCCTGGAAGGCATTAGACCAGCTCAACCATCGTGCATTGCAAATCTATGACCGGGTCAGATCATCAGGGAGGTGAGTTCGTGATGCTGATGATTACAACCATACGTCTCCGCCCCTACCCCTATCCCCAAGGTAGCATTAAAGTCTGGCAGAAGTCGATGCATTATTTAGAACAGCTCACATGTTGAGTGCTCTATTCTAGGAAAGACGATGCCACGATCAACAGCGAGCATCCTAGGCGACATATTACCGTAGCTATCTGGGGGCATTGTCCGCTTCTATTTCCACAAAACCTCTCCTGCAATCCATATCCAGGGTAGCATGTGCGATACTGTCTGTCACTCACTGACTGCATGACTTACAATATGCCCCAACGCAACTGCCCTGCGACGCTAGGTACCCCTTAATGGCGACAGCGCTGCCCTCACCATGCCATGCCGTCCTGGACACATTAGGGAATAAACGCACCGGAATAATATTAAGTGCCGTGGTATACATGTTTATTCCACTAGGCAAGATGCTTATCCTACTGGATGCAATGCCTAATTAGATAAATATTGCTGTTTTTTCCCGCAAGTAGTCGACTGGCCTAATCATTTATTGATTAGGTGTTATTTAATAGGAATAAGTATTATTCCCTAATCTATACAGGACGACACGATATGGTGAGGGCAGCGTTGTCGCCATCAAGGGGATATCCACCCACAACTATGCCGTGACGTAAGGTATCTGGTACCGGCTGACCAGTATAAGTGTTCGGAAGTCACGATGGGAGTAATGGTATGTGTTCATCAACGTCTATTCCTAACCACCTATCAATGGATTTTTGTCATGCCCGGGGCTCTTGCCTGGCAAGCCCCCATGAGTCTTAGAGTGCGGCTACTCTGCCCAATCTATAATGAGCCGCATCCTAAAATGCATGCTAACACGTCTCTATGAATCAAGCCCAAAAGTAAACGACCGAAAATCATTGCGCCAAAGAGCCGGGTCACCTTAAACAGCACCAGCAGCCAACATCTTCTTCCGCAGGTAGTTCTTGTAGTCACCAATGGAACCATCCCACTGTGTGATAGTCTTGTTCTCACACACCAGAATCTGCTTGGCAATCTTGTCGAGCAATCTGCAAAGTGTATTAATTAGTATATGTGTCACATATTGGAAGGAAAAGTCAGGAGTTGTGTTAACTTACCGGAAGTCGTGAGAGACAACGATCACACCGCCATCGAAGTGGTTGATGGCATCAGCGAGAGCGTCAATGGTAGAGATATCAAGACCGTTCGTAGGCTCGTCGAGCAACAACATGTTGGGGGCGTCAATGGCCAGAATGGCGAACACGATTCTGGACTTTTGGCCTTCAGACAGAGTGCCCATCAAGGCGGTCTGGACGTTACCCGTGACACCATAACGGCCAAGCTGCTGTCTCCAGTATTGGTAATCTTGCGTCTTCTCACGGTACTTGTCGCGGACGAAGTCAAGAGCAGACTTTGTCAGGTCAAGCTGCTCAGCACTGTGTTGGGAGTACATGCCGAGCTTCAAGTGAGTGTGGCGTCCTACGGAACCACCAGTAGGGGTGATCTTGTTGGTCATTAACCGCAGCAGAGTGGACTTGCCAACACCGTTGGGGCCGACCAGGGCAGCACGGGAGTCCATGTCGAAACCGAGATCGACGTTACGGTACAGGTCGTCCTCGGGCTTTCCTGAGTAAGAGAAGGTGACGTTGTCGAAAGACAACACTGGCGGGGAAGCTTCTCGGCATCAGCGAAGCGGAACTTGAACTCTCTGTCATCGACGACCTTCTCGATGAGGCCGGCTTCAATCATCTTTTGCTTTTGCTTCTCACGGGACTTGGCCTGTCGCACCAAGTTGGCGTAAGTACCAGCACTGGCAATGAACTTGTCGATGTGAGCAATTTCAGCCTGCTGCTTCTCGTAGGCCTTCATCTGGTTGACTTCCTGCTCGGCACGGGTCTTGGTGTAAGAGTCGAAGTTACCACCGAAGTACATGAGCTGTTGCTTGCGCATATCGATCATGTTGTTGCAGACACCGTTCAAGAAATCCTGGGAGTGAGAAATGAGGACGAGGGTACGGTCCCACTTCTTCAGGTACTCTTCCAGCCACACACAGGCCTCGAGATCCAAATGGGCAGTAGGGTCGTCAAGAAGCAGGAGCGTGGGCTTGACGAAGAGAGCCTTGCCGAGGGCGACTCGCATACGCCAACCACCGGACATATCCTTGGTCTTCTTGTGGATGGTCACCTTGTCGAAACCGAGACCAGTCAAGATAAGAGAGGCCCTGGTGGCAAAGGTAGAGGGGTCCATCTTGTCGATGTGGTCGTAGAGATCGAGCAGCATCGGGCTTTCGGGGCCCTCCTCCTCGAGCATCTTCTCGGAGAGATCCTCCAGTCTCTTCATCTCGTTCTCTGCCTCACGGACGACCCACTCGAGAGCGCCGAGCTCAGAGGGCGGGGCACCCTGGTTGAGAAGGTAGATGTCGACATGCTCGGGGATGGGGTACTCGCGAGCGGCGATGGCCTTGAGCAGGGTAGACTTTCCGCAGCCGTTCTCACCGAGGAGACCGTAGCGGCGACCGAGGGTAAGCTCGAGGGTGGTCTCGTTGAGAAGGACGCGACCGTGGAAAGTCAAGGTGGCGGTGATGATCTTGACGTCCTTGCTCGTAGGAGTGGAGGCCAACACACCGGTGGTGATACGATCACTCAGGCCTTCCTTGTCTGCTTGGGCAGCAAGTGCCTCGATCTTGGCCTTGTTCTCGTCGTCGTCATCTCCGGCCACAGAGCTGGCCTTGGAGGCAGCCTTGGAGTTGGCCTTGGATCTGGAAGCGAGCGTCTTCTTCTCGCCCTTGCCTTCGGCGGCGTCAGCGGCCTTCTTGGCGAGTCTCTTCTCCTTGGATGAGGAAACCATGGTGATGGTAGAGATGGATGGGTAGCGGTCAGGCTTTTTTGTCGATAGACAGCAGAGCAGGCGGCGATGACGAAATTCCGGTTGGGTATAAAAAGAGCGTCGAATAAAAAAATTACCCCGCTTCGATGGAAAATGCGAAGAGTCGAGAGGCTCAGGTGTCAATCACAAGTGAATGTGACTGGATTTGATGGTGATGGAAAACAGAAAGAATTTTCCAGTGCCTCAGGTCTTGTCGAAAATCGGGAGGTAGACCTTTCGAAAAACTAGAAGATGCTGGGTGCCAGGGAAAGAAAAATTAATTGGCCTTCGAGTTTCGGGCTGACTTTGTCAGGCAAAGCGAACCTGGGACAATCCAGTGTCTAGTTTGCGACTCAGCCCCTCACAGGCTCACACACACACACTTTGGCTCTCTGCCAATTACGATGGAGGGGCAACAGCCAACCCCGTCAACCCCCACCAAAGCATCCCTGGCAGCAGAGCACAATTTTCGCCCGATAGCAGATAAGAATTCAATCTACTCACCTCGTTGTAGCGCAAGCCTGCTGCTTGCACACACTGCTTGCACACAGCAGGGCGGCAGTGGGCAATGGGCAATGGACCTGGCCTGTGCGCGCTGACGGGGTGGAATGATGAGGTCAGCTCTCGGTACTGGGCACCCGCTTAGAGAATGCAATGACATAATAGCATACAATTTTTATTAGGTACAATACAAGTGGAGGCAGGCTTGGTAGCTTGTCTCCAGCATTACTTGGGTCTTGCTTGGGTGATGTGAGGTATGCCGTCCGTATACTCCGTACATCCATCGATACAACCAATCTCAAGTTGATCGTGTTCACTCTGATTGACGCTATCCACTCCCCTCCTGTAGCGGGTAGTAGTATGCATGTCGGGTAACGGCTCCCTTCAATAGACCACTGACCGCACGGTCTGTCGGTAGGTATGTCTCATGTCTGTGCAGCGGCATGAGACCTGGGCCTGCTTACCTGGCCCTGGAAACCACCGCCTCGTTTGTGACTTGGCTCATTGATAGCGCTTGCATGTTGCGAGGCCCGGATCCGTCCCGAGCATCCTCAGCGGTTGTTTGGCCTGCCATGGCCTGCACACCAAGCGGATTGCTACAGCCCAACTCAAGACCAGGCCGGCATCAACATTTGTGACGTCTAGAGGAAGTCCCTGTTCCTGGTGGATTGTTTCCCTGCAATGTTTGCCCGCTCAAGTTACTATCCAATTTACCAGGAAGAAACAAAGTGGTCCCTTCAGCCAGCAGCTCGAGGCAAAAACTGCAGCTGTGATAGCGGGATAGCCTGTGGCTGTAGGTCACCCTTGCTCGCCAGGTGCTCGTTTAGCTCCTCCCCCGGCTGTGGCCAGGACTGGGTGCCGCACTTCGGACATGTGTTCTGCACATAATGGACAACGATTTGAGCCGGCGGTGGTGGCGGCGGGGTCGTTGTCGGCGTTAGATGCTCTGGCGGAGTCACCTCTGCTCTGCTTGTTGTTTCCGATCGCTGGGAATTTTTGTATTCAACCCGAGCCCGATGAAACAATATGCACTGGCCGGCACTGTTGACCCAGTCTGGTTAGCATGGCAGAGCAATATACTGACTCCTCGAAAAAGAGGGCGGTGGAGTGGGAAAAGCCTACCCAACAGAGGATATAAGAATGAGTAGAATCACTCCACGGTCCTGCAGTGCGGAATATCCCCATTCGGGATTTCCACCAAGGCTGCCGTCTATTAGCCGCCACATGAGCAAACCAATGCATATAATGGCTGCTATCAATAACAGCACGTCAATGATCAAACTCAACGGCGTTATGGTCTCGACGCCCTTCTCTTTAATCAGCCCGACCAGCCTCAGCGTGTGCCAAGAAGCATATATTAAACCCTGGGTTTTTCGTTAACTGGGACCCCCAAGTTGCCGGATGGTGAAAGAAGAAGCCTCTTACCCAGATGACACTGATTGCGGTATCCAGCTCTGCGCGTTGAGTGATGGCGACGATTACCTCGGCGATTATCATACCCACACATGCAAACAAGGTCGCGCAACGCAAGAAGTACTTGGCCATGGTCCACGACGACCTTTTCTTACGTGGGGGTGCTGGCGGACCGGGGTTGGTCGCTGCGACTGCAGCCTTGATCCCTTCCTCCATCTGAGGCGTCAGCTGGAACGTTTGCTGCTGATAATGCATCGGCATGTGTGCCTGAGCCGGCGGCGCAACGTGGAAGCCGGCCTGCTGCTGTTGGCCGGCAGCCGGCGGTGGCACCACTGTCACATTCGGGCCCGACGCGGTAACGGGGGAGCCCGAAGTAGAAGCCGAGGTGGAGGCCATGGTCAGCACCTGACGTGTGCGGAGCGTTTCCAGCTGTAAGTCCAGGCAGCAGCAGCAGCAGCAGTAGCCATGTACATGAACCGGGGGACGGGGGTACGGAAAAGGATGAAAATGTCAGCCGCGTTCACGGTTGGAGCGAGACGAAAAAGATTGCACCCATCCAATGCTGCGCCCCTTTTCTGGCCATTCGCGTTCTTGTCCTCGCGCCCTCGTACCACCTAAAATTAGGCAGTCGGATTCCTACCCTGTTCATTGATCGACGACGATCTCCACTGTCACCCGCGCCGTGGGGCGTTTGCCCCGAGAGTCACCGCAGCCGCTTGCCGCCTACACTTTCATAAACTACTTCACTAAGAATCATGGGAAACAGGCGTTGGCGCAAGCCATAATCGAGGTGCCGCTCGTGAAGAGCGTATGCCGTTTGCACGATGTTACTGTGTCGACGCAGGTGGTGATAATGACAGAGGTAAGCTTGAAGATATGGGCCCCTGCCTAATTCGATCTAGTCGGAGAACCAGCCGTCTGCCGCATACCCGGCACTCGGTAGGTCTAGTCTTGTCTTTCAACGTGTTGATCTATACATAGTATATTCTAGAGTGCCTCCCATCGGCTTCTTGTCTATCATACAGTTTTGATATAGGTCATCGATACATAGGTTCCGCCAAGAAGTTTGCACATGCTGAACAAGTTCATCGAAATCTAAGCAGCCTCGTCTCCTTGCTGCTGCTGCGCCGCCGCGGTCGTCTTCTTCTTCTGGCGCGTATCCTTCCACCCGACGCCCCAAGCCGTGACGAAGGTGATGACGGCGCACGCCGCGACGAGGTAGAAGACGCGGTCGACGCTGTTGGAGTAGGACAGGAGCACCTCCCCCAGGAGCTCGGGCGGGGACCCGGGCGGGACCAGGGCCTGGACGCCGTCGCCGCTGGCGCCGGCCGCCGAGACGGCCGCGGGCGGGATCGAGGGCGCCCGCACCGTGATCTCGGCCTCGAGGCTCTGCGTGAAGATGGTCGCGGCCACGACGGTGAAGACGGCGGCCGAGAAGTTCTGCGCGAAGATCATGGCGCTCATGCCGACGGGGATCTGGGCTGGCTGTAGGGCATTCTGGATGGCGATGATGCACTATAAATATGCAAAGTGAGTATTAGTGCGCTCATCCACCCACTCACGACCCTTGGCGTTCACCAGAATATCGGCCGTTGGTCGGAGACGGAAGCGAGAAGAAAGAAAAAGGATGGAACGTACTATTTGCATGGCTGCACCTCTACCGGCACCGGTTATGATTTGGTATCCAACCCACTTGGCCGTCTCCGTAGTGGGCGTAAACGTAGACAGCAATCCGTTGCCAATGGCATTCAGAGCACCGCCGAAGACAGCGAAAGGAAGGTAGTACCCGATCTTCGAAACTAGAGGAGGTATACGTGAGCACATCTCGGCGTGGTAAGCGAGACCAGGAGAAAAGGGACAGACTTACTCAAGGCCCCCGACACCACGACAAGCAGGAGCTGGCTAAGGATGCTCGGCAGCATATACAACCCACTAAGCGTAGGCCCGACCCCCTTGACGCCCTGGAAGTAAATGGGCAGGTAAAAGCTGCCGACGGTGGTCGTGACCATGAGAAACAGCCCCTGTATGATGGCCATGAAGACGACGCGCTGCTTCATCATGCTGCCCGGCAGCATGGCCCGGTCGCCCATGCGCCACTCCCACCCCACAAACACGGCGCCCGTCGCGACGGCGCCGCAGAAGAGCCCGATGACCTGCGAACTGCCCCAGGCGTACATGTGGCCGCCCAGCTGGAGCGCGAGCAGGAACATGACGGCCGCGGGCGCGAAGAGGACGAAGCCCAGCAGGTCGAGCTCGGGCAGCAGCCGGCGCAGCAGGGCGAGCGTGAAGGGGGGCTTCTCGGTGATGTCGGGGACGTGGGTCAGGGCCAGGAAGACGGCGGTCACGCCACCGAGGGGTAGGTTGATGTAGAAGCCTACGTGTTTTCTCCATGAGCACGCGTCCAGGGGCAAGGGAAGCAGGGTATAGTGGGCAAGTACTTACACCACCTCCAAGTTGAGTACTCAGTCAAGGCACCGCCGATCAGTGGCCCGCAGACGAGACCCAGTTGCGCAACTATGCCGACGAAATGCAAGATCAGTACTCGGCGCCTCACCGACAGGAGAACGAGATGTTACCCACTTCCTACCATGAGACCCGTGTATACTGATCAGATGGGTCGAGTCAGTAAATGCTTGCAGGGCCGTGAATCCCTCTTAACATATAAGAAGGGGGATAATGACATACAGGGCCTCTTCTCCAAAGCAACAGCCCCGGCGACGAGGGTCATTGCCCCGTTCATTATGCCCGAAGAGCCGAGGCCGGCGATGACCCTGCCCCCGATGAACATGGGCGACGACGTGGCGACGCCGCATACCAATGACCCGACCTCAAACACTAAGAAGAAGATGAGAAACGTCCACTGATGAGGTTCTTCTTATTAGACCCAGAAAACATCAAAAACGTCCCGTATACCAAAACTCACCTTGGCGCTGAACTCGGTGTAAAACTTCCCCGTCAGGGGCTGCAGGCAGGAACTAGGTCACAAGACAGATACCGTCAGCGACACTTCCTCGAAGGGAGGGCAAGCTCACTCGAGATAGGTAATGGATAGTATGGCGGTTAGACTCACTTTGCTAGCTGGTAGGCTCCGGCATACCATCCCACATCCGGTAGACTGTGGAAGTCACTCGTTATCCGCGGGACAGCCTGTCATACACCCGTATTCTTAGAGAGAGGACGACTTGACACACATCGTTTCGGGATTCGGAACCTACCGTGCTTATGATGGATATGTCCAAGAGCATGAGGAAAGCGGCCAAGACGACAGCGATCATGACGGCGAGCAACCTGAAGCCGCTGATGTACTCGGCGGACTCTCCCGTCTTCTCCTGCGTCAGGTCGCCACCCCCAGCGCCACCGCCGCCGCTGGCGGTGGGCGCCGGCGAGATTTGATACCGCTGCTCTGACCTATCATCGCGGGATGCGTCTCCCACTGCCTTTTCTTGAAGGGCTGGCACTGGCACTGGAGGTGGTGCCCCGGCCGCCTCAAGCGAGGTGATGGTGGCGGCAGGGGTGGTAGGTGCTGCCGTCATTACACCGGTGTCGTTGTTGGCCATTGAGGGAAGAAGGTGTGTAGGTGCAATATAAAGGGGTCTAACAGTGCGCACACCCCCAAGACGAAAGAGAAGGGAGAAGAACAAGGAGAGAAGAGTGCACCTGTTCCAGCGGGGTGGATGGCGGCGCGTGGGAAGCCTTCTTTCGATCCGTTCCGCTGAGCTTGTCCTCTATCTGGTGTAATCCGAGAAAAGGGACAGGTCGATATCGTTGTAGAGGGAAGAAACAAACCACACAACACAAACAACAGCAAGCATAGCAGAATAGGGGGAAGAGAAAGAAAAATGGCAAGCCAACAAAAAGACGAGGGAGGACGACGACGACGACGACCACCAGCACGCCGGGGAACAGGGACAAAGGTGAAAGTCCGGTGGGAGTAGTGTCATACGAAATCTGAATCAAGACCGGTTCATTGCAGATGCGGTACCCCAGCCAAATGTCTCTGATTCATCCATGTTTTACTTTTCTTTTCTTTCTCTGTTTTCTCTACCGAAAGCGGCTGACCTATATAGGGGCTGGAGGAAGGATGTAGTTAGGTATTTGTTTTTCCCCCTATGGCTTGCTGTAAGTCCAATTGGAAGTGCTACCATGCGGCAAGTGTTGCACCCCCAACCAATCCCGAACGCCGGACCAGTAATTTCCTCATTAGGTCGTTTATACCAATCAATTGAAAGAATAGTTTCCCGACATACGGGGTTTTGGAACCGACACCGACCGCCATTACCAATGATAGTAGCACGCCTGAACTATGTAGCCGGGGTTTTTGCCGTTTTCAATCTCTACAAAGCAGGTTAGTAATACTGCCAACGTACGTATAGGATTAGTAGTATTAGTCTCAAGCCTCCATATGCCAAGCTTTTCCTCGTTCCCGTCCGTAAGAGATGAGGCTAATAACCCCTCGTGTAACCGACGCCCCTTCAAAGCATGGACGAGTGAGAATGCAACATTCCATAAGCGAGCATTACCTAAGTTTAGACATCCCGGCGAATGAGCTTGTCGTGCGGTTAGATACTCGACGTCTATAGGACGGCTCAAATGCCTGTCTCGTCGCAGGCTTTTTTGGTTCCCTTACTCGTTGTTCGCATTAACACCCAAGTCGCCATGGCGCCATTTTGCGAAGTAAGGCACAGGCTCGGTTCGCTACCTGCTGTTCATGTGGTTTATTTTCCTCTTGCCTACAAATCCGCATGCAGACGACGATAGTCGGCATCGGACCATTTGGATTCGGGCGTAGGCTTGCGCCTCACAAGCCACTTCCTCCCTTATGAGGGCACAGGCAATATTTGGCTATCATACCAATCATCCTAAGCTGAAGAGGTTGGGAAAAGTACCTACACTATGATACAACTCAGTGAGAGATCTAAAACAGGATGAAATGTGCCAGCCCCATATTCCCGTAGACAACCTTAGTCTCAGCTGCCCTCCCAAGTGAGAAACATCTCGGACAACCAATTGTCCTCCATCGACTCCATGAGCATCGTATCCACCGAGTGGTGCCCGCCCGGCGGGCCACCTCCTGCTCCTGCTGCTCCTGATACTCCTGGCTGTCCGCCAGCGCCGGCGCCCTGCGCCATGCCACCACCCCCAGCCGCACCCCCGCCTCCCCGAGATCTGGTCGAGCGCGGCGCGCCACGTGGGCATGGTCAACCGCAGCGCGGCCCCGGCCCGCTTGAACAGGTCGCCCTCCGAGTCCGCGTTGTCGATGCCGGCGACCTGGTGCGCCTGCTCGAACTTGGCCGCCGCCTGCTCGAGGTAGTAGACGATGTCGGCCTCCTTGCGCGCCGCCGCCCGGTCCCAGCCCGGGTCCTCGAGCAGCAGGAGCCGGTAGAGCACCTTCATCGTGCACGCGAAGTGGAACAGGATCGACGAGCAGCACATGGGGATCGACGCGGCGTCCAGCACGCGGAAATTGTCCAGGTACGACTTGGTCGCCTGCAGGCACGCGTGCAGGTACTCGATGCGCCGGTACTCGAAGCCGGAGTAGACCGATGGGGGCTGGTGGGACACGGCCAGTTCGTAGATCAAGATACGGGTGCTTTGGATGTTTGTGATGACCACGTCTGTTCGGTCAAGTTAACAACACAACATATTCTCTGTAGAGATGGAAGTAGATGTTTGCTCACCGTTTTGTAGCACTTCGGGAGAAAACCCTTCTTTCACCTGCTGGAGCGAATCCAGAAACGCCTTGACAAGAAGATATGGCGGGGCGGCTTTCTCTCGATCTTCAGGCCCTTTAAACTGACGGGACACATCTTCCGACACCTTTCCGATTTTCGCGAGAGCTATGAGAACTTCATCGGCAGGCGTCTCGCGGCTTTCGGCCAATTTCGTCATGCAATCCGACAGGGGCGGCGACCATTGGACGACATCAAACTTCATGAACGAACATATGCTGGAGAGATTAGCAGAACCCCTGGGTCTAAGCAGGCTGGGTGCTTACTTTGTGCAAATGATAAAACATGCAAGGAGTGCCCTACGAGTCTCGTTGCTAGGAGGTGGGATATTAAGACCCTTCGGCCCATTGCGCCAGGTATACGCCGTGAAGCAATTCATGTATGGGTGCGCTATCATGTCTTCTCGCGCGGGTCTGGTGATGCGAAGGTCGAAAGCTACAGATATCGCCATATTGCACATGGCTGTATGGAAGCAACAGTTAGCCATAGCAACCAAGAGGGGATCTTTATCACCCCTGCTTTGCAAGTATTCGGGTTCGACGACGAATTGACTTACTACAGAGAAAAGGTTTCCCATATGAGAAATACGCACACCTTGAACGTATCGTCAGCCCTGTCCTTCACTACCTCTGCAGCAGGTATGCCACTCACCATCCAAGAAAAACCAAGAGACCTTGGAGCATGTCAAGGTCACGGTCGCAGTCGACAATCGTTTTCCTGGCAATCGTCTGCCGTATCCTGTCCGCAAGAACATTCTGTTCTTTGACAGACCGAGAGCAGACGGCCCGGATGACCAACCACAGAAAGGGGCGCTCGCGCCAAAGATCCTGAGCCGTCATCTCGGGCGGGAGGTAAAGGATCGGGAAGTGACGGAGCCTTTTCGTGCGAAAGGTCTGGAGGACCACCTCCGCCTCGGCGTACGAAAGGCCTCCGATGTCAGCCCCATCCGTCAGAGATTCAGGGGTATCGTAGGAGGAGGCATTGTGAGGCGGCAACCCCGAGCCTCGCAATCCTGAGACCTCTGGGCCGGGCATAGGACAAGGCGGAAGGCCTGCTGCGGGTAGTCCACTGCCGGTGCAGCTGAGGTCGACATCTGGCTCCACGGACGCTGATGGCGGCCATGGCTGTGAGGCAGGCGAGCTTACGTTTGTCCGGCCGCTGCCGCCCAGGTCGGTCAATGCTTTGGCGGCATTTTGCGACTGTAGCAACGAGACCAGATCATCCAGCTTTTCTTCAATGCGGGCACGTTTTGAGGTCGAAGCCTGGTTCTTGGGCTTGCGTTTCCGCACATTTGGGGCTGGAGTACACACTTTCTTCAGCCGCTGACATCTAAAGGGTGGGTATTATTAGATCTCGTGAGAGTAGGTAGTGTACGGAGGTAACAGTGCGAATCGCTCACCTTTCGCAGACACCACTACTCTGAGGTATACATCGGCATTTCGCGTGCGAACAGTTGCTACAGGCTTGTCCGTACGGAACCGACTGCGTTTGTTTGCTGGATTGGGGTGGGACGGGCACGGGGTCCATGGTGTGTGTACAACGGTCAGCCCGTCGGGCTGGTCACTCACTGGATGTAGCTCAAGGCCGTGTCGTGCGGGATCCAAAGCCCGTGTACTCGACAGGACAGGCTAACAGGCTAAACGATTCGGCACCAAAAGCAACCAAAGGCAGCCCGTTGGTCTCTTGGGGATGAGGGTGTCTTGTCCTATAAAGCGGAGTTGAGTCAAAGTGCTTCAAAGCCGGCCGTTCCGTCAGCTGGAATCTTTAGCTACGGGATTCGCTTCAATGTTCAGCCAAGACTCCGTTCGGTAAGGCTTAGGCTTAGGCTTAGGCAGCCTCCACTTCCACACAGGCCCAACCCACATGTACGTACCTTGCTGTTTACCTCCCTGCCTGTCGCGAGTCTTGACGGGATATTCGCGAAGTGCTTCTTCGTCCGAAGTGATCCCATGAAAACGCCACGCTGAAGAAAAGCAAGGGCAATGTTGAACCCTATTCAAATTGGGTCCCGAATATATCTCACCATGGGCTGAAGTATATACATGCTTCCTGAAGATATGGCCGACGAACATACCGCAGCTGCACGTCGACGTCAACGGCGTCCCTAATGGCATGCTTTGCGAAACAAATACTCACAACTTTCTGCACATGTCGACAAATTGCCAGCTCAGTAAAGATCTTGCATGGGCATCGAATTCCGATATCGAATTCTCGCTGTGCTACCGGCAGCATGGCAACCCTCCATCGCAGCAACAAACGCTAGCTGGGATGACGTCGATAGGTCCGCTCCGAGCTCGGCACTAGCCGGAATCCTCAAATTTGAAGCTCTGCCAACAGCGGCATTGGCGATGGACCCGCCCCGGCAAAAACTTCGCGATCGCACTCGATTAGGGAGGCGCGCTTCGCTTCGCATCTACTATTCCCTAAGCCTTCTTCAGTTCATAACTCGCGTGCGGCTCTTTTCTTCTGCCCCTCCCGGTGCCCATTGATTTGAGCGCCAGAAGCGCCCGGAGCCGCCCTCTTCTTCCACAACCATGTCCCGCCTCTACACCTCCGCCGCTTTCCGGATAGCAAGGCTCTCCTCCCGGCCGACCTTCTCGATCCGACAATACTCGTCCGGCTCCCGCCTGACCCTGGCCTACGACCACCATGCGCCCTCCAAAGATGGTCGCGATGCGAACGACTCGCCCATTATCGTCATGCACGGGCTGTTCGGGTCCAAGAAGAACAACCGGGGTATAAGCAAGTGCGTATAGTCACTGAAACGGCCGGCCGACCGAGAAATACAGGCAGAGAGAAACGGTATTGTTGACATGGGTGTCTGCTTCTTATAGGGTCCTGGCGCGCGACCTCAACCGCCATGTATTCGCCATCGATCTGCGCAACCACGGCGAATCGCCCCACGACCATAAGCACGACTACTCGGCAATGGCGGAGGACGTCGCCGGCTTCATCGAGGAACACAAGTTGAAGCAACCTACTCTGCTGGGCCATTCAATGTAGGTTGTGCCATCCGCCCGCCCGTCCGTCCCCCAAAGCGACAACTTACCACGGCGCCGCTCTCTACGAGAAATACAACAAGACTTTCAAGGAGAAGGGGGACGAGAACGAGAGGAACATAATAGCGTCTGACTTGTCCAAACAAATATACAGGGGAGCCAAGGCCGCCATGGCGCTCGCGCTCGCGCAGCCGAGCCTGATCCGCGACATCGTCTCCGTGGACAACGCGCCCGTCAACGCCATCCTCGAGAGCAGCTTCGGCAAGTACGTGCAAGGCATGAAGCGGATCGAGGAGGCGGGCGTGACGAAGCAGAGCGAGGCCGACAAGATCCTACAAGACTACGAAAAGGTTCGTCCATAGCATCGCATCCATATACGCCCGGGGAATGAAAGGAAGAAGAAAGAAACGGCCTTCGGGAACCCAAAACTGACATGACGACGGCACCACCCACTGCAGGAACTCCCCGTCCGCCAATTCCTCCTCGGCAACCTGCACCGCCCCGAACCCAGCGACCCCAAGCAAAAGTTCCGCGTCCCCCTCGGCATCCTCGGCCGCCAGCTCGACCAGATGGGCGGCTTCCCCTTCACCGACCCGGAGCGCGCCCGCTTCGAGCGCCCCGCCCTCTTCGTCCGCGGCACCCAGAGCAAGTACGTGCCCGACGAGGTCATCCCCCTCATCGGCCGCTTCTTCCCGTGCTTCAAGCTCGTCGACATCGACGCCGGCCACTGGCTCATCTCGGAGAAGCCCGAGGAGTTCTTGAAAGGTAAGCAGGTTCTGCGTTAGATATATATACCCTTCTCACTATACTCAGCTTGCTAACACAAGTTTTCCCTTACTTTAGCTGTAACCGAGTTCCTTGAGCCGAAGGAGTAGACTCCAATGTAGATCATCAAGGAGACACATTCCCTGGATAGAATGAAGGCTCTGGCATAATGGCTGCAGCATACCAATCGCAGTGTTTGTGCTGAGCCAGTCGACGATGGGACCGATAGAGGTATATGATAGACAAAAGTTGCATTCTTCTTTCTTAGAGGGTGATATACCCAGCTATATAACATAGACGCTCGCGCGAAAAGGGGGGGGACGCCCTATTGTGTATATCCCATAACGCCTAACCCCAAGCCATGACCTCATAAACAACTAGAGTGATGCTTCAATGTTCCATTCCCCATGCATCCGTTGGTGAGATACCCGAACCACTGCTAACCCGCAATAAACAAGGTTGTGGTATGGCCGCTTAGCAAGGGCAGGCCGAAGAATAGTCAGAACCCAGGTTGCCGATGTTCAAGGTTGTGTTATTGGATCTCGGTGCTGCGCCTGCTAGCAGGTCGGGCTTCTGCACAATCTGGTCCACGACCTCCACAAAGGGCCTCTTGATGTTCTCCTTCGTCTTGGCGCTGACTTCGCAGAACAAGGCCCCGTTCGCTTCAGCAAAGGCCTGGCCCTCCTCAAACGTTACTGCACGGCCACCTCCGGCCACTTTGTCAAGTTTGCTTCCCACCTGAAGATTTTGGTCAGCTTGGCGTTGCCTTGCCCGTTTTAACGTTGGTAGCTTACTAGATAGAGAACTGCGTTGGGGGCCGCGTTTGATTTGGCTTCATCTATCCACTTCTCCATACCGACAAAGCTGGCTCTGCTGGAGATGTCGTATACTAGAATCACACCATGTGCTCCTCTGTAGTAACTTGTGGATAGAGTACGGAATCTTTCTTGCCCGGCCTGGAAGTCTCATCAGTGACTTGCTCTTTACGAGGGGTTGGCTGCCATGGCAGATTTCATATGGCAAACTCACCGTATCAAATACGTTTAGTCTGTACGCCTTTCCGCGGACAGCCAAGTGTTTTGACTATGTAATCAATCAGGTCAGTAAGGTTTCACCTTGCTTGCTTGGAGGTGTCTCACCTTGAAGTCAATGCCTATTGTGGCAGTAGATGATTCGGGATCAAACTGGTCATCGCAATATCTGAGCAATACTGTGATGGTTTCTAGTCAGCCTTCGCAGCCTCGGGGATGTTCAGACGAATGTGGGCCCGTGAAGATGCCGTCATTTGGGCACGCTGCAAATGAACGAATGTAAAGGGGTCAGACGGGTAGTGAATGGGACGTACAAGCACTCTTCCCGGCGCCGGATGGGCCGATGATTAGCACCTTGAGCACAGGAATCGTATCCTCGGAAGCCATGGTGACGATATGATTTTGGTGGATGTAGCGGTGATGCGAACGGAATATCCAAGACCCATGCGATGAGAGAAGGAGGAGTGGCGAGCTTCAACAATAACGACTGACTGGCAAGCCGGAAAAAAGACCCAAGAAACAGGACTGGTATATTAATAACAACAACAAGGCCAGCAGCAGCAGCACATTGACCCGGGACAGCTTCCGTAAGCTTTGAGCACTGGAGCTATATGGAACAGTCAAAGAAGGTCGCCAGGTCCGGTGCTAGGGAATGGAGCTAGGAACCAGGGCGCTGTTAATAAGGATGCGTTGTTGGCGGTGGGAATGATTATTGCCAGACGGGAACGTGCGAGAGATGGCTTTTATTCAATGACCTAAATGCGGACTAGGCCGTTGAGTTGGCTGGCTTTGCACGTTGCAGGTGAAGACGGAGCAGGTATTCAGGTGTGGAAGAGCGGACTTGCGGGGAGAGTCGAGGTTTCTCTGGTAGTGGGTGAGTGGTAGGTAGAATCCGATCGTTCCAAGGAGTCTGTGCTTTCCGGGCTGGGCTGGGCTGAGCTGGGGTTTCTCAGGTGGTCTGGTCAGTAGGGCCAAGGCTGATTCGTATCAAGGTTTTGAGGTGTTATTAGAAGGGTGGAAAGCCTTCTAGATGGGAAAAGCGAGGCGGGTCTAGGTCGCCCTAACACTGATCAAGGAGAGGATGCGAGGGGAGCAGGCAGTATGGATGTACGTGCGAGAATTAAGGCGCAGGCTTCGTTTTTGTTGATCTGGTGCTTTTGTAAGTGCAGCTTAGGTCGCAGGCCGTCACTTGCCCGTTTCTTGTCTACAGGGGGCGCTCAACCGAGCTTCAGAGTTTAAGCCCAGTAGCAGCACCTCAAAGGACAGCAGTAAAACAGATGTGGAGATGAGGAATAATAAATCAAACGATAGGATCGTGATCAAGTAGGCAGACAAAACAAAGAGAGTGGCATCTCGACTGAGTGTGCTGTTTGTTGTTAGTCAGGCAGCATGTCGGGGGCCGTGAAGGGTTGGTTGGCATGACGTGGGGGAGCTACACCCGATAAGTTGCATGCCATCCTGATAGGCTGACTGAGCATGAGCATGATGATATCCATGCACACATGACCAGCGTTCCTGATATCGTGATATGGTAGCACCTGGCAAATATTTCTTTCACGCGTCACAAAAATATGCAAGTATGCTAGGTATGTAGTTTTCAGGCTTCACCATGGCACATTCGGCTCGGTATTGCAACGTCTGGACAGCTCAAGTTGTGAGAGTTTTTTTTGTCTTTCCGTACTTCGTCAACCATCTCGGCCGTGCGTGCACATTCATTATTTTTTGGTATCCCAGCAAAGACATGGCCAGCATCGCATACCCCTTTGGCTCCGCGGGCTTCTCTTGCCCATCGTCATATTGCAGAAAAAGAACCATGAATTCATGAAAAGCTGACCGTCCCATTTTTATCGGCTGAGAGGCAGCCTCTCTACATGCGCTGCTATCCTTAGCTGCGCCCGATGCAAATCAGAAGTGAGACCGTAATGCCATTTGCAGAAAACCCTCACGCCGTTCCATGTCCAGAGAGATCGTCACAATCGCTATGTGTGCCTTTACACCTCCTCAAGGACACGCTCCTTGAACTCCCGCTCAACCTTCTGGCCGTCCTCGTTGGTGGTCGACTCGCCGTGCAGCGTCATCAGGGCACCAAGGTCGAACTTGGGCTGCTTGAGCAGCTTGACCTTGCGGATGTGCACCTAAATAAGAAATGTCAGTATATAGCTTCATATAGTCCAGGACTTGTCGGCGAGAAAACCCACGTTTTGCAGGGGGTAGATGCCCTGGGTAGACTTCTCGATCTCACGGCCGATAACCTCGGGGATGAGCTTGGAGACCAGCTGCTGCAGAGTGCAGCTGGCGGCCTCACGCTGGATGATCTCGATCATCTTCTTGCGGATGGCACGGATTTGGGAAGAGGCGGCGTAGGTGGTCTTCTTGATCTGGTTGGGCCGACGCTTGGTGAAAGCGATGGCGAAGAGGCGGAGGAGGTAGTCATCGGTGGTCTTGACGGTGACGTTGGCCTCAATCAGAGACTGCCACTTTCGCACCAGCGAGCGCAGCTTGTCGGAAGTGAAGTCCAGGCCGTGGAAGTTGGTCAGGCAGTTCTTGCCCTGGACCTCGTCGACTCGGAGCTTAACCTTGCGGAACGAGTGGTCCTCATCCTTCTGGAGATCGGCCAGGAGACCTCAACGATGCGACCCTTCAGGGCGTCGTTGGCGTTCTTCAGACCGGTGGTACGGTTGACCAGAGTCTTACCGACACTATAGAACAAAAAAGGGTTAGATATGCCTTCAGCTAGCGATCGAGCAGGGAGCGGAAATCGTACTCTCGGATGTTGAAGGGAGCGGGGGCCTATTGATATCAAGTTAGCAAGAATGTACTGGCACGCATTTGCAGGGAAGTCCTTGGCATGAGTTTCCTCTTTGCCGTACGCACCTTGAGGCCGAACCAGTCCTTGCGGGAGAAGGGGTCCACGGTCTTCTTCTTGAGACCCTTCTTGCCCTTTGACAATCTCTTGTTCCTATTGAATGCCCGTGGTTAGCCCTCGAACATCCCCCAAAAATGAACCATCGGAACGCGTTCTGCTGCGAGGCGTTGGGAAGACGGGCTAAGGATGAGCGTAATGCAAGGGTGTCATGTGCGCATTCGTCGAAGTCGAGTTTGCTGCTGGGTCGAGATATGCCATGTATCGGATTGGGAACGACAACGCCTTCGCAAGGCATTGAACGGGTGCTTTAATGAAATAATCGGTAGACTCACTTTCCCACAGCCATGATTGCGATCGGATGTGTAGCCGCGCAATTCTATTTGGTGTTGAGGTGAGGACTGTCGTCGTTTGGTGGTGGTTTTTTGTCGTGAACTTCTTGCACCAAGTCTGGGCCCTGGAAAAGAGGAAAATCTGGTGGTGCACTTGATTAATTGTGCGGGAAAAGGATTCCGGTGGAGTAGGGCTTGTTGTGGCTAGTGTGGCGCAACTTGGAAAAAATAATGGTGTGTGGCTCTTGCTGGCTCGGCTCAGCTTATGTGTAGCAGCAGCGGTCGGGGACGGGACTTTGAGGTTTAGGTGGATACTGGTGACATCCTTTGGGGATGATCTTGTCCAGCTTCAGGATGTATTCCAAGGACGAGGCGAATGCCCAGTCAAGAGATCAGCAATTGAATGACTTGGATCAAGTGTCACAGTATAGTTGCTCCTAGTATATAAAGGCCTCTCTGTATCTGTATCTCAATGAGTCGGAGGTTTCGATTGCCTTCACTTTCACTCCATTTGCTTCCGTCTCATTGCTCTCTGTATCTGTATCTCAGCCCAATCCTTTCGTACAAGTCTTTGGGCTAGTCACCATTAGCACTACTATACACTGCTACTATGCACTCAGTCACTTCACTCCAAACACCTGCAAGAGTCCATCATTATAGCAAGTCTTTATAATGTATCGATTGAAAGGCTCGGCAGGCCTGTAATGGTGTATCTGATTCTCCTTGTCCCGAAACGATGAGGTGGTACACATGTAAAGCAGGTAGGTCAACCCACGAAATATCCATTTCGTTCGACCCAAACCCAAAAACCCTGTACCTGTACGCGGCGCGCACGCAAAACCTCCCAGTTGTCCGGCCCAATGCAAATGCTCGAGAACTCCCAAAAACTCCCATTGCTTTCGCTTCCAATGCCATGCTCCTTCCCAATATCCCGCACGAAACTTTCATTACACCTCATTATTCATTACTCGTGGGGAGCTATAACCGCAGCAGCAACAACCTTCCGGGGGGCCGGAGAAGAAGAAGAAACGACCCCCAAACGCAGGGGGCCGGCTCGCCATGAGCAAACGAGCAGGTTCATCACCAACGAAACTCGTACTCAACAGCAAGCGGCCCAATCGACACTAGCATCGCCATGGTGGTGTCTGGTTGCTTTCATGTTGCGCTGTCAAAGGACTTGTCTTCGTCCTGGTTCTCCACATCCCAAGTGTCAAAGCTCGGGAAACTGAAGTAGCCTCCTGAGGAGTCTGTGCATTTTGGGGTCAGTACCATTCCATTTTGCCTTCCAGAAGGATTCGAAAGGGGGAGCAACCTACATCCATTGCTCTGCATCAGCTCCCTGTCCAAGTGGTAGGCCGCCTTGTCGCTCGCATCGGTGCCAAAGCTCCTCGTCGAAGTTGGTGAGGAGCTCAGCTGGAAGTTGCTGGCGGCGGCATTGGAGACGGCGACGCGGCTAAGCAGATCCGTTGCCCGTTGACAAGAATTGGGGCTTGTCATGACGCCCTTGCAGGCACTGGAAGTGGTGATAGATGGCTCGGTGGCACAGGCACGCAAAAGTCTTGGGCGTCGTCGGCTGCTGCTTCTCTCTGTTGGCCGCGGCGATGAGTCCCTGCTGCGAAGGCCATGTGCGTCGGAAGGTGGGCTAGCCATTTTGTATGTGGGTTTCTGGTTGGTTGATCTGGTAGGCTGGTAATTCCTTTTGCTGTTGTAGAGGTAGGTCTGTCTCGATCTCTCTCCTTGGTACAGACACGCAGTGGCACTCAAGTGAGGTGTGGTGTTGAAGTTGGTAAAAATGAAGAAATTCAAAGTAAACAATCAACAACCGGAAAAGAATTACACGAGACAAGATGAAGGTTAAGAAAAAGGGCTCTTTAGAGTTGGGAAAGGCAGTAACCGTCCCAAAGTTAAGTCGACATGGCGGCTGCATCCGCAAACACCGCCAGGCCCCGTTTTCCAGACAGTCACCCAGTCACCCCCTCTCCTCGTGCCTCGTCCTTACCGCAGTTGCAAGCCAGGCACCACTGGGGACCGAAAGGGGACAAGGGCAGCCCAGGGGAACCACTACACACACCATCGGCTCCCAGACCCGCGCAAACAGTTATTAGTGGGACGCCCAGTACAGTGCCACATGTCATCCAAACGGGGATTCGAACGATGTGGTGTGCGCTGTATGGTGTTCCGGCCCTTTTGGGCGTACATTGGCCTGCAGCAAACTGGCTGCCCAACCTAGCCAACACCCTGCGAGAACTGCAGGCTGGGGTGGGTTTAATGGGATGCGAAAAGTAGATACGGGGCTGCATGTTTGTATGTTGTTACGTGCGCCTCGACTTAGAAGACAGACAAAAAAAAAAAGCGCTGCTTACGGGCCTACCAGGTGGTTACATTGCGACTGCTTCTGGCCCTTTTTTTTTTTTTTTTTTTTTTTGTCTCTCGCGTCTTGTCTGGCTGGCAGTAGAAGACGTCGTTGTCCGTTGTCGTCGTCGTGTCTCTTCCCACCCAGACAACCAACCATCTTTCGAGCTTGTCAGCCCCCTCGTCCAACCACTGGCGGAGGCTTCCGGGTGGTGTGGAGCCGTCTTCCCCCGTATTAAACGGGAAAGTCTTGTTCCACCATCCTTGTCTTTTCCATTCAATACTTTTATCAAAGATCCTCCTCCTGCACCTACTAGCCTGCACCACCACCCACCACCCCCCCCAATGGCTAGGCCCAGACGCTGTCGTATCATGCTGAATACGCGGTCAGCAATAGGAGGAAACCACCCTCCTCCATCGGTTACGTCTACGTGCAGCCCTCCCATCCACGGCGCGTTCGGCAAAGGGCCCAGAGCACCGGTGACTGGGAAGACTCGGGGGCGTGGCTGGTCGTGGCCCCGATCAAGTCTTCGATTGTGCTTCCAGTAAGGGCGGGGGAGAGATGAATTCTGGTAATGGTGATGTGATGGAGGGGAAAAGAAGGGGGCACAATCGCCGAACGCGACGCCACCCTGGGCTGCTTGTGCTTGGTGGAAGACGACGTTGTTTTTCTGGAACGGCCGTTGACTTCTTTTGCTCCACGCCTCAGCCGCCCATATAATTACGTCCGTCACATATTGTTCATGCTGGGAAAAATAAAAAAAGTCCAATGCTTCCGTCGGCCCCATATGCCCGAACCGAAAGTTTGTCAGACAAACACACTCGGCGGCAATGCTCTCCAAAAACCCAAAAGCATCCGCTGTGATACAGGCAACGGACGCAACCCAAAACCAAGCAATCGATGCTTTGGCTCTATGGTGACTGGACTGGGCGTGGTGTACATTGACTTGTGTTGCTTCCTGGTTGCTGCCGCCACCGACGTTGCTGCTGTAATGGTATGGTATGCATCACAGCATATAGCCAGCCCTACCTACATCCTAAATACCTGCTTTCCATTAGTCTCCTATCTACCGGACTGCTGTGATGGGAACGGCAAATGCGGTCGTTGTGGCAGAAAATCAGAAACACGGGGCTGTTTGAGGCATTATGGGGTAACTAACTCCATCACTGCAAATCATTTTTTTTTGACTCCTCAATCAATATGCATGCGCGGCAAGCTCCATTTGCTGCCTCTCATCCTGCACGGCATTTCCTGCACTGCACTTCGGGGTAGGACAAGATCACAAGGCTTTTGTGCTTTCGCAGCGCAGCAAGATACCGAAAGGCGTGGGGTAGGTAGGTAAAGCAAGCAATGTACGGGCGGAGGCGATTTTCCTTCTTCTCTTCTCGTTTCCCCTCAGACGCAGCCCCTGCAGCTCGAGAGCTAGAGCTACTGCCGAGGCGAATCAACTGGCTGGCTGTTTATGCTGGTCGATCATGATTTATTGCTTCGACGACACGATGATGGTTTTGATATGTTATGAGCTGAGCTGGCATTTGTCGTGGTGGTTGCTCTGCTTCCTTGATTCAAGAGTATATCAAGGTGGCTAATGCCTTATTACACACTTCAAACCCAATCAATTCATATAATGATTCGCATTCAGTAGCTACGAAGACCCAACCTTACTCTCATTCGCAGTATATCTTAGTCTCAAACTGCACGGGTGGTGGCCCAAAGGCTCGTCCCGAGATCATCCCCCTCCCTCCTTCCCCTCCTCTCTCCTAAAAGGCGGCCCAGGAATTGCTCAGTGGTCGAGGCTGCGTTGGTGTTAGTCAGACCGTTTCTCCACACCGGAGAGTAAGCGTAGACAAAGCTGGGCGGGAAATGTTCATGTTCATGTTTGGGGACTGGGCTGGACTGGATTGAGAGGGTGTTGAAGGCCGAACGTACTCTTCCCACATGCGACCCTGCACAGCTTTCAACTCGTCCTCTGTCATTCGGTGGCCACTTGTAAAGTACCCTAGTGATTGAAAATTAATTCGTTCTCGTTAGCGTTCTTTTTCTTCTCTTCTTCTTCCCGATGCCTGGCAGGCGAAAACACGGAGATCGACAGTCCTCCATCCGTCTCCGCCCCCAAACGAGCAAGGAGCTGTCGCGTGTGTGTATGCGCGGGTAACGGCCCTGCCAAGTTGTCTCTGGGAGATGTACAGAAGCGAGGGACACTTACCGGCAGTAATCTTAGCGTCGATCTCCACGCGCGAATCATCGGGGATCAGCTCATTAGGCAATTCTACGCGCTCGTGGATGGGAATTCTACATCAGACATGCATTAGATGGCGTTGTCTTGGTGTATGTGTACCCAGCTAAGCTCCGGGAGCTGCAGGCTAGAAGAGGGGACGGTTGTTCGGTCGATCAGCTGAAGGAGATGCCGCAGCTGCAATAGGCTTGCTGCTACGGCTTTGGTTTGCTTTGCTTACCCTTGGCCTACGATGGCGTCGTGTTTCATGCTAGGGAGCGAGCGCTGTTAGTCATGCTTGGGCACGCAGAAAGGAGAACCCGAGACCACTGAGGAAGGACAAGACTCACTTGCTCATGCTGAGCATGCGGTCAATCTTCTTGATACCCAACCAGTGGAGGATATCAGGCATGAGAGCTTGGAATCGCATGTCCTTGACGCCGGCGATGTTCTCGGTACGTTTGAAGTAGTCCGAGGCTCGGTCTTCTCCGCGCTTTCGGGCATTGTAGACCACTGATATGCTGTGTGATTAGCCCTTGCTGCAAAACATCAAATCCTCCCAAGACATGCATGTCTTGCGCAGCTCGAAAGCCACAACAAATATGCAATCGATAGATTCAGGAACATGAGTCCGGGGAAACATACGATACTGTGTCGTGCGAGTTAGTCTGGCTGTTGCCTTCCTTCTTGGGCATTCCGCCAAGCCACTTGTACGGAGCCCCAAGAGCGGCCAAGGACGGCTTGGAAGATAGCAAACTCACCTTGGTCACTTCACCAAGAGCTCGGCCCTCTTTTCTAAAGTAGATGACTACTCCGCTCCCTCCGTTCTGGGCTTCCTTGACGGCCTCCTCGATGCCGAAGATCAAATACGGCCGACAGGTGCAGATGTCGGAGCCGAACACATCGCTGCCGTTACACTAGAGCGGGTGAGACTGGTCTTAGCACACACACACACACCATGATCTTGGTATCCATCTTCTCTCAGGTAGTACCGGCTGAAAGCTTCCATCGGAAATCGAAAAGGGGCATCCCCAACGGATGGGAATTACTTACTTCGTCGTGAACACGCAAGGCCAATCGACTCTTCTCGTCCGACATTTTAGCGGGGTCACCGAAGCAGTATACGGTCAGACCACCTGATACCTGGTGTTAGTGTACATGATTCTCGGAGCATCAGGAAAACAGGTGTTGCTCACCGATTGGTGGCAAGAATGTCTTAATGTCATTGCGCGTGATCAACTGGTATTTTTTGTCCCTTAGTTAGCCCTCCGATATCCCAGATATGTTTTGTTGAGTACTTCAGATACTTACCTCTGGGTAGCTGCCACCAGTGTGCTCGAAAAGGGACCGTCGAAGAACACCCTCGTCTTACACGGTCAGTTAGCATCCCACTCAGTTCTTGATGGCTTTCAGTGACACGTACCAATACCGAAACGCTCGGCGACACCCGGAAGATACCACACCTGTGCCATGTAAGCCTCATGTTCGCAAAATCAACTAGATCAACGACACTTACGGGTTCCACGGCAAATTTCGTGACGGCGAGTTCACCAGACGAGTTCAAGCAGACTTTACCATCTGGTACCCTATCCATGTGTGAGAATGTTCAACAAGTCGCAGATCGGAACACTTACAGTCTGCCTGCACGAACGCTGTCTTCCAACTCTGGCAGCTGGTAATCATCAGTTCTGAAACGTCTTCTCAAGTGCAGATTATGGGGCTACTTACCTTCATATGAGCCTTGGTAATTGCGATGGTCGGTCTTATGTCGACTGAAGGCCTGTGTGAGTCTTTTTTCCCCGATCGTCTACTATTGTCTTCCGGGCCATCTTACCGTTCTCATTCTTGATTGTATCTGCGAACAGCCATGGGGCAAGGTGACCCCATGGATCCATGGCCACAATCTTCTTCTTGTCGCCCCATTGCGGAAAGGGGCCAATGTTGGCGGCTGGCTCAGTGTTGGTGAAATCCGGCCTAAGCAATAGGATCAGCTCACGATCCCGAACCTCAAGGTGTCCTGAAACACCAAGATGCCTTCCTTACATGTGGTTGATGTCAAGCTGCTTGCTTGCTAGGGCAAGAGCGAAGTATATCGAATAGGAGCCTCCATGCGCTACACGAGAAGATGAGTACTGGCATAATCGGAGCTGTAAGTTGTTGATTCTTACCTCCAACGGCTGCATAATGCTTTGTCAGTGTCACTGTATCCGTCTAAGAATTCTGAGGTTACTCACCGTTGCGCTTTCCGATTGTGGACGAGGCTCGGGATACCACCACCGGTCCTCGCTCCTTGGGATCCGCAGCACCCCATTTGAGCGGAATGGGGTCAATGCCGATTTGCTTGGGGTATGTTCTGTGATTTAAAAGGCAAATAAGCAACGATCTCCGCATTCTCTGTCCCTATATACGCATCAGGACTTCACATCGACAGATACAGGAAGAGCCTACGTGAGAATGATCCTGGAGGTGAAGCCCGACTTCTGCGCCTCCAGCGCTGCTTTGGCGGCGGCAGACATTGGGGTCTCGGCACTTTCGGCACGCTCCGTAGCGGGCGGGGGCAACGGGCTTGAAGTGAGGTCCTTCACGGCGACCGGGGTTGGTGTAGACTTGCCGTCCGCGGGATCCGGGCTGGGCGGCGCGATCTGGTTCACGCGGTGGGTGAGGGACTCGACGCCCTTCTGCATCTGGCCCTGCACCTGCTGAATCGACTTGAGCGCCTCCAGCACATCACTCATGCTGGCACCGCTCGCTGAGTCCGATGCCATCTTTGCGAGATTTCAAGAAAGAGTCGGTGTGGGTTGAGTTAGGTAGCTTGAGGTGCAGTGAACAAATCACGGTAGGCACGTTTGGTATTTAGACCGGGGGAACCGAGGGCGAGGTTGAGCGGATTATGTGATATCAAACCACGGTGGCAGATGGAATGGTTGATCAAGCAACAAGAAGACGAGGAAGGCACAACAGTTTGGTAAAATAGTAGTAGTTGGCAATGGCAGCAGTTCCTTTTCTTCTAACCTTAGCAGCGCGGCCAACGAGAGTGCGAGACAGGTGAGCAGAGCAGGGAAATGCAGTTGTAGGTGTAGAACGAGGAAGTGCTGCGCGTTGCCAGCGAATGCCGGAGCTTCCAAGTAGATACCCGACTTGGCTCCAGTTGCTGATAGGCAAAAGGGAGGGAGTGTCCTGCGTCTTGCGTCTTGTTACCTGATGGCTTGGGACTACATATGTGCTTGGGCCCACACTAAGACAACTAGTCGGGCCAGAGTATTGGCCTCCTGATACATTGAATACATTAATGTTATTTGGGGATGCATGGATTCAGTTTGGGCCGCCTCCTATGTAGGAGGTAGATAGTTTGAGGCGTTTTCCCCAAGGCACGGCTTACGGTACCCGTGGACGTATGCTTCTACCGAGGTGATACTGACACATAGGTTCAGGCACGGGATCGTCGAGCGGTGGGGACGCCGCCTGTATCCGTCGGCCAGGTGGGCGAGAATCTGGGGTCTAGCCGGACACTGTAGATGTCGTAGGTATCTGTTCGGACGTAGCATTGGCCTATGAAACCGGGCAGAGATGTGTTGATGTGCCAACACCCAACTTGGGCACCTGAAAAGGCGGCATGGATGGATGGCAGGAATGTACCTTGCAGCTCCTCCTATTGACGTCTTGGGCCGGCCCCGGCGGGGAACTCCGCGCCTGACTATACCTAGGTAGATACCCACTGGCATCGGATAGCTGCCGATGAGGGGTGAGGATGCCTTCTTAGCTGCTTGATAGCCCAGAGAGTTCTCACGAGCTTAATAGAGAAGCAGAAAACCGGGGAGTTGCCAATCTCCTTATCTTTATTACCTACAATGCTTCTCTAATAAGAGTTACAAAACAGACAGCACCATGCAAAAAGAAATACCAATGCCGTGTAATTGAATATGGCTTAGGTTCATATCAACTACCCCGCCATCCCACCTCGGCGGGCTCGATAAGGGCGAGCGAGTATTGGTAGATGTTAGGGGTGTGGCTAAGGTTCAGTAGTGGCAGCACGTAAAGAAAGAAACAAGGCAGCAAGGGTCGGCGGCAGTGGGGCTTCAGCTAGCAACCCCCAACCGCCTAAGCCTTGAAGCTGCATGCGTGCTGCCTCTACCTCTGACACGGTGTAGGCGTAGGTGCTTTGTTCACCGAACAAGAGGACCTGGGTTTCTTTGCACTTGAGCTGCTCGACGCAGAAAGGAAGAGGAGGACGAGGAATGCCGATGTACAAAAAGGAAAATGCTAATCAACATGCGCTGGAATTGAATATATATAAAGACTTGGACTTGAACGCTGTGAATGCACCAAGTGTTGTTTGGGTGCACAATTGACGTTGCATGAAGATTTTGTGCACGTACAACATCAGTGGATCGCTGACTTCATCCCGTCTGCCAAACGCAATTAAGCGGCTCAGTCGCGTTTTTGTGCAGCGCAGCCTTGCAACCTTTGACAACCACAAACCAAAGTCGCGAATAGTTAATCAACCTTTCGTGCGCAATCCAACCCCCGAGACCGTCTACACTCGGCGACATCAACATGGTACGGAAACATCCCCTCTGGAGATTTATATACGCAGCATGCAATATGCGACCGGACAAGAAAGACTAATTCGCATCATTTGCGCAGGGTAAACGCAAGAAGGCCGCCCGCAAGCCAACGAGCAAGAAGGTACGCGACGAGAACCCGCATATCACACAATCGCAACATCGATCGGCGCAATATGAAAACGCAGATGCAGATGGAGATGGAGAGAGAGGAACAGAGAAAGAGCTGACCATTTCCGTTTTTCGATACACAGAATGAGCCCCTAGCAACATCGTTCACATGCCTGTTCTGCAACCACGAGAAGTCCGTCTCTGTCGTTCTTAACAAGAAGCTTGGAGTGGGCGACCTCGATTGCAAAGTTTGCGGACAGCGCTTCCAGTGCGGCATCAACTGTAAGTAGCGCTCCTGCACCTGCGGATGAAGGGCACTTCAATTCCGGAGCAGCTTGGGATTTGGGCTAACAGGGAGGTATCAGACCTGTCCGCGCCGATAGATGTGTACAGCGAGTGGGTAGATGCAGCTGGTAAGTATCTTCTCGGAGCGCCTGCAGAGAAACACGGAATATTGACAGGTCTACAGATGCGGTGGCCCAGGAGGAGGGTAACTCAAAATCAGCATCGTCACAACGACCGGGCGCCCGGCAGAGTACGAGTGGTGGTCGATATGGGGATGACGACGATGAGCGCCGATACGATGGCGAGGGAATTGTTGACGATGAAGATGACTATTAGCCACATGCGTTTCGTGTTTCGCTCCATACCACCTAGTTTACGCTAGAGTCCATCCACAATACAGAGAAGGACCAAGCCAATGTATGAATGAATGATGTATTTTCTCGCCGAATGTTGATTCTGTGCGTACGTGAGGCACGCCCATCGAACAGGTGTCACGAGTTTATATAGGTTGTTCCTGTGATACGACCCCGGTGCGCACGGTAGAAGCTTCAAGCTGCCGCGTTATGGCCTCTGCTTACATCGTATAGTATCTATCACCAAAGTCTCCGAGTCCTGGAATGATGTAGCTGCACAGTTGTCAGTAAGCGATTGCAAAAAATGCGATCGACATATTACGTACTTCTTCTCATCCAAGCCCTGTGATATATGGGTTAGTAAAGAGCTTATGTTAAAGTGGAAGGCATGGCATGTTCAACTTACCTGATCTACGAAGGCCGTCACGACCCTTAGCTTAGGGAATTGGGTAGCAAAGTTCTTGATGCCCTGCGGGCTAGCAATCAGGTTGAGGAATAGGATACGCTCCTCAGGAACACCTCGCGACTTGAGCACGTCGACTGCCATGATAGCCGATCCTCCTACGTAGTTCGGTTTATTAGTCTCTTCTTCGTTTACACGTCTCCCGGCGGGCATTAAAGTACAGCAATAACAGGAACATGGCCACGATGACTTACCAGTAGCAAACATGGGGTCGAGCAGCAGGACCCATCGGTCCGCGATGTCCTCGGGCAGCTTGTCGTAGAAGAGCTTGGGCATAGACGTCTCCTCGTCGCGCTGGATGAGGATCTTGCCGATGCGGACGGAGCGGCAGCAGTCGCGCAGCCCCTGCTCCATGGACTCGCCCGCGCGCATGATGGACACACCGCAGATCTTGCCCTGGAACTGCAGGCCGGCGTAGGTGCGGCCCACGGGCGTGGTCACCGTCTGCTCGACAATGGGAAGGTGGTTCAGGCCCTCTTCAACCAGCAGCCGGATGATACGGTTCGAGTAGAAGATGAAGTCGGCACGATCCGTGTTCCTATCGCGGATCATCCTGCAACGGCATGGTTTGGTGAGCCCATGTGAGCCTGCATTTTGGGGGATTCATGGTGTTGATTTCGAGATGCCCCAGAAGAGACAGCTATGGAAGGCATATCCCCCACACCGAAACGGTGTATAACAGAGGTGGGCATTTGGTAGAGTTTCAACGTCCGGTTTGGGGAAGTACTCACGTGAGCAAGGCGATCAGCTGAGGAGTCTGAGGCAAGGTGATGACATTGTCGTATTCGATCTCGGTCGACACCGTGGCAACCGGTTTCTGACTCTCCGTGCGGTAGTCAGGTCCTACGCATTGGGTAGGACCGACCTGAGGACGCTTCGCGGGCTGATCCGACATGGCGTGTGGTGGCTGATATAGGACCGCAAGTGGGGATGGGAGGTGCAAAATGCAGAAGCTTCAAGTGACAGATCAAAGAGAGATCTGAACGAGCGGTTCTTGTCAAGCCTTCGCCACTTCTAGTCCGTACGCCGTATTAAGCAAGGCGCCTGCCACCTAAGCGACATAGACAGGTTAGTCGGTATCACTACTCCCCAGCCGTTGTTTCGTTTCAAATGGTCTTGGATGGTTGATGTGGATTTTTAGCAACTGGAGATTTCGGGAGGGGAGGTCTTACCGAAATGAGGAGTCTTGAATTTTGCAGGCCGAATTCTCTACAGAGTCGAATAGGATGGGATCTGAAGATGCTCTAGGGTAAGGAGATCTAATATGACCTCTCACGAACCGGAAATCTAATAAAGTATATATATATATAATGCAGCTCTGGGCGACAGGCATGGGGTCGGGGACCATTGAGTCCCTCTCAGTCACAAGGGTGCGCTTCGTTACAGAGATGTCCTGCATATGCAATAACCGGAGTGTCTCTGACTATGTAGGCAAGTAGGGTACCCCCCTCATTGGGGCTTGGGCTAGCAAGCTGGCTGCCGATTGCTGCACCAATTGCTGCAGCCACAGGGGGAGAAGTCACCTTTTTATCTACCAGTCAGGACCCATGACCTTCGTCGGTGATAGTCACCTACTATCATCACATTACAATGTCGGTATATGGAGAGAATTGTCTCAATAAACAGGCCGGAAAATTCAAAAAGTGACGCCGATTGCTAGATGAATAAGGATGCCGTACATAAGTAAAGTACCTACATATATATTGTAGTCGCCGATGACGACTTATACTTGATCGTGCGACTTGTATACCGTCCCCGACTTAAGGTCACAACATCCAACCGAGTGGGACACTTTCTATGTGCCGGACAGAGCGAGACCAAAAGTTGCGAGAATTGCCGAAATCGATTGTTACTTTGGATGATTCTCCAAGTGAAAGACCCAAACAGGTAGATGACCACGGGTGAATAAAGGAACAGCTACTATTCACTTCTCTACGGTGGACCAATAACAGCAAGCAGCCTGTTTTGGGTACAGAACTGTTAGTGGGCGAGTGAGTGAGCCTATGGCTGCTTTCGTTGCATACTCTACGCGTATCAATCGGAACAGCACCATACCTACATGATTCAACAAAGCCGGCTTGGAGTCTCACAACGTCCGACGTGGTTGCGTGGCTACAATAGTCAACCGCTGCACTTCTCAGATCTGACATTCTGTCTTCGCCTTCAATGTTGAAAGTAAAAGGAAAAAGCTTAGCGGCTCCTTCCTGCCCTTCGTCTTGCACGCCTTCCTCCCTACTACGTAAAGGCTAAATCCGGGCGTGCTCCCAGCTCCAATTCCAGTTCCAATTCTCCCGCCCGTCTCATCCTCCTTCCAAGCTTCCTAGCGGGCAATCAGGTGCTACCAGCCTACCAGGGTCCTTTCGAACCCTAGCTTGATTGGCCTATGATCCCAGCAAAGCACCCATTATTTACATGCGACCAAGACTACCGATTGCGCTGAAGCAGCCCTCTTCCTGTCGCATGGCGAGCATCAATAATCCATTGCTGTTTCAACTTCTCTGTCGCTCTTTCTCTACCTGAGAAAGTGCCTTGCTCATCGGAGAACCAGTGCTGCCGACCATCCAGCAGCGGTTGCTTGTCGATTCAGAGATATTCCTTCATCGATAGAAAGACAACGACCACGATGGCGACGCGCGACGCCGGAAACAGGCCGCGAAAGCCGATCGCAACCTACGGCAAACGAAAGACCCAACCAGCACGCGCTTTATACTCTGGCGCCAAGTCCACCACGCGACCCAGTGACCGCCAAATCGCGAGTAGCAGCATCACAGGACAAACAACGCGTGAGGGAGAGCGCGACCCTTACGAGTTATCTTCCTCGCCAGAGCCTTTGTCAGCCCCCGTCCCTTCCCGAAAGAAGCCTGCGACCGCGGCAAAAATGCCACCACAGGCCTCCTGAGTAGCGAGCGCAAACGGAAGGTGGCCGACTTATACTCCTCAAAGGCCATCGGCCAGGACCCTTTGGCAGAACGGGACGATAGCTCGCCTATCCGGCCGACCGCCCGACGCTCCCGAATCTCCTCTCCAGAACCTTCGCATCCCGCCAAACAGGCAACAAAGGTGACTAGGCGCCCGGCGGCGCGGTCCAACTCAGCAGATGGAATGGACGTGGATGCCCCGGACGTGGCATTGTCTAGCCCCCTCCAACGCCCATGGCGTCTACAAGCAACGGCGCCAAGAATGGAAAGGCAGCCTCTAAGAGAAAGGAGACCCACGAAGTGTTTACTCCGCAGACAATGCAGACCTTTGGTAACTTGGCCGTCACCGACAAGGGCAGAGCAAGGCCGCGCATGCAGCAGCAGATCCCTGTGCGCCTGGCCCAGCGAAGGACAACATTGAAGACCACACAACCAGATATTGGTCCAACCACGACCTCTACTGCTTCGGCAAGTTCAGCACAGCCAGCGGTAAAGGGGGTGGATGAGGCAGAAAAACAACCGAAGAGGCAGAAAACACGGCTGATTGATAGCTTGAAGGCACAAATCCAGTCATCAGATGAGTCGGAAGACGACGAACGAGAGTCACAAGTAACCTGGAGTCAGCCGCTGGTATCTGGCCAGACTGGCGATTTTGGACAGGAAGACTCACAAGATTCCATGACTCTAACCCCAAACCCCCGCAAAGCCTCAGGCACCAGACCTCCAGCATTCTCCCGCACATCAAGTCAAGTAAAACGCACATATGGCCAAACAAGGACCCTACTGGAAGAGACGGATATGTACGCTGCATTAGAGCTTCCGCAGGAGACGCCAGCACTGAAGGGCCGACGCTTAGAATACGATATCCACAAGAAGTTGATCAAGCCCGATTCTGATGACGAAGACGCCGATCTGAGCTCTATGTCCAAGACGGCCAAGATGCAGGGCATTCATGAACTTCGGGCTGCAGGCGCAAATACGTTTGTCGCCGATCAGATGCATGATCTAACAGAACAAATAGGAACACCCAACGGTGCAGGCCAGAAGGCATCATCCTCGCGCAGAACTGCCCTGCGTCAAGTTGCGGAGAAGGTAAAAGAGAAAGAATATCGAAGGTCGCTCCGTGATCACGGGGTTGAGACGACTATTTTTGAGCACGCCGACAGAGAGCATGATACCATAACTGGCTACCTTATTGTGGTCATCCTGCTGCAGCTTCTGGCACACACTGACTCGTCGCATATTGTGCGAATCGTCCGCACTGGAAGCATGGGCGACTTATTTGCAAGACTGCTTGCTGTGGACAACGATACTGTGAAGCTGGCACGGGATCGCAAGAGTAACCTAAGTAAGCGTGATCAGACGCTGCTGGGTGGGCTACAGAACAATCTCACAGAGCTGTCCGCCTGGCGAACTAAGCCTGCTTACATATCGCCTCGGACTGCAACCCTGAAATGCCTTCAACTCCTTGTTGCCCATGATCCGAACATTGGTAGGGACCTGTCGCTGTTCCCGGCCACGGTTACGGACAAGCTGTTTTCAGTGTTGTCTGTAGCGCAAGACCCGGATTTCTGGGAAGCGCCCGACGCTATTGACCGTATCAATGTCTTCCATGCCTTGTCCGTTTTGGAATATCACACAGTTAAGGCGCTTGAATCCCAAAACGACAGCGACAAATGGTTGACGGATTATCTGCCTTCGGTGGCCGATGCGTTTGGGGCTGTTTTGCGGGTACCGCTCGACACGGAGCTTGAGAGTCTCGTGATGAGACTTGTGGTCAACCTAGTAGAGACGGTGCCGGGAGCGCCTGAAGTCTTCGTCGCCAAAGGCCTGCTCCCCACTCTTGCGACCTCTGTATGCGCAAGCTTCGCCAAGGCACTAGCGACTGTCTCTACCAACGAATGGTCGGATGAAGTTCGCGACGGACTCGTCCTGAGACTGGGGATTCTGATCAACTGCGCCGAGCAAAGCGTCGCGGTCAGAGAGGCGGTCTGGAAGTGCTACGGCGACGACGGTTCTCCTACGAATAAGCTCATCAAGCTATTCCTAGAGAACCATGCATCCACTGCGGAGGTGAGTAACATGACGTCTCCCCTAATACCCACTCCACCACCACTTGCCAAAGAACAAACGCTGACTTTCCACAGGCTGATTCCGATGCAAAATCCCAACTCAACGTGGCGTTTGGGTACTTGGCCGTGCTGCTCGGTTACCTGTCACTCCTGAAACCTTTTAGAGTTGCCTTTAGGGCTAGTCATTCTAAGAAGAGCATGAAGCCCTTGCTCGATTCGATCCGCGAGTTTGTGGTACATCACAAAGTGATGGAAGCCGCGTTGAAGGATGCGGTAGAAGGTGACGCGCACGATGGATACACAGACAAATTGCAGCTGCTTGTAGAGCAGATTGAGAACGAGGCTGCTTTCGACTAATATCTTTCCCCCTCTTTTCTTCCAAACCCGGTCTACAGGGGAGTTGCAGCACATATACCAAGACCAATTGCAAAAGATCAAGGGAGTTAGAAGAAGGCCATGAGATCGTGGTGGGTATTTGGGTTTGGTCGTCGGCGTACACCAATAGAGACTCAAGCCGACTGGCCAGCTCATGCTTTTGCGGATGCAATGGGACGATGGCATTTGAATATGAGTTGGAGAGAGAAAGAGAGCCTATTCTGGGTGGTCCAAGGCTGTTAAATGCTTGGCTGGGGATGTCACCTTTGAATACATGTACGCAATACCCATAGACTACGACCTTGAAACGAATCGAGATGATCGCCTCCGCTATTTAGTCGCACCATTCAGATAAGTGATGACCCTGCGGCCGGGACTTTTCATGCCTGAGCTGAGACAGCCCCGGAGCATATTCATTGAACAAACTCGGGGTGTTGATAAATGTATGCTGTTTTCGCCAGGCAGGTTCCACGAGATGCCCTCTCGCCCCGACTTGAGAGCAATGTAACACAGAACTTTTGAGTTACTTACGACACAGACGTCACAAACACACACCCCCTTTTCTAGCTTTCCTACGTCAGACGCCCAGATGTGCTCATTTGTCTCAGACTCAGACCGTGGCTTTCATGTACTCCTAGCTATGTATTCTAAATGTACTCAGTTGGCTTGCAAATCTCGGCAGTCTTGGTATCGGTCCTTCCGCCCCGTTGAAGCGGTTAGATAGAACATCGCAACACACATGTGTTTCCCTATTAGGTCACACGCATATGTTGATGTAAGGGTCTTTCTTAATGGGGGGCCTATGCTTGGGGCATGATCACACTAAGGCTTTCAATATGTGAGGTCGATACGGTAAATACAAGGACTTATACATGCCAGTCCTACTCAAGGCCTACTGGACTATGCTTGGTTGTCCATGATAAAAGGAATTAAACATCACCCCTATAACTGAAATATCATAGTAATACCTTCAAGGAAAACCGGGCCAGATCAGTGGGAGGGCACGTCTGCCACCAGTAGGATCCCTCTTTGAAATAGCCCTTCCTCCTCAAAGTTCTTCGGCGTCATCTTCCATTTCCTCGCCGGCCTCCTCCTCCTCCTCCTCCCCCTCCCCACGCAAGTCTTCGCCTTCTCTTCTTCCTCCCGTTCCTTCCTCTTCTGGATCGCCTCCTCATCCTTCTTCACCTCCTCCTCCTGCTTCCGCTTCCGCTCCCGATCCTGCAGCACCCGGATGTACATCTCGTAGGTGACCGTGTTGGGCTCGCGCGGGAGCTCGCCCCAAAGGATCTGCACCATCCGGATGCACTCGAAGCGCATGTGCGACAGCTGGCTGCTGTTCTGCAGGCTGATGGCCCCGTAGAGGCGCGTCTGCGCGTCGCTGATCTTGACCTCCTGCCAGGCCTTGGGCCCGTGGCCCAGCCACACCATGACCTCGGGCATGTAGCGGACCAGCACCCGGTCGTAGAATAGATCGCGCGACGTCACCACGGGCGCGGGCACGGGCTCGGGTTCTCGCTCCTCTTCTTCGTCTTCCTCCTCGTCCAAGACGACGCCGCTGTCGTCCTGCGTCACCCCGGTCTTCTGCTCCTGCCCTTTCTTCTTCTTGTCCTCCTTTTCCTTCTTCTCCTTATCTTTCTTGTCCTTCTTCTCCCTCTCCTTCTGCAGCTTCGCCTGCTCCTTCTTCTCCGCCGCATCCTCCTCGTCCGCCATCTTTTCGACCGTGCGCATGGCGTACTCGAACTGGTCCCCGTCGAGGCGGCGGGTGATGGTCGGTGCGTTGGCGATGAACTGACGGTAGTCTTTGAACTCCAGCTCGGGGTGCTGCTCCATCCCCAGCATGGTCTGCGCCACCCGGACCCGCTCGAGGCTGAAGCGGTGGTAGTTGGGGCTTATGCCGTTGTTGAACAGGTCACGGTGGAAGAGGAGCCACGGGTTGTCGGGCTCGCTGGGGTCCAGGTCCATCGACTCGCGGTACGGGCCGGCCGAGGTCTTGACCTCGTGCTTGTAACCATCATGCTGGTGGAGGGGGAACTGTGTTTTTAAGAGAGAAAAGGGGGCTAATTAGTCGCGGATACTCGCCTAGTCATGAGAAGCTAGGTATACACACCTTCTTTTCGAACACAGCAATGGTACGCTTGTTCCTGCCCTTTTCCTGCTGCCAATAGTTGAAGCACCATTCCCGCGCTCTAGCATTTACGTTCTTGTTCTTGGCTTTGGCCAGCAGCTTCCTGTAGAAGCTGCTGTTTTGGGTGCTCTCGCTATTGAGATACGTCAGGATCACTTCTGCGGCTTGGCCGTAGAATCTCTTTTGCTCAGCCTGCGTCAATTCCTTGGCTGCGGCCTTGGCCTTTTGGACTCGGGAGGCATTATTATCCTTAATGGTGCTTGTATAGTCTTGCTATACAATAAGGGGGAGCAAAGTATGAAGTGGGACTACCCAGAAAACAGTAGTATTGCTGTAACTGCTTGAGGGGGGGAGAGAGAAGAGACCACACAGGGAGTCACCAGAAAAGGGGATAAGAAAAAGCAGAGAAACCTACCATGGCATAGCGGCCCCTGAAGAGGATAAAACCCACGCTGCCATGGCCCATAACAAAGAGGTTCAAGAATGTGATGGCTTCTTTATGACCCCGTTCTGAGAGATAGAGCGAAACCGGAAGCATGGCGATGGCCTCCTTTGTCATGCCCCTAGCGTTTCCCTCTCCTATGTATGGTTCGGACCAGTGGGAAACGGATCAACTAAGTTGGCTGATAGATCTTGACGCCCATGACGGGAAGAGAGCTCTCGTGTTATGATGTCTAGCCAGTATCACAAAGGAAGACTCAAATCAAAGGAGGAGCAGACGATGGTCCAATGCGGTCCTGCTCATACAAGAAAACACACCTCCGATATGCTACAATAGTTCTTGCTCCTCATAACAACAGCTGTAAAGAGGACAAAGGACGATGAACGAAGCCATTGTATTGGATGACCGAAACAATGTCATTGTATCAACGAGAGGCATCACGACCATATTCGTATAAGAGCCACCTCCTTGGACGGCCATTACATGAGGGAAGTTCAGAAGACAAATCAACACCACCACCATCATCACTTTATTGCATTTACAACAAACCAACTCACCCCATCCTACAGCTCCAAGCCCGGAACCGCCGCGAGAAGCAACAAGAGCCATATCTACATCTATCTATCCACCCGCCATGCAGACCACCCGCAAAACCGCCAACGTCAGCCTGGACGAGATCTTTGGAAGCTATGGTCTCTACATCAACCACGATGCCGGCGGCCTCCTGTTCGGCGCCGGCCCCGCGGACGACGCCGCCGAGACGAGCGGTACGGCCAACAACAACAACGACGGCACCCTCGACGCCCCCGCCATCGTCGACGGCTCCTCCTCCGTCTACAGCATCTACGCCCCCGAGCTACAGGGAGGCCACCACGACGTCCCCACGGATCTGCAGGAGGGCGACTACGCCAACTACCCGCACACCGCGACGCGCGAGTGGCAGCGCTTCGGCGGCCCCGTCCTCAACCCCGACGAGCAGCGCCTGGTGACGGAGCTCGACATGTCCGACGCCGCGCGCCAGCAGCGCCTCGACACCGCCGCCCTGCCCCGGTTTCTGTTCCGCGGCTACTCCCAGCGCAGCGGCGGCGGCGACCCGCGCCTGAACCAGTGGGACAAGATCATCCCGCACTACTTCCTGGACCAGCCGACGGCCGTGCCCGAGTTCGCCATGCGCGACTTCCCGCGCCGCGACGAGGTCATCGACGCGCACCTGACCGGCAACACCGACGACCCCGTCGTCCGCATGACGCCCTTCTCCTCCTGGTCGCAGTCCCCCCAGGTCGCCCTCCGCTACGCCGGCGGGCCCGACGACGGCTCGTCGCGCCTCGCCATCCTCGACACGACGCGCCTGCGGCCCTGGAACGAGATCCACAACGTGACCGAGCTGCGCTTCCTGGGCTACCACGGCCTGCCCCTGCTCTGGGGCTCGTGGGAGTACCTGGTGTACGGCCCGGTCGAGGGCGCCTGCCTCTACACCTTCCCGCGCCAGAACTTCATCGACCTCTTCCGGCCCGACTTCGGCTACAGCGGCAACGCGTCGCTGCTCCTGGCGCAGCAGGCCCAGGGGGCGATGATGCCGCAGACCCTGAAAGCCGCGCGCGCCGCCGCCACCCTGTTCGCCCGCCGCCCCGGCTGGGAGAACGAGCGGCCGGCCATCGTCATCTACGTCGTCGTGCTGCTCGTCGCGTCCTGGCGCCACGGCAACATGAACCCGCCCCAGGACCTGCTGCGCTCCAACTGGGACCCGGCCGACATCCAGGCCCTCGCCACCGAGCTGAAACCCGAGCTCGACGCCTACAGGGCATACCACCCGGTCGGGCTGGTCGGTCCTGATCCCCAGCGCGTCGCCTTGGGCTACGAGTGGTTCTTCGAGGCCCTGAACCTGATGCGTGCCATTGATCTCCCCACAATCTAAGTATCAACAGGTAGGTGTTCAAGGTAGGTTGTACATAATGCATCTGGAAAATGAATGTTAAGGCACTGTGGCATAGTATATACAGACAACAGAAGCGGTATCCTTAGTTAACAGTTTACTTCTCTCTGAAAAAATGAAATTTCTTAATTGCATGATGTGTTGTCTTAGGTGCTTATCAAATGCAATCTGATATCTCTACAAAAAGCCAATGACTACCTTTCTTTGAAGCTCCCCACGCGCCCCCTTTTTTTCCGAAACCGGACCATTCCGGGCTGGAATTCTAAGTGCAAGCCAGCCACAAACGCCGGAGAACAAACACAAATGCGATCTAAATCAACCGACTCTATGTAGATCGATCTATTCCAAAAACGTAAACAGATTGGTATGTAGTATGTTCATAGCTCGCGTAGCTTCCCGCGCGTCGATCACGCAGCTGATGTTGATCTCGCTGGCACCTAGAATCAAAACAACAATTAGTAAATTTATCACTCGTAATTGGCTGGCAGTGAAACAAAAAGCAATGACTTACCCTGCGAGATCATCTCGATGTTAACATTGTGCTCTCCCAGAGTCGAGAACATGCGGCCAGAGATACCGATCATGTTCTTCATCTCGGCACCAACCAAGCTTAGAATGGCCATGTCGTGGAGCATGCTCACGTCTCCGCAGCCCTCCAATTCTTCCCTCGCCGCTTCAAGCTGCGAGATTGGCGAGTTGGTGGCATGAATGGCCATGGATACGTGGACCTCACTGGTCGAGATGAGATCCACAGAGATGCGGTGGTTGTTCAGGATAGCGAAAACCCTGGCGAAGAAACCATGCGAGATGGATCGCTTGTTGGAATGCACGTTGATGACAGAAATGTTGTCCTTGATGGTCACGGCCGTGGGACGTCTCGGTGTTTTCCGTAGCGATGCGTCCGAAGGTCTCGACCTCTTGATCTCCTGTGCCGGCGACTGTACGGGATCGGGCAGCACAATGGTACCGGCGCCCCTCGGGTTCTTGACGTTCTTGATACGGATCTGGATCGGCGGCTCGGCCTTGATGACCTGGTCCATGGTCAGGTGGTGGATGACCTCGGAGCCGTAGAATGTGAGCTCGGCAGCTTCCGACGGGGTGATGGAGCTCAGGAGGCGCGCAGTCGGGACCTTAGTTGGGTCTGCTGTGAAGATACCGTCCACCTCCTTCCACACCTGCAGTTCCTCGGCCTTCAGACCTACGGCGGCCAGAGCTGCGCATAGATCTGTGTAGCCCCGTCCAATGTCACCATCCATAAGACTTCCAGGGACGGTACCGAAGAAGCCCGTCACCACAGGCACTCTGTCCCCGCACGCATTTATCCTCTTCTGGAACGCGGCAGCGGCTTCTCGGTAGAAAGCCGGGCTGAGCCGTTCGGAGCTGTCATAATGGAGAATGTCGGCAAGATCCACGTATTCGGCATCGACTTTCTGTGGCGTTTGTCAGCGAGGGCACCGGAAGAATCAGGGGCACGCCGCGACCTCCGTACCTTGTCCTTGAGCAGATATGACATGAACCTGCAGCTCAGCTTCTCGCCGAAACTGATGACCCGGTCTTTCGACCTCGCGTTGACCTCGAGATTGAAGCGCTTAGCCGCAATGACGTAGTCGACCAACTCTTGGCAGTCGTCTTCGATATTGGCGGTGACCTGCTTTTGTAAGGCAGGGTCCTTGATGAAAGACTGAATGGCGAAGACATGGTCGCTGCAGATTTCCTGGACGGCAACCTTGACGTCGTCGAGGATTTCGTTCTGGGTGGTTTCGTTGCTGGTGGCGGCGGCAATGGCCTTGAGTTTCTTGTAGACCTCGAGGAGACTGGACAATGGCGCATCGTGTTAGGATAGATCTGGCGGACGGGGCGGTTCCGATTGCGCAATGCGACGCTCGGGGGTATAGGGTGACTAACCGACTTGTGGTACCGGTGACCTTCTTCCCAGTGCTCCGGGCCGAGCAAACAACGACGACCTTATTGGAAGCAAGGCTCGCTCTGTTCCAATGTCCCATTAGTTGGGTGTCGTCGTACAAGAAGGGCGGGGGCCTATGCCAGCCAGGAATCGCACGTACCGGATAATGTCTTCTGCGATCTGCAAGAACACAAGCCATGTAATCAGTCGCAACGCTCTCTCGACAAGGGCGGTTGACAGGGCGAGGAGGGGCAGAGGGATTCCAAAATACCTTGTCTGGGAATTTGCCGACACTGGTGCCGCCAAATTTCTGTATTATCCAGCCATTGCTAGAATTGTTGCTGAATTCGAAGTCTGACATGGTAAAGGCAGTTTCGGCGCAGGCGAGCTCGACTTTTTCGTCTCTGGCGCAAACCCAATGGTGGCTTTCCTGCTTGCTGGTGTGCTATTCCGCCAAAGGCAACAAATCGCGGGGCAGTCGCTCTCGTCCAGTCTTCCAAGTCGAAGACACCACAAATTACACTTTTTCGAGAGCAATATGTACACAACGCACAACCAGAACAACGAGAGAATCTGGCTAGGTATGCAAACGAGAGTACAAGGAGTCACCGCAACGGCTGTGAATATTGCAAGTAAGTACGTAAGTAAGCAAGTATATGTAAGTATGGAACAGAGGAGGAGGTTAGAGTCAGTCGAAGGGAAAATCCACCGCGTTATGTCATGTCCTGTGCTCGCTTTCTTTAAGATACTTGATGGAAGGGCCCCGGTCCCAGGTACGGCCAGAAATACATTTTGACCCCGTAAAGTGGAATGGCGACATCCATCCCATTTGCTGCGCTGCTTTGCTACCTGACTTTTTAGGTTCCGAATCGGAGGCTAAAAAAACCCTTCAGTGACTCCCGCATCTTCAGGTCGGGCCCTCACTGACTGTCCCGCCCAGCCCAGCGTCGCAGCGGGGCTGATCACTGATCACCCTGGTCTGCAGGTAGTGGGGTTGGAGTATACAGCCAGCCAGCCATACCGTACGTAACTGGCCTCTATGTATATACGGAATACGTGCCTGGCATCCGGGCCATTGAATTGAGATAGTCCGTCTTTTTCGATAGCCACATGTCATTTGCTACTGTCAGAACTACATACCTCTACTAGTTTCACCATACGAGACTGATGCGGTAGGCGGTGTATATAAGCTAGGTGATTACCACCCAATAGACAACTGGACAGCCAACCTTACGATGTCGTCCGAATCGGATGTAAAACGGAGATTGGACGACAGCCAACAGCTGCTCCTTCTCTTCCCGTCCCGGTATGCCATGCTTCTGACTCAACCCGACGGTCATACGAGGAAGCCAGCCACCAAATGCATAGTCGAATGCACCAATGCGATAGAGTGTCCTTGCTAACCTCCACCTCGCATACTATTGCTCACACATGTGTCTCGCTTGAGGCAGCATACGCCCGACACAGTAGTAGACCAGCTATCGGTCATACTTCATTCCATTCTTTGATCGAAGAGAAACGTGGTCTTTGTGCTTTAAAATGCTTTGCATCATTAAAATGATTCCCAGGCTCTCTATAGGTCTAATCGATGCGCGCTTTTCACTTGAGGCATGGATATTCGTCCTTCTGCCTTCCTAACATCCAAATGTTGGCTAGCGGGGCCGGCGCAGCTCTCACCCGGCCGGGCCTCTTCCGGCCGATTGTACATTGGGTGAAACTCCCGCTATCTTCTATCATAGGTACAAGGCGGAGCGAAGTGCTCCAATAGGCTCGACTCGTAACCGTGAGAAGGCTGGGCAGACAGCTCGCGATCAGCTTCAATCCTGTATCTCCGCTGCTCTGGCCTTCTTCTTTTCTTCTTCGGCTTCACGGCCGCGGGTTCCCCAGTACTTTCTGCCGCCTCCTTGACGGGGGCGGTGCGCGTTTGTTGGTCCTTGTTGCCCGTACCATCGTCTGCCGGAACCACTACCTTCTTTTTCTTCTTCTTCGCCTTGACTGCAGCCCCGGAATCGCCCTCTCCCTCAGCTGGCGCAACGGCAGTCGACTTCTTCTTCGCCTTCTTCTTGACCACCGTGCCCTCGGCATCGACGCCCTGCGCCACCTGGATGCGTTCGTTGGCGCGCTGCATCTCCAACCGGAGCCGCTCGACCTCCTTCATGGCGCGCGCCATCTCGGCCTCCTCGCGCTGCTGGGCCTCGTAGTCGTAGCCGCGGCTGTCGGGCTCCGCCTCGAGGTTGAGCGACCCAATGTTGGTCGAATCGACACCGAGGAGGACCGACTGCTTCAGCTGCTTGGCCCGCGACTTGGTGAAGCTGTCCGAGTTGTTCTCCGAATCGTAGTGGCGAGGTGTGGAACCACCGCTGCCCGCCAGGTTCTCGTCGGCGGCGATGACGATCTTCTGCCGCGGCGGCTTCGGCCGAGGGGCTTTGCGTGACTGAGACGGGACACTACCGCTGATGCCTGCGTTCAGCTTATTGAGATCCAGCTCCATGATAGGGATCGAATCGACGTCCAAGTCGGGGCCGTTGGAGTTCTGGAGGATGTTATGTATGGGTGTCGATGTGCCAGTGAGACTACTGCCTTCACCAATGTAGAAAGGATCATCTTTGTTCCTCTCGCGGCGCTCTGCCTTCCTCCTGGCAAGGATATCTGGGTCCAAGTATGCGTCTTCTGTTGGCTGCTGCTGATAGGAACCGGCAACCTCTTCTCGACTTTCAACCAAGCGATTGATAGCGGGCTCCGAAACTATACTTGTGGGTGGTGGCCTCTTGTTGTAGTATATCTCAAACTCGTCTGCTTCCTCTGCAGGTATGCTGAGCGGCTGGGCATTGGCTAAAAGAGAGTTCAGGTTTGGGTTGATAGGTTCGTCGAGGTTCAGGCCCTCCGGGAAAGGTACATTCTTCTGGGCCGAAGCCGCGACGGACTTCAACTCCCAGCCTACAAATAGGGATGGCATCGCTTGTGTAAGCAGTAAAGGGGCATAATCTGATGCTTCCCCGGCAGCATCTTGACCAGACACCGCCTCGGCTGTTAATTTGAGCAGTTCGATGAATTCAACGGCCCTCTCCTGTACTTCAAGATTCGGATGCATAGCCAGAGGCTCGAAGACATGAATTATGCGGGCCATCAGCAACGATATCATGGATTTCCTCTCGGGAGTCCACGGAGCTATGCTGTCACCCGCGATAAGGGAAAAGACCTTCGTGGCAGCTTGCAAACAGGCAGCCAACGACTCCGGAGATGTGACCCGAGGGATAAGCTGCAACAATGACCCAAGGCTGTCATCTGGGGATACTGTCTCGGTCGCAAACTCCCCTATAACCCAGGCTATCGGTTTCACAGCACCCGATGTCACAGGGTGACCGCTTGGCGCGTCCTTATTGAACTGCTCCAGGATGGCGTTCGCAGCTTCGATACACGCTGGCCGGATGGCATGTACCTTGACAGTAACATTTCTCAGCTCGTCGCCGATTCGCTCCGACGCATCCCCAATATTCGATTTGGAAGCAGAAGCTGGTTCCAGGTCGTTTGTAGGCCGGGGCAAGGGAGCCATACGGACCAATTGGGTGAGTATATCTATGTACCACTCAAAGTCTGTAAGGTTGCTGTAGTTGTTTCGTGAGCACATATTCAGGATCCTGTTGATCACATCGGCCCTGTAGTCATCCGGCAGCGGCTGTGACTGGCCGTCATTCTTCTGTCTCGGATTAATGGTCTCCTCCAAAGCTTCCTCGTCCGAATCCAGATCGGCTGGGTCGACGGTGGCGTTCCGTCCATTCTCTGGCGAGGCGCTCTTAAGCTGCCTCATGAGGCGACTGACAATGGATATCAGATTTTCACTGCTGACCATGCCCTGCACCAAATCCAACGACTTGATGCGAATGGAAATATCCGTACTGTCGATACATTCGAGAATTACATCCTCTTGCTGAGCAACAAGCCAAGGGTGTGTAACCACAATCTTGTTAAAAGCGAGGAGTGCCACATATTTGACTATAAATAAATGTCAGTGATAGCCCCTTTTAGTATGCGGCAATATCTCAAACGTACGGTTAGGGTCGCCGTCGACCATGATCATACTGCGGAGCTTGCTGACGCAGAGAGACGCAATCTCCTCTCTTCCGTCGTCATCGTCGCCACTGCCCAGAATGCCTCCCTGGATAATGCCATTGATACATTCATACAATAGTGACATGGCAGGGGTGCTGCGAATGATTTCGGTTAAAGGAGGCAATAGCTTTCGCACCAGCCTCGGTTCGAGGGGAGTGAGAGTCGCAAACTAAACAACAGTGAGTATGAAAGCTGCGTACCCAATGCCCAGGATGTATAGCACTTACCAGTTTTATCAGCTTGATAGCCATCCAGTTGTTGCCACTATCAACAAGTAATTCAAACAGCCTGGGGGCGAGAGGTAAGAAGTCATTGGGCCGGCGCCAGCCCAATTCGCAGACCACATTCACAATAGCCGCCGTGACACTGGGGTCTTCCCTTGTATCCATAAGCTTCTCCTTTATTTTTGGCCATGCCGCGCGCAATGTTTCCGGGAACACTAGAGCTAGCCTATACAGTGTAACGATAGTTTTCTTGCGAATCGTGGGGTTGCTATGGCTGAGCCGAGGAAGCAGGTCGGAGAGGGTCGAGAGCGCCAAGGAGGGGGTGATCAAGTGAGGGAGGGCGACGATTGGAAGCGCTATAGTAGTCGTCGAAGCTCCCGTGAGATCCTTCTTGAGGAGATTCGTCGCGAGCATCAGGACTTCGGTATCGGGGCGGAAGCTCTGCACGGCGCCGAGATAGCCTACGCGTTTCTGGTGGTACTTTGGCGATGCCATGACTTCCAAGACGTGGAACGAAGCCCACGACATATCGTGGCCGAACATCTCTAGGTAGACCAGCTTCAGCATGGCCGTGGCCTTGAGGTCCAGGTCCTGGGATCGAATTTCGGCCCGGCATTCTTTCAGGCAGTTCTGTATGTACTCGCGCTCGTTGCCCTTATGGTTTCGCATCCCCGGATGAGGTCGTAAAGTGATTTTTCGAACCTGGATATTGTTAGCGAAAGAACGAATGGCAGCAAGAGTATACAACATCTATAACGTACATGTTTGCGGCGTTTGCGCCTTGCACCGGCGCTGGCTACGTGTAGTTGTCTTATCGTATGTGGGATGAAGCCAGTTAGAGCTGTCGGCAAGCTACTAGTTATCAGTTGCGGTGTGGGTTCGTGTTGGGCCGAAGGCCATCATGACGACAGCTACACATCCAGGAACGAGATGCCGATCAGCTTCGGTAGGGGCCCATCGCGGATGTGCCGAGAAAGATGTTGGTCGTTATTGCAGGGTCGAGTCGTAGGCCAGATCAACTTCAGATGTAGGTTAGGTAGGGACTGCAGGTGGTCTTGTGCCCCTCCAATTAATGTCAGAGGTACGCACGCAACGAATCCCATTTGGAGTTCGTGCTCGGGTTTAAAGACGTAATTGCGCTAAAAGACAGCCTGCAACTGGTTACCCCAGTCCATCCCAGCTCCAGCCAGTTGGCTCTCAAGCTCCCTAATCCACGGCGGAATTACTGGGTCACCGAACGCTGCCCAGCACCTTTACAGTGGCCACATGTGAATGAATGTGCATGCAACTCGAGCTTCGATGCGACATAGCTCTGTATCACCGTGACCACCGACCGACAACGACCTTTTTTCCAAACCTATTGCCTGAGGACCCCTAGAATTCCTATCGCAACACCATTGGAACGCGATTCCTCCAGTTCTCGATCAATCAACCATGACGTCCTCGCTCCTCCGACCGCCGGGACATCTGTCTCCCGCGACTGCTCTGCAACTATCACAGCAAGCTCCTATCATAATCAAGAACTCCCCGGGAGCGGTAACGGCGTCGGCCCTTTCATCCCTCTTCAGTGCACCCGAAACACCCGAGCTGTGGACGATATACGAGAACCTCCTGCTTTCATGCCTTCGCACAGGAGACGAAGAATCGGCGCATCTGTGTCTCGGTCGACTGGTGAATCGCTTTGGCGATGACAACGAGCGCGTCATGGCCTTGATAGGTCTGATGAAGGAAGCGGATGCCACAGACGACGCCACACTCGAAGTCGTACTGAAGGAATACGAGGCATTGCTGCAGGAGAATCCGACAAACATAGTAGGCTGCCTCTTATACATCGCTTGGTCTATCTACTGTGCAACCGTCTAACACAGCTTGTTCTCTAGCCTATCGTAAAGCGCCGCGTCGCCCTCCTGCGATCCATCGGTCGCATTTCGGATGCAGTCACAGCCCTCATTGGGCTGCTCGACTTCTCTCCCACTGACAGCGAGGCTTGGTCGGAGCTGAGTGATATTTACTTCTCCCAAGGACTGTACTCTCAGGCCATCTTCGCATTGGAGGAGGTACTTGTACTGCAGCCGAACGCGTGGAATGTAAGGATGGGACGTTTGTTACCCTCAAGCGCCAGGTCACTAACGCGGCTGCCTAGATCTACGCCAGAATAGGAGAGTTGCTCCTCATGTCCGTCAAATCGGGATCGGGGGACCAGAACGATAGCGCCAAGCAACTAGGTGAAGCACTCAAACGGTTTTGCCGGAGCATCGAGCTCTGTGACGACTACCTACGTGGCTATTACGGCTTGAAATTAGTATGTTGTTACGACCCTCCGTATTGACCCAGCAAGGCGGTTGGACTAACTTCTAGGAAGACAACAACACAGCTTCTCAATGACCCACCGAAGCCCTCAAAACAGGCGGAAAGTGATGGTCTCGCGCCGCCTAACTTGTCCACTCTCCAGAAGCTGGATGGGCTGGCCACCGAGAAACTCGGGGAGATTACGCGGAGGTTCACAGCCGGGGAAAAGGGTTGGCAGGGCTTTGACGAAGCCGAGATTGCTGCGGCCAAAGAGCTACTAGAGAAGAGTTCCAGCACGACTGTTCGTTAAGGCGGGCGGGCTGGCGGGCCTGCAAGGTGCCAAATCTACGATTCGATCTGGTGATCCAGTCACTTATGCCTGTGCTGTACTGACTCACAGCAAACCATGCAGCCAACAAGTCGGGATATTCTACCCCTGACCGGCCGGGAACCATGATAGCCACCAACTGCCACTATTGTTGGCAGATCAGGTACGCGCGCTGTATTTGCAGAATGTCGACTCAATTGATACCCTACCAAAAGCTAGCAGCACGCAATCAGCCAGGGGCTATTGGGTAGAAGATGGTGGGATGATGTAGATTCGTTAGATGAGCCCACTGCCCCTCTGGCGTGGCTCCAGTCGTCCACAACGGACGCGGAGGCTGATGGCGAGGCAGCAGGAGACAGTAATTGACCGAGAGACGAGGCGGCTCTTGCATGCGCTTGGCACCCTCATTCGAAAGGAACTCTCACCCGAAAGTTGCTGAAAAGTCCCTCCCACCCGTGTCTTTACCTTCATGTCGATGAACCGGAACCGGTCGAAGCTTGGGCAGCAAGGCGTTTCATTAGGCTCGCTATTGCCGGGCTGGGAGCCAAGGCTCACATCCACCAGCTACTGTAGGTTCCACTTAGGCCAGTCTGCCAGTCATGGCCGTTCAGCGAGTCAGCAGCGAACACTGTCGTTCAACGATGCAGACATGCTACTCCATATCCACCCCAGCCCTGTAGCTTGTCCTTTCTTGGTATGCCTGGGGCTGGTGTACGCGTTCTCGACCGTTATTAATACTCGTATGAGATCTTCTATACCGTGGAGACAGCTCGGTAAACACATAAACGGTGACTTGCGTATATCGGGGACGGTATAGTAGCAGCAAGTGACTCGACCTTGGCAGAAGGACTAGTCCTAGCCTGGGGTTTTGAAACCTATCGGTTGGTTCACTCAGGCTGTCTGACCCGGCTTCCTTGTTTTTCTACAATATTCTGGCTGGCAGTATTGTGTGCCAGACAGACTCACAGACAGACTCACCGAATTAGACTGTCATGTACTAAGCCTCGCTGGACTTCTAACCGTACCATTCAGCGGGGATCAGACATGCGTGCAGCTGATTGAAGGCCTATTGGCTAGGACGACGAAGCTGCCTGTTCTACCTACTTCAGCGGCTTCCCCTAACGTTGGGAGGAGGAGTGGTTGACGCAAGCACAGGTGAGCTGTCGGTCTCAGCGGACAATTCATTGGGCATGAGCCTCATGCACCTCAGAGTGAAGTGCTGCATATCGGCTATGCCCGCAACAGCAAGTTGCCTAGAACGAGCCGGGCCCTGAACTGGACTGGAGTGAGGGGCAGGGCAAAGTAGCAGTGTAGTAGTGCCCAGATAGTGCCCATAGCAACAGCGGTGTGCTCTTCCTCCTCCCACCACCCTTCCCTGCCACCCTGCCACCTTGCCTTTGCCCCTCCAACCCCGCCAGTCAGGAAGGCCCATTGAGTCTTGACTGACATCGGTTGTCGCTTCACAGGAGGTTTCAGATGTCAAGTCAAAAAATAGACCAGGTAGAAGAAAAAAACATGACGACATGTGACAGTATTGGATATAGCGATTATGTACATTATACTACAGATATTCTCGTAATGATTTGGCGTCTGACATATTCAAAGTCGTGGTCTGTCCGGGTAAGCTCGATACAACGGCACACATCTCTTGATCTGCGACTGGATACACAGAAAAGCAGATGCCGGGGTTGGGTCCATCGCGCCGCAAGCACCGTCCGTCTATCAATGCGCCCCCAGTTTGCCCAGTACTTGATAACTACATACATACATACATACGCCCCGTGCGCGCTCTCCCCTCCGATTGCCCCGAACGAACAAGGAAGCCCTCGCGAGCTGGGTGCCCACTTGTGGCTCGAGGTTCCGATCGCAGTTCCAGAATATCCTTCCACTTGGTAGCTTACAATGTAGGGTTGAGGAGTATTTTATAGTTGTTATGTATAAAGGCCCCGACTATAGACCGTTGCCACTACAGACCTCTGTCTAGACCACCGCCTGACACCGGCAATCCGTCTGCAAAATGCTACTGTAGAATGCAACCAGTTGTGCGTGCAGTGAATAACTCCCTGCTAATAAGATGAAACGATGACAAAGAAGTGTGTGCATGTAGGTAAACAATCGAATTGGAGGAGGTCAACAAAGCATGATTGATGGATGCACACTGCTCCCATCCCTTCTAACGCCTACCTACCTTAGTTGCACTAGATGCTAGGCACAACGTGACCAACCTTGGCTCCCTTGGGCACACACTTATTAGGTGTGAGGACTAGTAATCAGCAACCACAACTTACCGAGAAGCTGGCTAGCTGCCGTCGCGGTTTGAGAAACCCCCAAGGAAAGAGAGCTGGCGGGCTGGGCAAGCTGGGCTGGGCTGCGAGACGTTACGTCGCTAGCTACAGCTAGCTGTATTACACACACCGTCATCTCGGATGCTGTTGAAGCCCACAGGCAAGCGGCAACAGCAGCAGACACAGCAGGTAGGCTAGATTGAATCCTCCCCTCTCGGCCTTTTGTCAACAACACGGCGGGACGGACAGACGGAGAGCCCTGTCGTGGCATACCATGTGCATACTACTGGGTGGCTAAGTAGGTACTTAGCTACGACATAGACACGATTTCTCCATCAATGCCTAGGTCAGGCAAATACACCAGCTTCATGTAAGTCGGTAAGATAGGGAATGTAGACGGGCATGTAGGTAGGGTGTATGTCGTAGTACATACATGGTTAATGCTTTGCTGACACCTATATAATAAGCGGTGGACTTCAGCCGCCCCCAAACCTGGAAAGTCCTCATCTCTGCCGTCTTCTTGTCTTTCGTTACTGCTCGGGCCCATTTAAGAAGAGAGGGGGCCGCTTGTAGATCGGACTGGATCTTTCTTCGCAATCCATCGTTCAACCCCTCCATTTTGCCATCCGCGCGAGAGGGGACCGAAGAGAGACATACAGTGATAGACCGCAAGGGCTTGATCTGGTGCCTCCTCCTGACGATCCCCGCGTCACCTACCACCTGCCTATGTACCGACATTATTGTTACCTACTACTCCCCATTTGCATCTATTGATCTGTGCTGATACCCCAATACACATACTTCTGCCAAACAAGGATTGTGCTTTTCGGCTTAATCGCATAACAAGCTGGCGAGTGGGCACCTGCAGTCGCCCGTGTGTCCGTTTTGTTGCAGCGGAGTGCTCACCGCGCAGACTGGCCTGGGGGACGGAACTGGATTGGACTGGAGGGGACATTGGACATTGGACATTGGACCGGCCTGGGACTGGACTGCCTAACCCAGCCCGCGCCTTGACTGAAGCGAGACAAGCAGCACTGAGAGAGCAGAGACGAGAGAGAAAAAAAAAAGCCGACGAGGGGGGCCGGTCAATAAGACCCAATTGCCTCTTTACCTTACCCAAACATTTTCGTCGGTTTCTGCCCTTTGCGACCCAACTTGTGCAAAGCAGCCGGGATCTTCCCTCCAGCGCTCACTTACACACACTGAAGCCCGTCCGTCACCTTGCTACGAATTCGTCTCCCCGCGATTATTCCTCCCTCCCATCCAAACACCTGCCTGCTTGCGATACAAAACCACCGGCTCTCGAAGAAGGAAACCTGCTCCTTGCTTGCTTTTTCTCGGTTCCATTTTCCCACCGCCTGGTCCCTAATCTTTGTGGCCCTTTTTGAGTTCGATAGCACGCCCGAAATTCGAACCAATTTCCCATATTGCTTCTTCACTTACAGCCCAATCTCCAAATTCTGACCAAGGCCTCGGGACACCCACACCTGCCTACCTGCCTGCCTGCCTACCCTAACCTACCCGCCACTCGGGAGAGACAACAACAATAACAACAACACTACCGCCGCCAACCGCCAATTTCTCTCTCCTCCCACCAACCCTCGCCGCCTCCTCGAACTAGTTGTCGAGCAGTTCTAGCCAATTACAATTTTAGCGGCGCCGACTCGGTTTCGCGACACTTGCTTGTTGTTGTGCGCATCCAACCACGAGCCAGCTCGAAACTCAACCATAAGCGCGGTGTTTCTAACCGCTCACACAGAAAGGGCGGTCCTATCTCCTAGAGTTTCTGTCTCCATTCCCCTTGGAGCCAATCTTTGCCCCGGCTTTCTTGAGAGGAAGCGTCGGTAGTGAAGGACAGTCACATTTCACTTGACTCCTCATGTCTTCGTAGGTGCCCACCACGAACCCAAAGACCCCGCATCCGCGCACGGCGACTGACTTGATACTTGGTGGTTCAGAGGCAGAGGGTACAACGTTCGAACTTACCACGCTGATCCTCCCGGCAATTGGTCTTCAAGCCAAGAAGACTCCTGGTCGTCGCAAGAGCAAGAAGAGGACGAAAACGAAGACTGGACGGATTCCCAAGAGGAAGACGACGACCTTGATCCCAACGACTCAGCCTCAACCGCACCCGGTCCTGCACAGAGCAGCTGGGCACAATCTAGAGCCACGGTTCGCCAACCGGTCCGCCGTCACGTCGTCCAAGCAAGGGCTCATTCCGGTTTTCGGCACGTCGCGCCGAACCCAGAGCCCAGTCTGGATTCTGAAGACCCATACTACGGGCCGCGCGCTCCCTTCGGGGCCCCAGTGGGGGCCTAGGGGCGCCAGCGGCCCAGGCCCAGTCGGTTACTACGGTGGTCGTGGTCAGCATCCGGGGCCGTATGCACCACCAAGCCATGCTGGCGCCTACGGTCCTCCAGCCCCGTATGGAGGGCAGCAGCAGATGGTGCCGTACGGAAACCAGTACAACCCCTTCGCGGCAAACAACGCTGCCCCTGGCGGAGGTTACTTTGGCAATGACCACAGGGGTGGCTGGGGTGGTGGTGGTGAAATGATGCCGTACCCTGGAGGGCAATACTTCAACGGTGGTGGCCAGTACCCAATGCCTCAAGCCATGCAACAATATCAGCAATGGGCTTCTCCTCCTCCTCCCCCACCAACGGACATTGCTCCTCGTACGCCTGCTCCTCGTACGCCGGCCCCACCACCAGAGCCCCCCAAGGAAGATCCCGAAAAGGAGGCAATGAAGAAGAAACTCGCAGAGATCGAAGCTGCGCAAGCTAAGGCGGAAGCCGATGCAAAGCAACGAGAGCTGGAAGCCAAGATACGCGCCGAGGCCGAAGATGCTTTCAGGAGGAAAATGGAAGAGATGGCCCGAGAAGAAAAGGCCAGGGCAGAAGAGAGAGCAATCGCTCTAGAGAATGCCAAGAAGCAGATTGAGGAGGCTAAGAGAGAAGCTGAAATTGCCGCTCGGGAAGCCATTGAGGCGGAAAAGAAGGCCGAGGCCGAACGCGCAAAAGCTGCAGCAGAAGCTATTGCCCAGGCAGAGCGAAACGCGCGAGATATGCTTGCAGCAGAACGCAAGGCCGACGAGGAGCGAGCCAAAGCCGCAGCAGAGGCTGTGGCCAAAGCAGAGAGAGAAGCCCGTGACAAGCTCGAGGCGGAACGCAAAGCCGAAGAAGAGAGGAAGAAGAAGGAAGCTGAAGCTGCCGCTCTGGCCGAGGCTCAGGCCCAAGCCAAACTTGAAGCTGCCCTCAGGGCAAAGGAGGAGGCCGAGGCCGCTGCCAAGAAGAAGGCCGACGAGGAAGCCGAATGGCGCAAGAATCTCGAGGCTGAAGCCAAACTGAAAGCAGACCTCGAGGCGCGGGCAAAGGTGGAAAAGGAGAAGAAGGATGCGGAGGATGCCGCAGCCGCCGAAGCAGAGAAAAAGAAGGAGGAAGATGCTTACAAGAACAGGCTCTTGGAGGAAGCCAAACAGAAGGCCGAGGAAGCGAACAAGAAATCAATGGGTAAAGACAAGGCTCCCATTCGATTCAAGGATGCTGTTGGGAGGAAGTTCAGCTTCCCCTTCCACATATGTCAGACTTGGCAGGTAAGAATCGGCATCCCTATTCGTTGATTGACACATGGCTAACATAATTATAGGGCATGGAAGAGCTCATCAAGCAAGCCTTCTTGCATGTCGACGTTATTGGACCACATGTACAAGCTGGCCACTACGATCTCCTTGGTCCCGATGGCGAGATCATTCTCCCCCAGGTCTGGGATAAAGTGATCGAACCCGATTGGGCCATCACGATGCATATGTGGCCGATGGACAGACAACCCAACCCAGCAGCCCACTTGGCAGGTCGGCCCGGCGGTGTGCCTCCTGGGGTTAGAGCTCCCGGGATGCCTATGCCTGGCCGTCCTGGTATGCATGGGATGCCCATGGGTATGGGAGGACAGCGCCCGCCCGGTCCACCGATGGGAGGGCATCATCCCGACCACCACGGACAACATGGCGCCCCTCCACCACCTCCACATCCAGCAATGCGCCCAGGTGGCATGGATCCTCGCATTATTCAAGTAGAGAAGAAGTCGTCCAAGAAAAAGGCACCAAAACCTGCTGCCGGTGGCTTTTTGCAATTTATGGCGGGGAAACAAACCAAGCCGAAGAAGTCCTCGTAAGTCAATAGCATCTATCCTTTTCGGCGTTCTCTATCGGCCGTTACTGACCCTTCCTCTTCTAGACGAAAGTAGCTTTCAGCGTAACCCACGGATGATGGGTGCCAAAGCCACGTCGGAAATTGTCGAATTTACTGCATATATTCTGTCTCATCTATTTTATAGTTTCGAGACCTTCTTTTCTTTGCTTACTGATTTATGGCATTATACCCCGGCTAAAGACAGTCTGATCATTGTTCTGGGACAGGAGTAGCTTGTCTGGTTTCTTTCAAAGGCGGTTGCGGACTGGCGATGACCACTAATCTGTCCTGGGTACTTCTACGTCGAATTGGTTGAACATTTACCTGCCACCGCCCCCTGGAGCTGGTGGTCTGAATAATCGCCAATTCTATTTTATTTGGATCTGACTATTTGGGAGGAGGCGAGACGAGACGAGACATGTTGAAGTGGAAGCGTTGGCTTTTACAATGAGATTTACGGGGCCATGATACGAGGAACAAGGGGCGTTTAGGCAAGCATGAGTCATGTTGGGGAGTATACGATGGTTGAGTGTCTTTGACTGGTGTCTTCTTTTTTTATATCTATACAGTGGAGTGGTACAACCATGGAGTTTCGAGTCAAACACGAGTCAAATAAATACAATTCAAAACAATTCCAACCCTCTCGTGTCCAAACTCCGTCGCCAATGCGTGGTTCTAAAAATGTGCCTCTATGCTACTGTTGTTGGAGCTGACACTGTACAGTCTAGCTAGTAGAGGGTTCGAGAGGTACAGCCTCATTCGATTGCTCTCAACTTCCCCCAGAGGTTCATGATTTCCTAGGGTTACCCAGCACACGGTGTGCCTCCTTGACAAAGGCTTCCACCATGATGGGCGCCAGTTTGTCCGCGACGGCCGAGCTGACCGCGGCGTACAACGGATTTGAGAACCGGTACCTGAGGCTCAGGTCCACCTCGCTCCAGTCGACCTTTGCCTCCCCCGTCGTGTCCGTATTCGGCAGCGGCCGCACCGTCCAGCGCGTCACCAGGCTCTTGAAGACGCCCCCACGGCCCCCGCCTATGCCGGCCCCAGGGCCCGGATCCCGCAGGCCCAGGCGTTCCAGCTCCGCGGCGGGGATCTCGGGGCCTGCCTCGCCGGAGATCGCCTCGACGATCCGCCCCGGGACGCAGAAGACTCGGCTCGTGTACGTCTCCTGCAGACCGCCCCAACCTGCGGTGAGATCGGCTTGCGCGGGCCAACGTCTTTGGGTTTGGGCGGTGTTTTCTCCTCCCGGTGATGATGACGAAGAAGAGGGCAGAGGCGCCGGGTCCGTCCAGCGTGTCACTCGCGCCGAGGCGCAGTAGGGTAGGAACCGCGGGTAGCTGTCGATGTCGGCGATGATCTCGTACAGCCGGTCCGAGGCGTAGGGGAGCGTGCGCCGGGCCGTTAGGTGCTGTGGGGGACTGTTGGCGTCGGGCATGGAGAGGCCGGGGATGTTGAGAAAGCCGCGGCGGGTTTGGTGGGCGATTGAAGGCATCCAAGGTCGTGCGACGGCTCGAGGCGCATTGCGGGCGAGCCGCTGGGCGCAGGGCCTGAGGCTTGTCGTCGCCATGCTGTGTTGGATTGGGTGGAGAGGTTGTCTACGAGATTTACAAGTAACGAGTGACTTTTGTCGTTATGGATACATTATTAGCGACTGACTCAATTGTTTCCTCCGAATCATGGAAAACCAAAGATCGTGGCGTCGACCATAATCGTGCTACTGTCGCAAGTCTTTCTCGATGCGATCTCGGCTTCGCAATCGATAAAAAGTTCCAGCCACAGATAAATCGCATCTTTGCTCGGCCAGCCACGATCTGGTTGGTGGCCCCCGCGCCCCACCTAGCTGGCTTCCTCAAAAGTGCTTTCATTATTTTTTTCCACCCTGAGAAAACTTCTTCCTCCCAACTCAGCAAAGAAACAAGAAGCCTTTTGCGCCGATTGTCAGCTTGCCAGCATGGGATCGAGAAGTTGGTCGTGAAACACCCATCGCTTCAGTGACATACTGAGAGTGCATTTTTATTTCATTCGATATGGCTTCCGCCGCTGCATGTGAGCTGCCGCCTGCCTCGACCGAGCAAGAGCTGGCAGACAAGGCCTCCACGCTCGCGCTGGAAGAGCAGGGTGTCTCTCCTGCCGTCGAGGCTGCCGCGGCTACCTCGCTACCACCGCACCGGAGCCATGATCCTCAGCACAACATGAAGCGGACAGATCCCTTCCAGTTCGGGTCCCGCTTCCTGCAACAAGATGACAACGTCTTCGAGTTCAATGCGTGGGATCACGTGGAGACTGACGACACCTACAAGGAGTACGCTGAGGAGCAATTCCAGAAGCAACGCGAGTCGCCAGTCTCCGACTTTGACAAGAGTAAGTCACGAATCCCTCTACTACCACTCACTTACCACACATTCCCCCATACAACCCTGGCTTGGGTGATGATTCCCAACAATCGCATAGTTCATCTGATTAAGATGATGACAAACTGTAATAGCAAATGTCTTTCGCTCCCATCTGACTTATCAAGCCAAACACAACTCTCTCGTCACTTGACCATTGCAGAAAAGCCTCGTGCTAACTTTCTTATCAGCCAGATTCAATTCGGACCCTGCCAAATGGTGGAACCTTTTCTACAAGAACAACACGGCCAACTTCTTCAAGAACCGCAAGTGGCTACAACAAGAGTTCCCTATCCTGGGTAAGGTCACTGAGGAAGATGCTGGTCCCGTAGTAGTCCTGGAAGTCGGTGCTGGCGCCGGTAACACGGCCTTTCCTATTCTGGCAAACAACAAGAACCCTAAGCTCAAGGTACACGCGTGCGACTTCTCCAAGAAGGCCGTGGAAGTCATGCGTGGTCATGAAGAGTACAACACCGAGCACATGCAAGCTGATGTGTGGGATGTTGCAAGTGATGAGCTTCCCCTGGATTAGGAGAAGGCTCAGTAGATGTCGTAGTCATGATCTTCATCTTCTCTGCCCTATCCCCGTTGCAGTGGAAGAAGGCCGTTCAAAACATCTACCGTGTCCTCAAGCCCGGCGGCGAAGTCTGCTTCCGTGACTATGGAAGAGGTGATCTCGCGCAGGTCCGGTTCAAGAAGGGTCGATACCTGGATGAGAACTTTTACATCCGTGGTGACGGTACGCGCGTCTACTTCTTCGAAGAAGACGAGCTCGCCAAGATATGGAAGGGCGAGACTCTGCCCAACATGAGGCCCACGGAGGGTGAAGATTCATCACCCGCCGCCGAGACGACGGAACCGAAAGAACTTTTCGATATAGAAAACCTTGGCGTTGACCGAAGACTCTTGGTAAATAGAGCCAAGCAGTTGAAGATGTATCGGTGCTGGATGCAAGGTCGTTTTAGAAAGAAATAGACATCATTTTCCAGCAACACCAATTTTCCTTCGTACTTGATGATTCGTTACCTTCTGTGCATCCTGGATCGTGCCTATCCCTATCCCGTACGATGTTACGTTTGACGTGCCTAAAATGCCTATTGTATGAGAATATGTACTATCAGACAACGGCGATTTAACTCGAGCTGCCCACGCCCATGTACACGTAATCATGCGCCTAGTACCTCGACTAACCTGCGCCGCTTGTCGCTACCAAACTCCATGCTATCTAGGTAAGCTGCAACACCACCATATTGGCTCTCGAGGTGGTCGTGGATCCTGGCGACAAAGTCGGGAGGGCAGTCGCCCCAATCGGGCGTCAGGCCGATCTCTTCGATCTCGGCGATGCGAGTCTCACGGTCCGCCTCGAGGGCTTGCTGCGTCAGAAGGTAGTCGTGGCTGATGGCCTCGAGCGGCACGCCCAGAGTCATAAGGACGAGGGCGACGATGAGGCCCGTCCGGTCCTTGCCCTGGGTGCAGTGGACCAGGATAGGGAGGGAAGGACCGTCGCCGCCGCTAGTGCTAGCGGGAGCGGGAGGTGGTTCCAGGAAGGCGTTCAGGGCCTCGAGGATGTCGGCGCCCGAGTGGTCGAGGGTGTCGAGGCCCATGCCCACGAGGCCGCGCGGGAGCATGACTTCTTGGCTCATGATGCGGATGGCGGCGATGCGTTGGCCGAGGGTGTAGAGGAAGATGAGTTTGCTTTGTGGAGACTGATCAGTATATTATTTCGTATATACGGATTGGGGCAAGTTAGTATGTGTGTCCAGGACGGATACTACTCACAAAAACCCGAGCCAGGATAGCTGGCTGATGAGGAACTTTTCGAACTTGCCGCCCGTGATCTTGATCTCGAGGTACCGCAGCCCGGGGATCTGGACGGGTTCGGCTAGGGCGGCGTTGGATTGGAGAAGGGCCGGGACTTTGAGGTCGGCTTGGCGCTTCTCGGCTTGCTTGACATGTTCGGTTCTGGGGAATGGGTCAGCTGCTATCTTAAGAGGTCAAGAACGAGAGAACATATACTTGGTTCGCAAGTCTATCACTGTCTTGATACCGTATTCATCCTTCAGTTTGCGGCGGTCCTCCGGGCTGGCATCATCTTCAAAGGTACTTGGCGTCAGCACTCTAGAAAGAAAGCTTCATGTACGATACTATATCCCAAGGGATGAGGCAGCCACGTGACTGGGGGGTTGTATAAGAAGCACTCACCTGGCCGTGCTGATCGGAAAAAGACCCCCTCTCGAACAAGTCTATGTGATGGAACACCACGGTTTAGTTTCAGGTCTTTCTCGGATATCGATAGCCGCAGGGATAGAGGTTTGTTTACCTCTTTCCACATTGGGTATTAACGGTTTGGCCAACGTCTCGAAAGTTCTGGACGTTGTCGAGAATTGTATTATGGTCCATTTCGCCCATGTTGCCAAGATATGATGCAGTCAGTGAATTGCCGATACAATGAGAAAACGTAAGATTGGCGGGTTCTCTTGGCCGTATCTGGCGTGAGTATGGCTGCAGCTTTTTTGGCTGTGACGACTATACCGCAGTTTTTCTTGGAAGTACGTTCGTTGGCTGGGCCGGATCTACTTTGACGTATTTTTTCGCTTACAAGCAGGGGGGTCATCAGATGCACGCACTTTCGTCTCCGCTTTCTTACAGGCAGGTTTTACGCAGAACCACAGGGCTGAAGCAAGAACGTAGATCATTTCAGCTTCCCAAAAACGACTTGATCTCCATTTATCAAAATACCAAATATATCAATATGAAAACCGAATGTCGCGGCTATTCACCCAGTCGAATACCGGTGGGCCTGATTACTTAAGGAAATACCCTTAGACATGGACCTTGAAACATCAAACGCTCGGTTTCAGCAACTTCGGATGTTTGTTCGAACTGAAGCTCGGCTGGAGCTGAAGTTGCAGGTGACAGCTGCTTTTGGCGCGCAGCTACAGTATGTAGTACGGACGGCTAACAGTGCTATCCCATCCATTATGTCGATCGTCATGTCAAGGGGTGTGTTGCTTATTTGGACTCTGGAGGCCTTGGCAAATGCTGGAAAACAAACAAAACGCGGAATCCTTCCACCGTGAGAGCAATGGTTTTTCTTTTCTTGTGTGACACAGCTCTTCCAGCTGGGAACGTCAGATTGGCATTCCACAACCTGCATTGAGGAAAAGAGAGCTCTCATCTCAGAACAGGAATAAACAGTCATACCACTGCAAAATCTTGCCCGCCGTCGTTCTCGGTGCATGAAGACTGGGAAAATGACAGATCCAAAGCCCGTTTCTTCTGCCGGTTGCCAATGGCGATGCGCACGCTGCCACCTGCATTTGTAGTGTCACCTGAAAGATGCCCATTCGGCAGAATCTCCGAGCGGTTGCAAGTAAAGAGGTATGTAGTAAAAAAATCAATATTGAACAGAAGCGGGCGGCATGCGGGAAACGGTGAAGGGGCCCTTGTTCTGGCTAAAAGCCCCCAGATGGCTGCTAACCACCAGGGATTCCCATGTCGTTCGTGCGAATCCCCCCACCACGCGTCATTACCTAAGTACATGGCCTGTCGGGTTCTGTCCAGGTGATCGATATCAGAAACTGATAGATGGTGTTTGTTCAGACAAGCATATATGTATGGAATTCTGGACATGAGTCTGGTGCTACAGGAGGGCCTATCATCAACAATATCACAGTAGTCACTACGCACCTCAGAAAAGAAGGAATGGTATGTTCGGCAGATACAAAATATACTTCTCTAGATAGAGTCAAAACCAATTGGTGCGTCTCCAAGGTCCCTGATCTGATACCCTCCTACCACCTCGATTACCGGTCTGCCGGCCCCCTGAGCAGCTAGGAGCTGGGTGGAATGGACGTGGTGGCTTTTCTGTGATCAGTGTCTTCCATCCAAGGAGACCAGGATTGCATCCCGAACGATCCTAGAGGCTCCACTCCACCATGATCAGGGGTGGGCCCTACTGCATGTCCAGACCGGAGAGCCTGTCGAGTGACGTCAAGAGATCCTGTCCAAGCAAAAGTAAGCTCCAAGCCTCGCACTCGAATTCTGCGCAGGAGGCCAGGAGGCCAGGAGGCCCAATGGCCGCAGGCAGAACCAGACACCCAAGACAGATCTAAGCCAGCGTGCCAAACACCATCGCCGTGAAAGGGGACTAAGGCCTGTCTAACACAATCATGACGGTACTGTCTTAGGACTCAAGGCCACCGCTAGCCCATGGGTTGGGTGAAGGGCCTCCCGTCGCATCCAGCCTAGTGCAGTCCACACTGCATCTTCGACCGCTGCGATGATTGCCAGTGTCCGTAGTACTTAATTATACACTGCCGCTGACGAGATCATGCTGGAATTCCCCTTGCTTCTTCTTTTTCGGCAAATGACTGCGGAAAAACGCACTTCGTCCGGTGTCACACACATCAGCAAACCTACTTACGCATCCAGAGACACCTGCGCGCACACACATAGACACGCATAAGCGAACCCTACCTGCCTAGCCACGAACTCTACATACCGTTTCTAAGAATCACCAGAGGTGGTGACTGAGCAGGCAACCCACGGCGCATCGCTGATTGGACGTTTCGCGCATTCGGGGAATATCGAATCCCCATCACGGCCTCCACCTGAAAGGAAACCTCGGAGGCGGGACCTTTGTGGGCAATACAACGGGACAAGGGACTTGGGAACTGCAGATCCGGGTCGCTTACAGAGAGCCCAGCCCTTTATTCTTAGAAGATTTACCGGTATTCCAAGGTTGCTTCGCGCAGCCCGTGCCAATTAAAATGCAGGTCCAACAAACCCATGACGACACCTCCACTATACCTGCAGGTGAGACTCTCCCATTGCCATATTTAGCCCTTTTTGCAGGGAGGGCTCTCCATCCTGCCTCCACCCATATTAAAGTATTAAGTATTAACTTCAACCTTCAAGGTCACCACGGCCGACTGGTATATGCGCAACCGCGAGACCTGCCCAGCTACCCCTCGACAGGACTCGCGCCAAACGGTTCTGCTGCCAGCGCTGCTGCTTCTTTAGGTTGGCAGAGTAAGAAGTCACCTGAGATCTGGACCCCGGATAGGTCGGCCTCGGCTTCCGCTGCTGCCGTGCTTGCCAAAGACCACCAGATGGCTACTGCCTGGGCCCCCAAACCTAGCGACCACGGTGCGCAGGCGGCCCTGCTTGCCCATAAGGCTGCTACCCGAAGCGCAGAGAGCGGGAAACCTTCTGCGACCGACCACGGCCACACAGCAGCCACATCAGCCTTCAACGCCGACCGATCCTCTCGACGAAATCCCCACGCCTCCGTGCCCATCGACCGACAGCGCTCACTTGTTGCTGCCAAAGGCGCCATGGCTACCCCGACCACCACCAGACGCTCGCGCGCCAACACCTTACCTTCTGCCGCCAAGAAGCAGGAGGCCTACCCGGACGAGTCCAACGCCGCCGCCAATGCGCTGAAGGCCGCAACAGCTGCGCACAAGCCGAAAGCATCCGCGTCCCCGAAAGAGACTGCTGGCGCGACGCCGTTTGTGCACATGAACCGCCAGATGTTTACGTCGAAACCACCGGTCCAGCCCGTGGTAGACGAGCAACGGCGGGAGGATGTGTTACACGCCTCCGCCCTCGCTATGGCCAAGAAGATGTTCGACCAGCAACAAAAGGTCATCGACCAGACCAAGAAGACACAAAGCCAAAGAGACGCAGCCCCGCACTCGCGGCGGCGCAGGTCCAGCAGCCTCAGCGACGACGATCAAGCGCCCCCTATGCAGTTCAACAGCCTACAGGATGCCGCCTACAAGGCTGCACAGGCGAGGCTGGCCAAGCTGGAGATCGACATGTCAAGTCGAAACTACAAGGACTATTATGGGCAAGGCCAGTCGCCACGGAAAACCAACATGAGAGGAAAGCTTACTAGGAGGCGATCCTCCAGCGAGGGTGACATCCGCAATGATCGCGAGCGGTCCGAGCAGATTCGTCGCCAGATGTCTATCTTCAACAGCAAAGTGTCTCAGGTGGACCAGCAGAAGCGGCAGCATGATCGCGACGCTCTCATGGCGGCCGCACAGAGGAACGTCTCGGCGCGCCTAAAGGGTATGGATGAAAAGATTGCCAAGGAGACGGGCATGATACCGCCCTCGACCAAGACTTCATGGGATTCCAAGGCCTATGCTGCGGCCCAGCTGCGCAGCGACGACCGACTCAGCAAGCACGGCAAGATCGACCTTGGTGCTGGTAAGTACATGGAGCAGGAGGACATCGATGCGATCGCCGCGAGCAGGGTACAGCCGGTCATCGACGAGATCAACGAACGGGCGGAGCAAGAGCATGCCAGGTTGGCAGAACAGAAGCTGGAAGAGGAGCGTCAGAAGGAAGAGAAAGAGATCGAGAGGCAAAGGGAACAGGAAGTCAATGACATCAACAAAAAGTTGAAAGGTACGTGAAATCTTTCGGTGTTTAGGAGATGCCCGTCGGTTTGGCTAACACTCGAGTAGAGCAAGAAAAGCAAGAAGCCAAAGAGCGGAGGCAGGAGGAGAAAGCGGAGGCCAAGGCCAAGAAGGAAGAAGAGAAGGCTGCTAGAGCCGAGCAGAAGCGTCTTGCCAAGGAAGAAAAGCGCAAGTCTGCGGCCGTCGCAGTGGCAGCTCCCACCGAAGTGGCGGCGCCGCGCGAGGAGGAAATCGCGCCGATCGAGCGGGTCGAACTGAACGATGCTGGTCAACCGGTCAGGGTTCCCGCACCTGCACCTGCCACCATCACCACCCCTGAGCCCCCCACGGAGGGCGCCGCCACCACACGTGCGGAGCATGACCTTGACATGCCGGATGCGTCCGCCATCCGGAAGCACAGAACCAAGTCGAGCGGATCCTCTGGGGACAAATCTCCCACGATCCGGGTGAGGTCTTGGTTCAAATCGCACTTCCACCGGGGATCCAAGTCGGACGTTGAGCAGCAGGATAACAACACAACTACTAAGCCAAAGGAAAAAGGCAAGAGACAATTCATCGGCGGTGCGGCATTGACGGGTTTTGGCTCGTCGTCGCAGAACGGGAGCACGGCCAGTGTTAACAATGCTCGTAGTAGCAACAGCGTCCACGCTGTAGCGATGGCCGGGAGACAGTCATCACAGCAGCAGCAGGACGTCTTTTCATCCTCCTCGCCGGGCCATTCGCTGGCGCCATCCGTGAGCCTTGCCAACCAGGAAGCTGTCTCGCCCATGAGCAGCTCCAGCGAAGACGAGTACTTCCATGACGTGGCACCGGTGATCAGTCATTCCTCCGCCAACGGGGCGGGGGGGTTGAGCCCGCCGCGTCCGATGGGGGATCCGGCGTCGAGGAAGAGTCATAGTCCCAACCGGGACTCGAGGTTCCTGGAGATTATATGATTTGGTGGAGTCTCAGACACTGATTATTTCTCTCTCTTCTTCACTACGGAGTCTTCTTACCTCTTCTCCTAATTTGAATTAATCCACACTACTTTCTTAAGGAAAACGATGGTGCAGTGGGTGGCTTAGGTGTAAGATTGGTACAAGTTTGGGCAGGGAAATGGGTTATGAAATCGGATATTTCTATGTATGTATATTACATCTTGGCGGTTGCTTTACGGTTCGTTTCATAAGTGTTGGTGGGGGGGGACGGAACTTCGCTGGCTAGACCCCTTTCTGTATGCAGGTCGCGTCGTGGACGTATTGAACGAACAAGGATTTAAGTAAACGAGAGGTGGGCACCCGGCAACAGTGTTTGGTGTCATTTTCGTGATCGCCAGTGTTACTATAGGTTATTAATAATGATGCGGAGAGCGTTTTGCAACACGAATCATGTACAGGAGTTGCGAATACTCTTGTCCCGACCACGGGGCATTTTCACTGTGCTGTAGGATCAAACTATATCGTATACATGGCAAAGACAGATTAGAATAGGTGGTGATTAAATGATTAATTATTGAAATCTCAGTCGTTCTATCAGATCTGTAATCTCGCTCTATGCTGTTGATGCAAACCCATGCTGATCCGGAACGCCATGCCGAATGTTGTCATGATCAATACAGCCCATATACAAAATTGGTATCTCGTCCCGCAGTCGCTTATCGTATTCGTGTTCGTCGTATGCTTTTCCTTCATGTCCTGTGGCTCTTCTCATTCTATAGGTATATCGGATGTTGTATAATAGGAAGTTTTAATGTTGTTGTGTTTAGTCTTGCCGATCGGATCGGGTCGGAGCCAAGATTTTCTAGAAGTTGGCGCCGGGCCCCACGCGACCCGTATGCAGCGGCCGCTGGCTGTCCTCGGTATAGCGCGAACCGACGCCGCCGCCGCCGCTGCCGCTGGCGGGGTGGTCGAGGTTGCTCTGCTCGGCCTCGGCCATCTCGGCGGAGCTGGCGTTCATGCCGGTGGTCTTGAAGCCGCGGCCGTTGGCGGTGTAGCGGGCGGGCCAGAGGTCGACGAAGAAGGAGAAGACGTAGAAGGAGAAGACGAAGGAGACGACCCACTCGATGATGGCGGCGTCGTCGTAGCGCTTCAGGAAGTTGGTCGCGGCGAAGGCGACGGCGAGCAGGAACTCGACGATGATGAAGGTGAGCTTGATCCAGAAGGAGATGCGCAGGACGCGGTGCTCGCGGTACTTGATGCCGAGGCGCTGGTACTCCCAGCAGATGAAGACGGCGGAGAGCAGGTAGCCGGCGATGAAGAGCAGCAGGAAGATGTCGTGCAGGGTGTGGTAGTGGGCCGTGTCGAAGCCGGAGAGGCAGGTGAGGCCGATGGTGCCGACGAAGGCGAAGACGATGGTCAGGCCCGACAGCACCTTCTCGGTGCGGCTCACGTTGGGGACGAGGCGGCCGCGGTGGCGGAGCCAACGGTCGGCGCCGAAGGAGAGGTCCAGGAAGATGGTCGTGATGATGCAGCCCGTCACGAAGAGGGGCTTGAGCTCCGACGCGCCGACGTCCGAGATGTAGGCGATGGTCTGGTCGCCCTGCATCGAGGGGTACTTGACGCGGTGCGTGTCGACGATCCAGTAGATGAGCAGGCCCAACAGGGTCGCCAGCCACATGACTCCGGATATCAAGGGCAATACCTGGGAGGCATCATTATGTTAGCCAGGGTTCTCTGTAATTGTCTTGCGCCGTTTCGGGGCATCAAGAGTGAATGTAATGATGGACCTACCCAGTAGGGGAAATGTGCACGATATGTCGCCATGATTGCTTTGTTGTTTGTTTGTTGTTACAGGGGAAATTGAAAAAAGCTGAGCGAGTGACTGTCTGTCTGTTTGCCAAGCGCAAACAGCAGTATCAAGGCGATAATATACAGCGGAGTGTATCCAGCATAGGATCTCAGGAAGGATCTCGGTTTTTCCTTTGCATGTATGTATTGGCAAATTGTAAAAAATGAGAAAAGAGCGCGCAGCCTTCTTTTGCTGATTAAAACGGATAGGGTTGTCCAGATATTATGACCTCACCTGCTCCCCCGGTCTGACAGGTTGACAGGGCCTGCGAAACTGGTTTCGTCATACGGGGGAGATTGCCATGATTACATAGGTAGCGCTGGGCTGGCGCGTAGTAGTAGGTCGTAGTTGGGCGGGTTCTTGGGCGGGCGGCAGTTCTTTCTGAAGGACCCGAACAGCAGCTAATCTCAGCGGCTTCTTCGGGACTTCGTGCGTGTGGTACTACCATCCATCTTTCTAAGCACTAAGCAGAAGGACTTTCTCTCTTTTTTTTCTTCCTACTGATTACATACGCTCTGCGTCTTGTCCTACCGGGCTGAGCGAAACTACTCAGCCCGTCAGCGTAGAAATGACGTCAGGTTTCAAGATGGATGGAAAAATTGGGATTTCTTCCCAGCCTAACTCGCCAATGGAGCGCCATCTGCAGATCCTGCGGGAACTGTGGTACGTGTTTGGCCTAGTGCAGGGGACTTCGGGGCTATTGAGCTGCAACTCCGAATGCTTAGCCTGCTGGAGTGTTGGCATTTCACTCGGGGTCCTGGCTCGGGGTTAAATGCCAGAATGAATCCCATGGGTGCGAGGATTTAAGAAAGCTCGAGGGAATCAGGTCAAGTAAAGGCAAAGTTCTTCTGTCAGGGATTCGAAAAGCTGCACTCTACCAACACGTACCGCTATTCCACGATGCAAGCAAAACGTGCTTGGATTCGCCAAAATATATTCGACGTGCCTAATCTCCCGTCGCTAGTTGGGAGCCAGCCACCCAGGTGCTGCTAGACGCGATCGGCTGGGATACTCAGTGCTTGAAACGACAGTGGTACAAAGGGATTAGGCAGGGGAACAGCGATTCATGTGTATGTGGAGCAGGGCGGTGTCCTTGACTTGCAAGTTGCGGCAGCCAGCCTCAGGTTCCTTGGCAGCACCAAAACCATCGTCTTTGCTATAATAAGTATACGGACAGCAGTGGAATTGAAAATGCAATACTAAACGTTAAAGGTGTTTCCAATATCGAATAACTAAATAGGAGAGTGTTGCTCGTCAAAATTGAATGGTTTCGACCTTTTGAGACCGCAAACGTAATACCCACCTGGATTTGGTGGTTTGGAGAGGCATGTGCTATCCCTACCTACCTACCTAGCCTGTCCAGCCACAAGGCTGAAAATATGTAGCTGGGTAAGGGTCCTTCTGAACAACAACCTCTCACCATCTCCTGCCTCCACACCAAGATGGCAGTCTCCCCTCTGGTTGATGGGTTGCCGAACCCGGCTGCGAGAGCAGTATCTTCGCCATTGAAGAATGCTGCTTCGGCGCAGGCTTCGTCGAATGGAACGCCTGTGCCCGCCGTGGCCCCAAACGCCACCGCTGCTGTGCAATCGGCCGCCTTGGATCTATCGGAGCAGATGAACGAGGATGAGAAGCGCAAGTACATCAAAGGTATGGAAAGATTAGAGCTTCATTTTCGTCGATCGGAATTTCAGTTTCTAACGGTCAATTTTACTAGGGAAGAAGCTTGGTGAGGGTACCTACGCCAACGTCTACCTGGGCCAAGTGCGCAACGACCCCTCGCAGCTCGTCGCCATGAAGAAGATCAAGATCAACAAGGAATACACCGAAGGGATGTCGCCCGATGCCGTCCGCGAAATCAAGCACCTGCAAGAGCTCGACCATCCGAACATCATCAAGCTACACACCGTTTTCTCTTCCAAAGACCAGAACCTGAACCTGGTCCTCGAGTTCCTACCGCTTGGCGACCTGGAAATTCTCATTAAAGACACTGCGAATGTGCATTACGGTGTGGCCGACACCAAGGCCTGGATGGGCATGTTGACCCGCGCCGTCTGGTTCTGCCACGAGAACTTTGTGCTACACCGCGATATCAAGCCCAACAACTTGCTGATCGCGGCCGACGGGGAGGTCAAGTTGGCCGATTTCGGTCTGGCCAGAAGCTTCAGCGACCCTTACCGGCCCATGACCTCCAACGTCATTACACGCTGGTACCGCCCGCCCGAGCTGCTGTTCGGCGCCCGACACTACTCGGCGGCCGTCGATGTCTGGTCTGTAGGGCTTGTGTTCGCCGAGCTTGTCATGCGCGCCCCGTACCTCGCCGGCAATACCGAGCTCGAGCAGATCGAACTGATCTGCAAGGGCGTCGGCACCCCGACCGAGGAGAACTGGCCCGGCGTGACCAAGCTGCCCGAGTACACCATCAGCAACCAGATCACGCCCGTCTTGGGTAAGGACCATTACAACGCGCTGTTCGGGACCGTCGGCAATGAGGGCGTCGATCTGCTCATGAAGACGTTGATCCTGGACCCTCGGAAGAGAATCACGGCCCGTGATATGTTGAAGCACCCCTGGTGGCACAAGGACCCGAAGCCTACGCGCAAGAAGGAGTTGCCCAGGAAGTCGGGAGGCGAAGGGGAGGAGAAAGTAGGGGCCGATCTCAAGCGTCGGCCGGGTGTCGTAGACGAAGATAGAACCAACAAGGTGGCTCGGAAGCTGGACTTTGGTGGTCCACTATAGACTTGCATAAGGAGGATAACATCATGGTACAGGCGTTAGAAAAGGTCAAGTTGCATGGCGTCTAGGGTTCTGCCATTTATTGAATACAATGCTTAATACAGTATATGCACAATGCCGTAATTTACATGCTTGCGACTCTCCCCTAGAAGGCTGCTTAGCGGTTGCCGCAATAGGGATAAATCCGAGCTGGTTTCTATATCTTCTTGTTTTTTATGGGATTTCTCCTCGTTCCCGCTGCTCCTTACGCTCTTGGATGCGCTTCTTGTACTTGACCTCGGTACGTCTTCTCTCACCACCATCGATCTTGCGGCCACGCTTGTCCTCCCACATGCCCTCCTTGACGACCACCCTGGCGCCCTCGCCGTTTTTGAGCTGCATCGCGTAGGGGCCGACAATAGTACGGGCGCCCTCAACCTTGTAGCCGACGACGCGCGAGAGGTCCTCGAGGGACGTGTCCTTGACGCTCTGGCCGGCGGGCACGTTGACGACGTAGCGCTTGGGGTTGGTGGGGTCGGCGTCGTGCTCGAGCACCCGGAGATCCGCGGCGCCCTCGGAGACGTGCTTGAGGTCACCGCCGATGCCGAACTGGCCTCGTCGGAAGCGCTGCCGCCACTGCAGCAAGTACCGCCGCGTGCGGGGCGGCTCGATGCCGAGCTCGCGCAGCTGCTCCGACGTGAGCGAGAAGAGGGCCTCCCACGTCGGGAACTTGGAGGCGTGGCCGCCCAGCCCGCGGCCGATCAGCGTCAGGAAGGTCTGCACGTCCGGGCAGAAGGGCGTCGGGGCCGGGATCTCGGGCGGCGGCGCGGCTCCGGTGTCGCTCTTTTGGGTGGAGGAGGTGGAGGAGGGCCGCGAGCCGAATTGGCTTAATATCGTCGCTGCCACCGCCGGGCGGGGGAAGAATGTGCTAGGGGTGGGAGTCGCGGTGTTGAGGAGCGGGCGCAGCTGCTGCGGGCGCAGGATGGGCTTAGACGGGGAAGTTAGCAAGAGGGTGGGCAAACAACGATAGCATCGAGGGGAGCTGGATCTACACTTACTTTGAAAGCCCCCATGATGGCGGTATGGTTTGTGCAAGCCGTATATGTTCTCTTCAGTTCGCCATAGACTAGCTGAGATCAAGAAAAGGGGACTGAATTGGTCTTGTCGTCGTGCGCTACAGCCCACTGAACCCAATCTAGCCTCTGAATCTCGCGATCCTCAAAAAGTTCAATTGACGGCCAATTCAATTGCTACATGGAAAAATCCAAGTTCCGGGTCGAGCTAGCTTAGGGAGTACATCTAGAAGAGTTGGGCGTGGTTGTAATGCCCCGAGCGGCCCACCGATCAACATTGAACGATTCAACTACTGAGGTCCAGTTCAATGATGTACCGACGCACCTAGCGTCAAATGTCTCGAATAACAACGAGATACACCTGCCTCGTGTGTGATGCAGACATTACAATGATAAAAAACGCCTATGGAACAATATATCCATACCATAGATTTCTATTTCTCACCGACTGTCTCCAAATTGACGGACCTTAAGGTTACCTCGCCCTGAGCTTGGGGTATCAATAGACTGAGGTACCTGCAGCAGTGGACTTGGGGAAAGGGTGGTGTTGATATAGCGGGGCAGCTTTAACTCCGGCGCCGCCACATCCCACCCAATCGTCCAGTAAGTCGCATACAAGGTCCCTGTTTGACACCACCTGCATAAAGCACCCACGGTACATGTGGTTTATATCTAGCGCACTGGCAGCTGTACATCTGCTGCGCCTGCTGCCTAGATCACTTCGATTCATCTTTCTTTTCACATTCCAATCCTCATCTGCATCTCATCTTCCATCATCAACCTATATCCTCATGGACCCCCACTAACAGCCAGGTCAACCTGTCTGTTCCTCCATGATGGGCCGCCCAAGAGTTCAAGCCCGCTCGGCCGGTGCGAAGGCCACCACTGTAGTGGATTATGCGCAGCTCAATGAACCATTCCCGGTTGCATTGTTGGATCTCCTGTCGTCTCTTCCAACCTCGACCACAGATGCTGCAGACGGCGATTCCTTGGACTTACAGGCGGAAGAAATCCCCGAGAGACCGCGCAAAAGGGCCCGCCACAGCCCGCCGATTCTGCCAGATGCAGTCGTAGTTGCTGAGGAGACGTTTCGTCTTAGTAGGCCCAGCCGACCGCAGCACTTGAAAGCGCAGCCACGCCTCGCCTTTTCACGGCCTGGGGCCAGCCATCATGTGAAGCTGCATTGCTTGTTTGCAAAAGACGATGCCGGCGACGCTATTCCCAAGGAACTCACCATATCTGGCCAAGAAGGGGCCCGGAGACGGATCAAGTCGACGCTTACTCTTCCTCCCGACGTAAGTCAAGCAGTAGCTACGATCTTGAAGGTTGTCAGTTCCAGCCGGAATGAAGAAGATGCCGAAGGTGGACTTCTGGTCGACTTCGACGTAGAGTTTCGACGGGGACACACTTCGGGTTTAGATACGATTTCTTTGCGGCTGAGATTGAAATGGAATCCCACCTCGAACTTCTACGCCGGCCTCCGGAATTCCGCGCAGCGAACATTGTCCAGGGAGGTGCAGACTCAATTCTTTCCTCCTGATCTTCTGGGTGACTCCAATGCTGGCTCCCTTTCGGCCCAAGCATTCTATGATGCTGCATGCATTCCCAGCAAGGACTACACCGACCTGCTGTCGACTGATGTACTTGGACTGGAGGCCAAGCTGTACCCTTTCCAGCGCAGAGCACTGCAGTGGCTGCTCCACAGAGAGGGCGTTGTATGGAATGGGACGTACCTGGAACCAAGTCAGGACCACGCGACATCAGATCTTCCTCTATCATTCGACAAGTTGACGGATAGTACTGGACGGAGTTACTTCTCCAGCACACTTTATCAAGTGGTTACGCGTGACATTGCTCCATTTCGACAATTAGAAACAGCTCCGAAAGGAGGTATTCTCAGTGAAGAGATGGGTCTGGGGAAAACTGTCGAGACTATCGCCCTGATCCTAATGCACCGTCGGCCAGCTTGTCCTCCCAAAATCGTCGACCCCTACAGTGGTCAGCAAGTTCGACCTACCGGCGCAACTCTCATTGTGACTCCGGCTACCTTGAAGAACCAGTGGTTGTCCGAGGTAAACAAACATGCACCAGGCCTCCGCGTCATGTTCTATGATGGGATTAAGCGATACAAGGGAAAGGGCGAGGAACTCCTAAAGGAGTTAGCCGAGCACGATGTAGTGATCACAACCTACAATGTTTTGCAAGCAGAGATCCACTTCGCTGAGGAGCCTCCGAAACGATCGATGCGACATGCGAGAACATATCCCCGTCCGAAGTCGCCTTTGGTGCAGCTCTCCTGGTGGCGGGTATGTCTTGACGAAGCCCAGCAAATCGAGAGCGGCGTGAGTGCCGCTGCCAAAGTTGCTCGGGTCATCCCACGGATCAATGCATGGGGTGTCACTGGCACACCGGTCAAGGATAACGTGAAGGATCTATGGGGTTTACTTCTTTTCCTCCGATACGAACCATTTGCATCGTACCCGTGGGCATGGGAGGGACTGACTACAACACATCAACACTTATTCGCGCCTCTCTTTAACCGTATAGCACTTCGCCACACTAAACGAGCCGTCCGAGACGAACTTGTTCTGCCTCACCAGAAGCGCTATGTATTGACGATACCGTTCACTGCCGTCGAGGAGCAACACTATCGATCAGAGTTCCAGGCATGGGCTCGAAATTGTGGCCTAGATCTCGAGGGTGCTCCTATCAAGGAGGACTGGGATCCTGAAGACCCGGCAACCCTGGCGTTGCTTAGAAGCGCACTAGCTTCATTACGACAAACTGTCCTGCACCCTGAACTAGGCCCAGGACGGATTCGAGGTACAGCTCAAAGGGACAAACCCCTTCGGACTATCGAGGAGGTATTGGATGCAATGATCGAGCAATCGGAGCAGTCCATTCGGACGGACCAGAGGCAGTTAATGAGCTCCAAGCTGAGACGCGGCCAACTGCTTGAAAACTCGCCAAGAGTCAAGGAGGCCCTTTCGATCTGGGAGGAGGTTCTTGGAGAGATCCGGGTGATTGTTGCTGAATGTCGCGAGCAATTCGAGGCTGAGCTGGAGAGCGCTAAAGCAGCCGGTTTTGATGGCGCGGACGAAGATGAGAGTGGTTCCGAGGAATTCGAAGGAGAAAAGGTCCCGCCGCGACTTGGACAGGCACGCCGACGGCTTCAGCTGGCTCTTGGACTTGAGCACAAAGCAGCTTTCTTCATTGCCAACGCAAACTACCAGATCAAGACCAATGAGGAGTTAACTGAGCCTGAGTCGGATGACTTCAAAGAATACGAGAAACTTGAGGTGCAGTACTACGAAACCGCCAAGGAGATCAGAAAGGAGATGCTACAAGAAGCACACGACAAAGCTGCAAAGCACATGACCAAGCTCTCCGAGGATGCCGCCACTCAGAGCTTCGTCGAAATGCCTGAGTTTCAGTTCATTGTACACAAGGGTCTTGAGAGCAGACGAGTACTAGAAAACTTGGAAGAACTAGGCGGCGTGTTAGACGAACAGGCTAACTTGATCGACGAGTGGCGTGAGCAGGTCATTCAAATCCTTGTCAGGCCTCTTGTGGACGAAGATGGCGAGGCTGAGATCACGGGTGAAGAATACGAGGATTCTACTAAGATCCAGGATGACTTGATGGTTTACACCCACGTTCTGCGAGCCGTAATTGCAGATCGCCAAGATATCCTTACTGGGCTGGTCAACGAGCGCGTGAAACATGAGACGACAGTCGCAGAGCGGTTAGCGAAAGATGGAGAGGGTCCTAACCCCGAGATGCTGCTGGAACTGCTCAAGTCGCGCATGGATATCAAACCCCCCACCCCGGAATGGGTTCTTTCAGAGCTGTCGTGACCAACTTGCGAGAGCTAGCAACCAAGTTACGACACGATGTAACGAACGGAAGCCAACGTGCCCAAGTCGAACTAGAAATAGTTCAAGAGCAACTGAAGCTTGCCCAAGATCAGATTGGCGCGCAAACCAAGGGTGCAAATGGACTTGAGAAGGAATTGGATCGGTTCACCGATGCCATGAATGCGCGGGTGGAATACTACAAGCAACTACAGCAAATCTCTGATACTGTGGCTCCTTGGGAGCGCGGAGAAAACGAGGATGACGATGCTCTGTTCAATGGCTTACTCCGTGAAGAGGCTGCCATAAAACACAAAATCGTCGATGCCCAGTCCAAACACCGTTACTGTAAGCTCTGGCCTACCCCATCTGGCCCAACACGACGGACTACACATACTGACTATTGCTTTAGTGCTGCACTTGAAGGAGGCGGGACAAAGGTCACAGGGGCCCAGATTCTGTGTCATATGTCAATCCACTTTCACGCTCGGTGTACTCACAGTTTGCGGCCATGAATTCTGCAAGGAGTGCATGATGTTGTGGTACAGAGCTCATCATAACTGCCCGGTTTGCAAGAAAGTACTCAATGCATCCATGCTTCACGACATCTCTCTACGCCCAGAGTCCAAACTCAAGATACACTCCGAGCAGCATCCGTCTGCTCCCGATGGCAACTCTCCCCACAAAACCAGAAAGCCGGGTATCTACTCGAGGTTCAGTGAGGAAAAGTTGCAGGAAATTCGACAGGTAGATCTTAGTGGGCCGTCATTTGCTACAAAGATCGACACACTCATCCGCCACCTGATGTGGTTGCGACAGGAAGACCCAGGAGCCAAGTCGATCATCTTCTCCCAGTTCAAGGGGTTCCTTGAGGTACTTGGTCGCGCATTTGACTACCATCGCATCGGATATTCTTCATTTGACACCAAAGATGGCATTACTCGCTTCAAGGAGGATCCAGGTATAGAGTGCTTTTTCATGGATGCCCGAGCGCATGCGAGTGGCTTGAATCTTGTCAATGCCAGCCATGTATTCCTCTGCGAGCCTCTGCTCAACACGGCCTTGGAGCTCCAGGCCATTGCTCGAGTGGATCGGATTGGCCAGGAACACGAGACGACTGTGTGGCTTTATCTTGTGGAAGGCACGGTGGAGGAGTCCATCTACAACCTCTCTGTACAGCGGCGTATGGAGCACATAGGCCAGGCCCAAACCGACCGTAAGGGCAAGTCTAAGGAGGCGACACCAGACGTGTCAGATCTGAACCTTGAGGCGGCAAACTCCATGGAGCTCCAGCAGGCGGCCCTGTCCAAGTTGATGAGCAAAGACAAGCAGCTGGGCGAAGTTGTGGACCAGAACGATTTGTGGGAGTGCTTGTTCGGACATGTTGCGCAGAAGGCGGCCGAGGCGACTTCGGCAGCCCAGGACGAGCGGTTTGAGAACCCGGCCATCATGAGATTCCTTGCCGGAGAGGCTGCACAAGCCCGCGACAGGGTTTCCTGAGTTGGTGTTACTGCGAGTTGATTCACGACAGATGTACGATTCTAAATGTATACAACGACACTAGTGCATTTCGGCCTTAACACCTTACCACAACCGAGGGCAAATTGTACAAGCTTATTTCTTTATCGCCGGGTTTTCTGGGTTGTACATGTGTGGAGGAATGGCACATAATAGATGATCGGTCGTCTTTACTTGGCGTTATTGAGCAGCAGCAACGGTTGCTGCTGGGGATACTAGATGATGGAGAGCACCTGACGGTTGCATGCAGTGTCGACCATCTCAAAGAAGTCGATCAATACAGATTAAATGTGTTGACCAAAAAAGTCCGTCCAATACCGATGTGCAACAGGGTTCTTATCAAAAAGTATGCGCGTAATATGATACGTAAAACCCTACATATGCAAAGCCTGCAGCCGGGCGCAATGCAGGCTGCGAGTCCTATCCTTTGATCACGCCGTATGCCGGCATATCTTCCTGTTGATAGGCGGACTCGGCACACCGACTTTACAATGATTCCGGAGGGTTCTATTATAATAAATAAACATCTTATTAGGTATCTTTGATGTTGCGAACATACCGAGCACCGAGAACCGACCGTTTTTGGTTTCGGTAGTCATGTCAAGGAAAAGCAGGTAAATTGAGCTGCAGAATGCGAAAGCAAAAAGGACTGCTAACACTCAGTTTCCGTACTTAGAGTGACTTGAACCGGCTCGGCTCGGCTCGGTGTTGGTACGTTGATGGCTTCGCATGAGTCTTTTCAGGTTCAGGGGGGCAAGTAAGAAGTTTGGTAGACGACGACTATTTGTGCATTCGCTTCCCCCTTAGCCATTCATACGTGGAAACGACTTTAACGTTTCATTTTTCGATTTTTTCCCCGTCGAGAGCGAAGTGAGTGTTCACTGCACGTGGGAAAAAGAAACGATCTCAGTGTTTTTACTCGGTGGATAATTTCATAATTCTTCATCACCTGGATCCCAGCAATTTGGAGATTGTATCGGCGGCACCCATCGGCAAGAACCGTTCCCGAGACTGCGACCCGGACAAGTGCACAAAGTGTAGGGTATGCACAGTATGTAATGTCGTAGCAGTATGCAAGCAGGCAGGCCATAATGCATCCATTTCATCATACATCTCATGGCTATTGTTGTATTTTGATTGAAGTCGAGAAATGTTTCTTGTCGATCCTTCTGGAGGGTTTCCTTTCACTCATAGCACATATCGTATACGTATCACATACCAGTCTGTCGATCCTTCATGGTATTTCCTGGGGCAATCTGTTCTACTTCGCTTCGGGTAAAAAGGCCAAGCAACGGGTACGCTTGTTGAAAGTTTCGATGCCAAGAAGGGCTCTTTTTTTGTGGTTTGGCTTGTGTGGTTTGCAGAGTTTCGGTCCGTGCCTGGAGTTTAGATCATAAGTCCGAGCAAGGATGGGTCGCTCAGTCCAAATATTTTTCTTTCTTTCCGAAAGCGATCAAAATGCGATGCGAGTAATATTTTCCCCAGCTGCATGCCGCGCGTTCGGGCAGTTATCAACATGTGTGGTTCCTGTTTTTATATCTACATGCCCATATCACAGACACACCGGCGGAGGAATGGCCGGATCGAATCACGTAGAAAACGGGTTGACAAATCCCATCCCCCGAACATTCGGCCCGCCAAACAGCTTGAGGCTGATTATGCTTTTTGAGGCTGTCCGGTCGGTCGGGGCATCTTTGTTAGGAGTTCCGAGTCTTGCTGTCGATCCACGCACGCCACCAGTCTGGCTGCGGGTTCCCGGGCTTATAAACCGCGGTGGATTCCTGGAATATAGTCCACATAGTTGTTGACCGACTTTTTTCTAGTCTATGGCTTAGCAATCAAGGAGTTGCATGTTAGGAATAGGAGTCAGGCAGGCAGTCGAAAGCCTCGTCAGAGCAAACCAGAAGTTGTCGGTGTTGACTAAATCCCATATTGCCCGAACCCCGTGAGTGAGGAACGGTCGTCCCATCTCATTAGACGGAATAAGCAAACAGTCACAAAGTCTTGGTAAGCAAAGGGCTACCTGCACATGGGTAGCTACGGCTTGGCTACTGTAGCTCGGAACCTAGCTTATTTGATGTTGTAATCCATCACTTCATTGTTGCGATAGGTAGCACACAATTCGACGTCACCATCGGAAGTATTTGTCTGTCTTTGCTTTTTTTCCCTACAGCAGGAACGTGTGCCGGAAAGTAACATGAGGATGTCTACAGATCGTAAGCAAGGACCAACGGTTTCGCAGTGGGTACTCCCTGCCTTTTCTGGTATTAGTACGGAATGGAATAAAAGAAAAGAAGCAAAGAAAAAAAGACCCATCAATGGGCTTCTTCTTCGGCTTCGTCCCCAGCTGATCAATCCGCCTTAGCTGCCACTACTGTACAGGCATCCATCCGTCGGGGCTCCGTGTCCGTCTGTATCCTTCGTTTCAACCACCTAGCTTCGTCGTAATAGTCATCCGTGGCAAGGACCCAAGGACCCTGGCTCGCTACGCCCGTTCTGCGACCTACTGACTTGCCAGATCGGGTGCTGGCGCCCACTTCGACGCCTCCCATTCGTTCCATAGCGAATATGCAATATACGGCCCAGGATGACTATGTGGAGAGTGCGGGGCCCGAGAGTCGAGGCATCATCATGGTATGGAGATGGGCAGGTCAGTACGTGTACCTCTCGCAGGTGGTATTTCTTGTCATTACACATCGTCTTATCTGGGAAGCTGCCGCCCGATTCCCATTACTTGAAGTGGCTCCCGTCCGTCGCGTCGCATTGTGTAGGTGCAGTCGCTCCAAATTCCACCGAATTTCTCACGTCGCCGCACATTTTTGCTTCCTCTCTCTCTCTCTCTTTCTCTGCTTCTACTCTCTCCGTCTCTGTCGCCACCTGCTTCGCTGCTGCTGCTGCTGCCTGTCCCAACGCCGTGTCACCCCAGCAATTCGTCGTCTGAATAAGCCCTTGGAAAATACGACGTACAGTAGTCCGCATCCCGATTCCGAGTCCGTGGAATGCGCTTGGGTGCCGCCGAGGAACCACTAGTCCACCTTTATTAACCTTGACTGTCTTATCCTCGAGACCGACTTTGCACAAAGCTCCAAGCTACATTCTTCGCCCCGTCTCGCTTTTCTGTTTTATTCTCCGAACCTCTGGAACGAGACATTGAGGAACCGTTATACCGTATCGGTGGCTTGCGACCAGATCTTGTTGCACGCGCAAAAGCGAGACCGCCCCCCGCTGGATAATATAGCGACATTCGGACCCCAATACTTGACTCTTGGCTGAGTTGAGTGTTGCCCGAAGCCAGTCCGCTTTACTACTAAAATGCCCGACGACCCGGTCGACAAGGAGACCAAGCCGGCAGATCCCCTGGCCGAAGCCAATGCGCCCACCAACGCAGAGGATGTCGCCCCGGACGTCCCCGACAATGATGCCGAGGACGAGATCCGCCACCAGTCGGAGCCCATCCAGACCCGACAGGAGCGCCAGGAGATCAAGCGCACCCAGAGCCAGGCCACCGATTTCAGCAATCTAACCCGAACCACATCCAGAGCTTCGATCCCGCAAAAGTCGAAACCGTGGTATAAGCAGCCCAACCCTCTGCGATGGGGTTCTATACCGCCTGTTCCCACGGAGCGACAGGTCTCGAGGGAATACAATGCCGGGTTCCTGAGTCGCTTGACGTTCCAGTGGATGGCGCCACTGATGAATGTGAGTTGCGCTTCTCTGGCCCGGCGCGGAAGATGCCTGCTAACCCGCAAATAGGTCGGCTATAAGCGACAGCTAGAGCCCAATGATATCTGGACTGTTAACCCTGACAGGTCCGCCGAGAAGTTGACAGCCAGATTCCAGGAGTCCTTCAACCGCAGAGTTGAGAAGAAAGAGAAGAACCCCTTAGTATGGGCACTCCACGAAACTTTCTTCCTCGAGTTCTGGATAGGCGGGCTCTGCCAGTTCTGTTCGTCCATCTTCCAGGTCATGTCGCCCTTCACACTGCGCTACCTGATCCAGTTTTCTCAAGATGCCTATGTCGCATCTCAGCGCGGCGAGCCTGCGCCGCACATTGGCGCGGGTGTGGGGCTCGTCATCGGAGTTACCGTCATGCAGCTCTTGCAAAGTATGGGCGTGAATCATTTCATTTACCGTGGTATGATGATTGGTGGGCAAGTCCGTGGTGTTTTGATCGGTACAATTTTCGAAAAGTCCATGATCATCTCCGGGCGCGCGAGAGCCGGCGGCGAAAAAGACGACTAAGAACCCCTCCGAAGAGACTCTGGGAGAAAAGTGCGAAGGCCAGGAGAAGAAGGACGAGAAGAAGGAAAAGAAGAAGGCTAAGGAGGGCAAGGGCCCGGGGAACGATGGAACAGGGTGGAACAACGGGAAAATCGTCAACCTCATGAGTGTTGATACGTACCGTATCGATCAAGCCTCGGCGCTATTCCACATGATCTGGACTGCTCCCATCACCTGCATCGTCACGCTCGTGGTGCTACTCATCAACTTGACATACAGCGCCTTGGCTGGATTTGCTCTGCTGGTCATTGGTGTGCCTGTCTTGACTAGAGCCATCCGCAGTCTCTTCCGGCGGAGAGGTGTCATCAACAAGATTACCGACGAGCGTGTGGGCCTGACACAGGAAATTCTATCTTCAGTCCGGTTTGTCAAATACTTTGGCTGGGAGTCGGCGTTCTTGGAGAGACTCACGGAGATCCGGAACCGGGAGATCCACGCCATTCAGATTCTTTTGGCCATTCGAAATGCCATCAACGCCGTCAGCATGTCGCTTCCTATCTACGCCTCGATGTTGTCGTTCATCGTCTACTCACGCACGCATCCGAACCTCCCGCCAGCCCAGGTTTTCTCGTCTCTTGCGCTGTTCAACGGCCTGCGTATGCCGCTCAACCTGCTACCCCTGGTCATTGGTCAAGTCGTCGACGCGTGGCAGTCCCTTCAACGTTGCGAACAGTTCCTCCTGAGTGAGGAGCAAGAAGACGAGGCCGTCATCAAGCCAGACCTTGAGGTTGCGGTGCAGGTCAACGACGCAAGCTTCACTTGGGAACGCACCACGACTCAGGACCCGGATAAAGCGAAAGCCAACGCGACCAAAAAGGGAAAGACTCCCGCCCCGAGTTCGGACGACACCAGCACTCTCGTGGAGGAACGCGAACCATTCAAGCTACACGGCCTTAACTTCGAGGTCGGACGGAACGAGCTCATTGCCGTTATCGGCGGCGTGGGCAGCGGAAAGACCTCCCTGTTGTCGGCCCTAGCTGGCGACATGCGTAAAACGTCCGGTGAGGTGGTTCTCGGAGCCAACAGGGCTTTCTGCCCTCAGTATGCCTGGATCCAGAATGCTACGCTCCGACAGAACATCTTGTTCGGCAAGGATATGGACCGTCAATGGTATAACGAGGTGATCAAAGCGTAAGTACATATTTGTTGGTTCGAAACTGCCCCTTAAAGACTTTCAAATACTAACCGACTTTTGATATAGTTGCGCACTGCAGCCTGACCTGGACATGCTACCTAATGGCGATGCTACAGAAATCGGTGAAAGGGGTATCACCATCTCTGGTGGACAGAAACAGCGTCTCAACATTGCACGCGCCATCTACTACGACGCTGACATCGTCATCATGGACGATCCGCTCAGTGCCGTTGATGCGCATGTCGGACGTCACATCTTCGATAACGCTATCGCCGGTCTTCTGAAGGACAAGTGCCGAATTCTCGCCACACATCAGCTTTGGGTTCTCAACCGTTGCGATCGCATCATCTGGATGGAAGGAGGCAAGATCCAGGCTGTCGACACTTTCGCTAACCTGATGGCCAATAATCCCGACTTCCAGAAAGTCATGGAGACGACGGCCGTAGAAGAGAAGAAGGAAGATGAAGAAGCAGTGGTTGAAGAGAAGACTGCCGAGACCAAGGACAAGAAGAAGAAGAAACGCGCCCCTGGATTGATGCAGGCTGAGGAACGAGCAGTGGCTAGTGTGCCCTGGTCCGTCTATGGCGACTACGTGCGAGCCGCTGGTTCTATCCTGCTCGCCCCTCTCGTCTTCTTGACTCTCATTACGTCTCAGGGTGCCAACATTGCGACCAGTTTGTGGCTGTCGTACTGGACTTCCGATAAGTTCGGATTCTCCAGTGGTGTTTACATTGGTGTCTACGCGGGTCTTGGCACTATGCAGGCGTTGTTGATGTTTGCTTTCTCGATCGAGTTGACAATTTTCGGAACGACCGCCAGTAAGGCCCTTCTTCGACGAGCTGTGTTCCGGACTCTGAGGGCCCCTATGTCTTTCTTCGACACAACTCCGCTTGGCCGCATTACGAACCGTTTCTCGAGAGACGTCGATGTGATGGACAACAATCTGACGGATGCCATGAGAATGTACTTCTTGACACTGGCCACCATCATCTCGGTCTTTGCCTTGATCATTGCCTTTTTCTACTACTTTGTTATCGCGCTGGTGCCGCTGGCAGTCATCTTTATCCTTGCGGCCTCTTATTACAGATCTTCGGCTCGCGAAGTCAAGCGTTTCGAGTCCGTACTCCGCTCCGTGGTTTTCGCCAAGTTCGGCGAGGGTCTGTCGGGTGTGTCCAGCATCCGCGCATATGGATTGAAGGATAAGTTCGTAGCGGAGCTGCGTCATTCGATAGATGAGATGAACTCGGCCTATTACCTCACCTTCTCGAACCAGCGGTGGCTGTCTATGCGTCTGGATACGATCGGCAACCTGTTGGTGTTTACGACGGGTATCCTTGTCGTCACCGCCCGGTTCTCGGTCAACCCCTCCATCGGTGGCTTGGTCTTGTCCTACATCCTATCGATCGTGCAGATGCTGCAGTTCACCGTGCGGCAGCTAGCCGAGGTGGAAAACGGCATGAACGCCGTGGAACGTCTCCAGTACTACGGTAATCAGCTCGAGCAGGAAGCGCCCGAACACACGGTCGAGGTACGCTCGTCGTGGCCCGAAAAGGGTGAGATCGTCTTTGACAACGTCGAGATGCGATACCGCGCCGATCTGCCGCTAGTGCTCAAGGGCATGAATATGCATGTGATGGGCGGCGAGCGTGTAGGTATTGTTGGTCGCACAGGCGCCGGCAAGTCTTCCATCATGTCGACACTCTTCCGACTCGTGGAGCTCTCGGGTGGCCACATCACCATCGACGGCCTCGACATTTCTACCCTCGGCCTTCACGATCTCCGTTCGCGCCTGGCCATCATTCCCCAGGACCCGACCCTGTTCCGCGGCACCGTGCGCGGCAATCTCGACCCCTTCAACGAGCACACAGATCTGGAGCTTTGGTCGGCGCTCCGTCAGGCCGATCTGGTTCCTCACGACGCCCAACTCGAGGATAAGAAGGACCCGTCGCGCATTAACCTGGATAGCGTGGTCGAGGAAGATGGTCTGAACTTCTCGTTGGGCCAGCGTCAGCTCATGGCCCTCGCCCGCGCTCTCGTGCGTGGCGCGCGCATCATCGTGTGCGACGAGGCCACCTCGTCGGTGGATATGGAGACGGACGACAAGATCCAGGGTACTATCGCGAACGGTTTCCGCGGCTGCACCCTGCTGTGCATCGCGCATCGCTTGCGCACCATCATCGGCTACGACCGCATCTGCGTCATGGACGCCGGCCGCATCGCCGAGCTCGACACGCCCCTGAACCTCTGGAAGAACGAGGACGGCATCTTCCGCAGCATGTGCGATCGCAGCGGGATCCGGTTCGAGGATATCGCTGGGGCCAAGAACGATTTGCCGACGGCCATCGCGCTGGAAGACCAGGGGCCGAGGGAAGGAAGCAGCGGTGAGAAGAAGGACGAGGAGTTGTAAAAAGGGCGGGAAGGAGAACCCTGCTGGTGAGTTTGTTGGAGTTAAATTTGCTGGTCCATGCATCAAAGCATGATATTGGATTTACCAATATACCACATTGTTTGCGGTGATTGGGTATCACATCGGGCCAACCAATAGCAGGCTTTCTGATACGGTTTTGGTTATTATTCATTACCACGGAGTTTTGGGGGTTACTACTACATATTACTTATTATATAAACATGCAAGCGGGGGTCCTGGGCACAACGACGAACGACTACGACGACGGGATATGGCTATAAAGAAGAAAGATGTCATCATGCATATATAACTTCTTGGCATGTTCCCAAGTTGGATACTTCATCAACGACACAATTCGAACGTATAGAGAGAGAGAAAGGGACATATCTGCGTACGTACCGGTCCAGTCTAATCAAATATCAAGATAATACATAACATGAATAATGTACATACAAACGGTCTGTCTCTATGTAACGTGTGCTTAGCGGCTGGAACATGCAAGACGCGCTGACATGTTCGTATTTGGGATCGTAAGACGCGCGTCCACGTACGCTTCGCTGAGTCGACAGATGAATAATGAGGGAAGCTGTGAGACGGCGGGTTCTGCCAACTGGCAGACTGATCTCACTGGCCGAATGCGCAGCTTCATGGACTGTCAAGCTGCTTCTGCCTGGATAAACCCCTGATTTCTATTCATGTGAAGTGGTGTCAAGGGCTGGTCGCGTAATTACACTGTGTGTGTGTGTGTAATCCAGAGATATACACGATCGAACTATATCACGGGAGCCTGTGGACATGTTTGGCATGCCATTATACGGTCCCGAGAAGGCGCTGATGCGGACGAAAGAAAGAAAATGAATAGGACCACCTACCTGCCTTCTGGGCGGTCATCATGTATCGTGGCACCCATGTGTTCGCTCCTCCGTTCTCACCAGGGGCAAAATCTGATCGGCTCCAGCGCTGGTCTTATTCTGTTTCCCCATCCTTGCATGCCCGTCCTCCCTCCCCCTTTTTGTATAGCCGGACCAAGACCTCTAGCTCCTCCTCTCTCCGTATCTACTTCCATATCTTCGCCTCTTTCTCTCGGCTCCATCTTCTCTCCAAATCAACCAAGATCCAAGACTACCCGTAGCTAGCCGCCTCAACGTCCTTACTTGCTCACTCGACCACACCACAATCAAACATTATACCTCGTAGCAGATCAAGCAGTCGGTCAATAAATATTTTCACATACCCTTCCTCCCTTGACCGGGCCGGGGTAGCCTAGCGGTAGTAGTCTTATTCCTATACTTAGAGGCAAGAGGGTTCAACTCCCTCTTCGGTCACTTTTCTTTCTTTTTTTCTTTTCCTTGTCCTCCTCTCTCCGCCGCCCCCTACCCCCTTTTTAGTCACGCTACCTCCTGGTCTTCTTCCCACTGCACACAAACTGCCCGAACGCTATACTGCTCATCCCCATAGCATTCGGGTCGACTTATAATTACTAGTTGCTTTTGTTTGAGCAAAAGCACAGATGAATACCTCAAATCGTTATCCCGCGATCTCCTATTTTTCGGCCAGCCAATCAGCCAACCAACCAACCAACTAACAACCCCTATTATTCTGTAGGCGTCAAAGGCAAGACGAACACACATACACACATACACACACACAGGACAATTAATCCAGCATCATGTTTCTCGCCTAAGCATCATCTATCATAGAGGTAGGCATTTATCAACAGCACCACGCAAACTCCGCGAACCATAACCATTGCCGGGATCAGGGGATTTAGATGTCCAGCAGCAGGGTCACGCCGTCATATTGGGTATATGATCAGAAATGAATCAGAAAATAAGTAGTATTTACTGTAGTGACGACTAACAAAATATGCGATGGGCATAATCAACGATCCAGAACCGGTAACTCCATTCTTGATGCCTCCCCCCTTCCTCTCTCTCTCTTCGAGGTTTACCGATGAAAACAGTAGCAGTGAGTGATCAGGCCATTTGCAGAAATCTAAAGTAGTTTCAATCAAAGAAGAAAACCACCCACCCCCTTCTCCTGGGAAAAGCATGATGCATACGCCTTTTTTTTGCCTGTTTATGCGTTCGGATCCGGACGGAATCGCGGAAAACCCCACAATACCATCCGACCTGATACATTAATTAGATATGTAATAATATAAACCAAAACTCCTTTAGCTCCCCAGACTGCTTAGAACCGATCCCTTGATTGGTCCCACTGCTGGTTGTGAGGCGGCGGGAACTGGCCGGGCGTGTCGTCCAGCAGGTCGTCGAGGAACATGCTCGGGGCTCTTTGGCTGGTGGGGCGCGCCATGTTGACCGAGCCGGTGCTGATGTTGCGGCGCTGGTCAGGACGCGGTGCGAGACCGGGCGACTCGGTTGGGCGACCCAAGCCCCTGGATTCCGGACGCGCCAGGCCACGAGAGTCGGGGCGGCCCACACCGCGGGAGTCAGGCCGGAGATCCGACATGCTGATCGAATTGTGGATAGACTGGCGCGAGCTTTGCTGAGGGGCGCCTTGGCCAGCCGCATAAAAGCCAGAGGGCAAGAAGGTGGACGAGCGGTTTCCGGCTTGGGTGCCGCCGGGAGCAGTCGGGGAGAAGAACAGGTTCGTCTGGCTCGGCGTAGACGAGGGGACGGGGCCGCGGGTCGTCCTACGCACTCCGCGGCCGGCCGTAGCGTTGATAGCGCCCAAGGAGCCTGCCGAGTTTTGGTCCGTGTATTTGTAGAAAGGAGGAGCAGCAGTGTTACTGGCCACGCCGGCGCCGGGAATACCGGCCTTGTCATTGGCCAAATGCTGCGCCAGTGCGGCGCGCTTGACGGATCGGTGCAGGAGACAGGCAACCACGGCACGCCACACCAGGACTGCGACACCAATGGCAGCCAGAATCGATCCTACTATGATGAAGAAGGTGCCCTGGGGAAGTGTCGACTGGCGCATGAAGGGCGCATTGCGTGTGTCCGGGACGGCCGGAGGCGGGTAGCTGTAGGAGCCCGGGAGGGTAGGGAGGGTAGGCATGTTCTTGCCAGGAGAGGTGGTGCTGAGTTTGGGCTTGTTGTCAGCGGTCGTCGGCGATGTGGTTGCCGTCGTCTTCTTTTCGGTGGTCAGAGGGGGCAGGTCGGCCTTCGTGGTAGCATCCGTCTTGGCGTCTGTGGTGGCTTCTGTGGTGGCCGCTGTAGTCGGTTTCGCGTCGGCGGCAGTTGTTGGAGCAGGAGCAGGAGCGTTGTTGGTCGTAGGTTGTTGTTGCGGTTGAGCAACGACGGTAGCGGCCAAGAGCGCGAACGTGGACAGGAGCAGTGCCCGCTTCAAGGAGGGACGTGACCGGGCCATGGCGGCAACAGTCTACGGCGAGTAATGATTTCTGAGACGATATGGATATCGCGTGTTACAGTCACGGACGTCTGAGACGAGCAGACAGGGTCGACCGTGTAATTGGGAATTGGCCAAGGCCTATTCGAATACCGAGTGGTTTTGTGTTGAGCGGGAGTGGGCTCCGGCTCGGGTGGTGTCCTTTTTCTTTTCCTCAGATGCACATTCAAACGGGAGGCGCGACACGGGATGCGACGAGCGAATGAGGGAGCCGAGTTGGGTTCGTCGGATCGTAGTGTTTCAGTATCAAAGAGAGCGTGGCTGAGGCGCAAAGGGAAGAAAGAGTGGGATTATTTATGATGGCATGCTACTGGGCTGGCTAAGGAGTTAGTAGACGACGGCAGCGACCTCAGCGACGTCGCATCGTGTGTTTTTGTCCGGGTTGAGGTGCTTTTCCGCCCGCCGACAGTGTGTGTGTGAATAATGGTGGTGTGTCTCTGTAAGTGGGAGAAGGGGAGGTCGTATGGGTACCGTGTGGTGTGGACTGGAGGGACTGAAGGGACCTGGGAGTGGGCTGGAGTGGACTGACTGCGAGTGGGTTGAGGACTTTGGGGGAGGGAATCAGTGGAATACGACGCATTAAGCCCGAATCAGAAGGGGGAAACGAAGAAAAGGGAGTGGAGCGGCTGTCGAAAGGTCTCAGTTGGTCGTAGTCTCTCCCCGTAATCCGCAATAGCCTAGGTCCTAGGGTCCCAGCGCTACAATCCATCGACAGACTGGCCCCAGTGAGCTGAAGAAGGGTCTCTTTGATTTTTTTCTTCTTTCTTCTTCGGCCGGCGACTAATGTAGCCCTCCAGCCCTCCAGCCCTCCAGACGACCAAGGCACCAGAGGCTAAATTGCTGTTGAACCGCGCCGCCGTTACTCGATTGGGCTGCTCTACCTGCGCCGAGCTGCGAGCTGCGCGCTGCGGCCTGCAAACTGCACCTGCAATCAGCCACCGGTTGGCGACGCTTTGGCAGCTGCTGGCGGTTTACGTTTATGCTGTGAAAGGCTGCACAGCGCTCAAAACGCCCCGGCGCAAGCATCGGCAAAGCACTGGCAACTGGGAAATCAAAACCCCAGGGCAATATCTAGGCATGCTATTCTTGGTGACAGGGCAATTGACCAGCACCGGGCCCGTGTGACTGTTACCCTCATTTTAGCCATCAGCTCATATGCAGGTTGTAAGTAGTCGATCGTCATGGAAAGATGCCAGATGTCATTGCATTCCTATTCATATTCAGACCTTGGAGATTTCAAAAAAGGTATCTTTCTTGTTCGTTGACAATCATCTGACTCGCGAGCGCGAAATAAACAACGGCCTGTTGATTGACTTTTCGCCGTTGCTCCCTGCGACCGTCTGCAAAACATTCCAAGTGAGCACCGATAGGGATGCATCGAGTTCATGCATGTCCAGTGTCCAGTGACGTCGCAATCCAAAACCCCATATGCATTTTCGGGGGTCCTGCATTCAATGGGGGCGCGCCTAAGGTTTATGGGTCCTGCAGCAGCGCGTTTTTTTTTGGTCGGACCCCGGAGCCATTAAGTTCCAGGGCGGTCAAAATTTCCAGCAACTTTCGAGCTGCGAATTCTGCCGGAGGGGCCTGGAAACTGGAATCTGCGTAAGGTCTGTCTATCAATTACTGCTAGGCGCATTTCGACGATACTGCTACGAACAGTAACCGAATTCTCTCCCACGACACCTTCACCACCCAATCCCTCTCTGCCGCCTCCGAGACTTCAATATGGGTGTCGCCAAGAAAACCCGCAAGTTCGCCGCCGTCAAGCGCGTCATCGGCAAGCAGGACGCCCGCCGCCGCGAGAACGCCGCCAAGGGCGAGGAGAAGAACCCCAGAACCCCAAGTCGAAAGCCAAGGCCGAGCTCGTCCGCGAGGTGCCCCAGATGCCCTCGTCCATGTTCTTCCAGGCCAACTCCGCCCTCGTGCCCCCTTACAATGTCCTTGTGTAAGTCTTGGCCCTCCTTCTGGCTTGAGCCGACGATGTCATGCGCCGCCGTCGAGAAAAGAAAACAGCCTTGCTAACCGTGACTTTGTTGAATAGGGATACAAACGTACGAACCGATCTCCTTCGCCTGAAAACCTGCGCCCTACTGACCGAACAATCTTCTAGTTTTTGTCGCATACCATCCAGCGCAAGCTGCCTCTCCGTACGTTCTGCCGAACCCTCTCGAATCCTCGAACCCAAGCAGGAAGAAGCGACTTACGAAGACGGGAAAACTGACAATATGAATAGTTGAATCCATGATGGACGTCCTCCTGGCCAAAGCCAACCCCATCATCAGCGACTGCGTCATGGGCGAGCTCGAGCGCCTCGGCCCCAAGTACCGCCTCGCCCTGCGCATCGCGCGCGACCCCCGCTGGGAGCGCCTGACCTGCGACCACAAGGGCATCTACGCCGACGACTGCATCGTCAACACCGTCATGAAGCACCGCATCTACATCATCGCCACCAACGATAAGGACCTGAAGAACCGCGTGCGACGTAAGTCACTTTTACTACTACCAGTCGGTTCGGTCAGGCGGTTATGCGCTGCTGCTGCTGCTGCTGCCCAGCCAACAGGCCCTCTCTATTTCTCTAAATATACGTGAGCTAACCTTGTACACTTGACAGGCATTCCTGGTGTCCCTATCATGTCGGTAGCCAGGGGTAAATATGTGATTGAGAAACTGCCGGAGGTGACGCATTAAGTCCGTCCCCATTCCGCCGGTAGTATGAAAGTCATCATCATTTGCATAAAGAAGAAACTATGAGGGATTTCGGGGTTCAAGGCGTCTGGGGAGTTCTGTTTCGGCCAAAAGATTTGTCCAGTTTCCTCGAAATGCGGTTTAAGCATGGGAAGAAGCATTGTAACGGCGTTCTGGCATGGGGGACGAAAGATAAAAGCAGCAAAATTGGCACTGGAATTTATTGAATTCACTGGCTGATGGATCATTCTCTATCTATACCATGACCATATTGATAAAACCATAGAAGAAGCCTCTTCAAGAGTGTGAAATATCGAATACCCAATAGTGGTACATTGCTAGTAAAAAAAGCAGAGCCGTGGTCGGTTATGAGTAGTAGTCGCGCGTTGCGCGTATAGACATCGTGATATTATATCCTAGGCGACTGCTCTTGCCCCCATCTCTTGTAGGGGGAAGGCATGTGACCAAATCGGATGGAATGCCGCTTCGGACTTTGGCTATGTACAAAGAGTGTTGCCGAAGCTCTCTTCCCACCATCTCTCTCTCGTTCTTTCTTTCGTCCCCTCCCCCTTATCCCATCCCCTACAACACAAGCCGCTTGTTCTTGAGTAAACTCGAAAGAGTCTCTTCCACGATGCGAAGCGTAGGCCCATCGGCTTGTCTTGTGTTTCCCTCCCAGTCACCCTATGGGGTGATGGGGTATTATCTAATCCATCCTTTGCCGAAAAAACTAGGCTGATCCAGAGCGGTTGACGTAAAGAATCCGAGGACGGTGTTAATCGAGATGAAGAAAAGTCGTCCCCTAGTTGATGTGAGGCGCCCTCGTATCACTCGTCTATTCAGGTCCCATTGCGCGTGTCCTTCTTCGTTGGCGTCCCACCTCCACCTCCATGTCCATGCATCAACGCAAGCTGGGATCCATTGGCATAGTTTCAGCAAGGGCAAAGTCAGTGTTTCTGAGCGCCCCACGAGAGCCTTGCATGCGTCCATTTCCCTGAACGCCGTTCCCTTGTTCTGCTTTCATCAACGCTTTGCTCCTCTGGAGCCGGCAATACAAAACATCTCAGCTCGAGATCAAGAACCGCAAAGTAAAGAAAACGTAGTGTACAAACAGACTTTCTTTTGTTTTCCCCAGGTGAAACAAGCCCTGTGCTTGCGATTCTTGCTGCAGAGGCAAGCAGGATAGTGTTAAAAAGCAAAACCAGCCCTGTATGCATATATACCAAAATTGGAAAACAATTTGCGCAACCCGTACTCCATGCAAAACAAAATGTCGACGTCGGCAAGACGCTGCCAGTGAGGCAAAAGGGACGCAGAAGGGCGCTTGGATAGGGGGAGATCGGAGGAGGGAGCAATTGAGACGATCTAGTATGGTGTTGGAAGTTAAGGTGGAGGGAAGGCTTAGTTGAGGAACCCCTTGCAAGCTGCAGTACCGCAAAGACAAGGGATACGGTCCAGGGCGCCGATTTCTCGCTCAAACTTGTAGTCGTAGGTCAACTCTTCGTCTGTAACTCAATGTCAGTAAGCTGTGGGCAACGTATGAGCATGTGTATGCAGGGCATCGGCTGGACTCACTCTGAGCGATGTCCCGTAGGGCATAGATGACAATTCGCTTGCTTCCTTCCACCTTGATAATCTTGGCCGTACAGTTTGGCATGCAGCTGTGGTTGATGAATCGAGCAATGCCACCCTTCTTCGTCGCATCGATGACGGTGTTGTCGTCAATGCGGAAGAGGTAACTACTGCCAATACCGCTCTTGAGGTATCGATTTTCACGAATCTCTGCAATCTGTTGCCGAACCTCCTCGCCAACATACTCGATAATCATGTCGTCCTTGTTGATATTCTCCATGGTATAAAGACCCCAGTTGTGGATGGCAGACCGGGCGAACTTGACTGGCTTCTTCCGCTTCTTAAGCTGGTTGAATCGCAGAACGTCCGAGTCTTGGCCCAGAGACCGCTTCTGGTCGTTGAGATCGGCCACGAACCGTCGGTTGTTCACACGATTCGCTCGCGAGTTGCCCTTGGCCAAAAGCTTCTCGGCTGCAAGTCGCGCGGCTTCGGCGGCGGAAGCTACCGGATCTTTGCCATTCCTCGCAGCACGGGCTTGCCGTTCTTCCCGTTGCTTCTGGATCTTGAGGTGATGCGGCAGATACTTCGACTTCTCGGAGTTGAGAATCTTCTTGACACCTTCAGTACGGGCACATCCAGTCGAGTTCGGCACATAGTAGCCTTCAATGACCAGCGGCTCATCCTGTTTGTGAGCGGGAGCGTTCAGTTCCCGTACCCGATTGTGTTTCCATATCCAGAGACGCGGGTCACCAATCTCGCTAACAGGGAATTTCTTCCTGAGCTTGGTAAGATCCGGCCCGTCCTTCGGATCCATAGGCAATTCCATCATAGACGGAATGTCCAACTTGAATTTGGCGGGAAGCGCCATTGCCGGAACAATCGCATCAGAGAACCGTTCATCTCGGACGACAGGCTCACTGTCATCCTTCAAAGCTGGCTTAAGGGCCACCTTCTCCGGAACATCGTCTGGTTCCACGGTCTCCTCCTTCTCGGCCTGCTCGAGCGCTTCTTCTACGTAAGCTTCTGCTTGTTGTTGCTTCTTCAGAGCCTCGCGCTCCTCGAAAAGCTGCTTCTTGGTCTTCTTCTTGGTCTTGGGGGCAGCCGGCTTCTTCTTCCCCTTTGCGCCCTTTTCTGTTGGTGGTTGGGCAGTGCTAGGTGTCTGCTCCCGGTCGGCATCGGCATCGGGAATGATAACGTCTGCGACATCGTCCGAAGCAGGGAAATCGGTCTCGAGAGTGCCGATAGTAACACCGAAGAGTTCCTCGTCCGTCTTCTTCTGCCTCTTGATGGCAGCTTCAACTTGTAGATCGAGCTTCCTCTTCTTGGTCCGAATGGGGCCGTCGTTGAGCGCAAAGCTGGCTTCCGTCATCGAATCGTCAAATCCATCTTCGTCCGTGCTCATGCGACTGCGAGGGCGTGATTCGGGCTCCTCCGTATCACGAGCCATAGAGTCCCTAGTCTCCGCCTCGTTTTCTGACGCTTCATCGTCGCTGTCGGGCGCAAGGCGATGGTGTAGGCCACGGAAAGCATTTCGTACCGGGGCTGCTCGTTTGCGACCGAACGGATCGGCAAAGCCGTCGTTCCGCCGCGCCGCAGCCTTTGACTTTCGGATGCGAGGAAGGGCCGTAACGTCCAACCGGGCAGTTCGCCTTTCTATGGGATCTGCTCGAGAATTGGGCGTGCTTACAGGAGTGGGTTCGTCTTCATCGACTATCGTAACGGTTGGGCCCATAAATTCAAGGGGGTCTGGGAGGTTGAGTTTGCGACGCTTAGCGGCGTGATTGGCGGGATCCAGGAAAGTGTTCAGTGTCGGCGCGGCAACCTTGGTGCGAATGTGCCTGATCAGGTGCTCCCTCATCTCGCGGCGCACGATCTGGACAGCTTCAGTTACAGGATCGAAATCCTTGGCTCGTTGTTCTTTCTCTTCCTTCATTACAGCTTCCTCATCCCGGCGTCGAATGTCTCGCTCGGATCGAATTCGGGGCTCGGGGGCGGCCTTTCGCTCGGGTTCGCTTCTTTGGCGCGTATGACCGGCTGTATAATTGGTTGCCGCTGGAGCAGTGCCGTTGACTAGCTCCATGGCCATAGTATAGTTGAAGAATGCGCTTCCGTTCGCTGATCTGTAGCACCTGTAGGCCTCCTCCCGACCTCGCGTATTGTTGGGGAAAACAACGAAATATCCACTTCGGTCAGCACGTATATCCTCGATAAGATACGACTTGAGGCGCTTCTTCATATGTGCAATTGTAGCAGCCATCACCGGGACATTGGCTCCAGAGACGAAGAGATAGGGTTCTGTTCGCAGCTTCTCGGATATTGGTTGTAATTCGATCAAAGACGACTTGGGCTTGTCGGGCATCGCGAAAGAGGAGTGCGGCTCAGGTGTTGACATAGCAGGCTGTCGAAAGGCAGCTGGGCCCCTTGGTGCTGTTGGTGGAGGTCGAGCAAGTCCGTCGAGGGAACCCCTTGGTCGATGCGCCGCCGCCGCCGCAGCTTGAGGAGCAGGTGTACCACGCTGAGAGCGGATCGCGGCGGAGCGTTGCTGCTCCTCCTCCCTGCCTCTCTTCAGGACATTCTCGAGCATGAGGCGGCTCTTCTTACCGTCGCGATCAAAATCTACTTTGATCTGGTTCGACTCGATCCTGCGCCCATTCATGGTCTTGACTGCTCTCCTAGCAGCATCAACGGCAGAGATAGGGGGTCGTCGCCCGGGTTTGGAGTCTCGGTAACGGAACGTAGCAAAGCCAAGATAGGCGCCCGTCTCCGGATGCATCTTGTTGCTACTTTCGGCTATCTCACCGTAGGTACTGAAGCCTTGGGCGATTTTGGAAAAGGCGACCAAGGGGTCGAAGCCGCTGACTACGATTTGCGTTGGAGGACCAGGCCCGATCGAGGTGGCAGAGTCATATGGATACGCCTTCAAGTTGTACGGAGTCTGGCGCAATCTAGCCTTGGCCAGGTGGAAATCGACATTGATGTAGTCGAGCCAACTGCCTTTGGCGAGTCTGGGGTCTGCCGGGGAGCGTCATCTTCCTATTCAGCACAATTCGCATTAGCCAGGATTCTCATTTTTATTTCATTTCACACAAGTCAGATGACGCTCCCCCTCCAGACACTTATAGACATGTATATATATGTAGTGTGGTTTACATACCGAACCGAGATCTGCGTAAACGGGTTTTTGGGGTTTCCTGTCGGTCGAAGACAACTTTTTATCGGTCAACGGATCGTGGGTGCGTTTGATTCCCTTGATCTGGCGGGCCGGGTCGCGGGCCGGGATACGGTCAACGATGCCATGTCGGTGCGCCGACGATGACGATGTGGACGTCGTAGTATGAGAGGCGCTCGTGCCATCTTGGGTTCTGGTGACTTCTGAAAGCTGGGAAGCGCCAGATGTGGTTTGCTGCTTATTGCGTTGCAGGTTGAGCTGGCTGGAGGGCGGGATATGTGAAGAGGATGGGGAAGAGCCTGCATTGGTGAGTGGGGTGAGATTGCTGTTGGAGGCACGCGACGAGAAGTTGTTCAATGAGGCTGATTGGTTGTTGGCACTGAAGACCGAAGAGGTGGTGCTGGCATGCGAACTGGCGGAGCCGACGCCGTTGAGGATATCTCCTTGTGCTGACTCGGTATCATCAGTTGAGATGAGTGGATGCGCGGCATCAGATATGGACAGGTCGGACTTGGCAGGGCCATCGCGTGGACCGAATGTAGAGGGTATCGAGGAAGACATTCTGGGATCGCGGTCGGCAGCGTCTGAAGACGCTCTGGACTTTGCTCGCTCCCGTTCTGTGGCTTTTCTCTGGCAGCGCGAGGGGCGGCAGGGAAAAACTGGGCGAAACTCGCGCCGGTTGCGCTTGGAGCCATATTCTTTTTGGTTCGCGAAACGTGATGTCTGTTTTCTCTACTTCCTCAATCCACCAACCGTCATCATCACTCACAGAGAGAGAAAAGCTAGATGACGCCCTTCATCGAGAACGTAAGCTGGGAGAGGATCGCGATTGAATTTTTTCTTGGGTTGGTCGTGGGGAGGCGGTGGGAAAAGAGGTATGAGAAGACGCGAGATTGTCTTCTCCGGTCCGTCCACGCGACAGAAATGAGATGCAAAGGTGACGTGTGGAGCCCCCCAAAACCAAGGCGACGAAAGTGCTACAATCGGCCCCAGACCGCAGCGCAGCAGATGGCCGGATAGAGTGAAGATAAGTCGTAAATAGGTGTCGCGAGGGAGGAAGCTGACGAAAGCCCCGGTCGAATTGGCAGGTTCCAGGGTGTCCCAAGGGGATTCTTGGGGGAGGTTCAGACTTCAAGAGGTCGGAAGTCGAAGATCGAAGATTGAATTGACACAACCTCTCAAAGAACGGTGATGGAGCCGAAAGCCAAATTAATCTGGGCCAGTGGATTCGCTGGAGATCCCAGACGCTGAAGCAGCCTCTCTACAAGTATTAGGTGCGGACCGGTGTCAGACTCAGGTACTGCGGCCAGCGAAAATGTATGGACGAGGTACAAGCATGCCAGTCCAAAAGACACATGAAAGAAGCAACCTGAACTTCCCTGCTTCTTGCAAGGCTGGCCAATGCGTTCTGTCCACCCCCAGCCACACGTCTAACTTTGGCATTGACTGAGCAACCTCAAGGCTCAGGAAGGCTCAGGCACTGGCATGCAGTTCTGCCACAATCGGGATTGGGGTCTTCGACGATTTGATTCGACGGGATTGTCCAGATGTCCATTTCAAGGCGACAAAAATAGGGGGGAGCGGTAATATTCAATCTGCATGGTCGCGTCATTCTCTTGCCAAGCTTGAGGCCTACCTACCTACAATGCCCCAATGCCGAGATGCATCGATAGAACACTGCATTCAACGTCTGACCCGTTCGTCGTCCAGGACGGGAAAACAAAGATAATCCCGATTGCGACCAAGATCGTACGTAAGGAATTCGGTGGTAAGCACACTATTCGGATAGACAGACATATGGACAATCACTGCATTCGCCCATGGGGCATTCTTCAGGCCACATTAGTTCTTCTACTTTCCGCGTGGGCTGCCAATGTAACAAAACCATGTGTTTGATTGACTGACTCCTGTATCATCAATGCATTACGCTCAGAATTGCAGCGTTCGACACCCCCTTAATGGACACGATGGGATCAGCCTATTTCTATATACAATATAGACTATATTGGTATATTAGTATCATTCAGCAAAAGACATTCAAAATATACCGTTAGCAACGTAGCTGTGTTTACAAGTTTCTCATTCAATGCTGCGGACACTTCGGTATCTGCCAAATTCAATCTAGAAATGGTTGACTGCAAACTGCACTTGATTGTAGTGTTCATCAATGTCAAATCATCAACAGAGACGCATATCTCAACATCATCTCGGCGAATGAGATAGGATACATAGATATTCGGTACCATGGGGACAGAAATATAATACAGCCGCATAACAAACTATACTCGTCAGAACCAATCGGTTCTACACTTGAGCCGTCCATGGACTCTGCAATGAGGACCCAACTGAGCATCATACACGTCCCATCCCAGCCATCAACTCCGAGGCATTCTCGCCATCCATTACCAATGGTTTGTGGTGTTTACCTGCCCAGCAGGCGTCGTCAAACCTTGCCTGTACTACCATATCTTTCCTGAATCATTTGCGAGCCTCCTGCCGCGCCGTTTTCGACGGCGGCGTCCCCGTCATCATCCAGAGAGCCCAGCCCGTGAGAGCAGCCATGGCACCACCGCCGAGTAACATGCCCCTATACGCCTCGATTAGCTCAAGTCCGCTCATAATCGATTCCTTCTGTGCTTTCATCTTGGGACACGAGACACAACCGTATCCCTACTGAAAGATCGAAAACCATCCAGACTAAGACAGCGAAACGTGCTATGATGACCAGAAACAGGCATCAACTGTAAGGCAGGACCAGCCATCTTCTCATACTCGAAGTGATGAGAGAAACACAATAAACCCAGACTTACGTATTCGTCATACCAGACGGCCCACCCCTTCTCTTCATACCGGCTTTCGGTATGGTATCAATAGGTTTCGTACCAAGGTTCTCCTTGTCTGCATAGTATCTCCGGAGAGCCGGCACCGGGCGTTGCGCAAGACCTGCACGGCCCCGTATTGCTCGAAAGCCGGAACGGGTAGCTGCTGTAGTGAAGGGCATCGTGAGGTGGTTTTCAAGAGTGGTTTCTTGAACGAATAAATCGGTATGTTAAAAAACGTTACTATGGTAGCATATAAACTCAGCGCAGGTGTGTATCTGTAATCTCATGAGGTCGCTGCAAGGGGATTTATACATTTCCAATGGAGTCCATTACGCTACAGGCATGTCTTGGTGTTACTGGATGTTGAAGTCACTGTGACGGCATGAGTCCTGAAAGTGGAGCTCCGGCAGTATATAGTAACTTCACCTAGCAAAAGCCACGGCATAAGAGAAGTACTAGTAGGCCAAACTTCAATTCGATGTAACCTGGCTGGCAGTTTATAAATACATAATGAAATCCTGCATCTGGCAGTGGCTGGACGGAATTCCGGCCCAGATGGATCACTGCTCATATGGCATGCTTGCCATGACTACCCAAATCTCATAAAGGGTGATGTCGTGTGTTGTCGTTTAGGAAGCGACATTTGCTTCTGTCAGTCGTACAAGTAAAGTCCCAACAATGAACGCCGATTCCGGTTTAGATGAATACACTTATAACGCCTCGTACACTCGTCCAAATGCAGTTTCGCCTCTCTTTTACTCGGGCATCTGCATCTCGAACTCGTCATCATCTTCCAGAGCCCCGGGAAGTCCGCCACCGACTCCGTCGAGCTCATCCTCATCCTCAGGGCTGAAGATGGACAAGAATGGGACGCGCTCCTTCCACTGCTCGTCTTCGGCAGCCGCCAAAGCCTCCTTGCTGCGAGCAAATCGGGTTGGGGTGATGGTCCTATCCGAGTCGTTGGAAGTGATTGTCTCTGTGCGAGTAAAAACAGGTGCCTTGGGCTTGTATTGGGGCGGGGGTGCCTTGGCCACAGGTCTCTTTGTCTGTTGAGCAAGCACCGATGCAGTTGCGCGGCCTTTGTTGTAGCCAATCGTTGTGCGTGAGTTTGCTTCGATGTGTCGAAGATCCATTGACGTCTTCTTAGCCACGGAAGGCCGAGTCACAAGAGGATGTTTCGTCGTTCGCAGAGATGGAATGAACGAACCCGTGGTTTTCTTAGGAGCAGCCACAGGGACCACGCGGCTTGCCTTGCGCTGCATCGACTTGGTCGTGTCATCCATGGTAAGGGCTCTGGCAGCATTCTTGGACGCAAGCGACGATAGTGGCCTACGGACCACCGATGCCTGACTGGCTGGCCTGCTCTTGATTGATGTCGAATCTGAAGCGACCTGCTTCTTCTTCAAGTGGTCCTTGGTTTCTGGGACGTCTTCGATGGACCAGTCCATATCCTCCATGGCCTCCATGATTTTTCGTTCGCCCTCCTCCAGGGCTTTGCGGTTTTTCTCCTCCAGCTCCTTGTCTGCCTTGGACTTGCCTTCATTGTCAACGGGGTTGTAGTAGTACTGGTAATGGCCCTTGAACAGGTTCTCGGGCTCCAGAGCCTCGAACGTCAATCCGCCATCCGGGAAAACATCCGACTCGTAAGGCAGGTCCTTGGGCTTCGGGGGGCAGTATTCAGGCTCCTCGTCGCTCAAGTCGTCTTCCACTTCTGCGTGGATCTGAAGCTTCTGGACTTCATTCTGCGGTTGCTTCTGCTTAGGTCGAATGGTGCCTGGCGCCTTGACTTGTGACTTCTCTAGATCCTGGATCACACTCTTGACGTTTGTGGGCGGAGCCCCCTTTGGCCTTTGCATTCGTTGTCTTGTTCCCGAGAGCAGGACGAACACGCGGTTCTATATCGACGCGAATTAGTATCCAGTACGTCAAGATGTTTGGTTTGGGACCAGGTTCGGGGATGACGTACCACATGGCGTGACGAAATTCGATTTATCCATTCCTTTAAGGCCTTTGGAAGTGCCCATGACATTCTCGTTTCCCTTTGTACGGTTGCCATTGCCCAGGACGCTCTTAGCACCCCCGAGAACATGGCTGGCGTTCTCGTCGTTCAGCGGGATCTTGACGGGTGTCTTGGGGTAACGAGACCCAGCAGGTCGGTTGGCCTGCTGCTGCTTGAGTGCCGCCCCATTGTGGTGATGGGCCACCAGGTTCTCTTGGTCGCGTGCAACCAACATCTTCTCGCAATCGACGTGTACGTAAAGTACAGTGCTAGCTTAAAGTAGGTATAATAAGATCAAAAAGCTCGGTTTGCCGCGAAAATTAATTTCGATTCCCTCAGAGTGCAAGCAATGCAGGTCACATCAGCATTATGGTAAATATCCAACAACCTGACGGGCAAGGGTTTGTTGATGGTTGACGGTGGCAAACGGTAGACGTATTCGCGTTACCGTGGATGGCTTTGGTCAGGTCGCGCGGGTGTACAAGGAAAATGTTTAATTGCCGAGCTGTGTGTGATGAGGCTGGGAGATCGGGACGCGGATATTTGGATTTGGTTCACAGGGCAACGCATGCACGGAATGCCGACAGTGTGGCTCTTTCCGGTTAAGACATTGGAGGCAAATGGACACTAGTGGTTTTGCAAGTACCCTTGTACCTGCTTCTCCAGCCAGCTGCTTTCGGCCAATCAAACCAGAGCAGCACCCCTCCTTTTAGGGGTTCGATGGCTGCTATTGATTGCAGCTCCTGTGGAGGGGCCATCCTAGGTTAGGTGGTAGTAGTAGTAGGGGGGAGAAACTACAGGCCAGGTTGAAGTCGACACCTGGGCATGCTTTAGGTGCTTCTTGTACCTACCTGCCTGCTACTGCTATCCAAGATCGTTCCAATGCCATTGAAGATGGATACTCGACGGAAATATTCTAGAAGAAGAAGCAGAAGAAGCAGCCTCAATATCGTTTTTAAATACAGATGGGCAATATTCCGCGTCGTACTAGTAGCCGTATTATTATATTATGCCCCAGTTGAAGGTAGCAATGGGTGTCTGGCCTAATTACATCCTTCTGGTAGGTACTGGCATCATTTCCGGTAGAGTAGAGTCAGTTCCATAGCGTACCACGTACTTCTCTCCTGTCCCACGCAGCGGACACCACGCCAACACACAGGCATGCGCCAGACCCAGACCCGGGCAGACTCCAGAGCAGCGAGAGATTGCTTGATTGCTTGATTGACCCGTCCCAAGGCCAAACCGGAGCTTCCAGCACCAGGCACCTGGCTATTACAGGCTAACAAGGGCAAAAGGCACGACCCTGCCCAGCTCCTCCTCCCTTTCTTTCAGCACCAAGCAAAGCAGACAGTGTGTCAATCAAGCCATTGATTAATCGACCCCTTCTCCCCTTCTCTCCCCACAACCAACCTACTAAGCATTCAACAACTTCATCCCCAAACTCTTCTTTCAATCCTGTCATCCTTTTTGACTTGTAGCAAACCGACCTCGCTTCTATCCCAGACCTCACGACTAAACAACAACCGCCATCATGGATCGCATCAAGGAGGTTAGCAGCTACCCAGACACCTCTCCCTTTCACGCCTGTTTCCCCATTTTACCCCACCATCACCACGCTCGTCAGGAGCCAATGCGCAGGCCGCCAGGTTGCAGCCTGTACAGCTCCTTGGAGGCCGACGACGACGCGCACCCGATCAAGCGCCTCCTCCATCCCTACAGCATATTGTCTGCACCTAATATGCTGGGTTCTTGACTAACGTATGATGGCGTGATAGAAAATGAACTCGCTCCGCCTGGAGGCCGACGAAGCCGCCCAGAAGGTCGACGAGTTGCAGAACAAGATCAAGGCTCTCGAGCAGGAAAACCTCGCCAAGGAGCAGGAGATCACCTCTCTCTCCCACAAGAACGGTCTCCTCGAGTCCGAGGTCGAGAAGCTCGACACCTCGGTCAAGGACCTCAAGAAGGCCGCCGACGAGGGCCAGACACATGGTACGCAGAACGAAACCCTGCAGCGCAGACTGCAGTTGCTTGAGGAAGAGGCCGAGGAGGCAGATAAGACCCTGCGTGAAGCAAACGAGAAGTAAGCCAACCCCCCAGTCCACCCCCTGACTCGCCTTTTTTTGAAAGATGGTTACTAATGGAGCTTTCGAAATAGGCTCCGCCAGACTGACGTAAAAGCCGGCCACTTTGAACGCAAGGTGCAGGCTCTCGAGCAGGAGCGGGACCAGTGGGAGTCCAAGTACGAGGAGATGGCCCAGAAGCACTCCAAGTTGAACAAGGACTTCGAGGACTTGCAGAACGAGGTCGCCAACATCTAAGCCCTGGCGCCCCCCGTCATGATTCGGATCTGACGAGTTCTTGGTCGAGTCAAGGTTCCAGCTGGCTGTTTTGGAGCACTGCGAGAGGAGAAAGGGGTGAATGCGTGTTGTTGTTGATGTTGGAGGATACATGGGCGTGGAAGGAGTTCGTCTACCCCAAGCAAACATTGCATTATTTCGTCGCTGGCCTACGATGGGTTCTTCGCAAGGCCGTTGGTTCAGCGGCTCGACACGGGGTTCTGTCTTTTGTTCTAGAAGAGAATGTAATCGCCGAGAGGCCACCGCATTTCAGGACTGATCACAGGATCACTTATACCAAGAAACACAAACCAATGACCCCCTTTAGCGGCGTATGCCTCTGTTTCTTGAATGTGCATTGCCGACTATTAGTTTCCCCCTTTTTCATGCGCCTGCTCGCCTACTATTTGCGAGCGAACGCTTCTTCCCCTGCAGTTTCCGACCAGCAAGTGCCCGGTCCGCCTTGCTTTCGTACCTGAACTTTGGCTTCTTCGCTTTTTTGGCCTTTTCCACCTTGCCCTGGGCCGCCCGCCTTGATTCGTTGGCTTTGCGCTCTTCCTCCTCCAATGCCGCCTGCTCTTCATCCGGCCGGTATAGCCCGTCTCTCGAGACACTGACCGATTCCACCGTAACGGATGTGTACTTGTCCTCGTCGATAAACTCTTCTTCGTGATCTACTTTCTCGGCTTCAAAAGCGACGGGAACATCCGGCAGTCCGTCCCATTCCTCGCCGAGTTTGTCGTCATCCGCCTCGGCCTCTTCGTCCGAATCCACGCCGCCTGCTCGGTCTGCAGTCCGTAAAAGCTCCTGGACGGTCTTGACATGGTTTGCTACTTCTTGCCTGCGGCTCTCGCGGTGCTGTTTTCCCAAGGACGTTAGCATATTAATTCGTAGAAAATCCGGAGGTACCAAACTCGGTCTCTTTCTTACCTCTCTCCTCGCATCAATCTTCTCTTGCCGCGCTTGCTTCGCTGCTTGCTCTTGCGCAAGCTTCACACGCTGCAGCTTGCGCTTGTGGAAGCCGGTCAGGTATTCGGAGCGGGCATCGGCATCGTAGCTGATTTCCTCGATCGTATGGGTGTTCTTGCGCTTCTTGGAGGGAGTGGAGGATATTCTTCTTGGGGCGCGGGCGCGCAAACATCTTGGCTGGCTGTGGGAACTGGACTTCCGAACGAGCTCTATATGAAGGGAGAAAAATTTATAGGCAGCCCTAGTAGTTTGGCCAAGTCTCCTGCAAACTGAATTGATTTACTAAAAGCAAATGCTCTTGAAATCTTCCGGTCGTTCGTGATGTGTCGAGTTGCCGATTCCTCAGAGTCGCCTTTACCATCTAAAATTCTAGACTTTCCTGCCCGCTGAAAGCCGCTAAAATCAACTAACTTTACAGGGGACCTGATATGCCTAGCCTTGCAGATTGGCCGTGTTTTGGGGGCCAAGCGGAACTTGCCGCACAGACGCAACTCCAGCAGCAAGCACCAAGCAGCAGCAGCATGTGGACGTCAACTCATTGGAGCTTAACCAACGGCCGGAAGTTGAAGCTCTCATCGAATCCCATCTAATAACTCCCTACCCATCAACACACACCTTTGAGAGGCGCAACCACGATCTCTAACAAACACGATGCGTTTCTCATCTACCGCAGCCGTTGCTGTGCTCTGCTGCGCTGAGGCGCAAGCGTTCTCCAACACTTCGCCTTTCCTGCTCTTCTCGACATCCAAGTACGTAATCCCTCACCATCAACAAACCGCCCTCGTTTTGCTGCTCTACACGCATACACGTATCATTGCATCCATCTAACACAAGACGCAATTTCAGGCTCTCCGACTCGGCAACCCAAGACCAGGCCCAGATCCAGAGCAGCGCATCCGTCACCAAGCTGGCCTCCGACATCCTCTCGACCTGCCCGACGGAACGCTACCTCCTCGTCACCCAGCCCAACCTGCACGCTTCGCACCTGCGCTCGTCCTCGTCGGCCCCGCGCCTGCAGCACACCCTGAAGAACGCGCAGGTCGCGTCCCGCGTGTCCGTGGCCGAGGTCGCGGGCGCCCTCGACACCAAGGCGCTCTCGAAACTGATCAAGGAGGCCTGCGGCAAGAAGGCGTCCGTGGACGAGGTCGCGCTCGAGGCCATCCCCACGACGGCGTCCGGCGCCGCTGATGAGACCCTCAAGGAGAACGACGACGACCTCGCTGTCGTGCTCGCGCAGTACGAGGCCGAGGGCTCCTTCACGGTCGTGTACGCCGGCGTGCCCCAGGCCGCCGAGGAGAAGGAGGAGCACAACAGCTACGAGGCACAGTTCGTCGATGCGGCGCGCGTCGAGCTCAAGCGGGACATGGGCAACGGCGTCTACCGGAGGGCCAACGAGACTGACAAGCGGTCGTTGTTTGAGAAGTACCAGTTCTTCACGCCTGGTAAGTTAGACATACTTCTCATCTCCCTAGCCGACTGGCTCATACCTTTCGTTGGCCAAAAGCAACCGACGAGAAATAACTGATAAGCTAACATCGGAGGAACCAGGTATCTTCATGGGTTTGATTGCTGTGGTTGTACTCATGTCCATTCTGGGAGCTGGTATCTCGGCTCTGGGTAGCTTGGAGGTCTCGTACGCTGCTTTTGATAAGGATATGGGACCCAGCTCCCAGAAGAAGCAACAGTAAATAGGTGAGAACAAGGTTGTACCAACAATTCATGTCTCTTGAGAGCGGAGTGGGTGGTTGTGTTGATATTATGTCCCAAGAAGCGACACTGTATGATCAGAGGTTCCGGAAGAAGCTCAGGTCCTCAATAGTTAGTAGGAGACGACGGGGCTACTACGTGTGTTTAGAGACGGCGGGTGTGTGGCGCGAAAGGCATTGTCCTTTATAAAGACATTGTGTATTATTTTATTTGCGGGCTCGGCAGGATAGTTTATCGAATTTCAAGTTTGCCAAAATGCGAGAAGTACGGTCTGAGAACTCCTCTCCTTATATACCATGTATTGGTATGCCCTTCGATTCCTGGTACAGAATAGCTGAAAACCGCCTGTAACGCCTGTCCTCTAGACACATCTAATATGATGAACCCATGCCGTTTTTCCTTGGCCGTATCTGCTCCTTGTACACTCTGGCCCAAGAGGGGAAGAGCTACACCACCGAGAATAAACCCTCCTTCTGCACATTCCAAGACGTCTGCCATTTTTGAGAGACAAATCTCGTTGATGCCTCTCGCCTTTTCGCCCTTGGGTTCACAGCAGCCTTTCTCTCTCTCTCTCGAACGCCATCAAACTGCTGAATGAAGCAAGCATACATGCCGCATACCGTATGACACACGATCGACGGTAAAGTAGTCGTTATCATGCTTAATCGGGCCCCGATCCTTGAAATCTGAGGTCTGAGGTCTGAACCTAGCTGAACCGGCTACCTCCTTAGACCAGATGGGCGGGCAACAAGAAGTTGGCGATGCCCTCGCGGACGGCGTACTCGTGGCCGCAGTTGCCGCAGACGAGCTTGCCCTCCATCATCTGCGTCTCCATGAGCAGGTGGTGCAGGTCCCGGAGCATCTTCTCGTCGGCCTCGAGCTCCTCCTTGGTCGGGGGCTGGGCGGGCAGCGAGGGGAAGCCCAGCTGTGAGTGAGTGAGAGGGTTAGTGGTTGGACATGAGATGAGTATATGATGTCGGGCGGGAAAGGCGGAATAGGAACAGGTGAAGCGTGAGGGTTGGAGCACGCAGTATCACATGTTTTGAATACACATGCCAAAGGAGGACATGTCGACTAATATGATATGTCGAGGCAGTCAAGTGAAAGCAGGTGTCACCCAGCATGAACTAACATACATGCGTGCTTCAGTGCAAGAGCTTTCATGCCACTATGCACAGAGCCCCGCAGACATCATGTTCCAACAAGGGAAATCTCGATAGAAAAGAACTATAAGTGAACTGTAAAACCTACCTCAGTCGCCGTGGTCGACAGCGCAGGCCAATCAATGCGGGGCATTATGTTGAGGAGCAGGTCCGAGTTGACCTCGAGGTCGTCTTCGACGAGTTCGGCATCCTTGGGGTGCAACGGGTAGGCGCCCGACGTGGACTTGCAGGCCTTGACGGCGCAAGTCAAGAAGTTCAGACTCAGGACCTTCATTTTCGGTGACTTGGGTTGTTGTATGGCTTTAATTCACTTGGTCGCAGAGGTTCAGCGCATGGAGTAGAGACGGATGGATTCTAGACTTTTTTGAAAAATTTATGGAGCCATTCATGCGCCCAATAAGGCGAGAGCCAGGCAAGTTTACTTTTACTTTTCAGTCCCAACTTCAGCCTATGGTAAAGCTCCACAGCTCGCAGTCTAATCAATCTGTCATCCCTTTTACAACGAACGAAATATAGTAGTCATGGATTAAATCCATTTTGCATTGAACTTTTGCTGCTGGTTTGCAGTGAACTATTTAAGCCATGGTCTTCTCGTACCCAAGGTCGGTCTTGGGCCTGGTGACGCGCATGTAGATGACGAAGACGGCGACGAAAACGGCGAAGAAGGCACCCTTCTGGAAGGTCGAGAGTCCGTAAGAAGGGGTGTCCTCCGCCAGCGGGTTCGCTTCTACTTCGTTCGAGTAGCCACCCGCCCACTCAGAGTTACCGTAAGTTTCTTCTAGAAAAGGGGAGCGGGCCGAATCAGCTCAGTTACGAGGGAGGGCGGGCGAGGGCGATGCTGGAACCAAGGGAGGGCATTTTCTCTTAAAGGGGAAGAGGCGAATCCGTGTCTATCAGGGTAAGACGAGGGGCTACCAAAGGGGGCGAGTTTATAGTTCCATGTGGATACCTTCAGGGGGCACCTCCAGCTCTCCGCTCTTGGCAATCTTGACAGTCTTCGCGGGCTTGTCGCCGGCGCCAGTCTGGACGTTCTCGATCTTGGTGACGATATCCATGCCCTCGAGGACCTCGCCGAAGACAACGTGACGGCCATCGAGCCAACTGACGATTGCTGGTTAGCACCTAGTCTGTTTGTTTCTAGTGGTCTCCGTTCGGGGCACTTACGAGGTGATGACGGTGGTGATGAAGAACTGCGAGCCGTTGGTGTCCTTGCCGGCGTTGGCCATGGACAGCATGCCGGGCTTGGTGTGCTTGAGCTTGAAGTTCTCGTCGGGGAACTTCTCGCCGTAGACTATTGCGACAAACAGATTAGCCATCGAGATGCCGTAGAACCGCCAGATCATTCCATATCAAGACTTACTGGACTTTCCACCAGTACCGTCGCCCTTGGTGAAGTCACCACCCTGGATCATGAACTGCTTAATGACGCGGTGGAAGGTAGAGCCCTCGTAGCCGAAGCCCTTCTCGCCGGTGGCAAGAGCGCGGAAGTTGTCAGCGGTCTTGGGGACGGTCTTGCCGTAAAGACCCATGACAATGCGGCCCACGGGCTCGTCGCCGTGGGTAATGTCGAAGTAGACCTTGTGGGTGATCTTGGGACCCTTGGCAGCCTCAGCGGTCGACGCGAAGAAGACCATGCTGACTCCAACAAGGAGCAGGGCGCTGACAGCGAGTCGGCGCAGGTTGAACATGGTGGGCAATTGTTTGGCAATGTCCAAGTGATGTTCGATTGTGTGAAGTGAAAGTCGTCGAGATGGTTGTGATCTTTCCAGAGATCAATGGGGAAGAGGAAGTAGAAAAGAGGAAGGGAGGAAGAGGAGGATCTGAAGGTGGGAATCGGCGAGCTGGTACAGCAATTGAAGCTACGTTTCAAGACCCCATTTACCATTGAATGCTGGACCCCTAGCAGGCCCCCAATTGGCCCGGGAGGCAAAGCCAAGGCGGGTGAAGAGCGATAATACACTGTGACCTGCCCGTTACATAGGGAACGAGGGGCGGCGCTACCTTATCGCTATCGATAAGTTAGCCGAACGCGTTGCTTCCCTGGCTTCCCTGGCTTCCCTGGAATCCCTGGAAGAGCTCTTGCTGGATGGAGGAACAGCTGCCGAGCCTGCATAAAATCGGGTGGCACGTGCGCTAGACTTTTTGAACCTGACGGTCCGTATGGTCATAGGCACAGGCAGGTCCAGTATCGGCATTCAAGATCGGGAGCATCCTCACATCGAATCAATAGACATTGCGATTGCGCCTGTAGCAGGTGCGACTATTCATTCAAAATGGTAAACCATATCTGCAATGACTAAACCAACGAAGAGGCTTGGCTAACATTCATCCAGGTGTTCGTTCTGGGAATCAACTTCCACCCGCAAAAGCTGGTCAAGGTACGGCAACACCCCCGATCGAGATACCCGCTGCCGACTCCCCGATATTGAGCCAATGGCGGCTGGGTCACATAAAATGCGAAAAAGCATAAATGCTCACATATTCTCTGCTTCTGTGTATAGAAAACCCTCGAGTCCTTCTACGCCCTCGGGCCCCAGACGTCGTCGCGCATCATGGCGAAGTACTGCATCCACCCGCTGGCGCGCCTGGGCTCCCTGCCGGTCAAGACGGTGACCTCGCTGACGGCCGAGCTGTCGACCATGACCATCGACAACGATGCGCGCCGGGTCGTCCAGGACAACATCAAGCGTCTGCGAGACATGGGCTCCTACCGCGGCCGACGTCATGCCATGGGTCTCCCCGTTCACGGCCAGAACACCCGCACGCAGATCGCTACGGCACGCAAGCTGAACGTGCTGGAGCGTGGTGGTGGTGACCGGATCCGTGGCAACTAAGCCTAGACTGTGAGGTGGAACGACAGCCGAGGAGACCGGAAACCGATGCGGGAAACCCTAGAGGATATACCTATGCCCTAAGGGGTCATGCCGCAGGGGAATCATGAAGAAGCGAGGCATTGAAGCAATGATGAGGGGAATGTAGGATGGGAGAATTCTCAGAGCCTTTTCGGCCGACAGAGAGAACCCCTGATGTAGCATTTGGAAACGGCGTTCCTTGATTGCATAGAAGTCGTATAGAGACTGCCCCCGTCTGCGTCAACGAGATGATGGGCCAGCTCCCAGGGGGCCATAGAAACCCTCCTTTTGTACCATAAAAACCCAGTGGACAAATCAGTAAAATATCGAAAATACCCATGTCACCCGAATATATTTTATCACACTGTCCGGCACAGTCACTCAGTATGTCTTGAACGTCAGACCAAGGAGGTTTTCTATCATTAGCGATATACGTCTGTCCAAGTCCTCGTCCAAGTCTTTGTATTGCAGCTAGCCTTCCCTCTTGGTATGGTATAACATTGAATGGCATGAAAGTGGCATATAGGTCCAACTACCTTCCAACAAAGTCACTTTTGAAGTTGTGATTTAGGACGCTGGAAGTACAGACCTAGGGGGTAAATGGAACAAATGTATTTCTCGCCGAAGCTATTAAAACAGCACTGGCCAACAGCATAGCATCCTTGGGCGGATCAACCATGGGAGCACCCTCTGAGAAACATCGATCAAAACGATGAACCAGGACGACACGCATATAGACGGGGCCTTGACTGAAGCTATCATGGGCTGTGTAAAGGGGCTTCGTATCCGGTCCGTAATCATGCATCCAACCGCGAGCTTCGCATGCTTCGCATTGGGTATCCAGGAAGGACTGACAGTGCAACTCGGAACTGAGAATCTGCAGCATCTACCACAGTATAATACGTCTCATGTGTTCTCATCCCCACCCAGTCGCGAGCCGAAGCGGATCCCGAGTTGCTCTCGTGGGGATACTCAACTTGTATGTATTGAACGTAGTTTATGGCCTACATACTGTAATACACAGATGTGGTATTTCATGCTCACTTGTTACGAACCCCTTTTGTTTACACATCACATTTACAATAGTAGTACATACATTGGTTTGTAAAGTAACAGCAGCCTACCAAGCCATGTCTATCTGTTTTACTCGACAATGACCTTTCCAGTTTCGGGCGGGCTGGGACGAACACCATTGATGAAGACCTTGCTGCACAGATCGCTCTGGTGCCTCTGGATCATCTCGGCCAGCGCCTCGCGCTCGACGACCAGGCGGCCCGTCGTCAACAAATCCTTGACGTCGACGTCCTCAATGTCGAGGGCCATGCCGTAGTTGGGCACGAGGTCCATGGCGTCGAAGAGGTTCTCGCGCCACTCGGTGGTGATGAAGGTGCTCCTGCCGTGGGCGCGGCCCCACTCGTGGCCGTCGAGGACCTGGCGCGCCCACTTGGCCTTGAAGCCGTCGACGAGGGCCTGGTCCCGGAGCTGGCCCTGCTCCACCATGGCGGCGATCTCCTGCGGCAGCTCCAGCTCCATGCCGTCCTCGCACACCACCAACTCGCCCCGGCGGTACCGGTAGCTCAGCGCCGTCCGCCACGCCAGGTCGTACACCTTGCGGTTCAGGCCGGTGCCGAAGTCGCGCGGCTTGGGGCCGAACGTCTTGCCACCGCCGCGGCGCAGGGGCGACTGCTTGCTGCCCACGCGGGCGCGGCCGAGACCCTTCTGGCGGTACAGCTTCTTGTGCGAGCCGTGGACCTCGTACCGCGTCTTGGAGGAGGCGCTGCCCTGTCGTGTGTTGTCGCCCTCGAAGATGACGGCCAAGTGGAGAATGTCCCGGCGCATCGGGAGATGCAGGTGTTTCGAGGACCACTCTTCCAGGCGCTGGGGCTCGTAGGATTGGAAGTCGTAGATGGTCACGGGGACGGAGGGAGACGGCCGCCACGGCGTGGTCATGGAGGTGATGGTGAGGTTGCTTGTGGCCCTGGGCAGGGTAGCTTCGGTCGCCATTGAGCGACTAAATGTCGAGGGCAGCCTCTGGAGTGTGCATTGTCAGTCTCGCTCGCAGCTTGAAGAGGTGGAAGACCAACGTACCGAGGAGACTTGGCCGCATGACTGTGTAGAGAGGGTCAGAGACCGGAGGGCCTCTGTGAGACCTCGTGCACCTTTCCCCGCCATGACTGACTGCCGGCTCGAGTAGTTGCGCTGGCTCAATTGGCGTCAGATTGGCGATTATACTCGTGGTTTCGTTCAGCGATGTTCGGCTTGAAGCTTCACTTTTGGCAAAATTGGACGTTCTGTCGACCCTTGCAGCTGCTCAGCGGCCCGGGATGGTGGGCTAGAGAAATTAAGTGGAGCCCCTCCAATTGCTGTCACTGGTGTCGCGCAACTCCAAAAAGTTTCGACAGCGAACTTCGCTTCAGCCAGAGCTCCGACAACCCTCCCATGCCCCAGTAAAAGCGTCCAACAGGCAATCATGTCAACTTGCCAGAGGGTCGCAAGGCCCATTGCCCGGTCTATGCGACAGGACCGGGTAGCTCTCAGCTTCGCTCGCACTTTTTCTCGGAGTGCCGCCCGCAAAGAGGAAGTCACTACAACGACGACAAATACGCCGCCCGCCTCCCAGGTGCCGCCGCCGAGCTCAACCGCCGCCGATGTCACGAAAGAAGCGCCCGCCTCCCAGCCGAAGCTGACCCCGGACACCGCCACCCAGTACTGGGAAGAGATCCGTCTGTTCAAGAAGGGCACACCCCCGGTGGGATCAAGGCGTCGCCGTGTCGCCATGCAGACCTCGGAGAACGTCCCCTTCGAGCAGATGCCCTACCAATGCTTTCAGGAGGCCCGTCGGGTGCTGCAGGAAGACCGCAAAGAGAAACTCCAAGCCCTTTCGAGCGAAATCGCAAAGGTCAAGAGGCTAGAAGCGACGCCTGCCGACCAAGTTCCGGGAGGAGAGGCCAAGAAGAACATGCGGCTTCGGAGCATGAAGAAATGGGTCGAGGAGCTCAAGATCCTCGCAGATATCAACGATCCGATTGTCAAGCGGAAGTTTGAAGACGGACTTGGTACGTCAATCTGCTAGTAGTTTACTCCTACTTTGTTTGACTAATATCTTTCTAGGTGATATGGACAAGCCTATCTACCGCCATCTCGCGGAGAGCAAATGGAGGGGATATCCCTTCCGCCTGATCACCCAGCGTATCGAGCAGCTCAAGATCGTGCCCGATGTGCTGCCCAAGTTTGAACCGACGGTCGACGTGCAGATGTTCTTCCGTCAACGCAAGACCACTCCGGGTGAGATTATCGACAGTCGTATCAGCGAGAAGCCTCCGAGCTTGAAGGTCCAGGTCTTCAACCCGGGCGAGCGCCTCGTGTCCGTCGTGGTCATGGACTCCGATGTGCCCAATGCCGAAACGGACAGTTTCGAGCGTCGCTGCCACTACCTGGCCGCCAATGTGCCCATCTCCCCCAATAGCTCATCTCTCCCCCTGAGCAAGGTCAACAAGGACACCCAGCTGGTCGTTCCTTGGCTGCCCGCTTTCGCCCAGAAGGGTGCCCCCTACCACCGTATGTCCATCTGGATCCTGGAGCAGAAGCCCGGCCAGACTCTGGACTTGGCCAAGCTGAAGGAGCTGTACAGCGGCCGCGATGGGTTCAGTCTGAAGAGTTTCAAGGACAAGTTCACTCTCAGCCCCGTCGGTTTCAACATCTTCCGTTCCGTCTGGGACGAGGGTACCGCCGACGTCATGGAGCGCTGGAATCTCCCCGGCGCCGACGTCGAGTTCAAGCACGCGAGAGTGTACTCGCTCAAGCCCGAGAAGAAGGCTCGCGGCTGGGAGGCCAAGCGCCAGAAGCCCAAGTACAAGAGCTTGTGGAAGTACACCAAGAGAATCCGCGGCATGCCCCGACGCTAAGCAGCTGCTTGGGCGTATCTGCGGCGTGGCGTGGTGGGCTCTCCAGGGGTTGCTGCGTTCCACCAGAACCAGGGCTTGGATTTGGTGCCGGCAGCTGTATTGGACAATTGTCGAACGTGTATCATATGTATAAAGCACCCGAGACTATAGAGCTGGCGGAGCTGTGTCAAAACTACTGTAACATACTACACCAGTATCTACCCTACTATCAAATATGTGAAACCCATCATGGACCGGCTGCCTCCCACAAATATGCTTGGTGCCCGCTAATTTACGTACTGGTAGCACAGACGTGTTGTCCCTCTGCCGGGCAAATCAGTTTGTTTTCTTATAAGCATAGAGAGGCACCCAGCCAGGATCTGGTTTCATGAACTTTCTGTGTAGGAACATAAGCGAATATCATCAGCATGGCATGGTGCTAATTGAGACAATGTTCATAACGGGATAATTTATCCTCGTAATCCTAATAGCATAGCTATACACGGAATAACCGCCAATGGGGCAAGGAACAGCTGGCAATGGGATGCCTGGTGGTGCCTCCAGCTATACAAACATTAACGACTGGGGACATCAGAGTATCCAGGGAGAAGTACGAAGCTGCAGTCACATTCAGTACCCGAACAATAACAGTATCATAAGTACTGGGACGTTATAACGACATACGCCACACCCTCATCAGCACTTTCAGGAGCGACAGCACCCGCAACAACTGCAGCAGCACCTCACGACGCCCGTGCAACTTCCTATGACGGTTCATCAAGCCGCAGCTCCAAAGAAGAAAGCCGCCGAGTCCTTGGTAGCCGTGGCCTCAGCTGATGCTGCTGCAGGTAATCCTGCTGAGGCAGCCCGCATCTTGACTATTGTCGCCAAGGAGCGCGACAACGTCGCTCTCATGGGACGTGCTGCTGCTGCTGTTGCTGTCGCTGTTGCCCCTGCCTTGCCCGAGCCCGAGCCCGAGCCAGAGCCCGAGCGTGCCTCTGAGAAAGCTGGCCGTGATCTGGTGGCGCCGCTGTTGCGTAGCTGCATTCGCTTGCTGAGTGTGGTAAACACATCGTCCAGGACAGACCAATCCAATCCCTCACCATCCCCGATATCCTCACCGTCGCCAAAATGGACGCCGTGCGACAGCGAGAGTTTCGTCAATTGGCCCGCGACGCAACCGAATCGCGCGATGGCGCAGGCGACGATGCAACACGACATCATTGGCAGTTGACGATTGACAAGATCGAGAATCTCGAGGCTCACCCGCCAGCCATTCCTCAAGAAATCATCGACATCATGGGCAGACCGGTATACGAGATCAAGACATATGAGATGGTCAGCAAGGCGGAACGCAAGACCAAATGAGGATTGCTTTACGGCCCAGGCATCTTCGTGACTGAATCCATGATAAAAGGTAACTTGTCCGCGTCTTCTCGTTCTGCCAGTTGGCATGTCGGTCCAGTCATGCCTTGTGAAGTCAGACTTGCTTGCCAAATCGATCCTGCGTGGCGTTCACGCCAGAGCTGCCTTATACCGTCTCGTCTGAGCAGCTGGATCTCGCTCCGCCTCTGCTCGAAGTTATCAGCTTGACTTCACGTTGTTGAGAGAGATGTGCCTCCCTTAGTGGGAGAGGTTACGATAACAGTATAGCGGCGTTCCAATTTTCGCCACTAACGGGAATATGGAACAGGACCATGATCACGCCTCCACCGCTCGTATCGCGCTTCCTTCCAAAGGTAAGTTATTCTTCATTCTATGCACCGAACTATGAGTGGCCCAATACTTGGGAGACGGAGGGAATAGGTTCCGCACTGTGGTTCATGACGCCGGCCGCCAATTCCTCCGTCTAGTATCTACCTCCCCGGGCAGAGCCGCCTTCATCACAGAGCCATTGCCTCAGCCGGTCAACTATAAACATAACTCCATCATCTGTGAGCTTGCGACAAGGTCAAGGTCATGAGCAAACACCACTGCCGAGCGTAGCGTCGCTGACGGACCTGCCGTCGTGCAACTCTGCGAGACATATTCAAATGGAAGACATGTGCGAAAAGACTTATATTCGATCGCTGAAGTGAAGCCATCTCATAAAGCAGACGGCGACTTACTTCAATGTATGGTCCAAAAGCAAGAAAGAAAGAAAGTACGAGTTACCCCTATTTGAGATTCATGTGGTCTAGATAGGGGTATCACGTATCATTTACCAATTACGTGGCAAAAACGCAAAATAACATACTGACATACAAACAAGATTCAAAGTACGTCACAGGCTCCTGTATCAACTTGGCACTGCACTGCTTAGATCTGGAAGAGCGGATAGGACTCTTAATATTTAGCTAGATGTGGCTGTAGATAACACATCGTGAGCTCCGGCTATAAGGCGCAAAGTGTCCTATTCCGCCGCTAATAATTTGATACTCCTAGCCACGTAAGTTCAGGTTTACGTGTAACACGATATTTAAGGGCGAATTGTATAGCATTTTGTTGTTACTGGTTCGATGCCTCCCCGTGCCATGGGACGGAACCAGCAATGGCTTCACACTCAAAAATATTTCCTGCTCTAATACATGACTCTCAAGCTCTCTAGGAAGGGAGACGGAGAGGTTGAAAAACCCTTCCTCCACGTGGGAGGGGGAAAACCACTCCCTGAAAAAGAGGCACACACCTCGTGCGTGCAACCACCACTATGTCCCTGACATTACCCGCTCGTCATCCCATCGTTTCCCCGAAAAAAAGCTCCCCATAACCACCAATTTATTAGTATCCAGGGCACTTGATAGCGCCATAGTTGTTCTTGGTTGCTTCCCACCACGCCGAATCAACCATGCCGCCCAGACAAGTGTTGAGGGGTGATGAACTGCCAGACCAGCTTGCCATCCCGCTCGCCACAGAAGCGTCGGGAACCGGGGAGATGTCCGCACATGTGCGAGTGGTGGAGGTTGGCGTTCAGACCGGCGCACTTCCCGGGAATGTCGGGGACGTTGTCCGCGGTCACCTCCCACTTGGTGTAGCCGTTGTGGTGGCTGGTGCACGTCACCTCAGCAGAGACGGTGGACGTGAGGCCGGCGGCCAAGAGGCCCAGAGCAGAGATGAAACGCATCGTGGATGGAGTGTAGTGGTGTTTGTTGCTTGTTTTTCTTGTTGAAAAAGAGTGAGATGGGCGATGGGGTAGGAATGGTGTAGGTAGTCTTCGCAGTGATGGGGAGGTAGATGGTCTGTTAGGTTGGATGGTAGTGAGAGAGGTAATCTTTGGTCTGACAGTCACTCTCTAAGACGTGGAAGTATGATATATTTATACCTATTGGAATAGCCCTCTGCACCATTCAAACATTCGATTATATTCAGACGACGCTGGACCATCTACCCTGCCAGGACCAAAAGGGTAATAGAAAGATCCAAAAGGGTCCAGCCTTCTCCATCATATGGACCTGACTGTGGTTCCCTTCGTAGGGACAATGGATACTGCCTACTTTTTAGGACCAGAGTGGAAAGCCAGCGGGAGAGCGGCAACATACTTTTTGAGGGTATTCGCAATCTCAATGGACAAGCCCATACGATTGTAATTCCCCGAGACACGATACTGCGTTACATTCAAGTCAGCTAACCCTTTTAGGAAAACGAGCGAATGAGGCGGTGGAACGTCGAAATCGTGTTCCATTCTCGATCGCTGCTCGAGTGGATTCCCTCGAAACCCACGGGAGCCGAATACAGCTCTGTGTCTGCCGTTGCGGAGGGCTGAATTACAACTAAGATGGTCACCGACCCCCATGTCTAGGCTCGGAGAAACTGACTGGCGGCCCATGTCGCCTCGGAGGAACCGCCCGACCCATCGATGGAAATTCCTCCGAAGATAAAGCTACTTATACAAGGCCGACAATGAAACTTTTGGTCTGTTCACGGGAGGAGAGGCAGGAGTCTAGCGGTCACTCGAAATCACAAAGGTCGAGGCTGAACGATGTCTAAGTATGGCCGAAGAACTTACCGCCGGCATCTCTAAAATGCCGTTGAAGCGGCTGGCAGTGCTGAGCTCAGATGATGATGCCGCTTGTGGGACCAGACTTTGCTCGAGACGAAAGTGACCGTTGCCAACAGAGGATTTCCTTTCTCGGAAGCCGGCGGGAAAGAGGTAATTCTTGCTATATTGTTCCGGCTGAGATTGCAAATGGAGCTTTGGTGAAACGCCTGGAGGGTAAAGTTGGTTCTCTGCTGCTGTATGTTTCGGTGACAAGGATAACCACAGCGCATACGAAGCCGATTGTTATGCTCGCAGATTACACGAGAGGCTCAATCTTTCCTTGAAAATGGCCTGTGGGGATTCGGCAGTTCATTGCTAGGTCATCAAACAATTTTTTCGTACGCCTTCATCCTTGAGCAATACGGTCAAGTTGCGGCATGGCGGATTTTATTAGAACATAAAGTCTTCTTTGTCGACTTTATCAGATTGTGAAGCAACAAACCCTTTGGGAGCCCTTCTTTCTCCCCAGTAGATAACTAAAATGGCATTGAACTAAATCTAAGAGAAGACAAAGAATGTGCTTCGTACGAGAGCTTGTATAAAACCTCGCGGGTATCTGTCTTGGATAGAAGTTAAACCAAGTAACACAACCAAGCCATCATCTTCGTCTCCCTCCATCTTTGACACATTATACCATTCTTCTCAACACTACTCGCTAGCCCACCATGTCCGTCAAGACGAGAATCCTCATCGTGTCCGACACGCACAACCAGACGTTCGAGATAAAGGACATACACAAGACAGCCGATGTCGTCATCCACTGCGGGGACATGTCCCTCTATTCCAATCTGGCCGACTACCAAAGGGTACTCGAAACCATTTGTCAGCTGCCTGCGAAGCTGAAACTTTGTATCGCCGGCAACCACGACATGGGCATAGACGAGGGCAACTTTGATAAGCATTTGGCGAGCAGGCTTGACATGGATGTTAGATGGGGTATAAACAAGGGCGAGGAAGTGGTGAGGAAGGAGTTTGGCCCCCTCGGCGAGCCCAGGCGGCTCTTGGCCGCAGCCGCAAAGGCCGGTGGTGTCCAATTCCTCGAAGAGGGCAACTACGAGTTCAAGTTGAACAACGGCGCGTTCTTGCGACTCTACGCGAGCCCCTATACCCCGGCAAAATGGAGAGGCCGAGCGTTCCAGTACACTTACGACGAAGGGCACGAGTTCGCCATTGCTGACAACACCCAGATCGTAGTCACCCATGGCCCGCCGCGCGGCATACTGGACTATACCGACGGGAACCAGCGCGCCGGCTGCCCCCAGCTCTACGCGGCCGTCGCTCAGGCACGACCCTTGATCCACTGCTTCGGCCACATCCACGAGGCCTGGGGCGCCAAGTTCGTGCAGTGGAAAGAGACCTTCTCCACCGGCGCCCGCCGCAGCGCGCGCCTCAGCACTCACACCGAAATCGACCCCGACACGACGGTAATCCTCGAGCAGGTCCAGGATCTGTTCGCACAGAAGAACGATGATGCTGCGACAGTCCAGGCCAAGGCCGCGAAGAGGGAGGAGTACACACGGCAGGGCTATTACTACACGAGTCACTGCGCGGGTGATGCCCGGCCAATTGCCCAAGGTAAGCAGACCCTGATGTTGGATGCGTCTTACGATTACAGCGAAAGTAGGAAGGAAATACTGAAGCATCAATGGCCGTTTGTCGTGGACATTGAACTGCCAATCGCCAAGGATGGTTAGAGGCCGTGCGCTTAGGTAAGTCTGACAACAGTCTTGTAGTACGTCCACTAGAAGGGAGAGAATGTGACGACGGGATGACTTGGTATTCGGGATGTTAAGTAACATGGGAGCTTCATAGAGAGGCAATTACACTTGCATAAAATATGACTTGAAAATCACGACACGGCGATCCCAATAGAACTGACATACTAAATGTGAGAAAACCCCAGTAGAGCTTGACCATGATAGCCCGGGTCTCGCACGCCAGCAAGCATGCCTGCTGAAAAAAAAAGAAAATACACAAAAAAAAGAAACAAAAAGAAAATTGAACTTACCGTCCTTCAGGCCCGACTCCAGCCACCCAGGCTGTCGCGCCCCCTTCACCACGAGTTGGTCAGACTCGCTACGATGACTAACACTATGTGACGGGTTAGGCCACGATGATGCGTCTTCCGGGTATTTAGTTATTTAACGGTGTCACATTTGGCTGGGCCCTGGGGCCCGATGCTTCACCGTGCCTGGGGCAGTCAGAAAACCACGCGTCATTTCTCAATTCAGAGGGATACACGCCACGTTTTCTGTTTCGCGAGGATTCGAACCGGGGGACCTGCCGGTCAGGTCCCCGGTCCTGGGGGAGGGGGGAAGGAAGGAGAGGAGGGGGAAGTTGAAGGGTAGAGGCGGGGACGAATCAAAGCCGTACTCATTACCACTGCACCACCTGATCTTGGTGGATTACATTGTTGTGGTCTCGGTCGAATGGGGCGACTGCTGCTGTTGGAAAATTCAGCTGTAATTAGGCATTATGTGTCTACCTTTGCATCTTTGGTCCCTATGGGTGCTTATGGCTGGGGGAGCAGCGGATAAGTTAGCTGTAGGTCAGTAGGTAGGTAAGTAGCTCGGTAGGTAGCTATGTTTACCCACCACACATCCCTTTGCCCTCCGTCGACTGCTACACTGTCACCAATAATATGGGGCTGCTGATCGAATTCGAAGCTTTCGTGGCCCTTCTTTCAATATCTCGGAGCGATCGATGCCTTTCGAGCTTTGCCGCCAGGCCTTTTGATAGCAGACACCATATCGGCCTCCGCAACCCTTCCTTGCTACTCACTCACATCTCGCGTATGTTTTGGCATGTGACACAATACATCACTTAGAAACAATCCCCAGAAACGAAATAGCTAATGAATTCATAGCAGGGAAGCATCTCATACGACTATCATCCACCTATGACAACGGAAGCATACCCATTCAAACACGTCAACACCGCTACCATGGAACACTCAACTTGAACCAATTCACCTCAATCTTCTTGCTTACTGTTCAAAGTTCGACTCGACACAATTGATTTTAACTTTTCCAATGCATGGAGATGCCTAAAGCCTTCCAATTCGTTCTGCTAGGGATGATGTGCCACCCCATTGCTGACTTACACCCACCCGAGGCCCAAGCAGCTGATTCACCGTAACCAACCGCCGTGTAGCAAGGAACTCTACTGATTCTGCCAACAAATCATCTACCGTATCATCGCCTAATACAGCATAGAATCAATACATTCACTGACCCCAAGTTGCCCTGCGCGATTGAGCCCAAGCACGAGCTCCTTGCTTTAACTGCTGCCATGGCAACAACCGCGCTGCACCGCCATACTTGATCTCCCAACTACACAAGAACAATACCATGTCAATAAGAAGCCTTGAGAACCAAAATATAGACCGAATGCACGGGTTTGATGTTGTACCAATTGGGGTCAGGATTGATGTCGTTAAATTAGTCACGTGATTCCCCGGAGCTTAATCGAAGTCGTCTCCACCCGCGCGGGTCAGGATGGAGACGCTGGACCAGCCCGGCTTGTATCAGACACTTACTACCAAAGTGACAGACCTTCCTGTACAAGAGCTTGGTGACTAATGCTGAGAAGTATTGGATTGATCTCATTTCAATTGGGGATGCATCGGGTCGATTCGAGTTACTTCGGGTTGATACTAGCATTTGCTCACCGAACAGCAATGAGATGGCATGTGAGATACAGAAAGCTGGCAAGATGACGATGAAAGTATAATTCATTCTACTATTACTAAAGCATTACAACTGAAACAGTTGCATCATCCAAAGGCATCGAATGCCTGTGCAGCGCGCTTAGACACTTACCTTATCCACGGAACCTTCGGGCCAACCACAGTCTTGGACAGTGCCAAATGAGAGCAGTCACTAAGCATGCAGCGCTACAATAAAATTGCCAGGAGCCTGCTAATACGCGACACAGGCAGGCTGGGGTTTTCATATCTGATGGCAAGCTGTTAGCTGACAGTTGCGACTCGGAGGGGACAACACTCGATAGCGTGTGCATCATGGGCAAATGGGGTGCCGGATATCAGAAAAGGATAGAACAAATGATGATGTTTAATCATTGTGATCATAAACAGCCTCTGAAGCTAAATTTTCATCATATGGAAGGCGTGTGAGGGTGAGAGAACGAAGCGAATTGAGACTTACATGATGCTTTGCAGAGTTCTGACGGGCGTTGTACACCATGAGCAGAGCCAAGCGACACTTGCGCGACTGGGTTGTCAACGCGCTCTTACAGTCTGAGCAGGTCAACAACTAGAGGCAGCAAGTATCAAGAGCCAGCATGAGAATGCGGGAGTGCTGCGCCAAGCTGTCGCATGTGTAGACGAGAGAGCATTGGAAGCTTGTAAACAATTGGAAGGTTGAGAAAAGTCAAGAAAATTCGTTGCCCAGCAAAATTTATCTAGTCCACTGAGAGTGGAGTGGCCTTATCCCTTATCAGGGGACGGGTATCACTGATAAGCGCTGAAAGAACCAAGTGGAGCTGCTAACTCTAGGGGAATGCTCCCTACGGAATGCTCAATCAATCAATTGAAGCTCTATGTAATTCGCAGTTTCAATAAATGCCGCTACCTAATGTATCATCCAAATAAGACCTTGGAAGAATGCAACTCAAGCCAATCCAACCTGGGGACTCGCGCCGGCTAAATACTCGGGGCTGAACTGGTAATCCACGTAGCCCGCAGCCAGATTGGTGTAAAAGGTATCGCGATTGTACGCGCTCAGCTCCAGCCCCTTCTGAATCCTGTACACCAGATCCGGGTTAGAGATGAAGTACCGCCCAAAAACAACTACAATGTTCTTGTCCGGATACTCCTCATCCACCAATTTCTGCGCGTTGGCCGCCTGAAAACCTCCGGCCAAAAGGATCGGTCGATTTCCCCAGATTTCGTACGCGAAATCCAACCCCTCGGTGCGCCCGGACTCCTGCGCGCCCCGAGATGCGCGACTCGACCAAGTGCAGGTACGCCAGCTCCAGCCGGCCCGCCCTGTGGACGACGTCGCTGAACTGCGGGACCGGGTCCGCCATGCCCATGCCCTGAAACGTGCTCCACGGGCTCAGACGCAGCCCGACGCGCGCGGCGCCGACGGCGTCGACCGTGGCCTTGACGATCTCGTCGACGAACCGGGACCGGTTCGCCACGGAGCCGCCGTACTGGTCGGTGCGCTTGTTGCTGACGTCCTGGAGGAAAGTGTCCAGGAGGTAGCCGTTGGCGGCGTGGATCTCGACGCCGTCGAACCCCGCGTCGACGGCGTTCCTCGCGGCCGTCGCGAACTCCGCGACGGTCCGCTGGATGTCGTCCTTGGTCATGGGGCGCGGCACCACGTGGCCTTCCCCAGGCGTCGGGATGTCGCTCGGCGCCATGACGACGACCCCCTTCCTTCTCGGCGATCTCGGCATTGGCCGCGGGCCCCATGGCGAAGATCTGGCAGAAGATGAAGCTGCCTTTGCGGTGCACCTCGTCGGTAATGGTACGCCAGGCCACGATCTGGTCTTCTCGCCAGATGCCCGGCGCATTGGGCCACCCGCCGCCGGCTGCCGGCGATACGAGGGGTGCCCTCGCCGATGAGCAAGGTGCCGGGTACGGAGGCGCGTTGGCTGTAGTATTCCTTCATCAAGGGGAGGGGGACGCGGTCTTCGGTGGCGCGGAGGCGTGTCAGCGGCGCCATGCCGATCCGGTGCTTTAACTCAATGTTGCCTATCTTCAGCGGCTTGAAAAGGCGTGACTCGGCCATCTTGATGGGGAAATAAGTGCAGGTCGGAGTTTTGGAATATTGAATCTTCGAGTAAGTAAGTAGCGAGTATCTGCTGTTGGTGCTTTGGATCCCAATGAGACTCAGCTCGGAGCCGCTTGGGGATGGGGGGCTTTGTATCCCTCGAGTTCGTGATCCGATGACAAATTCATTATGGCGGGATGCTTATCAATTCAAGAGGCCTTTACTTCACAGTTTCATGAAGTCGCGAAGAGGATTATCTTGTGGATACAAATATGAGGTGATTCTTAATAAGGAGACAACACACATCCAAATCAGACGAGGAGTTGATTCCGAAAGAGGAAACAACCTGCTGCCGAAAAGGGAAAGAAGATGGTTCCAAAAACGGGTTAGTGGCATGTGGATCCAATCAGCGCTAGGCCAAGCAGGCGGAGAGTTAACTCAGGTGACTGACTCGTAGCGATTGCGATAATGCTGCATAATGCCATAATGCAAGATAGTTTATTATGCGAAAATAATACACTAATGTGGTAATAATATCACCTCTAGAGTCCACTTTATAATTATTCCATTATGGTAGCAAACTACGCTAAAGTGGCATAATAGCATTATGCCGCATTATGCTATTGAGACCGCTACAGGTGAGTGTATTCGTAAGCAGGCATGAGACGGGCGTAAGTTTCCACGAGAGATCCCTGTCATCCATGGCCATAACCTTACTTCTACGACATCCCACTCGCTCTAACCGTAAGAGCTGATTACCAGTATTTGTGGTGGAATTGCTGTAAAATGGCACCGGGTTTTCATTTCGTCACAGACCAAGGCGCCCCGAGTGCTACGAAGCAGCTGGCAACCAGGCGTCAGGCCCGATCGCACGCGGTCAAGCAAGCTCTCGAGAACAAGCGGAAACTTCAGCAAAAGGCCGGGGATAACTTCCGGGTCGCGACACCGAAAGATCTTGTGCCTCGGGAAAAGTCGAAAAACCAGAAAACGAACGCAGAGGAAGACCGGCGCCCGCGAATCTGTTCCTCACTGTCTGTGGGTCTGTTGGATCCGTTCCAGACGCTTGCAGTCAACTCTTCGAGGCTGCAGGCCCTACTTAGCACTCGTAAGATTTACTTTTGCCATCCCAGAACAGGTGTCTCACAATATATGTCCATACAGAGGAAGCTAGATGTGCCTCGGAGCCGGTCTTCACGATTGCCGGAGCATGGGAATTCCAGAACTTCCGCTACGTCTTCCGCTCTGGCTTCGTGGACCCGGCTCTCCTCAATGCCGTGATGCTTTCGTTTACAGCAGCGGTGACCAGAGGCAAGCTTGACGGGGAGTGCCTGGGGTATCGGGGTCAAGCCATCAGCCATATCCGCGAGAGAGTGAGCTCCCCGGAACGAAGCTACTACAGAATCGACAATCGGTGCTATTCTGCTACTGGCAGGAGTGGAGGTATGTTTATCACGCAATGTCCGCCCTGCTTCATCATAGGGTCTCTCCACCCGCCTCCTCCGTTAAGATTATTTTCATCTGATAATAATTACACCTACGTAGGCTCGCGCTCGGAAGACATCTCAGGTGCAACTTCACTTAGGAGCGGTGCGTCAGCTGCTTGATCTCTGTCAAAAGGAGGGTATCTCGCTCACACATGGCATCAAGCGCGCAATATTCTGGTGAGTGATGACTGATCCAGCGTCATCATGCGACTCGCTCTTACACAAACCCTGGCAGGCAAGATCTGAACGCCTCCATATTGTCAGGGTCTAAGCGCATAGTTGACCATACGACCTTCACCGAACTACAGTGGACCAGGGACGCACTTCCCGCAGACTTCTTTGCCATCCCCAGCGGATTTCAGAGTCGACCCAGTCTGTTGACCGGCGAACTCCGGGAGGTTTTCAAGGACATTCGGGCTCTGCAATGGGTCCGAGACCGTCCCATTTACTCTGGGTCCAACCCAGCCGATATGGCCCGTATAAACGACCAGACTGCTTCCATCCAGTCCAGGCTTGCGGGCTTGATAGGTCTCTCTCCTACAATGGAGTGTTTGCGTCTAGCAGCGTATATATGTTCCGTTATGTTATGTTGTTCGGTCTGGTGTCCTGCCGTGTTCCCAGTGAGTGATGCACCTTCCATATCGAGCTGTTCATCGTTGTTTACCCCTTTGCCAACAGTCCGAAGTTTCGTCACAGCTACTCCGAGTATTACAACAGACCAACGATGAAAGTCTTTGGGACGATGACCCGGATATTCTGCTTTGGATCCTGTACATGGGTGGCACTTATGCTCCCCCGGGGCGCAATGCGGCACGGCTATATCGCGTTGCTGCGCTCCAACAACGTTGCCAGGTTCAAAGGCTTGTACAGGTCGTGGTCGGAATCACTCGAAGTGCTGAAACAGTTTGTATGGTCAGATGCAGCTTTCTTGAAGCAGGTCGGGGCGTTCTGGGATGAGGTTCATGGTCCAAATGGGCTAACAGACTGACCGCCCCGAGACAACCGGTGCATATTGATGCCATGATAGAGAGTATCGTTACGCTATATTAACCATCAATGCAACCTACTCAAGACGATGAGAAGCCTCGAGGCCATCCGATTCCCTTTTATGTTTTCCTTGCAACAGCCTCGCCCATCACAAAACATAACCTATTCATCTCTGTCAACGAGCAAGCCTGGCATTTGGGGGTGGTTCCGGCATGATCGGGACGGTGCTGATAGTGATATTATTTGTCTGCCTGATCTGACTGCCCGGCACCAAGGACTGGTGATATCCGGTACCCTCCACCGAGACGTGATGTTGATGCATCTGGGGCTGACACTCCAAGTCATAATACTGAACCGAGTTAGACTTGTCGTTTCCCCCTTTCGATCCCTTGGGAATGCTGCGGGACCTAGAGTAGGAGGCAAAGACGCGGACCACACTCGACGTCATGCCTTGGAAAGCGGGAAGAACCGTATTATTGAACCAAGTACGCAGAGTCGGTACGCAGCTCAGGGTGATGACCAAGCTCTGCTCGACGCCGGCCCAGACCTGAAGGAGGCTGGTGCGGTACTGCATGTCGTCAGTGTTTCTGCCATCGCCGACCGAGATCTTGGCCTGGATCGTCTTCAGGAGAGAGACGGTCATGGTTACCAGGGAGAGCATCAGCAGGAGGATCAGGCCCAGTTTGCGCTGGAAGGGCATGTGCAGCTTGTAGACGAATATGATGGGGAACAGGACGTAGGTCAGGTCCGAAAAGGTGAGCATGGCTGATAAAGGATAAGCAGGCGCGACCGGGTTAAAGGAAGAAGAGGTAACTTGACGTACCTTGGATTGTATACACCAGACTTTCCGACACGGACGGCGGGCGGCGCACCGCCTTGACAAAGGGATTCCAAAGCCCTTCGATTGGTTCCGACTGCGTCCACAGCACGGCGGCGTCGGCGAGGATGAGTATCGTCTGGACCGACGTGAAGACGATCAGGTACCACTTGAACCACTTCCGCCTCCCAAAGAGCCGGATCAGCAAGAGCGCGGCCGAGATGCGGGCGACGGACGAGGCCAGCAGGTTCGGGATGACGCCGATGTAGACCCACTTCTGGATGTGGATGAGCTGGGGCACGACGGTGAGGTCGCGGTCGTGCTGGCCGAGGCCCCAGGTGTAGGCGTGCGTGACGCAGGCCTGGGCGACCATCTGGAACAGGAGGGCCAGGAGCAGGGTCCAATCGTCCCACCAGAGGCGGAGGCGGGAGTGGACCACCTTGACGTAGAACCGCACCGTCACGGCGAGGATGCTGAGGGACGCGAAGGTCCAGGTCAGGCCCATGATGAGCGGGCCGTGGCCGGGGTCGGCGGGGTTTTGGGGAGGGCGGAAGGGGCCGGCTCCGGTGGCCCACATTGTCGGTTCGGTTCAGTTGGGCATGAAGCCTGAGTACGCAGAGAACAAGAGAATAGTCGTCTGAGTAATTACATGACTAAGTCAGCTAGGAGCAAGGAGAACTTGAAGCTCTAGGGTATTTATCTGCATGTCGGAGCTTTATTGATTGGCTCGGTAACACTGCACCAAACGCGTTGGCAATTGATGTGCCACAGCAGCTGAAGCGGTAAGTGTCGCTGAGCATAAGGCGTGTTCACTGCATTGTATCACCATCAAATGGTACTAATCTTGGACCAGGGCGCTCTTTTTTGTGATCTAAGCATTGGGTGCTACAGCCACCGGCTCGGCGCAGGTACTGACAGCCACTGCCATGAGATGTTACTTTTAGTCGTCGCTTAATCGAGGGTGCATTAGAGTAACACATAATTGCAGTAGAATGGCCGTTGACCGACCTGCATCTATTAGACCAAATATTGCCGTAAATAAAAATTCGGGGCCGAAGCTCGGTGTCTTTTGCGGCAGCTAAACGAGCCTGCCAAACCGTCGGTAAGCCAGCCGCCTGCATGAGGAGTAACCTTCCGCCGTTTGATTCAATGACCATGACATGTATTGGGACTTTTACAAATCCAATTTGAAATGGAAGACACCATCTAAAGGACAAGTTTTGTCAGGGATGATTTCAGATACTGCAATTTTTGTATATTGAAAGTGATGAGATATAAATCTGGGCTTCAATTGTTCCCAAACAAGGGATGACTGTTGGCTGTGGTTCATGCACAGCCTACTTCTTACATTGGACATGTAGGATTCGCCCCCATGGAGCACTACTTGTAATACAGCATCCAAGAGCCCCCCATCTCTTTCGGTACCGACAGTTGGAGGCGCAAACGCCGTACAACACCAAAATCTATTTCGGGAAATCGCCCCTAGGCATTACACTCCACCAAAACCATTGACTTCAGATCCGGCGAAATGACTCCTGTATTTCTTGATGCGTCAACATCACTCGGCATGGTTCGGAGGACGGTGAGATTTCTGATCACAGCATGGATAGCACAGTTTGTATACCGCGGGATATCCGCGCGAGTAAGATCCATGAGAATGAGAGCCCGTGGTATAGTGAGTTTTACTAGCCCCGCATCTTGAGTGAACATGTAGTGACAAGCCAGTACGTATCCCCTTGATGGCGACAACGCTGCCTCCCACCATATCGTGTCCTGCATGGAGTAGGGAATAATCAGTGCCGTGGTATAATGTTTATCCAATTCTATTTGGTGGCATAATACTTACTCCTATTACAAAATACCTACCCAATTAATAAATGATTGGGCCAGTCGATTATTTACGGAAAATTAGCTATATTATACCAAGGGTAGTGTTTTTGCCATTCAGGGGATACTAACACATATTCACAGCCCATAATGGAGCCCTACTCGCCCATCCTCGGCCATCTCCCGCTCACAACACCTACGCCAATACCCAGATCGCCCGGGACTGGAAGAAGTTCTTCCCGCGGCATCCGCATGCTAGGTAGTGCACCCAGTTTCTGGCGAGGACGAGAGAATTGGTCGTATTGCCCAGTAGACCCCGGGGCGATTTCGTTCCCCATTCAACCCATCCCAGCTGCTTCTTCTCGGCCTTTTCTTTCTCATCGTAGGCCCATTCAGCAAAGGTAACCAGGTGCTCCAAGAGCCAAATCAGGGTGTCGACCGGAACAAGTTTCGCTTAATATGGTGGCTCGAACATAACAGTGCTGCGGCCCATTGAGCAATGTGAATGCGTGGCTGCGCTGCATTTTGCAGAGTCGGTACTTATCAGACAGAAATTATTCACCCATCTACGCACTGAGTAAGAGAGGAGTGAGCAGATTTAGTTGCACGTGAGCCTGGGCCGCGGCACAAGTACTCCAGCAGATCAATCATCTCTCCATAGTTAGTCACACTAATTATGCTCAAGTAGCTAATAAGATATTGCAGCTCGTTCGTTCTCTCTGTTTCGGATCGCCATAGACAGTCAAGATTATGCGAACCAACAATCTTCAACTGCTCTTTATACACGATCATACTCAGTTTGCCACGAAGGACAAGTTTCAGTCTGGAAATTATTTGCCCAATGCATCCAGACCACATCCCATAACAGCTCCGGCGTCCTGTGTTGGTTTAGTTAGCCGGTGGCAGCCTTAGCGAAGAGTAGCCAAACTTACCATGGCAGACTGAGGAACGGCCGTCGCGGTCGTGCTCGACCTAACCACGTCGGCATTGTTCCCACACCAGATACGACCCGTAGTGCGCTTGACGATCTCGTCCACGACCGTGGTCGCATAGTCCACCGCCTCGATCCGGGGGAACCCGTCCTTACCCTGGGCTCTGCCGGCGATGATGTCCTCCAGGCTCTTGTAGAGCGAGTCCACCGGGAGCTTGAAGTCGCCAAAGTAGGTCTGGCCTTGGGTCTTGACGCCGCCGGTGACGACTTCGAGCACGTCGACGCCGAAGGGGGCGAGCTCGAGGCGTAGCGTGTCTGCTACAATTTCGAGGGACCGCTTTGAGGCTGCGTAGGTTCCTGAAATTCGGAAGTTAGAATTTCCGGGTAGCCAACGAAAGGAGGTTACCGGCAACTAACCCATGTACGGTACGTTGAGGTACCCGAAGATAGTAGTAATATACACCGCCATCCCCTTCGCCGCAATAAGCAATGGCGCAAACGCCTGCGTCAGCGCAAGCGGTCCGTAGAAGTTGATCTGGAACAGATCCTTGACCACGTCCAAGTCCTCGTCCAGGATCGGCATGAAATGGTTGCGCCCCGCGTTGTTGACCAGGCAGTCCAGCTTGCCGCCCGTAAGTAAGTTGAGAGACCTGCTCGACGGCGGCCTTTGGTGTCGTCGGACTTGACCACGTCGAGCGTCAGCAGAGTTAGGCTATCCGAAGAGAGCTCGGTGCTGAGGTGCGACATTTTGGAGGGGTCACGGACGGTGGCGAAGACGTGGTAGCCGCGCTGGTGGAAGAGCCGGGCTAGGGTGGAGCCGATGCCGCCGTTGCTGCAGCCGGTGATGAGGACGGTCTTTTTGGAGATCATGGTGAGATAGTGGTAAGGTGTTTTAGCTTTGCGGAGGAGAGATAAACACGGGATGTGGTCGGGGGATGGTTTGGTTCCGTAAAGAGACAAGATCCAAGTCGGCGAAGAGGGGAATACATAAGTACTGACCTGCATCAGTTCGGAGGAACGAGAAGGTGTTGGTTGTTGGTCGTTGACCGTATGCAATGCCACGTTACCTCACCCTGGTGCCTGTGTTCTGCATGTAAGGGGGTGAGAATCCTTGCAAATATACCCAAGTATATTAGTACGTGCTGACCCGACGCTGAGGCTCGCTCCGTCTCGGATACCTAACCGTCACTTTCTTGTCCGTCCAGCATCCCAAAAGACCGGAAACCGCAGGGGTGCAGCCAAATAGTTACCCAGGGACAAAACCCGAATGCGATTGGGAGGTCCTGAAAGCCCTTCGCACGCTTAAGGAACCGAGCCAGCCTATGCCGCGCCTGGTCGATCTGCTGGAGTACCTCGGCCAGCCCCAGCAGCAAGATATCTGGTTATTGCTCGATATCAAGGTATGGGGAGTTTACATTCGTTGATCCATGCTTTCCAGCGTTGAGGATGGTTTGGCAAATGTTGACCAGAGAACTACGTTGGCTTTAGACCGACGATGACCAAACCCATCTCCTGCCACGGCTTGCAAAGCTCCTGGCTTCTATTCCGACTGGAAGGCCCTGGAGAGATCGTATACTGCTGGGCGCCTGGGATGTAAGGAATACCACCATGTACGTGCTATTTACAATGGCAATTGCTGACTCGGATCACTCGACATAATATAGGCGGAGTGGGTTAGTGGTTGCCTGCGATATCTTCCGGGGTTCCCAGTGACCTTGAATGCTTTCTCACCACCATACGCCACCGCAATGATGCCTGTCCATCATTTGAGCTTTAACTTGTACTACTACTCTTTCGCCACGAACCGGGGTTCGGCCTTCATCAAGCTGGCCAAGGAGCAGGACCGGCTGATCTTTTCCTGGTCCGATAACACGGACGACTGGATGGTGAAGAGTCTCGAAAACGAAGTCGACGGCGTCATCACAGACGACCCCAAACGTTTCCTGGAGTTGTGCGAACAGTGGTCGTCGTCTAAGAGCAAGATGCAGAAAGGGGCTGGTCGCAGGCTGAGCGCGAAACAGACCATTCTGTGGTTGATTATAAACTTCTTGGTCATTGCAGGGGAGGTAGTCTTTATATTGGTAAAGGGAACCCCTCGGACCCGGGTAAAGAGAGCACTTAGCATTTAAGCTTGACTAGGGACAATCAATCTAGCCCATAGTTGTAGGCTAGGGATATGCTAATTCTCTATAATAATTTGGCCCGAGATCATGGCGGCAAGAGTATGTGGGTAGTACTGTTGCCTAAGGCAAATTACCCGTTATCCCTGTTGTGCTAGTCTGCCACCAATACGATCCCAAAGCATCCGATTTGTCCCTTTCTAGCAGGTTATGTCACATCGGCGATCCCTAAATAAATGGTCGCGTAAGTCAAGCCATCTGTTCCCGTTCGATTTTCCCGTCTTCCCTCTCTAACATATTGTGTAGAAAACGCAGCAATCAATTCAGATCGTATCACCAACGTCATGGCACCGAACAAGAACTTCTCCTGGACGCAATTCTTCCCCCAAAGCCACACTTCACCGACAATGACATCCCGAAAAGCCTCTCGGGAAAGGTGTACGTGGTGACGGGCGCCAACTGCGGCACGGGTAAAGAGCTAGCCCGCGTCCTGTACTCCAAGGGCGCCAAGGTCTACATCACCTGCCGCACCCCGGAGAAGTCCCAGGAAGCTATGACCGACATCCGAGGAGGGGCGGGCCCGGCTGAGCAGAAGAGTGGTGGTGAACTTGTACCTTTGCAAATGGACCTGGCCGACCTGCCGACGGTGCGATCGGCAGCGCAAGCTTTCCTTGCGAGTGAATCACAGCTCCACGGTCTCTTCAACAATGCCGGAGTCATGGTAGGGGACCACTCCGGCAACACGGCCCAGGGCCACGAGGAGGCGCTAGGGGTCAACTGCATCGGCCCTTTCCTGTTCACCCAGCTACTGACGCCCGCCCTCGCGACGGCCGCCAAGGCCCAGTCCGCAGGTACCGTCCGCGTGGTGTGGGTGTCCGGTTTCGGGCTGGAGCAGTGCGCCCCCGAGGGCCGCGGCGTCGACCTCGACAACCTGGACTACCACGACCCCAAGCCCGGCATCGAGCGGTACGGCATCAGCAAGGCGGGGGTGTGGTTGCTGGCCGTCGAGTACTCCCGCCGCCACCACGCGGCGGACGGCATCGTCAGCGTCGCCATCAACCCCGGCAACGTTCGCACCGAGCTGGCTAGGCACCAGGGGATCGCGCTCAAGCTTATTGCTGGGGCCATCGTCTATCCCATAATCAGGGGCGTCTACACCCAGCTGTTTGCGGTGTTCTCTAACGACATCAGCACCCGATTTGACTACACAAAGGAGTGGGGTAAGAACTATGCAGCCCATATCCCGACGACTAACAACCATCCACCCAATATTGCCTTTTTCTTTCTCTTCGCTTTCTTTTGGAGGTCGTATTGGCACTGACCTTTCCTAATCCAGTCATCCCCTTCGGTCGGATTGCTCCACTGCGGCCAGACCTGATTAAAGCAACGCGGCCGACGGAGGAAGGAGGCAACGGAAATGCGCAACAGTTCTGGGAGTGGAACAAAGACAAGGTCCAGGAATACATGAAGTGATAGTAAGGGGCCTGAAAGAATAGCCAATATATCGGAATAGGACTTGGGAGCGGAAGGTAACCCAGGAACTGAGATAAGCGCTGCAGAGCCCCTTTTCTGATATGTGGCAAACGATGTACTTGCCCTTACAAAGCTACCCATTCATTTGATTGCGAACGATGCGATGATTCTACATGGGGACCGGGGGAGCAGGACGAGAAACTGCGAGTATACAATGGCCATGACAGGATTCGACTCAGTGTCCTTATAACAAAGGCATTGTCATGTGCTAGTCTGCATAAAGAAGCTTGAAACCCTAGGTTAAAAGGGACATCTGCTGGCCTTTGTTATGTATGACCAGAGTCTTTATGTCGACCATTTGTTACTAAACAGGCTGCTTGTTACATAAGTCCGGTAGGTATTTATATACGTCCGACACGAATGAGCCAACTGGACGGTCCTCAGGAATACCTACCAAGAAGTCCAACATTTAAAATGGAAGCCAACAATAAGAAACCTGAAGCGCAATCCGGCGGTGCCGCAGCACAGCCGCAACGCTCATCCGTCAACCCTTTCAAAGAGGTTTTCGAGGTGAGCAGGAAGACGATCGAGATTGAGGAGAAGGATCTCGAGAGCAAGGTGAAAGCGTGGCGAGACAACGACGACGATGACAAGAACGCCGAATTCGAGGCCAAAATCGCTGTTAGCCGAGGGCGTCTCAAGGAAAACGTGGACAATGCTGTGGGCGTGGTCAAGCGCGCAGAGGGATACGCCGGGGTCCGGGAGGAAGCGGCTGAGCTTATGCGTCTTGTACGCAGGGTCCGTCGGGAACATCTCGGTGAGGGTACTCCCTGATCTGGCTCTGCTGTTGGGCGTGGTGGCGGGCAGGTTAAGGGTGTAGAGTCGTGAGATTATGAAAGGTAAGACCATACCAAATTCTACATATTGGTAACTGACTATGACATGGACCGGGCATCAAATCGTCTTGATTGATTCATTTCTTGTGTGTGCATGTTGGCTTCTCTTGCGGTTGCAGAGCTGTAGAGTACCATACTGGTAGATAGGGCCTCACCTTTATATCCTGGCTTTGGGTGCTCTGTCTAATAATAGCAAGTTGGACATACGGACACGGGGCTATTCATTCTGATTACTGTATAGTGTTCCATTCGTATACGAAACCTGCAGGGACAGCATTTGGGTCCAATTGACTCTGACCAATTGGAATGTGCGACGATACCCCTGAGCTACTTGTTAGTGCCGTTCTAGCGCCTCCTGGACCATCAACACAGCCCAACCTCTAGTGACTCACGCACTACGCAGGCTACTAACATCACCGCCGCTGCCGTTGCATAGGTATTGACAAGAACTCGATAAGCCAAGTACTCGTCAACCTAGATTTCATCAAACCATAATTCACGCAGATGCAACCATGAATCAACCACAGCAGCAGAAACCTACATTCCTAGGGCTCCCTCGCGAGATCCGCGACAAGATTTATGAGTCCCTCTTCATCCAACCCAAGGACATTGACTGCTACCGCGTCTGGTTCACTACCTCGCGAAGGCTCCGGCGCCAACTCGCACGTGAGGGCGCCGATCCGGACTGTTGCGGCTGGCGGGACTACGGCTGCGGCGCGCACTACGAAGCGCGTCTGCGCCCGCACGGCACGGCGCTGTTGCGAACCTGCCGCCAAGTCCAAGGCGAAGGGACCGAGGTCATGTACGCGCGCAACGTGTTCTCGGTGGCGCTCGAGCAGCGGTGCGTCTTCCTTCGGCTCTTCAACGTCGGGGGAGCGCAACTTGCGACTCGTGCGCCACGTCAAGCTGACGGCGTACACGGATTACCACGGGTACTACATCACACGCGACCCCGACGATACCCGTCCGCGCGGTGACGGCCACTGGGGCGAGAGGCCGTGGGAGTTCTTCGGCGGCAATCCGGCCACCGGCGATGATGGTGCCCGCGCCGCGGGCTGGCGGGCGTTCATGGGCGGTGATTTGAAAACGTTGCAGGTCGCTGCCCTCGTCCCCAACTGGGGTCATCACCGCGGGTGGCCCGTCTGGGTCAACCAGCTGGAGCATGTGCTCAGAGTCATCGGGGATGCCGTCCCGGAGGACGCGGACGTGACCGTCGACGATAACCGCTCCCTCTTCCTGTGCGACGCAGTGGACCGCTGCTTCTCCCCCGAAAGAAGGGACTCCGTCGGGTGCGGCTGCCGGAGGGTGACGCGCACTACAGCAAGAAGGGCCGCTTCGATCCGGACGATGTTGACGGTGCACCGCTTGATAGCGATGGGGAGCCCGTGCCCGAGAAGATCCTGAAGCGCCTGCCGAGTCACCCTACCGAGGCTCTTCCATTTGCGTTATTTGGCGAGGAAGATAACGATTCGCGAAGGTGAGAGAACTAAATGCTTTTTGATCAGTCGTCGTTGGGAAGACCTTTGACACACTCTAGCTAACCACTCTCGCATTTTCGGTATTGGTCAGGTCTGAAATTGCCCCGCCACTGTGGGCTGTTTTGTACTATATTTACCGGACGTATTATTGGTGACAATAGTCCTGGATTACCGCCGAAAATGACTATTCGAGCGGATGACGTGTAATGTAGAGTGGCGGCTGAGCATGTAGCCGAGACCGAGATGCATCAGACCAATCAATAGGGCGCCCAACCCACCTGCAGCCATACTCAGGGGCGAAGGTGACCTAGCTTGAACAGAATCTGCCTGCCAAGACACGGCATCCAAGACATCAATGCCGTAGCCTGCTTGTCCTCGTTATGCAAAAACGAAAGAAATTTCAGGCCGCGATTCCAGAAACGAGTTCCTAGTCACATCTAATTTCATCAAACCTTTGGATCATAGCATAAAACCTGCACACAATGAATATCTCCCGGCTTAGACAGTCTTTTTCGTTTTCGAGAACCCCAAAATGGCCGTCTTGTCTGCTATATCACCGATCAGTCTTGTCATCCTCGTTTCCTTGCCAATCTGGGCGCCGATCGCGGATCTCCATAGCCGGACGAATCCACATCTATCCGCTACCCATGCAAGACCCAATGTGCATCAACCCTACCCACAGGCATTTCCCAATCCCTTCATCGAAGCACTTTATGTTTTTCTTGTTTCTGGTCTTCCTTTTGTGTTGAGCCTTTATCTTCTCGAGGATCCATATCTTTTCAACAGTTTCGTGGAGGAACAGTACGATGTGGCAACCAATGCCACCTTGTCGGGCGACTCCAGGACCTCTCGAAGCAATTACGAGGAAGTCAAAGGTAAAATTCCAGCGATTGGTTTGTCCAAATACGAGATCGTATCTGTATTGAAATGCGAACAACGATCATGTCCATCGAGAGACCGGCCAAAGCACCCGGGTCACACCATATTCAAAGTTAGAGGCTGACGAGTTCCGGCTGCTACTCCTGAAACCTGGAAACGGAGACGAGCCACTCGACTGTATGATTGCTGTTTGCAGCCGCAACAGTGGTGTGGCTTACGAGGCCTTGTCCTATGCCTGGGGCGATCCCGAGAGTAGGACAGATCTTCTTTGCAACGATTTGCCGCTCTCGGTGACAGAGAACCTGGAAGCTGCACTGAAGCACCTTCCGGTCTCCCACAGAGACCCGAGTCCTGTGGGCGGATGCCCTCTGCATCGACCAAAGCGATACAGCGGAGAGAGGGCACCAGATCCGATTGATGAAGACAATCTTCTCCGAGGCGCGCAGAGTATTAGTGTGGCTTGGTCCCGCTACTACCAACACCAAAGAGGCATTCCGACTCATCAACCGGGTGGTACGGGCAATTGTGAACCGGAATCAGTGGGCACTCGAGAATGTCACACTTCCTGACTCCTCTCCTCTATTTCAAGTGTACCAAGATTTCTCGCCTGCCAATGAGTTCGCTAGGCTTTCCAGGCTGAATCTGGGCTCGATTATTCGCTTACTTCAGATGCCGTGGTTCACTCGCCTCTGGGTATTCCAGGAAGTAGCTTTTGCAAAAGAGATTGTGGTACTGTGTGGCGAGCAGGCCATACCCTGGTGGAGGCTGGCACAATCCGTCATGTATCTTCACCACAAGGGCGTCCTTCTCGAGTACAGGCTACATAAAGCCGTGGTCGGAGTCAAGGCGGTCGTGGAGATGGAAAAGCTCCGACAGAACGCCGAGGAAAATGATTCACCGCAAGACTTGCTTTCAATCCTTCTGGCATCCAGTGCGGCGCAGTGCACAGACCCAAGAGACAAGATATTTGCTGTCCTCGGTCTAGCCATTGACGATAATTACGGGCTAAAAGGAACATTTCCCGAGGTTCAGGTTGACTACGATGCCAATGTCAGCCAGGTCTACCAGAGTCTGGCGCAAAATTTTGTTGCCGCAAAGGATCTGAGGATCCTTTCCTGTGTCTCTCAACGTCGATGGACCTCCCTGGATGGGGCGATGGATCTACCTTCATGGGTCCCGGACTGGACGGCGATCGAAAACGACACGCCCTTCGTTCGGTTCGATTTGCGCGCAATGTTCCCCAAGGCTCGGTACTTGTCCTCCGAGCAGAGCCCAGAGGTCACGGGCCAGAGTATACTTCGGCTTCCATGCGTCGAGATTGATCAAGTCGAATGGGTCGTCCCGGTTACAACATTCACCAAGACGCCAGTAGTGAAACCGTGGTTTGCCCAAGGCGGGCGGTCCTTGCTCGAAAATGCCGAATGGCTGGAAACTTGCCACGAGCTATTCGACCGTCTTGATAATGATACAACGACGCACCGACGTTCCAACCAGAAGGGAACTTTGGGCGACACGGTCTCATCGGGATCGCCGCTGTGGCTCATCTTAGTAGCGGGACTAACAGGCAATGCTGTGCCCGTCAAAGGCCACCAAGAGCCATATTATGCTCGATATATGGCGTTCCTGAATAGGACAAGAGAAAGCCCAGTAGAATGGCAGCTATTCGCCAATGGCAAGAAAGAGGTAATCGCACAGGTGGAGGCCTCGCTCTACTTGTGGTCCTCGAAAAGAGTCTTTGGCATCACGAAGCTGGGCAGAGCCGTCCTGCTTCCTCGGGGAACTTACAGGGGAGACCACATCGTCCTACCTGCTTTCTCTGTCGTGCCGTTGGTGGTTAGGTCGAATGGTGAACAAGGTAAGAATTTCTTGCTGGGCGAAGCTTATGTCTGCGATGTAATGAATGGTGACTTCGTGCAGAAGTTCAACGAGGCTTATTGAAGGATGGAAGACTCTCCCGACTTTGCGGTCTGGGACATCTCCTGAATAGTATGTCCGGCCAGTTCCGAGTTAAGCACCCCGATATTCATGAATCTTAACAGTACTTGAAACGACCAAGCTCTGGGCAACAAGAAAGTGGGCGTTGGTGTAGCACCCCGAAGCTAACATGAAGTTGGCGTGGTAGAGGCACTAGGCCTGGAGCAGCTACAGAGTAATGTAAAGCTTTCACGTCAAACCTATGTCACATGCATAATGACGAAAGAGCATGAGAAGCTCAGCTATATGTGTATCAATTCGCTCGTTATCATATTAATTCCCCTACCACTACATGTATCCAGTCGCCAACCAAGTAATAAAGATATTTGAAGAAAAGAAAAAAAAGTAGGTTAAGGAAAGTCAAGAAGTGTACCACCACAAAACAACACCCTAATCTCTCTCACACAGTCAATCTCCACCAGGTATCCAAGCTCCTCGTCCGTGGAAAGGGCAACCTCGGGGAAGCCGAGTCGTGTGCATGCTTACAAATGCCCAACTCACTCGGTTTCCCCTTTTTCAAGGTTCCCACACCATATTATAGACGAAGACTTTGCTGAAACCTCTGGCCTCTGGCCAGTCTACCAGAAGCGCCACCACTGCGTGGGCTTGGGAGCCTTCTTCTCCATCTTGGCCCAGCGGCCAAAGGTCGCCTCCCAAGTCGCCTTAGGGTTCCAGCCCTGCACGGGATAGCCCTGAGCCTGAGTCGGAGCCGGGGCCTTGACGGTACCCGGGTAGACGGTGACCTTGGAGCAGCTGGAGCCGTAGCCGTAGCCGTGGCTGCACGAGGTGGTGACGTAGGGCGTGGGCGAGACGAAGGTGACGGTCGCCGTGGTGGAGCGGCCGGTGATGGTGGTGGTGCCGGTCACGGCATTGGTGGCGGACGTGGCTGAGAGAGGCGAGGTCGTCCAGGAGGGGGTGTAAGTGTACGTCGAGGTCAGGGTGGTGCGGGTCGTCGGCAGCAGGAAGCAGATGGAGCTGGTGGAGTTTCCGTAGCCGGCGGGGACGCAGGTCGTGCTCTGGGTCGCCGTGGAGCTGGAGCTCTGGACGGGCAGGGACGAGGAAGTCCCGAAGACGCTGCTGCTGCTGCTGGAGGTGACGGGTGTCACAGTGCTGTAAGTGGTGGATGCAGTCACGGTCGACGTGGAGACAGCCGAGCTGCTGCTGCTAATACCTCTGGTGGAAGAAGTACCGACGGGGCTGGAGCTCGAGTAGGTGTAGACGGAGGAAGAGCTGAGAGCGGTGCTGCTGGTCGACTCGGTGCTCTGGGCCGAGGAGGAGTACGTGACAGTAAGAGTGCTAGTGATCTCCGAGGCCGTCGAGGAAGAGGTAGAGACACTGTACGGCGTCGAGGTGGTAGACCAAGCCTCAGTGCTTGAGATGCCAGAGGTCCATACGGAAGAAGAAGTGTAAGGGATGGTGGAGTACTGGTAGCTGGATGGGCTGGAAGAAGAAGAATAGCTGTAGGGGCCAGTAGACGAGATGGCGCTGCTGCTGGAGCTGGGCGCAGTCGGGAAGGACTGAGTGGGAACCGTGATGGTGGAGTTCCACTTGTAGGTTGTGGTCAGGGTGACAGGCAGACTGGACGACTCGATGGTGGTGCTCTCAGTCTCACTGGGTAGGTGTCAGTATCAACAACACCACAAAAAGGCAGATTATTGAGTTGCGGTTGGAACATGACTTACCAGGTATCAGTGGTGCTCTCCGTCTCGGTGGAAGCTGTGGAGGAGCTGTAAGGAACGGTAAGGGTGGTGGACGGAGTGATGGTCTCGACGGTCGTGGCACTAGTCGTGGGGATGACGATCACGGTAGAGGTGATCGTAGACTTGATGGGGCTCGAGGAGCTCGTCGCCAGGCTGGAGGAAGAAACCGGCGAGGAGGGAGACACGGAAAGAGTGCTGGACAAGCTCTCGGGGATAGTGCCTGAGCTGCTGCTGCTGATGGGCGTGGTCTTGGTCAAAGCAGTGCTGGAAGTCAGCGAAGACGACCAGGCGTTGGTCGAGGAGAGACCAGAGGCGCTGCTTGGGGTGTAGGTTGTCCAAGGCAGGCTGGTGGTCTCGGAGCAGCCCGCGAAGACAGTCGAGATCGAGTAGACGGTGGTGGTAGCTCCGCATTCCGGACCACAGGCAGTCACCGTGCATGAGCCGTCGTCCCTTGGACCGAGGGCAGCAACAAGTGCTGTGCTGTATAATAGTTAGTAGTGAGAGACAGAGAGAAAGAGGCCCGGCAGTTGCTGGGGTGTTAGACCAACCTCAGGGCAACGGCACCCAGTTGAGGGAAGGAAGGCATCTCGAAGACTTGTCGAGGCGCTGGGTAAGAGCAGTGATGGTATGCAAAAGAGTGTACTTGGCCACGAGTCCCCGTTGAGCTGAACTGTGATGATGGAGCTGCTGAGGGAAAGAAACCAGATCACATTCTGGATCATGTTCGTCCTCTTATAGACTGATTCCTGTCTGTGACCCGTCGAAGCGAGCATGCCGACAGAACACTCATCAATGTAGCCATGAAAACATGGACATGGCGCGAGGTCTGTTTGCCATGCACGCTCCAAGGGGCGCCCAGGATCCAGAAGGGTAGACCTTCCGTCACTGATGCAACGTCCCGCCGACTCGGCCGTGCTTTTTGGGTGCGTTCTGATTAAAGCCATGAGTCAAGTTGAGTGATGTGCATGGCCCCCTTCTCCTCTCTGGGCAACGAGCCGCTGCCATTAAGCTTGGAACGCCATGCGGCGAACGAATGGGAGCCGCTACTGCAAGTATCCTGATGAGAATGCCTCTGAGACAGGACGATATGATGTCGGGCTCTGCCACAGTGCCGGTTGCTGTCTGACGTGAGTATAGTGCTGGTGTCTCACAAGGATATCACCATCACCCTGCTCTGAGCCCGAGAAACAGCCTACGGCTTCTTTTCATTCGAGAACGGGGCGGGAGATTTGCCCGTCTAGTGCGACTGTTTGTTTGCATCCCATGGTTAATTAGACGACGTCGGACTCCATAGCATCACGACGATGAAGTTCCAGCCGCACCGCAAACAGACTGACCACCGGTACCAGAGAAAGGAACTTGGACTTGTAAACATCAGACGACACGGACAGATAAACAAGGGCTAATTGTTTGCACAGGATCGGTCTAGGCTTATGGCGCCGTCGACCAACGGGCAGAAGTTAACCAGTTTCTAGGTTTCTTCTACCCGCGTCCAACGGAGATTTCGTTTTTCAGGGGTTGGCTTACGCTAGATGCAAGTCTTCCCTCTCGCATGCCCTAATCAGGACGCCACCGGGACGAAGCATGATGCACGCTGCACGATCCCGGCGCTGTTCCCAATCCACGTCAAGATCAACGGGCCAATAATCCTTCTCACCGGTTTCATTGGTTCTAAATTAGCTCTTATGGTTGCATTGACGTGGAGGGAAAAGCTCTGCCACCGACGCCATCGAGTTTAGTTGAGACTACACGGGAATCAATAAGGAGCAATACAACACCATGGCTTAAAATTAGAGAGCTGTTCCATTTGCAAATACTCCGAGGAGGAAAACGCGAGGAGCGACAAAACCAAGGCCTGCCCCCTCTCTTATTCAAGCTTGTGGGTGTGTACCTGCAGGGGCTGAACCTGCACGCTTCCGACTTGAGTCGGGCAAACCTGCAAAGTCTCGTGGTACGAAAGACACAGAGAATCTGGCTCAAGAGCCTGGGGCCTACAGCAAATCTTCATGCTGCTTCCCTCCGCGCCTTGCATCTGCACATTGAACGTTGCAGCGATCTCGCATCCATCCCACCATTTCTGTCACCGGGGGAAATCGCGTAGGGAGAGATGCATGTTTGCTTACCACCGCGGAAGCATATCCGTAACTCTCGATACTTCTTTCTAGCAGCCGAGCCCCCTGTCAGTTGACCTGTCAATCTGTCAATCTGAAAATGGACAAGGTGTCGGGAAGCGATGCCGACGCGCGGGACGCATGACGGGCCTCATGTAGATGGAAACATGCCAGAAACCTTCCAATTTCGCCGATCTGTTTCTGGGTCCCAGTCTTCTTTCCTCCCGACGGGAAGCTCGAGAAATAAACCACGCATGCTGGTCGGCGGCGTACTCCTTAATGAGCGCCATGCGTTTGTTCGAGGTAAATGGTGCTTTTGTGCACGCACCAAGACGAAAACAGTCCAAGACATTCAAGCTCGTGAAGGGCAGCTCCCCTTCTTGCCAGGGTTCGTTTGACTGACTGACTGGCTGGCTGTTTGTCCCACGGCCCCGATCACGAGCCCAAGGGCCGGGATGTGATTGAGGAGGTCAGTAGCACCCGTGCAACGGGAAGATCGAAGAAGACTTCCTCCAAGTTGCCCCATGCTACTACCGTGTTTGCTGGTGTTTGCTGCCGACAGCAACAATGAAGGACCAGGGCACAATGCACCTGGTAGTCTACGCCAAACGGCAAGCTCAGCACGCGATACGCGAGATGGGGGGCACTGACCCCTGCACTGTCTGTTGCTCACAGGCTTGCTAGTTTCGCCGAGTCGGCTTTGCTAGGCTAGACTTTCCCTTTCAGGGGAGTGGACAGGGTAGACTGCTGTTGTGCGACTTGAGGCCCCCCAGTCGACCCGGCTCTCGTCGACCCGGCTCTCGTCAACTCGACTCTCGTCAAGTACTTCCCCGTCTCCAAAGCCAGAGCCAAATCCTCGATAAGTTGACAATCGGAGTTCGAACAACAGACTTCAAATAACGCGTAGGAAGAAGGAGGATATCTCGGAAGGGTGAATATGGTCTTTCATAATGATGCATATTGATGAATGCATCCTGAGGACCATTCAGCCACCCCTGATATGAGATACTGGAAATGTAAAGACATGGATCAATAGTAGTAGATCTGATAGCAGCTTGGGAAGAAGGAGGATGTTGGTCCGCGGAGGAAGGGAAAGGAGGGGAAGTTGCGATGAAGGGGCTTCAGCCGCAACCACGAAAACTTACCAAAAGCAATTTGATGTGACTGATCGTCCATTCAGACCAAGCAAGACAGGCGCGCAAGCCATGCGTCTTGGATGTCTTGGTGCTGACAGCCGCAGGGTTCCGTGCTGGGGAGCCGAGATGCCAGTCAAGCCGACTGCAGATCGGCCCGGGACATACATGCAATGGTGTAAATGAGGTCATTGCGGGAAACCTGATCCGGCCTCTTTTCGGTGATGACTTCAACCACCTCCATTCCGACTGTCTCAGGTTTGGTCGCCGACCAAGGCAGGTAGTGCGTTTGAGGCTCCTTGGCGGATCTTGGCATGAGACATCATCTCCGGCCTGCTCGGCGGCGCCTTCGCCAAGAACGGCCTCGGCCTCTTCGACGGCTGCTCCAAGCTCGACGTCACTGCTGGAGAGTGAATACAGATACGCTCACTAACTCCACTACCTCTTCTGTATGTCATCAACGGATGAGACTGACCATAAGCTTCACACACAGGAATAGTCGGCGGCGGTGTCTCCGACCTCCTCAACATCAAGTGCAAGCAGACTGCTGCCTGCTGCCAGAACTTCGGCCAGTCTCAGGTAAGAAGCCTCCTCCTCATCATGCTTTCCCGGTCTTCTAACATGATCTACTCAGAACGGCCTTGTCAACGCTGGCCTCCCTGCGTCGTTCTCGGTGGCCTGCTGTAAATGGCAGCTCCCTTCTCCTCATCCGGAGTAACAGCATGATGATTCACGGTTGCTTCTACGGAGTTTCACGAGATTTACGGGGGTGGAAGATATAATACCTCGGGATGAGATGCATGTTTTCAAAATGGTGTATAAGGAATATGACTTAGGATACGATTATCTAACTTGAGTCACTTGTTTTAGAAAAGCCAAAACTTATTTCCACTCATACATTGTGACCTAAAAGCGCCTCTTTTAGTTATCGCCTTCGAGTTCTGTCAGGGTCTAACTAAACTAAGAGAAGTGTTAACAGCAACCTGTTGAGCACTTTATAGGCGTGGTGGTGATAGATTTTATGTGAAGGGGTGGAGGGGAGGATGAGAAATAGGGGCGTCGGACGCTTCGAAGGTCTTGGAAATACGAGTTGTCAAAGTTCAGATACAGTCATTTCTCGATCTGGCTATCTATCTTCAACTTCCCACAGGACGAGGTACGCCAGGGAGCATGCTTGGAATCGGTAACATGGTAAGCTTGGGACTAAATCAGACTCGACAGGTCTGGCTTGATAGCAGCCTTTCTGAATAACGGGGCGCCTGTTGGAGCTGTGTCTGTGGTCGTCGTGGTGCTCCGGTGTCGGCTGCGAGTTTACCCCTCAAGACCTCTCACTGTTTAGTATTCTGCATCTCTAGGTATGTCTAGATAGAACTGCACCACTTGCATATTTACATGCATACAAGCAGGAATACGTGTCAATTTGGGCTCCATGTTCAATCTTGGATCCAGGCGCAATAGTTCCATCGACCAACAAAGTGCTATACTTGATGGGATCCAGGGGGATGCGGGATCACGCAACCTCAACGACATTTGCCATGATTTCAGATAGCCTAAGAGTTTAGCATCCTATGCCTCAGGACGCAATGAGATACTACTATACGAACACATACATAGTGCAGGTTGTTTCGATGTCATCATACGTTTATAAGACTACTATAGTAAGCCCAGGTGAGTTGCAAACGCGTGGATCAGTTTGGTCGGGTTTAGAATAACCTAGTGTCTGCGAGAGAACTGGCTAGTGACGATATAGCGGGCGGTAGTTCGCAGTAATCACAAGGACGGCGGCGCCCCTAGAACGTATAAGAGCATCCAAAGACCCGAAGCTACATAGGAAATGTTGGGCTCTTCCACATATTTCCATCGTGTTAGGTAGTAATACATGAAGTATGATTGCTCCGCCGTTGCCGCACCTTAAAGATGCCCTTTTCGGGAGTAGTGCCTTGTACGATTGTCCGCATGCATTGCATATCATTGCTTCCCTGGTTTACTGAAGACCAACTACCTAGCTTGTGGTATCTCATCTTGCGACTCGATGCAAGCGTCGCGCACTATTAGCCAGCCACTCCCATCATACCGGTTTCGAGGATGGTGACGTGTCATGTCAACGTAAGCCCTAAATAGCAGCAAAAGGTGAAAGGCGAGGGTTGCATCGGCGTAGTTTTCATGAATAACGGCCTCGAGCCAGATAACATTCATCACGGCGTTCCTTCACACACACTGGTAGAATTGAAGAGACAACTATGGTAACGCTATGGGCTGCCAACGCGTGCTGTGTTGAAGAACCTCTTCAGGAACCCCCGAGGATTGAGCAATGCGAATACGTTCGGATCCTGTTGGGATCAGTGGTTTGATACCTCGCATCGACTCGTATCCGGGGTGTGAAACACGTAGAGTGGCCGGTTTTGCACCAAGGTGCGGGAACTACCCGCAGCTCTGATCATTCTGGACTTGTATACCGCGGATAACCTCCCGAACGGCTCAAGCTGCTGGGCTAGAACTTCTCCAGGGCGCCGATCGCCATGTGGTGGGGAACTACGGCCTCTAGAAGCAGGGCTTCGGCCGAACTGCTGCAGGGCAGCGGCCGGCCTTACGGTAGTGGCTGCTGCTTGCGCAAGTGAAGATGACCTAGCCGACGGCCAGTCATCCACAGCACCGGTCGGACGGGGTTCAAGTTCGGAAATTAGCTGGAGGTCGATCAATCGTACATTGACACACTCAAGCCACTCACCAAAGACAAACACAGCCATGGGCGGTTCAGTGGCTGAACCCACAAGTCCTGTTGCTCAATCCAACGTCCGGTGAGTCACCGAAGGGCGGCTATGAGATGGTTGGGCGTGGGTCCCCTGTCAGACCGCATTCCTGATTCCTGAAATCCGACCGGATCGGGCAAGATTTTATGACTGGTTGACTGAAGACGGGCAGTACAGTTGTTGGGTTGGCAACAGTAAGCAGACGAGTTGGAGGGACGGCGCCGGCCCGGGAGGCATGCGGAGCTAGGCAAGCAGATGCCCTAACTGCCTGCTAGAAAGAAATCATACCCCGCAAAAAGTTCAAGGACAGCAGCAGCATCCCAGCAACCAGCAAGAAAGAGCTGATGGTGATACGAGTTACAGGCATGCTTGCATTGGCCAGTTGGAGTTTGCATCATGATCGAGAGAACTCAATTGACTAGAGCTAACGGGCAAATGAATTCCTAAGGACGTTTCGCAGAAATTCGTTGGTGACCGAAACACCCCGCATGCGGTGCTTTTGGCAATCAATCTGTGCCCCCTGGGATAGACAGAGTCTGGACAGACTCCAATACAAGCACGTGCAGATTGATATGCAACTCAATCTGCAATGCGGGTGCTCTGAAACTCGCAGGTTCGAAGATTGAGTGGTGACCAGCCTCTCTCGCTCTCCACAGGAAACATTAACACCATCGTCTAGTCGTCTCATTCAATCAAAGTCGACCGAGAAAACCTCCAAGCGCCCATCAATAAGCCTCGCGCCGCATAAGGTGCAGTTCGTCGTTTGCGCCTGCGCATCGCCATTCGTCGGGTTCGTGTTTTGGGGCAGGCTTGGGGCACCCGATTGGGCTAAGCCTGCGCCCTCCAGGCCAATCAGCAGCGCGAAACCCATTTACGACAGGGGGTCCCTTCTGAAAACGGGCAAGGCGCACTAAAACACGGTCGCTATTGCATTGCCTGTGAGTCTGTCTCCAAGTCCGATCAATCAATCATCGTGACACTGACAAGGGGGGGCCTCTTGGCAAAGAAAGAAACACGACCCCCAGCCAACGTTTTGCATGTTACCTTAAAAGCAACCTCTAAATGCATCAACTTGACTTTTGTTTGTTTCCTTCAAAAAGGGAGCCGGATCTCGTGGCCGCTTCCATATCGTATAACCATACCCATATATCCATCTTTTCTTTGACATCGTTGTTTCGTGTAGAGTTGTAGTAGGGTCAGCGCCGTCGATCGGAAAGGCTCAACTTATTACGTAGGACTGATGTTGCACTGCCTCCTCGTTCCCGCAGCAGGCACCTTTTTACCACCTTAACGACGAACCGCTGCTTGCGTTTTCTTCCGTTGTCGTTCATGCAGCTCCCGAGTCAATCGACAGCAGCAGATCACCAGCACCATCATGGGGTTGTTCACTAGAAGAAGAAAGAGCAGCGCGCCTCAACCACCACAACCACCGCCACCAGCATCGCGAGTCGACATTCAATCGCCATCCTCCTCACCACCTATACCGTGCCAATCACCACCAGAGCCGCAATGGAGCTGTCAGTCGCCGCCTCAACCACAACACTCCGCGGGCCATTTCCAACCCGCTGGCTATCTGCCGCCACCCCCGTCTTGGCATAACTCCCCAGCAGGAAACTCACCACCACCTCCATATCAAGCGTTCCAGGACCCGAGAAACAACTATCCGCCCATCATCGTAAATCAGCACTACTACCTTGGCCAACCGCCGCCAAACTCCGTGTGTCCCACCAGCACCAGCAGCTATGGTTCCGGGACCCTCAGTAAGTTCCGCATGGAGCCCATGGTCGACCTGGCCGACGGCATGATCCCGGGCACCAGCGCCCTGGTCCACCAGGTCTTCGACGACGGCCTGCCGCGGTGGCACGGCCAGGCCACGCAGCTGCTCAACCAGGGCGCCGCCATGTACGACCAGATCTCCAACAAGTTCAACAACGTCATGACCATGATCGATTCGGACAAGTACTTTGGCAACGAAAAGGACCTGTTCACCTACCAGCCGCAACCCTCGGCATCATCGCCGCCTGGCGGATCAGCAGCAGTACCAGCGCCCGCCGTCACGTCAAGGGGCATGCAAGTCGTGCCCAAGAAGCACAGCAACAGCAGCAGCAAAGACCCCTCGAAGGGTCATACTGCCGCAGCCGCTACGTCCTTATTGTCCTCTGGCGGGTACTTCGCCAAGGTTGAGCTGTATGCTAACTCGCGGCTGCCCATGAACCTGCCGCCACTCAAACTGTACGTTCTTTATCTAGGGATAGTCACGTGCATGTGTGTCGGTTGATACTGATACCCTTTCCCCCTTTCCTAGATATATGCCCACGTACCCTCTCCTCTGCCTCGCAGCGCAGTACTCGGAGAAGGTGTACGAGAAGCCCCAGGGCTTCGAGCGCGACACGCACGTCGACGCCGACTGGCGCACGGGCACCAAGGCCATGCGCCTCAAGTCGGTGCCTATGGACCACATGAACACCATCGTATTCGCCATCCGAGGCACCGCAACCTTTATGGACTGGGCCGTCAACCTGAACACGGCCCCGACCTCGCCCCTCGGCTTCCTCGACGACCCGGGCAACTTCTGCCACGCGGGCTTCTTGTCGGCCGCCCGCAAGATGGTCAAGCCCGTCGCCGCCCGCCTGCGCCAGCTGCTCGAGGAGCAACCCAACCGGGCCTCGCACTCACTGCTCATCACGGGCCACTCGGCCGGCGGCGCCGTCGCCGCCCTGCTCTACTCGCACATGCTCGCGACGTCGCGCTCGGCCGCGTCCGAGCTCAACTTCCTGACGGGCTGCTTCAAGCGCGTGCACTGCGTCACCTTTGGCGCGCCGCCCGTCTCGCTCCTGCCGCTGGCGAAACCCGAGGGAAGGCCCGAGCTTAAGAAGTCGCTCTTCCTCTCCTTCGTCAACGAGGGAGACCCGGTCGCCCGCGCCGACAAGGCCTACATCAAGAGCCTTCTGGAGCTCTTCCTCGGCGCCCGTGCCAAATGATGGCACCAGCAAGAGCAGCAGTGGGCGCAAGGGCTCGGCTTCTTCGGCCTCGTCTTCGCACTGCAGCACGCCCGAGCTTCCCAAGAGACCGGGTGCCAGCGGGAAACCGCCGAAGGAGAAAAAAATCGAAATCCACATCAGCACTGCCCAAAACGTCGAAAACATCTCTCATCAAAGCCTCTTCTACGGCTCTAGTGCCCACCACCAAGACCTCGAGCTCATCCTCGTCATCGAAAAAGTCCAAATCGTCGTCTTCGACCTCGACCCCACCAAAGCCCACCTGGCACGTCCCGCCCAGCACCCTCAGCAACGCGGGTCGCCTTGTCGTCCTGCGGTCGGGCGACCCCCGCGCGCGCCTCAAGGGCCGCAAGACGGTGCACGAGCGCCTCGACGAGGGGGTCGTCGCCCAAACCGTCACGGACGAGCAGCTCCGGGGCGTGGTCTGGGGGGATCCCGTCTGCCATATGATGAAGCTCTACGCGGGGCGCATCGAGACATTGGCAGTTGGGGCTGTGACTGTCAAGGACTATTAAAAGTCTTGAAAATATCGATGCATTGACTGGATTGACTTCATTCAATGGGTTTCGCTGGGGATGCGAAGGATATGAGAAAAGTGAGGCGTTACGTGGGGATAACGAACGCCTGGGAGCAAAGTGCGGTTGTACTGGTCCGTGCCGATCAATCAATCCGGATGACGGTTCATTTGGAATGAGATGATGATGTGCATTGGACAAACCTGCACTTGCCTCGTTGCGTGCTTGCTTGCGTTCCGCGTGGTGAGCTGTTTTTCTCGCCCAGGGGTTGAGTTGAGTTGGGTTTGGTTGAGTTGACTTGACCACATGGCGTGATTGAAAGGTGCAGTGAGGGGCAGGCTGGCGGGCGTTCATTTCAGGAGGGACCATTTCTTTTTCTTTTTTTACCACATGATACCATATAACATTCTCATGACGTTACGACGCAATTGAACCAAGGACAAGCAGTTTGATACCAAAGTAGTTAGAATATTTGCAAAAAATGCAATTCGAGATCTTGTTTTCAATTGCTTCACTTTGAACTAAAGGCGGGCGGCGATATTCTGTGTCCAGTTTCGAATTGAAGTCTATTACGAAAAGAATGAGGACCAAAGACGATTGTAATCCTCGCGCAAGTCTAGTTGCATTACAAGAAACAGTCAAGGCTCCCGAGTGAACCTCTTCTGCTCTCTCTCTCTCTCTATATCTGTCCATTCAAAGTTACTCCGTCTATCTCGAGGCTACCATTTGACTGTTCGCTCATGTGGCGCCCGGCAATGTGCTGTTGTAAGGTATCATAAAAAAACTTGTTGCTCCTACTACTAGTACTGTTACTGCTGCTATGCAAGATGAGAGAAAAACCGCCGTCCCCTTCTTCTTTCGCCACAAAAAGTCTATCTACCCATTGCTAGGATTCTTTGCCTCCGGCGCCACTCGATGCTGTGCTTGTGCTGTAATCGGGAGAAGTAGGGGTGAAGAGATGGTATAGGACGTGTGCATGTTGGCCCTCTAATGTGTAAGTAACGTTGTTGAGAAGTGGAGGGAAGAGGAGGGAAAAAGAGTTGGATTTGGGTAATACACAAAAGGCGGGTATCCATATGATTGATCATCATGACACGACACTGCACGGAAGAAAAAAGGAAGAGAAGACGAGAAGTAAACCACCAGCCCGGCTCCCCTTAGATGAATCGGACTTCGTTGAACGTGCCGGCCCGGACTTGCACCAGACTCGCAAGCTCCAGCACGAAGGCCTGGAAGATGATGACATTGGTGACGACGTGCGAGACCGAGGCCTCCTTCTCATTCGCCTGGTCCGCCGTGTCGGGTCTCGCACCACCCATAGTCTCACTGCCCGTTTCCTCTTCGTCGTCGTCGTCATTCGGGTCTTCAGGCGCAGGGGGCATATGGACCGTCTCCCGTCCACCATTGGCGGCTGTCGGCGTAGTTGCAGACGCATCTCCCTCTTCTCTCTCTCCTTGAGCATCATCATTATTGGCCTGCGAAGCTTCGCCCCCTCGAGGTTCACTTTGTGGGGTAGACGGCGCCTCGACGGAATCATCTGTCGAGTGTATCGATATGCTCTTCTTCAAGTTAAAAGGAATAGGCGCGACATCCTCCTCCTTCGGGAAGCCAACTCTGCGCGCCAGGATGCTCTGATCGACCGCGGCGAACGCAGCCACCTGGCTCGCGACGGGCCCATCGCGTCCGCCCACGTTAGACGGCTGCTGGCTCTGGCCGGTGGAGTACGACCGGGCCACGCCGCTGCGGTTGGGCGTGTCGTAGTTGAGCGGGAACTCCTTAGGCGGGGCCGGCAGCGGTTTCGTGCTCGGCGTGTACGGAGTGACCGACGCGTTGCTCGAGCTTCGGTGCATGTCCTTCCGGCCCCGGGGGCTTGCCGAGCGGCTCGGGGTGCCGGCCAGGTCGGACAGGAGCCGTTGTGCGAAACCCTCAAAGCCAGAAGGCCGTACCGGCGAAGCCGAGCTCGAGTCGTCGTCACTCACCAACTCGGGCATCGGCGTGACCGCCATGGAGGCAGATCTGGCAGGGCGCTGATTAAGCACAATCGTGTCGGCAGTCTGGAATGCTTCGCGGCGCTGTTGGACAAGGTCCTCGAACCTCGGGATCGACCCGCGATATGACGTGACTTGGTTAGCAAGAGTCTCTAGGACGGTCATGATCCGCGGAAGCGATGAAGTTTGCCAGATTGGTCGCCGCCGGCACCGAGTCATCAACTTCAGCTTCTCCAGCTCTGCAGCTTCGGTGGAATCAGGATCCAACGGAATGTCTTCCAAGGCATCCTCGTCGTCCTCGAACGCATACGTGCTCGGGTGGCGCAGAATCCATCCTTCAATGCTGACATAGCCGCATATAGCGAGGTCAATGATAGTCTCGGTTAAAGCCAAGTTTGTATCCACGGGATTCAGGAAGAAAGAAGCCAAGATATCGAGCAACGAATTCCACAGGCGGTCTTCCGGGCTCAATGTATGATGCGGCACATCCCGCGGGGCTCCAGGCAAGCTATCCGGTATCCCAGGCAATTTTTGGTTGGTAGTAACCAACTTCGGTGCCACTAGCTTCAATGAGCAAGGGTGACTCTCGACTCGGGACATCATGTCCTTCAGAATATTGTCATAAACCTCGTCGAAGTTGTCCTGTCCGCCTACAGTGCCTGCTAGGGTTGTCAAGAATTCTACTTCTTGATCGTGAGCTCCGCGGGTTCGCTGCGCAGAGTTGCCGAAGATTTCTTCAGTGCGAAGTAACGTGACGACAGCATAGCGGTGATGCCTCTTAAGAATCGCCGCCAAGAGCTGGAGGGTCACGCTTACGGTCTGGTAGTTTTGGGATTTGAGACAAGAATGTATCAAATCTACAAGGTTGAAGAGCAGGGGAGTGAAATCGACCACGGCCGTCTGGGCCTTCAACATCGTCGCGAGGTCCATAGATTTCCGCTTGCGTGCCGCGCTCACGGCCGGCTCCGCACTTGTCGATGGACGATTCGTGGGGTCTGGTAATGCGAGCAGATAGTGGAGAATGAGATTAATCATGTCGGGATGGTCCAGCGCTTCCAAGATCCTTCTCAGGTACGTCAAGACGGCAACAGAAGAACCTCCATCCACGTCGGAAGACTGTAGCAAGGATGGGTACAGCAGCTGTTGCAGGAAAATGACCTGAAAATGTTCCAAAAGCGTCGATTTGACCTCGGCTGAACGACAGTGGTTGAGAACATCCTGCCAAAACAGGAGGGCGGATAGGAAAGTGTCGAGATGGAGCTGGAAGTCGGGGGAGCAGGAGCTCACAATCTCGGACGTGGAGGTGGGATGCTCGTAGTCGGAGAAGGCAAGAACCGGGGGGAGGTTATGGGGCGGGTGATCGATCACCAGCTTCCTGCTGAGCTGGCTGTAGAGGGCGCCAAGGCCAGTGGCCATCAGGGTCGAGAGGTCGCTCTCGACGATCCATCGTTCCAGCTCCACGGAGCTGGATGCCGACTCGATGATGTACAGCAGCCCTGTCCTGGCGAAGTCGCCCACCTTGCCCTCGTGGTGAATGTAGTCCAGCAGGAGGTAGAAGAGCGGGAAATCCTGCTTTTGGGTTTTGCCCGCGAACTTGTCCCTCTCGTCCTGGAACTCGTCCTCTTGCGCGGCCCCATCGTGCCGATGCGTCTTGAACCAGGCGGAGAGGATGGCGGGTTCGAGACGGATCTTGGTGGTGATGTTGAAGGCAAGCTCGACGACGCGAATCTCGGTATCGGTGGCCAGGCGGACGCTGTTGGCACCGGTAATGCGGATCATCAGGTTGGTCAAGCTGGCGGAGAAGGCATCGTTCTCGACAAAGGCCTCCTCCTCGCTCTCGATGAGGGTAGCGAAGAACAAGACGGCCTCCTTGATGATCCACTCATTGTACGAGGAGGTTGCTATCTTGGCGATGGGGACATAGATCTGCTTGATTGCGCAGAAGCTGATGCAGGGATGGGGGAGAGGTCGTCGGGACTCTTCAACGAGCAGGTTGGTCAGCTCCTGGAGACGGATTTCGAGGTTCTCGGCGGCGTCGATATCGTGGGACAGATTGGTAGTGTTTCGCCATATTGACTGTAGGGGGTGGCCGGATTGGTTAGAGGAGGCTGGTCGCACGTGAGGAGGGAAGAGGCTTTGTCTGTTTGCTGGCTTACCAAGAGCTGGCTGTACTCCTTCTCGAAACGATGTCGTCGCCTGACGGGGTCTTTGGCGGCATCCTTGTTGGGATTCCCCAAGGCCAACGGGGTATTGGCTAAGAGGCGCGTCCACTACGGGGGCAGCGTGTCAGTTGTTGTAGAGGGTACGAGGGCAGTATCAGGTGCAGGCGGCGACTCACGAAGTCCATGACGTCTCTAGAGGCATCTCTCGGTGGTGTTGTGGGAGATGGGAAGTCGTCGCTCAGCTTGAAATGATCGAGGTTCCCATCTCGCGCGGGTTCTGGTTGGGACCTAAGGACCTTGGGACCTCAGTGCATGATTTCAGATGTCAGAGGAAACGGGCCTAAAATCGCCTAAGCTGGCCCCTGTTCAATGCACGACCGCCAATCGCCTGCTGCATGTACCGCCAGGTACCCTTTCAAGCCTTTTCCCAACTTCCCAGGGTCCTGCTCAATTGACGTGTTCCTTGCAAGGCATGACACGTTTGGCACCCCGCATTAATTTGCATTCCCAATAGATCATTACGGATAACGGCCGCCAGTGGCTTCAGGGGAACTGAACAGTTGGGTCTTCTACTACATATATGTAGGTTTCTTCATCGTCCACGTTTGACACCTTACTCTTATGCACTTTTGGCCCAAGTAGAGAAGCGATTCGTTCCAGTTCATGTTCAATTCGGGACCGCCTCTGAATGGGTCCACCACTGCACGAACTGGCTAGACCCTGAATTGCCTCCGTTCAAGTGTGTCAAAAACGGTTCGCGGCATCTGGCCGAGTGAAGCCGCCAATTCTACCTGCGCACACTTCCCGAACGGCTGGAACAGTCCGGCCATCGTGACTGACCGACCAACATCCGGGGAAGAAGGTGCGGCCGTTGCTTGGTATGCAGCATGCTGCGCCGGGAGTGCTCTGTGTGGCAGACCCGCTATTCTTGGCCCGTTTCGACCGATCTCTGAGCAACATCACTGCTTGGCCCCGAATGCGCATAGGAGCAGCTGATCTACGATCACCCGGGAAGCGACACAATCATTATCCTGACAAAACAAATCAATCCATTCCTTTCAGCCAGATTCTACATATGTATCTCACCTCTTCGTGATCAAACAGAATGCCCTTTTGGAAATTTGAAAGCATATGCGACGTAGAGCATGTCCCTCCAGTGGTAGTCTTGTGCGAGATGTGTCTTCTCTGAGTACAGTGCACACAGACACACAGACACAGACACACGAAGAGAGATACTTCCAGCAGCCAGGTCCTCCACGCAAGCTAGCTAGAGCTCCATATGGCTGGGACCCGATATGAAGGTATTCCACCCAGCCTTGAAAGCGTTGCCAGGTATCGGCATAGCGTATTGCTCGAACCCCCTGGGGCCCAGCCGCTCCGCCACCAGACTCACCGTACCCGCCCGGGCCGACAGGTCTGTCACCACCGCTCCCCTCTCCCGGCGCGCCGCTACCGTCATCTGGATCGGGCGTGGGAGTCGCCGTGTACTCGACGCCCCTCACCGGTGCGACCCGTTGTCGTTGTCTTCTGCCCTTCAATGCACTTCTGCTGGGGCCGTCGACACTGGCATAGGTGTCTAGCCCAGGATAGTACCAAGTGTTTGCCACTCCTTGGTCTGGATGCCCGTTGCCCTCGTTGACGGGATAGGCCCAACTGCTCGTCAAAACACGGTCAGTGTAAATTATAATGTCAAAAGAAAAGAAGAAGAAGAAGAAAGAAGAAAAAAGAAGCACTTACACGTCGCGATTCTGTTCCGCATTCCCACCTCCTTGCGGTCGACGAACAATGTTATCCCGCTGAGAGACGACCCCAAGGAAGATGGGGAGGCCGCGCATGAGTTGAAATAAGACGCGGTCGGGGCCAGGGTTATTCACCCTCACGTTTCCCAGTCCCATATTCACATTGGGATAGTTACCACCCGCGATCAGTGGGTACTCATAGATGGCGGTAGTTTCTTTTGCTCGACTGGTAGGTCCTGCTGAGCCCTAGGTGAATACCAAGTTCCCAGGCCTATCCGGACCCTGGTCGCCCGGTTGGGACCCCGGTATTGCTGGGGGAACCTTTGACCATTATAGGGGATGTATTCGTCGTCGGCCGTGTCCGGGTGCGACATAATATCCATCAGCAGCAATGCACCGGCTCTGAAGGCGGTGTAGATCTCTTCCTGGGTGTAAAACCTACTGGCCAAGGCATTGGTTCTTCGGCCCTCCGCGTCAGGCCCGGGCCCCGTCAGAAGATTGGGCGGAATTTTGTTGTGTCTCCCAGCGACACTGTTGCAGTTGTACCTTTCGGGATTCAAGAGGAGCGGTAGATCAGGATGCGAATTGTCGTAGCCCGGTGGGTCCCACGGCCAACTAGTACGCTTGACAATCCTGCTGCGCGGGGAAATATTGGTGTCATGGGAAACTAAGGCAGGCGCGCCAGTCACATTGTTGAGGAGTTCAAACGAAAGGTCGACTCCGTCGTCCACCTTGGCAGGATCGACGACCAGGGTAGCAATAGGGAAGCCAGTGATGAGTCGAGCCAACAAGGCGGCGATGAGAACCCAGAGCTGGAAAGACAATGTCAGCCATGAACGATTGTAATATCTGACAGACACGGGGCTTGGTCCTACCATCACGTTTGCTTACTTTATGTTCCGAAGGCGATGGCAGGCGACTTTAGTTGTAGACGAAATGATGATGAAGGCGGTAGTTCGTTACCAATGCTTGCGACCTGGTTGCACTCTGAGCCGGGGTAGGGAGAGATAGGTAGGAGGGAGCGTACTTCAGGAGGAAGCAAGAGAGTTGGCTTTTAATAAGTACAGGATGGGTGACAGTTGGTTCTAATATTTACTATATTCCAAAGTACGTGACAGAGTCCGAGTTCGCATGATATGTCCCATGCTCCTATGTTCGTAACTTGGTTCAACAAATCCAGCTTCCTAGTGTCAGCCCCTACAGACAAGCCATCTATCAGTATTACAAGTTTGGCACGCTGGCGACTCGTAGAACGATCGATTAGGGCCAAGTTTTGTCACTTTGCAATATTCAGGAACACCACGGACTTCGCGAATCCCTATCACACGACCTGCCAAGTATTCCTCAATTCAATATTTCTACCTCAAAACGGTTATCAGTGTCGAGTGGAGTGCTTTCGTGACGCCCTATCACTCCTTCCTCGCATACACCCCCAATATCAGATATCTATATCCGGCCATCTCCTAGCTGTCCTGTTTCGAGGGCAGTAACCCCCTGTCAAAAAGAGCAATGCCATATATGCGTAGAATGCGTTCCAAGTCAACCAAATATCGGCATTTGGTAACATCGGAGTCAACTTGTGTGACCTCATTGGTATGTGATGCGTCTACAGAATTGGTTCGAGGGCGAATATTAGAATCTGACAAATATTTATACAGCTTCCTTGCAAGTCTGGCGGGGTGCGTTGTTGACAACTTCTCGCCATTGCGTTGCCCGTCGACAACCACCCCCCTCGGGACAAAGATATTTGCATACCGCCTCTAACATGCCGAGCTACTGGTGATAAGTGAGTTGCGGTTGTTGCAACCGCTTCCGCCATCGTTCAATCTCGTGCACATCAGCAAAAAGATACCACTGGCTAGGGCCAGGCCTGACGCTTGGGCTTGGGGCAGCCGGTGGTATCGTAACAGCCTCGACCCATGTTGAATCGAGAGAGCAGGGTTGGTTTGTTGTGAGATTGGTGGAGTGCAATACGAGTGGGGGATTTGTTCAAGTACGTTCTGGGCTTATTATCTTGGAGTTTTGGTGTTCGATCAAGAAGGGACTCGTAATGTCCAGAGATCCATATTTCGAGAAGATTTTGTCGGATCTATATGGGGCTCGATTTAGTCCTCGGAATCATTCCCTACCAGCGACCAAGACGTATAACGCCGGCTGTCAACTAACGTGTCACAGTAATGTCACTATTTCTAACCCGACTAACACCAGCCGGGTACTATCACGTAATCATCTGGAAGCAACAGGTGCTATATCAGCCACTTGAAGAAACGGTCGCGAGGAAAGACCAATGTCGCTGCGACTGTTGCTTACGCTAAATTTATCCCACAGCTACAAGTCCTGAACCCACTGAGGCCTCTTCAGTTCGTCCTCCGTCAGGGGCATTCCCAACCCTTCCATCCGGTTCAAGATCTCTTCGCACCGAGGATGAGACCATTCCCAGACCGGGCTGTCGGGGCTAACAACTACCACCTCCGTCAAGTGCGGGTACATCCCGCCGGCCTTGCGGTCCGCCAGCCGGTCCAGCTCGTCCAGGAACCGCTCCTCGGTCCCGTTGAGCCGGATCGACCGCAGCGTCCCGGGCGCGGTCTGGAGCAGGTAGCGGTCTTGTTCCTGGGCCGTGATCTCCACGACGTAGCGGTTGTCGAGGACGAGGCGCTCGAGGCGCTCGAAGCCGGCGAGCGACCGGATCGCCTCGCCGTCGTTGCGCCAGACCTCGCGGTCGCTGATCGAGGCGACGAGGGCCAAATCGAGAAGCGTTCGGCCGTGCCCGTGCTGGGCCAGGAGATCGACGATCTCGGGGACCCCGGCCCCGTCGCTCGAGACGAAGAGGGCAGAGAACGTCCGGAGCGCATGGCAGCTGGAAAGGAGCAGATCCATGTCGGAGCGGTCCAGCGTGGTGTTCACGAGACTCAGTGTTTGAAGATTAGCCAACTCGAGCTTGCGCGACACGGCGCCGCAGGTAGTAACCGATAGCTTAGCCAGGTTAGGCGCAAGTCGCAAGAGATAGGCATAGTCTGCTAGGTCGTAGGGGGTGTCGAGACCTGACAGGTCCAGCCCGCGCAATCGGGGCAAGGAGCACTTGTCGGGGTGCACGTAGGCCAAAAGGTTCCAAGAACCGTCGAGCTCGCCGCTCAATTCCAAGAGCTCAAGGGAGCGCGTATGCGCTATGACGAGCTGCGACAGTAGGGGGTATGTCACGACGTGCACGGTTTCGCGGACCACGGGCAGTTCCGGATCGAGGCGGATCGAGCGTAGTGCAGAGTGCAAGAGGCGTTCGATTACATCCGCCGTCCATATCGGGGCTTCCCCGGCATTGGCCTCCGGTCCAAGAGCAAGATGCTTGACACAGGCAGCAAGATCTGGTCTCTGGAGAAAATTCCACAGCAAGTCAAACAAATGGTTCGCCTGGGCCGTTCGGAACACGACGCGATGGAATAAATAGGGATGGGCCATGGTCCGGAGGACGGAGCAGGTCCGACAAAGATTGAGTAAGCTCTGTTGGGCCTCTGGTATCGTCCTCCATTCTTCCTCATCACGCTGTTTCAGCTGCTTCAATTGGACGTCCTGGTCGTTCCTCACTACGGCACCGTCGGCGGCCACCGTCTCTACATCGTTATACCATTCGATCTCGCCGTGCAAAAACGTATCAGGCTCCTTGTCCAGTTGGCAATGCAGACAGAATTCGCGGCAAATCTGTTGCAGAAGTTCGGTGGGGAGTGACACGAGAGCCATCGGAGCAATGCACTGGCAGAGTGAGGGCAAATAGACGATTGGCGTGGAGGGGGAAACGGAAAATGGATAAAATTGTCCTGTCCTTCGATTTGCTTTTTGAAGACCAAGTTCAGACTCTGAAGCTGCGGGTGGTCTGCAGCTCTTGCCGAAGAGCGGAGCCAGCGGCCGCTACCAGCAATGGCACTGCATGATAGAGACTGTCTGGCTGCGTCACGAAACGAAGAGCTCGGTATCCCTTGCTTGCGGGGAGGCAGTAGTAGTTCAACCAGATGCCTAACCTTCGGTATTCAGATGTTTGTTTCCAGGTGGTGAAAGGTTCACGCTGTGGGGAAACAAATGGCTACGGTTAGCAATGATCAGGATCGGGTGTTCTCCACTCATTGATCGTTGCACCTCAGGTATCCCTTTAATGGCGGCAACGCTGTCTTTGGTATTATACCTAGGTAGTAGTATCTAAATAAGAAATAATATTAAAAATAATTAATCGACTGACCTAATTATTTACTAATCGTATTATGTTACTAATTGGATAAACATTATACCACGGTACTGATTCTTCCTAGTCCATACAGGACGACACGATATGGTGGGGGCAGCGTTGTCGCCATCAACGGGATAGGGATATTTTGTTCTTTAAGGGCGGGGGTTGGATTTAGCAGAACGCTCACTGCCAATCCACCTGAGCCTGCCCTGCCGAAGGGCACGACGCTAAACTTTCACCAAGTCCATCCTCCCGTCTTGACCTGGCGACTCAGATTGTGCGTTGCTTTTACGAGACAGTGTAACACTTAGCTCAAACGCAACAAAAGTATGGACTTTGCACCAATCAACCCTCCCGCCACAGGCCGCATGATTTACTTCTCACACTGCGATGCTGACAAGGTCGCGCCAGCTCCAGGCTGTGCGACCGACGGGGGGCCTCAACAACACGAGCGAGCATGCCATAGTGGGCACCTCGGCATCCAGCAGAGGCGTTCTCTGCCCCCAAAAAGCAATCCTTCTTCCAATTAGGCTGTACTTGGCTATTGCTTGGCAAGCCCGTTTACGGGGGCCATGGGCTGATGATTTGGCCCCCATCCAAGCGTTGGGCGGGGACCACAGCACCCGACGATACGGCGTATCGAGATATACTATCCCGATAGGGGACCAGGCGACGATGCACGGGAGATGACGCCAAGTCTCATTGCCGACCAGGATGTCACATTGGCTTCTATTGTTGAAGTATGGCAGAGCCAATGACATCTTCCTGCCTGGAATACTTGGGGGCAGGAGGAACAAAAGTAGGAGCAGCGAGACTGCGCCAATGTATGGGTCGCATGAAGGAAAAAAGCAATATCTGCTACAGATGTGCCGGCACTTCCAGTTCTTCCCTCCAGTTCTCAGCTCGTGTTACTGTCACTCGATACTTCTACTCGCCGACAGAACCAAAGCGCTGAACGGTGGATTAATCGAGGCCTGCTTCCCTTCCCGACAGACCGACTTATCAATCATCGCCTGTGGCTTTTGGTCTTCGTCCTGAAAATCATTCCCTTTACACTCGAGCTCGTCCCAGCACAGGCAGCGAGAAAGGATGTCGTCGCCTGACACGACCACAGCAGCACCGTCGCTGCCTGGCAACTGGGTCCCGAGCAAGGCAGGCTGCCTCAACAAGAACGACTGGTGGATCTGGAGCTACGACGGTCCTAATAATGATGCGCGGACCGTTCTCGGAGGCCCATCGCAGACGAACAACTGCTTCCCGTCGACGGGGGACCCTACCGGAACCTACGCCGGCTCGCAATGCCCGCCGAACTACACGCGCGCCTGCCCAGATAGCAGCGCCGCCGACGCTGCGGTTACGTGCTGTCCTACGTATGTGTCTTCTTGCATGCCACCACCACATATATCACCTACGATTGCTCTGCTTTACCAAACCTCGTCAGTGCTGACTCGACAATCATTACGGCTACAGCGCATACAAATTCTCCTGCGTGCCTGAGCCCTTTGACAGGCCACATCTCGACTTTTTCCGATGTATCTCACGACATGGGACCACGGGGGGTCCCCCACCATCACCTTGACAGACTTTCAAGCCAACACACAGAAAAACATCCAGCCGAAGCAAGCATCGCATGAGCATTTATTCGCCATAGCCATGGTTTACACGACCCCTGTATGTTCCACCAGTAGCACGCATGTTCGAATCATTTCCCCCTGGCCAGATCATGGGTGCGCCAATTGATCCGGAGGGGTTTGAAGTATGGTGCTAACTGCGTCCAGGTACCAACATTAGCATCAACGCCACTTGGACCTACGGCCTCCGCATCTTCGGGAGACGCGCCCCCACCACTGCCATCAGAAACCGGATCAAACCAGCCGCCACCGTCGTCAGGCTCCCATGGTCTATCCGCAGGCGCGAGCGGCGGGATCGGGGTCGGCGCCGGTGTCGGCGTGCTTTTGTTAGGACTTCTCGCATTCTTCCTCTACCGACGGAGGCGTGGGACTTGCGGCAGGACCGAGCTGCCGACGACATCTTCCCCAGCAGGGTCAGCGGCACCAACCGCCATGATGTCTCAGACCCCGGCATCAGCGGGGTTCGTGCAGAACGGGACCAGCGGCGTCGGCTACGGCGAACAACACTCGGCGGGTACATACGGGACAGGCGGCGTATCCTACTGGGATACCACGGTCAAGCACGAGGCGCCTGAGTCGACTCCCTCCCCCTGTGCCGACATCGAGCACTGTCGTGCCGGGGCGGCATGAGATGGGCGGTGGGGATCCCAAGTCAGAGCTGCCGAGCTACCGGCAATGAAGCACTTTTAGGGAGGTTTTCATTTCCCGAGCAGGAGAAGACCCGCGGGTAGCTTACGGTTCTCTGGAAGGCACCCTTCGACGCGGGGCCATGGTGACTCCACTTGTACTTGTGTAATATCCTGCCCCAGGATGAAATCTGGGATGTTTGACCCTGGGGCGACTTGTAGCTAATTGAGACCAATGATAGATGATAATATAGGACACAGCAACAGCAATTGCGCGGCACTCAAGACAAGAAGGCGACACTAATTCACCTGACAATTTACACATGAAATCTCGGCAACACACAACCAAGATCCCGTGGATAGACGACTCACGAAGTGCCGACGGATATACTGGGTATCACGATCTAACTACAATCGTTACCAGATCTTCTCAGACGTTCTTCGTCGTGCACGTCATGCAACACTCATGGCCCATTCCGACCTCTGGTTCCGCCCCTCGATCCGGCTCGAACCCGTGCTCCCGGAGGATGTCCAGCATCGACTCGTACCCGAGGTTCACCATCGACTTCACCAACCCCTTGGCCACCAACCCCAGCGGCTCGCCCCGCTCTATCAGCAGGCGGACCAGCTCCGTGTGTTCCATCTGCATCGCAGCCAGGATGGTCCGCCGGTGCGCCGCGTGCGGCCCGTTAACCCGAGCCCCGCACGCCAGCAGCTTCCGCACAATGGAGACGTACCCGCCCCGGACGGCCGCGTGCAGCGCCAGCCCCGATCGCTGGGCCTCTTCGGCGAAGTTAGGGTCGGCGCCCCGCGCCAGGAGCATGTCCACCATCTCCTCGTGGCCGTGGCGGCAGGCCCAGCTCAGGGTGGAGCCGTGGTACACGTCATCCGCGCCATTGACGTCCACAACGACACCAACGCCGCCGCCCTCTTCGCCCCAATGGTCGAGCAGGTACCGCACCATGGCGATGTTGCCGCGCGCGGCGTGGCACATGACGTGCTCGTAGCGGGGCGGTCGGTACCCGGGCTCCCAGGCCCGCATCAGGTACTCGTAGACCTCGGGGCTCGCGGTGGCGTCCAGGGCGCGGCTGAGCAGCCTCGACCGGAAGCTGTGGCGGATGCCGATCCGGCCGTAGGTGCCGTCGGCTGGCGGCGGTGGCGGGGACTGCTCATCTGCCGCGGGAGGAGGGGCAGGGGGAGGCGGGAAGACGAGCCGCATGATTTCCAGGTCGCCCCCACGGCGGCGCCGAAGATGGAATAGGGTTCGAGGGCCGCCCTCGACGTCCGCTCGAGAAGCAGACGCAGAACGGGCTCGTGGCCGTACTCGGCCGCCACCTGCGTCGCAGGCGGGAACATGAAATTGGGAGTGGCGGGATCGTGTCCGTCGGCCAACAACTGCTTGACCAGCGGCACCATGTCGAGCCGCACCGCAGCCGCCAGCAGATTCTGCCCTTGGTCGGGAACGACATTGTTTTGCGGCCGTCGCAGGATGTTGGTGTTCGGCCGTGTCGCAAGTGACGGCGCCCCACTCCCGAAAATAGCAGGGTCCTCGCTGGATGTTGTCCAAGGCGAGCCAGCAGAGGGTGTCGATGACGCTCTCGTAATTCAGCGATGCATCCTTCTCGCAAAGGACTTGCGCCAGCTCCCTGGTCTCGACGAAGCGGCCCACGTTCGGATCCGCCTCGCCCGCCACGCGGTAGACCAGGTAGCTGTGCCACAGCTCCGGCGCCGTACCGGCTCTCCTTGTACTCGACGCCGCCGAAGGAATATTCGAAGATGGCGTCGTCCAGCCGACAGGTCCGGAACAGGGCGGGGTAGACGGCCTCGGCGAAGAGCTTGCACACCAGTCGCAGCCGGAGCGCTCTCTTGACGTTGTGGTTGACGTCGCGAGACAGCACCGCCCAGAACAGGACCTCGACCTCGTTGACGAGTTCCCCTGGTAGTTTGAAAATGTCCATTTCAGACATTTTGGATGTCGAAAGTGGCACATGTTATGCATTGGTATTCTGACCGATCAATGTCTGGATGACGTAAGTCCGTGCTTACGCTAGGTACTTAAGTAAGCTGACGCTGGACCGTATTGAACTTTACTAATGTGTGTTGGTAGCTTTTTGCCAATTTCTTTTGCTTTGCTTGGTGTTGGGGGCATGAGATGAATTGCAAAAAAGAAAGGAGATGCAAAATGCTCTGGCTCGGATTCGAACTCACTTGTCGATGCGGGCCCTCTTCGCCCTGGCCATTTGGCGCAGTTGGCTGGCGTGTGTGTTTGAATGTGAAGCTTTTGCTGGGGGTTACGGAAGGCACGCCGTTGTGGAAAGCGTGCCCAGGAAGGTGCGCAGCAGCAACACACTTGGTCCGCCTAAATACCGCCAGTTCCGATGTGCCCACACTTACATGGCCGTGTATGAACTATTGCAGCCAAGATGGTTAGTTGAACACTGAAGAGAGATGAAAGAATGCCGCATCCCGGGGAGAGGGAGTAATCTCTTAGTATTATCGTGATGATGATGATGGTCATATCAGATCTCAAAATCAAATTCTATCAAGCAAGGGTGCCAGGATGCTACCGTATCCAAGCTCCACAGGGCTGCGAAGTGCCATGACCGAGACCTGGATACGTGCCGGGGTGCAATTTGCGCGCCATAGGCGGCAACCGTGTATAAATCCTTGGAAAAAGGAGAGACGACGTACGAATGGAGGTCCCTCACGAAAACATTACAGTGGTGTGCCTAGGCAGTCGTCCCTTGGCTTCGAGAGAACCTGTGCCAGGGGTCGAGGGACTTGTTGATCGAACCAGCGGAAAAGGAGTTGAGCGTGGCCGTGGGACACTGTCGTACCCAGCATAGGCCAGACGGATCAGCGGTCTAAAAATATGCTTACATTGTGAATGTAAGATAATTACTAGATTACTTAATAAAGGTAATAGTTTAATTAAAATTAAAAGAGCGGCATTGTCTCCCGATTACTCAGCGTCGACGCGCGAAATATAGAGCACCCGTGACCAGGTGTGCTGATTTGTAGCCCCCTATCCCTCTCATCCATTACCGCCCCTTATCTCCGACTCGATTGTCTCGTTGTCATCCTTAGATAAGCGAGGGTAAAGTGGAAAGAACAAGCTGCCTAGTTGCAACGGAGCGAGCTCACTATGGGGAGGAACACAATGGTTAGTTTTCTGTGAACTGAAGCCCGTCTTCCTGACGATACACACTGGTCCCGCCCCTCTCTTTACTGGTGGTCATACGTACTGATGTCGTTGAAGTTCCAGTCGTTCAGGTTGTAAATACCCGGGCTGACGATGCCGCCCAAAGAGCGGCCCGAGCAGCCTGCATCTCTGGATTGGAGTATCGCGTTAGCCGTCTTCTTCTCGATATGTCGAAAAGCAAAAGAACAAAAAAAAGGTCAATAATAAGGTCAATGCGTTATGGGCAACTTACTGCCAAATGGTGCATGTAGTGCCACTGTCGGGGCCCCAGAGAGGTGACCGCGTCATTCCAGTTGCCATTAAGGTTGTCTGAAACGAGGGATCGGTGTCCCATGGTCAATCTTCATTCGTCTTCCACATAATAAATCACCTCCCGGTAAAAGATCGCGATGGGAAACGCTCATAGCAGACACCAGTGTTCACTGCCAGGTTGGTGCAAGCGCCCGTGAAGTCGGCGTTGACGCATATGTAGAGGTGGGTGGTGGCCTCTGTCCCCATTTCCGGGGTGCCTGGGGCGTCGGGGACGGCGACGATGGCAGGCTCGTCATTGCGGGGGATGGCTTTCGCGACGGCAGCACTGACCAGGGCGAGGATGGCAAGTGATAACTGCATGTTGAGGATGGGGCGGACGACGAAGCACGTGAAGGGGCAAGGCAGTTGTGATGAGGCTGGGCGATTGTGCTGCTCGAGAGTAGGTTATCAAGAAAGGTTCAGAAGGAGACCTTAGAGGTCTTTATGTGCTGTATTCGCGTGCTTGCCGAGTGGTTTCTGTTGCCAATCTAGTCCGTATATTTCAACATTTACATATGGCCTGGACAAGCTTCAAGACCGGTGTATCCCTTTGCAGTTTCCTTATTCACACATTCCTGCATGTTGCCATACGAGACCCAATATTGCAACACCCGACATCTGCCTATTGGATCTACCCAACAGCCCCGCAGGAGTTTTATGATCGCATGCTCCATCTGTATAGGTTCTGGCAATAGGCTATGGGTCTGGTGATGAACTTTGAACTAATCATTTACACCACGTTTAATTTCGCCATGCAATGTCAATTCGTATTCTCACGCCACATATATGAATCGACCGCTCTCCCCGCCGTTGGTCATACCTACCAGACCCACTTGTCATATATACCCGTTACACACCAATGTGTTGGAAACATGCTGAGGTATGGCTTTTCCGCGGCCGTGACAGAACACATTTACACCGGTGTGGTAGCCAGGCCGAATGATCTTCAGCTAAGGCTTTGGTCGACTCGATGTCCGTAGTTCTTGTTAACCTGGAAGGAACGAGTTTGTTTCCTCGGGGGTGATTGTTGGTTAACACCAATGGCGAGGCGGCTGTTGATAGCAATGCTTATATCCATGGAACTAACAACCTGTTTGTTGTAGACGCGATTATCCCTGATTCTGGTCTCGTAGTCTCTGCTTCTTTCCAATTTGTACAAGAGCTTTTACGGTATATTTCCTGGATACCACCTGAACTCTATACCCAGGCCAGTTTGGGCCAGGGAGATCAGTTGATGAGTACGAAGATGATAATATAAACATTGCGGCCCGCGATTCAGTCATAACCTTCTATCATGGCAACGCATTTTGGCCCAGCTTCAGGTTAGGCCTTGTCAAAGAACTCGATGCCGCAGATCAACCAAGTCTTTTACGTCATGCAATCGCCATGGGCGAACAACAGCCTGCCTAAGTAGATATTTTTCCAAATACCCACCCTTGATTTCTGTCGAAATTTGGAACGGGATTGCTTGGTCATTGTAAGTAGACACTAAGACAGGGCCTACCAAAGCAAAAAGGGGGTTATGCCCCTGAGGGGCCACTTGTGAGAATCAGTCCCTGCAGAATTGCTGGCACGCACTTGAAATGTACTAAAGGATCGCTTCTGGTTGCACAATAAATCTATTGTTTGATAACCAGTTTGTATCCTGGAAGTAATAATCTGCCGCCTGTCGGCCATCAACTATACCCTTTCCAACCTGTCGCCAATATCCTTTCACCTGGAAAAACGTGTATGTGGCGCATACTCAGTTGAACATCAACTACAAACTCAGACTCAGCCACCATAGGTACCCTGCCTTACTCTAGCGGAAATACTTGTTCTGGCCCTCCTTATCTGCTTCCTCTTCCTCCAACCGTATAAGCAGGGCCGGCAGATACGCAGCCCCGCGCCGATTAGTCGCGCACGCCGCGTCGTCGCACCAGGCCAGGTGCTTGAGGCGCGGATGCCGCGCAAAGGGGTAGTCCGGCGGCAGCTCGACGGCGGGGAAGAGGGCCTGCCGGACGGTCTTGGGACGCGTGCCCCCAGGCTGGACTCTATCGCCCCCTTGGGCTGCCATAGGAACAACCGGCCAAACTCGAGCTCTTTCAAGATGGTGCCCGCGGCGACGGTCTCACAATCAACGGTCCCCTCCCTGCCGTTGTAGTAATAGTATTTGGCGCGCAGCGCCAAGCGAACGCCGCAGTAGACGCAGGTGATCCTCTGCTCGTACTCGGACGGGAACCACCAGGAGGGGTCGATGCCGTGATGGCGAAAGCGCGGGTCGTTCTCCTTCTTGGTCCCGAAGCCGCGCAGGAGCGGGGCCAGCTGCGTCGCACACCGCTCCCGGTCGCCGTCGATGGGGTGGTGCGGGCAGATGTAGAGGCGCTCGTGCAGCCGGCAGCGGTCTACGAGCCGCAGGGCGGAGTCGTGCGCGCCGAGGTCCTCGCCCGCGAATAGAATTTGGTGGAGTTGATAGGCGGTGGCGACGTCCGGCTCCTCCAGCAGCGGCCAGGAAGTCAGAAGACCCTTATACTTGATCGAGTTGAGTCTCGTGGGAGAAGCAGAGCTGCGGCATTCGTGACAATCTTGGCGTTGTAGCTCGCGAAAGGTCTTTTGAGCCGGGCACGATTGGTGAGGGCACAGGCGTACGAGGCTCGCTGAACTGAGGCAAGTTCCGTCTGCCAGAAACTGCCAGGTCTTGTGCAACGGTTTGTCCGGACAAGTGTCACATTGTCGCCAGTGCATGAGGTCGCTCATCCACAACGACGACGACGACGACGCCGCCGGAGACCGCACGCCCCTGCCCTCACCACCGCTGCTTGGGGGCTGTTGACACCCTGCGCAGAACAAGTCCTTACGAAGCTGCTGCCATAGCGCCGACCTGTTATCGTTGCTGTCGGTAAACCAGGAACGCAAACCACCCAAACCTGGGGCAATCCGGCTTCGATCATCTATGCCCCAGCAGGCCTGCAGCATCTCATCCTGCCATTCGTGGTAGTCTCTCAGCCCCGGACTTTTGGAAATCCGTCTCAGCTTCCCGGAGGCCTGGCTCAGACATACGAAGCTCTCGTGTGGCGTACGCTTGAATATGTTGAGAATCAGCTCCTCCGGAAGTGTTTCCAGCCGGGAAACCTGTTTAGCCGGGTGAGCTAGCTCCACCTTTGTGTTCTCTGCTACTGGCAGTGAAGACCCAAGAGCAGACGTGGCATGATGCTCTTTTCTATCCAAAACAAGATGTTCCATCTTGATAGATTTGGTTGGAGGCTGCATTGTGACGACACCGGCAATGGATGGATTGATGATGGAATGGAAGTGAGGTGAAGGGCAGATATCAACTGTCTGAAGTGACACATTCTCCAACCCTCGGGTCGGAGATACACAAATGTGTCACTCACTATAAGTACTGACGCGGAGATCTACTAGCTTCTGATATTCGAGGGCCTTGAGGGATTGCCAAACCTTATACTGGCCATGTAAACAAACAACAACAGCGTACGTTCACTACACAGTTGCAATACGAGCACCAAAATTCAAACTAGAGGAAAAAGAATCAATCGCATCCAACGATTACTGTGGAAAAGGGCAGCTGGTATTAAAATATTCGACGTGGCCAATTTATCGTGTCAGATATCCCCTTAATAGCGACAACGCTGCCTTTGGTATAATATTGCTATTAATTGGATAAACATTATACCACGGCACTGATTATTCCCTAGTCACAGGACGACATGATATGGTGGGGGTAGCGTTGTCGCCATCAAGGGGATAGGTGGGAGAATGATACCCCTATTTTAGCTTTCGCGCGACCCCTGACGGGACGGGACGGTCGAAAAGCGGAGGCAGTGGCTGGAAATCATTGGGTGCAACAACACCTATCTTGCCACCCATTTCACAGTGACACCCAGCTCGAAATGCGGATTGGAGGCAATTGAGTTTCAGCGAGGCGAGCTAAGCACGGTGAGCCATTGAGTGAACGCAGGACGAAGTCGAGTTACAGCAAGTTGTTTTGGTGCAGAGGAAGGAAAATCCTCAAATATGTCAATTCAATAAACGCCATTCCATGCCATGCCAAACCATGCGATGTGATGTAAGCACCAGCAGCTAGTCAAAACCAGCATCACCTCCTTTATATCTAATCTAGTCTTAGTTCTTTCTCAGTCTATATATAAGTTTGAGCGCGCGCGTATCCGTTCGACTAGCCTCGAGTCTCGTCCCAGTCCGACCAGCGGCGCACGACCTCGTCGACCAGCTCGATGCCCTTGCGGCTGGCCTCCACCTCGAACCACTCCTTGTGCGCGCGCCCGCACGACTCGCAGTTGCCCTTGTCGCTGACGCGCATGCCGAGGCCCTCGAGCTCGATGTGGATCAGCCGCTCGACCTTGTGGCTGTGCGGCATCTTGCGCACCGTCGTGGGCGCATCCGACGGGACGTACGGGTAGTAGCGGATCAGCGAGATGTTAAAGCCGCACTGCCGCTTCCACTCGTTCAGCCTGCGCTGCACGTTGTTCGCGCGCCCGATCTTGAGAAGAATGGTCTTCTTGTCGGAGGGGGAGCGCGAGGATGTAGCCCCGGCCGTCGGGCTGCGCTTGATGGCGAAGTTCTCCAGCGCGTCGCTGGCCCGTCGCGGCCGGCCGCTGGAAGGGGGCGCTAGCATCGAGCGGGCAGCCTCGGCCGGCTCGTCCGCGGACTCCGGACTCCGGCGTCAGCCAGAAGATGTAGATGTAGCCGGCCTCGTCGGTCTTCGAGATGGGCTTGGCCATCTCAGCCATAAGGTGAGATGCCACCTCGGGCGAAGTGTTGGGCGGGATGAGCGACAGGTATTGCGACGTCTGCGACTTGTGCGACTTGGTCGAAGCGCCCGAGGACATCTTCGCAGGCGCCGAGCTTAGACTCGGCCGCCCATGTGCGGACGAAGGCGGCTGCAGGTGCTGATTAGACGGCGGTCGGTCGCCCGCGTGGCTTGTGGGCTCATGTTGTACTGGCACCGGTGCCGGTCGCGAGGGTCGGTCTTCTTCGACGATGGGTATCCGGAAGCAACACAAGTAGCCAAATAGTAGTCTTGGTCGCGTCGGGCGCCTGTGAGGCCGCGATTGGGCGGGCATGCTGCTGTGTTCCTCGTACTTCTCATTTCCGCTGTGGCTAGGCCGCCCATGTTGGGAGGACTGTGGGCGGTGGTTCGGTCGAGATTGGTTCTGCTGCTGTTCTACGATGCCGAGGCGGTCCATGAGCGTCTCTACGCTCTCGCGAGGGTCCTCGAGGATGGGAGTGTTGTTCATCCTCGGTCCAGGACTCGACTTTGCTGAAAGGCTGGCTTGATCGCGGTGCTGGTGGCAGTAGGCATCGGGGTTTCCTGGGTCGTCGACGCGCAGGTGCTTGCCTTTCGCAGGAGAGGCATTGGGCGAAGCCGAGGGAGAGGACGCTAGCGGGCGACGACAAGGCCGGCCGCTACCGGTGATGCCCCTGCATGTTGTCTCTGGGTTTTTGGAGTCGGAACGCCCTATCAAGGACTCCGGGGTGTTGGGAATGAATGGCATTGTTCGTATGCCGAAACAAAGCGAAACAAAAAAAACTGTTGTCGCGTGTCTTGCCAAAGCAGGTCGACGAGTGTGTCCGAGCAGACAAATGAAGATTAGAAGGGAGAGAATCCAGGAACAATCTGGGCTGGGTCAGGGCGCCGAGGGCATGGCAAGAAATAGTGGTTGGAAACCCACCCCCATACGATCATCACTGCTGCAGGTTGAGTTGTGCGAAGCCCCATCCCCGGTCCCCATTCCTAGTGAATCGGCCATCGTCAGTCATCCACGCTCACCGCGGTCTTGGTGGGGCTGGGTGCGCTGTGTCGCTGTCATTCGCAGCAGCAGGGCGAAGAAGAGGGCGGCCCTTGGCGGGCGCGTGCTGGGGAGGCGCGTAAGGCGGGTAGACGGCATGGAGCGTCGAGAGCGTCTCGCGGCGGGCCAACATTTTCTGATTGGGCATGAACACCTGAACACCCTGCTAGCCTGCCTAGACTCGCTAGAGGCTCAGCTGTTGTGGCTGGCGGGGTGTGGCTGACTCAAGGGTCGCACCACTGCCAGCACAGCCCCTGTCTGTCAGTGTCTGTCAGGCCGCCCAGGACTCCCTCCCAACTGGACTAGCTGGAGTACATATCCAGTTGACTGGAACATCCATTCGAACCACCACATGTAGATAGATGACCATTCTCGACATACGTGTGTACGAAGTCATGGTTGCGAAATAAAATAAACCCCCTCCATTAAATATATATCGTATCCACTCGGGTGTCCCTACTGCTATTAGCAATTGGATTCGAGTGTCATTCAAGGTTTATTCAAAGCTTTGTGCAGCCTGTGGAGATGTAGCACTGCTTCTAGGTGCAATACGAGTTTTGGTGCTACTGTAGATTTGGTTAGTGCAGGGTCTTCCAAGTCAACGGCCTTCTTGCCCTGCCAAGTGCCTGCCCAAACCGAGCCAAACCCAGCTGCACTGCGACTCCCTCCACTTTAATCAGGAGACCAAAATCCCCCTTCCCAGTTTCAACACCTCAAACGATACCATCACAACCTGAACTGTCAATTGCTCTCTGGCTTGCTGCGTGCCTGCCTGATATCATTTATTACGTCAATCTATCCTGTCTTTCATGGCCTCAACATCCACTCGGCTCATTGAGGCGGCCTTAAATGCTGGCTGATGGTGTGTTGGCCTCCTTGGACCTCAGTCAGGCATTTCAGAGGAAATGCCACTGTTGGATTGGTAAGAACGTCTTCCCATGTTCTTGACTGTTGAGCCGGCGTGCTCCTCAATCCGTTCCAATCAATACAGATGCTTCGGTCGGGAACGAAAAACGAAATTAACAGGCAAAACGGAGCACTCTGGTGGGTGCCAAGAAGTTGCACCTTCATATCGTGACAGCGCAGTCAGGGTGCTAATACGGATTTTGAACATCGATAGAAGCCTGGCCACCCAGCTTCGTTTTCGCCCATATATAGATCTTGAAGCGCGCCATGAAATCTCGATTCGGAGGAGTGCGGTGACATCATTGTCATGACTATTGTCAACCCCAAGATGTTCTAGACACTCGCTGCCATTCCTCGATCGCGGGGTGCCAAGTCGCATGGGACACAACACCTACGCTGAGGCTCAAAGCTAATGATGGCGAGACCGTATACCGGATTGGCACGCGCATATCACTAAACGGCTTCATTCATTCATCGGAAGTCCAGCTGGCGGCAGCAGCAGAGGGACGAATATCGATGCTGGTCAAGGTCAACGGTGGGAGCGGAGCGCTTTCTCCAGCTGGGAGCCGCGGACTCCACCGTTCCCAGACTTGAGCTCAGATCATCTGTCATGTTCCAGCTCGTCTGTTGTTTTGCGGCTCTGCTGCCGCAGATGCTGCTAGCTCCGCCCTCATGGTTGTCGGAACACGATGATTTCGGCAACTTTGTTCGCACAGGGCCGTCAGATGGGATGAACGGCATTCCCGGATACCCTCACTCTCGGAAAATGCGGTTGTATCCAAAGCCCCAAACGTCCGGCTGTAGAAGGACGTGCTCGATGGGTCGGCGATCCCTCGGCGTCCAGCCCTCGTCCTGTGATCGTGGAATAATGGCAAATCGGCATTGGAAGGTTCAGGAGCATATTGTCCGCGGCGCGATGCGGAAACCGAACGATACGTTGGCGCACAAGAGGTTTAGCAGCCATGTTCGTTGAAACCAATACAATCTTGGCTCGATGCATGGAACACCATGGCCTTTAAGCATTTTTGCTGTTGTGTTCTTATTGTGCTTGTCATGATGAACCTTCCCTTTCGACTCGCAGCCTCGCACTCAGTTAGCACTCGGTTGACGGGCGACGAACGCATTAGAGCATGGTATGCTGCACGTGGCCTACCGATGCCAGGACATGAGTTTGCTTGGCCCCATCATGCACTCCTTATTCGGATGGGCTTGATCTGAAGCAGTTCAGTAAGGCCTCCTGAGCTTAATTCTGCGCTGCAGCAGAGAATATCAGAATCAACCGAACTTACACATCGAAATGGGCTGCAGCGCAACACGCAAAGCTGAGTTAGCCCCTGCATATCTCACCAAAGCAGCCACCATACTCAATTCTTCCCTCGAGGCTTTGGGTATATTTAAACTACTCGCCACTCTCCCTAGGCCAGTGGAAGTCGCTTCCGGATCGGTGCCCTCAGACCCCCTCGCGATCAACACGACAAGGCGCAACTTAAACAGCTCTGCGCTCAGCTTATTAGAGCATGCTGGTCTGACGATCATTTCCTGGACCATTTCCTGGGCCACGTCACTACAACTACCATCTTCACGATTTATTACCTGTAAATAGTGGATGATTCTCGAGCAGGATGGACCCGAGCGAGAACCGTGGACCGCAGCTTATGGCTGTCGTAATCGTCTTCCTCATCACCGCGACGACGGCTAACACCATGCGATGTTATACCCGAATCGGCGTCGTAAAGGCTTTCGGAGTTGATGACTGGACTATGCTGATAGCTTATGTGAGTGAGAGCACTTGGCAGCGCCATGGGGTAGTGTCTAGTTGGTAGAAGGGGGTATTTGGCACCTCTGACACATATGTAGAGTTGACCACGATGACCATTGCTGATCATGGAACATGAGTCAGGTATTCTTTACTCTATTCTGTGCCTGCACAATAGCCGGTGTCCATTATGGCACTGGTCGGCATGAAGGTGCTCTTCTGGCAGTCAATCGGACGCGAGCTAGACAGGTAAACAAGAACCTCCCGGCCGCTGTTATCTCTCTTCCCATACGAACTCATACATACCCAACCGGCACTAACAATACGGGTATCTCCGCATAGTTCTGGTGGTTCTGCTACATCTGGTATGGCCTGACCATGATGTTCTCCAAGATATCCATCGGCGTCTTCATACTGCGTGTTACGGCCAACCGGTACCATACCTGGACCGTCTGGGCCATCACAGTCCTTACGGCAGTCGGCTGCGGGATCTTTATTCTCGTCACCATGTTCCAGTGCGCGCCCGTAGATGCTTTCTGGGAGGATCCTCAGGGCGCCGGCCGGATCTCCTGCATCGACGGTCGCGTCATGCGGGATCTCGCCTACGCCTACAGTGCCGTGACCCTGTTCATTGACTTGACCCTCGTCGTCCTGCCGCTCTGGATTGTGTGGAAGCTCAAGATGAGCCTGAGGACTAAGATCGGTCTCAGCGCTCTTATCTGCTCGGGTCTAGTGTAAGTTCCATGTATTTCGGTTTCCAGGTACCTTTATGGCTTGCTACGCACTGCACATAATGACTGACGCGATATCTTTCCTGCAACAGCGCAAGTGTAGGACCTGCTGTCCGGTTCGCTTACCTTGACAAATTCACACAGCCAGACTTCCTATGTAAGCTTCAAAACGTTCCATTTACTAACTGAGACCATTTCGCTGACTATTGCGCATTAGTCGACACCTCGGATGTAGCGATCTGGTCGGCCGTCGAGATTGGTCTGTCCGTTACGGCGGGTAGCCTAGCTACGCTGAAGCCCCTATTTCGGCTCATGTACCAAAAGCTATCCTCGAGGACGGCGTGTGCCACTAAAGGCTCATACGCGGTGGCTGCGCTGCCTTCCCCCACATCACCAACGGCGGCGCTGGACAAGTACAGCCCTACTTCTGCGGTGTTGCGGCCCAGCTCCTCGCTCTCGCCGAAACGGTCACCTCTCGACAGTCTGTTGACGAGCGCAGCGCCGAGCCTGCGGAACCAAGACCGTGGCTTCCATCGTGGCCGTCCTAGTATCACCGGTGAGATGCTGGAGTACCACGAAGTGCCGGCGCGGCCAACTTCTATCGCCCCCACACTCCCGCGCCTCAGTAGCGGCACTTGGCGTTTCTCTCGTGAGGATATGGATGACTTGGAGAAAGGCATAACTCACAATAGTTGGGTTGACATCTATCGACCGAGATGAACTTTTCAATTCCAAGCCCATATCATGAGGGCGTGTTCGAACTAACGGTACCACTATCATAAATAAAGCCGGGTTTACATGACCGGAAAGAACTTTTTGATATACACACCAACGCTCACAAGAAATATCCAGACCCAATACAGGCGGGCTGACCACACTGGCCGACTAGCTGTCCTTGATGATCTCATCCGCAATCTTCTCCGCCAGGGCATAGATGGTACTCTGCGGGTGTCCGGGTGGGAGGAGGGGAAACTACTGGCATCGACGACCCGTAGGCCTTCAACGCCAAATACGCGGGCCTTGTTATCGATGACGGCCATATCGTCATCCCTTCGCCCCATCTTGCAGGTCCCCACCGCGTGCCAGACCGTCATGAGGCTGTCGCGGATCACATCCAAGATCTCCGCATCCGTGCTCTTGTCCAGCCCGGGCCAGTACTCCGTGTCGGCCCCGACTCGGATAGACTTGAGCTCGTCCGTGGCCCAGACTTCGCGCATGCGGCGATACCACGCGACGGCTACGTCTTGGTCCGCCTTGGCGGTGAGCCAATTGGGGCTCACGAGGGGCAGGTCGCGCGTGCTGGCGCTGCGCAAGGTCACATTGCCGCGCGAGAGCGGCGCCACCATGGCGCCCAGGTTGGTCGCGTACTGCTTGCCGTCGAGGGGCTGCTGCAGGGCCGGAAAGGTGAAGTCGCCGATGAAGCCGTTGCCCGAGATGTGCTCGACCTCGGGCCAGTCGTCGGGGAACTGCTTCAGAGCCTCGAGCGACTCGGGCGAGAACGTGTCGCGGTACTTGGCGGGCAGCTTCTCCCAGCCGATGAACTCGACCACGTTGGACGTCAGCGGCCCCGACTGCGTCGCGACGTACTCGGCCAGCGTCTGCGCCAGCACCACGGGGTCGTGCAGCACGCGGTCTAGGGTGTCGAACGCCACCTCGTACGCCGGGCCGAACATGATGTGGTCCCACATGTTCTGGCCAACGCCGGGCAGGTCCGCGACGACGGGGGATCTCGAAGTCGTCCAGTGTCGCTTTGGGGCCAATGCCCGACACCATCAGCAGCTGCGGCGACTGGAACGTGCCGGCGCTGAGGATGACCTCCTTACGCGCGTTGATGGTGTACTCGATCCCGAGGGAACTGACGCGGACGCCCGTGGCGTTCTTCTTGTTGCTGCCGTCGTCAAACAGGATCTTGCTCGCCATGGTCTGCGTATAGACCTTGAGCTTCTCCATCACCTTGGCCTTGGCCTGGTAGATGTACTCGGCCGAGGTGCTGCGGGTCTGGTCCCGGGCCCGGATCGTGGATTGCGAGTAGTGGTAGCCCAGGAGCTGCCCGCTGCTGAAGCCCGTCGTGCGCTCCATGCCGACCGCCTGCAGGCCCCGCTCCAGCCACGTCGCCCAGACCGAGACCCAGTTCGTGTAGCCGACCTGTACGGGCCCGCCCGGCGTCGCGAAAGCGTCCGGGTCGTACTGCGTCGAGGCGTTGGCCCGGCGCTTCTCGGTGTTGGGCGGCATCAGGGTCACGCTCTTTTGGAAGTACGGCGTCAGCGCGTCGAGCCGGTAGCTGTCGTCGCCGACTTCGTCGGCCCACTTGTCGTAGGAGCCCTTGGAGCCGCGCTGGTGAATCATGAAGTTCAGAGCTGTTGTGCCGGACATCCATCAGTTAGCACATCATCATCTTGCATGATAGCATCATGGAGTTTCGTCATTGCACTCACCGGAACTTCCACCCAGACACTTGCCCCGGGCATAGTGGACGCGGCGACCATTGGCGCCCGCCTGCGGCTCCGTGATGAACTGCCAGTCGACGGTGGGTACCGAGTCCAGCGGGCTGGCGCCGATGCCGATGATGTCGCCGCCGGGCGTGGTGCCCAGGACGGGCTTGGCGATCTCGTAGAAGAGCCCCGCCTCGACGATGGCGACGCTGTGGCCGGCCTCGGCGAGCCGGTAGCCGACGGCGTTGCCGGCGGTGCCGCCGCCGACGACGACGTAGTCGTAGGTCTGGTCGACGCCGAGCGCGCCCTCGAGGGCGCCGAGCACGCCTTGGACCAGGCCCTCGCCCGACAGCACGGACTTGACCGCGCTCGCGAGGGGGTTCAGGAGGCCGCCGCCGATGCCGCCGAGGAGGTCGTCGAGGATTGGGGCGGCTTGGGCGCCGGGGGGCGAGAGCGCGGCGAGGGTGGAGAGGGAGGAGGGAGGGGGCGTGCTGGAAACGCATCTTGGGGGACTGGGAAAGGAGCGACTTGGTTGGTGGGTGGAACTTGGAGGGTAACAGTTCACGAATGTGAGGATACCAGGTGTATTAATGTCACACCAAATCAGAACAGTAATGTCACATACTAACTCAAGACTGCTCCAATGATCACTAGGTTCTTGACCCTCGTAGCACCTTTTACGTCATGTCATGAGCCCATTAGTCACTGTCAGGATCATGAACCATGGCGCATAATTTGGTTGCAAGAAGAGGTGTGAGTGAGATCTACTCCGGTTGGAAATGGAAATGATCACACGGATGCAGGCATGAAGGGGACAGAGGCAAGGCCATGGTAACGAGAACAGGATGCTTGAGGGGGTACAGCCATGGTACTGAGATCAGGCACACCTGCGAACGCCTGCATATGCCGCGGGAAAATGTGAAGATGGGTGGCATAGAGCGCCGATCACCATTCGGTTTCTGTGTGTGCCTCCGGCGCTCTGCGTTGCATTGTCACATTTTTTATTTCGGGGGCCCGGAGAGGGGAAATGGCGAGACTGGGCTTGTCGAACCTGCAGCCAAGTGGTGCGTACCCGATAGCTTGGTACCACCAACCCGGGTCACCAGCCCAATATTGCTTGCTGCATGCAGCTTGGTTGGCGGCAACGGCGGCATAGCAACCACACTGACGAACTGGTTGCTTCTTGAGGTTGCAGTAGCTCCAGGTGGTTCAAAAACAGGTTTATTCAAATTCGGTGTTGGATGCGACCGACCATTACTACCAGATCTCGGTCACTTTTTACAAATTTCTTTTGGTCGATTCATGATCTGGAGATGGACCACAAAACCAGATATATTTCAGATTTCCTTGGCGAAACCTCAGCTCGCATTTTGTTGGTTTGGCCCAGAGCGTTACGTTACATCGACATGGCCCTCACTCTGGAATGGAACCGGGGAGCCGGAATCAGGGGTGGAACCAACAACTTAACCATGGGAACGGGTTGGAACTGAGTCAGGTGCATTATGGTGGCCTTTTACTGATTTATTTACTATCATTGCTGTTGGTCTCCCTTCGCTAGTCCTTCGAAGTGTCGACGACTGCTTGATCGTCGGCGCTATTTCATCACAAGTTGTCACGTTGTCGGGCTGTTTGCGATTAATACAACCAAGCGTCTCTGGTAACTATACCGCGGAACATTTGTCAAGATCCAATATATCCAGGCCGTCCGTGGAATGTTTGCCAAGATCCGGCATAACCAGTCTATTCGAACGAAAGGAAGATATAACGTACCCAAAGTCACTTACTTATTATTGATTCTATCTACTGCCCCAGCTCCACTAATCTTACATGTACATAATATTCCTCCTGCCGCCCTAATATTCTCTCGACCTAGAGTCAATCCCAATCCGTCTGAACCATCCGTGAAGCCAGTCATTGACCGGCAGCAAAGTCTAGATATGACCATTGTTACGTTGCTTTCTCCCATAGTACGAAAGTAAGGAGGAGAGGAGACGGGGGAATCTTGCTCCTCCCACCGAAAAGCTACTTACCATATTGTCCCCGACGACGAACGTGCTGTTGTTGACGCCCAGCAGGCTGTCGGCCAGATAGGGACACAGCTGCGCCCGCCACGCGTCGGCCTGGACGTGGCGCCGGCCCCGGCCGAAGACGAAGCGCTTCACCACGAATACCATGGAGAAGGGGAGCGGGCCGGGCCGTAGGCTCCGGGTAGGGCTCGTGTTCGCCATGCTGAACGGTCGTTGGTGTCTGTCTCCCCGCCTTGAAGAGAAAATCGCTGCTCAGGGGCCGGTTGTGGTGCAAGTCGGCATACTCGTCCGTGATGAAGATCTCGAGATCGATGTAAGCCCTCTGCATCGGCGCCGGCAGGCCCCAAGCGCCCAAGACATCGAACAGTCGCCGCATCGCCGCGTTGCAGGCATCGACGTCCTTCATCGGGTCCGGCAATATGAAGATAAGTTCCCTCAGAAATGCGCGCCGCGGACCCCGGACGTAGAACTCGAACTTAGTCAGGTCGTCGTCTCCCCACGGACCGCTGTACGACGTGCCCATATAGAGAGAGTTACGATGATGGACACTGTTCATCGGGTAGGCAGTAGTGGTGGTGATGGTGCTCATATCGACGACGAGGCGCCGGAAGGTGCGCTGCTCGACCTCGTGGGCCCAGGCCCGGCTCACGCGAGCGAAGCGGGAGGAGCAGCGCGTGTCGCCGGGGTAGCGGTCCAGGTACGCCTTGTAGATGGACGAGATGATATTAGGTGGGAAGTGGTATTGGCGGCGGGAGGGGCGTGGGGGTGGTCGTGGTCGTCCTCCGGAGGCGGCGGCCATGATCTATGAATGCATACGTATGATATGGGTTCATCTTGTGAAAAGAGTTACGAGATGTGTTCAGAATGCGAATTCGGGAATTCCAGGACAAGAACTGTGAGCGTCATATTTGCTCAAATACACTCGACATAGGGCATTGAGTTATGAATAAGCAGTCGAGTAACTAAGTCCCGAACGTTGAATGGCTAGGCTGTTAGTGGCCGTTGGACGTTGGAATAGGCGAACGTTGAAGATACTCCCCAGCGCTGCGTTTCAACTAGCCCGTTAGATAGATGCTTTACTGTACTTTATACTGAGAAGAGTCTTATTCAACCAGCTTCGTATGTCATGGCTAAATCTAGAATGAACCTATGTGTCCCAAACAGAATAGTTGTAGTATATATTGATATCCTGTAATAGTCGGAGCCAACTTCGATTTTACCCGTTCCAAACTCACCAACTTGGTCCTTAATGTTTCCATATCAGGGGTAATTACTATAATAACCAGACTCTTTAAGACAGACAATCCACCAATGCCAACCCGCCATCAACCCTCCCCATCCTCCTCGCCATCACCCCATCTCAAAACCCAAAAATAAACTCCGGCCTCCGCTGAAACCACCCATCCCACGTAACCGGCCTCCCGCCCCCGGCGCCGCCGCCGCGTCCGCCGCCCACTTCTCGCGCAGCTCCTCGGCGGCCGCGATGGGCCCCAGGGTCCCGTACGTGCGCCCCACGCGCTCGAGCCCGCCGGCGACGAAGGCCTGCAGCTCGTGCTCGCGCGGGCCCGTCTCCATCCCGCACACGAACATGGGGAAGAAGATGAGCTTGGCCACGTTGGAGGCCCACGTCACGTCCGCGAAGATGGGCGTCAGCGTGTCGATGAGCGTCTGCCGCGTCTCGAGCCGGAGGGCGGCGACGTCGATGCCGGGGAAGTCGCGGTGGAGGTAGCTTAGATCTTCGTCCGACTCTCCCGCCTCCTCTTTTACTCTTTCCCCTTTTCCGTTTTCTTTCCCCTCTTCGGTGTTTTGGCGTTTTTGCTGTTGCACGTCGATGATGAGTGTGCGCAGCGCGTACAGTAGGATGGCGGACTGATAGATGATGGCCACATTGAGCCAGAGATCCGCCTTGGGCACCTCGCTCGGCGACTCTTCATCCTCGTCCTCCATCTCGTCGTCCGGGTCGGAGTAGTCTGCCCCAAACGCCGGGGACTTGCGGCGGGCCCGGCCGTCGTCGTCGAAGTCGACGCCGTTGCCCGAGGACTTCCAGCCGCGGAACTTCTTCATGCGCGAGGCCCAGGCGGGGGCGGAGAAGGCCATGAGCTTGCTCAGCACCATGCAGGTGCCCCGCTGCCGCTTCGCTCTGAGCTCCGGCCGGACCGTCGTGTAGCGCAGGTAGTTGATCAGGATCAGGGCCTGGAACAGCTCCTCGGGGCAGGGGCAGCTGATGGCCAGGTTGAACTGGAAGACGGCCGGATCGGCTTCCCAGTGGTGCAGGGCCATGGAGGTGGCGTTGGCCGCTTGGGGGTGGGTGGACGGGGTTGTGGTGGCGGCCATGACATCTATACTGTTTGATATTAGAACCTCAACGTTTAGTAGATAAGTATTGTGGTAGCACATACGCGACAAATAGTGCTAACAGGGGTTTGAAATAGGGGTTTGCGGTGATGATGGCTTTGAGCCCACCTCGCATCTGTATTATCCTTCTAGCGCCGTCGAGGTGGGCTCGCCAGTCCGTGTAAGCGGACTGTTGCATCTATTGCCATGTGGTTAGTAAAGTTGACGAGAGCCATAATTAGGTCATATCCGAAAAGGGGGCGCACCGTTGATAGGAGAAGACATATCACGCACATCAGCGTCGAGTCGCTGGTCTGCGTCTCGGGCTGGCCCAGCCATTCGTTGACCTCCTGCAGCGCCTGGATCTTGAAGTTGTACAAGTCGCGGTTGCGGCGGACCAATGCCGAGGAGCGGACATAGTACGGTTCCTCCGAGAGGACCCTATGTACCGTCGCAGTGCAGACGACCAGGTTGACATAGATGCGCTGACATGACATGGATAAGATTAGCTTTAGCTCCCTCGTCAATCGGCATCGACTTCATGATGCTGCAAGAATGGGCCCATGGGCACGGCGTGGGTTGCATTGTCTGACAAGGTGTGGTGCCAGGCAAGCAAGCAAGCAACCCTGTCCCTCCACACGCAGGTCCAACTGGGGTAGTACCACAGACACGCTTCGACTAAGATGGGAATGAATGTAATAAGAACTTACAGGCACCTTGTCCAGTCGCTGGATCAGAAGCTGGTAGGGATTAAAGTGTGTCGCTATCGAGATGAGATCGACGCTGACCCGTTCGTTGACTACGCAGCCACAGCCGCATGAACCGACCGTTAGTCTCTGACGCTTAGGAATCTAGGCCCAGCGATGCGGCCAAGGACCCCGCCAAGGACCCCGAAAGCGAGAAAAGGAAGGGGGAAAGTAGGAATAGAAAGGGCGGGTATATTCGTACAGTAGTTAATGCCGTCAAAGATTAATTGCGTCTCTCTGTACTGCGACGGCACAGGGTCCATAGTCATGGGCCCATCGTTGGTGGTGGTGGTGGTGGTGGCGGTGGTGTTCCCGTCTCTGTCGGGTACGGTATCCGTGAAACTGCTCCGCTTCACGAGCGATCGATGATCCCGCCGTTTCTCAGCCGCACCACTACGGCGACCAGCAGCAGTAGCAGCAGCAGCGGCACCACTGCTAATGCCGCCGCCGTTGGGTCCATATTCCTCGGCACACCTTGTCGCTGCTACAGCGCCACTGAGCTGGCATGACGTGCAGGCCGGCTTGTTTCCGTCGCAGGGGATGCCGCGGACTGAACAGTTGCGACAGCTACGAACGGACCACATTTCTCCAATGCATGCTGGCTAGGATAGAATCGTTCTTGGGATGCAGGGGTAGTAATGAAGCGGGAAAAGAATAATCAGTAGCACCTGACGAGCGGTGGTGGCAGTGATTTCAGCAGCAGCAGAGAGAGACGGGAGGTTCCAAGAGGCTTCATCAATATGACCCCTCCCGCTCTCCCCTCCTTCTTCCCCAAGTCCTATCTATCTGTGTGTGTCGCCAAGAAACAAGATCGGGGATAGGGACAGGGGGCGGGAAAAGCTCCACCACCTCCGTCCTCATTGGCGAGCGAGATAGGCTCAGACAGCCAATCATATTTCGAAAAGCTTGCAGCGCTGTCGGCAATCATCTGTTCGCATTTTACATGGCCCGTCAAGCTTTGTTCTGTCTTGGAACTTCCCGGTATGAAGTCTTCTGTACAGAGCCTTTGGCTGGGCTCGTTAAGGGGGATGAGACATTGTGCCCCGTAGAGGAACTATCTGAGCAGAACACAACGCAAAAGGTAGCTAGGAAGTTCCCTACTAGAACCCAGAACAGGATTCGAGTACCACATCAGGGAAATTCAACTCAAGCTGTACGAATGAGTACCTCGGCTATACCAGTTGAATTGCTATTATCTGAGAACAGATCAGCCCAGAAGGCTTCACAGCCAGCCACCAGATGAACAAACAGAGATGCCATTGTTTTTTAGCAGGGAGGTGTTTCATCTGTAATCGAATGTGAAGAAGACTGATTTCTATGACTGTTATCTAATTTACATCAAAGAGACTTCATGTGCTCAGTGGTGAGGGAGTGAGCGATACTGATATATCCACCATCAAAGTAATAATGCGTCTATCACCGCCGCAACGAGAGACGAACCCCCTACCGTTTCTTCCTCCGGAACCTCCTTTTCCTCTTCCACGACTTCAGGGCCAGGCAGCCCCAGCTCGTGGGCCATGTCGAGCTACCGTCTCCGTCGTTGTTGAACTCATGCTCATGGTCTATCATCAGACTGGGGGCACCCTTTAGACTTGCTCAACGGTTGTCGGCTACGGTCTCTTTTTCATTCCACTAAGGACGGAACACGGCCACCACAATTTCAAAAAATATCAATCCCACCAATATCGAACCCCCCAACATCACCAAAACCACCACCTCCTCTTCCCCCGGTATAGGAATCGGAATAATATCCCCAATCCCCACCTCATCCCCCGGAAACACCTCTTCCACCCCCACGTACCGCGGCGGCGGCAGCCCGAGCTCCCGCGCCAGGCTCGCCATCATCTGCCGCGTGAACCACTGGACCGCCCGGTGGCTCAGCACCGTTCCGTCCCCGAGCGCGTGGCCCGCGTAGCCCAAGGTCAGGGCCAGGCTGGTCGCGGCCCCCGGGGGTAGCGCCGGCGGTGCGCCAGGATGCCGGGGACGCTCGCGAGGCGCGCCCAGGGGTTGAGGTGGGGATCGGGGCCCGTCACGGGGCCTTCGACGTTGAGGGACATGTAGAGGGTGGCTAGGTTTTCTTCGTTGATGTCGACGGCCGTGTCACCGATCAAGCTTTCCGGCGACAGGGAAGAGGAAGAGGAGGCGGAGGCGGAGGCGGAGGAGTCTTTGTTGTTGATGTCGGGCCGGATCCATGCTCCGCGGTCCCGATCGACCTTCAGGCGGAGCTGTCTCTGCATTTGGGGATCCGGCGCCAGAGCCTGATGCAACGCCCGGCAGAGCGCCCTGGTAAGGTGGTTTTCGCTCGTCTTTTCGAACGGCGGCTTTGCGAGATCCAGCACCGCGAGGACCATGGCGTGCCCGGGGCCACAATAGGTACTCCACGAGCGTTTGACAGGGCTGCGGATAGTCTCTGGGTCAAACGTCGTTCTCTTGAGATGTCTTGGAACATTGGCCTTGGCCTCCTCTTCCGACAGGTGGCGCCAGGAGTACACGTCGAGCGGCATATGAAACGATTGCGAAAGAGACGTATCGTCGAATTTGGGAGTCATATCGCAGGATCCCGTGAAGTGACGACGCATCCTTTGCAGGGTACTTGACGGCATCATACCGACGCCGGTGCCGAAGACGTATATGGGCGATGGCTCACAGCCTAACATGATGGTCGGATTTGGGGCTTTGGGGTGCGCTCGTCGTTCCAAGGCTTCTTCGTAAATATCCAAGGCATGCCCTGAACTTGGAAACATCGAGGAACCCGGAGGTTATTTGCGTCCCTATAACGCGCGACATTTTGACACAAGTGTGGCCATTGAATGATGTTTGTTTGACTGGACTTTGGTCAGATTGGTAACGAGTATTGTGCGAGTTAGATGTAGACCTGATAATACATTGAGACTGGGGAGGGGAAAAAGTAGAAATGGAAAAAAGCTCTAGGCAGAAATATCGCTTCTATGTGATAGGAGTTGTGAAAAAGCAATTATGAATTCCAACGATAGGCTTGGTCAGGGAAGTAGATAAACCCGAAACTTATCCCTGGCTGCGTGGCTTCGTTGGTACCAGGGAGCTGGAGCGTCGCGCAGTAGTCGCGTTCCATGCACCAATGATTGCCAACCATCCGGCCTCAAGAAGGTGCCCCTTTTAGAAGTTAATCTACCAGACAATGAGAAGAAGGCTATCGCAGCTCCATGGGTCCTTTATCACCCCTCGGGAAACCGTCGAGCAAAGTGCTCAACAGTGGTTGGAAGAACAGTCACAGCTAGGATGCGACCGGGTGGCTGGCTGGTACAAGCCTCAGCAAATAGGCACGTGACAAGTGTAACGTGAGGGTTAATCGTACCAAATCCAAGAATTCAAACATACATTCATGGTACTGTTCGTTCCTTTTCAAGTTAAAGTCGTATAATTGACTCCAACTCGTTCTAATGATCGTGGAGGGCGCACTGGAATGCTACCCACGATTACCCCCTCATAACTCATCAAATATGCCATCTAGCACGTCAGCAGCGTCCAAGAACGGCATAGAGTCATCATCGCTCAGAGACTCCATCCCTTCCTCTCCCCCTCTCCAACGCCGCCCGGAAACAACTCCTCGGCACCCACGAACTCCGGAGGGCGCAGCGCCAGCTCCCTCGCCAACCCGGCCTGCATCGCCACCAGGAACCCCTGCACGGCCCCGCGGTTCCGCCGCTCCCTGTCCTCCGCGCTCAGCCCATCGTACGCGAACTTGCCCAGCTGGCAGTTCAGGCTCGTGGGCGGGTGATGCGCCAACCCCGCCTTCTCGAGCCGCGCCCACGGGTTGTTGTTCTTGGCCGTGGTGTCGGAAAAGCCGTTGCTGCTGCTGACGTAGCCCGTCATCCCCCAAGCCCGCGGCGGGACCGAACTGCCGATATTGAGCGCCAGGTAAAGCGTGGCGAGGCCCCCACCGTCACCGTCGATGTGTACTGCCGTATCGCCCAGCTGCAGCAGGGGGTGAGGGTAACGGGCCCGTCGTCCCCGGCCCACACGCCGGTTTCTCGGTCCGCCCGTATGGCGCGCTTCCTGGCCGCCGCGGGCGAGGGGGCGACGGCCCGCGCCACGGCCCTGCATGCGGCTTCGCTCGGCCGGGCTTCAGTGACCTCTTGGAAGGGCGGGCGGGTCCGGTCGAGTACGCCCAGCACCACGGCGTGGCCGGGGCCGTAGTAGGCGCTATAACTCCGGTCGACGGGGCTGCGGATGGTCTCTGGCTCCAAGGTGGCCTTTTCCAGCTTCCACTTCTTTTGTTCCACGTCCGACTGCCGTTTCCATGCATAGGCGTCCACCGGCGCGTGGAAGGGGCTGGTAGTGGTGCCTTCGTCGCCAAGATCAGGAGTCATCCTTACGTCGGTACCGAAGACGTACACGGGCGCCGGCTCGAAGCCAAACATGGCGAGCGGTCGCTTGTCCGGGGAAGCATCCGGAAGCGCTCGACTCTCCAGAGCCCGCTGGCGTAAGTGCTTGAGGCATGACTGGATCTGGGTATTTTTGACATAGTATCTTGTGGCCAGCCGCGTTGCGACCGCTCGAGACGTGTTTGGTAGCATCGAGGTCCCAGATGCCACGAGGCATTATCGCCCTTGAACCAAGAGTATGCTTAAATAGGTAGATAACCACAATGGACAATTGGCTCGAGATTGTAGAAGAGGCGTAGTTGGAGGAAGTTGTGGATTCAGATTTGGTGAAATGCAGGTTTGTTGAGCTCGGGCCCGCATGCTACTTCTGATTTCCATGATGCCTGAAAGAGAGGGGCGAAATACTATCATCACAGCGATGGAGTGGGTCAGGCAGACAAGAGCACATATACTTGCAAGCGCTTCTAAAGACAAAAAGTCAAAGATGAGAAGTGAGCATGGAGTTCAGGGGGGTGATGATCATTGCCTAAAATGCATGTTATGTCTTCTCCTAAGCTATACTGATTACACGAGATCTACAATTGAGTAAGTTGCCCCTGGAGTGTTTACAGCAACAGTCCAGACATCAAGATTCTGACTGGAGTATGCGGGAGACATGCCAGTGAAGAATATCCCGAGTAGCAATGGAATCCTCGATGCTGTCATGCCCTTTTCCCTTGACTTGGATGGCCCGATCAAGTCGCTCTCGCGCAAGCTTTTTCAGAGACATACTTCCGCCGCCTCCACCAGAAGGCTTGGTCTCTGCATCTTGCTGATCCTTCTCCTTGGTATCCTTCTCCTTAGACTCCTTCTCTTGATCCCTGAGGCTCTGCTCCACAAGCAGTGTATCTACGATGTTGGGGTGAATCCAGCGCAGAATATTCAAGTCATTGTTCGCGCCATGCCCAATGACAACCGTGTCGGGGCCGAGCAGACTCCACACCGCCTTCCGGGCCTTCTCTCGCCCAAAGAGGCAAGTCTTATTCCGGCGAGCGTCATTCAAGGCTTTCCACGAGACGCCCGAGAAGGGTGTGTTGAGATCCTTCATCTTGGCATCGGGCCAGACGAGGCTGTCCAGCAGGACGGCGGACGTAAAATAGTCGACGACGGAGACGCGGATGAGCTCCGACTCGCCTTCCTCGGTGACGCCCATCTCACAGTCGAAGACAACTGCGGCGCGGGCAGGCAACTTTGACTTGCTTGGCGGCGTGTGGTGGAATCGCCAATTCGACTCCAGCTCGTTGGGCTTGTACTGTCGAGGGTCGTGGACCTCCATGGCTTTGCAGGGCTTGGTGAACAGGGGCATGTTGCAGCAAGTCCACCTCCTCATCTAAGTAGTTTGAGTCAGCAATTTGATTGAGGTGCTTGGAACGGGGTGCATTGACAGACCTTGCGATCCATTTGCCCGTCGTGATACTTGCATTGGAGCTTGGCATTGCCGTTTCCATTGCTTTCCGGTGTATCTGGTGGGGGTAGTACAGGAAGGCTCCATTCTCCCTGACCTTGCTGGCTAGTTGTTGCAAAGGAGCGCGATGCGGCCTTTGCAGGCATCGAGGTTCTATCGCGATAACCTGAAGCGTTGGCAGGGCCATTTCTGCCGGGGGACGCACTTGACCGTCGCTGGTGATCTGCTGTTTTCTTAGGCCTGGCCTTTGCGGCATTCAAAGCTACGGTGGGTCAGCAGCCGAGACCGAGTCAATTGGCAACATGGGAGAGTTCACAAACCTCGACAGCATCGCTGGCATCGCTTTCTCTTCTCTAGGTCCGAGACAGAGAGCTGGGCGACGATGAAGCCCTTCTGCTTCAAGGTGCCTTGGGAATGGACCAATCCTCGGAGACACTGGATGTATTCAGGGGATTGCTTTGGGGCCTGTCCCATCGACTCTGCGAGGGAGATCCCATGCATTTCGGTCTCTGACTGCATCCTGGTGTTGCACAGTGTAAGATGATGATGGATGCAATCAAATCATGAAAGGTCCAACCTCGAAGTGAAGAGGGCGGGGTGGAGGTTGGCAAGAGACGAGAAAGAGGTACGCGACAGTTGGGTTGTTACTGGGTTGGTTGCAGCTGCGACAATTGACAGTTGACGTTTGCCTAGTGCTAGCGGTACCTGGCGTGACGTGCTAAGGTGCCTGGATTTTCAGTGGAGCGCGGCTAATTACGGGGCGGCCCGGAGGACGACTCTGGACGACCAACCTTTTGGTGGGCCTCCCACAGCGGAGATGGCACGACAATCAGTGTGCTGTGTCAGTCACGGGCGCAACAACATAAAAAGGAGCAATGGCCTGGAGACATGTATCTAGTGGCATGAAGCAATCTGGCTGCGTTCCATTGCACAGTGTTGATAGGGCTTTGTGCGTTTGCATTTCCAGTCACCTTTCTGCATTTGTGCCCAACAATTGATTCCGCCCTAGACACACACGCCTGCCTACCTTGCTAAAGAGCAAAGAGTCGTTGCTTGACACCCAGATCCGAAAACATTCGGCTTTGCTCGAAAATTGAGGTGCGATTATCGGGTATCATATCAAACCCGAGATGTCCCAATCACAGAACTCACGACTCTCAAGCCTACCAAATGAGCTCACCTTGCAAATACTCGGGGAGCTGGACTGGAGAGATGTCCGCTCCATTACCCTCCTTAACGGTGACTTCCGCTGGCGCTTCGTCGACTACTGGTTCGACGTATGCTATGAGAGCGAGGTCAACAGCAAATCCAAGTCCGAATGGTGCGTACTGCTGTTTTGCCATGCCGTCAAAACGAATTCTTCCGAGATCGTCCAGTATCTCGCCACCAGAAAGAATGATCTGGACCTCACAGGGTATAGGAATCCCCTCTTTCATTGGCATCATCTATTTGGAGATTAACAGATCAGTAGACTTAATACCAGCGCTGGCATAACTCAGTTTCCAAGCCCGTCAGCGCGTCGATTATCCATGGGTCTGTGCGAATGAAAGTTATCTGCACATGGCTATTACTGGCGATGCACCGTATGCTGCTTCGTTCCTTGTCAAACTGGGTTCCGACGTCGATGGGGACATCGGCCATTGCCCTGATCTCCCTGCTCTTTGTTTGGCCCTGGCAAGGGTCAATATGAGCTCGCAGAGGGAGAGAGATACGGCACTGAGAATCGCTTGCAGTAACACTTTACCAAGAATCGCCGCACACCTTCTCGCCAAGGGAGCCGACCCCAATTCTGTCAGCCCGTTCGGCTTGGGCGCATTACATGTAACTTTGATGAGACGACCTTTACCGTCGATTGTTCATGGTTCCCAGCGTTTCATTGCGGAATTTGACGTCTATTCTCTACTACGTCTACTTTTGGATTATGGGGCAGCGGTGGATCTGCCGACTCAAACAACCAGAGCACACATCTGCGGACCCCAGTGTTGGAAGTCCATGCAGTGCGACCACAGTGGTCAAACCGGTCTTCATCTTGCGGCTGCAAGCGGCTTCCCCATGTGCGCTCTTTTGTTACTTGACAACGGAGCAAACCATCGCCACCAAAATGCAGGTGGTTACACTGCACTTTATACGGCGTTATGTCAGGCCAACAGAGGAGTTGCTAATATCTTATTGAAATGCTCTTCAGAAGCAAACCCGGTTGTCAAGTTCCCTCAAGGGGTTACAACGCTACACATCGCATGCCGCTTTGCTTACACAGATATGGCCAATGCAATACTGCTCCGTGGTGCTGATGTCAACGCTACTGACCCTTACGGCAACACACCCCTGCACGAAGCCCTTTGCCAGATGGGGCCAGGGAGAACGGCTGATGTAGTAGAAACACTGAGACTCCTCGCTGAGCATGGTGCCGATCCTGATATCAGCTCCAGAGCCCCCACTCCACGACAGAAAGCCGAAGCACATCCGTCTTACGCAGTTCGAGAGATGTTCATCCTGGGTAAAGCCAAACCCTCGCGCATACTTCCTCTGGCTGCATCTTCCGAGGTCAGAGAGCCTTCAAACTCGAGCTCTAGTAAAAATGCTGGCGGAGGCCCCAAACCCGTCGACAAAACTGAACATGTGATCCGAGGTTTTGGAGAGTCCCCCCGAAAAGGCCATTCACCCGAGCGGTTCCATGTCTCCATATTGCGATATCCCAAAGTATTTCCCTTGTTTACTGGAGTCGGACCAGGCAGGCAATCCACCGCAGAGGTCGGTGTCCGATTCTATATCATTTTGGAGTAATGCCACTCAGAGGGTGGTCGATAAGCAACATATGCACCCGAAAGGTGCAAGAGAGGCCTCAGCAGACCAGGTCCAGGTAAAAGAGCAAAGGAAACCCGTCCGTGGAAAACGCACCAAATGGAAGCCATTGCAGCTGTGATGGATGGAATTATCATGGATGGACTCAGGAGGTATGCCATCAAGGCATCAACATATGTCTGCTTCGAGGATACCTAAAGTCCCACATACTAATATTGTATCGAGGATCTTAAACTACATTTAGTGAGAATAGGGGTCTCATCGGTAGTTGGAATCCATTGACCTGGACCCCCGGACAATGATTGTATAGTATCTGAAGGGAAGAGTCAAATTCTAGGCTAGTCAGCCAGTGAGCCGAATTCATTCCGTCCATTCTGCCTTCTCCGGACCATGCCAATCGATCTGTTATCCGATTTGTATGCCGTGCCCGATAGAGCCTCCTTGACTTCCTTGTCCGTCATGGAATCCGCCCTCCACAGAATCTCCGTGGTTCTGTCCGAAACCACCTGCGCGACACTCTGCCATACGTTTCCCAGCAAGGTTGCCCGGGTGCGGAGGAGAAACATCGAAACGGCTGCGCCCACCAGAATGGTGTGGGTGGCGACAATGCCAACAACTATGAGAAGCCCGGTCTTTTGTACTGGCATTGGTACTTCCTGGGCCATGACGTAAGAGGCGGAATGACTATAGATCCATCTGTAACTCTCGTCGAAGTATTGCATTTGATAGAGAGTAGTTGAAAGAGCTTGGACGGCGTAGGCTGGATTGTTCGTAGTGTTCAAGATATCCCGGAATAAGGTCGTATGTACGTCGTGGGCTGCGACGTTGTAGGATCTTGCAACACTATTGTCAGATTGCCAGTCAATGCCTCGTGCCAGGCCGAGTGTTTGTCCGCTGCTCATAATGTCGTACAATCCATCCGACTGAAGGTTGGATATGTCTTCAGATAAGGCCTGGGTTGGATCTAAGGCAAGGACACCTCGGCTGCCCAATTCTTTTCTTTCATGAGTAACTCCCAGCTGACGACGAATGTCGGAGGTATCGGGAAATCCACTGTAAAATCCCATCCTGCTCGGGTCCAGTGTCCATCCGATTGTAGGCTCGGATACTGCTGGGCCTCCGGACAGGGTAACGTTGGCATCGAAAGGGAACGGGTTCATGAAGCACTCGCTGGCTGAAAAGATCTCGAATTTTGATGGGTGGACCGCCGTAGTCCAGGGACCTTGCCGCAAGAACGACCAACCTTCGGTACTTATTGTTTCGTTGTTCAGAATGTCGCTGGATTTAGACCGGTTTCTCTCATATATCTCACCGATATTAATCTTGAATACCATGAAGCTAAGTGTTGATGAGCGCTTATTTTCCGATGCAAATGGTGAATGCAGTTTAATATTCCGCAACGTTGTGGTTGGACAAATGACGGCCCTATCGTTTGAATGCAGCGAACAGTTGAAGAATGTATTGCCATTATCCTTTTCAGACCTGATTAAACCCGGTTGCGCATCATTATTGAAAGAGTTTCCGGTAATAGTTGAAGGAGTTTTGTGGATTGTAGAGCCGATCGTTTTCAAAGTGACATTGGATAGGGTAGGGCGAACACACAAAACTCGGGCGTTCCACATCCGCGCATTTTCAGAGTATCTCATAAGGCGTAGTCGAGAGCTTACATCAGCCCATGGGATGGCAGCGCGAATAGTGACACCAGTGTCCACGTACCCCCTCTATGCCGTCTCTTCCTCGTGTTCCGCATCCTCGTGGTACTCTGCAAATCGCCAAAAGGCGCTCGGGGCAGTGCCGCAAGCATTGTTCCTGTCCAAGAAAAGGGTATTGATACCGAGTGATACCGGATCAGCGAAATATATACTTGCCGAATTCTTCGGCCCAAGAATACTGATGGAGGCAAAGTCTGAAAACAAAATAGTAGATATGAATTGGCTCATTACCACCAATACGGACGAGATGAGAATGATAAAGGAGTGCGTGTAGGTCGCTTTCGAAGAAGTTTTTCCCTTGAGCTGTTCGTATTTTAGGAGACTCAATGGGGACAATCGGACCGCCCTGGTAATAGACAGCAACGGTAGTTGGTACAGATTAGTACTCGCGCTCTCAAGGAATATCGCAGATGTCATTGAAGCGACCATCGCAGCCTGCAGCGTGACCGCTGCACGCATAGCAGCGGTGAGTATCGTGATTGTTCGCGTGAGCCAACCCGAGTAAACGATAGTTTGCCAAAATTGGCTGGGGTACATACTCTTGGATGCTTGATCGGCCCCTATCCATAGGAAGATAAGAACGCCAGGGCATGCAAAGAGCACGAGAGTCCCAACGATGAGTATTAAAAGGCCAGACGTTCCCAGTCTTTCCCAGAAGTGTCGGGGTGGTGCTTTTGGATGCGGAAGCAGCAACTCCTGGGTTGACAAGTCCGATTTGGACGTGGTTCCAGGAATGGACCAGGGATCAAGGGAACAGAGTGTTTCTTCGTGCTGTGGACCTAAAGAGTCCTCCTGATGTGTAGCCTGTGAGTCCAGGAGCTCCAGGGGCCTCTCAGCGACCTCCATGCTTTCTCGAGCCGATGGGGACGGCATATCAGCGAATAAGTCTGGGCATATGTGTACCAGAGTACTGGAATGAGGTAGAACCTAAACAAAAGGGGGTGGAGCAAGTGCCTGAGTCTCGATGTTATGGAACAGAGCTGATGATGGTGGAAAGCCGCCTCGAATGCAGAAGAGAGGTAATCAGAAGGGAAACTGCAGGGAAGCGAAGGAAAAGAACCAATCCATAATTTATATCTAGAGAGGGAAGAAGAAGGTGGGCAGTGCGCTGAGCTGCGGTCTTGGTCGCCAAAGAAGAAACAAAACATCCCACGACATCGTGGCAGTGTCCGTCTAGGCAAGATGCAGTGCCGCTATGGAAATGCAACATTCGTCCGCCGCTTACCGAACTGCCGATGGAGGGGTTCTTGGAGGTTGGGGGAGGGCAATGCTGGCACTGCCTTGTTTCGATACTTTGTCTACCAGAGCCTCTCGGTAGCCATATCTATGCAGTCGTAGCCTGATATTCGCAGAGGCACCCTAGCCGGCATATGTGGGTATTCAGGCAAATGGGGAAAGGGGGCCATGTGACTCACGTCGTGCTTAGTCCAAAGGGTAGCCGGTAAGGCTGGGGAGACGACACCATTATTGGCAATGTCACCAATCGCTGCGACAGATGAATAAGATCAACCCCGTTTTTAGATTACATAACAATGTCAAAGTAGACGTAACTCGTGGCTAGGGAATTGAAGTATCTGATACACCCTCTAACATATGAATTTCGGCAGTAATATAACCAGGAATGGCCAAGGTAACCAGTACACAAAAGTAATAACTGACCTGCGTCAGCCCCTCGCTGTCGTCTTCAACAACTTCCAAATCTGGATTCCCAAACGGTACCCTCTTGCTCGCTTTAACATATGAATTTACCCAATGCCACGATGTATGCTAATGAGTGCTCTGCTCTCTGCGCTCACAACTTGACTTAGCGAACAGGAAGACAAGGGTACACATTTGTGGATCAGGGCCAGCCTTAAAGATAACCAGTGTGAGAGTCAAGCTTCGACTCATGGTTTACGTTCCGCTGGCCGAACCCTGATTCGGCATCTGACCGGTCCTGGTTCAAGGAATCATGGGATGAATTAGGGGGACTTGTTATGCATAAACATCATGGCAACATTAATTCAACGACCAACCGGAATAGAAACAGCAACGGTGGCCTGATTGATGTCGTTGCGAGCCTACCCAAGCGGCGGCGGCGACGGTCTAGCACGAGCCCCGTGATCTAGCCGCCCCGCTGGACGCAGCATCCCCGGTAATCTGACGATGTCCGGATGTGTTTGGCCCCTAAGCATCCCCAGGGCCTGGCTCATGTAGCAGCTTTTGTTACAGGAGGTGCACTACGCTATGTTCTCAAAGCTCCCTGTACAGCGACAGGTCGGGCCGCTTATTTAAAAACGCATAATCACAGTCACCGCCTGATTTCAACAGATCCATTCCCCCCTCCTCGGACGATCTTCTCTTGGCCCCCAGGCGTCAAAGCGATGAGAGCCACGTCGACCCGGCACCGGTTCTCTCCACCTGGGAAAGATCTCCCCGTGCAAAATTCGTGACAGAGTATATGAAACCTCTATTCAGGTGAGTGCCAACGGCAATAATGGAAAGCACCGAGTAGGATGGGCAGCGCTGTCCTATCACCCTTCAGCTAACCAAGTTTCGGTCACGCGAACGCGTTACGGAGTTAGTATTGGAAGCTACTGAAGCACGTAGCTATGAAAGCCACACCTACTCACCAGAAAACCAGCAGAGAAAGAGCTGTTAAGATTCACTAATGATCATATGGTACTCCATTCAAATCAAGACTGATTATGACAATCTAATTCGTTATTCAACAAGGCCATTCCATTAAACAACATTGATTGTTATTGATGTATTAATATCCCTTATGCTGAATCGTCGTGGTACGGGTATCTTCCGCCATACGCATCGTAAGCGCGTTCAAACATCTATATGACCGATCCGGACGGGCCATGGGATCACCAAGCAATGATCCACCAAGACGAGGGCACCAGCAACGACAAGACAATGGTATATTCCAACCCATGATCGATCGAAGCAGAATATGCAAAAGAACTCGAGAGCAAAAAAAATAAAATAAAATAAAACGCAGATACGCAATAGGGTATTTCAGACAGCCTTCCTTCCATCCGCAGATGGTTCCCGCCAAGTTATTGGCACATGAAAATGCACGACAGACAGGTATGCGAACTAACTCCGCTATAGTTGATGATGATAGTAACGATGGGTAATAAAAAGGACGGATATCCAATAAAATAAAAGAGAAGCATGACGACATGTATCCCGTCAGTAAGCAAGCCGACCAGCGAAGCGCGTAAGAGAATAATGAGTTGGCCTTTCCCAAGAAAAGAGTCGAAAACTCATAGCGACAACATGTATCCAAACCCAGTGTGCGAAAGCCTATGCATAGCAGGGTGATATCAGGAGGCCAACTAAAATGCGGTATATCCAGGGGGTATAATGTCTAAGGAAAATGATGACAAAAAAGAAAAAAAAGGTGCGCCTACTCCTTCGCCCATAGACATGGGCAGGGTACTGTGCTCATCCCAAGCCCATCATCTCATTCTGGCCCAGGAAGGTCCTGGCCAATTCATCACCACCTTGTTCGGCGGCTTCCATCCAGTGGATAGCGACGCACATGAGGGCTGGGTCGCTCCTCACATCGCCATCCTTGCCGCCGTCGTTCATGCCCATAGAGGGCGCATTCCCACCGAGTCCAGCCCGGGCCCTCTCCCCAAAGTGTCTGGAGCCACCACCGGACCGTGCGCCAAACTTCTCCATGACCGTCTGCTTGAAGACCTCCCGAGGCTTGGAGAGCGGCAAGGTTGCTCGTTCTACTAGTTCGGGGTTGGTCAGGTGAAACAGGGCCAGTTCTCTCTGCGCCGTCGCGTCTCCCTCCTTTGCCGTGATGGTCCACATACGGGCGGCATCTCCCAGAGAATAGGGCATTACCGAGCGAGACGTGTTGGTCGAACCTTCACTGCTTACTGATGTCTTTCTCGGCTGGGTTTGTGTATGCAGTTTGACAATCTCGTCCGCAACTTCAACCATCGTGTGGCACACATCTTGCTTCACCGCCAGCGCTGCAAGACCCATGTCCCAAAAGGCCTTCCCTTTGTCGGTCTTGTCAAGGGTATCGGCCGGGACAAGAGCAGCAATGAACTGGAGATCCCTGAAGAGTGTCTTCGGGCGGATGCTCGCATCCCGGAAGAGCGATTGAAGCACATTGGCGATAGCATCGGTGCTTGCGGGGTTGATTGAGATGACGGAGCGAGCATCGTCCTTGATGCCAGACCTTGGCTGCATAGGCGAAAAATCGGGCGCCGTAATGGTTTGCGACCGTCGGTCTCGGACATTGTCAATAGTTTGTTCCATAATTTTAGAGTTGCCGGCGACGTTCCCGTCTTCGTGAGCCATGGCGCTGCTTCGCAGACCCCACTTGGGCCGACGTCCGCTGGTCGACAGAGATGCTATGATCAAATGTTTCAGTTTGTTAAGAGCGTCAAGCTTGACATAAGGGTTGGGGTGGACGCAGAACATCCCCAACAAGCGCTTGTACGCCTTGCTGAATGGGAAGTCGGCTGTCTCGTTCCTCGTGGTCGAGGTTGACCCTCGACTCTGCGTAGTTTCGGCTGTCGCCGCGCTGTCATTGCTGAGGACGGTGGCGGTTTCGGAACCTTCTCCGGCCCCATCGACGCTACCGTGATCACCTGCGCCGCGAAGATTGCCAAAGCTCTTCTTCTTTCCGAGTACCCTGTGCTTTGGAGTACCTCTACCGGAACTCTCCTTCCTGGCAGCGAGCTGATCGAGGCTTTGTGCTTGCCGTCGATCGATGCACTCTTGGCCGAGCCCTCCGAACCATGAGTCGGTCTCAGAGCCACTGGAGAATGCATAGTTTCCGAATTCTGACAGCAGAAGAGTAGTCAATGTCTGCTTGAGCTCTTCCAAGAAACGCTGTTTCTCCTCGGAAAGCCGCTGAAGATGTACGGTTTCATTGGAGGCCGAAGTACCTGGGCGGCCATTGGATTGCTGAGATGGGTAAGAACGTTGAGATGGGTAGGAGAAGGCACTGGAGAGATTCGTGATGCTTGTTGTTGGAGACTGGGCTCGGGAGGTGACGGAGTTGCAAGACGGCATAGTTGATTGAAACGGCGACCAAAACGTGGCATTGGAATCAATGGCATGCACCGGGGAGGCCATCCCGAAGTAATCTTGCGAGTCGAAAACGTCCGATATCGCAATGCTGGCTCTCGAATAGCTGTACCTGGAGTCGATAGACAGCTGGCTGACGTTGTGGGCCGTCATGGCTCGCAGATCTCGAGCAATCGAGTTTGGCCGACTCGAGGTGGATGTGTAGCGACCATCACTGATGACGCTTGCGGAGTCATCTCCGCTCCAGTAGCTCTCCTTGTCTCTCGCTGAAGCTTTCGAGCCTTCTAGAGATTTTCGATCGCGTGTGTAAAGCTCACTTGACCACAGTACCGGACCAGTCTCAATACTTTCGCCAACAAGTTTGCTGATGCAGCTGTCAACCTCGCAGCAGAATCTGTGTATGCGTTCCTCACCCGGACAGAAGTTCTCGATGCCATTCACCTCGAGCCACTTGGCCGTCTTCTCGGCCTGGTCATCACTCAGCTTGTTGGGACCACCTTGTTCCTCACTGGCAGCTAGAAGATCCACCATCTGGGATTCGTTTCGATATAGGAAGTTGGCTGCAGGACCGCGAGAGAGTTGAGCGCGGGTACGTTGGAATGCGCCCCATCTTCGTGGAACGCCCATAATCTTCAATGCACTGCAAATGTTGCGAGTATGCTCGTATGGTGCCGAGTTGTGTACGTCGGTCACGTACCACATCTTGTCACGGAGTGCCCGAAGGCACTTCATCATCGAGTCAATCAGACCCTCATGACGCTCCTGGCTTTGCTTGAGCCAGACCAACCAGGCATCATACTCTTCAATGGCAGAGGCGGACCTGCGTATGGAGTCTCGTGGTCCGCGAGAAAAGATGTTGAGTAGCGTAGCGAAACCGTTTCTGCGCAGAGAAGGTGATGCCAAGGTATTAAGCTGTTGTAAAGTCTTCCAGTACAGATGCGCCGACACAAAATCGGACTGGATTCTGGACTGCGACGAAGCAGCCGTGAGCATAGTAACAAGCACCGGCGTCTGTGGCTCATCCGCTGCGGCCGGATCCTTACCATTGTTCGATGGCTGGCTGGGAGAACTGAATGTACTGCTCGATGATCTGGTGTCAGGTTCGCGCCTCCGATAGGGGTTTCGGCTGGCCATTGATGACTCTGGAGTGAGGATCTTGTTCCTGGACTTGTACTTCTTGAGGCCAGACGCGCGGTTACTGAATGTTGTCTTGGCGCCTCCGTCCTCGAGCCCCTGTGGGATCTCGAACTCCTCCACTAGCTTCAGGACAGAGTCCCGCAGCTGGTGGTAGTCCTTGTCCAGCTCTGGACGCTCATCGAGATCCTCATCCTCGGTCTCACTCGTGGTAGATGAGTTCTCTTCCTCTGGCTCATCGTCAGGATCATATGTCATCTGCAAAGACAGGCCGAGTCCGTCAGCCGAAATGAATACCACGGCCCATTTCTCTGCGCAAGGATGACAAGCTCCCGAAACGACCTCGGGTCCTAGTATCTGGACCATCTCGTGCATTGCTAGCCGCAAACGGTAGCCGTCTTCTTCGTAGTTGCTGAGGCGCTTTTGGCTGGCAGCATCAGTGAGCGGCGGTGAATGATGTTGTGGACCATGTCCAAGCTGATCTTCCAGAAGTGGCTCCTTGGATGTTGTGGCCTCGCTAAGGACAGAGGACGCACTCATACTCAACACTGAAGCAGTATCAAAGTTACTCCGCGAAGTAGCAATTGAAATGGGCTGGGAAATGGCAGAGAAATTGGAAATGGAAGGTGCGCCAGACCGTATGCTGGAATGGGCGGAATGTGGCCGTCGCTGCTCAGGGAAGAGAGCATTGACAAGGGTAATGATATCAGCTGGGCTGATGACCAAGTAGGGGTGGACCTCAGCCGTTTCCCTGAGAGAAGTGATGGACCGAGCTGGCAGTAGCCTGGCAAACCTCTGAGCCCTAGATGGCTTGAACCGGGCCAGGATGCTTTCCACGTGGCCCTTGATCTTTGGTGGAGTAGAGACTGGCTTGTGTGGACTGTTCCAGGTCATGTCCAAAACCAGCTGTTGGGCACGCTGGGCTACCTGCTTGAGAATCTTCTGCCTTCCATACTCTGTGATATGGTACTCGGACATCATGCCATAACTCTCCGGGTGGATGACCACGGCGAGTAACCAAGAAGAGAAGAGCCATTTGGATACGAACCATCTGCGAGTGCTCTCAACGAACCTGCTGTCCAGTCGGCGCAGGATCTCATTACCTAGTTCAAGGAGGCCCTCAGGGATGCCGGTGGCATCCTCGTCGTCAATGATCTCAAACAACTCGTCAATGGCCCGGTCGTAGAATTCGTCAGCGGCAATGTTGTCCTTGTGGGTCCATTCCGAGATGTTGAACCTGGTTCCATTGGAGTCCTCTGCCCGGTCGAGCAGGAAAGCGCCGTCCTCGAGGATCTTCATCAGGTACCATTCCAAGTTGCTCCGGCCGGACCAGTCCCGCATGGAGGACCAAACGTTGAGAACTGAAGTCAGTATGGTCTCGCTAGCAGAGTTCTTAGCTTCTGATATTAGACGCGCACACGCGTTGGCCCAGATCTCGGTTCGTCGCTTGTCCTCGGCACTATCCGGCCCGGCTGAGTTGGCAAAACATGTATGGACGAGAGCAGACAGAGGGTCATGTCTCTGGAAGGATAGAAGGCGTTCGACTGCGCTGGGGCTGGATCCAAGGCCCCGGTGGGATGCCTGCGCATGCCCTCGCCCACTGGGACGGCTGTTGAAAGGCAGGACGGATTCTATGGGCTCCAATCCTTGGTGAAACGTAGTCAGAGCCTTGAGCTCGGTACTGGATAAAGAACATAGTCGCGTGGCCAGGTAGTGAGGATTGGTCCGCAGCTGGGTAAAGAAATCCAGGAAGGCCTCCCTGGCAGAGGCCGATATATCCATCAGGAACGGTGTCACAGACATACCAGGATCGGTGTTGTTCGGCGTATTGCTGGGATCCTCTAAGCTCTCGCTGGAAAGGCGGGCGGACTGCAGGTTCTCCATGTCGGGCTCCAAGAGCGCGAAGCGACGGGTGTCTTCGCAGCTGTTCCGGACATCGTGGATGGCGCCATATAGGTTAGCGAACGCCTTCTTGTCCTCGTTCCGGAAGGAGTCGGCCAGGTTCCTCTGGGTGATCTCCCCGCATCGTGTCAACCTCGCGGAAAGGGCAGTCGAGACCAGACTTCGTTGTAGGCGTATCCGGGTATTTGCGCGCTTGCGCTCCTGGTATTTGGACAAGCGGACCAGGTGGGCTAGTTCCTCCAAGGTGGTACTCTCACCATCCAAGTTCAGCTGGGGATTTGTATATAGGGATGCATCTGGTAGAAGCGGCTGCGGATAGCTGTAAGTTGGCGTGGACTTGGTCTTCAAGGCAGGCCGGATGGGCGCCGCGGGTTGAAGGTAGTCGTTCTTCTTCTCCTCTTCCACGGGCGCTGGGGAGGAAGCCTGGGCTACGACGGGCTTCTTATACGCACTTGCGCCCTCCGAGTGATGGGGAGACCCACGTCTGTCGTGTTCGGCGCTTCGTCGCATCGGTAAGGTCAGCACCGTCTCTCGCCGTGGCTCTTCCCGGGCGGGACTCCTCGATCGGTTGCGACGCCGCCGCGACACATTTGGGCGTGCCTCGGGGGACGGGGTAGGCGAGGGCGACCGGTTGTTGTTGGTGGTGGTTGGAGACACGGCTAAATCATACATCGGGAGGTGTCAGAAATGGGCATTCCCTTCCCCAAGGTACAGGTTGAACGGTGATGTGTAGTATCCCTAAGCTCGACTCACGCGGTGATGAATGGATGCAGACTGGCGAAGAGAGGGATCGCTGCATGGAAATCATTATGGAGCATGTGAGGCTGTGTTGGGCCAGCACGCGCACAGAGAGTCAGTCAGTCACCCAGCACGACTACCAGCGCCGACACAGATGGGGGGCTGCTGGTGGAGCTCAGGGTGGGTGCGATGACGAGGTAGTTGGGTTGGGGCTCGTGTGAGATGCTATTGTCGCATCGAGAAGTGTAGTGTGCCTGATAGTCTGATATTGGAAGCTTTGCGGGATCGAGGATCGAGGGACCGAGTCGTGGTCGCGTTTCGCCCGTAGCTGTCGGGGTTGGGTTTGGCTGGACGTTAGCTTGTCGCTGAAGCGCCCGCTGCTCTCATCGCCAAGTCATCTGAAATCGGGGCTTGGTGAAGAAGGCGACGGCTGTGGGGGTATAAGGGCTATTTCGAGACGGAACTCGGAGAACGACGAGACCTGGGAAAATGGACCTGGGCAATAAGGGTGTTGGCGAGTCGAGAAAATTGCGAAGACACGAGAGAAGAGACAGATAGAGGAAAAGCAAAGACAGCTGTTCCTCGCTTCGTACTTAGACTCGACGAGCTTAGGGGTTTCCTGTGTTCTTAATGTTGGCTGGCGTTACTGGGTTTCGGTTGCGTCAAGTAAATAAGGGCAGGATTAGCTGCTTGGAATCAATGCCCTGTTGAGGTACCCGACCAGCATCAGTGGCCAGCAGCCAGCGGCGCCAACTCTACCACTAACCACTAGGCCAAGCGGGCACCGACAGCCAGCATGTGCCCGTTCAAAAGCACCTAGCGCCAGGTGGAGCCCTCGTCCCAGGCCCAGGGTGTCCAGGGTGTCCAGGGTGTCAGGCCAGCGCCAGCGCCAGCGTTGGTGACCGACGTGGGGTAAATCGCGGTGCAACCGCCTTTGGCTGGTTCCGGTTAGGCGGGCGAAGGCTGCTGCGAGCGAAACAATTACTGGGCCACGAGTTCGCTGCCTGTGTCGCCTGTCGCTGATGCCGGCCGAAAGCAGCAGGCCAAACTGTGAGCCAAGCACGAAGCACCAAGTTCATATCTGCAAGGCCCTGTTTTTTAATGCCCTCGCTTCCTCTGTGCACGCCGGGTTAATGCGATCTGATCAATCACCCCAAATGCCCCCCTCGGGCCTGTGCAGCAAGATGTATCTACATGCTATCACGAGCGGGCATCCATTCTCTGTCTCTTCCATCTGCCCACGGCTCCATGCTTGTCTTGAGCTGAAGAACGAACTCCTCCCTCACTTGTCTCAAACCTTCTCCGTCACTACCCGCATTTTCGGGTGATCTACAACAACAACAACTCCTCCTCCCCTCCCGTTGCCCATGCCGCTGCTACTTCGCTCTATTTTTCTTTCTTCCTTGCACGTCTGTACACGTACACACACGCACCGATTGCATAAGTAAACAGGCGGTAATTGCACATGGGCCAGTAACATTGGACACAACAACACACAGAAACGCCCAGTCGAGTAACACGTAGGCAGAACCAGGCAGTTACCGCAACCGGATCTCGACACGAAATGGCACGATCTCGGGACATTATTATGCTTGCCTTCTTGGCCCTTGCCTTGCTTTTGCCTTTTGCCCTGGCCTGACTCTTTTTTTGCCCTGCTGGCGCGCACCCGCCCGCCGAGGTTATATGTACAGTCCCTCTTTTTCTGCTCAACCCTCCCTCTTCCCATTTGCTGCTGCGCGAGGTTACAAATCGGGCAGTGGGTTGGAAATAAGGGCTATGTGCGTGGTAGCGTAGTAAGTGGCCATGCGGAATGGCAATCGCCGTAACGGGCGGCCCTCGCGTTTCGCGAAGGTGAGAGAAGAAAGCAATCAGATTGCAACTGGCTGGCTGGTCATGAGTGAGTTGGCCATGCATATCTACACTCTCCGTCTTCAATGCTATTCGTTTGCCACGGCGCCAGGGGACCGGCGTATGCATCTTTCTTTCCCGTCGGTCTCTCTGTTTCTTTTTTTCTTCTGCCTCGGTGCGCTGCTTCTTTTTCCTTCTTTCTTGTGTTCGTCCCATCTCATCCCGCCTTTTTGCCGTGCTATGTATGGTGTGTGTGCTGGCAAGTCGGTCAGTAACTGGGCTTGCTGCTTGCTTGCTGTCAGCATCCCACACAGAACCCGCCATGTTCGTTCGGCACTCGTGGCCCCGGAGAGGGTTGCGGGCAGCGGGCACAGCCAGGGAGGGGGGGAACGGTTACTGGGACGGTCTAGTAGGGTAGGGGGTTAACTGAGGAGGGGAGTGCACCGCCAAAGAGCTCAAGGAGTGGGAGTCACAGAGTGAGAGAGGCAGTCGGAGCTAAAAGCTTAGCCCCAAAAAGGCCTGCAGCAGCCTATCCGCTGCATCGCTGTCGCCCTGTCCAATCCGCATTTACCACGCACGCCCTTCTAGAGGGTGCCAACTCATCACATGTCCCAATCGTCCGCCCGCTAGCCCACCACCACCCATCCATCTTGCTTCCATCCTTGGATCCTGGGAATTTCGCTGCCAGATGGGAACCAATCCTCTTGCTTTTGGCTCGTCTGCCGCCTCTGGTTGGCTGGCCATCCCGCGACCAAGATAGAGTCGACAGATGGTCTTGCGCGAAATCTTCCATGCACTTCCTTTTCCTTGGCGGCAAGACTGGTCGATCGAAGCGAAACCAAATTCCGACAACCCCTATAGGGCTGCTTTTGGTTTGCCTTGGTCGCGCTAAACAAAGAAAATCGAAATCCCCATACAACCATACCAACACCAACACCAATACCAACCACACTCACCGACGACCGCCGACTTCTCACGGAGGAGCCCAGTGGAGTCTCCCCTCATCCCCATATATGCCACGCCATCGGTATGTGTGTCCTGGATCCAAGGTCAAGGTGAGCTAAAGATTCAGATGAACAGGCGGTAGAGGCTCTTCGCATCGGTCGCGCCTGTCTACCGTCTGTCGCACCGTTGCATTGCCCCTTTCAGCCTCGTACAGATTTAGGTCCTGCAAGTCAGCTGCAAGCTTCCAAGTAGCGGTAGGTCACCCCCATGGTTTCACTTCGGTATGTATGTACGCCCATGTATGCGTGGGCCCATCGCCCGCATTGATACTTTTTTCTTTCTTTTCAGCCTCAAGGTCGAACCACGACATGACGGCTTTGCTGTGCGCGCCCATAAGTGAGGTTCGTAACACTTCGCTCGCGGAAAAGCAATCAGTTTGCCGCGTCAGGGTTTGCTGTCAGAAAGCAGGACAGCTTCTGATTAAGCGGGTCTGAATAGCAGCAGCATGCAATGCTCTCATGCAAGACCGTCCCGAAACATCGCGAACACGTCGACCCGCCGCGTATGCCTCGAAACGGTTTGCGAACCAGATGGTATTTGGGGGTTTGCTGTGATCTAGACTCTGGATGTAGGCGGCGCGCAAAGGCCCCCGCGAGAGGTAGCACAGAGACGGGCTGCGAAGATGACGCTACGCTTGGTGCCAACATCGATTGATACGATGGGCTAGCTTGACGCATTCAGTGCCAAGGTGCATGTTAGCTGTCACAACTCTTGGCCAGTCGACTGGGCTATCGTGACCTTTGGCACTGATGTGCCTAAGATTGATGGCAACGGTCTCGGGGGCTGTGTTCGGGTAGGTAGAGGCAAATAGTAACTCAGCGTTGGCCCCAAGGAAAACCTCCAAACTGCCTGCCGGGGAAATATAGGACCTGACCTCCAGTTACAATCTACGTGTGTATCTGGGAGGCCTCGTACCAGATCAAATCCAGTGCACGTGAATTTTCAAAACCTAGGGCTAGTCCATCTAGCCGTTGAAGTGAAGAGCAGAACAACGGGTTGGAAACGACCAATGCCCGGACAGACGCTGTACACCGAATCGTCACCTTATCCGGGCCACTTTCGGTAGACATGGCGCCACCTCGAGGGTACAGCGGAATGCCACGACCAGACCCAAGACGACAACCCCGATTTAGCACATCCCAGTTTCCCGAATGAACGAATCCGTCTCCATCGCGATTACGGGGCCTCCCTTCTTCGTCCTGAATCCTGTATGAGAGCGGCCCCCTCATCTATGTATCGCGTGTCTCCTCAAGCAGAGCAGAAAAGAAAAAGACCACGTGCGTTTTTCCTGAATACGTGTCACACAGGCAGGAACCAGCCACATACTACCATGCGGTGTAACTATATCTGACGATATGCGACTCCATCGCGATGTGTACCAACTACCTAACCGCCATCTCCACCTACATACAGCCTGTGCAGTAGGCAGGTAGCCACACCAGAGTCCAGTTATTATGCCTCCCTTGGGCCGCAGACTCCTCCGCTTGACACCTTATCTAAGGTCGAGCCAACCTTGGGCCGCGAACGTACCAACTCTTTGGAAACTTTGACATCGCGCTATCGGACAGTATCCGAATGAATGGCGATGCGCGGTATGGAGATTGAGCCACCGTGTTAACACCGGCCTTGAATACAATGCCTATCCATGGAACGACGCTTATATACAAGGCCACTCGAAAGCTGGACTCTAAACCCAGCGTTGCCGCCATGTGCGCGTACCTTTGGTTTTGCAAGTGAAGTTCAAGTAAGAGGCGGCTATTCTGTGGTGGTGTGAAATTGTTGCTGCCAGCAGTACCATTTTTCTATTAGGTTGTAGCTTTGATCATGAAAGGGGCATATCAGTGTCACTAAACGGGCACTCTCAAGTTGCATTTGGTTGTGAAGATACGGTCAAGTAACCATTGACTAAGTACATAAAAAGGGTATCTCGTTTCTCGTGCCTGGTGTCTTGCGGCACCAGTATATCCACGAACTATTTGAAGAAGTGTCTATGCTATTGTTCTTTGTTGTACATGGTCTCATCAAGGTTCCCGCCCAAATCGTACATCGAATCCTTTCAGGACGCTCATGATGCTCGCTGCTTCCACTTCGATAGGATGGCGCCGCGATCGGTTCTCGGGTAGTCTGCCTTTCGCCTCATGGGGCACAGCTTTGAGTTGCGGCAGCCAGGTCCCAATGTCATCTGCCGCCCTGTCGAAGTTTCGGTGACTAGACAATGTCTTGTACGCTTCGGCACACGAGAGGCTCACCCCAGGGCCCGAGGAGGGGCCGGGATTGGCCGAGGAAGATGGGGCTGTTTTGCAGCATCCACCGCCACCCGCCGAGCCACCACAGCACCCAGAAGGAACAGCGCCCGACCCTGAGTCCTTGTTGAGCTTGGCAGCCAGACTGCGACAGAAGAGTCCCGACTTGGGGTCAGCAACGCATTGGGCGCAGGTGCCCGGTCCATTGGGCCCGCATCCACTACTCTTGGGAGCGGGCGCCGTATCCAAGGGCCGAGGGCGATTGAGGCTCTGTAGCCTCGGGAGCTTTATGGCTCCAGTAGACGTCACCTCCAGCGGGGTGAAACTACGTCATCCTCGGACGCCGGTGGGGTTTGGACTTGGGACCCGATAGGGGCCAGCGTTGCCTGAGCAGCAGCAGAGGCAGCTTCAGCGCACATGCAGTATGTCCCTTCCGTACAGAAACCGCACGAGTCGCGAGGCGGTATCGTCAGTTGCTGGGGCGGGGGTTGGAAATCCTCGACCGGAGGTGGCGCCACGACCGACGTTCTCTTCTTAGAAAACATGGCAGTGAAGTCAATCTCATTCTCATTAACATCCGACCTCTGACGTTTCCCCTCGTGCCCGTGGTTGGAGCCAACAGAATGCTTCCTCTTGAGTTCCTGCTCTCCCGAAGCCGGACCATTGAGCATGGCCTCGAGGCATTCGCATTTGCTTCCGAGACTGCATTTTCCACAGTCAAGTGAAGGGGCTGTGGCTGCAATGGCTTCATCTACGCAGGCGCACGAGCCATTGGGGTTGCACGATCCGCATCCTGTATCAACGGCACTTTGAGCAGCCGGAGTATCTGCATCGGGAGGTGAAATAATGTGAGATATAGAGAAGGAAGTAGTTGAGTTCCTGTGGCCCGAATGATCGCTTGCAATACTGCTTCGTGGTGTATGATGCTCTGACTCTGTAGAAAAAGACCATAGGGGCGGCCGGACAAACCTGGCAGACTACCGGTACGGGACGAGGCAACACTTGCTGCACGTTCGTCCATCCACCTGCGACGCATGGCATCGAGGTCATTCATAGCCCTGGTGCGCTCGGCACGCTCTTTCTCCAACAGGGTTTCCAGGGTGGAACAGCGAGTCTGCAGTGTTTGAATCTCGTCCTGAAGCTCCTGCTGGATCTGTTCGTGCTCCTCACGAATGTCCTCGATCTGTTCCTCGAGCTCGCCTACCCGGGCAGCTCGGCGTTCTCGGAAGGCTCTTTGAGCAGCACGGTTCTGAGCTTTCCGTTTGGTAGGCGGAGTGTCCGTTGCCGGCTTCCGGCCGGGTTTCGGTCGTGGTGGGATGACCCATTCCTTGCTAGTGATGGAGGTTTTGGGCATTTGGGGCAGGATGGTAGCCGATGGAGTGCCAGCCGGAGAATAAGGGCCAGGACCAGGGCCATTTGCCACTGGTTTAATGGCAAGTTGATGAACTTGTGTAGTAGGCGCGATGCTCGACGTCGGCGACGACGCCGAGGCCGGTGATGCAGCAGCTGAGGTTGGAGCAATGGTAATCTTGCCCGTACGCGTGGACTGCGGCGCCACCGCCATGGTTGAAGGGGGCGCCATGTCAATAATGAGTATCCACAGGCCAATTTGCCATGCACGAGGGGTCAAATTCGACTCCTTGGATACTGTGGTGACAACGTCGTTTTGTAGGTCAGATGTCGCAATCTGAGACTATATCACAGATGTGGGCGACGTCTTCCAGAGATAAAGAGAGGCAGATGAGGCTGTACTGCAAGATGCAGCAAGAGTGGAGGATTTGGCCGCAGAGGATCCTGGAGCGGGGAGGGTACAGCAGAGTTGAGAAGGATCTCACAGCCAAACAACGTCAGGCCAACGGGGCAATTGAATGCGCTCGGCCAAAAGACAAACGAGTAATGAGCAAAACAATTAATCTCAGCGAATGGTACAAGACAGGTAGATGGATTTATAGAACAGACCGAAGCGTATGTGATAGGTGGTGGTTGTGCGGCAGGGTGGACGAATCAAAGATGACGGGACGGGTTTGGTGGGATGTTGGGATTGTGAGTGAAAAGACAAAGCCGTGATCTGACCGGAGGACTGAGAATAAACTGATCAGATTGATAAGATTAAAATGCTTGGGCCCTGTTTTCTGTGCTCTCTGCCTTGCTCGCTTCGGCTTCGGGTCCCTTGGGGTCCTTGGGGTCCATCCGAGCTTGGGGATTCTAGGGATTCCTTGCAGGCCGTCGAAGAATATTAGTACCAAGACGAGACACCAAAGCGTAATCGGCCCACTTTCTTCCCAAGTCAGCCGAGCTCAGCTCCGAAAAGCGCAAATACCAAGAGGTTTAGAGATTTAGCAGCGTCGGATCATGGACTGCCTTTCCTCTTTCTGGCGAGGACGAAGGGAATTGGTCGGTGGTCATCTGTTTATCAGATCTCTAACCATCCTTAGCCCCCAAGCCTTCGGAGAACGTCGGGTCATGGCCTACACGTAGGTAAAAAGCCTAAGAACGGACTATTGCGATACCGGCCAGGAGCTAGTCGGAGCTGCGGTAACCGAATGAGCTCACCTTAGGTGAGTGGTGGGTGGTGGGTGGTGGGCTCTCGGTGTAGGGATCTTGCTGAAGTGGGGTGCGACGGAAGGACAGGACAGCTCAAAACCAAAGCGCAATTGTCACTAGTACTACATTCCGATTCGAACATTGTGGCCGCGCAAAGATTCGGACGGAGTAATCGTAATTACCCCATATCCAACAACTGCTTATTCTGGTACATTACGCAAGGTGGCTTCTTTTTCACTTGTTCCGTGACGCCATAGCATCTAGTTCTGGGGTGGTTACGCACGAGGCCAGCAAGGCTCATCCAACTTACCACATTCACACCTTGATAGCCAACGATGTCTCTCAAGACACCCATGTCGCCTTCACGGCCTATATCGTCACGCACTTTCAATCTCCCGTCCTCCTCATCCTCCGACACGGACGGAGACGACGATCCAAACAACCTTCCCTTCCCCACCGCCCTGCCGCGAACCGACTTCCTGTCGCCATCATTCGACGCCGCGTCCTACCTTTCGTCTCTCTCCGACCGCCACCAAACCCTCGAAGACTTACGGCAGGACCTGCGCGACCGGAGCGCCGCCATATCCACCGAGCTACTGGAGCTCGTCAATGCGAACTACACCTCCTTCCTGAGCCTGGGCAGCGAGCTGAAGGGAGGCGAGGAGCGCGTCGAAGATGTACGAGTCGGCCTGCTGGGCTTCCGGAGGGCGATCGAGGAGGTGAAGGGCCGGGTAGGCGATCGTGGCCGGGAGATCCAGGGCCTAAACACAGAACTTGGCGGCGTCCGCAGCGAGATCGAAAAGGGCCGGCGCATGCTGGAGCTCAGCGACAGGCTGGAACTCCTCGAGGGTCGATTGGCCCTGGACGGTGCCGAGATCGACAGTGACGAAAGCGAAGAAGATGAGGACGAGGACGACAGCCAGATCATCGGCAGCAGCGCGACCAAGCTGGCGACGCTGGCGAAGGACTACAAAACCACCCAAGCGCTGGCAGACGACATCGGCCGAGACACCCCCTATGTCAAGAAGCTGGCAGAGAGGATTGCCAAGTGCCGCACAACCATTCTTCTCGACCTGGGCACAACCATAAAGGCGGCCAAGAAGGCAGGTGCTTCGGGGCAAGAGAAGCTCCTCAAGCTCATGGCGATTTATGCCATGCTTGACGCGCAAAAAGATGCCATCAAGGCCCTGAAGGGCGCTTGAAGTCGGTACAACATCTCGCTCGGCGTACTTGCAGAGGGCCAGGGTACATATCTTAGCCCCGTGACGACCTTGCAGACGAATGAGACTTGTTCCTTGTCCCATCTCCCTTGAACCGCCAGTACTCAACAGCGGCAGCACGCGGCGGAACAGGTCCTGTATGCGTGTTGGATTGCCAAGTAGAGCTTTATGACTGGGACGCTTCGGAATCCGAGGCTACTGCCCGGAACGCACAATTGATACCCTTTGACATTAAGAACATTCGCGCTCACAATTGCTGCATCTAACCATGCTGAACGGCGCCACACCTGGCATGCCAATCTGGATCGCATATTCTCAATTGACCATGACAAAAAAAACATATTTACTAGACGCGATCGACGGTTCCGCAGAGTTGAATACCCTATGGCTTCCTCTCCCATATCCTCGTCAGGAATTCCTCTGCCGAGGTAAACTTGTAATCGGGGAATGTCTGGTTCATCTCGCCTGAAGAGTCCCATGCACACTTGGCGCTGCTCAAAAGGAATCCAATGGACACTGTCTTTTGGAAGGCCGATGCTTCATCTGGAGAGACCGCCTTGTGCACTGCCTCCAGGTCCCACGAGGACTTGAGCTCCCCAGCCTCCAGATCCTCCAGCTTGACCTTTCCCACTTCGAAAGGTCGTCCTGTCAGGAGGCACACGTATACGAATCAACGGGCCATTCCTAGAGTCGTAGTTCAGATTTGGGAAAGGGGATAGACGAACCTCGAACTCGTTCGCCTATCTCAATGATCTGCGAGAATGTGAGACGATTGCCCCGGATACCACTGGTCGTGGGCCATGTGCCTTCATACTCGACAGCGCGAGCCACGATGGCGGCGAGGTCAGCCGCTGTCGTCAGGGTGATGACGGCATCCTCATGACCCTCCACGACCATGGCGCGCAGTCGCTCGAAGTTGAAGCCGATCTGGAGGGGCTCGACGTGATTGGCCGTCTTGTGCGGGAAAGCCAAGTAGTCTAGGAATAGGCCGGGTTGGAATAATGTGTACTCGAGCACCTGCAATGTTTGTTGGTCGATCACCTTTTTTTTTCGGTCGAAGGGTTTATGACAGAGTCGCCATAGGAGGAATCAACTCACCTTCTCTGTACGGTTCACCTCTTCGAGATACTGTCTGATCTTCTGTTTCCCATCCCACCAACCCATGTCGGTTGTTCCTTTGCTTTTCGGCAGCTCCGTTAGTGATTGGATCCGATTTGCTGGTATATGTTGGACTTGGGGCGTTACCTCCCATACTCGCTCGGCGCGAATCTCTTCACACCTGCTAGGACGACGGCATCGATTAGGTTCCTCTGGGACTCCTGGTTGGGGTCCGAGAGAAGCTGCACGAAGGACAGGAGGGTGTGTACTCCCTGGAGACCTTGCACCAAGCTGTTCTTATCCTGGTAGTCTACCGTCTGCCACTTCGTGGCAGAGGGGAGGCCGGTTGGTGCATTGCTCTAGCGGATTACCTAGTCAGATCAATTGTATCAAACGTTATGCCTAGAAGTCCAGGGTATTCTCACCCCTCTGCTGAAAATGGTGATCTCGTGCTTCCCGGATGCAACAAGAGCGTCGATGATCTCCCGGGCGACCTCTTGGTCTAGTCAGCGATGACACAACTCATAATCCCAGGCAGATGTTGCTCACGTCCTGTACCTCCGGCAATGGCTATTTTGACCATGATGCAGAGTGAGCTTAGTCAGTGATGTATACTGTGAAACGAGGTGATTGCAGTTGACACGGATGTTTCAAAATGAGGTGATGTTAATTCATTCGAAGTGCAATTACATTGCAACAACTCGGATCTATATAACGATCTGTTCCAGAGCAGTGCTGAAGTTTCTCGGCGTGTAATTGGATGACGACCCCTATTTTCGACCGCCGCGGAGGAATCCAAGCACTTGTTAGTGCCCCTAAAACCACCACAACTGCCCGGTGCGGGGCAATCCCCCTCCGCCGCGGCGCCGCGGCGGAACGAAATGCTGGCCAAAACCACATCTTCCTTACTTCAATCCATCGAACCGATCCGGTACGCCGCGGCCCGGAAGCTGTGAGCATTAGCTCAAGCTCATAAATCTTGCTATTCACTTGTAAAAATCCGCATATGAGTGTCTGGGAGACTGTAACAGCACAGCTGTCACTTACAATGACGTCGAGCCCAGCGCAGCCCACAGCCCCTGTTGAAGAACCAGAGCCGCCGCTACCAAAGAGACGAAAGATCCGCAAAGGCACCCAAAGCTGTTGGGAATGCAAGAGACGCAAGGTCAGATGCACCTATGCCTCTCCCGCGGACTCGATATGCGATGGTTGCCGCAGTCGCCGCACCAAATGCGTCAGCCAGGAGTTCGATGACGATGGTGGTACAGCCCAAGGGGCTGGGCAACCGGCGTGTCAAAGTACAGCTGCTACAGCCCGCGATTTACAGCGGGTGATTGTTCATGGACAAAAAGATACTGCGAGGCCGAAGGGAGTGAGTTCTCACTGCCGCGTTCTGTAACCAAGTCCTCAATTAACGTCCACTGCCACCCCAGAGTCCTGAGCGTGAAACGAATCCTACGAATGCATGTATGGCTCAATTGCTTCTTTCTACTACACCTTCTGGAAACCACCATGATGCGGTATCACATGCTCTTCGGGAGACATGGCCTAGGGATGAGGAGCTCGATCTCATCTTGAGTATCCCAGTGCGTGGGTATGTCTTGTACCATGGCATTGTCGGCAAGCCTTACTCCCACTTCTTCTCTGACGAAATGCCCACATCTCCAAAAGCAATATTACGGCTGCCATCCAGTAATTCACATCCGGTCCTTATTGCGAGAAAGCTCCTCCTCTTGGCTTCCTGGCTGCAAGGCATCCCATCAGGCCATAACGCGACGAATGGGTCTCGTTCCAACGACGTGTATTACTCCTATGCATCTAGACTTGTCAATACCGTTTCGAGGCTTGTGACGAGTGCCGATGAGCTTGTAAGCTCGATCGAGGGCATCGAATGCCTCATGATCGAAAGCATGTACTTGAACAATGGGGGGCATCTTCGACGGGCGTGGTTCATCAATCGTAAAGCCATGGCGGTCGCCCAGATGCTGGGACTGCACCAGGGTGCCAGCTCGTCGGCTACCAGCTACCTTGATGCGGTCGCAACCCGACCGCGCATTGATCCCGACTACATGTGGCTCCGACTGGTTCTCACGGACCACTACCTGTCGCTGATGCTGGGCCTGCCCCAAGGCACACTCGAGAACGTCTTCGCCACGACGAAGGCCCTGGCGGACTGCGCGGACTTGGAACGATTCGAGCGCATGCTGGGAGTCGCTGCCGGCCTCATCCTCCAGCGCAACAGCGTTAAGGGGCTGGATCTGGCGTATACGAGAAGAATCGACAAGATGCTCTAGGAAGCGGCCGCCTGTATGCCGCCTCAATGGTGGGCAAGTGATAACCCGTGCTCGTCCGCTACCAACGACATCGGCGAGGACTTTCAGGGGTCACTGCGTCTCGTCAATCAGATCGCGTACCATCACCTCCTGATACAGTTGCACCTACCCTACATGCTGCTGCAACCCTCTCCGACTTTGGTGGGAGATTACGACTACAGCAAGATGACTGCTGCCGTCGCCAGTCGCGCAATCCTCGCCCACTTCGTTGCTTTCCGCGCCTCCGAGACAAGCACGGCATATTGCCGTGGGATTGACTTCATCACCTTCACGGCCAGCATGACGCTGTGCCTGGCCCACATCGAGTGTCGTCGCCGGCGCGACGAAGCCGAACATATCGATGCCAGTGCTTCCACTGCCTTCCATGTCCTCCAGCATCAGCGATTGAGTGATCGTGGGTTGATCGAGCGCACCCTCCGCATCATAGATGACATGGCTACGCGAAACAAGGACGCGGTGGCGCAAAAGATCTCCGAACTCCTCAAGCCACTACTTGAGATCGAGAGCGATTCATCATCGGGAAAAGAATACCATGTCGTCGCTTCTTCTTCCTCCTTTTCGGACACCACCGCCGCCACTCCGGAGTCCCAGTGGACAACCGAAAGATCCCATGGCACCACCCCTGACGTAAAGCTGTCTGTACAAATCCCCTACTTTGGAACCATCAAGATTGGGCACTCTCGAGGGGTTGATATCGCGGTCGAGCCCGTCCACGCTGAGCCCAGTCTCGTCTCCCGCTGCGCTTCCCCTCTACGGTTGGTCCATCCAGATGAGTGCGACCCTCCTTTGTCAAGAACGTCCCAACACCCTAGGTTCGAAATCACCGCTGCCCAACCCGCCAATCCTGACTGGCAAACGGTGCCGTCATTCGTTGACCATCTCAGCCGCCCTCCGGAACCGCCGGCCCAAACGTTTGATACTAACGGGGAGGATCGCTCTGCGCTTTCGTCGTGTCCGCGTACCGGTGAGACCGAAGATGGTCATCTTGTCGTTCCAGGCTTGGAGGCAGACTTGGAGGATTGGGCTCTACAGGGTGTCGATGCGGCCTTCTTCAGTAATCTCACCCAAGGTTAGAGGTATATGCTAAGGATTGAAGAAGGGATATCTCGGAGGCCCGTGGGCGTCACCGGTTGATACCTCTTGATAGCCCCTGAAGCTGAGGGTGTCCGATGTACCACGAGTTCTAACGCGGGACGTCTACGTTGCGTGTAAGATGGGGACAAGCCAGTTGATATATGCTATTTTCAACGAGGAGATGCCCCTGGGTAGCCTCGGATGCGTTTCTTGAAGTATACCAGGGGTCAGAAGGCATAGAATGCGCCTCGACGGGGCAGACTCACCCATCACAATAAGCCTCTGAAACAAGATACTGGACTACATGAAAACATCCTTGATTTACCATTCTTCCGATGAGTTGAGGTGGGGTGACATATGCATATATCTGCCCCTGGAATGCGTCAGCATGATGCAAGGTATATACAACTACATGGGAGACGGCGCGATCTTGCAGCCCCCTCCTAAACGTATTTTCTTTCAGCGTCTTCTACGGTGGGCTACGTTTTGACGACGATCGCCTTACATTAGTTCATGGTGATCTCACTCAGACTTGATGTGTTCCAGGAGGACCCTTAGACGGTTGATGGTGAACAGACTACGGGAGACATATCTGGCGTTCATAGAGCGTGCCTCCGGATTTGGTGATATGGTGACTTAAGACCTATTGTGCATCGGATGCCGGCTCCAGGGATGCTCGAAAGCCTTTCACGCTCATAGGGAAAGGCAGCTTTGAAGGAGAGTTGATGCATATCTCACTGTCTATATATGATCAACGGCATAGGTAAGGTTTCTTATTGGAGCAACGGTATTGCCCGATCTTCTGAGGAAATACGCGGGACTGATTGAGCAAAGGTCAGCTGGGAATTAGCAAAACTCCATCCTACAGTAAGTCCTCCGACCAACTCGCCCCCCCTTTTCATCGACAACCCCGAGGTCCTTAGGTCCTTGCAAGAAGCTACTTCCCGGGTGGCCTCGTGTCAAGTAAGCGTCAGCATCGCCAATAGTCAAACTAATGGTAGCAACGAGTCACTACTGGTCACGGCCGGCCCCGATCAAACATGTATCCATAGTTACCCGAAACCCCTTCCTTCACTGGCTTCACTCAACCTCGATCTGGAGACGATGTTTACTATGGACCAAATTATCACACAGCAAACGGTGGTTTTACGGAAGACCGGAGAAGGAAGCCAGCTACATAAACCTTGAATTCTCTTCACGAAGCCTGAAACATGCCGTTGCCAACATTGATCTTCAACGTCTTGACCTGGACTATGCACGAGTTTGCTTCATCACGCTGCAGAACAGCTGAGTATCATACCATGTCTCCCGCACATCACTTTGAAGGAATATCAGAATATCACCATGACTGGTAACCGAAGAAGATTGTCACCGTCATACTATACGGTTTCGCATTGCCAAATGCCACCTTGACGATCCTTTGCGCGTACGTATCGTTCACGGCCCCCAGCCCAGGAGAATGGACAGAGGGCAGGTGGATCACAGCCGCTATAACGAGCAAACCGTCACCAATCGGCAGATGCTGCGCCGTCAAGCTTGGCGTCAGCTATAACGGGGTTGAGCCTTTTTCCGCGTCAGTTAGTCTTATGGTCCACACATTCCGTTTCCTCGAAGAAGTAATTGATCAACGGTGCAGCGCGATGGTAAATTTATCGAAAAGAAAAAGTCCTATGTATGCTGAAGCCCCCGCATTCGGAGAAGGATTCCGAAAAGCCTTGGGGTAGAGGTCGCCGATGTCGAGGTCGCCGGAAACGCAAACCGTCGGTGACGGCATAAGAAAGATGGCGTCCAATAGCCGCTGCAAAGCGGGACGGTTTGGATCGGATTTCAGCGCCTGCTTCTATGACTGCATGCATTTATTGCATGCAATGGTGGTCATCAGCATCATCATCGACAACAACACAACACCACAGCTTCGGTAAACCCCATTTGGTTTTCTTCCTGCGTGGTCGGCATTGAGTGCGGGATCACGACTTATGGAGGTCCCCTTCGTATAAGCGATCGGCAGTCTGCATATCTGACGGCTCTGGCGTGCAGATAGTTCATCTGGGGTTTCTGTCAGCTTGTCGATCTATCCAGAGTGCTGGGCGTCGATCGCGACCTGCCCAGAGAGGAAGGACATGATGCCCGTTCGAGGCTCCGTTCATGGCCATCAGCAATATCGAGTTTTGGATATGAAATACAAATCACGCAAAAGACGATCTCAGGACTCGAGCATGGGATATGGGAATCGACACATGCCCCTCGGTGGAGCTGAAGGACTGTTTCTCAATCACGCAGATTGCTTCACGACTATTCAAGCTACTTGCATAGATTGCGATGGCATGAGGGCGTGCTAGAGGACTGTCCGTCCTCGCTTCGGTCTCTCCTCTGCGGCGAGATTTCAGTACTTCGTATAGCGAGGCATCAATATGAGTGTATTACAGTTCAGTCCTTGGCGGCTGATCTTCCCAATAATACATCGTCCACCCGGAGCGATGTCGTGCATTCATACAGGCATGAGACGCGTTGCGCGGCTCTTTGGACAATTCACGCATTTCGAGACAGTTGTCGATATATTGACCGCTTCGTCGGATTTATAGAAATGATTCTGAATTTTGATCTTTTCTGCTGCGCATGCTGGATAGAGCTAGAGCCAACGTCCTTGGGGGTTGGGATGAAGCCACAATCAGCTCATCTGTGGTCTTTTGAGGCATATGTTCCCCACGCTGGGGATGTGCATATCGCGGCGGTCATCAGATTGACGTTATTATCTATGGAGCCTTCTTCCAATGTAGTGTTGCGGTTCAAGGTAGTGTCCAGGGAGGAGTTCGGCCTGCCCGTCGTCCCACCTAAACACAGCTTAAATACCACCTCGCCTGTGTCTGGAATGCCAGTGTCAAACCTTATTCATGCAGGACTGTAGGATTGGTTTCCCAGTCTCACCTGAGGCCAAGATGGGGGTTCGTATTGGCTTCTCCATTGCGTCTTTGACCCAGCCCCGTCTCTAGCGTGTGCTTGCTGGTCGTGATATAGTCATTTCCAATAAACCGTATGCGTGTCTCAGATAGCCGCGTCGCAACGAACACCTGTTCATCGCCAGGTGTCGAAATATCCTCACTTATCCGGATGTACGGGTTTGATGTTATTTCCGGTGCCAACACCAACACCGACCCAGATCAGCAAAGGTAGTGATGGGTTTCATGTGCTCAAGTCTCCCATCCTCTGTTGTTTTCAGGGGCCACCTATGTGCATATTCCGGGTGCGCAGGCTCCACGATATTTGATACTGTTTCTACCATGGATACAATATAGGCGGTTTGAGGCTCAAAGGCCCACACTCCCAAAATTCCATTCCAATGCGAGGGTAGTGCATTCAGGCTAATGAAGTTACACCCAAACGAACGATCAGTGACGTGATGGATGTGACGGCGCGTATGCAGCCATGCTATATCTTCCATGATGTTTGGGATTCGCAACTGAATTAGCCGTTTCAGCGACATCGGGCTAAGCCGCGTCGTAGAGGCGCCCCCTTTTCAGCACGAAGACTCAACTTATATCGGATTTATCATATTGATGACACATGCTGGATATTGCGCCTTCAGAGCTATACCTGAAGAACGAGTTGTCAGTCCTTGCAGCGACCAGGGTATGACGCTACATCTCATCGTGTCGTCAGGCTACCTGGACGCGGCAGGAAAAAGCAAAGAAAAGCCGGTGAGCACTAGTACCTACCGACAGCTGGGGAAACGAAGTGGATGGGCAACTGACTGGGATAGAGTTTTGATAGGTGTCAAGTGAAACATGCGCCAACGTCAACGACAGATGTCCCCAAGGGATAGGCCGCCTCGATAATGCATCCCGTGATCCTCCCGTTACGTACCATAAATCTCTGTTCATCCATCTCTATCATCAGCATGATGATCCTCCTTGGGGTCTTTTCCCACCGCCTGCAGTGGCATGCTGCAGCTAAACAAGGCAGCCCACCGGAGTGGCACAGGAGAAGGCTTCGTGCAGGCCCCGAGAATGACTGCATGGCGGCCATAAAATCCTTCGCGCTGTTGGCCGCACTGTAGTACGACCACCCAACGCGGGACGTGCCAACACGAGACATATTTCCATCCATCAGATATGACCAACGCCGGATTCTGGGACGTGGGTGCTGATGGGGCTTACTCTCTGCCGCCTAAATCGAGGGAGAATGCCCGGTCAGGTCACACAGCCGTCTGTCTTCGCCGAACAGTCGCCTAGCACGTGTTACCATGCGGGGTACGACAATATATTATGTGCCTGCCGGCCGGGCGCCTTTCTCTCTTGATGTATGCGTTTACCTAATGGTCTATATCTGAAGCAGCTTCGGGGACAGCCAGCAAGATTTCATCAACAACAATTATCAATTTCCTCATTCGGACCCGAGACACGGGAACCAAAAAAGCGGGAGAGAAAAGCAAAGAGAGGGAATTATGGGGAACGCGAACTGCTCGATCGACGGCGCATATAGCCGCGCATGAAGCTATACTACCGTACCGACCCACCGCGCTGGCGCGGACGATCCTTGGCTCTTTCCTTTTCGTCCCTCCACCGCCCAAAACGCCTATATAGCCAGCCGCGTTATTACATGCGAACGAAATCCTACCACACCGCGCGCCCGCCGTCCGTCCACACCGGTCCGTCTGACAGCGAAGAAAACATATACGCGATCCCGGTCGATAAAAGCCTCAGCTTTTGCCTTCAACCTGCTTAAATGGCGGGCGGTTGAGCCTCGAAACAAGTTTCTGCAACGGCAACAACCCGGCCTATATCACCGGAGTATAAGCCCGTGCGCAGCCGCCGATAAGCGCATTCGGGTCGCATTCAGGGGTAAAAGGAGCAAAGTCGCACACATACAATGCGCTCAATCATCCTTTTCTACTCCAATTCTGACTTGACGATTCATTTTCCGTCATTGTTCTCTGTTGGCTGCAAACTGCATACATCAGAGTATTCTGTTCGCTGTGAGTATTGCGTTTCTAACTTCCGTGACTTAGTATTGGCTGACCCGGGGAGCTGATAAGGGACATACACTATGTTTCCCAAGTGCAATCGCAGCATCATACCCAGACCGGTCGTCTCTGGCATACTGTACATGATGGAGTGGTGCGTTGTCCATGCGCCGGCCAATGCCTCCAACCATAGAGTTTATGGTCGAGGGTAACGGCATAGCAGACGTGTCGGAGGACGAGATCGCCATCGGCATGGAAGGTCCAACCGTCTCGTCATGGGAATATGTCTTTCCTCAGAGACATTGACGGGTCTCACCAGAATTTCACGCTTGGATTCGACTTTTACCCCCAGGGGTCAGGTCCTTGCTCTTTCTACATCAACTCCTTTGGGCCAATCCATTTGACCCATTGGCCGGAGAAAGGTCAGACGTTGCAAGAGCCAGGATTTGTCTGGAGTGTCCACAGGCACTAAGGTTCAATCTGAGGAAGGAGTCAGTCGACGAAGGTCATCTCAGCTGCTGTGTACGGGGTCTCACCAGCCGGTTGCTACCATACCACCAACGTGTGAATGAGCCAAGAGAGAATATGGGCAGAGGACCAACCAACTGTTCAAGCGGGAACGATACAACATAAGTTGTGCTACACGTGTTGCCAACTCTGAATTTTGAGCATCGAACAAATGTGGCCACCCGGCAGCACACCCGTGCCTTACTGATTTTCAAAGAGGACTGATATGTTATAGGGCTTTTGCACCGTTGGAGACCACAAGAAACAAGACTTCGATACAAGGGGGAGCCGCTGATAGCATTATACCTCGAAACCGATACACACCAATGCATGTGTTGTACCAACAGGGATAGGGGCTTCACTCGCAGTTGTGTGGGAGGCTTACGCTCTATCGTCTGTATGCATTTCGGACTTCGCCCGGGATCTCGCGAACACGACCAAGAAACCTCACTTTTAATCACACTTCATAAGCGACTGAGCTGTTGCTTGAATGCTGCAAGGGTGGAATACGAGGCCAACCCCTGAGTGTGATGTTGAGCCCCTTCATCACGCAGCAGCTCACGTGCATCGATGTACACTACTTTTCTTCTTTCATTTCAGTCACACACGCCAAGTCTACCGAAAAGTAATGGAGGACCAGCAGCGAGCAAGTTGCTTTTCCTTGGGTGGGCATGGACTAACTACGCTGGAAGCCGCCAGCCCTACACCGGGGTATCGTCGGCATGATCCTCATCACAGATGTGAGGCCTCGATGGAAAGATAGAAAGCGTCGAGGGGAGTTAAGGGGTATGGGACTGGCAACAAGAGTGCAGGCCGAAGATCCGGGTCTCTTGCAACAGAGTCTTCCAAGCTCTGACAAAACACCAACCTCACCTTTGAAGTTCTACGAAGATCAGGGCTCAGGGGCCTCTTTGCTTTGTCGATGATCCAGCCTCATCTACCCGTCCCCTTGCTGATCCGGCGTGCCAGCCGAACTCCGAGTCCCCTATTGTGATCTAGGCATCGAAGAGTCCAGAGGAGTGTGGATCTGGAAGAGGGAAACGGCTGTGCCCGAGAGCCCAACACCAGCCTCCAAGGAAACGTTACATGTCGACTCTCCAAAGACATTCCGATCTCGTGGTGGGAATGGACAATCAGTTCCCAAAACAGAAGCCCACATCCGTTGTTCTCGACCGGTGGCGATGTCTCGATATTGTGGTTACACGTCTGGGTGGCCCCTCGGGGGAATACGAGGTTGTGTGGAGAAAGATGATCGTGGGAGTACCTGTCATCGAGCGGGACTGTACCGGGTACATTGCCTCGTCTCTCGAGTACATCGCCACGTCCCGAAGCAAGATGGGAGGAGACCTGCTGCGGCGAAGAGAGACATCTGGGTCCCCAGGTCGGCGACCAGACCATCCGCCGTCGTGCCAAGGTCGCGAGATGATCACACTGGGGCTCCGGCTGGTGCTGCTCGTGGTGGATGACGACGACGATCAGTGGGCGGCAGATCGAGGCGCCATCGTGGGCCACGACGACCAAACCTCGTCTCGGGATCGACACTCGATATAGCTGAAAGGCCGGATCTCGCCCTCGATCCCCGATTCGCCGAGCCGGCCAGGTGAACTTGTTGGTTCAGGTCCACTCTCCTCCACTCGCCCGGTCTCTCCCACGATTCTGACTGCTGCACGTGGAGGCATTGACCAAAGACTCTTGCAGTTTCTCATCGGGGTTCGTCCTGCAGGAAAGGAAGACAAAACAAAGGAAAGTTGAGACTGCGAGTGGGATGACCCCCCTCCCCCGGTGACGTCGATCAGGGAAAGGATCGTCGTCATATACAGGAAGCTTACTGGCGGGCGCCGTCACCACAGACAGAAGAGAAGAGCCCGAGGCGCGAGACGGGGCGAGGATACCAAGACCTGCATGCGGACGAGGAGGGGTCTAGACTAGACAACTGCCCCCTCCAAGACATGATTTGACGTCGGGGAAGCGGCCCTGGTCCCAAGCCTGCTGTGCGGATTCCTCGCTTGCATTGACGGGCATGGCAGCCTGGCAGGAATGCGTGCTTCGTGCATGGCAAATCATTCGTCCCACTGGCCGGGTGGCTCACCCGGATCAGCAGACCAGGAGCGCAGGCAGCCGCTGCAAGCAGGCTGCTTGCCCAGAGGCCCAGAGGGAATACAAAGCTATATGCGGGACTGGGGTTCCCTCCGCATTGCATGGTGTTTCCCTATGCCATTCGCCCGCCTTCCGAGTGGCGGCTGTACCGTGTTCAGTCTATCTACTCTGCAATCTGTGGTGGTGTAGGGTGTACCCCCGGTCATCAGCATCGGGGCCCAGGGCTGACTCGAAGATCAAGGATCTGGAGATTAGCACAGGTGGCCACGATGATGCCGATATCTGGATCAGATTGGAAAAACAGCCACCGGGCGGGATCGGCCGCCGTTGCCTCTCCTCTCGCCCTCTGATATGTCACTTATATTCGCCATTATCACGCCATTCCCGCCGCGTGGGTGGAAACGCCTGCCAAGTTTTTTGCGCGCGAGGGGAGGAGGAAACCGGAAGGGGTGTCTCGCTCACCTCGTCCTCCCACGCGACTCATGTCAGTGGGATGCCTATGGGGTTCTCATGGCGGTGCCCCGAGACAATGGAGCGAGCGGGAAGGACCAGTATAGGGTATAGTTTGCGACTTTCGCTGGGTCCCGCAGTCTTTCGCTTCCGGGAACAAGCCGAGAAAGAGTGTCCACACGGGAACATCATGGTCCGGGTCTGCAGCAGCAGCAAGTTCCTTACATATTGCACTGCATCGCGCGGCAACTTTCGTACTAATGAAAAGGGAAAAAACCGGAGAAGGGGGGGAAGGGCCCGCCTCTGGGAAAGAAGACCATGTGCCCCATCCGTTTCTTTCCCTCTCCCCCACCCCCTCATAGGGTATGTGAGCGGACTTTTCGATATTAAACGTCTTTGGCTTCGCAGAACAATGAAGCCAAGTGGACACTATAACTCTCTTTTCTATTATTAGGTGTCCCAGTGCACAGGTATAACGATCGACATATACGCAGGCGGCCGCCAGGGATCCTTATTTGCTCGTCTCACCGAGAACTACTAGGCCAGTCTAACGAACGGGTGGTGCTGCGTCCGAGGGAGCCATGTCGACTTCCTCGAATTCCCATTGGGCCGCGCCGCAGAGTGCTTTTGCTTTTTTTCCCATCATAGCGCCACAGGGTGGTAAGAATGCGGAGCACTGCAACGTGGCGGCTTATTGCTTATTGGCATTGTGTTATCATGTGCAGGGCAAAAGAGGCAGAGCGTTGTTGGACTGCTTTCGTCTTACTTGCTTTTGCTTTTTGCGCTGCGCAACCTCCCTGTCGCTCCCCTTCTGGGTACCCCGGCTAATGTAGGCCAAGCAGGCATGACACATAACGTTACGCCCTGTCAGACAGGAGCAAGCATCATCCTCCCCCGCGACGTTTTACACAGACTGTCTTTGTCTCTTACGCGCAGACGGGATGCAAGTCGCGATCCGTTGAAGAACGCGTCAAAAGCAACGAAAGAAGGAAAAAAAGCCTTACGAGGATTGGGCAGCGTGTTGAAAAGAGCGAAGGCACGAGACAGACGTCGGGGGTCTTTCTCTTTTGGGCAAGTACAGCCATTAGGCCTGGCTGAACAGCCCCCGGATGAAATCGATCCAACCCCTGGCAGGATCTAGTAGATCCCCGACCACCGACCCTCCTCCTCCAGTGCCTTTGCCCGTTTAGTAAGTCAGGGTAACTATATACTGTATTTGCTTTTGACCGACCTCATCATGGGATTGTCCCAAGGGTAGTCCTTGCCTGTCACTTGCGTCGCGAGTGCACGCACATCATTCGCATTCACACATTCACACACAGAGACTCAAGCTCAGACAGAGACATACATCCCGCCGTCACATCGCGTGGCCGTCCACAGCGGCTGCACATCAACCCCCCAAAAGAAAAACATCGAATTGTCCAGTCACGTTGGGCCGAGCCACGGTTGACGCAAAAGCCACCTTACTCGATCATGCAATAGCGCTTACGGGTGCCCGTTTAGGGAGGGGGTGAAAGACAGCGAGCGAAGCCAACCAACGGCTGGGATCCTGTTGGCTCGATGCAGGCTGCCGCTGCTGATTCCAATCTCGGCCTGCTAACGGATGTTGTAGTGGTGTCTCAGAGAACCAAAGAAAACAAGCCACTGTCGTACAAGATATCACGCTGTCTGCGTCGTGTATTCCTCTCTCTCTCTCTGTGCTGCGTGTGTTGTGCGCGTGTGCGCGTGTGTGCGTGCAAGTGTTGCATGTGTGCCTGTGTCTCTTCCCCGAGCGGATGCCACCACGGACGATGACCCACTTGTTGCATGGCGCATTTTGACAGTGTCTTAGTTGTGTGACAAGAAGTTCATCCGATTTTTCTTTTTTAGGGGTTCTCTACATCCATACGTGGGTGACAACCGTGCCAGCCAGTTGCTACCCCATTTCTTCTGCTGATGGCTTGGCCTGCACGACACCCCTGTTGTCGAAAACCAGTGAGACCAGACCCCGAAAGGCGACTGAGAGACAGACATGCGACGATTCAAGGGTAATGCTTGCGAAAAGAAAACAGACGAAAACCGGCGAGAGAGTGAGTGAGAGAGTGAGGAGAGAGAGAAGAAAAAAAAACCACAACCAACTTCAGCTCTTGTTTGGGTCCGCCATCTGCAGGTCAATTAAAAAAATGCCCCGCACTGGGAAAAAAGGGCTGAGCTGGATGGATGGATGGATGGATGGATGGGCACAACCCGAAGGGGGAAAAGAGTTCAAGCGTGGGCGAGAGCGATGGAATTACCCGACAGCCGTGTGTCTGTGTCTTTGCTGAGAGGGTTGCCAAACCCCGTCCATCTCCCCCAAAGAGGTCTAAGGTCCTGACGTCATCAGCTGAATCGAGAAAGGGCGGCGATCTCGAAGGAGACAAGTTTCTGGCAAGAGGAGCAGTTGTTGTGAGGCTGAAAGCGTTGTCCTCGAGGGAGGACACGCGCGAGGGTCGCTTTATTGGGCAGCTGAACATGTACGCTACTCTACTAGGCACAGTCAGTCTCGAACACACACACACACACACACACACCCACCGAGACTCACTCACTCAGACAGGCTCCCACTCCCACACACGCGACAGTCGAGAAAATCAAGCATGGGCCATTTTGTGGAGTTCGGGTCAAGCCGCCGGTCCATCGCAGCACTGGCCATGACGCATCCGGCAGGGATCTGCACACATCTCAGAGGCCCCTGGACTGTGATAGTTATGCTGCCAGAGACAGCCGACAAGGGTCGAGGTGTGTCGAGGGTACTGTAGCAAGGCACCAAGGCACCAGATGCACGACCACCAGGGACACTAACCGGTAGCATCACGCCAACGCGATCTGTCGAATGGGGTCGCGACTGATCCTGGGGACCCGCCAATACCGGTCCAAGATATAGATGCCATGCCGTTTTATCGTGTGACAAGGATTTGTTGAAGATAGCATTTAAAGGCAACTCTCCTTCGTGGTAGCAAAGGGGTCCAGACGAGAAATTCAGAGATAAAGTCCAAAACGCTAAGACCGAATCTTCGATGTTGGTGTGTGGGAACCTTGTTGCATGCTTTTTGCCTACCCGTGTTTGCACACACACACATACCTTAGCTATATCTCCAGTTCTGACTACATACGCACAACTGCGCGCGTTCCCGAAACCGAAGCCATTACACACGGGACGATCCTTTTTGTTTTAGAGCTGTGACCTTTATCTGCCACCCACCCATAAACGAAACCAAAGAGAAAGAGAGAAAACAAGAAAGAAAGAAGAAAACACCGATGCCATGTCCCTCCCCAAGCCGAGCCAGGGCAAGCTGAAGAGCCGCAAGGCCATCACGAACACGCAGCGCCGGGCCCTGCGCAAGTGGTTCTTCGACCCCGCGACCAAGGCCGGGCCCAAGACGCACAACGACGCCTCGCTCTGGTGGCAGCAGGCCTACGGGTACTACCTCAACTCGAGCACCGTCAGCGAGATCCTGAGCTACAAGTACGACCCGCTCGACAACGCGGCCTCGAGCGACCCGGCCTACTGCCAGACGGGCACGCGCAAGCGGCAGCGGCCCCCGAAGTGGGAGACGCTCGAGGAGGAGCTCATCAAATGGGTCTTCATGTACGAGAGCATCGCGGGCGAGGGCTCCGTCTCGGGCGCCATGCTGCGCGAGAGGGGCGCCGAGCTGTGGAACACGCTCGAGTGCCACCGCGGCATGCCCATGCCCAAGTGGAGCGAGGGCTGGCAGTGCCGCTTCAAGTCGCGGTACGCCCACCGCAAGCAGAAGATGCTCGAGGAGATGGCCCGGAACTGCGGCATGAGCCCCGGCGACAGCAGCTGCAGCGGCAGCACGAGCAGCAGCGAGGATCACAGCGACGTCAGCAGCAGTAGCGGCGTCAGCAGCAGCGGCATCAGCAGCGGCATCAGCAGCAGCAACAGCAGCATCCACGGAGGCTACATCAACTTGATGAGCAACACACCCTATGGGACCGGCGTATATCATTGGTAGATTTTGTTTGGGGCCGAGCCGAAGCAGTATCTCGAAATAGATACGCGAGGTCCGGAAGGGAAAAGGGCGCATAAATGGTTTGGCAACGTGGCGTTGGTCTGTCTTTCTCAGTGGTGCGTTTACAGCCGGATATCGACCGGATGGCCGGACATCCAAGCAGCCAGTGCCGGGATACTGGCGCTTTTGGCTTTTGAATACCTAGTTAGTGGTTACTTTTACATACAGCAGTGAGCGCAACGACAATCGAGTCCCCATAATCAACCCCCTCTCTCTCTCGTCTTGCTCTTCTTTCTTCCACTCAGCCGGTAATATCGACGCTAGCGAGTTTCTTACCAACCGGTATATGGACTGGATCCTCTTGCGCAGATCGCTTCGAGATGCGTGTGTGTGTGTGCGTATGCGTGTGCGTGCGTGGGAGGGGCGGAGAATAGACCGCGCTGTAATCTCCGATGGGCTGTGATCACTGATCACCGATCAATCATTGTCACCCACGCTGCCCATGCCAATAATTGGGAATTGGGCGAACATAGTGGACCATGCCTGGTTCGATGCCTTTTCTTTTCCTTAGGGAGAGGATACACAGCAGCCAGTTTGGCGTCTCGTGGCTTCGATTGTGGGCTGATTTTCCTCCCACCTTCCAGGCCACTGGGCTGGTGGTGCTTCTGTAATATTTGGTTTACGAGGACATTTCCGACAGGCTGCTGCTGATGGACAAAAAAGGGACAGGGTATTATATTGGCCTCGGATGATTGGCCGGCGGGATGGTCAGGAAAACAGGGGCCTGCGCCCACCGCTAGAGCAGGCCAGGCCACTGGCTGGTCGAGACACCCTCGAACCCTGCAGCTTGGGCTGCTTGGGCCATGGGCCGCTGGCCAAGCTAAACTTGTTCAGAAGAACATCAGCCTTCCGCCGCCTTGGCTGCATGCATTGGATGAGCGCCCAAGGGACATTGGAGGTTGCTTGCTGGACGCCAACACGATGCGTGCATATACAAATTCGATTGCCAGCTGATGGGGATGCAAAGTCAGCTACAGCTATGACGACAATGACGATGATGACTGAGTCTGCAAGCGAAGGCGAAGGCGAAGACGAAAGACCAAAGCCCCTCATCCGGTTGTCGCGTTCTGAAGCTGATAGAATCTTGTTTTGTCTGAAAGCCAAACGTCAGTTGTCAGTTGTCGGTTGTCTGTCTGTAACGTTTGCTCCACGTTACAGCCCTGCTGTCGTCGTTCGTTTTTTTTCTGCCTCGTCTTGTTGCACGCCTGCATGGGATCGGGCATCGACATGGGTCAGCCGACCAAGTCACCACGCACGCGTGTTTCTTGTCCCTGCCCTTCTGCCCTGCTGCCCTGCCATCTGCCTATCTACGTTGTCGTCGAGTCATCGCATCGCATCGCATCATTCCATTTCCTCGCAGAGACCCAGACCCATTGAACCTCGGCGATTGATGCTGTGTGTTGGTTGTTGTGTTTTGTGGTGGTGCAGCTCGGATGCGACGGTGATTTGGCAGCAACGCTGGAGAGGCAGGGGCGTGACTGTCTCTTTCTGTAACCTGCACACGCGCGCGCGGCCAAATCGAGAGCCCCGGTCCATAGAATGGAAATAATTGCCCAAGGGTGCGGCACAGTTGTTCCTCAAGGTAGATTGACGAAGAACGGCAGACAGACGGGCAAAATCATGGAGCAATTGAACGTTTAATTTTGTTCCTTCCCGTTCACTTTGACATTTATTGAAATGACGTTGAAGTAAGGCTGAAGCCAGATGCTTTAGCGTTTTTCCATCTTTAGCAACACCACGCAAACTGGCTGGCGTGCACACACACACAAACCGCGCTGCCGAAACGTTGTTTTTTTGTGTTGCTGACTTATTATTGATCCAGGCACTTAACAGTCAAGAGTCAAGACATCACCCCCGGACTTTGGCTGAAGTCCGCGCTAGCTACAGGGCCATAAATAACTACCGAAGAGGCGGTCATGGATCAACCCAGTCGCGTCATGCATGAATCCGTTGCGCCATGTCTTAAAAGGCCCAACGACCAGAACGATTGGAACGTCAGTCAATATATGGAGAACGGGGATGCGCTTACCTTGCCTAGTACTCTCGCTTGCTCGCAATCTGTCAACCTTCTGTGCGAGACGGCGCTGCGAGCGCGATGGATGCAATGGCCCAAGAACCCAAAATCCAAAAAACCCCAACGTTGTCTGTGTCTGTGTGTGTGCGTGCGTGCGCCGGTACTGCAGGCAAGAAAAAGATCCGGCAATGTAAGGTTACCTAGCCGAGTAGCACTGGAAATTGAAACACGTCACATCAACCAGATAAATCTGGGAGAAGGATTCGGTTCGGATGCAATCTAATGTGGTAGCGACACGACTGTCATGTATTTTTGGGTTGCGACAGGGGGTTGGTTTGCTTGCCCGCCATGGATGCGACGCCATCACCCCGCAGCCCACACGCCACGCAGAAAGTCCAGATTGATCATTGATGGGATTGACGGCTGTCACTCTGATGGATTTTCCCATTGCGACCGTAGCATTCTGTCCTTAAATCCTTAATAAAAGCGTACCTACTTTGCATAAGGCTAGCACTTTAGTGCGACGACGACTCGTACAATGCCCGAAAGACGGACGACGGCTGCCTGAGCAGTTCCCGCGGAACCCCAACCTCGACCACCCGCCCGCTGTCAAGCACAACCACCTTGTCAAAGTCCGTAATCGTGTCTAGTCGGTGCGCAATCGCTATCACTGTAACATCCCGGAACTTGTCGCGAATTACAGACATCATGTGTGCCTCGGACTCGGGGTCAAGACTAGCCAACCGCAATATTAGCACTCATGTAGATGTAGATGTAAATGTAAACAAGTTCGTCAACTAACCTGCTGGATGCTTCATCCATGGCCACAATCTGCGAATGGTCCAGCAAAGCCCGGGCAAGACTGAAGAGCTGCTGCTGCCCCTTGGACAGCGTCGAGTCGGCCAGCTCCGCGTCGAGCCCGCCCTTGGCCTCGATGGCGTCCCAGAGCTGGGCGGCGCGCAATGCCTCGGTGATCTCCTCGTCCGATGCGCGGCCGCGCGGGTCGCAGTTCAAGCGCACGCTGCCGGCGAGGAAGACGGTGTCCTGCGGGATGGCCGTGAGCCGCTCCCGCAGCGTCTCGCGTGACATGCGCGCCACGTCCAGCCCGTCGATGGCGATGGACCCCTTGTAGTTGATCATGTGGAAGAGCGCCAGGAGTGTGGAGCTTTTCCCGCTGTTTTGGGTAATCAGTTCGGTGGTCGCAGGAGGGAGCTAGTAGGGGGCGGAAACGGGAAACTAGTAGGGGACGGGGAATTAGAGCCATACCTTCCGCTGCGCCCACAAATGCCAATCTTGTCCCCGTGCTTGATGGTAAGGCTCAAGTCGGAGATGGCAGGCTTCGTCTCTGCATCATCCTCGTCGTCGTCCTTGTACGTGGCCGTGACTCGGTCAAAGACGATCGCCCCGGTCGTGGGCCAGTTGTCAGGGGGTGTTTGCTGCTGGGGGCCCCCTCGTCCGCGGTGTTCTCGTTGGGCGTCGACTCCTCAAATCTCTTGACGCGGGCCACGGCCCCGATCGAGGTCTCCAGGAGGGTCCAGCTGCTGATGGCGGACTTAAGGGCGGCGCTAAGCGTCATGATGTTGAACAGGGCCACACCGGTGAAGCCCACGCTCGTCGCGCTGCGCAGCGACACGGCGATGGCCACCAGCACGATGGCCACCACGGCCACGATGAGGTCGAGCACGAGGTTCAGCCAGCGCTGGATGCTGTACAACAGGTAGAACGGCTTTTGGGACGCATCCAGACGCTCATCGGCTCTGAGGATCAGCTCTTCTTGCCAGCCGAACGCCCGGATGGTGGCGAGACCACCCAGCGTCTCGAGGAACTGGCCGCTGCAAGGGGTTAGTGGGGGGTACTGACTGTGCTGTCTTGCCTTTTCGGTCCCATGTATGCCTGTCTCACGGATGCACGGATGCACTTACTAGATTGGGCTCTTTGCATCCAGGTCCAGAAACCGAAGCTGGCGGGAGGTCCTGAGGTAGAACCTCTGTAGAACCCACAGCACCCCGAAGAGGATCGGGTAGCCAATCAGGAGCCAGGTCGAGGCCGGGATGATCATCAGAGCTTGGGCGAGACTTGTCAGTCCATCTGCCGGGTCGGGGATTATTAGCCTTGGCGCGACGGGTACAAACTGCCCTCCTTCCTTTTCTCCGACCACTCACTTGTCACAAAGTTGATGAGAGAGAACGGGAGCTCGGCATCGATGAGGTTGATGTCTTGGCTGAACCTGGTAAAGAGGTGTGTCAGTCGCATATGCGGCTCTGGGCTCGTGCAAGATGGTTTGCCCACCTATTGGTGATGGAACCAATATCGGTCACGCTAAAGAATGTGATAGGAGCGCTGAAATGCAAGTTGGTTAGCCGATTGGTCGTCGTAATCTGATGAGAATGCAAACTTACCTCAGTGTGGTTGTCAGTAGTGTATAATGAAGTTTGGCGCCGGATATGACTGCCAAGTTCAGCAATACATGACTTTACTTAGCGTTAGCAAATAAATGAACGTTGCATCTATCTTTTGTTGAGGCGATATATTGACGTACGCGCATGTAAGGACCAAGGCAACGAGTGCCATCATCTCAAGAGCTGTGAATATGCCGAGGTATCTTCCATTGTACTTGTTGGGTTCGGCATCGTTGGCTGCTCCCCCACCAAGATAAGACGATTTCTGCATGGCGTCACCGTCAGCATCGTCAGGTCTTCATGTATACAGAAGTTTGTAAGATGTGGGCAGTACCTACCGGGAAACTTCAGGCAGAAAACCAGGATTGTCTGGAGGGCGAAGAAAACAAAGGTCTTGGGCCAACCAAATGTCCTGAAGTAGTACTTGTAAATCGAACCGTCCCCGAGACGCTGCGTCTCTTCATCGACGGTTCTTTGTAAAGAGTCGGGAATGGCCGCTGCTGGCTCGGGGTCCGTTTCTTTGGGCTTGTCAGGTGTCCCTTGGGCTGTACGTTCGTCCTTGACTGGGCTAATACCGAGCTTGGCCAAGTAGTCATGCTTCTTTGTGACATCTTCGCGCGGCCCGTTTTCCACGACGGAACCGTTTGAGTCAAGTCCGACGATGAAGTCGGCATGGTCCAGAAGGTGAACTAGCGCAGCTGTCAGTCTGGTTTTCGGATCAGGTTTGCAGGAGATGTGTGGGGGCCTTGCCTGCATGTGTCACCAATACGGATGTTGTGCCTCGGGCTTTGAGCAGGCCCTCAGTGCCAAAGACCTTACGCATGATGTGAGACTGCGTATGCATGTCGAGACCACTGAAGACGTCGTCGAAAAGGACTAGATCCCTCTTGGAGTAGACAGCTCGTGCGATTGCCTAGCTCCGTTAGCACGGGCGGATACTTGACTCTCGCCTGGGCCTGGGTCTGGGCCTATGACAAATGATAGAAGAAAGCGACTTACGACTCGTTGTTTCTGGCCCCCGCTGAGACCAAGGCCGTTGCTGCCGACGACGATCTGGTCGCCTTCGGGGAACTGCTGGAAGTCCTCCTCGAGGGCGCACGCGCGAATCACGGTGCCGTACCAAGCTGGGTCGAAATGCGAAAAACCTATCACATTAGCGCGCAGCGTCTCATTCGCCAGCCAAGGCGTCTGGTCGCAGAATGCGACGCTGCCACCTTGCAGGGGGTGGAGTATTATTCTTGGGACGGCCGCCGGCGCAGGCCGCCACTTGGACCACGCCGCGGCGCAGCGGGGTCTCGCCCAGGATGCCCTTGAGCAGGGTGGACTTGCCCGACGCGATTGGCCCGATGACCATGGTCAGGCCGTGGGCGGGCACGCGCAGGTTGAGCGAGCGTAGCACGGGACCTGCATCCTTGGACCACCCGAATGCGGCATCCTGCAGCCGGATGGCTTCCCCTGCTGGCAGCGGCTTCTCGCTGCTGGCATATCCGTCCGCGTTCGAGCCGTCAACCGACGATTTGTGAGACAGTGTCTCATGCGAGGCTGTCGGGTGCGTCTGATCCGAGGAAGAAGCAGAAGCAGAAGACGGCTTTTGCCTCAAGTAGTTCTCGATCCTCTTGAAGCACGCCACGGCGGCCAAGATTTCTGGAACAAAGGCAAAAATGAGATCGAGTGGCTGTGTAATGAGCGCGAGCAGCGAGAGGGTGGTGAAGATGCGGTTTGATCCCAAGATGGTATTGCTACCGCCGTGCGACTGCGCCGCCACCACGCCAAAAGTGAGAACGGGCGCCAACGTCACCGGCAAAAAGGCTAAGCTCATCTTGTTAGAACGCGGTTGCACCCGGGCGCGGATAGTGACTTACAGACGGTGACGACTCCGAGGAGCATCAACCTGAACTTGCGGGCCGACAGAATTTCGGCTAGTCGCAGTTGCTGGACAAGCTCCGTGGAACGTTTCGCCCAGCCCAGCATTTTCACCGACTTGACGGACCCAATCAAGGAGGAAGTGATTGCTTTCATCGAAGGTCAGTTGTGACAGTATCAGGTTTCAGGGGCTCGCACTCACCAACTCGCTTTTCAAGCACTTCCATCCAAGACGCCTGGAAGGCACCAGCAAAAACTGGACAGTCCAACTGCCGCAAACGTGCAGACTGCAAACCAATGGTTAGCAAGGTGCTTAGCTTGAGAAACAAATCTCAACAATCTTACCCAGCGCAAGCACTATAGGGGCGATGAAGATGGCTCCGACTTCAGTGTAGAGGATCCACATGGCGATTCCAACCTGCACGATGGTTGACCAACAATCGTGGATATGGACCATGCCCATGACGATTCTTTCAACATCCGTACTCATCAGACTGAGTGCTGTAGCATCTTCAGCTACAGAAAGACTCATGGAGAGCGTCCTTCGATATATGGTGGCCACAAGCACACCTCGCAGCATCACAGTGAACCGATAGGAGAGGTGCTGGCCCCATGCGGTGGCGACCTGAGACCGGTTAGTGAAGCCTTAGGCTCTGATGTGAAGCTAACTTACTGCTATGCAGATATAGATGAGCCCATATGCTGCAATAAGACCATAGCCGGTATTGTTCTGATATTCGGACCCGTCGTATGCTGTACCCAGATAGTCAAGGATGGTCCGGATGAGATAGGGTTGTGCAAGCTGAGACGCCACCACCATCAAATAGGGGAAGACTGGCGCAAACAGCTGCCACCTCAGCGCCCAAAATACTGCCACCAGCAGAGATCTCTCATCTCCTGAAATCACTGTGAAGGTCAGTCATGAGAAGCCATACGCTGGGCAGATACTGTCACTTACATGTTTCCACAGGTTTGCAGACTTTATTCCATAACGATGGAGATAGGAGGCTCGGGTCGACGTCTTGGAGCGTTGGGACTGACAATGCGGTGGAATAGCCTCTCCACAACATTCTGTTGACCCACGAAAACAGGGTCCGTGTGAAGATCCCACCAGTGATCTCGTTCCCGCACTGCTTAGTTTCCGGGCCCAGCCATCGATCTTTGCGGATTTCCTCGAGAGCAAGGAGCCCGATCTTTAGCCCCATGGTTGCCGTGAAAAGGGCGGATATGGCCGTTGACGTCCCAGCCATCCAAAGAGTCCTGATGCGCACGATGTCGAACAGGATCGATATAAGGAGATAGGTATCCATGAGAAGCGGCGGCCCCAAGGACTTCCCATGTTCCATATACGAAAGGGCCATGAAAGCGAAGCAGTCAACCAGGCTGAGCGCCGCGGCTGGGACCGTCGCCCTGGTCCGTTGGGAAGACGATCCATCACTGACAGCCCATAGAGTGAGTAGGGCAACGGAGAACGCCAATAGCACTCCAATGACCACCTGCAGATTAGTTGGTTAGCAAGCACCTCAGATAGGGCAATGATAGAATCATACCAGTTTGATGGAGCGAAGAATGACGCCTCCAACCCGAGATTTTCTGGTGAATAATGTTGCTATGCGAATTGCCCCAAGTATCAGAAACACGGTCGATGGCAAGATAGACAAGATCGTCTCTTCGAATAGCAAAGTGAAGTCAAAGGTTCGAGCACACTCGTCGACGGCCGGCCCGAAGACATCGTCAATTGCTGGGGGGCAGCTCATTGCGGATGAGTTACTACTATCTGCATTGGAAGCCATGGTAATGGGTCGATCTGGTCATTTGCAACCAATCTGTATGGCATATATCTTGCAGATTCCTTTGCTTTGAGCGCATATGCAAGGGGGTGGCCCGGCGATGAGGGTAGATCGATCGTCAATGCCAGCTGGTGACAGAAGGTCTGCAGTAGGAAAGCAAGGTGGTCTCCCATTGACAGAGCCGCAATATACAACATCTCGGCCGGCCGCCCCAACCTTTGAGGGCCACCTGGTACTACCACATCGGCGATGTTTAGATGACAAGGGGAGGGTGTTCTAAGACCCGCAGGGCTTGGCGGCATGAGGCGGGGCTGGCCGCCGGGCTAGAACCCCGGCGAATGGACTTCAGCTATATCGAGTACTATTGGGATGACCGCCAGAGAAGAGCCGAGCCGCCGTGAAACCTGATAGCTGCATGCTGCAGTCATAGGCGAGATTTGTGCAATCCGCGGTGGAGAAGACGTGCTTCTTCGATTTCGGTCTCATGAGCGACTGCTGGGTGAGATGATGAGGGAATTCCCATATTTTCCTCTGGGATGAATATCCGTGCCCAATCCGAGGCGGGGACTAGTATTCGCGAGGTCCAGGCGTGAAGGCGGAGCCGATGATTGGTTCGCATAGACTTGGCCTTTGTGGTCAGCCCCCGTTAGTACGGACGGCCCACGAGCCTGCATATATGGATCCCCGTTTTTCAATTTCTTTTTATAGCTTCAGGTCTGTCAGTAACGTTGACGGCATGCGGCTAAACATTTGGCATCCACCCCCTTTTACCGGCTATTGACGGTGGCTGCGTCGCCAATGTTCAGCTACGGGGCGAAAAGGCGAAAAGGGTATGGGAGTTATCCCCGATCTGTCCAACCGAACCACCACATCTGCGTTAACCGTTGAGCTGCCATGCCGTTTTTCCTGGTCAAGCCATAGAAACTGGTTTTGAAGTGGCGTTGTCAGCACGTGTAGAACTATATTGGCTGACCGAGCCACTGGCGTCACTGTACATATTTCAGCATGCTGTCATCTGCACTGATCATCCGGGGCGAATTTGTCATGACCGGCCTACACGAACTCCTATCTTGCCGATCCTTTCCTTCGTCACTTCAGCTTCCGGAGCTCAGGGGCCAAGGCGGGCCACTTGATATGCTGTACGGTCTCGCTCTAGTACAGGATACTTCCCTTTCCGAGTCGTATACATCGGCCCTAAGATCCGGAAGAGGAAGGAAAAGCGAGAAGAGGACGGCATAGGACAGCTTTGAACAAGCAATGCGCGCATCGTCAAAAATACAGTCTTGGCAAAGGTGAGCTGAAAGGTGTGCCTGGAAAGGTCTCGACCCTCCCTGGGTCCCATGGGGCTGGGAGCAGGGAAGAGTTTTCTGCGGGTGGATTCCGCTAGAGTATCGAATCTGGGGATGACAGAAGCGTCTCGATCCGAGGCATCTGTAATGGCCCTTGGTCGAACCATGCATCCACACAGTATCGTACCTTCCCACGGCCGAGTCGGATGCCCGGCTTACAGGTCATACCAAAGGAGGGTGGTATTCTTGCTTGTCTGCCCCTTTTGGGTGCTCAGTTCGTATACAGTCATTTGCAGATGACCGTTCGATTATGTAACCGAGTGCAACCGTGACTTTGTTCGAGAAACATATTGCAGCGCATGTTTCTCTCGACCTGCGTTAATCTCCGCCGTTTCTCCTTGCTCCCCACAGAAGTCTGGAACAAACGATCATCATCAGACGTTGCTGAGCTGGGACTTTCTTGGTTTCTTATCAGGTCCCCGACGGGATCAGCTTCAATATCAACCCGACATAGTCAACACCATTATTTGAGAATCCCCACCTAAGGGATTACCTGCCTGTTACAAACATACATACACTCCACCCGGGCATTTCATGTTCAGCAACATACAGCGTGTGGCCCAGTCTGCAGTGTACCTGCACCACATTCCGCAGCTTGCATCCGAATAACCAAGGAGACTACTTGGTTGTGCATATTTACGTCCCGAGAAGATCATACACGCACTTGGAAGAAGATCATTGTTTTTTCCCCCTCACTATTCGCCCAATTGTACCAATATTGTAAGCCAGGACCAACACGACCACATCAGTTCTCGGCCGAGACTAACATTTTCTAGTCACGACATTCTTCTGAGGCTAGCAACAATGGGAGCCTATAGCGACGCAGGCCACCGGCTTGCGGAGAGGACAACCGCTATGAACACAGCAAAGTGTTCCGAGAAACAAGTGCTCCCAACCATGTCGCGGACGGATGCCCAAGAGGGGTTTGGGGCATCCGCAACTGCGAATCTAGAGGAGCAAATCCACGAAGTGTGGTCCAAAGCCCTCGGAATCCCGATGGATCTAATCAGCAAAACACAATCGTTTGTCAGTCTCGGAGGAGACTCAGTGGCAGCGATGAAAGTTGTCTCCCTATTGAGCCGCTCCGGCGTGAGGGTGCTCGTCAAAGATGTCATGCGAGGAGCAACAATTCAGGGGCTCACATCAGCTGCCAACCAGGTGGCAGCACCAGCCACAACAGCCGCCTCACAACAACAGCCACAACCTCAACCAGAACCACATCCATTGAAGGAAGGCACGACTGCCGAGACGATCAACGACAAAATCAACAAGTTGAAGATTGCTGACGAGCGCCATGAGCGTCTCGATCACCTCTCATACAAACATGGCGCCGACGCAGAAGTCGAAGACATGTACCACTGCTCGCCAACGCAGCTGGGCATCCTCATTGCGCAAGCGAAGACCCCTGGCGCGTACATGATGCGCATTCTATTCGAATTCTCCATATCAAAACCCAAGGAAAGGATTGACGTGAGACGTCTCCAGGAAGCATGGCAATTCGTTGTCGACCGCCATGCCGCCTTGCGTACTGTCTTTGTCGAAGGCACGACGGCTGAGTCTCCCTTTGAGCAAATCGTGCTCCGGCGCGTCAAAGCGGACTTTCGAGTCCTGCGCATCATGACTAATGACGCCAATGAGGAACGCCTCATGTTCCTAGGTGACCACTGCCACGCGATGGCCGAGTTTGGCGAACTGGGCCATCGCTTCACCGTCATTGCTACCCCGTCCGGGAGGCATTACGTCCGACTGGACATCAGCCATGCCATCACCGACGGTGGATCGCTCGACATCATGATCCGAGACCTGAAATTGGCGTACGATGGCAAGTTGGACGCTGGATCGGGCCCGACATACAGGTCGTTTCTCGACAATATTCTTCACCAACCCTCTGACCGTGGCCTCCAGTACTGGTCAGAGTACCTTCGTGGTGTCGAGCCCTGCCATTTCCCCACGCTCCTCGATGGGGACATGTCCTCTTCCCCAGAAAGCGAACTAATGTCGGCGCAAGTCAATCTCTCCTCCATCACACAGGACATTTCGGATTTCTGCCGCCACCACGAAATCACCCTTTTCCACCTTTTCCAGGTTTCCTGGGCCATCGTCTTGCGCTCATACCTCAACAAAGACGATGTATGTTTTGGATACACAGCCTCAGGACGCGATGCCCCCATCGACTCCATAGACTCCATCACTGGAGCCTTCGTGAGCACCATGATGTGCCGCGTCCGGTTTGACCTGTCAGATTCGGTCATGTCACTCCTCAAGGAGGTAGCTGAGCGCACCACGGAGAGTCTCGATTTCCAACATCTATCCCTTGCCGATATACAAAAGACCGCCGATCTTCCCAGAGATCTCATTTTCAATACTGTAATAGGATTCCAGAACGCCCTGTCGCTGGAATCAGAAGACTCCCAAGCCGGTCTTGGGGTTAAACAGCTCAGTGTATACTCACCTACAGAGGTACGCAAAAGACCACCGCTTGCATCACTTCTGATGGCTAATGATGAAACTAGTACGATATAGCCGTCATAGTGGACACGGCGGCCGATACTCCTTCGGTTCAGCTGGACTATTGGACTCACAGGATATCACCAGCACAGGCAGAGATACTCGCCGACACACTTGCCCAAGTTATAGCGGCCGTGGTTTCTCATAGCGACTGCAAGGTCGCGCAATTGGATGTAGTATCGCCAACCCAATATCAGACAATGGTCGACTGGAACATTGACTCAACTTCAAGGAATGGTAGGTTCTCTCAAGGTACGTCAACGATACATAGCGTTTTCCAAGAACGAGCGGCATTATCCCCCCACATCACTCGCTGTGGAAGCCCACGATGGGCAACTGACATATAGACAACTGGACACGCTGTCAACTCAGCTCTCTTATCACTTGGTATCTCTTGGTGTAAAAGCCGAGACGCTAGTGCCCTACTGCTTTTCTAAGTCACTGTACACGGTGGTGGCTATTCTGGGCATCCTGAAAGCAGGGGGCGCCGCCGTACCGCTGGACCCCAACCATCCCTCAGACCGCCTCAACGCTATCCTTGACGACACAAGTGCCACTGTTATTGTCACCTCCCCGGATCATAATCAACTGTTCCAGCACAGAGCCGCAGCGGTAGTTTCACTCGATGCTACGTTCCTCGGCGCCCTTCCAGAGTTCTCGGACACATCATGTGCAGCGGTGGGGGCCGACTCTGCAGCTTTAGTAGTCTACACATCCGGTAGCACTGGTGAGATATACCTACTCATCGTCGAAGGCCATGGCTAACCCCAACTAGGTGTCCCCAAAGGGAGTTGTGTCGGTCCATCGAGCGGTGGCGACGAATTGCCAGGCCTATGGGACAGCATTAGAGATGAATGAGAAATCTCGCGTCCTGCAGTTTGCTGCCCATACTTTTGATGCCAGCATATTCGATATGTTTGCTGCCCTTCTCCTTGGGGGCTGCGTGTGCATTCCTTCGGAAGAGGACCGAATGAACGATTTGGCGGGATTCATCGAGAGAACAAGGTGCAACTGGGTTCTGGCTACATCGACGGTCATGAGCTTGATTACGCCACAACAAGTACCAAGCCTCGAGGTCTTGGTTCTGGGAGGTGAGCCACTCTCCAGAACTGTGCTGGAGACGTGGGCACCATTTGTCGCGGTGTTCAACGCCTATGGTCCGGCCGAGAGTGCGATCATGTCGACTTGCTCCCCAAGGCTCACCGCTACATCCCAACCATCCTTGATCGGAAAGGCCATGACAGGGCCTGTCTGGATTACGGACACATCAGACCATAACAAGCTCATGCCCATTGGGTGTATTGGTGAGATCAGCGTCCAGGGGCCAGGAGTCTCGCGGGGCTACCTCAACGCACCTGCAAAGACGTCCGAGGTATTTTTCGACAGACCGCGATGGTCGCACGCCTCGTTTGAGCCTTATTCGCGTCTGTACAGGACAGGCGATCTGGGCCGGCTCAACAGCGATGGCTTCATTGAAATCATGGGCCGGAAGGACCACCAAGTCAAGTTGCGTGGACAGCGGCTTGAGCTGGGCGAGGTGGAATACCAGATTGCCTCGCATGCACAAGTCAAACAATGCACTGTCGTGAAGGGATACAAGGGCCTCTGTAAGGAGCGACTTGTGGGACTTGTGTCTCTTCATGGAGAGACCAAGTCCATGGGTACTCAAATCCAGTTCGCAGAGGACGACATGAGTGATGCTACAGCCCAGGTAGTCTCCGAGATTCGAGAGAAGCTGGCTGGGTCGCTCCCCACCTACATGATCCCTACGCTCTGGGCAGTTCTGCAAGAGCTGCCTATCACTAGCTCGGGCAAGGTCTATACCAAGGGCCTCCAGCAGTGGGTCGACGGGATGAGCAAGGAGTCCTTTGTCCGAGTGACTCAATCATCCAAGGATTCCGGATACGAAAGGGAGGAGGATTCGAAGAAATCAATGTCAGAGACCGAGCAAAAGATCCAAAAGATTTGGGCCCGTGTACTCAATCTCCCGCTCGAAGCAATCGCACGGTCCAGTACATTCCTATCAGCTGGTGGAGACTCAGTCACGGCAATGCGCGTTATGTCGCTCTGCAGGGCGGAAAAGCTTCTGGTCACTGTACAAGACGTGCTGCGTGACCAATCACTTGCTAGCCTGGCGAATTGCGCCAAGGCATTTGGTTCAACTGCGGAGCCCAACGATGTCGAAGAGATATACGAGACGCCCGTCGATTTGAGCCCAGTTCAGAGTCTCTTCTTCGTTACCCAGGGCGCACCAAACCGATGGAACCAGAGCTTCATGCTGGAAGTGCGAAGACCAATTCCATTTGACCGTCTTCGCGGTGCGCTCGATTCCCTTGTGAAACGGCATTCAATGTTGCGAGCCCGTTTCCACAAGTCATCAACCGGGAAGTGGACGCAACAAATCCCCAAACCCAACGACGATGTGGTTCGCCAGTCTTTCACCTTCGACACTGCTGATGTATCGGATGATATATCAATGGAACAGCATGCAAACCTGGTACAATGCCGACTTAATATCGAAGATGGTCCCGTGTTTACAGCCACACTCATGAGCAGGGGCGAGCACCAATATCTGTACATGGTTGCCCATCACCTGGTCATAGACCTTGTTTCCTGGAGGATCGTTATTCAAGACCTAGAAGATATGCTCTCGGGCACTTCTATCGGCATCAACCTATCGTCACCTTACCTCCAGCTCGCCAAAGAACGTATTGCCACGTCAGGTGTCGCAGCTGAGGACCAGGGTCACAGCCCACACATGCACCTCGCTGTGGATTGGAGCTACTGGGATTTCGAGGGGATTCCCAACATTGAGAAAGACGGCCGTCAGATTGGGTTTTCGCTGGACCAACAGGCTTCTGCCCTTATCCTTGGTGCTTGCAACAACACACTGAGAACCGAGCCCACTGACCTGTTCTTGGCGGCCATTCTCAACTCGTTCGCAGAGGTCTTCGCAGACCGTGATGTGCCTTCAGTCTTCATGGAAGGCCATGGTAGAGACCACGAAGCATTACATGGAATGGACGCAACTGGCACTGTTGGTTGGTTTACAGCCATCTGGCCTTTATGCATCCCAATTACCTGGGCAGGACAGCACGTAGATCTCATGCAGACGATCCGAGCTACGAAGGACACAAGGAGACTCCAGGAAGGGCCCGGCAAGAGCTTCCTGGATTCTGCCATGGCCCAAGGCACCCTAGGTGGCGGGTCAATGGAACTCATCTTCAATTATGAAGGGCAATACCAACAGCTGGAGAGTTCGGACGGCCTGTTCCGAATGCTACCCCTCCCAGCTCCCGATTTCTCAGACGATGCTCAGCGAATGGCCCTGTTTGAGATCACAACGTCTGTTAAAGGGGGCCGAGTGATGTTTGACTTCATCTTCAACGCCAAATCGGGCCGTCAGGACCAGATTGGCGAGTGGGTCAGAAAGGTTGAGCTTACATTGAACAGCCTCGCTGCAGAGGTGCCAGCCATGCCGAAACTTTACAGCTTGTCCGACTTCCCTCTCCTTCAACTTGATTACGACAACCTCGCAACGTTTATCAAGAGCCTGGAAGGCCGACTTGCACCCTTGAGTCCGCGGGACAGCCCGTTTGAGATTGAAGAGGCCTACCCCTGTACGGGTATTCAAGAAGGTTTGCTTCTAGCACAGGGGAAGCACTCCGGCAACTATGCAGTGCATGAGACCCTAGAGGTTGTTTCAGCGGCAGGGAAACCCATCGACGCGTTGCGTCTACGCGAAGCCTGGATGCAAGTCGTCAATCGACACCCAGTGTTGCGGACCGTCTTTGTCGACCACCCGAACAGCACCGGGTACCATGTGCAAGTGGTCTTACCTCGAGTGATCCCAGAAGTCAACATTTCAACATCTCAGTCAGTCGACGAAGCCCTTTCGTTGTGGAGGAATCTAGGGAAGAACGACTACTCCGAAGGGAGGCTGATGCACCGTCTCAACATCTGCAGCACAGCTGGGGGTCGGGCCCTGATACGATTTGACTTCAGTCATTGCATACTGGATGCAGAGTCTTGCCATGTGCTGTTCAGGGATCTGAGTCGAGCCTATGCAGAAGATCTCGATACCGACGGAAGCATGCCACGATTCAGTCAGGTTCTGCAGCATATGCAGGAGCGTGGCCTAAGTTCAGACCTGGCGTTTTGGGAGGCTGAACTTTCCGGTGCAGAATCATGTTGTCTCCCAAATCTTTCGGACTCACCCGATGAAAACGATCTTGCAATACAGCCTCTAGAACTTGGCATCCCCGCCGACACAGTTCATGCATTTTGCAAGCAGCATAGCGTGAGCCCGTTCGCCGTCTTGCAGGTAGCCTGGGCCAGGGTGCTTAGCGCCTACACCTCAATGGATCGGGTGTCGTTTGGGTATCTCACATCCGGACGCAATGCACCAATCGACGGGATTGAAGACATAGCTGGGGTTCTCGTCAACATGCTTGTCGCGCATGCCAAGGTCGACTACAGTCTAGCCGCCATAGATGCGGTAAAGGCCATGCACCACAGCCTGACTGAGAGCCTGGATCACCAATACAGTTCCTTAACAGAAGTTCAGCATGCTCTTGAGCTCGGTGGGCAGCCCCTGTTTAACACTGTTCTCGACTTTCAACGAACCCCCGAGGAAGACGAGTCTGCCGCCGCCATATCACTCCGGCCACTGGAGTTCCATGACCCCACAGAGTTCGCGCTCACGCTGCACTTTGAGCTGAACCAGAAGTCATTCTCCGCATACATGGCACACTGGACGTCGGCTTTGAGCCCATCCTACGCCCAGAACATCGGAGAGGCCCTCGTACTATCATTGCAAACCATCGTGGCCAAACCAGATATCAAGGTCGGCAGCATAGATCTCATTGGCGACGATACACTACAGAAGTACATTGGAATCAATACTCCGGCGCCTGTTGCCAAGTCTGAGTGTCTTCATGACACATTCAGGCGACGTGTGCAAATGGTGCCGACTGCTCCCGCCGTGTTCTCGACCGAAATGAGCCTGACATATGCCGAGTTGGATCTCTTGTCAACCAAGCTAGCAAACGAGCTCTTGAGCATGGAGGTGGGTCCAGAGACCAACGTGGTGCTGTGCTTCGAGAAGTCGGCCTGGACGATTGTGTCCATGATGGCGGTTTGGAAAGCCGGTGGCTGTGTCGTCGCACTTGATCCGTCGCATCCCGAATCCCGTCTCAGAGGCATAGCCGAGGATGTGTCTGCCCGCATTGGCCTGGTGTCACCAGCAACCATTGATAAATGTCGCGAGAGCCTCGACACCCAAGTCAGGTTCATTGTCGTCGACTCTATGAACTTGAGCGCGATGATCGACGAGCGTCCCAATGTCACGACCGTTCAGCCGAACAATTCGGCCTACATCAACTTCACCAGTGGCACAACTGGCAAGCCGAAGGGTGTGGTGATCGAGCATCAAGCCATCGCAAGTAACGTGGAGCCCTTGACGAAAGCGGCAGATATCAACAACACAACACGGGTTCTGCAGTTCTCTTCATATGCTTGGGACGCTTTCTACTGCGAGACCATCATGCCCCTTATGGCTGGGGGTGTATCTGCGTCGCCAACGACAACGAGAGATCCTACGACACAGCTGAGTTCATCAGGCGCGCCAATTGCACATGGGCGCTATTCACACCGTCATTTGCGAGACTGTTGACGCCTTCCGACGTCCCAAACCTCCGCACACTGCTACTAGGCGGCGAAGCAATGTCCGCCGATGATGTGGCGACCTGGTCTGACTCGGTGGTCCTCAAGAATGCGTATGGCCCATGCGAGTGCTCCATCGTTGCCCTCATGCACCCCAGGATCGATGCGGCCCGCAGCGGGTCGAACCTGGGTCATCGCCTGGGCCAGACTCTGTGGGTTGTGGACCCCAGGAACCCACAGAGACTCGCACCAGTGGGCTCTCCGGGCGAATTGCTCTTGGGCGGACCACCCGTCGCACGTGGCTATATCAATGAGCCTGCGAAGACGGCAGCTGCGTTTATCTCCGATCCCGCATGGTTCACTTCTAATAGCATCCTGAGCCAGCAGGGGTTCACCTCTAGGTTCTACTGCACAGGCGATCTTGTCCGTCTCAATGCAGACGGAACCCTCAACTTCCTTGGCCGGAAGGATGGCGACCAGGTGAAGCTGCGTGGCCAGCGAATGGAACTCGGCGAGGTCGAGCAGTGCATCATGACCAATATGTCGACATTGAAGCAAGTAGCTGCTGCAGTAATCTCTCGCTCTGGCCACGCCGGCGATAGACAATTAGTTGCCTTCATCAGCACATCCGAGTCGGCCGATCTAAGCACCAAGCCACGATCAATGCCCATGTCGGACGAATTGCTTAAGAACCTCCAGGCCTTAGCAACAGCCATGGCGACTAAGGTTCCCTCCTTCATGATACCTTCCATGTTCATCCCGGTCAATCGCGTACCACTGAGCGCGTCGACGAAGATTGACCGGAAAGCTTTGATCGACTTGGCTTGCCATATCCCCGAGTCAAGTGTTGCTCGTTACGCACTGACGGGACTGTCAGAGGCTTGTCCCCCAACCACACCCATGGAGCTGAGCCTACATGGACTCTTTGCTACATCATTGGGCGTTGAGGGTGCGTCACTGTCAATTGCCGACAATTTCTTCCATCGCGGAGGCGACTCGATCAAAGCCATCCGGCTAGTGGCTGCAGCACGACACGAGAATGTCCATATGACGGTCGTGGACGTCTTCAATCACCCCACCGTCCAGGAACTTGCCACTGTGGCTTCCTTCATCAACACCAAGCCCGACGGCCCCTCACGCAACGACAGTCATGATGTCTTCGTCAAAGAAATGAAGGCCGAAGTCACCAACGTGGCAATTGAGGCGCACAAGATGAAGGCTGGTCAGATCCAGGACGTGTACCCTGCACTGAGCTGCAAGATGCAATGCTGTCGATCACGCTGGGCCAGCCAGGTGCCTATGTTCTGCAGCTGGTGACTTCGATCTCCGAAGATGCCGATCTGGAGGCGTACATTGACGCCTGGAAGGCTGTCACAAGAAACAATGACATTTTGCGAACAAGGATCGTCAGCGCACTTGGGAAGCGCTACCAGGTTGTGTACAACGATCGGATGGAGATCAAGAACGGAGAGTCTCTTCAAGATTACCTTTCAGTCGACAAGAAAAAGCCCATGGCTTACGGAGATGCGCTCGCGCGCTTTGCATTGATATCCGAGGATGACAGGCAATACCTGGTGTGCACTATGCACCACTCGATCTACGACGGATGGTCTGTCTCGCTCATCATGGATCAGCTCTCGCAGGCTTATCAGTGGAAGCCGCTGCAGAAACCGCCTCCATTCTCCGACTATGCTTGGCACGTCTATGGCCAAGATCGCGTGGCTGCGGAGAAGTTCTGGTCTACTGAACTGGCGGGTGCGACGACATGCGACTTTCCTCACCTGCCTTCACCCACTTACCAAGCCGATGCACGGTTCAATACTGCCCGTACCATGGACTTTCGACAGGGTCAGTCGGATATACCCCTGGCAGCCATTATCAAATCTGCTTGGGCACTTCTGTTGGGGCAGCGCTCCGGGACACGGGATGTGGTCTTTGGGACGACTAACGCTGGCCGCAACTTGGCTCTGCCGGGCATTGCTGATATGATTGGCCCGACTATCGCGACAGTACCAGTACGAGTTCAGTTCGATTCTACCGATACCATCAAACACATGGTCTCCAAAGTGCACAAGGGGTCTCTTTCCATGGTTCCATACGAGTACCTGGGGTTGCAGAACATTCGTCATCTTGACGCCTTTTGCGAAGCTGCTTGCCAATTACGGAGCTTGCTGGTCGTTCAGCCAGGCGGCCTGGACGATGCTGACGTCTTAGCCATCCCTGGTGTTGAGAATGTTCCTGTCGACACAGGCAATTTCTTCACACAGCCCTTGGTGGTGGAGTGTACCTTGGGAAGTGACAAGGTCAAGCTTGCGGCGACCTATGATAAACATGTTTTGAACTCCGCAGAGGTAGATCGCTTGCTTGCTCAATTCGAGCACTTCATTCGCCAATTGAGCATGGATATGGAAAGGCCCGTCGGCGATATGGACCTCGTGTGCCCCGAGGATAAGCTTGACCTGGGCTTGTGGAATGCCGAAGAGCCGCTAAAGGTCAACAAGTGCGTCTGGGACGTTGTCGCGAAAAGAACGGAAGAATCTCCCTTTGCCTTGGCAATCTCATCTTGGGATGGTGAAATGACATACGAGGAACTCGACAGGCATGCGACACGCCTCTCAGCATATCTTTGTCACTCGTTGGGGGTGAGATGCGAGACACTCGTCCCATTGTCTTTCGAAAAGTCGGCATGGGCAATCGTGGCTATGCTAGCGGTAGTCAAAGCCGGGGGCGCGTTCGTGTTTCTCGACGTCAAACTGCCGGCGGCGCGACAGCGATTCGTGGTGTCATCAACCAAGTCGCGTTTTGTCTTGAGTTCCTCCAAGAACCTCGCCAGCTGGGACCACACTCAATGGCGGAGCGTGGAAGTCAGCAGGGAAGCCATAGGTCAATTATCCGATCACCCAGCACCAACGCCCAGCTATCAACCCGACAGCATGCTGTATGCCATCTATACGTCAGGCAGTACGGGATCACCCAAGGGCTGCGTCATTGAGCACGCAGCTTTCTTGAGCAGTGCGGATAGTTACACCAAGCTCCTGAAGATGGGTCCAAATACTCGCGCCCTTCTGTTTTCCTCTTTCGCCTTTGATGTCAGCCTGATGGAATCCCTCGCAGTGCTCACGGTAGGTGGCTGCATCTGCATTGCCAGCGAGCAAGCATACGAAGCGGGAGTCGCCAGCATGATTCAAGAAGCCAAGCCCAACTGGGCATCCCTTACACCTTCGGTGGCAAGACTCATTGATCCTCAAGAGGTTCCAACTCTCAAAACCGTGGCTCTCGTAGGGGAGCCCTTGAGCCAGGATGATGTCAGAACATGGGCTGCGAATCTCCAGCTAATGAATGGCTATGGCCCAACAGAATGCGCAGTACTTTGCCTCATCAACGCCAACGTGACGCCTGAGACCAAGGCCACAAACACCGGGTTCGGTAGCGGTGGACTCACTTGGATCGTGGATCCCAATAATGCCAACATTCTCCTGCCAATTGGCTGTCCTGGTGAGCTCCTCATGCAAGGTCCGATCCTCGCGCGTGGGTACCTCGACCTACCAGAAGAAACAGCTTCTGCATTTGTTACTGGTCTGAAGTGGTCGCCTCAGGGCCGGTTCTACAAGACCGGTGACATCGTGCGATACAGCCCCGACGGCTCAATTCAGTGCTTCGGGCGCAAAGACCAACAGGTCAAGGTTCGCGGGCAGAGAGTCGAACTCGGCGAGATCGAAGAGAACATCAATGCACTCGGCCCTGTCAGTCAAGCTTGTGTCGTTTTCCCAAAGTCGGGGCCGTTCGAAAAGAGGGTGACAGCCGTCGTCGTACTCGAGGAGTTCGCCGCTCGGGACACGGCTCCTCTACAGCTTATTTCAGCCAAGCAACAAAAGTTTGCAGGTATCTTGGTTAACAGGATGCGCGACTCCTTATCGGAGAATCTGCCAAGTTACATGGTCCCCGAAGCCTGGATCCTCGTCACGGCTCTTTCGGTTTCCCTTTCGGGTAAGAGGGACCGCTCGGCCGTGAGTCGCTGGGTGGCCGATATCGATCCAAAGCAACAAGAACAGATAGACAACCTTCTTGCCCCCACCACTATCGAGTTCGCCAAGACCGAGGACGAAAAGAGGCTGCACGCCATTGTGACCGAGGTGCTCAACATAGACCCTGCGCGGGCAGGCATCAACCAGTCGTTCATGAGCCTGGGCGGTGACTCCATCAGTGCGATGCGCTTAATAGCCAAATGCAGAAGCCAAGGCATCGCGTTGAGTCTCAAAAAGCTGATGAGCAGAGCCAGTCTCTCGCAGTTGGCAATGCTCATGGGCGCAGAAACTGCCAACCAGAACGCGACTGCCCAGACTGTCCCCGACGATACTGGGAAGCCATTCGATCTTACGCCCATTCAGCAGCATTACGTAGATCTCCATGCCCAGTGTCCACATCCAGATTCGGAAACGGAGTTCACCGGTCGACGCCGATTCCACCAAAGCTTCTTCATGAAGCTGACAAGTCCAGTCAGTCCTTCAGATGTTACCGTGGCCGTCCGAGGTCTGGTTGAACGGCACCCGATGCTACAGGCGACATTTGGGCAAGACTTGAAGGGCAGATGGCAGCAGACTGTCGGTGGGGCACCGGGTGCCATCGATTGCATCTGGGTCAGCAATGCCCGAACCGTGAAGGAAGCAACTGAAAAGCTCGCCTCTGCCAACAATCTGGACGTGATAGATGGCCCTGTCTTCCGTGCCGTGTTCTTCCCGAACAACATTGAAGGCCAAGGACAGCTGCTGTTCCTGACTGCACACCATCTGGTCATCGACTTAGTGTCGTGGAGGATCGTGTTGGAGGAGCTGGAACAGAGCCTTCGAGGGCAGCCACTACCCGAGCCCACGGGGTTGAGTTTCCAATCTTGGGCGGCGCTCCAGGCTGAGCACGCTCGACTTAACCTTGGCCCACGTGCGGCTCTGCCGTTTGATGTCCATGCTAGCAATCTCTCATGCTGGGGTATTTCCGCACCCGCTGAAAACACCTATGGCATGACCAAAACCGAATCTTTCAACTTGAACAAGGACCTGACTTCTCTGCTGATTGGCCAATGCCATGATGTTCTTCGGACAGATGTGGTGGACGTGCTATTGGCATCCGCGTTCCAGGCCTTCGGCGACATCTTCAAAGAGCGGGAGTGCCCCACCATGTTTGTCGAAGGACATGGTCGAGAGCCCTGGGATGAGAATATCGACATTGGATCGACGGTTGGGTGGTTCACTGCTTTATGCCCTGTCCATGTATCAGCGAAACCTGAAAGCGCGGTTCTCGAAACTCTGAGGAAGGTAAAGGACCTGCGTCGCAGTATCCCTCAGAACGGCTGGGCGTACTTCGCTTCAAGGTACTTGAACGCCGACGGACAGACTGCTTTCCAAGACGACTTGATGGCGGAGATCATCTTCAACTATGCCGGGCAATTCCAACAACTCGAGGGCCAAGACCAGTTGCTCGTTCCGTTTGACGGGGAACTCACAGGGGACGCGTCCGAAGTCGGCCCCGATACGCCTCGGTTTGCTTTGATTGAAGTATCCGCAGTTGTTCGGAATGGCCAATTGCACATGTCGTTTATCTTGAATGATCGTATGAAACACGTTGATCGCCTTGGAGACTGGGTACACTCAGTGCAACGTACACTGGAGGCACTGATCGATAGCCTTTGCGAACAGTCGCAGGTCTCAGTGCCAACATTGAGCGACTTCCCGCTCTTACTCACTACCCATGACAGATTCGACGCGCAGCTCTCGGAAGTATGCGCCCGATACGGTGCTTCAGACTGGACCGAGATAGAGGACATGTTCCCTTGCTCACCACTGCAGACCGCCATGCTATTGAATAGCTACATGAACGCGGAGCAATACCGGACATGCGTGATCTTCAACCTCATCTCACCCGTACCAATCAGCGCTGACGCTCTGAGCACTGGTTGGGCAAAGGTTGTTGCGCACCACCCTTCGCTGCGGACTGTGTTTGTAGAGACCAAGAGATCCAATGGGGCATTTGATCAGGTGATCTTCAAGAACCTCCGGCCGCAGATCAACATCCTTGAAGCACACGACGAGTCTGCCCTCACTTCCTTGAAGGACCGCGCCCCGGCGAACTGGTCGGGCGGTTCCCCACATGTCTTGACTGTCATTCCAACATCAGCTGGCGTTATATGCAAGCTTGAGATCAGCCACGCCCTGATGGATGGCGCGTCCATGGATTTGATCTTTGGCGACCTCGTCGCGGCTTTGGAGGACAATCTGGCCGATGAACCGAGCCCATCGTACCAGGGCTACATCGCCTATCTTCAAGGCCAGGATGCGAAAGACGCCTTGGCCCATTGGATGAGCTATCTGAAAGGCGCAAGTCCCTGCCTCATCTCGCATATCAAGCCTGTTGCGAAATCTGAAGAGATCAGCGAAGTGCCTTCAATCGATGTGCCTATCACTGAGGGCACCGCGAAGGCGCTCGATGACTTCGTTAATACTCATGGAACTACACATGCCTCGGTGATTCAGGCTGCCTGGGCGATGGCCTTACGTCGCTATACCCAGTCCGATGATGTAGCATTCGGTTACGCCGTTGCAGGTCGCAATTTGCCGCTCGAAGGCATCGAAAAGACTGTTGGCCCATTCATCAACGTCCTCCCGTGCAGGCTCGACATGAGCGACGATACACTTAGTATTCGTAACTTGGCCGATACAGTCCAGCGCGACTTCTTTGAAAGCCTGCCCTTCCAGCATACATCACTCGCAGAGATGCAGCATGAGCTGCAGCTCCCGACCCGCGCCTTGTTCGATACCGTGGTGTCAATCCAACGGTTTGACGATTCGGCGATGAGTTCCCCAAGCGGGCTGCAGATGAACCTGCTACACAGCCGCGACCCGACTGAATTCACTCTGACTCTCAATGCTGCTTATTCGGCAGAACGTCTTGGGTTTGTCGTGAGATACTCTCCGCAGAATGGCATTTCAAGTTCGAGGGCAATGAGCATTGCGCATACGTTCCAAGCAGCTCTGGACACTATTCTTAGCAACCCCGATCAGACCCTCCGCAATGCTGATCTGATCAGCATCCACGACCGAACCGTCATTGACCAATGGAATGTCCATGTGCCCGCAGCAGTTGATCAGCCCGTAACAGAAAGCATCATGCTGCGGGCAAACTCTCAGCCCAATGCGCCTGCAGTTTCGGCGTGGGACGGTGAGCTCTCGTACCATGAGCTAAATGAGTATACAAATCGTCTCGCCAGGCACCTAGTGCGAAACGGTGTCAAATCCGGTAGCATCCTGCCATTCTGTTTCGAGAAGTCGCTTTGGACGACTGTGGCAATCTTGTCGATTCTGAAATCCGGTGCGGCGTTCCTCCCCTTGAACATCAACGACCCAGAGGAACGCGTTAAGTCTCTGCTCCAAGAAGTTGATGCTCGCCTTGTTCTTACCTCGCCTACTCAAGGTCGACGGTTTGATGGAGTTGCCGATTCACTGGTCATCTCTGAGTCGGTCATCGCGGCCCTACCGCTAGACAAGGAGGTTGAGTTACCCCAAATCAGCCCCAGCAGCATCGCATACATCCTGTTCACGTCAGGTTCGACCGGCAAGCCCAAGGGTGTCGTGATTGAGCACCGGTCGCTTGCTAGTAACATTGCCGAACACGCGCCCGGCCTTGGGCTCAACTGCTTGACGCGTGCTTTACAATTCGCGTCATACTCCTTCGATGCCTCTATTACAGAGACACTGGCAACGTTAGTGTCGGGAGGCTGTGTTTGCGTCCCGTCGGAGGAGGAAAAGACGGCCGACATTGAAGGTGCAATGCGACGCATGAGAGTGAACTTCTCGATGCTCACGCCTTCCGTGGTGCAGCTCTTGTCGCCCGAAAACCTGCCGTCGCTGGAAACACTGGCCCTCGTGGGAGAAGCGGTGCCGCGAAGCTTGATTGGGAAATGGTCCGATAAACTCAACCTTCTCGTTGGCTACGGGCCGACAGAGACGGCAGTCTTTGCTTCGATTGGAAGTTTGAAGAGTCTGGATGATGCTGGGTTGATTGGCAAAGCCATCGGCACTCAAACATGGGTAGTCGACCCCACTAACCACGACCTGTTAGCGCCCATCGGCTCACTGGGCGAGCTGGTTCTTAGTGGCCCGACGCTAGCAAGGGGCTACCTAAACAGCCTCGACAAGACAGAGCAGGCGTTTAAGACCACTCCGGCCTGGGCAGCTCCCGGCACAATCGATCGCATCTACAAGACTGGTGATCTGGTGTATTACCGCGATGATGGCAACCTCATGTACGCCGGCCGCAAGGATGGTCAAGTTAAGATCCACGGCCAGCGTATGGAAGTCGGCGAAGTCGAGCACCAGATTCTCGAGTGCCTGCCAGCGCATTCGGAGACGGCTGTCGCTGTGCTGAAATCCGACAAGACATCCATCCAACGCTTGGTAGCCTTTATCAGCATTCCGGACATTGAGAGAGCTACCGCCTCCTCTCCGCAACTCGCAGACTTCACCGACACTTTGAAGCATGTTCTCTCGAAACTACAGAAAGACTTGGCCGAGAGGGTCTCAACTTACATGGTTCCCTCCATATATGTCCCCATGACATCCTTACCAAAGTCTGCGGCGGGCAAAGCCGATCGGAAAGCCATGTTGCTACTCGCCGAGTCGCTGTCCCAGGAACAGATCGATATGTATTCACTCCGAGGGTCCGGTGGGAAGGAGGTCTCGACCAAGGCCGAGGAATTTGTACAGACAATTTGGGCGTCCATACTGGGCATCCCGGCAGACACGATTTCATCAGATGACCATTTCTTCAAACTCGGAGGCGACTCCTTGTCTGCCATGAGAGTCGCATCGCAAATTCGCAGCGAGGATATCTACATATCAGTGACTGAGCTCTTTTCGCATCCGATCCTGTCGGCGCTGGCCATACTTGTGGAGACGAAGACAGGAGAAGCTCGACCCATCTCGGAGAACGAAGTAGCGCCATTCGAGCTTCTGTCTGACAAGCAAAGCGTCATTGACAAGATCGAGAAGATCGCAGGGATTACCACGCTCACTATCGAGGATGCATATCCGGCTACGCCTCTCCAGGAAGCGCTGATTGCCATCACACAGACAAGCGACACAGCTTATGTCAATCGCATGGTTTTCCAGATCCCGTCGCATATCGACCTGGTTCGATTCAAACAGGCCTGGGAAGCCGTTTACGCTGTGACGCCAATACTTCGCACGGCGCTCGTCAATACTGAGTCGAATGGCACCTGCCAAGTTGTGTACAAGCGACCCCTGTCTTGGTTCGAAGCCGAATGCAGCCTCGCAAGCTACTTGGACACGGACTCTCAGACACCCATCTCGGAAAGCGATGTCCTTACCAGATATGCCATCATTCATGATGGATCCGAAAAACTGGTTCGTCTGGACTGCTCACCATGCGGCGTATGACGGTTGGTCAGCAGGCACACTCTTTGAATTAGTGCGAGCGGCCTATAAGACTGGTGTGCCTACTCAAACACCCTCTTACAGCAGCTTCATCCGATACATTTGCAACTCGAATGTGAGCGACAGTGATGAGTACTGGAGCACTACCCTCGGGGGCTACACTCGAACCGACTTCCCTCCAATCACATCCCCTGATTACCGACCTAGTAGTGATCAATCGGTAACTCAGTCCATCCAGCTACCTGCCACCAGGCAGAACACCGATATCACCCAGGCTACCATTATTCGAGCCGCCTGGGCGCTGGTGGTCGGAAAGCTGAGTGGAACGGCTGATGTCGTCTTCGGGATGACGCAGAACGGAAGGAACACACCTGTCGCAGGCATCGAACAGATGCAAGGACCAACTATTGCGACTGTCCCCGCGAGGGTTCGACTCGAAAGCTCAAAGATGATATCAGAGTACCTACTGGAGGTGCAGCAACAAGCAGCGGACTCAATCCCATATGAGCAAGCTGGACTCCAGAACATCCGCACTCTGAACCAAGGCGCAGAAGATGCCTGCGACTTCAACAATCTCCTCGTGATTCAACCCAAAGGCGAAGTGGAGAATGACCCCTGGCTGGTGCCCGTTTCTGGAGAGCTGAACAAGTTCGACAACTTCCCACTTACGGTCGAGTGCGCTCTTGGGCCAGAGGGACATGTGGAGCTCCTGGCACATCTAGACTCGCATCTGCTCTCCAAGTTCCAGGTTGAACGCATCCTCTTCCAATTCAGCCATATTATCCGACAACTATCCGAAGTCAATGCCGAGAGTCTGCTTTCCGATGTCAACTTCTTTACCCCTGAGGACCACCATACCATCTGTGATCAGTGGAACTCCGATATCCCAGAAACGGTTGAAGCATCCCTGCATGACATATTTGAATTGAATGCTCGAGAGTACCCAGACAAGCAAGCGATTCACTCCTGGGATGCCAAGATGACATACTCGGAGCTCGATTTGATGTCAACATATTTGGCACATAGGCTTATTGAGGCTGGTGTCAAAGCCGGGGATATAGTCCCACTTTGCTTCGAGAAGTCGGCATGGGCCGTGGTCTCTATGCTGGCAGTCATGAAGGCTGGGGCAGCTTTTGTGTCAATTGATCCTGAGCACCCAGAAAATCGTCGACAAGACGTTATCGATCAGACCAATGCCAAAGTCATGTTGGCCTCCGGGACAGCTCCGGCTCTATCAGTCGAGCAAATTCTTGTCGTCTCCGCCGATACACTGTCTGGCTACCAGTCAGCTACAGAGATAACATCATTACCTTCGAAAGACCCTAGCAGACTTGCCTACATCGTATTCACCAGTGGTAGTACTGGCCGCAGCAAGGGGGTTATGATGTCGCACCGAGCAGTCTGCTCCAGCGCCCAGATGCTAGACCTGGAGGGTATCGGGTTTACTCGGGACTCCAGGGTATACCAGTTCCCGTCTTACGTCTTTGATGCATCCATTTACAACATATTTGCGACCCTGACCGTGGGAGCCACATTGGTCATACCGTCTGATGAAGACAAGCTTGGTGCCAACTTTGCGAAGTCCATGCGCGACGCTGAAGTCACACTCGCAATCATGACGCCAACTGTCAGTCGGTTGATCCAACCGGAGGATGTTCCGACGTTACGCACTCTCAAGCTCGGAGGTGATGCTGTCTTCCAAGAGGACGTCGATAAGTGGGCCTCGAAAGTTCGCATGGTACAAGGGTACGGCCCGGCAGAAGCTACGGTGTTCGTGACATGGACCCAAATCGCACCCCAGGGCACGCCTCAAAACGTCGGGCCCGCCAGGAGAGCCCGGCTCTGGGTGGTGGATCCCGATGACCATGACAAGTTGACGCCCATCGGCATGGTTGGCGAAATGCTCATCGAAGGACCTATCCTCGCTAATGGGTACCTGAACGAAGAAGAAAAGACTGCTGCGGCGTTCATTACAAGCCCAGCGTGGTGCCATGGCCAAGCAAGAAGATTCTACAAGACGGGAGACCTGGTTCGCTACGCCGATGATGGCTCGTTCTTGTTCATTGGTCGCAAAGATGCCCAAGTCAAAATCAACGGACAAAGAGTCGAGCTGGGTGAGATCGAGAACCATCTCTTCAACATGCTACCAACTTCTCAATTCGTCGCCCTTGTCCCGCATGCCGGGCCTTGTAAAAATGCCCTGACGGTGCTCGTGGCCGGCACGACGGCAGATTCGGTCAAGAGACTCGAGTTTGTTGAAAGCGCTTCCACGAAAGAGGCTTTGAGTAAGGCTGTCACTGAAGTGCGTGAAGCTATGCCTTCGCGGGTTCCCAAGTATATGGTACCTCGAATGTGGTTCGCGGTCAGCAAGCTGCCTCTCACTTCCTCTGGGAAGGTTGACCGCAAAATCATTCAGCGGTGGATGGAAGAACTTGACCCAGACGTCGCACGCATCGAAGGACTTTCTCTCAAGCATGATGCTGCTTCTGCGATACCTGCGACAAAGACAGAAGGCATCCTACAGCAAGCGATTGGCCGCGTCCTCAATCTGACGCTCGAGAATATCCCGCTGGACAAGACCTTCATGGCTTTAGGAGGTGACTCAATTACTGGGATGCAGCTGGTCTCCCGCCTTCAATCGTCCCGCCTAGTACTGAGCGTGCGACAGCTGCTCCAGAGTCACACAATCAGACATCTTGCCTCGCTGGCCCAGCCCGAAGGCGAACGAGTAGAGCTGGCGGATGAGGTGGTTGGCGTACCCTTCGACTTGTCGCCAATCCAAACAATGCTCATTGACACCATATGTCCCGAAGGAACGGAGCCCCGGCGGTTCAATCAAAGCTTCCTCGTCCGCTTGAGCCACAACGTGGATGCAGGGAGATTGCGAAAGGCCTTCTCGTATCTGGTGTCTCGCCATTCCATGCTAAGAGCGCGTTTTGAGAAGAAAGAAGATGGCCACTGGATCCAGAAAGTCATGCCTCTTTCGAAAAGCTCGTACCGATTGGCCTTCCATGAAACCACTGCTGATCTTGGGCAAATCATGGCGGATAGCCAGAGCGGCCTGAACGTTTTCCAGGGTCCAGTGTTCGCAGCTGACGTTTACACCGATGACGACGGAAAGCAGGTCTTGTTTATGGCTGCGCACCATCTTGCAGTCGATCTGGTGTCATGGCGTATTATCCTTAGCGACCTTGAGGAGTATCTGACGTCGGAGAACTTCAAGGAGAAGAGCAAACCGTTGTCATTCCAGACGTGGCTCTCGTTGCAACAAAAGAAAGCGGAGGAAATCCGGCCAGAAACGGCGCTCCCGTTCACCCCACCACAAGCGCCACTGAACTACTGGGGGCGCTCACTGAAGCCAACACATTCAGCGCTGTCGAGGAACATTCATTCTCACTCAATGCTGAGTTGACATCGCAGCTTCTCAAAGACTGCAGCCAAGTGCTAGGCACCGATACCGTCGACATCCTCATCGGAGCCTTGAATCATGCATTCTCGCAGACGTTCCGGGATCGCGACCTGCCAAGCATCTTCACCGAGTACCACGGTCGCGAATCTTGGGATGACTCGATTGATATCTCTTCCACTGTGGGCTGGTTCACGACGCTGGCCCCTGTGCATATTTCCAGCCATCATGACGACGGAGTCAAGCCGTTCATTCGAAAAGTAAAAGACTGTCGACGAAAGACGCCAATGAACGGATGGTCTTATTTTGCCTCTCGCTTCTTGAACCCCGAAGGCAGAGAGCGCTTTGCACTGAACGGGCCTATGGAAATCGTACTCAACTTCGTCGGACAGTACCAGCAACTTGAACGAGCCGAGGGGCTCTTCGAAATGGTGCCTCGTGATGCTTTCGGCGCAGACACGCTCGACGTCAGCCCCGATTTGGAGCGCACTGCAATCTTTGAGATCTCGTCTGGTGTGATGAATGGCCGCTTGAACTTCTCAATGATGTGGCCGCGCAGCCTGCAGAACCAAAGCCAGATAAGACAGTGGCTGGCCAACACTGAACACTCACTAGTCGAAGCTATCAGGGACCTACAAGGCCACACCAGAGAACTGACTGTCAGCGACTTCCCTCTCCTGTCCATGGCAGACGAGGAGTTCGTCAGCTTCGTTGAAGACTCTCTGCCGAAGCACCACATCGCCGTAGGGGATGTCGAGGACATCTACCCTGCCACGCCACTCCAGGAGGCTTTGATGATGTCCCGAAGTATCGACTCTGAGCTATACACAGTCCATGCCATTTACCAACTCAGCTGTACGAACAGCGAGCCCGTGGACACGGAGAGACTCAAGGCCGCCTGGAACTCTGTCGTCCACCGACATCAGAGCCTGAGGACCGTGTTCGTAAGCGTTATTTCCGACTACAGCGCCCTCAACCAAGTCGTATTGAGAACAATGCCCAACACAACGGTAGAGATCACCTGCGACACCGACACCCAGGCTCTGGAGCTACTCGAAAAGTCAAAGACACTCAACCCTAGTCTTGCATGGGAGGTGGAGACGCCAGCGCAGTTGATCATCTGCCATGCTACAGCATCGAGCACCACTTACTACAAGATTGCGATTAACCATGCTGTCGGTGATGGCGCATCGAATGGCATACTGATTCGAGACATCGGGTTAGCCTACGAAGGGCTGCTTTCCACAGATGTTGGCCCACTCTATAGTCAATATGTCTCATACCTCCAGAGTCGCGACAGGCAAACGAGCCTCGACTACTGGGGTAAGTACTTGGGCGGCCTTGAACCTTGCATGGTCAACGGCGGCATACACTCGGGTGATACAAAAGAACTTCGGGATCTTGAACTCGAGATCCCGCACCCAGGCAAATTAAGAGCCTTCTCCGCTGCAAGATCCGTCACCCTCGCCAGCGTCTTCCAGGCGGCTTGGGCTCTGGTACTTCGCAACTTCGCCGGAACGGATCAAGTCTGCTACGGCTACCTGAACGCCGGTCGCGATTCACCCATCGACGGCGTCGCGGACGCCGTCGGGCTTTTTGTCAATATGCTCGTAAGCCGCGTGGACTTCACAGATGACCTCACCACGGGCGATTTGGTCAAGCAGGTGCATAACGACTACATCGATGCTCTCGACCATCAGAACTGCTCCCTGGCCGACATGCAGCGGCTCGCGGGCCAGCCTCTGTTCAACAGCATCATGTCCTACCAGGTCGCCTCGTCAACGTCGGAGGAGCCCTCTGGAATTCTCAACTTCGAGCAAGTCAGCGCTCACGACCCCACCGAGTACCCGCTCAGCCTCAGCGTCGCGGTGTCGGACAAGTCGATCTTCGTTACGATCAGCTACTACACAGATGTAGTCTCGGACTACCAGGCTAAGAGCGTGGCCAACAGTTTTGAGAAGGCGCTCGGAGGTTTCTCTGAATCAACCCTGGACGTGCCGGCGCGCAACATACCAATCCTTGGTGATGCCGACATCGCCAAGATCCAACAGTGGAATGCGGATGAACCAAAAGCCGTTCAAGGATGTATCCACAAGATATTCGAGGACCAGGTCAAGGTGCATCCTGACGCCATGGCTGTGTGCTCCACCGAGGTCGATTGGACCTACAGCCAACTAGACGAACTCTCGACTCGTCTGGCACACCGTCTCGCCATTCTAGGCATTGGCCCTGGTACCAAGGTCCCTTACTGCTTCGCCGCCTCCCCATGGACGGTGGTGATCATGATGGCTATCCTCAAATCCGGAGGAGCCTGTGTGGCGCTGGACCCCAAACACCCCATCGACCGCCTACACGGTATTATTGAAGACGTCGATGCCGATATTGTCATCACATCTTCTCGCCACGCATCCAAGTTCCTCCCTATGGCGGCAGTGCTGGCGCTCGGTCCGGAGGAGATCACCCGCATTGGCAAGACCCCGTCAAGGAGAATTAGTGCCTTGCCAATCGCGCAACCAAGCGACGTCGCTGTGGTGCAGTTCACCAGTGGCAGTACCGGCAAGCCCAAGGGGATCCTGCTCGAACACCAGTCCCTGTGCACCAGCGCATCCTACTACGGTGCAGCCATGGGATATGGCCCAGGCTCGCGCGTGATCCAGTTCTCGTCTTACACCTTCGACGTCAGTCTCAGCGACATCTTCTTTTCTCTGATGAGGGGCGGAGCTGTCTGCGTGCCCACTGAAGACGAGAAACTCAACGACCTGGCAGACTTCATCAACCGGCTGGACGTTAACACGGCTGACCTGACTCCCTCGGTCCTCGAAGCGACGCTATATCCCGAGGCAGTCCCGGAGTCTGAAGACGATTTGCTTGGGAGGCGAAGCGGTGAAGCAAGACAACCTCGCTGTTTGGGCCGACCATGTAGCCCTACACAACTATTACGGCCCCTCCGAATGCTCCGTCGCCTGTGTCGGGCGCTCCAACCTCTCATCCACCGACTTAGCTGCCAATATCGGACTCGGATGCGGCGCGCTGACATGGGTCGTCGAGAGCTCCAATGCCAACAAACTCGTACCACTTGGAACTGTTGGCGAGCTTGTGCTCGAAGGACCGCTTCTGGCAAAGGGCTACTTGAAACTTCCGGAAAACACTGCCAATGCCTTCTTAGAGAATGTAACGTGGCCCGGCTTCGGTGAGCCCAAGCGCCTATACCGAACGGGTGATCTCGTTCGGTACAATCCGGACGGAAGCTTGGACTACTTGGGAAGGAAGGATACACAAGTCAAGATCAGAGGCCAGCGCGTCGAAACTGGTGAGATTGAACACCACGCCAGCCTCTGCTGTCCGCCTTCCATCTCGCAGCTCGCAGTGGAGGCAGTGACCCTGCCCGGACGAAGTGGCTTGGCACTGGCCATGTTCGTGGCAGTTGGCTCTGGGCCAGATGCCTGCATGGAAACCATGGAGAACGGATTCCCTGTCGAGTTGCACTCGACTCTTCGTCAAATGCGGGCCAGCTTGGCCGCGTCCGTCCCTTCGTACATGCTGCCATCCATCTTCGTCCCGCTTCCCGAGATCCCGCTGAGTCTGGCTGGAAAACGCGACCGAAGAGCTCTCCGAGACCTAGTCTCGGCACTCCCGACGGAGATGATTCGCACATTCTCTCTTGCCGACGACGTTGCCACCAGGCGAGAACCATCCACGGCAATTGAACGCAGCCTGCGTGGGGTCTGGTCCAAGGTCCTCCGCGTGAAAGAGGCGGATATTGGTGTTGATGATAGCTTCTTCAAACTTGGCGGCGACTCCATTTCCGCCATGCGACTTGCCACCGCTGCGACCAAGAGCGGGCTGCAGGTCTCGGTGTTGGATATTCTAACCCACAGAACCATTTCCAAGATCGCCGCGCTCGCTGAACACAAGGTGGACGAAGCCTACGCCACCCAAAGCGTTACCAGCTCCGAGCGGAGCGGCGAGACGCTGGGCAAGTCGTCTCTCTTGGACGAGATGCCCGCACCCTTCGACCCCAACGAGGTGGAGGTCATATTACCCACGACTAGCGCCCAGAAGGAGGTACTTCAAGCTTGCAAAGACAGTCCCGGCTCTGGGTACTACAATATCTCACAGATAATTGAAGTTCTTCCACAGCATGTGGGCGGGCGCAAGGTAGATGCCGAGCTGCTCCATGGGGCTTGGCAGCAAGTTGTTGACCGCCATGCCGCCCTTCGCACCGTGTTCATCAACACAATGGGACAGGTCGTCCTCAAGAGACATATCGCAAATGTCGCGCATATTGAAATCGAAGAATCTGAAGATCTTCAAACCTATCATGGGAATGCACCACTATGGTCCGAACTCACTCCCATGCACCATGTCACCATTGCCAAAACACCTTCCGGCAGAGTTCTGTGTCGCATGGATATTCATCATTCTATCACGGACGGGTTCTCGCTGATGACCATGTTCCAGGAGCTGGCCAGCGCATACTCTGGGACGCTAGATTTCGGACCGGGACCGTCGCTCCAAGACTATTTCACTCAGGTCGAGTCATTGGACCGCAAACTGTCAACTGCTTACTGGAAGACCACGATGGAGTCAATTCAACCTTGTCCCTTTCCACTTACCAAGTCCCTCATGGGCGGTGACAGCATACGCAGCGACTTACGAGAGCTCCACTGCCAAATCAAGAGCGACACGCTGCTCGGCTTCTGCCTTGATAATGAGACGACCGTTCCTTCCCTAGTCTACGCTGCCTGGGGTCTCGTCCTCCAAGCCATGCGCCCGAGCGATGCTCCCACCGGGAGCCATGATACCGTGTTCGCCTACCTCTCGAGCGCGCGCGCCATCATCCCCTCGGAGGCGCTGGGCTTCCTCGTCAACATCGTACCCCAGCGCATCCGCGCGACGGAGCTAGAAGCGGCGACGCTGCCGCGCTTCGTCCGCGACATCCACTCTTCGGTCCTGGACGCGCTGCCGCACTCGCACATTGCGCCCTCGGAGCTCGGGCTGAAGAATATCAGCACCCTGATCAACATGCGCAAGTTCGATGATGCCGACATCCTCGCGGCTTTCCATGCCGATGAGCAAGATGACAGCCATGCCAATGGCGGTGCTGCGGCGGGCGCTAAGCGCCAGCAACGGCGGCACCAGATTACTTTTGAGGCGTTTTCTTCGCCCGACCCCATGGCTGTAAGTACCAACTCATTCGAGCGTTTCGCCTGTTTCATATGCTAATTGCGACTCCTGCAGTACGATGTCGTGGTCGCGGTCTCGGAACTGGGCGGCGGGGCACTGGATGTCACGCTCTCGTTCTGGAGCTCGGTCGTGGACGAACGGGACGCGCGGCGCGCTCTGGATGGCTTGAGGAGCGTGCTGGGCATGATGGGACGGGAGAATGAAATGACTTGTGCGGAAGTCGTGGGCCAATTGGCTGTTTGATGATTACCGATATATATACGATGTTTCTTTTGTAGAAGAGAATGATTTGGCGTTTAGCGTACTGGGGTATTATAGGTTGGGATTTCCTTGAAAGCTTGTCTGTTATTCAAGATGGAAAAGGCAAGGCGTTTTGGGTTGTGGTTCAGAAGTTTCCTAGACAGACACTCTATTTCCGAATTCAGCTTTTTACTTCATGTTGTCACTGGTCGCAAGTCTCTCAACTGCTTCGAAATCTGGTTAAGTGGTCTACTGAATACGGATCGTGCTGCAAACTGGGTTTGGTCACAAGTTATAGTATTAGACAATACAACGAAATACCATCCGAGATATCCCTAGGCGATGAATCCGATGTGGTGTAGTGGCTAACATTACACGCTCTCAAAGAGATCCGTGTAGCCCGGGGTTCGATTCCCCGCATCGGAGTGATTATTTTCTATTTCTTTTTCTTTTTTTTCTTCCATTTATTTGGTAGCCTGGAAACGGCTTATTTCAAGCGACCATCGTTTAAATCCATATACGTGCTGGGAGTGGCGTGCACAACGTTACGTTCTTGCTTTTTACGTGAGCAAGGGATTCTATCCTCACCGCTAGAATTGATGCAGCTACAACATTTAACAGCTCTTGCTCGTTGTTTCCAACCCCATCCACCCAGAAAGTTCAGCCTTGGGGCGGTAAGCTACCCCGATCAGGCCCCCGAACACCCCCGCCAATTGGTGACAGCGGGTACCTACAGGTGGTCATTCCATCCCAACCCATCCCGTCAGCCCGTCAAAGCTTCCCAAGCCTCTTCTTTATTTAGCTACAGCAATGCAATGCATTATGGTTACTCCCTAGATTGACAAGCAAAACCCGGTCCAACGGGTGGCTCAATTAATCAATCATACATCTAAAGCTCAGCTCTTGGATTTCTTTTCCCGCCCTCTACGCCGCAGAAGAATGTTCTCGTTCGTGTCGCTGCATGGAGCCATGGCCAAGACTGGTAAACGGCACCCCTCGTCCGCGCCATGTCACCTCGTTGGGTAATTAAGCGGCGGGGGAGAGGGTTCGTTCGGTTCCTGGGGATTGGGTTGGCTGTCCAACATTTCCACACGTCTCCAGACCGCGACATCGCCAGCCATCTTTCGTTATGTGTGTCTGGCGTCTGTCTCCCCTCCCCCATCTCCCCTCTCGAAGGATCACTCCATTCCTGGTGACGGGTGGTCCGACTCGAACGGTCGACAGCCCCCATTTTGCCAGGTCGCATGACGGCGGATGGATCCCCCAGACTAGAGGTTTCTGCCGTTCGCATAACGTCACGCCAAGCACCGCACCTCGTATTTAGACTTCTAGAAACTCCTCAGCCGCGGTAGCGGTAGCCGTTGGACGATTGGACGCGCCGTGTAATATATATATATCCTGGCCGGGTCCCCCGTCGTGCATTCGATCCGTTCTGCGTTACCCGTCATAGCTTGCCAACCAACGGACGCATCCGCAACCTCAATATCCCCCAGCTCAAGCCGATATTACAGGAGGTCACGTCACTCAGATATATATCACTACCAAGATGCTGTCAAACACCATCCTCGCCCTCTTCGCCGGCACCGCCGCCGCCGCCGCGGTCAGCAGCAGCAGCAGCGCCGCCGACGCCTGCAGCACCCAGACCGTCTGCGCCGACTACGTCAACGCCTGCGGCCAGATGTACGGCGGCTGCTTCTCCGCCTGCACGCCCTGGCCCACCTTCACGCCACCGCCCTGCACCCCCAACACCATCAGCACCAGCACCACCGGCACCATCACCTCGGCACCCCCTCGGTGAAAGCATCCAGCACCAGCACAGGCCTCCCCTGCGGCGGCAGCCGCCTCTGCGCCGACCACGTCCGCACCTGCGGCACCACCGCCGTCCTCACCTTCGGCGGCTGCTACCCCGCCTGCTCCCCGAGCCCCCTCTACACGGCCCCGCCCTGTCCCACCGGCGCGCCCGGCCCGGGCATCACGCCCCGCCCGCCGCCGGCCAGCCGTGCAACCGCAGCACCGCGTGCCAGGATCTGCTGCGGACGTGCGGCACCTCGACCGTCCTGACCTACGGCGGGTAAGTCTCCATTTCAATCTTATAGTCAATCACTGCTGTCATCATTGTGAAACGTTCGGTTCTTGCTAACCCCCAATACTAGATGCTGGCCGGCTTGCTCACCCAAGCCTACCTTCTCGGCGCCGCCTTGCCCTACCCCGGCCCGCACTTCGCGCAGAGGATACGCCTGATCGATGACGGCGGTTACGAGCCCGGACATTCCCGCCCGGGCCTTTGCGTGTCGTTGGCCATGTAGCTTTAGGCCGTGGCATAATGCATGATGACAGTCAATACCAGAAGTCACTCCTTTTTAGCTAAACAATAATACCATTCCGATATTCAAGGTCGCGTTCTTTGCAGTAACTCTAGCCTGTGGCGTAGAATATGTGAACAACGACATGGCATGAGGAAACTAAAACGAAAAACGAGTAATCACAGTGGTTTCCAGCCACAGGCACAATTGAAAAGATGAAAGTGGTATGTGATTTATGTCATTCATAACGCGATCCAGGATATCTTGCGAAACGCTCCAAATATACAAAAAACGCCATGGGTCTCATAAAGAGACCACTGCGGGTATCCCAGCCGCTTCGAGCCCAGACAATTCTAAGAAATATGTAGGACCAGATGCCTTGCATGTGTTGCTTTTTTCTTCTTTTTTTGTACATGCACCCCTGTTGGTGTTTCCATGTTGTTGTTGTTTCATTTCTTTCTTCATTATCATACGTGTGGCGAAACGGGTCTTACAGCATAAGAGCAAAGAGACCAGCCACGACACCAATGGGTGCCATGGCGTTGGGCACGGCAGCGGCGGTGACGACGGGGACGCCGCCCGTGGATGTGGGCTTGATGCCGCCCGTGCTGCCGGCGACGGTGGTCTTGGAAGGACCAGTGGGGGAAAGGAGCGGCCGACGACTTAGTCGTGGGGACCGCGGGAGGCGGGACCGCCGCGCTGGAAGAGCAGGCGCAGGGCTGAGTGACGGTGGCGGTAACAGTCACAGGCGCCGCGGCAGGCGGGGGTGCGACGACTGACTGCTTAGGAGGAGTAGCAGGGGCGGCGGGCACAGAAGCAGAGGCAGAGGCAGTGGCGGCGGCGGACGAACTAGCGGCCGGGGGTGTTGTGCTTAGAGCCGCCGTTGGGGGGCGAGGGGCATGCAGTGGAATGACTTGAAGAGGTCGCCGCCCTTGGTGAGGGTAGAGACGACGCCATCGCCTAGGCTCGAGGCGGCCGTCTTGGCCTCCTGGGGGCAGTTGCCGACGACACCATCCATCAGCTTCTTGGTCTCCTTGCCGATGCTCTGGAGGCCGCCCTGGATGATGGTGCAGAGCTCCGACTGTTCAAACTGCGTCTTCTTCTTCTCGAAGTCGCTGGCCAGGCCCTGGCCGATGGTGTTGATGCCCGACATGAGGGGCTGCAGGCCCGAGATCTCCTTCAGCGTGATCTCCTTGCCGGACTCCTTGAGGGACGAGGCGCACTCCTTGATGGTGGAGACGAGGTGTTCCGTGTCGGTTTTGACCTTGGACGCGTCGCCGCCGTCGAAGGCCTTGATGGACGTGTCGAGCTGCGACATGGCGCCCGAGACCGAGGTGATGAGGTCCGAGACGGACGAGGCGTCCTCCTTGGGTGTCTGGGTGGGAGGGGGCAGCATCGCCAAAGGTGGCGATGGTGCCAGTGGCCATGGCCACGACGGAGAAAAGAGTAGAGGCCCTCATGATTATGACTTAGGACTTAGGTAGATAGGTATGGAGGTAGGTAGGTATAGCGAACGTGAAATCGATGGTGATATGAACCAAATGGTGGTGTTGTCGAACGAGTGACTTGACTTTATAGCACTTACACGTACAAGTAGATACTTGGGTTGGACTGGCAAGATGCTGTAGCGAGAGAGAGAATAAGCTTTTGGCTATCGGAAGCGGCTCTGGTTTCTTTATAGACTCGTTCGGCGAGGACCGAAGGAGGGAGGGAGGGGCAGCGCAGCGCAGGGGCGCCGAGCCACACGCCCTCCGATGCTATGCCATCTTGGCTTGCACGATGATATGCCGACCGCGATCTTAGCTGACTGGGCAATGCATGAAGGGTAACTGCACCCTTGACGTCAACCCCACCGCCCTGCCGTCATTGCAGGATGGCCAGGAGCCAGTCGACGCCCATTCAGGGTCAGAAGGTGGTGAGTCCTTGGTCGGGGCTGCGTTTCCATGGACTTGGCAAACATAATTAAGGGACGGAAACATTGTTTCCAGATCCCTGATGTCCTAGTAACGCATGATCTTGGCAGAAACTCTGTGGGTAGGTTAGTTCAGGGTGCAAGTGGTCATCGGAGCTGGTGTGGGATGTTTGGTTTGTGCAGAGCAGCGCGGACCTGGAAGACTGGTGGGCGGACGGGGCAGTGAGAGGGGGGGAAAGGGAGGATGCTTGAAGAGAATGGATGCGTGGCAGGCATCATGATGGGACGATTTCTATGGAGGCCTGGCAGAAGCACTGCGATTGACTCACTCGGGCGCTTTCTCCATCACGGAGGTGACGGCTCGGCAATGAGCTGACCAAGAAGCGTTCCGTGGTGCGTGATGGTAATGAATATCATGGGATGGACTGGATGAACCAAGACCCAGAAAGCAACGGTCGTCTCAAGAGCCGGCCGGTTTCGTCCAGTCGCACACGTCAAGTGGCAGAGCATTGCGAGCATAGCGCGCCGTTGAGCGGGCGGGTACCTGGCGTGCCTGGCAGCGAAGCCTGGTTCTGGAAGGTCGGAGGCGCTGTGCGGTACGTGATTCGTTCGCCTAGATTAGCTGGGCGGGAAAGCGGAGGTGGCCGCGCATAAGAGACGCTAGGATCGTGAAACTGCACGCGTTTGAGGGATTGCACCCCAGTCTCCCGTCACAACCCTGCATAGGCTGGATCGACCAAGGGGAAATCTACACGACCCCAGATCCGTCGTCGCCAACGACGCTTGACGTAAAGACTGGATGTGAGGCTTGGAAGATTTGCATTCAGACCCTCACTGACCCTCACTGACCCTGGATGCTGGTGACAGTTGCTCCATCAAAGATCGGCATCAGCTCGCTGGTGATCCGTCGTCGGTGGATCCGTCCTTGAGCTTTTGGGATTGACTGGCCAAGAGAGAAGAGGCGCTGTATTTAGCATGTTTGACTTTCAACGCCATCCTGGCTGGCAATGATCACCAAGCCAGCCTGGACTGTGGCTTTGAAAGGCTTGGTCCTGTTCGATGCGAACAAGGCTTTGCTTTTGCCGAGAATAATCCGCGGAACACACACGTGCGCCCGCTCGGTTCCATAGGATCGGTCTATGTGGTTGGCTGGGGATAGCATGATGGATATCGTGCCCTTTCATTTACGCGCTGGGCAGAAAGGCTTGTGCTGCTGAAACAGGACTTGTGGTCAGGCTGCAGGTTTCGGCTCTTAAACGGAGGCGGGGTGTGATAGCATGGACATTGATGCGTTTACCGATTGCGACCCCGCCATGTGTAGAGCATTTGATGCTTCGTCTCCCGTTGCAGGCCATCGTTGCTTCTTTCCATGCAATATCTTCATCAGGTATTGGGCGATTGCATTCCCGCACTATGACCGACCGACGGTCAAGGAAGCGTCGAGTTAGGACATGGAACCATGCGCCTATCAATAGAAATCGCCGTCGAGATTATTGATGGACAAGCTTTTCGCGAACAACATGGTAATCCTGAATCCTAGGAGCCGGCTGGAGACAGGACAAGATGGACGACAAATCTTTGCTTGACTTTCGATATTGTTTTCCAACCTTAGGTTGTGCAACGGTCGGAGTACAAGTGCAGCTGCAGGTGGGGTTGGGTTGGGCTTGCCTTGGTAAAGGACGGTAAGTGCTTGGGCTTGGACATTTAGGGTGGTTGCTCTTGCCTGTTTTTGCTGCCAGCGGCAGTCCTTGCCTGTCTCGCTTGGGCCAATGCTAATTTTGACCACTAACACAACAGCAGCAGCAGCCCAGGCAGCCGCCCACGCGTGCAATCATGCAGGCAGATCCAGCCAACATTCGCTGCCAACTGCACATCCCATCGGAAGCCCGGGTCAGCACACTATCTCGGCCATCAGATCATATCTACCATCCCGATCAAACTTGATGTCATTCTTTCATCATCGCAATCTACGGCCAATCGTGCCCCGGGTCCGTCGGGTGTTGATATCTGTAACACTCTCTCGGCTTGACCCGCGGCTGTCCCCCGACAGACATCTGTCGTCGCTTTCGCCCACACGCCTCGGTCAAGAGTCGTCAAGCTCGCTCACTCAGTGTTCCAGCCAATCGAGCCCGCCAACGCCCAGCCTGACGCGCAATGATGCAAAAATGATGGACTGTGCTAACTCACAGGACGCCGCGACATTGGATCCGATTGGCACCCAAAGTCGCCCTTTTACTATCCCCAAGCACATAACCCCGAGCACAACAGATTCTCTGACACCCCTAAGCGGACGCTTGCAGCCGGCGTCTTGACTTACATAATGCAACATTATCACCTGCAAATTGTTGAGATTCCGCTTGGGTTTCCTATATAACTGTCCTCGGCGCAGCTTCACGAGCGGAAGTCCCTTCTGAAGTTCCTTTAGCGACTCTTCTCCCACTTTCTACATCGAATTATGCAACGGCATGTGGTAAACAGAGTGAAACAACCAACGAGATGGCAAGGCCATGCCTCGTACTACACATTATCCCACTCCCTCGACCAACAAATCCCGTTCTTCTGTTGCCCGCTCCGTGCCTGCCATTCGTTGCGGGATCAGCAACGCCGACTCGACCGGGTCAATAGTGCGCGAGCTGACTGGCTGCAACTTACGTTTCCGTGATAAGCACCTTTCATCATTTTTGCCTCTACACTGCTCATTTCTTTCACCGCAGGTCTCAGCCAACATCTCCCAACAGCTTTGGTCTGCTAATCTGGACAGAGGTAGCGTCACACCGGCAGACTGCTGACGCCATGGTGATTTGTGCGCGCGATCCGTCGTGCATCGGGGTCGACACAGATGGCTTTCAACATGAGCCCTGATCGATAGGACCTCCCCTAGCCGAAGCATTCCCCGGCTTCCCCAATGTTTGCCATCCGAAGCAGGCTGTCCCCCCACTGTTACATCTGCTGGGCTTCACCGGCGCCTCTCAGGCTAATTCGAGAGACGTGGCCGATGCAGAGAGCGCGATGTCCGGCATAACTGCAGCCATTGTCCGCGCGGGGGATCGCCTTGATAGGCTCTCATTGGCCTCTGCCGCATTCAATGTAACGACGTCCCCGGAGCCTCTTGGTCTTTCATCCAGACCGGTCAGCTATCCAAGATTCGAACCAGACGCACGGTTGAGCAAAAAATGTCACCAATGCCTGATGTGTCTGAGCTAATGCCTTGAGCGGTGAAGATCTAGAAACCATACCTGGAAAATGGCTACAGTGATGTCATAGTCAACAAATATCATGGATCGAACTGGTGTCCTCGTGGTCATTTCAAACACGGCAGATGTCATGCAGGGACAGCAGCTATTCTAGCCCTTTGGTGGCTTTCAACTGCCTGCATACTGAAGCGCCACCAGCCTGGCCCGGCCGTACAATGTATAGATCTTGGCACCATAGCTGTGGGATCACAATGAGGGAGGCGATCTCGGGAGCTGTCAACTACTGTGACCGCCTTTTCTTTTTTGAGTGCCCAACCTTCAGCAGCCCAAATCCTCAGGGTATAGAGTTTTCGGGCCAAAGGAAACCATCAAGGTTGGGTAGAGAATATAGGGAGATATATGATATGGACGATATCGATATGCATTGATAGCAAGCCACTAACAACATTTATAAAGTTGAGAGCTAGCTGACATGCTTGATACTTCCCCTCAAAGATGTTTCGGGTACTAGACGAGCTGCAGACTCACCCGACTACTGACTCTCGGGCCTTCTCGTATATATGTCGAGAATAACGCATTAGCTAAGCCATGTCTCATCACGTATGCAACGCCATCCTCACCCGACCTTCAGCTCTAACTTTGCCGATAGCACCGATCCCCAAAGAGCGATAGGCATTCCCACCGGGGCCATGCGTCAAAGAACTCAGGTAGCTCCAAATCGTCCGGGACCCTCCCCTGTCGATTTTTATTTACTGTAACCGAGGTTGGGTACGCTGCCAACGCCGTACCTTGCTACGACACCTTGAATAATCAGCTGCCGCCCCAGGACTATGAAGAGTTCGGACAAAGAATACCTGGCAAGGTCTTCCGCTACAACAACGGCGACATCAACGTCGCCCCTGGATTCGCCGTTAGCCCCGGGAGACCGTACTACAACCCCGATGATGAGACGTCTTGTCGCCCCAGCACGATAGGGTACTACACAGACCGGATGCTGAACGACGATGGCCAGGTCGTGAGGCTGACCGAGCGGAGCTGGTTGCCGCTGCAGTCCTACTCCACGGCCACCATGTTCAACTGTGGCCCCTTTGCCCCATGCCTCTTCAAGCCGGGAGATGCGAGTGACCAGGGCGATCCCATGGCTCGCGAATACGTTTTCCGCATGATGCATTTCACCAACGAAGGCGGCGTCAGTAGAGTGAGCACCAACGGGGGCATCCGCAAGGTCGCCGGCAACAACCCCACCTGGGTCGGGTCCCTGGTCCCCGAAAACTACAACGACAGGAGGACCGGGCAGACGTCCACGGGCCTGGGCGGCGAGTTCTGTCTCATCATAGCGCTCATGGCGCTGACGCAGGCCCGGGGCCAGTGCGACAGACCTTTCACCGAGGCGAGGTGGGATAGGAATAGGTGGACGGGGAGGAGGAACCCCACTGGCTGTAAGTATATTACCTATAGACGAAACAGTCCAGACTTACGTCCATCTTTGGGCTCTATCTCAACTTCGTTCAGGGCCGTACGACACAGACGAGCCGCGTGGCGTTGTGGTGGAGATCGCCCTTGAGAAGCCTGATAGTAATGGGAATATGCCGGCAGGAAGCAACTGGCAGGAGATCGAGAAATTCGAGTGGTTTGGTATTGCTGTGAAAGAATTATGAAACTTGTTTGATAGGATATCACACTTGGTGGTTGCTTTGGACTCGACAAGGATGTTTAAAAGGGGGTGATTCGTTGTAAATTTCTGTCCCCGTTGTCTTTTGCCGAAAGTATGGGCTAGTCGACTTATGAGATATGAATATTATGTATGACTTAAGTCGCTTTGGTTGGTGATTGTCAATAATCGCTGCCACAGTTGTAAAAGATACTTGCTACACCTGTCGTCCTCCGGCTTGCGTTGAACCTATAAAAAGCCACAAGCATGCATAGGCTTCACCCCAAACCTGTTTTGAGCTGTGTACTTGAATATCTGCAGTATTTTGGCCTTACCGGCGCTTTGATGCACCGGCCGGACGGCCGTCAACGGCCACTAAACACCAGAAAGCATCACCGCATTCCCGATGTTGGCACACCACAGTGGCTACTGGTGGCGCACCACGAGTCGGCCGTGAAAGACGTAATGTTTCTTCGTACTAAGGGGAGAATATTGGGTGTCCAGCCGATATAGTAATGCCTTTTTGGTATTAATACTTATACTGACACCAAGTATTAGATGTCTTCAGGTACGCACCTCAAACAAGGTGTGGCGTGAAGCCTGTGCATTACAGATTGTGACAAGCACGGTAGATGTAGGCAAAACACACTGTTAGTCGGGTGATGAATGATGAGGTGAGGGATGGACGTCGCTTTGTCAGGGAACTCTCTACACCCTGGGGGCTAGTTCCCGCAGTGCAGCTGATTATGTGATGGAGGTCGCGAACCCTATGTAGGTATGCAGCGCCTTCAACCAGGGCCCAACGGAGTGCGGATAAACTTAACGACGCATTTTCGTATCTATTTTATTTAAAACTGCAAGTTGCTAGCTATCCCTCCAGCTTCTCCCGAGAAATAAATAACCTATATATTAGTATATAATTTTAAATACATGTACAGTATATGCGCCTATTCTTTACAGGAGGTAGCATTATTTTCGTATGTCACTATATGATGTATAAAAGAGAGGGGCTCTTTCGGATTACTGCTAGGCTCGATCAGTTTAGATGTGCATTATACCTCCCTTACAGTGATTTGAAGATTTAGCTAGATGACACTATATTTCCCCACGACCGCCCCGTGAGCTTCGAACCAGTTCTGGAACGACCACATTGATCCTACCCTGGTGTATTGGCCTGGGAACAAAGCAGATGGCTCGAGCAACAGGCCCGGATATATTGTGCGAAACACACCCATCTCGCCCATCTTCACACAAGCTACATCAATATCTGTTGCGCCATCAAGTGGGAGCATTTTGAGGAATGCATCGGTAGGTTCTCCATCCTTAGGGTTCAAAAGTACCCATTCTCCGGTCGCCGAAACGTACCTCCACTTTGTCTTCACAGCCAAACTTTCTATGACGATGCGTGGCGGAGACACGTCTGTCGCGCCATTTTGGGAGTCTATGTCCCAGGATTCGACCGGGACTTCGAGCACGGTCGCCTCGGGAACGAAATCGTCCCCTGGTGCGCGTGCATGTTCCCGTGCCCGTGTTACCGACGCCCAGGACCAAGTTGGGAACTTGTAATTGCGCAAATTGCCATTTTTATGGTCGTAGAGTTTCCATAGAAGCGCACCCGGAAGGGTCGCGGTCCAGAGTCCGTATACGTAATTACCGAGCTGTGGCCTTCGAACCTGCCCCTGTTTCGCGGCGGACGCCACGAGCATCTCATCGGTCGCCTTGAAGTTCTTCGCCAGCGAGGCGATGGCCTTCAGTCGGTCGTCTTCGAATGACAGCTTTCTTGTAAGATACTTGCCCAACACGTCCTCCCATTGGTCGTCGAGGCGCTGCTCGCGCATCAGGAAGTGCAAAGCCTCATGGTGCGTCTGGCGTAGGGGCGTGACATAAGCAAACTCCAGGCCGTCGCCAGTCGGATCGGTGGGTCGGCCACATTCGCACCAGTAAGCCGAACAGCACTCCCACATGGCTTCCTCGGGCCCCAGATGTAGCGTCCTCCTAGACAGGAGCCTCTCTTGCAAAGCCCATGCTCGGGTGAAGAGAGTCAAGGACGAGGGATTGCCGCTTTGTAGGGAATCCGTCATGTCGAATTGGATGGGCAAGCGATGTACCAGGATAGTTGACCCGTTGGCGGCAAAACTCCCCTCGAGCTGCATAGCCGGACTTTTCTGTGCTGGGAGGAGGGTATGACCAACGCCAGGTGCATGGTCGGCCGCAATAGTCATCCATGCATTACCGTAGTAGGATGCCATCTTCTGCGCCTCTTGCTCCCAGTCTTCTTCATCGCCCTGGATGATACATAATGCATCAATCCAGAGGAACCGCACAGATAAAGCCCGTGCGATTTTCATTACGTCCTGAAAGAGAACGGGGATATCATCCCAGCGAACCCTGGTTTGGTGAGAATCCAATGTGTCTTTGGTTGTCGTCAAATTCTGTCCGCTGCCCCAGCAGTAGCTTAAAGCTATATAGGGGGCATTGTCATCATGGTCTGGTTCTCGTAGCACGACATCTAACCCTGCACCCCCTTCGAATTCAAGATCGATGATTCGCTTAGGCAATTTGGAGCTACCGCCACTGTTGCACTCCGTATGGTGTGCATCACAATCTGATAACCAGCTCTTGATGAGCTGATACCATTCTTCCGAGCCGGGAGGAGCTGGCACATGGAGAAGGGTTTGGGCTTGAGCTGCAAGAAGTAGACAACGGGTTAGCCTTCTGTAGTAATACAAGGTCCTGATTCTGCGTCGAATGACATCACAAGCATGATACAAGGGGGAGAAGAGATGCGTATAGAGACCGACGCCAGGGACAATACCATCATGGGGATTGAAATGGAAATCAATCCAGATTATTGATGGGCCAATACCCAGCACAGGGTCGGGGTTATAAACACCAACACGAAAGAAAGTATCTTCATTCTCCTTTCCTTGCTGGTTCTTGGTCACCAAGCGACCATACAGTCTTACATGGTCCCATGTTTCAATGTCTGGCAACACGGCTGATACTCCTATGTAGACGAGTCTGCACCTGGCGCACGTTTCCTTCCCGGACGAACCAACCTCCCAGGAAAACGGCAACTTGTCTGAATAAATCCCATGCATCACATGGAAAAGGTTGTCGCAAACCGCACAAGAAGGAGGCGACGATGGTAGATTGGGCAGGCCTAGCATGGAATCGAGCCAAACCTGGGGCTTGACTTCCATCATGATCCTCCGTTCCACTGTGGATGTATAGGCACGTGGGCTAGGTAGAGCGTGGTTGAAGCTCAGTTGCAATGGAAAGTCGTAGCTGTGCATTTGCTTCATGAAAAGTGAGGGACAATGTGGTGCGGTGCCTCAAACACAGGTACGTAAGCCGCAGCCCATTCAGCCGCACCTCCCCTTTCCCGTACCGTCTTCGGTTAAACCCTTTCCGGTAGTGTCTGGGTCAGGTGGTCTCAAAAAGCAATAATCCTATCGTTGGAACTCTTGATTGGCTCGTCCAGTTCCATGAGACCTTGGGCCGTTTGTAGAGCTAGCTAGTCTGGCCCCAACCCCTACTCCTTGTCCAACACCGCCCGCAGCGCCAGCGACTCAATGCTCTTTACCCCACCCCCGTCATCGATGTGAAACACGAACTGGTCGAGCGGCATGGACGCGTAGACAGCCGTAGTCTGCCCGACCCACGTCCCGCAGTTGGTCGAGAACATGTCGGCCGCGTGGTCCGTCGCGCCCCGGTCCTGGATCATGGCCTTGAACGCGACCTTGCGGGAGCCGTCGTCGTTGCGCTTCTCCAGCCCCGTCGGGTACAGCCGCAGCGAGGGCCCCGTCACGTTGTAGTTGAGCGTGTACCGGATCGCCACGGGCACCATGTCGGTGCCGTTGCTGACCCAACGGTCGATGCCGAGGCCCGGGCGGCCGGACTCGGTGCTCAGCACGATGGTGCTGTTGAGCGACGCGCTGGAGTTGGCGCTGTAGGTTCCCGAGTACGTCGCGTCCGCCTCCAGCCGCGCCGCCTCCTCGAGCGCGGGCACCAGCGTCTCCCCGATGGCGTCCGCCATGTTCCAATTGGCGTTGCCGGGCCACCCGCCCGCCAGCAGCGCGGTGATGCCGACGTCGTAGTCGGGTAGGAGGATGATGAGCGATTGGTACGCGTTGATGCTGCCGGCCTTGTTGTAGGCGTCGGTGATGCGGCTACTGCCGCCGCCGCCGCCAGTGGTAGACGAGAGGGGATCCGCTTCAGGCCCCAGGGGTAGCTGACCCCCTCGCGCAAGTCCGACGTCAGGATCGCGGGCTTGAGCCAGCGTCGCGTCTGCGCGCTCGGGATCAGGCGGCTGCTGAGGATGGCGCGGCCGAGGGTGGAGAGGTCGTTGACGGAGGAGTACATGTTGCCGGTGCTGTGAGATGAAGGAGCGGTCAATCACAACCTTCTATTAGACGCTTAAGTATGAGTGAGAGTGGGCTCAAATACTTACGGGCTCGCGTCGCCCAGACTGTAGTTCCAACCCGCCTGCTGCCCGCTCACGATGATGCCCAGGTTGTCGGGTGGCTTCTGGTAGTACGTGTGGGCCAGCCCGAGCTTGTCGATGACGTCCGACTGCACCATGGCGGCGAACGTCTTGCCCGTTATAGCCTCGAGCACGTACGCTAGGATCTGGTAGCCGACGTTGGAGTAGCCGACCGTCCACGATGTGCTGAAGGATGGGGGTACGTTTCCGAGGCCATCGAAGAGTTCTATTGGGAAACGAGAACTGTGTTAGCTTGTGGAGTGCTGTCGCTGGAGGGAGCCCGGTTGAGGAAGGATGGACTTGGGAATCTAAACTTACGGTTTCGGTTGCATAAAAAGTATTCGCCGCATATCGGGGTTTCGTTGGCAGGAGCCGGCGGGAAGCCCTGAGATTCGAGGACGGTTTGGTTATTCTCCTGCGTCAACTCTCCAAGCAGTGCATCTAATAAGACGAAGGACATGTCGCGTTAGCTTCGCAATGGTCCGCAATATTGGGCTCATCAATCTGGACTGACAGTCTCGAACGATACCCGCCGTGTGACTCGCGAGCTCCCCCAACGTGATACTCCCCCAGTCCACATTCATCACCGGGTCGTACTGGTACTTGTCCGCGAGTAGCGCCAGCTCCGGCACGAACTTGGTGGCCGGCGTGTTCCAGTAGCCGTCGCCGGCCTCGACGAGGAAGGTCAGGATGGTGAAGATCTTGGTCAGGCTTCCGAGGCGATAGATCGTGTCGCCGTTGACCTCCTTGACGCCGCCCGTGTTGGAGGTCGCGAGCGAGGGGGCGCTGTGGTGGTACTCCCAGAGGGGACTGTTGCTGTCTTTGTCGGAGACCGAGAAGACCTGGACTGACCAGGATGTGCCATTGGGGTTGTTGGCGCGGTCTTGGTCCCGTGCTTCGAAGGTCTCGGTCAAGTTGGCCAGGACGGACTTAAAGGTCTCGGAGGATGCGAGCGCCGTCGGCTTGGGGAACGCTGGTCCTGGGAAGGGGCAGTCTGGGGCTGCTGCTGCGGCGAGCCGCAACAGTAGCGACCAAACCAAAGGGGCCTTCCGTATGCTCGTAGGTATCTTCATCTTGGGCTGTCGTGGTGCCTCTTGTGTCCTGGGGATGTTGTCATCGCATGACCGACCTCAGATCTTATTCAAATACAAGATAAGGGGCTAAGCTTCTGACATTGATGGAATCAAGATACGGGATAAATGAGATGAGGACTTGATACCCGGTTGAGTGAAATGTCATGTACGCGAGATCCGGTAGAACGGGACGACATGAACCGAAATGTGCTCTTTAGTCAGGGCTCGCGATGCTGCACCGGGAACGCCATTTGCCCATCCCCGAAATGGGCTTTGGTACCGAGGCGTGCTGTAATCTGTCCCATATAGAAGCGCTGCATTGCTGGTGCAACGGTGCCAATGGCCATGTTGCCGGCTGAATGCGACGACCCAATCGGCACTGAGGCTGCGGTAGCAACCGTCCGTTAACACAGCTGCTATAGGTTTATTAGAAACCGACTAGATATTGAAGGATGGTGAGATCACTCAAAATGAAAATACATCAATATCACGGATATGGCTCATGCAGGTTAACATGCATTCAGGGCAAAAGCTTGTTCATCCCGTATGCATGACCTTGGGCGCCTTCGAACAGATCATATGATCTGACTTCAATGTGATCCCATAGATCATAGCTGACAGGTGCAATGGCCCCAGGAAACCAGGCCAGGCTGGAAGAGAATGGAAAAGAAAACTCAACCAAGTATCTCATGTCCTCTGCGTATGTCGCAAAGCTGCCTGATAAAATGCAACACACATCTTGAACTGCAATTGGTTATTCGCTATGCGGTGGATTAGGGGTCCGCCGAATTTGCCAACTTTAGCCTTGGTTGGGAGATGACACGGACGTAATCACAATGGGCGATGAGGCGATATTATACAGCTTATATATACAGTCTCGTACAGATCAGCGCCATTGCCAATTGTAGATTGATCTCATTACATAGCGGTGGCCAGGTGGGCCGGGTCGACCTTCTCGTCCGTGGGCAAAAATCCACCGTTCAGGGTGAAGCCAGGACCATTGGTCGAGGTCAGAACCACCTCGATGATGTCCTTGTCGACTCTGTCCTCCATTCTCGCGATGTCGGCCTTGATCGAGTCGATGAAGGTCTTGACGTTCTCCGACAGCTGCTTGGGGGAGAACTGGATGTTTCCGATGGGGATGCGGATGACACCAATCTTCTCTCGGTAGGTCTCGGCGCCGACCATCTCGTGCATCATGGTCTTGACGCTCTTGGTGATGGTGTTGGTCTTCAAACTGGGCATCAGACCCTTGGGACCGAGCACGCGACCCAGTCCGGCCTTGTTGAGGGCTGACACGGAATCGGTGTGGCAGATCAGCCGGTTGAAGGGGAGGTTGTTGGCGTTTGCCTTGATGAGATCGAACATGGATTGCTCTCCGAAAGCGACGGCGCCGCCGGTTCGTGCGTCGTGCATGGCGTTGCTGCCCTCGGCGCAGATGACACCAATGCGTGTGTCGTTCTTGACGGGGTAGGGAAATCGTATCCGGTTACGGATGACGGGTCCGTTCTTGATGGTGCGGACCTTGAGGGCGACTTCGTAGGTGACCGAGGAAGGAGGCCGGCCGACTTCCGCAGCGCGAAGGTATCTGTCCCAAACTGCATGTCAGTATAATGCGCGACCAAAGCAGTATAGAGAGCAGCACATGTACCGGGCCAGACTTACCGCATAGCATCACACAGAGAGAACTGTTCGCCCTTTCCGGTGGGCACAGCGTACTTGTACTCCTTGAATCGCTGTTGGCGCCTCTTCCTCTTCAGCTTCTCCTTCTCCCTTTGCCGCGCTTGCATCTGTGCAGTACCACCGCTGGCGCATCGTATCTGAGTGGTGACCGAGGGCGCGAGAAATCGGGGTATCGAGGAGGCTGCTGGTCGGGGAGCAGATGATATGCTCAGCCTCGCCAAGGAGGCGAGGAATTGACTGGTGCTGGCCATCCTGAGGTGACGAGGGCCTTGGTTGCGGATGACGATGCCCCAAATTGAATGGCAGATCTCGAACTTCCACAGAGCTTCAAAATTTCCCCAGCCTAGCAGCTGCAGCCTCTCAGCAAAGAGGCACTAAAGGACGCTCGGGCCCTGTGGTCGCCTGTCGCCAAAAAGCCCAGATCTGTACCGCTGAAGCCCCATCCTTAGCCAATATCTCAATTAGCACATATCGTTTAACCGCCTATCTTATCAAAGCTTCGCTTAGTTTGCCAGCCGTTATCTACCCCTCCTCAGCTGCCAGTGTTTTTCTGCTGTTTCCGGCCAGTACCCCGCCACAATAGTGACTCGATTTCGGGCCTGGATCGGGTGGTGCATTCTAAAAATCGTCACTTTTTTTCGGCATTGACTCACGAGACAGCCCATATAACAAGCTGTCGACCTCCCTTCACCATATCGTTTGTCTCCACCCTACGAGCCCGACGATATAATCCAAAATGAAGGCAGACGAGCTTGTTGCCGTTTCCACCTCCCTGGGAGGGGACTTCAAGTCCATTGAGCCCCATCTGGTTCGCCTCGAGAAGCACCTGGTGCTGCGAACCTACCTTGTCGGCCACCAGCTCAGCGAGGTCGACACCAAGATCTGGCTCGCCATCAAGACCAACCGTGCCGCCGTCTCCTTCGTCAAGAAGGGCACCTACACCAACCTGGCCCGATGGTTTACCTACATTGAGCAGGTCCACCCCGAGATCCAAGCCGAGGTCAAGGCCGCCGACGAGCAACGCCGCGCCAAGGTCGCCGCCGCTAGCAAGGCTGGCGCAAGCTACAGTCTGGCCCTCCAGGACGTCGAGAAGGGTGTCGTCACTCGATTCTTGCCCGAGCCTTCCGGCTACCTCCACATCGGTCACGCCAAGGCCGCCCTGCTCAGCGACTACTTCGCCCACCAAGCCTACGACGGAAAGCTCCGCCTGCGACTGGATGACACCAACCCCAGCAAGGAGAAGGAGGAGTTCCAGGATGCCATTGTCGAGGACTTGGCCCTGATGGGTGTCAAGCCCGACTTCGTGTCTTACACCTCCGATTACTTCGACCATCTTTACGATACCTGCCTGAAGCTGATCAACGAGGGCCATGCTTACGCCGATGATACCGACGTCGAGACCATGCGCGACGAGAGAATGAAGGGTATCGCGTCCAAGAGGAGGGGCCGCACAGTGGAGGAGAACCTGGACATCTTCCAACAGATGAAGGACGCTACCGAGGAGGGTCTGAAGAACTGCATTCGCGTCAAGATCTCCGTCGACAACCCCAACAAGGCCATGAGAGACCCCGTCATCTACCGATGCAACAACGTCGACCCCCACCACCGAACTGGCCGAAAGTGGAACATCTACCCTACCTACGATTTGGCCTGCCCCGTCGTCGACAGCTTGGAGGGAGTTACCCACGCTCTGCGATCGACCGAGTACACCGACCGTAACCCTCAGTTCGAATGGTTCTTGGACACCCTCAAGCTCCGCAAGGTTCACATGTGGGACTTTGCTCGTATGAACTTCATCCGCACCTTCTTGTCCAAGCGCAAGCTGGCTAAGCTCGTCGACACCGGCCGTGTTTGGGGCTGGGACGACCCCCGTATGCCCACCATCCGCGGTATCCGACGTCGTGGCATGACCATCCCCGCCCTGCGAGACTTCATCCTCAAGCAAGGTCCTTCTCGTAACGTTGTCGTTATGGACTGGACCAGCTTCTGGGCAGCCAACAAGAAGGAGATCGACCCCGTCGTTCCTAGACACACTGCTGTCTCCGTCAAGGATGCTGTCAAGGTGGTTGTCATGGGTGACGAGGCCCCGGCCGAGCCTTTCACTTCCGACAAGCCGAAGCACCCCAAGAACCCCGATGTGGGTATGAAGAAGATGGCTTTCAGCAAGGAGCTTATCCTCGACCAAGCGGATGTGAAGCTGTTCGCCAACGACGAGGAAATCACCTTGATGCAGTGGGGCAACGCGCACGTCCGCGCCATCCCCGCCGCCGACCCGATCGACCAGATCACCGTCGAGCTGAACCTGAAGGGTGACGTACGATCGACCAGCAAGAAGGTCACGTGGCTGTCGACGCAGGGCCAGCAGCTGGTCAAGGCCGAGCTCTGGGAGTTCGACTACCTCCTGACCAAGGACAAGCTCGAGGAGGAGGACGATCTGGAGAAGTTCCTGAACCCCACCACCGCCGTCATGGAGGAGGCTTGGTGCGACGAGGGCGTCAAGGAGCTGAAGAAGGACGACATCATCCAGCTCGAGCGCAGGGGCTACTACCGCGTCGACGCTGGTGTTGACGAGGGCGACAAGAAGGGAACTATCATCCTTTTCGCCATTCCCACGGGCAAGGCGAATAAATAAAAGATGATGGGTAATACGTGTTGTGATAGATGAAATTATGAAGAATGAAGAAAAGTAAACCTGTGTCTCATAGATGGCAGATTCAAAGATGAAACAAATATTCAAACATATGAGTGAGAGAGCGATGAACCGGAAGTTCAGTAGCCGATATGACCAGACTTGTTATTGCTTTACTCGCCTGCGAGCGGTGCATGATATTCCATTCAATTTAAGCTTACCATGACGCGCAACAACTTTTGCCTTTTAATACTTCGTACCCTCAGGGATTTGGCTCATCACATAGCCTTTGCACTTAAGTAGTCTTCTTGGCCATTGGCAATTGGCCATTTCTTATGACCCAGTTAAAAGTGTGGCCGCTACATTGCCCATGGAGTACAGCCTGCCTTCGTCCTCACCCTTCCCACCATCATCCTTTTTGGCTGCCCGGAAGAGGAATTCGGCGTCGGCAGCGCTCAAGGCGAGGAAGCTGTTGCTTGGGGTGCCGTCGCTGGCCTTGAAGCCGATGGCGCACTGGTCGCTGCCGGCGATGCGGGTGTAGTCCTTGCCGCCGGCATCGTATTTCTCGCCATCGAGGAAGAGCCGCTTCGGTGGGTGCCCCTTGATGCCGTCGAGCAGCTTCTCGCAGTCGCTCCACCGGGCTGGCTCGTCGCTCATGTAGATCGGTAGGACCCAGGGGAGGTTGACGGTGTGTAAGTCGTCGCAGAGCTTAGTGTTGGTGTTTTTGCAGATGGATCTAGGGCAGTCTTCGATGCCATAGGCCTTTCCGTTGTGCTTCTGGTCTAGGTGCGTGATGGTGTCGCCGGATAGGGCGGATGCTAGGCTGAGACCCGTGAGGGTGGCTTGGGTAGTGACTATTAGACGCATCTTCAAAGACTTATCTTTGATTATTTGTTCAACTTTATGGGGTGGATTTGGGGCCGAGTTGATATTCAGGAAGGGGAGGAAATGTCTATCATTATGAGCTGGGACTGAGAAGCGTTTAAAGATGGAAGTAATCTTCAAGAGTTATAAGAGCAAACACTCTTATGTCTCAAATATGTGAGAATATCACGTAGCTCTGGGTGCTTGCTCAAATGCGAATAAAGGGAACTGCATCACGAGTGAGTTTGCTTCCCCCTGACTTTACTGGATTAGCTGAGCTCAGCAGTCGAGGGACAAAGAGGCGATAAAGCCTTTTGCGACCTCGTGTTTCAACAATGGCACACAATCATAATTTCTGACGAGTCTGACAATCTTTGTTATCTCGATTCTCTTTGTTCTCCCTTGGAAATGGTATGGACCACCTTCCTGGGCCATTCCAGCGAGTTAGTTTTTTCTAAAATTGCAGATTTTCTTGATGATTACGCGATTGGCGCGCCTCTTTGGGATTGACAGCTAAAGGAGACCGTATACCTGAGTTTAATTCTTGTACCAAACAACTTGCTCGAATAATGTAACATGCGTGGATTCAACAGGTGTTGCTCCCTGCGATCTTGTTGGTTGAACTTCCATGTCCGGACACAAGACCAGGATAAAAACACCATGAACTTGGTAAGCGAACGTGGCAGAGGCGTACGAAGCGTGTACCATTTATGACCCCAGATGCCAAGTCAGATCATAACCTGCTTCCACATAACCACGTTGACAGCAGAGACTCGCTCGACTAACAATTGCCGGTTTTCCATCGTGTTAGTCGGTTAAATTGAGTAACCAGTGTGGCCAAGACTATATCAGTACCACTATGCCAATTGCCTGATTGGTGGAATTGTTAGCATAACCGCTTGGCGCCAAGACGGAGGACTAGCGCAACGGCTCGGCAAGGCTCCGGATGCCCCTTTTGATCGCCCATTGACAGGTGACACCGGGCCACCCACGTCCGTGCGAGTAGGCTCTTTCGAGCATCAGCTGAGAAGCAGTGCGGGGACCTGAATAGATGAGCTCTGATATTGCAGCATGGATCGACGGGCATGCATACGACAGGTGGAGTTTCTGGGATGATCGGACGACCGGGGCTGAGATGCAGCTTTTGAATGGGACCACTGAGATGTATAAAAAGACCATACCTTCGTGTCACCAGAACAGACTCCCTTCGTGCAAGCTTGGTCTGACAAGGTGAGACCAGAGCTACTATCGGAGCCCTGGCAGTTGTGTTAGCAACTTGTAAATTAGTAGACAGGCGTCCACACCAGTCGTTACAATGCGTTCCCTCTACACCGCAACCCTCGCCCTCCCGGGCGCCGCGGGCCTGACTGAAGCCGCCTCGGCCGGCTGCGGCAAGTCCCCGCCGACGTCGGGGACCAAGTCCATGACGGTCAACGGCAAGAACCGCCAATACATCCTGCAGCTCCCCAGCAACTACGACAGCAGCAAGCCGCACAAGCTCGTCTTCGGGTACCATTGGAGAGATGGCAGCATGAACGACGTGGCCAACGGGCAGTTCTACGGCCTGCGCCCCCTCGCCGGAGACTCCACCGTCTTCATCGCGCCCAACGGTCTCAACGCCGGCTGGGCTAACAACGGCGGCGAGGACATCACGTTCACCGACCAGCTGCTAAAGTCGGTCCAAGACACCGTCTGTATCGACGAGGGCAACATCTTCGCTACAGGGTGGAGCTATGGTGGTGCCATGAGCTTCAGTGTGGCGTGTTCTCGACCAGGTAAGTCCTTAAAAAGCCGTCTGCTCTAATTATCACCCTGCTACACCATGCTAACTGCAAGATACCAGACGTCTTCAAGGCCGTCGCCGTCATCGCTGGCGCCCAGCTCTCGGGCTGCAGCGGCGGAACTACCCCTGTCCCCTACTTGGGCATCCACGGCGCCGCCGACAACGTGCTGCCCATCGCGGCGGGCCGGCAGCTGCGCGACAAGTACCTCGGCCTGAACGGGTGCGCGAGCAAGAACGCGCAGGAGCCCGGCGCAGGGGCCGGAAACCACATCAAGACGGTCTACGAGTGCCGCGCCAACCAGCCCGTCTGGTGGATCGCTCACGGCGGCGGCCATGTGCCGGATCCGTCGGACTCTAACGGCAACAAATGGGCGCCTGGCGAGACGTGGTCCTTCTTCACTGAGGCTATTGGTGGTGGAGGCGGTGGTGGCGGTGGTGGATCTAACCCGGGCACCCCGACCACAACGACGAGAGCGAACCCGTCGCCTACGACGAACCCAGGTGGCGGTAACTGCGTGGCCAAGTACGCCCAGTGTGGTGGACAGGGCTGGAGCGGGGCTACGTGCTGCCAGAGCGGAAGCACTTGCAAGGTCTCCAACGAGTGGTACTCGCAGTGTGTTTAGTTCAGGCAACGTCCATGATGCATTACACGTGGTGGGCCGTAGCTGGTAGTTGTTTTCGTCCAAAATATTGACCGAGACAAAGTGGTTATGACAACTGTCCAACCCAGTACGCCCATTGCCTGTAATTGGTACCTCCTATACCATAGAAGTGTTCATGGGTAATTCCAACAGTCTTTGCGAAACAAGTGTCGAGAACCAGGTTCAGCATCCGAACAACTTTGCAACTACGGTCTTTTACAATCGATATGGAACGGAGACAGTGTCTGAGACAGATATGATACGTATATTGATATAGTGTCCCACCTAAACAAAGAGAAGCTCCAAACAGCCACGTTTTTATGAGTCCAACCGAAGCAGGCATGTTCTTTGTTCTCTCCGTGGCTCTCTTTGTTCTCCCAAACTGACGACCTGGACCGTGCATGATTGGGGAAGAAGCAAGCCGACAATATAAATTGGGAATATGTTCTCTCTCAAACAATCTGAGAGTATTCGGCGCAATGTGAACAGTCGACCTGCGCAGTTTGTGCAAGTGAGACACGAAAATCCGGGACTGTTTGCCCAAAATGGAGCAGTTTATATACGAACCACCTTGACGAAAGTTATACTTTCTTATTATTTTCACTCATCTACCCACCAAACCCTCAACAACTAACACTTTGCACAAACCAAAGAAACTTCGATATCATTGCCACCTCAAAAAAATGTCTTCGTACCACACTGCCAGGACAAGGAGCACAAACTCCCAGCCAACGAACCATGGAGTGCCGAACCACTCACCCAGCACCAGCGGAGAACATCCTTCTCCACTTGTCGACCGGGACGGGAGGCGTCTTCCTCAGCACAGATTGGTCGACCAGGATGGGAGGCGTCTTCCCCGGCGTTCAACGATCCCTGAGAGGAGGCCCCCGCCGGTTCAGAGGCTATACGTGCCCTACAGGCCACCGCCAAGGGTCGTGGAGCCGCAGCCACAGCGTCCGGCTGAGCCCCCAAACTGGGTCAACAACTACAACCGATACTCGGTTGGTGGTGAGCAAGACTCGTATTATGCGACTTTTGAGCGCCATGAGTCGGACCCGGCGTATGATGCCCGGCCTCACTACGATCACCCGCACGGCCGCCAGTCTCCACGGCCCAGTCGTGCCTCTACGCCGCAGTCTGGCAGACCCCAGACTGCGCCGGAACCCGCGCGCTTCCAGGGGCCGGCACCTCAAGCCGCCAGGAGACCCAGCTTCTGGACGCGGCTCCTCTGCGGCAGCCAGGACGGTGGCAGCACCTCAAGGAGCACCGCGTTCGACGAGACCCGAGCGGCGCGGCCCGTCGGGCCGTCCGCCAGCACGCGGCGTCGGGCTCGCCACGCCGGGGACGAGGACGACCCATACCGGGTGGTCGTCGGGTACGATGCGGAAACGGGCCGCACCTACTACGGTTCCCGCTATGGCGGGTAAGTGAATGTGACTGACCCCCTTGTTGTTCACCTCCTATCCTTCACGCCCTGGTCCCTTCTCTTGATTACTACCTATTAGCTAACGTTCTACCTTCCTACCAGCAGTGGCATCATTAGCCATACAGAAATCATGGATGGAATCCCCATGATTAAATTTTGGCTCTTGGGGCTCTCAAAGGAGGCCATCGTGGCTGATTGCCCCCACCTCCCCCTGTTACGCTTGTCTTCTGGCCTCGACAGGAGATATGCGGTGATAGTTATTTACTTAACAAATAAAATTGATTGCCATACCAACGTGGACATCCTCAACTTAGTATCTCGTGATTCTTGTTTTATTTTGTAATCCGAGATGGGCTCTGATCCCTTCCACGACCCCTCCAACGAGAACTTCAACCAACCGCCAATCAAGCGCGTTGTTTCATTGCCGTGGGGTGTAATGACATCAGACTGTATGCCTATTGCATAAAACATGCCTATTGGGATTCATGTCTCCACACAGCCAACTCGGCTGTGCTAAAGACAGAACTGCCACAATGCTGAGCCTCGCTGTGGTAATCCTTTGGGGGCTGCAGTCAGATTTCCGTTTTAACCCGACATTCCCCCTTGTGTCAGATCCAGTAATCCGATAGATAGGAATTGTCTCCAGACTTGTGTACTCTCTACATGTTCCTCGACTCCCTTAGACCTTGTTACTCAACTCTCCTCTATGGCCTATTAAGCTGAATAGTCCATCATATATTACAATTCCACCCGTCGTAACACGATTTACCTTTGGCCGCCGCAGTGAGGACCATACGAGAGAAATGGCGGTTGAGTCTGTAGGACTGGCCGCCTCAGTGGCCGGGCTTTTGTCACTAGGCCTTCAGGTCACCGGCGGCCTCGTCGCGTATCTTGACGCGCTCAAGAGCCGTGGGGAAGAGCTGGCATCGGTCAAGCGACAGAACGACTCTCTCGCGGCTGCTCTGTCTGCGATAAAAGCTGCATTCTCTTCGTCTTTGAGGAACCAGCATCATATCCCTGCTGTAATGAGGAGCATCCAGGCCTGCGAGGGAGAGCTTCAGGCAGCCGAAGAACTTCTGGCTAGCCTTGCAAACTGCGACACCCGTACCTGGCGACAGCGAATGAAGACCAAGACAAAGAAATTGACCTACTCATTTGACCGTTCAAAGATCCAGCAGATCAACCAGCGACTGCACCACGCCAACGGGGTTTTACAGCTTACTCTGACTGGACTTGGACTGTGAGTAGTGACTTTCCAATACTGCTGGGAATGGTCGTATTGACAGTTTTGGAGGAACACATCGGCTTCCAACATGGATAGGCTCGATGCAATTGAAACAGGGTCCCGCGAACACAATTTGAACCTGGGACTCTTGCGCTCCGAAGTAGCAGCGGCAGTCACTTCCATCACCGATTTTAGCCGCTCACAAGACTCGCTGCAGAGGCAGTTTGAGCAGCACTTGGAGACGCTCGGGAGAATTGAACACCTCCAACAAGTGACAGCTTTCGCCCTTGGTGCAGCGAGTAAGCCCGCAATGCTGAGAGACCTCTGTGACAGCGCCTAGGCGTCGAAACAGACCTTCAACCGGCGGCTACTACTGGAACCTCTAGCCCAAGAAAAAAGCGATGGTATTGTCACGTTTCGAAAGCTCCAACTCACTTCGATCACCGGCAGGGATTGCATCTGCCCACAACCTTACCGATTGGCAACCAAGAAAGAGGTGCACTGGGGCGGTCTTAATCTCTCTCGAGAGCAGGAGATCCTGGACCATTGGCCAAGTTGTCCCATGTCAAAGACGAACACCAAGACCCGACAGGCAATACACTTCAAGTATACAGGACTCACTTCCATCCTCCAGGCAGTCGTCGATCTTTCGTTCGCAAAGACATCAGGAGCAGGCGGTTTCAGTATCAGCCCGAGCTTTACTTACTATCCGACCGTCAACGAGAAAGCGGATCCTGCCTTCCGTATTTTGTATTTGATTCGACGTTGTTACTTCCGCGCCACGCCGGAAATCACCGAATCATTCGTGCTTGCGTGTTTGGGGCATTTGGCTAGACTGTTCGAGGAGAAAAGAGCTTGCCCAACCGCGGTCACAGAGAGTGGCTCCAGCTTGATGCACAAAGCAGTCAACTCTGTGCGTACCCCAAAGTCTTCAACATGAGATGGAGACCACTAACGGGACATCAGGTAATGCTCGCAACACCCGAATGGGGTTGGAATCGGCAAGTGGAGAGATTGTTCGTTGGACTAATCAAGACATTACTGAGGTACGGCGTGGCTGCCGTTTCCTATGACAGTGAAGGTTAGTCATGCACGGTCGTTGCATAGAATGATCATTGCCCACTGACTGGTGACTTTAGGCAGAAGCCCGTTGCTTCGACTAAGAACACTGGAGACTAACAGGATTGAACAAGCCAAAGAGGTCTTGAGCGTGTTAGTGCAGGCAAACTCGGAGAGCAATCCAGCTATTACTAGTAGCTCCCCATACCGAGGCGAGCTTGACGAGTTGTACACCACCAGTTATCTAGCATTATACAATGCATCCACTGGTTACGCAGAAGGTACGTGGACAGGGGTCTATAAAGAATACTTCGCCTCTCCTTGCTAACTGATACAAGCATGCGAATGTGGACCTCTCAACATGGCAGTGATTCGCAACGATGCCAATGAGGTAGTTCGTATATTGACCCGCTATCCCGGCTCGATTTCCGAAGTCGACATTCATGGCCAGAGCCCGCTTCATCTGGCCGCGGGGAAACCACAAATCCTGCACACGCTTGTCAAATCTGCCGACAGCAGTATACTGAATCATGTAGACCGCGCGGGCGCCACCGCCCTCGAGGCCGCCATGGTGCTCAGCTCCGGCCAATGCATCAACGAGGCAAGCTCGAGAAGATGCCGACGCTGTGTTTGTGTCCAGTGCGTCGAACTCCTCCTTGAGGCTGGTTCTAGTGTGCGGATGCAAAGAATTGGTCTGTCCTGGCTATAAGCAGAATGGCATTAGAATGTAAATGAGGTGTTGGAATGCGTTAAGTATGTACTAAGCCCATCTCAATTAAATATGGTTAAACACGTCAAGTATTTCTAATGGCCGGTACCTTAATTGGGCAAGGCCTTCATTTACTCATCTGAAATACCCCCAATCCCTTCGGCAGGTCATCGGATAGTCGCCTCGGCTCCTGGATCTTTCCTGCAAGGGTAAGCCACGAGAACGCCAATCTATTCACCCATGTTCCTTATCCTGTGATATCCAAAGGTTGAGGATGCCAACTTACAGTCAATAGAAGTCTAAACTGTCCTATAGTTCTGATATGTGGTAGGTTTCCCTTCCGAGATCCTGTCTATTTCACCGACCCAGTATTCCAAAGAGGAGAAATTGGGCGTTTCATCCGGTCCGGTAGCGTGCCAGACAACGCCCAACGCCGCCGCCTCGTCCAAGTGCCGCCTATCTGTGTCTTCGTTAAAGTCTCTAGTCAGTTCATCCTGCATGGTATTAGTCCATCTTGTATGTAGGAAATCTTTCAAGATCTCGGCGTTGATAGCCGAATGATCATGGAGAGCCTCCAGCTCTTGGGGGAAGACATCAATGTATTCGCCGAATCGTTTGATCTCTTGCGGGAAGACTTTGTCGAGCTCGGGTATGTCCGCTTCGACGTGCTGTCTTCTGAAGTCGTTATCCTCGAAGACGCAACAGGTATGTGGGAGCGACAAGGCCTCGAATGTGAACAGTCGTGTCACCGCCTTTGCCACCTCCAGATTTATGTGCGCGGCAAACGACTCAATAAACGCGTCGTATATGTCCTCCAATCCTGCCGTCGTTCGGCATGCCGCTTTGAGACCGCTCAGTAGCGGAGAGCAGCCGTGCCCATTGGCACAACGGCACCCGCAGCCGTCATGAATCTCTGAGAACAGGACAGGAGCAAGCTGTCCAATGGAAGTCCGGTCGTTTGCATTATGGCCCTCTTGGGCAATCTCAGCCATGATCACTGATGCAACATAGTGAGTGATAGTGGTGTTGCCCGCCTGCTTCAGCCCAACAGGCCAAGTTGCAAACACGTCGACCCCATGGGCACGCAGCCAGCCGATGTAGGGAACATCTCGCGTCTTGGAGATCGCAGACCGCCCATGCTTATCAAGGGCGGACACATCTCGAAACCCCAAGTCCCACACGATCTCCGCATCTACCACGTTTTGGACGTAGTGGTAAATCGAACCACCAGAAGTGGCGTAGGTGTATTCCCTGTGTAAGCCCTCGAGTTCGGGAGACAGTTGTATCTTGAGAGCTTGCAACGTCTCAACAAGAGCCACGACATTGGCGTCCAGAACTACCGATGACGATACGCCCAGAGATTCGATCCACGTTTCTGGCAGATATTGTAGAGCTAGATCCTTGAGCGCTTGGCGGCGCTTTCGCATATGGAGCAGGTAGATTCTCTTCGCGTGAGTCGACGCGGGTTGCCAGGAGGGTGCCCGCAAGTCCTCGAGGCGTTGCTCGCAGCCTGCCTCGAGGAAGAGATCTAGAGTCTCACACTCCGGCCGATGGACCTCGCCCGGGCCAAACGGGCCGTCCCCCCACTCGACGGGACACGGATCCACAGAGCTCAGTAGAAGTGCGGCCAGAGGGGGGCGCTCACTGGGGCTCTCTGAGTTAGTAGCTGTGGGTTGATATACTTGAGTAAGATACGCAAACACGCGGGCTGTCGCACAGCCAGGTCGATTGCGGACCGCCCCGTGATAGTCTTCTCCTCGACGCACTTTGGGTCACGTTTCAAGACCTCTGCACCTTGCTGCTCGTCTCCATCGAGTACCGCGATACAGAGGGGGTTGAAACCGGCCACTAAGTGTCTTTGTTAGCCTCAATAGGTACTTTTACATGCATTTCCCCCTTCTCACCTTCTGCCAAGTCAGGGGACCCTTTGAGGGCCCAGAGTAGGTGGGAATTCAGATATGCATTCGGGATAGGGTTTTCTGGTGTGCCCGGGGGAGGAGCACTGTTGTATCTTGGGAGATGAGCCTTTTCAGGACAACTTTCGCAGCCTGCATCGGTGACTTCAAATATGACGTTTCCCGATGGTTTTCCGGTCTATGATTAATGAGCGGCTCGCAATATATCTTTCAAATACTAAGGGTGATGAATTACCTGTCTCGGACTACAACCGGTACTCTGCATTGGATCATGGTTTCCATAAGGGATATAAGCAGGGGTGATACCCTGCCAGGTGGAAACGAAAGCGGTATCCTGCGTATCAGCCTTGAAAAGGGAAGTTGGCTCTCAGGGCTCACAAGCGAAGCCATCCTTGTTATGAGAGATTCACCGGATGGTAGCAAATCCGTGGGACAGGCTTTACCCCTACGGAACAGGTCCAGCATAGTACGTACACATAATTTCACAATGTGTCGCTGCTGGACCCACGAGAGGTCCTCTTGCCACTGCTGGCCAGGCCCTACACAGTCCAAGACTAGGTTGATGAGTCGAAACACCGGGGCAAGTCTCGGATTCACTGTGGCGTAGTAGCGAATACTTTGAGCAATGCTGCAGCCGCCGGCTCCCATTGTTATGGACACGGACAGCTCAAGCGACCTTCCTACTAGCTGCTTCAGCCCAGCCAGTCTTACGCCATAGGTATAGATGGATTTCCTCGGCTGTCCTCCCGCTAATGGGCATTCGGAGGCGTGGGATTCGAGGTTTTGCTTCTCTTTTGAGATGGCAACAAATCCCCAGTCGCGTTGGCAAAGCTTCCGGCGGGTACATCGCTGACAAAGCAATTCGCAAAATCCAGCTCCTTTGCCTAGAAGTAGAGATTTAATGCCTTCGTTGTCATCGATATGTTTGCTAGAAGACAGCCCTTGAGAGTTGTAGGACTCCACAGCATCGGTTAGCTCGCGGAGACTGTCCGGTTTAGCAACCAGTCGACCGAGTAGTACGTCGCTTGCGACCTAACAAAGATTTGAAAATTTAGTCGGTGCGTAACAGTGACCATGGGCGATGAAGAGCCTACTAATTGATTTCGTCCAGCATTCTCGGTGTGCGACAAAAGCCGATGTTGGTTGAGAATTCCTTCTAACCAGGCAAGATTTCGAGCTTGCAGGTCTATGCCATTCTGGACGATCGGCTTTACATCCAGGGGAGCTCCGCGCAGTTCTGGAAGTGCATCATGAATTTGTTGGACGGGATGCGTCAGACAAGACACTTCTGTCTGAAGCCTGTTGATCCCGTTCAGAGTGGCTAGTTGCAGCTCACTGTAGGTTCGTGAGCACACAGACCAACGATCTTAGAATATGGACTAGGATATGCACATCACCAGCGACTGGAGGGCGAGCTGCAACAATTCGTTCAACTTTTCCATCCTCGACTGGAGACGACGGATGGCAGGTTCGCGAAAAGGGTAAGTCAGCTTCTGCCTTGTTCTGGGCCATCTCTCTTCCAGCGACCGGCCGTTACGCCATGTCCTTGCAGCCTCATCAGTGAGAATTGTGTCAAGTCTGGCAAGTTCAGCTTCGCACATGCGAACGTTTCGCAACAGATTACCGCTTGCATTCAAGTTCCCCTGAATTTGAGAGCACAAGTATTGGACCAGTCGCAGACTGCCTTCCAAGGCATCGATTTGGCGCCTAAGGAAAAAGAGATTCTCCTTACGAGTGATGAGAGAATCGAGATACGACGTCACGGTGCCTGTGGCCTGAAATCCGACAGACACCAGGCCAGCTGCAAGGCCTAACAAAGACAATGGATCCGCCATGTCTCGTAGATACTGAAGGGAAACTGAGTGAGTGGAGCGAGGTGGAAAGAGAAACAAAAAAAGCAAAGAAAGAAAGTGAGAGACATAACTGCAATGTCCACGGCAAGCAGGGTAGAAAGACTGGGCCTTTTCAATGACAAGAGCAATTTGTTACATTGGGGGTCCAACTCGGGAAGCAATCGCAAACGAATAACTACAAATATTATTGGACAGACGTGCACCATATTCACACATCGGTGGCGCAGGTATGCATAATGGCCCAGGCCCCCACGATGGCCCTAAATAGATTTTACCATTGTTTTGACTCCCAGCCTGCAGGTCTTTGGCACTATTAATAGTGATATGTAACCCACACTACGGGCGGCCACATATTTGGAACGAACACCGAGTCAATCAACTGCCGAATTGATCCATGGCCCCATCATCCACTACCCAAGACATCCTCCTCGAACTTGATGCCTTCGCGCTCTACTTCCTCTCGTAATAAGTCGCAAATCTCCTCGGTGTAGGGGGACACAACACCAGGCTTGGCCACGACCGGGTGGCCATCCACCAATAGCTGCGTAGCAATGCCGCATGTAACCCCAACAGATTTGGCCATGCCTGAGTACCCATCAGGCTCTCCAAAAAGCTCCATTGTGGATGTAATGGTATCCTGCGTGACGTCATGTTAGTTGCTGGTCGGGTCCATATACCTAACGGGAAGAAAGGTCACCTACTTGAGTACCATCTTGCCACTCCACCACGAACTTGTGTTGTAACATCACCAAGTCTCGCTCGCCTGGCCGAAAGCTGCATAGCTCCGCGAGGCGGGCGGAAAGGGTGTCCAGCGGGTTCCCCTTGGCAACCGCGAGCTCGTCTGAGAACAGACCTATCCAGCGGAGGCCGTCGATGACCTCGTTTTTCACACGGGTCTCGGTGAAGCCGCACAGCGCGTCCACGCGCGCGATAAGGGCATTCTCCGAGTCGGACTCGGCATCGCTCACCATTTGCTGGATCTGCGACCAAGTGATGGCCGTCCCCGGCGCCAGCCAGTCTCGAGACTCGGTGCTCAACCATCCGATGTCGATAAGAGCCTTCACCATGGCAGGGTTCCCTTCGTATCGCAACGATCCTCGGACGACCGTGTGCGCCTCGGGGATCTGGTAAAACTCGCGGAAGGGGACCGAGTTGCGGTTAGGATAGGCCACGAACGAGTACCCGTCCAAGACATGGTACGGCTCCGCGGCCGCCATCAAGTCCTTATTGGTGATGGTGACCTCTTCTCCATTATTCAGGAACGTGGCCGAGGTATTCTGCGACAGCAGCGCGCCCCGAGGTGACCAGGAGAACTTGAACTTGAGCGGGTTGTCGTCAGCGGCCTCGGGCGCCGGCAGGCCGCCGCAGTACGAGTAGAACTCGCGCACCTTGCCACAGTTGGCGTGGACCTCGCTGATGGTCTTGACGGCGTAGAGGTGGTCGATGCCCGGGTCGACGCCGACCTCGTTGAGGATGGTGACACCGGCGTCCCGGGCGGGTCCGTCGAGCGCGCGGATCGCGGGCGAAATGTAGCTAGTCGTTACGACATTGGTCCCGGACTTGATTGCCAATTGCGCGACATGCGCATGGTGGATGAAAGGGACTAGCGAGATTACGATGTCGTGGGCCGCGATGGCTTCCTCCAATTCGGCGGTGGATGCGACATCCAGCTGTAACGCGGTGGCTCGGGGATGACCGCTGACAAGCTTCTCCGCGCTCGACAGCGTGCGACATGCTGGATGAATGGATGAGATTCAAATTAACGACAGAAATCAAGGCCAATGGGATTTTGCGTACCAACCGTCACCGCATTGTTCGGGCCACGGAGAAGATAGTCTACGCACGGCTGTGCCACCATGCCACTACCAAGGACAAGGATCCTCTTGGTGTTCATCTTGCAGGAGTAGACTGATTTCTCTGCTATTCTGTTCGAAGCTGTCTAGGTGATGGGAACGCTGTATTATTAAGAATGCATAATCCATCAAGCAAGCAGAAAGCAAGAAGCCCAATTGTGAGCAGGTTTTCGGGAACCGCAAATTCTAAACGTTGCCGGATGAGTCACGCCGCAGGCCGCGCACCATGGAGATGCGACAGTTAAAGCGAGACCGGAATGCAGGCAGGACTTGAAATTCAATCTGGTTACTACAATGCTGTTGCTACCGCGCTTGGTCAGGACGATTAGGTGACGCGCTTCCCCACGTCCACAATTATACACTGTCCAGAGCTCGGCAACCACACCAGGAGCCAATCAGATAAGCGTATCGCCATTCCCTCAGCGCACAGGCAGTGGAATGGGCCCTGGAAACCCCAACTGTAGTAATTGCTGACCACCAAGCAAAGTCGCTCTTTTCTCACCTTGTCACGGTCTCAGGTATGCCACCAAGTATTCCAGTAGTCAGTTAAACCGTGGCCCACGCAGATCCCACGGCAGCCAGCCACGTTTATCGATGCATAGTGTGGCGTGATACTTAACCCATATCTGTGTTACATCAGGGCTTATACAATGGTGGAACCGTTGAGAGTCATGCAATGTGTGTATGTGTGTATTAGTATCTAAGCGCCCACAAACGGTGAACCCTAGGTCTCATACAGGCCTGATGGGCGTACGAGGAACTGACCGTCTTATCCCACCAACTCCAATGTCGGCTCCAAGTACTCAGCCCTACCAGCGCAATCCAATTGGCATATCTAGCTCTCAATACACACAGTAGCGTGTCCTTAATGAGCAAGCATCTTCCAGTCGGCAGATCCCAGTCCCCCCGCGGTTCTCATATCAAGCCTCCTTCTCGGAAGCCGCGGCTGCCTTGACCTTTCTCTTCAATGCCCTGGCTTTGATGCGCAGCATCGGGTACACATTGCGGCTCAGATTGGCCATGATCTCGCCCACGTCGCTGATGCAGGCACGCGGGTCATCTTTCACAGGGATCGCGAGGTCGACCTCGAGCTTCTCCGGCACGCCAATGTCGCGCAGCAGGCCCAGAAGCTCGGCCGGTATCTCCACCTTGTTCCGCTTCTCCGCATCGTCCTCGCCAGAAGCCTCGGTGACGGTCTTCTGCAAGATGCCGTATGCGTTCTGGGGCGGCAAGGGCTGGGGGCTCCGGACGCAATAGCCGTAGACCAGGGTGCACTGACGCAGCTTGGGGAAGACCTTGAGGCGCTGGGGGAGGGACAAGAGTCCGGAGGGGGAGGTCGAGTCGTTGTCTACGAAGATGATGCGCTCGATGCGGTCGAGGTCGAGGAACTGGCTCATCTCCGCCAGCTGGCGTCGGATCTCGGGTTTCGTGCGGTGCGGCTTGGATGGGGGAGGCAATCTCAGACCAACGTTGTACAGTTGGAGCGGGCTAGGTGAGTCCAAGAACATGGCGAAGCGTCGGTGCTTGAAGAAGGTCTCCTTGCCCAGGCGGCGCAAGAGACGACAGGTGGTGTTGATGGCGAGCCAGTCGACGGCGATGTCCCGTTGGGTGTCAGGTTGGTGATCGGAACAGTAGTGCTTCGTGATGCCGCTGTGCTGGTAGTGGATGACCACGGAGCTGAAGTCGATTACATGGCCTCCATTGGCCTTAACCTTGCCTTCGTGGCATTCGGGGAAGAAGATGTTGCTTTTCGGGGTTGGGGCAAGGGCCTTGAGGATATCCAGCAGGACTTCCTCAGGGAGGGTGAGAAGGCCAGGCATGTTGCACTAGGTGCTTGCGATGGTTTCAATGGCGGGTTTCCAGTCTTATGCGGGATGTTTTGGGAAGGTGGCAGGATGGGGAAAAGTCAAGTTCGTAATTGAGGACGAACTGTGGGTGAGTTTGGTAGGTGATGCTTGGTACTGAGATGTACAGAAGTGGTGTTTATGTAGGGCCAAGTCCATTCATTGAATAGAAGGCGGACTTCTCATGTTTTCCTACATTGAATGCTTGTCCTCAGGTTAACCGAAATCTGCAACACATGGTAAGCACCTGCTTCGAAATGGTCACTGATCAGACACATATTGCTTATCTATAGGGATTGAATTGTCTCACTAGCATGGTTGTTATTTGAACTTGATTGGTCTGTGAATATGAATCTTGAGATCTACGCCGTTCTCCGCCATTTCTACCACATCAACTACACGCACGTGTCACCAAGGCGGGCAAATTTATTTATAGACATTGGTTTATCCTGTTTTACGAAACCTTGCCGCCTTGATGTCCTATTCAAACTCAGGGCTGGTAGGTCCTCGATAAAAATAAGGGATGAGCACCGGTGAGAATAGTGGCGGCTGAATTTGTCACTTCGAAACCAGTTTGTATTTGACACCAAAGACATCCCACAGCACCACGAGATCATGGCCGCCTTCACTCGGTTGGGCCACAAAACCGGCACGGGAGAGTGGCCGCTCCCGCTGCTCCCGTATCGGGGCGCCCAACCTATCATATCTCCACACCTTTGCGAAGGCGGACCTGACAACCGATGAAGAGTGGGGCATCAAGCGCCGCGCCGAGCTCCGGGCCCCACAAGAGGACTTTTCTAGCAGCCGTATTGAGTTGCACGCTTACCTGTGGGTGGCGAACCCGCCTCAAGTTTATCCAGGACGAGAAGCGTATCGGGGCTCCTTGCGACCTGCCGTGCCGTGGCAGTATCTGCAGCGGCAGTTCGGCATTACCTCGAACAGCGACAATCTCATGACGAGCACCATTGTGGGCCTGGACGCGCACGGGCAGCTTCAGTACGTCTTTAATGAGGGCATGCCAGAGGTAGTTGTGAACACAAGGCTGGAATCCATGGTGAGTACTCATGACACCCGTCACCTTACTAATGCCGTTAATTTCGGTCAAATTAGGCGCATCACTCTTATCCATGTTTATATTGCCAATTATAACTCGGTGTTTATGTGAAATCTGTTTATTTCGCTATTATTCGAGCCATCATGAGTTATAAGAATGGCGGCAAGGGTGACCTGCCTAACATACGCAAACAATTGGGAAGGACTTGCACTGGCTGTTTTTGTTTCCGTAAAGTGATTCATTACTCTGTCTCAATCTCAATAACAGGATGACGAATCAGAGGGTCCAGTTCCAACAACCCCTCAGTGTCGGCCTTTAGATCCTCGGCAATCTCATCAATACTATCAGGTGTGCTGTCCACGTAGTCTCCAGGTGAGTCCGCTTGACCACCAGCACTTCTCATGCTATCAATCAGCCCTTTTATATCACGTGTCAGATGCTCCAAAATCACAGGAGTGAGGCTGACTTTCAACTCCTCCTCGAATAGCGGTCTGAGTCCTAATCAAGTGAATATTTCAGCACCCTCAGACTCTCGAAATTGTCCAACCCAGCTCAGCACTTACGGTCAACTAGAGTTATGCTGATGCTGACCAATAAACCGGAGATAGATTGACATACTCGACGTGAGCCTTTGAAGAGGTAGTCGATATCTCCCCGCGAGACTCCGTAGGCATCATCCCAAAGCCTGAAGCGATCCAGGCTTCTCTGCAGGGAGCTGTGTTGCATCTCGGCCTTGTAGAGTCCGTCCGCCTGTGAAATATGCTTGACTATGGAAATGAAAAGACGTATAGCCTCGCCACAGAGCTTTGAAGCCTGGCTTCTGCTGTTGGAGGCAACATTCTGCGATGTTCGTGGTTGAGGCGCCATTGATGTGGTGTGGTTTTCTGGGGGTGTTTCGCTCATCGTACGTTGTCAGTCGACGGTGGATGATTAAATTAATACAAGAGATAGGGAAAGTCTCCCTTTGATCTCCGGCGTCAGCCGATTGCATTCGGAGAAGGGGTGCGTGTGTGCCAGCTGAACCACTTTTAGATGCGTTGGCCAGGCAGAGCCCGCTTGGCGTTCTTGAGCGGGAGCATGTACCGGGCTCACGTGGTATTGCCTCTGGTATGGAATGTGGCGAAGTACAATGCAGCTTGCATTACATGCATGTCTCCAAATTGATCATGCCACCTTTGATGCATCGCAACACCCTCTGCTAAGAGAGAGCTGCATTGCCGATTGGCTGGAGAACCGGTACGGAAATACAAACATGCAAACATGAGGCGACCGTTGGAATACTCATACTCTAGAGCCAGAGCCTCGTTTTGCCATCCTCGCCCATAAAATAAAACTAGAATTGCGTTCTGGTAAACCCAGGGCAACAACTAGTCCATATGCAGAGCAATATGGATCCGGTTTCTATTGTCTTTGCCGTCCTGCCACTCCTCGCCGGCGCTGTGAAGGCCTACATCTCGGTCAGCAAGAGATGCAGAGTCATCCACCATTTCCCCAGGGAATTACTGCGTCTACGAAAGAAGCTTGAACGTCAACACCAGATATTCGCCAACGAGTCACATCTTCTTGTTCGAATAGCCATAAGCGACGATGGAATAATCGAGCAGATGCTTGAGGACCCACAACACTCCCAATGGCATAGTAGCAAGCTAGAAACGGCGCTCAAGAGGTTTCTCGCCAATAGCTACGATGCATACCTGGGGATCGTTGAAGAGGTTTGCAGCACGATCCAAGGTCTCGAAGATGAGCTGTGCAAATGTGACGTACTGACAACGACGTCCTCAGAGGTACGCAACCTAATATTAACTCTAATTAAACATCTCTAATGATCACCAGGGCAGCTCTTCCAAGCCTGCTGCGCCGCGAATCACCAGCCGCGTTACCATGGCATGCAATACAAGTCGGTTCGAAAAGACGATCGAGGGTCTCCGTGAACTTAATGGCGACCTTGGCCGTCTCCGGCAACAGGCTTGTGAACTGCAAATGCCCTGGGCCAACCCGCCGGACCGATTGAAAACGGCGCGGATGTGTTCTGGATACAGAGACTACCAGACCATCCGTAGGGCATCGAAGGGCTTGCACCAAGCTTTGATGGATGGTTGGTCCGAGCACTTATCATCCACGGCCAGTAGCACGAGGCATGATGTGAAGCTGTTTGCCAATGCCAGAGTCAAGGAGGGTGTTCAACTGGATCTCGCAATCCAGTGCCATGGTCATGCATTCTCTAGACAGTAAGTACGGTTCGCCATCCAAGAATTCTACCTGCGCTAACTAGAGGGAAAAGACTCTACGCGAATACGCCAGCTTGGTCCATACTTCAAGTACGATCTCAAGCCCTTGAATGGATGGACACTGGTTGGAACACCCCACCAGCCTCTGACGACGAAAGTCGGCCCAAAAGGCGCAGAGTTCAGTCCGACAACGACTTTAGTGCCACAAGAAATACTGCGGTTCCTATTCCCAGAGTTCATACACCAACCCAAGACGATGTTGACGAAGATATATCGGAGTCAGCGGATACTGTCCCCTACGTTACATGTTTGGGTCTCCAGAGAAATGGTCACAAGCAGCCATCTACATACTCTCCATACTGTCTAGGCTACGCGGACAACTTTTCAGAGGCTGGTTTCAGACATTCATTCTACCAAAGCCACAAAGAGGAGCACACTTCTAAGCCTACCATCCGCAGCCAGGCCATCGACATGTCATATACCATGAGCGACATCTTGGCTGAGGCCCTTGACGGATGCCAGTCAGTGCTACGGCAGCTCATCCTAGCGCGCTACGTTGTTGCAACTGTACTCAAGTTCTATTCCACGCCTTGGTTAAGCGAGTATGTCACGGCCAAAGACATTTCGTTTCTCGGGAAAATAGAATCGTCCGACCTTGCCCGGCACATAGAAACGATGCATCTCGAATCCAGTTTCGTACATGATCACAATTACCAATGTTCAGACCTTGCCATGGAAGACCCGGGATCTTCCAAAGCCTTCGAAGACGCCAAGTTCCAATATGGGGTGCGCAACGTGATGCTCTGGTGCCTTGGGACTATGTTGCTTCAGATTGCCTGCTGGCGTCAGATAGACGCGGCCGACGATGTCTGCACAATTCGACGGCTCTCGTACCATACGTACTGCCCAGGGCCCCGATATCAGAGGCTTACGAAGAAGTGTTTGGACTGTGACTTTGGGTACGGCGATGACTTATCACAGCCTCGGCTGCAGCAGGCTGTTTACCAGGGGCTCATCTGCGAGCTGAATGACATGATACAAAGTCTTGACATGGACACAGAAGTATGAGGAGGGGGCGCTTGTATTTATAACAACAATGGAGGCTTGGTTAGTATACGCTTCATCAAGGCAGTAACCTCAACTCATTAAGCTTATGTAAATATAACCACTCAATTATTCTAATCAAGTATCAAACCCCGAGAGCTCGTCCTATTCATTAGAAACAGTACTGTGTAGAAATGACCCCAAACATCCTTCTTGACAGGAAAATTTGATCCAAATTAATGCGTAGACTAGCCATATGGGTTGAACACCTTCCAAGCCACATCAGCGTCCGCGAACCTCCCGTCGGCGCCTTGTCCGCGGCAAAACGCCTTGCCATGCGCCGTAACCTTGCCGCCTTCGGCGAACTTGGCGATGGAGTCGCGGACGAGCTCGAAGACGTCGCCGGAGCCCAGGGCCAGGCCGCTCGAGCCCGACATGGCGCCGCCGGCCTTGAGGGCGAAGGCGCAGTTGCCCGGCTGCGACGACGTCACGACGTTCTACTCGTTGGCGTTGATGGGCTCGATGGGGAACACGACGAAGGACTGCTGGTTCGTGCCCGAGAGCTGGTCCATCAGCTTCTTGCAGTCGCCGACCTTGACGGCCTGGCCGCCCGCCGCCCACTCCTTCTTGTCGCCCTTTTCGAAGGTCGAGCCGTCGCAGAAGTTGGTCATGCCCTTCTTGTTGCACTTCTTGCACGTCTGCTGGCCGCGGAGCTCGTTGATGCTGCTGCCGCGCGCCGTGAGGTCGGGGCTAACGACGACCTTGGTGAGCTCGGCGGATGCCAGGCCCAGGCCTAGGAGGGCTATGGATATGGTGTTGATTCGGACCATTTGTTTAGTTTGATGTGGTATATATATTGATTCTCTGATACCGGGATTCCAAGTTGGGGTTGCGGGAAGAGTAGTTTCAATGCCCCTGGTTATGTCTAGGAATTACACGCACTTCTATATGGTCATCACCAAAGAAAGGGGGTCCATTGATGTCTTTCATAGAACTTGCCCCTGACGCCCTAGCGCTAGCGCCAGTATGCCGAGATAAAGGAGTTTTTCTCATATACGAATTGCCGTCTAACAACAACTTGAAGGGCATTTGGGGTCCAGAAACCTTTGATTACATGATATGTGCCACACTCCATAGTTAAACTTGACAAGGGACACATGGCTAGATGGAGCTGCTTTGTTCTTCCATTGTCGTCCCATAAGGTTTGCCGGATGCTATCCAGGCAGAGGCTAGATCCGATCCCAATAAGATGATTTGACAGAATCAAAGCCACCGTAGCAGGCTAGTCTGGACTAGGTAGAATTAACCGACAAACTTTAGTTGCGACATATGAAGTTCCCATACCAAGCCGGCGCCATTTAGGCGTCGAATAAACGTTGCAAATATAATCAACTTTTCAATACTTAATAGACCGCTCATTCTGAGAGATCAAATGTTGAAAGGTTTGGCAGGCTTTAATTAATCTAAAATTAGGATGGGAAATCGAAATAACATAATATGGCTCTCTCGCCTGCGAGGGATTGGGGAGTAGAATACGATATGCTCTCAGTAGGCTCGTCACCAGAGCCCTTGTTCGTATGAATAGATGGCGTTCGTTGCATTTCAACAAATCTGCAGCTGGAAGCAACCGCCGTATCCTTATCGAACACTGTCGCACGGTAGAGAGCGTCAGATGATACATAAAGTGCTAGCTAAAGGAAGGAAAGAAAAGAATAAAAGAGAAAAGCACTACGGTGTTAATAAATACATAAATGAGATGTCTTGCGTAGCGCGCTAATTGAGTTAAGGGGCGAACCCCTGTCTCCATCCTACTGCGATAAACACCAAGATGTGTATAGTGTATTAGGGATCATGGTCTTAAGCCCCTACACGTACCGGACGCTAGCCGAACGGGTTATAAAGTTGCCAAGAAACAACACGATTGGCACCTCTCTTATCGGGGCTATTGGCGTTGCACTGGGCTTCACCCGTGGCGTAAACCTTTCCCTCCTTCGTCCCGAATTTAGCGATGGCGTCACGGATGATATCGATCACATCTTGGTTACCCATAGCGATGGCAGCGGTGCCATTTTCCCCGTCGGGGTCAACGGTCTTGAAGCCGATGTAGCAGTTTTTATGGCCCCAGATATCGTGCATTTTGGAACGGTCGACGTTGTCACCCCCGAAGATGTAGAACCAGTTGTTATCAAATTTTTCACCTTCAATCTCCTTAACCAGATCCTCGCAGTCACTGATCTTGGGTGCCGCCACACTGGCCAACTTGGTTTTGTCCGTGTGGAAGGTAGACTCTTCGCAAAGGTCAATCTTGCCCTTCCTACAGTTGACACACGTTTGATGGCCTTTTTGGACAGGGTCCTTCTCCGCCTGTCGCACCGAGATCGTTGCGGGCCTGACCCCCCTGAGATCTGTGACTCTGCCAGCTATGAGGTCAAACCCCATAAGGGCAACAGTGATAGTGAGGATCAGACGCATATTTCAATGAAATAGGGGTATTCAGGATACGATATGATGTTCTGTGGTAATGTCAGATGTATATATTACTGTCTTAAGACCTGGACCGTTCAAACGACTCGAGAACATCGCAGATGGGAACTGAGCTATATATCCCATATCTGGGTCAAATCAATCTAAGTACCCATTCAACGAAGCATCCTATTTTTTACGGTTGGCATTGCAGATTTGCGTCATGTCTGAGTTTGCAAACAGTCATTGATCGAGGGTAGTTGTATGTTCTGGCTTGGGGTGCATGTGCATCTTCACACAGAACATGTGCCACACTGACATGTTGGTAACTGACAATGGGAATACGAAGCGATGATTACAATATCTCATTAGTCTTTGTGCGACAGAATCCACCTGACCTCGTCCCGGTCAAGTTGGTTGTATGAAAGGACAAAGAACTCCGGCATTTCGACCCGGGTGAATTTCCGCGCCTAAAATGCCGATCGGTAAAATAGAAGTAGTGGCCGACAATTGGGATGTGGCGTCTCATCTTGCTACTTAGGTAACTGGCAGCATTAAGCGATCCCCTGTACTTTGTAGCTCAATCTCAGGGTAGCGGACCTTGGCATCCGTAACAACCAATAAGGGATAGCCTAGAAGATGTAGTCCGTACTTTTTGTACGGATATAGAATGCGACATAATGTATACGAACCATGCAGCATGCATACACATCGCAGAGATGATCTCATCGTATGTTGCCAAACTCATGAGGGGTTTGAATACTTTTGTTCCGATTATCAACACCCAAACGATGTCCGTACGTTGATTATATTGGGCAAGAGCATCGCGATACCTCCTACCCCAAAGAAGAGAGGATTATTACGGCTATGCATGTCAAATCAGATGGCGAGACTCCTATGCCAATGAACGCTGAATTGACTGAGGACCGACAATCCGATCAGCCCCTGAGGCTCGACAAGCATGGCCTACCCCTCGTCCCACAGCCATCAGACAGCAAAGAGGACCCGCTGGTGAGCAGCCCTATGGGAGCAAAAGTAACAACGTATGTATCAAAAGTTTCTTTGGTTAATATGTATGCTCTAGAACTGGCCCCCGCTGGTGAAGCACGGCATCCTCTTGCAAGTCTCCCTCCTCACCCTCATGGGCACCATCGGCGCCGCCACCATCAACCCCGCCTTCGTCCCGCTGGCAGCCGCCTTCGGCATCACGCCCGTGCAGGCCTCGTACGAGCTGACGGTCTGGATCGTCTTCGCGGCTGTCTGCCCCGTCTTCCTGGTGCCCCTGGCCAATGTGCACGGCCGCCTGCCCTTCTACGTGCTGGGCAACCTGCTCGCCGCCGCGACGAACCTCGCGGCGGGCCACTGCGACCGCTGGTCTGCCCTGCTGGCCACGCGCGCGCTCAACGGCGTCGGCGCCGGGTGCGCGGCGGCGCTCGGCCCCGCCACGGTCTGCGATCTTTACTTCTTGCACGAACGGGGGCTGTTCATGGGCGTCTATACGTTTTGCGTGACGAATGCCCCGCACTTGGCTCCCCTGGGCGGAGGCTTCATTGCCCAGAACCTGGGTTGGAGAGAGTGCTTCAAGATCCCTGTACGTTACGTCGCATGCATATCGCATCGCCGAGGAATGTCCCGTTGGGGCAGATACCATGACTGACACGCGATGCAGTCTTATATACAGTTTGGTCTGGTCGCGATTACGTTCTTCTGTTTCCCCGAGACGCTTTACTTCCGCAAGGTCGATGACAGCCAGGCCGAATCCAAAACACCGGTCGGTACATTTGCCGACCTCCTCTTTTCCGGGCCCGTAAACGCCAGAACGGTGGCCGCCGCAAGCTCAGCCTATCCTCATTCGCGGCGCCTTTCGTCATGATGCGGTACTTGGGCATCATCCTGCCAGCGCTATACTACATGACAGCATTCGCCTACGGTAGCCTGCTGTTCGGGGCGACGGGCTCGGTTGTCTTTCGAGGCTTCTACAGCTTCGACACGGCGCAGACCGGCATGATCATCTCGATCCCGCTCGTCATCGGCTGCTTGCTGGGCGAGTGCAGTGCCGGCTGGTTCACAGACTGGCTGGTCTACCGCGCTGCGCGCAGCAACGGGGAGCCCGGCGCCCCGAGTCGCGTCTCGACGCGCTCTGGCTGGCGCTGCTGGTCCCCGTCGGAATCATCGTCCAAGGGGTGTGCATCTCGCACGCTGAGCGCACGGGCTGGATTGCCAACGCAGTCGGCATGGCGATCGCCTCTTTCGGTCTGCAAGTCGCGGGCACGGTGACATATACCTATTGCACAGATGTAAGCGACCCCTCCCTTTCCTCGCGCTTTCGGCAGTTCGACTCGTGGGATCAAGTCCGAGGCTAATCGTCGGGCGTTCTTTTTCTTTTTTTTCGCGCGGGTAAAGTGTTATAAACCTCAGGCTGCAGAGATCAGCGTGGTCCTCACGCTGTTCAGGCACATATACTGCGGCCTCGTCCCATTCTATGCGTAAGTGCCGCCAATCACGGCCCTGCAGGGCCCCCTTGGGCGGTGGGGACCCTTTGATGTGTCGTCGACTTACTCGACGCCCGCAGCGTCCCACTTGCGGACAGGATCCAGTACCAGTACGCCTGGCTGCTGTTCGCATGCCTCAACGTCGCATTTCTGCTGCCCCTGGTGGTCCTCCGGTTGTACGGCGAACAATTCAGAAATAGCAAGTGGCAGCCGAAACCCACCTTCCACCCCAATATTTGAAAATTGCCTTGCCTCGGACAACGACGACACTGCTTGTCCGAACAATTCCGCGATGCTCACATGTCGGAATATTGCGGTTGCATTGGCCCTTTTCGCAACATTTTCAACGGGACCCTTTGGCCCAAGGAACCGGGAACTTTGGAATCCACGTGGTGAGGTGGAACTGCATCTCTTGGCGGGCCAGTACAGCCTCTTTGTTTCTGCAGGAAAACTGGCGATTTCTGGAATCCTTCTGCTGAATGCACAGCTGAAACATCCATCCCATAGAAAAAGCTCTCTGAGGGAAACAAAAGATGCCATGTGCCGAGCAAATATTTAGGTAGATATCGGCCAGCAAGCCGCCATTCATTTTGGCTTATTGATGTGCGTGAGAAACCATCCCTCTTCGTGACCGACCATTATACCCCCTCCCCATCCATCAGCTTAAACTAGAAGCGACTTCCACGACACAATGGCAACAACATATCAGTACCGCGAGTCTCGAAGGGAGTCTCGAAGGGCCGGGAAAGAAAGAGCCACTTCATCCAGAAGCTCAAGGCGGGCGCCACCTACACGACAGAGTAATAAGCCCTTCAACAACAATGCAGTTGGAGTTCCCCGACAAAGAGAGGAGTACCTCATGACGGGTGCCAATCCCTTCATCGAGGCCGCGGGGACTTCAAGGGATTACCTCGCCCCTGGCCCCAGGGCCCAATACCCTCGACCGATGACCGTCTACACACACTCCCAACTCGGCGCCGGTTCTTCGGCGTCCGACTCCGGGTATTATGGCTCTAGAGAAACCGAGGTCCCCTTGGAACGGCGGCGTTCGACTACCCAGCGATCCCGGAAACGGGCCAGTCAGGCTTTGTGGGCGTGCCCGGTGCATTCCATCACTTCGATGGCCATCGGGATCTTAGAGGTCTTTCGCGCCGTAGGGGCGGTCTCGGTACGATGCGTCTCGGCAGGCTGTTGCAACACATCGACGCCCTCGGTCCGTACGCAAGGTTCGTCGAGACCCCGACGGGACAGCGGCGCATCGAGACACCCTCAACACCGACACATGCAGCAGACGGAGCAGACACCCTGTCATAACTATGCATCTTCAAGATCGGTACCCTGGGAGGACCCGGAGACACACGATGCGGTACGCCAGATGTATTCCCTGGAGACGCCAAGCGACCAATGGAGTTTGGAACAGCAAACGAGTACTTCGGGCATATCTGCAGAGGAGCCTGATGGCCCAGTTGGGGGTCTGCGACATCCCCCAATTCACACCAAACAATCGGGAGGGAATGGGGATACGCGGTCGGAAAGTCAGACCCCGTCATCCTCCATTCCATCCCGGGGAAGGTCGAGGAGACGGACACGGGAAGATGCCGAACGTGGGGGCTTGAGGGAATAGACATCATCGGGTTGATTTACGATTATGACAGCGGACGGTTGGAGTTTTTAGGAAATGGGACAATGGGGACTTGGGTTAACCCAAAATGGCAAATTGTATTTAGTAGCATACCAACAGTGGCTAGGCGCTCTGTATCAAACAGGAAACAAGTTTTTATCAAACTCCCATATAGTCCTTCAATGCATTTCAAACACTGAGCATTCAAATTCTTGTCCTAGACCTATCAACTCTCGGCGTTAGCTCTGGAGCATGCAACGGGGGAAACGATAAACATAGTGAGTTGCATAATACCTTGTGATCCATCTCACTTCTTCGGGTAGGGATTGAACATGGGCGGCAGCGACGACGGCGTCCTCGCCCGCCCCCGCATCCGCGCCCGCTCCAGGATCCCGATCTTCTCCCCGTCCTGGATCGGCACGCTGCTGCCGCCGCGGCGCAGCATCCTGCGGGCGCGGTAGACGAGGACCCAGTCGAGCAGGTAGACGAACACGGTCGGGACGACGAGCAGCGCTAGCGCGAACCCCATCAGCACGCTGTACTCGAAGAAGACGGTCTGGGTGAGGCCGACGGTGATGGTGCTCAGCTGCGCGAACCCGGACAGGCCCGTCGCGACGGAGAGGACGAGCAGGAGGGCGTTGGTGGCGTGCCGGAGCGTGCCGAGAGGGGAGGGGGCGGGACTTCTTCGGGGAACGCATGCGGACGAGGTAGTGGAGGGGGACTGCGATGAAGCCGATGATGGTGGTGATGATACCGAGGATCTGATGGGTGAGTTTCACGTCAGCTAGTGTCGGTGACGGCTGCAGGAAGGCGTATGTGTGAGCTTGTACAGGGAGGAAGAAAACTTACACTGTGAGCCGACTTGAAGTGAGGCGCGGTGTTGGTGGCGACGACGGCAAAGACGAATTGCAGGACGATGAGCGGGAGGCCGACGAGGAGCCACAGGATGTTGATGCGGTAGGGGATCTTGGTCATGACGTGCGGCTTCTGGATCCGCAGAACGATGTTCCGGCCGGCTTCGAGCGCCATGGCGAGGGGGATGAAGCCCAGGAGCCCGGAAATGGCAAAAGTAACTGGGGGTACTCGGATGTCAGCAACTGGCTAGACGAAAGCCCAAAAATACCAGGAATACTTACTATGCAGCGAGATAAAGATGAATAAGGTAGTGAACGTCCACCCATCCACCGAAATGGCATTAACGGCCTTGAGAACCCCGGAGTTGGCATTATCGATGGCCTGCCGCGGATTGAGGGCGTAGCTGTGCCCATCGCTGTAGAACTGCACGACGCCCGGCGGGAGGAAGGGCTTGACCCGGTCGATCTGGAACTTCTCGGGCTGCTTGAAGGTCGACTGCCCGAACAGCGCGAGGCCGCCGAACCCGCGCGGCGTCATGGCGTCGAGGCCCTTCTGCACCAGCTTCGAGAGCGTGTCCGCCGTGACGAGGTTGGTGATGTTCAGCTTCATCTTGGACTGCGGCTCCATTGCTGGGGGTGGGGGTGGTACGGGTTGCCGCGGGTCCAGCAGCTCGAGGCTCCGGGGAGACATGGCGGTTTTCAGGCCGGGTAGTGCGCTCTTCATCCCTTCCTTAGTGAGGTTGAGGTCCTGGGATAGGCCCGCGAGGGCGCCGCCCGTCAGGACCTTTTTGTAACGCGAGGGCGCCCCCGGTGCCGAGGCCTTGGCCCAGCCCGATGGCGGCCCCGCCGAGGGAGTCGTTGAATTGCACCGGCGTGCTGGGGACGGGCCCCGTCGGCACGGTCGCGTTGCCGTTCAGCAGCGAGTTGAAGCCGCCCATGGCGGTGACGGCGTCGGTGACGCCCTGCGCGAGACCGCGGCCCAGCCCGTTAGCGGCGGCGGCGGGGTCGACTTTTGGTAAGAGGCCCGAGCCCGCGGTCATGGCGAGGACTTTGGATAGGGTGCCATTGGAGAGGAACCCTGCCGTGAGGCCGGTGCCGAAGTCTTCGGTGATGGCGCCCACGTCGCTCCGGGTGCCGTTTGGGCCCATGACGGGGCCCGGGTCGGGCATAAGGCCGAGCCCGATGGGGACGCCGGCGCCCAGACCCCTGCCTAGACCAGACGCGGCTTCCGGCAGGTTCTGCAGAAGGAGCTGCGGGTTGATGGCGGAGCCTAGGCTTGCGAGGTTCAGGTTGCTGGTCACGGACTGCGTGAGGCCGTACCCGAGACTTCCTGCGATGTCGGCCGGGCTGCTGCCGTTGGGCGGCGCGACCATGTTCAGCTTGAGGCCCGTGACGGCGCCGTTTCCGAGGCCTTGGCCGAGACCGAGCGCGATCTGGGGGGCCTGCGCGGTGATGCCGCTGCCGATGCCGCTCCCGGCGGCACTGGCGAGCAAGCTCTTGACGTTGATGTTGCTCGTCACCGAGTTGCTGATCCCGTATCCGAACGTTCCAGCTATGGCGGGCACGCTGGTGTTCTCCGGCGGCGGTGGCACGTTGGCGATCTTCAACCCCGTCACGGCGCCGTTTCCAATACCTTGAGCCAGGTTCAGGACGGCGCTGGGGAGTTGCTGCGTGATCCCGCCGGCGCCGCCTGGGACGAGGGCGACGAGGTTCTGGAGCGGGATGCTGCTGGTGACGGAGTTAGTAAGGCCGTAGCCGAACACTCTGAGTAGCGACGGGACGTCGGAGTTGGCCTCGGACGGAGGCGGAACCTGACTGATGTTGAGCCCAGACACGGCTCCGGTCCCGACCCCCTGTGCTAGTCCCAAGACACCTGCCGGCAGCTGCTGCTTGATCGCACCGGCGCCCGAGCTGTTGAGGAGTTGCTGGATATTGATGGCGCTGGACACGGTATCCGAGAGCCCATAGCCGAGGTTGCCCGCCACGTCGGCCAAGTTGCTACTGTTAGGCGGGGGCGGCCGCATCGCGAGTCCCAGCCCATTGACAGCCCCGTTGCCCAGCCCCACGGCCAAGCCCCGCGCGGCCGGCGCCAGCATCGGGTTGTTGGTGAAGTTGCCCAGGTCGATGGAGCGCGTGATGACGGCGGCCGCATTACTGCCGACGGACACGACGACGGGGCTGAGCGACGAGGTCTCGTCGCCGCTCTCCTTCATCACCTGGGCCGCGATGGCTTTCGCCTGGTCCGCCGTCTTGAGCTTCAGGCCCTGCACCGTCCCCTGGCCCACGCCGATGCCCGCGGCCGCGCCGATGCCCGTCAGGGACCCGCCGGCCGCGTTGATGACGGCCTGGATGCCCTTGTCGGCTATATCTTCCAGCAAGCCTCGTTTGGCGTTCTTCTTGGGCTCGCTCCGCTTTCCCAGCTGCACAATCTCGCCAAAGCTACTGCTGGACTGCGATCGGGCGTTCATGGATAGCTCGTCGCGCATGGTGCGGAGGACCTGGCTCGCTTCTCGGAGGGACTCGGACCCGGATCTACTGGCCCATTCGTCCGACGTGTCGGCGCCGAACTCGACAAAGGCTAGGAAATTACGGCGGATCAGCTCATCGCTGGCGATTGCGTCTGCCGTGGACTGCTTCATGAGGGTGCTCGGGATCCAGGACTTGGGTGACGGGTGCCCGCCCTCGGTTTCGTAGTCTGCGAGCTGCCATTTTGTCCTCAGCAGGAGAAGTGTGGATAGGCTGAGGCTGAGCAGACAGATGGCGGTGACGAGCTTCCTCCGCGTGCCTCGCTCCCCCTCGGTCGGCTGTGGGTGGCGGGTCTGCCGGGAGCTCATGATGCTGATGCGAAATCGAAGATTTTCGCTTCGTATTAATTCATTAAGCTAGCAGAAGATGCGCTTGTACTAGGTTGGCGTGAAAGTAAACTGACGGAAACAGAAACAAACATGAACATGACAAAGTTGGCCAGGAAAGAAACGAGAACCCCTCGAAGGTCATTTTGTCATAGATAGCCCAGGCGGCAATATCATGGCAAGAAGGAGTCCCAGATCCCATATTTCATCTGAAGGTGAATTGCAACGCCAGGTCTGGTCCGGGGGTGTCTCCGCAAGGTCTTCGTCCCATGTCCAAAAGCTGGGGGTTAGGTTTAGCTTTAACCTATCACACCAACCGCTCGTCCCCCCTCGTTTACCCCAGACCTTCAGATTTTAGCTTCGCGACAGGGTCAAGGCAGGTTCCGTTTGGCTCATGCCATGGCACACGGGAGGCCAAAGCTGAGGTCCAAACAAATGACCTCATGTGAGTTTGTGCTCGAAACGGAGATCCTTGCCACAAATTGTTCGATGCTTTGATCGGAGGAGATCAAGGAAATTAGTCTGTCAAGTACATAGGTTGGGGTTGGGGATCCTGTAAGTGGATGGTATGAACTGCCCCTTTTGCTTTGGACATGATCTCCCTAAGCCAGGAAATAGCAGTGCAGAAGGAAATTCCTATTACCATGACCAGATTCCAGCCAAGCAGAAATATGTTCAAATTTGCACAGATAGCAGTGTATGCTCAATGCCACGGTGAAAGGCCATAGCAAACGGCATATTCAAATCAGCTGCTCGTATGCTTGGTAGGGTTATGTCTGGCACTTGCACTCAAACCCTAGCCAAACTCTAGCACGATAGTTCGTCGGCCCGCCAACATGCTTCCTCCGACTTTCATCTCAGGGGCCAATCGGGCTATTGTGTTTAGCCTGATAAAATCGTGCTATTGGGCTCAAGGGGTAACACTCCTCTAGCTGAATTTCATTCGAATGGAGAAAGGATAGCAAGAAAAGAAAAGAAAGGGGGAAAAAGAGATGCGACGGGCTGTGTCGTCTACTCGTCCATTGTTAGGGGGAAAGGTTTGATATCCCCGCTATCATCCAGAATACATGTTTATCAGCATCTATCGTGTCATAGCTTTTGAGAGGCTGATGCTTTTGCTTCTCAGGTCTCGGCCGTTGCCTTGAAATTCGTGACCCAAACAATTCGCGAAGCTGGTTTGCTCCCGACCCTAAGTTTAAACCTTATATCCCAGCGTTGGATAACCTGTACAAACCAGCTTGAAAACGTTTCTTCACGTGGCTCAATAGAGAGGCGCTTATAACACCCGTTTTTCATTCTCTTCATAAGTCCGTTAGATGATGCCTGCCACAAGCAGAGTTGGGCACTTTTAAGAGCCGGATTCTACACATGTCACCAGCGCTGGAGCATAGACCTGCATCATAAAGTTGTGGCTGCCAACCTTTTAGTTGCTCAGCTAAGTCTCGGCCGAATGCAAGACCTCCTATCCCATGTCTTCTTACGAAACAGCGCTTTTGACGTGCAGGGCTGAAGTTTCGATGCGATTGAACGTTCAAGCCAAGTTTTGAAAGCTGAAGCCGCCACCCCCACCACCGTCGCCGGTTGAGGTCGGATACCCAACGACCATCATTGAAAAGACTTCGGGCTCGGAGGGCGCCATTTGCTTGTTTTCCGTTGTGGCGGCATCCGAGACGGACGGCTATTGTTGGCCATAGAAAGAAGCATAATGGTTATGACAGTCACCCCCGTGCTTCAAAACCCGTGCACCTCCAGGACCCCAATACATGTACTATCTACCATGGCCTGTCCAATGGACAGATCCGATGAAATTTCCCCATACTGGGCTCCTCAGGACATCCTATAGATTTAAATTGCGATACAATAGGTACCTGGAAAACGAATTGCCGGCTCCGAGATCTCTCTTTCTGTTTCGCTGATGTTGCGGCAGTTAGAGAGACGAGGCCCATAAACTCCGAGACAAGCATTCTCGTCTCTCTGTTTAGCTAAAATTAAGTTATTTGAAATACCTGAGATCAGGGCACATCTCAACCCTCCTTATCCCTTATTTATGATTCGAGGCTAATGGGCAGTACCTCTTCGCATTGGTATACTACTCAACAGTCTATGTTTATTTTACTATCATTCTATTGTCAATGGACCACGAACAAATCTTTTTCTTTCCTAATCCACTATCTCATTTGTACGTTCTAAAGGGAATACACACATAACAGGCTACAACTGCTGGACCAGTCGCATGCCGACTATCTAGCTGGGAGTGAACCTTAACTAGATCAGGTAACCCGAAGGGATTATTCCAAGGTTCAAGGGCCTGAGGGGGGCGAGGTCCGGCTCTCCCGCATCCACCATGGCTTATGCCGCTGCCCAACGGGCAGGTCCCACTGCGCCAGGTGCACGCTTCTGAGGTATACGCGCTTGTAGTTGTCGGTACCGGTCCGGCCTTCGGGGAACATGATGCCGGCCTCCCGAGAAGAAGCGGCAGCACCCAGAGCTCTCGAGGCGGTCGCCAGCTCCAACATCTCGCGAGCACAGTATTGTACCAGGACGATGATGCGGCAGTACTTTCGAATTCGTGCTCCTTGTACTCGGGATAGTGGCGGATCTTGGGGCGGATGTCCTCGGTCCATGGGCTCTGTGAATTATGAGATCGGCGGTTAGTACGAGACCTTGGTAGTGATTATTACAAAAAGAAAGAAAAAAAGAAAAAAAGGCGAACGGGTGGAACCAGGATGCGTACCTCGGGGATGAGTCTTGTAACTATGGCTTGGGCCTTCTCGAATGGCTCTTCCGCATATTCTTCCGACGTACGCTTGGAAGTAACTTTCAAGCCTCCCTTAGGAAAGCCCTCGGCCAAGTCGTAAACGCCTTCTACCATGTTATCGAGCTGAGCACCGGTAATGTCCAGATGCCCCGGTCCCTGTGATGTCGTGCCCGGTGCATCTTCGTCCCGGGTGAGCAAGTCGAACGCATACACCAATAAGTAGACAAGAGCAGCCGGCTTGCCGTCGGATCCACACTCGCCGATAGCACAAAGATGCACCCACTCCCGGAAATCCGAGAAAGACTCAGGGTGTCGTTTGTCACGGAATTCGGCATCAGAGTCCCTTAGGAAGAAGTCGTCGAACACTCTGTCAAGAGAATGGCGCTCATCGGGGTTTGCCACGAGCGGATACAGGAGCCGGGTGATTTGCACGACGCGAGGGATGAAGATGGTACGCGCCAGCTTGTTGACGTCTTCCAGTCTGAGATACGCCGCTACCGTAAACGGATTCTCGTGCATCCTGGGGTGTAATGCCAGTTGGCCATCGCTGTGCTCGGTGTGCCCGGCTCGTCTGTCGGTTCCGTACTCCATTGCGTTGGCGGGTCGTACAACGGCCGAGGAGGATGTTTTCGATCGAGTGGGAAGGTGTCAGGGAATAACTTAATCTGCCTCGGGTGATGAGCTGGATGCAGAAACGCAAATTAGATCCAGTAGGGTAACTAATCCGAAAGGTAGTGTGTCTTTCAGTCGCGTTGGATCTGGACCGATATGCGGTCTTAGCTTGCGGCTGCATAGGGCTAGGTCTTGGAAAACGGCATTGCACTGAGCCGCATCGTGAAGTCCAGTTGCGGCTTGCTGGCGACGAATAGTACGTGGGTCAAGGCGGCCGAGCCGCTCATGAGCCGCAATGTACTTGACGTACCCCCACTATCGGCGACCTGCTCGACAACAGCAGATATGCAACATAGGTTGCAGTGCATGAAAGGATCAGCAGGTGAAAGACGTCAAAATTGGCGATGAATGAAAAGCACCGTAGAAGACAAAAGAGACGCCTGGTATAGCTCAGGTATATGGTATATATTTTGAGACTGATAATACTCCCCATTATTAATACCTGTGAAAATATTGCACTTGCTTGTCGCACACTGGGGCGCGTTAGATGTCATGGAACATAGCCAGCTAATCATCAGTCGAGGAGCTGTTTATAACATTTACCCCTTTTTTAAGATAAGGTCGCCAACCTGCATAACTGAGGGTCGTTGTGGGACGTTGTTAATTCGGTGTAGGGAATAATGGAATAGGGGCCTTTCTTCAAGATGGCGTTCCGATTTCCTGAGATACGAAGCAATTATAGTACCAGTACTCGCTACTGTCGAAGTACTGGCACAAATACAGAACCCAGGATGCCGGATCGAGGGTTGGGTAACGACACCATTGTCGATTTATAAAGGGTGAAGTAATGGGGTAATGTGGAGGATAGGGGAGCAGAGAAACCCCAAGGATGGCTATCTCCAGTTCCTGGTTTGTTTATTTGCTACATTTCCGTACACGACGTCGCAAGGACATATTACTCCTTCATGAACTGCGGGCCTAGGATACACCAGGTTTGTTGACTCGTTCTCTCATACCTCAGAATCATAGTGGCTGAGTATCAAATCACATAGTCAAGCGTATACTAACCTCGGTTCCATAGGCTGAAGTGAGCCACCTCTTCACACATGTTTGTTTGCCGGGGAAGATGCTCACGCAAGGGGTAATAAGGCGAAAATGCTACCAATTTCATTTAGGGGTCGGCAAAGCCAACATTGGAGTTCGATAAGCGAGTGTCTAGATTAATTGAGTGCAGATCCATGAAAACGAGTGTCCCGAGTATTCGATGTTTCGAAGGATTGTGGAATTCCCAAGCATCAACAACGACAGCATCTCAACAACTCATGCTCGCACAGAAGAAGCCTACGTCTTAGATAGCAACCACCGCCCTTGCAGGTAGTCGACAGAACCCGCCGTTGGCCGCGACATTCTTCTGCAGCTCCGCGATCTTCTTCTGATCGCCCGTGGGGTCCTGCGAGTCGCCGCTAAGCTCCCACCCGAGGAACCCGTTCGTGTAGTTGGGCGAAAAGTCCGCTGCGAGCACCCTGAGCCGCTTGCCGTAGCGCGTGACCTTGTCCCAGTCGCGCGCGACGTTCTGGAGGTCGGCCGAGAAGTAAGCGTAGCTGCGCTCGAAGATCTTGCGGTTCAGCTCCGAGCCCATGACGGGCTTGAAGTCGACGTACTCGGCCCACGCGCCCGCCGGGTCCGCGAGCACGAAGTCGGTGGCGCGCTTGACGGCGCGCAGGAAGGCGCGGACCTGGTCCGGGTGCTTTTCGATAAAGGCCTCGTTGCCGATGTAGAGGATGGAACAGAAGCAGCAGCAGCCCAGCTCGGCCAGCTCGTCGATGCGCAGCATCTGCACGTCGGACTTGGCGCGGCCTTGCGCGGCGAGCCACTCCTCGAGCTCGACCATCTGCACGTTCTCGAGGCCGATGCCGGCGTCGATCTCGCCCTGGATGATGGCGCGCGAGACGTTCATGCCGCACCGCACCGCCGTGTAGTCGGACGGCTGCATGCCGTAGTGCGACGTCAGCTCGTCGATCTGGATCTTGCCGAACTCGCCGACGTAGCCGATGCGCTTGCCCTTGAGGGTGCGGAAGTCGGGCGTGATGCCGGACTCCTTGAGGTAGACGACGCCGGTGAAGGGCTCGTCCAGCAGGCTGCCGATGGACTGGACTGGGAAGCCGCGGGCTTTGGCCTAACGTCAAGACATGTTAACATGTGCCCTTATAGAGGAGGCTATGGGAGCAGGCTTACAGCGAGGGTGTGGATCATGGCCTTGAATCCAAGGTCGGCCTTGCCACTGCCAATGATTTCGGTGACATCCTGGAACGAGGGTCAGTAGTGCAACGCCAACCAGGGCATCGACGATACTTACACTAGGGTCATTGGGCTCGAGGAGAGCAACCATAATGCCTTCATCCTTGAAGTAGCCCTTGGCCTGAGCCAGATAGAGCGGGGCGTGGTATGGCGTCGCGTGCCTATCAGAAGTCAGCCAAGTTCACCGTGCACTGATGCCAAGTTAGTCCTAACCAGTTGGTCAAGAAAGTGATCTTATCCGTCGACATGATGGGAGATCAAGCAAGAAGCTGGACGAGTCAGTGCCATCGTCACGCAACGGGTAAAGGGGGTAGGATGTCAAAGAAGCATGTCCTTTCGCTGGTATTATCCAGATCAAGTTCACCGGTATTTCTCAGATTGACCTGCCTGCCGACGCTGCCATCGTCCCTGGAGGGTAGCTTTTGTCCGAGAGTAAAAGCTGGCCCTACCGACGAGCGGAGCAGTGGTAGCATGGGCGAGGCAAGGTCAAACACCCGGCTGCATTCTTTTGCATAGTTACCTTGATCAAAGACTCCCATCATGACATGACTCCATGGCTCTCCATGTTGCTCATACCGCAAGAGTTAAGGATTTTGTAGTTTAGGTAAATGTTGATTCGGTCGAATGTAATGTGATGAGATTTGGATGACAGATTGTCCTGAAGTCGAGTTGGGGAAGAGGGGGCTACTTATGGTCAACGTGTGCCAGCGAACCTATGAGGTATTATCTGTAGATGAGGGGTAATTGCGAATCCCAAATCGTAAGCGAGGGCTGGGCCGGAACCTTTCAACAGCCCGTAATGTTCAACCATATGCAGAGCTATGTCGCGAACGGCAAGGAAGTTCAAGGCTATTCGGAGCCACCTCTCGACGATCCCGAAACCCAAATAGCCTATCGAACCAACTGCAATGCTCCCTAGGTATGCTAGCGCCGGCTAGGGCAGCTGCGGTCCACCTATAGGGTTTACGCAACATGACATCGTGGGTGGACCCTACCATCCTCCGCTAGCAAAGGCCCGATATTTAGCTGCATCTCGGATGTCGCTAACGTCGCGACGTGCGGCCTTGAGCGACGATAGCCGCGACCTGGCGAAGTCGAAACAACCCAGTATGACGGCAGTCTCCTGCATGGTCTGCAAGGCGGCCGAAACAACCCCGCTCCGTCTCGGAGACTTGTCGGAGATATGCAGCAGCTTAGCTGAAGCCATGAGCCTGGACCCCTTTTTGCAGATGTCTGAATGCATCATGCGTGGTTGCTTTTACTCTCAGCGCCGATGGTCGGCGGTTGACAGGGTCTTAATGATTCAATGCTGACTTAGCGGAGAGGGCCTTCCTCTTGCTCAATGATATGAATTGTAGGTGCCGGCCGCATCACAATTCAAGCTCGGGGCGACTACGATTATCCCTTCTGGGAGGGGCTCCGACAATATGTGGCTGACAAGGGGCGTTGACAAAATTAAGTTAGTGCTGCAATGCAAGGGACAAACCAGAAACAATTAAAACATCGTAAAATGAAACGCCAGGGGATGTTGAACCTTAAAGCTCATCACGAACAACCGTAAAACCAAAGTCTCCAGCCTCTCAAAGCTTAACCCGACCACCCCGTAACTCATGCAGATCCGTGTGTCGAAACGGCACGTACTCCTCCGATCCAGGAGGCAGCCAGAACATCGAATCCGGCTCCTTACCCTTCTCCTTGGCGTTCTTCTCCATAACCTCGAGGTCCACCCCCTCAGACCTCAGCCCCTCCTTGCGCAGCTTCATGTTACCAGTGTACTCCAGCTCCTTGACCACGCGGATGAACAGCGGGACCGCGTACTTGGGCAGCCGCGCCCGACAGTGCACCGCCAGCGCCTTCCAGTCCACCCCGTCCGCGCCGCCGACATCCTCGCGCACCACGACGGCCGCGCACCCGGCCCGCCCGTCCGCCCGGGGTACCAGCACGCCGTAGACGTTCGTCTCGGCGATCTGCGAAAACTCGCCGACCATGTCGCTGACCTCATTGGTCGAGACATTCTCCGAGTGCCAGCGGAACGTGTCGCCGAGCCGGTCGACAAAGTACAGCCGGCCCTCGGCGTCGAGCCGCATCAGGTCGCCCGACCGGAACCAGCAGTCGCCCTTCCTGAAGACGTCGCGGACATACCGCTTCTGCGTCGCTTCGGGGTTCTTGTAGTACGGGCTCGCGGACGCCGGGTTCGCGGGGCTGGCCCAGTACAGCATCTCGCCCGCCTCTCCGCGCCGGGCGCGGACCGCGAACCCGTCGGCGCCGCGCACGAGGTCCTGCGTCTCCGGATCGATGCGGGCGCGCGTCTCGAGGCCGTAGTTCTTGAGGTGCCAGAGCGGGCCCCGCACCGCGATGGCGCTGCGCGAGAAGTCCCCCGGTTCGCGTTCGCGGTGAAGGCCGGGCCGTCGCTGGCCGCGTACAGCTCGTTGATGCACTCGATGCCGAAGCGCTCGCGGAAGGGCTCCCAGACGTCGGGCCGCATGCCGTTGCCCCACGCCATGCGCACCTTGTGACCCCGGTCGAGCGGGCCGGGGGCGCGTTGACGAGGTACCGGCACAGCTCGCCGACGTACTGCAGGTGCGTGGCGCCCGAGGCGTGCACCTCGGGCCAGAAGGTGCGGTGCGAGAACTTGCGGGACAGGGCGACGGCGGCGCCGGTCCCGATGCAGCTGAGGATGCAGAGGCCGTAGCCGGCGGCGTGGTAGAGGGGCAGGCAGGTGTACATGCGGTCGCCGGGCCCCATGCGGAGGTGGTTCGTGAATGCGCCGTGGGAGAGGACGACCTGCTGGAACCGGGTAGTGGCGACGCCTTTGGGAAGGCCGGTAGTTCCAGAGGTGTACAGGAGCACGGCCAAGTCCGTGAAGTCCAGCTTCGCCCGCCGCGAGCGCGGGATGGGGCCAGTGTCGGGAAGGTTCTCCAACTTGTGGCGGTCGAATCGCACTACCTGGCAGCCGGACTGGGCTAGCTCCTCCTCGACGGGGTCAACCAGGTGCTGAACGTGGTTCTCGGTCAGGATGTATCGCGTCGACGCGATCTTGGCGCAGTGCACAAGGGCCTTTCCGGTCAGATTGCAGTTGAGAAGCGCGACGGCCGCGCCTATGCCATTCAAAGCGAACAGGAGCATAAGGTACTCGGGGCAATTGCCGCTGTCAATAGCGACAACCTCGCCGCGCTGGACGCCGAGTTCATTAATGAGCCAGTTGCCGACGGGCTGTAGGGCGGCGAAGAATTGGGCGTAGGTCCAGGTGCGGCCCTCGAAGATCAGAAATAAGCGGTCGCCCATGGACGAATTGGCGTAGTCATGGAGCATATCGTATACGGTCAATTTGTCGGCCCACTGCTTGCGCTTCATGAGGAGCTGAAGCTTCAGTATGCGCCAGTACGGGCTGGGGGCCGACAGATCTTCCCGAATGTGGTATTTGCCATCGAGGTAGGCGGCAACGGCCGCTGTGCCAATGGCGGCGCTTGCGCCGGTCACTGCTTTGGAGGCGTCAGTCAGGGGCAGGGATGGCTATGCGACAGCGTTCATTGTGCCACAGCCCTTGCAGACTTACAGTTCATGGTTCCGCGGGTGGCGTCGGTGATTGAGAGTCTCGAAGAGTTCAAGCTTTTCGGTCAAGGTACCAACTGGGATTTTGGGTTTGTTTAGAAAATAGGGAGAACTGGGAGTGATCAATAAAACAAATGACACCTGGATTGGATGTTCACTGGTACGGCCAATGCAACATCATCAATTGTACCAATCTGGTAACATCCGAGGCACCGTGCTCCCTCCCCATGCATTGATGCGCACTACATCATCCATGTCTGGTGGTGGGGTGGAATGCCCCGCAGTTCTTCGACGCTCAAAGAGGTATGCAGTGAGCGCCTGCAACTGCAGAAACAGCAGCCAATCCTGTCAGTGTAACATAAACTTTTGCTAAAGCTCCAAGACTCGTCATACACGGTCCTATCGCTGCAACTCCCATGCAGGGGGTGGAGGCTGGGGTATATTATCAGCCACAGTGGCTGACGGACAACCAGCATTACCAACCTCGCACGGGGATCGGAGGTCGGAATCCGGAAACCCTGTCACCCCTTTTTCTTTTCTTCCGGTAACCGGCGTTGGGTTCCAGGCCAGACTCCGCCTTATTAAACCTATGCCCACGGATACATAAAGGTCACCGCCCTGAGCATAAATCTCAACGTCTTATGTCAAAATGACATAAATGTGACGAAACTACAGAACATTTTCTTGTTTCACCTAAACAAGAGGAGCATGCCACATCACGGCCAAACATTCATCTGTGCCGCGTCGTAGTCGCTGTTGCAGTGGAACACGGAGGTGCCGTACCAATTAACATCTACGCAGAAATAAGGGATGGCGTTGTAAGACTGGCAGAATCCGTGTTGGGTGCCGTGGGTGTCGAAGATGCCGTATCCCCTGTCCTTATAGATTGCTATAGCTTTTGAAGGCATGAATTAGAGCAACTTTCTTAGCGGATGTGGAAGGGGGAAAAGGGGGGCGAGAGGTGAAAGAACTGTGGGAGACCGCTATGGGTGAACTCACTGTAGTGCAAGGTTCCCACATTGACCTCGAAGACATCTGGCAATGTCCTGTCGTCGCCAGTAACACGGACACCCCTCTGTCTGCCGCTCACATCACTTGCTAGGGGCCAGCGCTCTGCTGCCCCCACTTCGTCACACTTGCGTTTTCATGTTAGCGAAATACTCGTTTTTGGTTTTGTCGAGGTTCGTTTCAGTGGTCATAACGGACGGGTGTAGTAGCCCAGTACGAAAAGATGCCATTCATCAAGAAAGAGGTAGAACGATGAGAAACGATTACTGTGGGGATATAACATACACTGGGGTAGCTCTCCTAGACTCGCTGTTAGAAATTGGCATGTCTGGTATTTAGCACCGGGGGCCTTACATTGAAGAACTTGCAACCTGTGTATTAGGTGTCGCTTTCATCTACCTCGTAGAAAACCCAGAAGTTCCCGAGGGCAAGGGACGCAAACCCCAACAGAAGGAATGTGAAAAGCCAATGCATGGCGCCGCGACTGACAAGTAAGTGATGATGGAAGCTACGCGTGGCGCGAGTAGGCAGATCGCTTGGCATGCAATTGATGTTGCACTGGAGAGAAAGGTTGAAGCGGGTACGGAACCTCTTATCCTGTGTCACGGAGGATTCCATTTAAATAATAAAACCATCTGACCGGATAGAGACCATGCTACATTCGATGTTTACTCAGGGGGCAGATAACACGTGATTATAAGACCTCCCATAATTTGTCATGACCTTATATCCCAAGTCCCCATGACTTTGCACTGACGAAAGAGCGTTCGTACTACGCATTGATGACAATTGATGCTAGAATTTGTAGTTACGTATGCAACCAGATATTGATCTAGCTTATTCGCCACAAGTCGCCGTATACGCGAGTGAGCCCGTCCCACTGTCGTTTTTAGCTCTCTCCTGCCCCCGAACGCCATCCACGATACCATTTTCAATTCATGTCTACCGCAACGTAGTCGCAAGTGCAGTGATACACGGAGCGGCCGTAGGATGTGGAAGAGTCACCCACACAGTTATAGGCGACGCCGGCGACTGGCTGGCAAAATCCACGATAATTGGCCTCTACATCATAGATGGCATAATTGATGTGCTTGTAGATTGCTATGAAGTAAAATGTATCAATCAGATCCAGGTCCTTATAAAGAAACACCCCTGAAGAATAAAGGTGGTCCCGAGGGCTAACTATAAAGGGCAAAACTTACTGAAATAGACGTTGTCCACGTGAACCTCTAGGATATCAGGCGACAGAAGATCAGTGCCTTCGGCACGAACACCCTTCTTGTCACCACTAACGTCATCTTGCACCTGCCACCAGATTGCACTCTTTACCTCATCGCACTATATGCTCTTTAGTTTAGCAAGCCACGACATCGTGGCAATTCGGCGTGTTGCAGAGTGTGACAAGACAAGTATGCGGGTCTGGTTTAATTGGGAACACACACAATGACAGAGATGGAAAAGGCCACCGTAGTGAATCACCTACGTTGGGGTAGCTTTCCTAGTCTTGGTGTTAGAAAATGACGTCTATTCCATAACTAGGGTGCTTTTTGGAAACCGATATGTAAAGGGAATCATAGCACATACGTTGAAGAACCTGTAGCCAGGATAGAGCGTCGTGCCAGAGATGTCACCCTCCTCAAAGACCCAGAAGTTTCCACAGGCAGAGGACGCAAGGTTAACGAGAATAAATACGGATAGGAGATGCATGATGAATTCCCGGACAGTGATAATTGGTGGTTCTGGCTCCTCGGTATGTCACTGGGAACTTTGTCTCGGAAAATGAGTTGGAAGGTGAGAATGGTTTCTTTACCACTTCTTGAGCAGATCGGCGCTCCATTTATACCCTTAAAAGTGATGTAGTAGAACAATAAATTCAATATGTGAGGCACGAAAATGACATGGTGGTAATTGATATGCACCTCGCCTGCTTTGCTACGACTCCATTCGTTACTCATCATCGATTTAAACGGCCTATGCATTCTGTATCATCCTGAGCCAAGTGGCATAACCGAAGGGTCTAGTGTCGTTGCCACTGTTCGTAACAGGGAACAATGACAAGTCATGTTGACCCTCTACCTCCAGATCGTGTCCAAAAGTGATGTTTCTGGTTTGTTCGCACTCATCCCACGATGGCAAGTTTCAATGAGCCGTCAAGAAATCCTAAAACATAAGTAAGTTTCGGATATTGATCACTCACAATCATTTGTACGACTGGCATCCCATTTTCACCGTGCAGCAGTTTCAAAAAACGCTTCGATCACACTGTACCTATGTTCTCGTACACCCGTCACAGCCTTGACGATGGATGCATATCGACTCTTCGAGCCGGCCGGGTTGAACCCTTCCTTCCCCAACCGTCTTTGACCGCGCCCCAGTACCTCTGCGCATCCTCCCGCACCAGAGCGCAATGCGCCGCCTCTTCGAATTCCACGGTTTCGACGGCACACCCCAAGCCCGCCCCGGCCTCCCGCGCATGCGCCAGCACGTCCTCGGCCGCCACCATCGCGTCCGCCCGCGAGTACAGGTACAGCCGCCCGGCCTGTGTCCCGAATGCGCTCGGGTCGTTGAGCTCCCGCCGCAGCTCGCGGACCGACCGCATGAGCCCCGCGCTCTGCAGGCCGTGGATCGCGGCCACGGCGCCGTAGACCAGGGGCGCCCCTAGTGAGCGGACGTCAAGAAAACGCGTCTGGGGCAGTGATATTATGGCTGCTTTGTACGCCTTGTCGAAGCTGGCGTCGCCGGGACAGCAGTCGAAAACGACCAGCCGCAGGTTGTCGCGAAACAGCTGCGAGGAAGGTGACGATCCATGGGACCAGGCCAGCTGAAGAGCGCGATTACAGCCTCCGTGGGAGAATATGTGGAGAAGAATGCCGTTGTTGAGTCCATCGTCATTGGGGTGTTGCTCCATGATTCTCGAGATGGCGTCGCGCGCAGGCTGGAGTTGGGCACGGAGGGCGGCGAACGTGCGGAGAGAAATGTCGATAAATACGGTCCGGATCAACAGCAGGTGGGTCGGGTACAGAGCCTGGTAGCCGGCGACGTACTTGTTGACGCGCTGTGTGGTGGCGCCGCCGAGCCACGTGCAGAGGATGATGAGCCTGGGTGGCGGTGGTGTCTCGAGGTCTGCCTCAGCCGCAGGTAGCGGCGAGGTGTTGGCATCATTGTGGGATTTGGTTGTGGTAGTCTCATAGAGGAAGATGTTGTTGCCGAGATCAATCGGCTCCTCTGTTTGGCGGGTTGCTGGTGGCATGGCGACGACTTACATCAGACTGTGGGTATACCGCAAGCAAAGTCACGCGCTACAAGGACTGGATCATGGTAATATCTGATATGTAACATGAAACGATCCATTGTTATCATCGAATACATATGTTGGTTGGTAATACCTAAAATTGATCGCACCGAGGACCTTCGGAGGAGAGAAAGAAGGCCCCTGTCGCCATTTCAGGTGCATACCCCGCATTGCACGTTGCTTTACCCCCAACAAACCGGGGGAGCAGGGGGCAAGTGCACTAATTGCAGTAGCCCATGACGCCTGGGGGTGCATTTGAACCTCAGAACAAGCCCCTGTAGGCCCTGCCAAGGGCGCAGCTATGTCCGCTCTCCCCATATTTGGCGTTTGTTGAGCTTCTTCTTACTCTCACTCTGTTATGTCACCCCCTACGTTGTGTCCAGTTTCTCATCCAATACGCTAATCTGGCTATTGTCGTGTTACTTCAACTTCAATCTATGAACCGAATTCCCTGTCCTTCGCTTTCGGGAAACTTGTTCGAATCAATTAGCCCCGGATTTTCCATGCTGGCATTCTTCATGCAGGCTAGGCAACCTTTACCCCTTGGATGTGACTGCAACTCACGCCTCAGGGCCCAGGCAAGCAAACAGAGCCGCTTCATTCTTTCGTACACACTACTTCCGTCTCTTTTAGCACTCTTTCAAGTTATGGGAGGGTGGGCATACTATCTCTTACAGACCTGGAACGCTTAATCAATACATCGTTCCCAGTGCACAATATTCTCGTTGTCACTTGGGTGGGTTCAGTTGCCTGATACAAATATTTGCCGAGCGAGGTATCGAGAAATACAGTGATTTGAAGTTGTAGACATATTACTCTTGAATAGATGTTTATAATAATAATATCAACCATCATCAAAATAGCAACGTTGGTGACAGTTGCCCACAGGGTTCTTATAATACACAAGGTAGTAATACATTAGGTCACCGCTGCTGGCCTCGTACATACATGTAGTATTATCAAAGTTCCCAAGGATGCTTCTGTCTTCTTATGGGAAACGTAAACCTCCAATCACTCAATGCTGTGATGTCCAGCCCACTTCAGCCCACTTCAAACTTCTCGTCTCATACCGTCTTGTGCTGCCTCAGTCTATGTTGATTGCCCAACGCGGCCGCTTGCCCATCATCGGCTCTTCATCAGAGGAGAGCAGGTCATATACACCTGGTATATTCTTGACCGGCTGTGAATTTACTATGTCGCGGGATGATTCTGTCGATGGGCGGAGCGCGAGGGGGCCGACCATTTTCGACTTGTTATTGCTGGGGTGGGGAGCAGCTATCGTGTTACCAGGTAGTGCCACAGTAATTGAATCTTTACCATATCCCTCAGAACTGCGCTCAGGGTTCTTAGCAGAGGCGGGTCCGTTAGTGACAGAGTCCGCGGGAGTGAGCGTGCGTCTCTGTTGAGGTGATATGCGTTTCCGTTTACTGTCCTCGTTCTTCCGTCCTGTGCAATCTTTAGTTAGCGAAGAATGTTTATAATAAGAATATCAGGCGATAGGAACCTACTGATGGCCTCGTTGTGCATCCGTGCATCTTGCATTGTCTTCCCTTCGACTATTTCCTGACCGTCAGTGTCTTATACAATACTACTCGACAGCATATAGTTCGTCCTTACTTACCACGAAAAGTAAACGCTGTCATGATCTGAGCGAACAGGGCGTAGTAATCGGCGCCCCTCCACTCGGGGTGGGCTCCGGTCCAATGGGTCCTAACAAGGAAAGCGTTGTCAATCTTGAGTGGGTTGTTGTTGCCCGTGAAGCCACACTGTTGGCAGCGAATGATGCAAGGAACGCCGCTGCCAGGTGGCCACTCGAAAACGTAGCCTGATTTACCGAGGCGCACCGCCTGTCGGTCGTTAATGGAGTTTAATATTTTGTCATAGCCCTTCAGAATATCAGTAAACAGCGGAAACCCCCAGTGGAGAGGTAGGTCGCCTCACATATTCTTCCAAAGTTCGGGCAGCGTCTTCGTTCAACGCCGTTATTTCTTCCTCTTCGTCAAGTTGAGGTGTGTCAGATCGACGCGGCGGAGCTGCGATGATGGAAGCAGAGAGTCGTATATGTTCCGAATCCCACTTCCAATCCCACTCTGCCAGTAGCTCTCCCAGCAGCTCAGAGACGAGTTTCGAGAACGACGAATGTGCCATGTTCTTCTCCTTACTGAGATTGCCGGAAAGTGTCGCCAGATCGGATGCCGTGCTCTGAAATGATCTGATTTCCTCGTTCACGGCATTGTATTGCGTTTGGATAATGTCACGGCTCTTCTGGATCGCTTCTTTACCCGTCTGGATCTTGTGCCAGAGAGCCGTTTCCAGGGACATCCGGAAGCTATCCTCGAACGTCGTATTGGGGTCGATCTCCTCTGCCATGGTCTCGGTGAATGGCTGGGTGAGCCTCCCGCGGCGGAGGTGATAAGGATGGCTCAATCTAGCGAAAAGAAGATGGATGTCCAGGGGGTTCGGATCAATATCAAGAAGCCTCCATAGTTTATTTAACGGTTTAGAAGGCTGCCATAACTCTGGTGGATGGCAATCGAGGGAGAAAACGGCCCCTTCACGCAACACAGGGTATATAGATGTTCTGTAGGACGAGAAACGGAAATAGACACAATCTGTGTGCCATGTCTCACATCTTCTTTATTACAACTGGGGTCACCTCCCCGCAACGCTCCGGGTGAGAACAACAGCACACTATATATGACCCCCGCGCGCAGCCACCCACTGTGCAGAGAATACATACAGATAGGGTCATCAGATAGGACTGTGTTCTTCTGGGCGTTAGGTACCTGTTTTGCTGTTGGGGCTGGCCTTTTTTTTCTTTCCTTTTTGCTTTTCGACAAATACCGGACCGGCAGGCCGGTAAAAGCCAGTCACTTAAAATAGAGCAAAGACTTAACGTATACATGGACTCAAAAAGAAGATATAACGATATTATACCCAATACTTTCCAAACTCTATGAAGAATCCAACATATACGAAACCCATGGACGTGAACCATTTGGGCAGCATGCTCGCCCTTTAAGCTTGCCCCGCCTCGGCACCGACTTTAGTCGCAGTGACAAATGGTGAAGAGCAAACGCCAGTCCGCGGCTAGTTCCGTCCGCGTGACGGGGTGCCCCGGCTTCACCTAGTGAATGTCGTGCGATAGACACCCCACTGCAAGATTCAATCCCGCTGTCTAAAGCATACGCTCCTGCCGTCAAACACCCAGACAGACTCTTGTAGACAGAACGTGTGGTATCCGGATTACTGGCCCGAAATGATCGATAGTATCATCGACTCATGCTAATCTAGGTAGCCTCGCTCTGCGCACTTCGAGGCTTTCAGGCGTCCGGGGTTATTACTGAGATTTGGCATTAGTGGACTACCCGGCTTGGGTTGGTTATGTCCTTGGCCTGATCGACGCCAAGCCGGCCACGAGCCTCTCCGTGGCCCGGTGTGGGGAGGCGGTGGCCGGTACAAAGACTGTAGTGTGGCTTTGGACGAACGCCTTTCGACACTTTTTGAATGGCAATCATCTGCGATTTGTAATCTGCAGAGAATGACACCAGATCGCTGAAAGTTGGGATTTGGCCGCTTGGGCTTCCCGAAGTGTCGTCGCATTCTCGTTGAAACGACGTCTGAGCGCTGGAGCAAACACAACCTTGAATAGTGGGCTTGCCTGCAGATTCCTGAAATGAACCGGTATTTATGGGATTGCTGCTTATAAATTGTGCGTTTGACCGGGGGCACATCGCCACTTGATTCGTCGGGCTCGACGCCGGCGGGGTGCCGGGGGGACCAAATAGGTCAATTCGCAACAGGGACCCCCACTTGGATACATATCTGCAACAAGGGAGCTGACTCGCACGGTAGGACTGCCACTTCGCTTCTGTCTAGGCTGTTGCCGAGTTTCGGCCAGGTGCCATTGGGTCAGTCAGTCATGGGTTGACCGTGGTGGCCAGAAGCGTCCCAATTGTATCTCCGTTTCCTGCATTGGACGGCTTGTCATGTTGTGTATGGCTAAGAGTCAAACATCCGATGGCGTGGGTGTAAAGACCCGGGCTGACGGCTCCTTATCGACCATGAGACGCCGCGACTCCATGGGCACTGTGTAGGGCAGTTCCCCAGTTTATAGAAGTGGTCATTGTCCAAAAAGGGGCGTAACCTTATCGATTTTGCCGATCTACCAAGATAATTTCCCGTGCGGCCCGTAACCTAAACACAAATGCTGACCCAGTACACGTACAAGTTCTTCGCCAAAGCCCAGAGCCACGTGCAGGACTGAATAAGCTCTTGCTCAGCAGCGATACAACGTATCGGACCCTGCTCTGGACCAAGGACCAACCTTGCCAAAGTGGGCAGCGGACGGTGGGTGATGCGCCCGGAAACCACCAAAAAACCAAGGGCAGTCGGTATGTCGGAGGCCCGTTCGCCGCCATCATGCACTGGCGGAGGCCAATACCGGAAAGAGTGCTGCCTTGCAGGGGCAACATGCAAGTCATACTTTATACTTCCCTGTCAACTGCAGGGACAGGCAGTGTAACCTCCATCGAGAATGAAACCTGGCCGTAAACACCAGGAGCGTGCGCTGCACCATCATCCAGTCAGGCAGTGACAGTCGCTGGTACCCTGCTGGGATCGGCCGGATCGGCAGGCCTGGATGCGGCAAATGCGGAATATGCAGTGTCCTGAGCAAGAATGAACACACCTGTCGTTTGATATAATGCTAATGGGATCTGCTCGTTTGTTCGTCCCAACTCTCGCGCGCGCCATCCGCGTCAATCTACACACAAACTCAACCGCAACCGCAAACACGCCGGACGATCAATCCCAAAGGCTTTGCTGGGCCGGCCACCAGTAAACTGCCGCCAAGATGGACATCAACCCCATCGACAACCCCGAGCTCTTTTCCGACGAAAACAGGCAGCATGTCCTCTATATCATACTCCCGGCCCTCATGGTCCTCGCGTCCGCGGCCGTCTACCTCCGACTCTACACGCGCGCCGTGATCCTGGGCCTCGTCGGCTTCGACGACTGGCTCTGCCTGGCCGCCCTAACCATCATTTACGCCTTTGGAGCAATCGCGTTGGACCGTGAGTGTTGGACTGGAAGAAAATTGGCGAGAGGGCTGGCCGGCTGACGGACTACTACCAGTGGTCACCAAGGGTCTGGGACGCCACATCGGAACGCTGCCGAAATCCGAGCTCACCGACTACTTCAAGGTCCGTCGTCATCATCGTCGATCCATCCCTACCCTACGTCCTTGCCACGGGAAACTTTATCTAACAGCCGTTTGTGCCACGTGCGCACACACCACAGACCTTCTACGTCATGATCATCTTCTACAATCTTTCCATCGCATCGTTCAAGCTCTGCTTCCTCGCCCAATACTACCGCATCATGAACTCGAAGACGATGCGGATCCTGATCTACGCTGCGACGACTTTCGTCGGCATCTGGACACTGTAACTATTGCTCCATCTTCAAAACGTTTTGTGTTGGCTGTGGTCACGTCTCACATCATTTCTTCTCTGTCACAGGTCCCAAATTGGTCTCGCCGTGTTCCAATGTGATCCCATCTCTGGTTTCTGGGAGCCCGGGCCGGAGGTCCAATGCTTGCCGATCGTACCTGGATGTAAGGTCACACCCCCTTTGCCCGGCCCCGATCTCTGAGCCAGTCCGCTCATGCTGAATCTTTGCCCCACTGCCTACGGGAAAGATAGTCCAACATCAAACATAGCACCTCTTCTTTTCACATGGTTTCTGACAGTCATCTAGGGTACATTGCCGCCGCGGGAAACATCCTGGCAGATATCCTGATATTGCTGCTCCCACTGCCGATCGTCAAGGGCTTGAACCTGCCTCGCGCCCAGAAGCTGGCCCTAGGGGGCATTTTCTGTTTGGGCTTCCTGTAGGTCCTCTTCCTCTGTATCACTACCAGGAGCGTGTATATACGTTTTTATTGGAGACTAGAATCTAACGGTACCATCTTTTCAACCATCAGGACAAGCGCGATAAGCTTGATTCGCATCAAGTATCTTCCGCAGGGAGCGGACATCACGTGGGATAACGTAGACACAACGGTTAGCACAGGCATCAGTACCCCAACATCCGCTTATCCCATGCAACATTACCAAGCTGACACACCATCCCACCATCAGATCTGGTCCATGGCCGAAGCCTGCACCGGCATCATCTGCGTCAGCCTCCCCACCCTGCGACCCCTGGCGATCCGCTGGTTCCCGCGCGTCTTCCTCTCCCTCTCCCGCACCATCGGCAGCAGCAACCGTGCCGGTGGCGGCGCCGGCGGCGGCGGTGGCGGATCTCGGCACTGGCAGCCCAAAGACCTCGAGAGCACCGGCGGTTGCGGCAGCTGCGGCGGCTGCGGGCTCCGCAGCGCCACGCGCGCGCGGAGGTCCACCAAGACGTGGACCAACATCGACAGCGGCAAAGGGCAGCGGCGGCGACCGGGAGGAGACGATGGCGGCCCGCACGGACCCGGGGCGGTCGGAGAACCGGGACGATTGGACGGCGGCGGAGGAGCGTAACCACAACACACGCAGCCACAGCCATAGCCATAGCTACAGCCACAACAGGAGCAGGAACAGGGATACCGCCGACGACGACGACGACGACGATGCCGCGCCCAGGCCGGTCCAGATTCCGCCGAGGCGGAACACGTTCCTGGACGAGGCGTCCGACGCCAGCGTCGAGATCGAGCTGCGCGACGTCGGCGCCAGCACCGCCAGCCGAAGCCGGAGCCGGAGCAATGAGACGCGGATCTCGTACCCGGCCGCGGTCTACGGCGGGCCGGACGGGAAGGCACGGGCGATGGGGCTGCGGACGGGGAACGCCGTGGAGATCAGCGCCGGCGGTGGCGGTGACGGTGGTGGTGGGGATGGCGTGGGGTCTGGCAATCAGAGGCAGAGGAAGTCTTCGTTTATTCGGGTGCAGCATGAGGTTGTCATCAATGGGCTGGCGATGTGACACTCGGAAAATACCCCAGTCCTTGGGCTTTAACTGTATTAATATAGATGGCCATGTAGCGCTTCAATTCTTTCTATATATCATGATAAATACTTACTCAAGAGTCTTGCTCCCTTCACCTAATGGCAGCTGTGAAGATTACCATACGAAAGCTATCCAAGATGATGGTAAATATAAAATTCAACTTAGTTGGGAGGGTTCAGAATCACTATTAGCTTTGGACCACTGATGGAAGTATAGCAATTATCATTGTGCCGGATGTGTGCTTGTTAGCTTTACTATCGGCGGTCCAGCATGGAGAGTCGAAGGCGTGGGAACGAACCAATTGCACTGACAAAAAGTCTCATTTGTGGTAAGAAAGGGAACCAATGCCAATAAAATTCTGCCTCACTATAATGCTTACCACCACTCAGAAATTATCGTCAATTTTCTCCCTTTAGGGTATCGAGTGGTGTGAACCAGGTTTTAAGGAAACCCAGCGTCTTCTACATGTTCCTGCTCCAGACATACTTCCACGACGGCCAAAAAGCAACGCCTCCATCGGGATATAAAAAGAGGTAAGCAAATCTGCCCGTTACTGGATTCGAACCAGTGTCGCCCGTGTTGTCTACGATACATTCGTATCAACAACCGGCTGCTTTGCCGCTAAGCTAAACGGACCTCTCATTGTGACTGAAGGGGCGGGTGATACTCGTCGACACCTTATTAACTATCATATGGACGCGTTCGGATTCGTCATTCTGGAGTGTGACCATCCAGAGAAGAAACGAGCGAGGCCATAATTGAATATTCTGATTCGTCAATACCTTTGAGTGGATGTCACTCTCGCCCCCCTTTACAGAGCCCAATGCTCCTATTTAACATCACTGGATACAAAAAGCCCCTTTTTTGTCTAAACAGTATGACAACCCTTCCGCCCAAATGGAGATTAACTCAAGCTCAATTTGGCATCTATTCTCTCTCTCAGGCGTTATCCCATAAAACCCACTGGGAACTCATCAATGTCCAACTATTACTGCAAATCCTGAATCTCCAGCAACTCCCAATACCTCCCCCTAGCCCGAACCAACTCCTCATGCGTCCCCATCTCCACCACCCGCCCCCGCTCCACCACGCAAATCAGATCCGCCTTCCGCACCGTGCTCAACCGGTGCGCCACCGCGATCGTCGTCCTCTTCTTCTGCCCGGACTGAGACGCGAGCGATTCGAGCGCCGCCTGCACTACCCGTTCCGACTCCGTGTCGAGCGCCGACGTCGCCTCGTCCAGCAGCAGGATCTCCGGGTCCCGCAGCAGCGCCCGCGCGATCTCGAGGCGCTGCCGCTGCCCGCCGCTCAGCAGCCCCCCGCCGGGCCGACGGGGGTCGAGAGACCCTCGGGCAGCGAGGCGATGAAGTCGGCGATGTTGGCTTGGCGGCACGCGGTCCAGATGGCTTCGTCGTCGACTTGGTCGCCGCCAGGGAGGCCCATGGCGATGTTCTCGCGGATCGAGGTGGAGAAGAGTACGGCTTCTTGGCTAACCAGGGGAGACGGTTCTGCGGTGCGCTGTCAGGTCGGCGGTGGACAGGTCCTGGCCGTTGACGAAGATGGTGCCGGCGGTCGGGGTGTAGAAGCGCTCGATCAGCGATAGCGCCGTGCTTTTGCCGCAGCCGCTCGGACCGACTAGGGCGACGAACTGGCCGGGGCGGATGGCCAGGTTGAAGTTGTCCAAGGCTGGGCGGGATCTCCTGGATTCGTAAGCAAACGTGACATTCTTGAACTGTATATGAAACTGGTGTTGCTGCCCTTCAACACTTGCTACTGCATTTGGCGGCTTTCTGTTGGCTTGGCTTGCGGAAGAAAGGGAGTTTTGGCCATCGTCATGTCCGCGATCCAGCATGTCGTCGATCTCCCGCCCGGCAGTAATTGCCTTACTCGCATCCGGCGCAAACGCGAAGATAGACCCAGCAATCTGCGCGCCCGAGATCAACGCGCCGTAGCAGACATAGACCTGGAACACGGTGTACTCCCCGTTCAGCAGCAACGTCCCGCCGTACCACAGCGCGAGCGCACTGGCGAGGTAGACGACGGACTGGGACGCCGCGTAGAGCCCCGACGCGCGCAAGATGGAGCCCAGGGACTGCTCAGCCTGCCTCGCCAAAAACCCGTCGTACCGCTCCAGCACGAAATCTTCGAGCCCGAGACTCGCGACCGTCCCCGCCACCTTCACGATCTCGGTCGCGAAGGCCGCGGCGTCGACGCCGTTCTGCCGCGTCTGCGCGTCGAAGATGGCGAGCATCTGCATGCGGACCCAACCGCACGCGACGACCATCGGGATCGTCGCGGCGCAGACGAGGGCGAGCTTCCAGCCGAGCGCGACGGCCAGAGCAACGCCGCCGAAGATGGTGCACAAGAACGAGAGCGTGCCGCCGAGGACAGGCCCGCTCAGGGACGTGAGCGCGTCGGCGCTCGTCGTCAGGAGGGCGAGCAGGGCGCCGGTCGAGCGGGCTTCGCGGTCGAAGAACGCGACGTCTTGCGACACGATGGAGCGGAGGCAGGAGGCGCGGACGGCGCGGCTGAGGCGCTCGGTCGAGTAGGCGAAGGCGAGGCCTAGGCCAATGTAGAAGATGAAGATGACAGCCGCGATGGCGAGGAAGATGCATGCCAGCAGATTGACTTGGCTCCGGAGCTTGTCGTATTCGGATGAAGGTAGAGATATGGCTTCGAGAGACTTGGCGAACACGATGGACTGTCTATTAGATCACCAGGTTAGTCCTATAGTCAGTTGAAATGAAAGTTGTGTAAGGAGTACCAACCCCGGTAGCGACAAGCCAGCGACAATGGAACAGACCAGCCCAAACAACAGGTACCATCGCTCGGCCCGGTTCATACGTATAATGAGTGCCAGAGAGTTACCTAAACCCCATGGCTTCAGCCCTTCGGAATTAGTAATGGGCTCTCGTTCCATATCCGGGTCCAGAATAAGGGGGGTGTCTTCCTCTTCGGCAGGGGCGATTGATGACTTGGTGGAAGCATCTTCGTCCTCTACTTCGTCATCTTTGTGGCGGTTTCGTAACTTCTGGGCATGAACCAGACGGGCATAGTGGCCATCCAGCGCTATCAAGTCGGCGTGGGTCCCCTGCTCTACCACAGATCCATGCGACATGACGACAATGTTATCGGCGTGCCGGATCGTGCTGAGCCGGTGGGCAATCACAATCGTGGTACGGTGCTCGGAGGCCCGGTTCAGGGCCGACTGTACAATGGATTCCGACGTCGCATCCAAGGCCGAGGTCGCCTCGTCCAGCAGCAGGATCTTGGGGTCTCGCATCAGTGCCCGCGCGATCGCGATCCGCTGTTTCTGGCCTCCTGAGATCTGCGTGGAGTTCTCGCCCACCCGTGTCTGATACCCTTCGGGCAGAGTCATGATGAAGTTGTGGGCGTTCGCCATTTTCGCCGCGGATATTATTTGGTCAGAATCGCAATAAAGTCTGCCGTAACGGATGTTTTCGTAGATCGTTGTATCGAACAAGATCGGCTGCTGTCGAACAAGGCCAATCTGCCCGCGTAACCATCTCAGATTGAGGGATTGTATGTCGACGCCGTCCAGATCTGAGTTACGTAAGGCGAGCCAAGTATGAGCATCAGTGTTTCTCAAAGTACCAGGATACGCGACTTGAAGGGGGTTCTCTCACATATTTCCCCGCTAGTGGGTTCATAGAATCGCTCCAAGAGGTTGATGATGCTGCTTTTACCACTTCCCGAAGTCCCCACGATGGCCGTCGTCTTCATGGCGGGGCAGCTGAAGGAAACCTCCTTCATGACCTGTGCGTCCGGGCGCTTTGGGTACACCAGACTTACTCCGCGGAGCTCGATGTTCCCCTTGAAGCCTTCGATGACGGCACCGGACGGATCAAAGGGGTCCTGCGGGGAGCGACGGGCCATCTCGCGGAAGATAACGCTGGCGCTGGACACGGTGGCCACCAGGGCCTGGGCGGCCGGCGCGATCCTCACAATGCCGAAGGCGCCCATCACGACCACGATGGCGATGGTGCTGATCTGGGCGACGGACGCGCCGCCTTGAACTAGGAACTGGGAACCGGCCCAGAAGGTGAGGGCGTGGACCGAGGGTGGAAGGAGCTGGCACCACGCCGTGAATAGGCCGAGGAGGTAGAGCGCCTTCCGGCTCGGCCGCCCGGCCTCTTTGAGAAAGCCGTCGTACTTCGCAGCGAGACGGTGCTGGATCCCGAGCGCGTAAACCTGGCGTATCGACGAGATAGTCTCGTGCGCCAGACCCGAGGCCTTCTCGCTCGCCACCTTTGCCTCCCGGTGGTACTGCACGACCCGCGCCCCGCTGAGCGACCCGAACAAGGCCATCAAGACATACGCCGGGCTCACGACGAGCGCGATCCTCCAGTGCACGACCAAAGCGACGACAAAGGCCGACGAGAAGGTCGCCAGGGCGGTCAGCGCGATGGCCAGCCTGCTCGTGATGCCCTCCTGCACGTGCGTCATGTCAGACATGATGCGGCTCGCGACCGCGCCGGGCGCGTGCGCGTCGAAGAAGGCCATGTTCTGGCGGACGACGGACCGGAGGTAGGCGTTGCGCAGGGCGCGCGCGACGCGCTCGCCGACGTAGTAGAAGCCGACCGTCGCGGCGTAGATGAGCACGAAGATGGCGGCGGCCAGGTAGACCCAGTAGAGCGTGAAGCGGAGGAGCTGCCGGCGCGCGTCGGCCGCACCGGGGTCGGGACCAGAGTCGGGGGAGCCGGCGCGGGTTTGGTGGTGGGTCCCGAGCGTGCCCACGGTTTGGCCGTAGATGACCTGGCGATGGTTAGTAGTGAAAGACGCTCTCTCCCCGTCAGAAGAGCGGACCATCACCGTACCGAAATGAGGGGGTTCAAGACGCCGCCGAGGATGGCGCAGATGAAACTGATGACGATGATGACCTTGTCCCGCGGCGTCGAGTAGCTATAGAGGCTCTTTTTGGCGAAAGGATCCGGCGCTAGACCGTGGACTTGGCGGTCCAAGATCCTTTTGACTTTGTCATCCGAGTCCATTCTGGCCGGGTGTGTTCCGAGCTGATATGGAAGTTTCGACGAAGCGAAACAGATCCAGTCAAGCGGAAAGTGACGAGAAAGAATGAATGCAAGAGTGGGACGAGGAGTTCATACTTGTACTACTATCGTATGTCGGACAACCATAAGCACTTAACGTAGGAACTTCCGTGTTTGGCGTTTTCGCTGTCCTTTACAGTATCAACCCCAAGTCCAGGGTTATTATCGTTAATCGCACGATAGCTTTGGTTGCCCGGGTAGCGTTTTTCACCGCCTTCATTAATAATCCGTCCGTTGTGAGTCACCCGAAACAGCCAAGGACGGGCAACGACTCAGAGGTACAAACGTACGGACCTGTTTTGGGGGTGTTTTAGGTACTGAGGTAGCCACTGTATTATACGAGAGACGACCCGCTTCGGCGCTGTCGCTTGCAGCTAAAGTTAGACGAGCACTGCATATGTAGGTGGAAATTGGCGTCTGGAACTTTGAGATAAGGTTGTGGTACTTTCAAGCGTCACCTTCCTAGTCCGTCTCGCCGGGTTTTAGTAGCTCAATGTTTAATTCAATGGGAGCTATTGCATAAGTCTACGTTGATGGGCATGGCTTTGCATTATTTATGCGGGCGCGGGGGCGGGGTCTCCCCGGCCCCGCTCTCCCCTGAATCCCGAATCCCTTCCCCTGGAACCCGGAGAGACCTTGCTGCCATCTTTCAGCAAATCTGCGACTATGCCAACTCTAGTATGTAGGCCTCACACTGAGGTTTGAGAGGTCCAGAAGCCATTGGGGCAGACCCAAATAGACCCAAGTGCAAGGGGACCCAAGAAGCAGCCCTGCCAAGCACGGTACCTAAACACCAAGCGACAGGCGATTGAATGCTACCTGTCGGCACAATCATGAATAAGGGTCTCTGCGAAGCCTAGGTTGGCTCGCACATGGAGCTAAGCGAGGTCCATGAGACTTAATACTGCTGCTCCTGCCGTGGCTGGTCTCAAAACGATCCTGATCCCAAAAGGGACATCATCTCAGACGACAGCCACTCGCTCACACGTCGTCTCCAATAAAACGCCTGACCATGACATTGAACCTCGTGTCCTTTGTGCGCACAACCTCGGGTGTCAAATGCTTCAGATACCTGTCCCAGGCCATCTGACTCCACGCGTGGTAAGCGAACTGATCTGCAAACAAACCGCCCCCGTTGCGCTTGACCTCGGCCGCCCAGTACTGCGCCTCCCCGGGCTCCCACCGCGGTGTGCATCCAGTCGATATGGTTCCACGTCCACGTGGGCCAGAAGAACGCCCCGGGCGGAAGCGCGCACACCTCGGTCGGGTGCTCGAGCTGCATCTCCTTGGGCAGCAGGACGCTGTGGTAGTTCCACTCCTGCTCAAGTCGACGCCGTCGTAGGCGTCGAGCCAGCGCTGCAGGAAGGTGCCGTTGGCGTGGCCCGCCATGATGGCGTTGCACAGCCCCTGGCGGTTGCCGCCCTCGTGGCCCAGCACGACGCCGCGCGGCGACTTCCAGGAGCGTCTCCGTCCACGGCTGCAGGCCGAAGGCGTCCATGTCGAGATAGATGCCGCCCTGGCTCTGCAGCAGCTTGAGGCGGAGAATGTCCGAGATGTGGGCCGCCTGCCACACGGCCTCGGGCCGGCTTTTGAGGCCCGCCAGCTCCTCGGGCGTGTGGTGGACCAGCTCGATGTCGTGCTGGAGCCGTTTGATCCACGGGTTCGTTCGCGGGTCGGCATTCGGGTCGGGCGAGGGCGGTTCGGAAATGTACGTGTAGTGCAGAAAGACCTTGTCGGCCTTCAATCCCAGAATCGCGCTTCGGACTGCAAGGTAGCACAGGAAATCAAACCGGCCCGCCCCGGGCTTGTTGTACGGGTTGCTCAGCCCGTAGATGAAGTGGACGCGGTTGGGAATCGGGTCCGTGGGAGAGAACTCGTCGTCTTTTAGCTGGGGGAGGCTGCCGTGCAGGCAGTCGAGCTCATCCGTCGTGGGGACGGACTTTTGCTCGAGTTGGTACTGTGTCGACCACGGTCCCGTTTGGCGGACTCGATCGCCAAGCTGATAGATCTGAGGAAGCCAGTAATAGATAAGGATGAAATTAAGGACCAATGGGAGGAGCAGTCTTTTACGCCGATGGGCGGGAATCAAAATATTCATATTGAACGAAGTTGGTGATTTGGTACAGTAAGACCTACGAGAAATCGCAGTTCCTCTGGATTATTAAAAAGAATCGGCTGTTCTCATTCTTGTCCCCCCCTTATTTCTCGCTCGAGTTGCTGCCGAAATTCTGCTGCCTGGTCTGGTCGATCTCTGCTGGCTGTGCCACTGCGGCACGGCACGCGCCCCCTTTTTTCCACGACACAACCCTCAGTGTACGGCGTACTGGGGGCGATCACAGGGTGAATTTGGAACGATATCCACTAAATGCTGACATCAGCGGAACTTGCCTCCGAATTATCCCTGTTTTTCTCACTGCAAAACGGTCTGACTCGTGTGTGCTACCTACATGGGCAAGAACCCAATTGGGAGACGACTCGACGATATGGGGTAAGAAGGGACTTGGCGGCTCCACTACGGATGGACAACTGAGAACGAATCCTTACTATTTTTATCTATTTAATTTTCGAATTACCCTCCAGAACCGAAAAGTGCCAAAGATTGCGATAGGCAGAGAAAACATGCCTCACTAGCCAACCGGCCTCACTGCCAGCAGCCATCGGCCTCCTCCGAGCATCCTTCCCGCTCGCCTTCTTCTTCACCGCCAGGACCGCCCACGCCGGCGAACAATGCCAATCCCCGTCTTGCAGCCGCTGCGCCGCCGCGTGCGGTACCTGAGCCCGCTGCTGTGGCTCGCGCTCGCCCTGCTCCTCGAGGTCAGCTACCACGTGTCGCGGTTCCGCATCCCGGCGCCGGAGCTCGAGCTCGACCCGCCCTTCTACACCTCGTGTCAGGAGCCGCCCGGCAACGCCAGCGCGGCGCAGACGCGCGAGAGCGCCGCGCTTGTCATGCTGGCGCGCAACGAGGAGGCCGGCGCGGCGCAGCACTCGGTCGCGAGCATCGAGCGCCGCTTCAACCGCTGGTTCGGATACCCGTACGTTTTTTTGAATGATCGGTCCTGGAGCGAGGACTTTATGGCCACCATCCGCGCCACCACGAACGCGAGCGTCGCGTTCGAGGTCATACCGCCGGAGCAGTGGACGTTTCCGGCTTCGATGGATAAGGAGAAGGCGCAGGCGAGCATTGAGAAGCAGGGCAGGGATGGGATTATGTACGGGGGACTGACGTCGTATCACCACATGTGTCGGTTCTTCTCCGGGTATGTTTGTCTGCACTACTACCTACCTCTGGATCATTGCCTGCGAGAGAAATGCTGACTGATTGGCTGGCCCAAAGTGCCTTCTACAAGCTCGAAGCGTTGAAGAACTACAAGTACTACTGGCGCATCGAACCCGACGTCGACTTCTCCTGCTCCATCACGTACGACCCGTTCGTGGAGATGGCCCGGCACAAGAAGGTGTACGGCTACACCATCGCGCTGGGGGAAGAAGGGACGACGTGCCCCAGCCTGTTCCGCCAGGTCGCGGACTGGAAGGAGGCGCACAGCATCCGGTCCACGGATCTCTGGAGGGCGTCCATGTCGCCCTCGCGGCTGCCGTGGCCGCTCCGGACCTTCGCGAAGCACTTCCCGCACCGGGACCGCCGCGGGGACAGCTGGAACCTCTGCCACTACTGGAGCAACTTCGAGATTGCCGATTTGGACTTTTTCCGCGCCGCGCCCTACCAGAGCCTCTACGCCCACTTGGAAAAGGCCGGTGGCTTTTATTTCGAACGGGTACGTACTCAGCACTCATCCTTCCCGACCTACGTTTCTTCTGCTTACTTGCTAACGCTTGATTTCGTCTACTCTGACAGTGGGGCGACGCCGCCGTGCACTCGCTGGCCGTCAACCTGCTCGCGGAGCCGCGCAAGCTGCACCACTTCGCCGACTTCGCGTACCGGCACGACTACTACTACCAGTGCCCGGCCAACGCGCGCGACGGGCAGCTGCCGGCGTCGGGCCCGCTCAACGCCGCGGAGCCGAGCTGGGCGCCGGAGCGGGACGACGGGGTCGGGTGCCGCTGCAGCTGCGACAGTGCCCGGCCGCGGAACGTGGGGGCGTACTGCCTGAGCAAGCTGCGCGAGCCCACGAGCACGAAGCGGCCGTGGAGGACGTGGGTGTTGGGCTGGGTGTTTTGAAAAAGTTTCATGCATAGATGGTGTAATATAGAGTAAAGTTTGGCTCTCTAGACTAGACTAGACTGCTAATGGAGTTCCGTGGCATTTGCCCGACTTGACATGAAGAGGGGGACGTTGTGGTCCAAAGAGCCACCTGAAAAAACCGAGAGCCCACGCTCTACAGACTGGGCTCAAGGGTGCCGGTCGTAGTGCCGACCTGGACCTTTCCGGTGAAGAGAGGACCAGTGGCAATGATACGGAAGTCCCCGGAGAGCTTAGAACTGTATGGTTGGTTTAGCGATCAGTCTATATATAATCATGGATACATATTGGGATGCGCAAGGATAACCACACGTACCCATCGTCATCTCCAACGGAACGGTAAAGGCGAATGAGGAAAGTTGCGTCCAGAACACCCGGGTCCAGGGTGTCGAAGGTGTACGCGGGGTCATCGCACGTATAGCCAGTTGCCGGGATGTCGACGTCGAGGGCCTGGCATGTGATGTCGTCGACGGATAGCTTGAATCGCATGTATCTGTCGACGTGCTGGCCGTCCACCGTCAAGCCATTTGCAGGCGCTGCGTACATGAAGTCGGAGATGGTGACGGTGTCGCTGGTTGGCGCAGCGGCCACTAAGGTGGAGGAGAAAAGAAACAAGGCGGCGAAGAGCTTCATTTTCGAAGAAGGATTCCAAGTACCCAGTTACCAAGTCTAGGAATGAGAGTGAATGTGGTTATGGAACATGGAAGCAGGTGCGTACCCGTGCCATTTGTGCTCTACAAATATTGACAAGTCAACGTGTTCCCCTCCTCTGAATGCCACGTTACCAGGCGAGAATACGAGAAGAAGCAACCATGATGCCAAGTGACCGATTTACCCGTCTGTTCTGCCGGCATGGCCCCACTCCAACGCAGGTAACGACGGCTGAATAGAGGTGACACTGTAACGGTGAACCCATGTTGATGCATACCCAAGCACCGCGGCAGTTGGGAGCCTGAAAGTGATTCTGGAATGTGTGGGCATGTGCCCAAAGATATCTTATTGATATCAAAAGATAGTGCCAAGCGCTCTGAACCGTGTTTGAGTTCGATGTTGAGTTCAGATCACGCACAGCTCAACGGTCCTGCCAACCTTAATTGTCCGTCCTTGCCATTTGAGGAAACAGCTTAAATGAGAGCTAACCAATGAGTGCCCAGGACAGTCTCGAGACTTTGAAGGAAGCTTGGGTGCTAGCAGTGAAAGTGGCCGGGATATAAGCTCGCCAAAGACTTGCAAACCAGAAATCAACAGCTAGCAGCTCCAACTGCCTGGACACAACGTTTGGCGTTTCACGTTGACTCTTTAATGCCAGTTGGTGATTGGTGTGTGACGGAGCCCGAAGAAACAGATCCTAACCGAGGCTATGTTGCCACGCTTCACTTGCAGACGCTCGGTGGGGATATTCATGTCACCAATGTCTACAACTACGAACAACACCTGGACATCGATCGCCTCATGAGAGTTCTTAGTGGGGATGGCTACAATACCTTCAGGAAAACAGCTTCCCACGGCGGAACTGAATCAACCATCGATCTGGCTTTTTCTGCTGAAGAGATCTTGAAGTGGCAACCTGTCCACCAAGCAATGGAGGTCTTTTCCACAGGACCACCTCCTGATGGACATTCAACTCGACATGGATGTTTCTTGTATCTCCCGCACGTTCTACAAGACAAAGGATATGGATAAGGCGGCATGTCGACAAGGTGTGAAGGGATGCCTGCACAACGGATTTGGCCCACACGAGCTCCTTGGTACGTCTCACCCGCTGAATGCGCCCGGCGATGTTGATGATTACACGAATCGTCTCAATGAATGTCTCACTGTTCCCTTTTACGCAATGGTTGAGAAGATTGAGATATCACCAACGAGGAGCGTGAGATTCGTCACGAACAACGTCAAGCGGTATGAACAACGAGAACTCAAGGCCCAAGCCGAGTAGAAGAGGAAGGGAGCCCTGCATCCATTTGAGCAATGGCAGGTTTCGGCGTCCACCCGAGCTTTCGTGGTCGCGAAGCATGAGAAGGAGATGTGGCGGCGTCGACAATCCACCATCGGGCGACGAACCTCCGGAATCTACCTAATGGTCAAAGGCGTTTCTAGGAGGTTACGACCCAAAGTCTACCCGCGCATAAGGCCCCTCAAACTTGACCAGTCAGACAAACTAGTCTATGAGCCGCCCGAGATTGTCGATTGTTTACTTTCCTCTCAGTTCGGCAAGGAGAATATCAGTAAGGCACCACCAGCGGCCAATGCTTCCACCGGCGAGCAAGACCCAGCAGACATTTCGACCGATGACGAGGTTCCTATTGTTGACCCATATCAAATCAAGTTCATTCTAGCTAAACTGCGCGCTGGTGCGGCCATTCTGTTTTGGCTACGAGCCCCTGGCTAAACATAGCTAACCCACCATCCCCAGTCTAAGCCTGGAAATTATGTTGCTAAAATGTAAAAAACAGATAAAATCGCTACAACCAAAATCACCACTCCGATATTAACGGGGCAGCCTGGGTCGTTTGTATCCGGGTCACCCTGGAAAGGTATGTTAGATCGAGCATGCGCATCGGACTGCCAACTTGAACGGCCAACCCGCGAAGCATGGTAATCTGGCACGCTGTATGTCTGAGCCGATCTCGGGGTGATTGCGAGGCTGTGACCCGGGTGATGGTTTGCAGACACGGTGCCGTAATGTGTCGTGTAGTGCGAACGACCCTGGTTCAGGAAAGTTGGGTTTGTGTCGGTCCATCTGCGCAATCCCGTATCGAGTATGGGAGAACGGGTGACCTGGAACCGGGCGCCAGACGGGGGGTGGGCTGGAGTGTAGGGTGTTGGGATTCTTTCGAATGTCCCCGGGACGCATTCTGGGGCAGGCGAGGGCAGCGGTTGTTGGAATCCGCAGTACTCAATCAGGTCTTGGTATGATGCTTTCGACAGGACGAACTCGGCGTTACGTTGGTACGGGCGCAATATATCGAGGGATATCTCGTGTTTTGATCTGGTGTTGATATAACTTTTTCTTCCGCAGTGGTAGTAACGGGTTCTTCAACCGTAGCAACATGCCGTTGTCGGGATGGGCATTTGCTGGATCGATAGGCAAGTACGACTTCCGCTTGTGGGGACTCTTTCTGTGCCGTTCCAGGAGATCCGTCTCGTCAAAGGAGGTCAGCTATCTTGAAGTTTCAGTGCCCGCATTGATGATGTCTGGTAGATTGGGGAGCACTTTGATGCTGTACGAACGGGTAACATGATAACCTTGCCATCCCGAGCAAAGGCGGATAATACCACGACAGGATGATTGTAAGCACCCTCGTCCATACCGGGAATAGTCTCCTGGCTGGGATCTTGTTTCGGCAGCCACAAGATAAGACCAGGAAGATGGGCGCTGGTCATCGTGTCTACCGGTCTTGGACTATCATATCGCTCTTGCGCGCGGTGCACCCGAAACGGTCCGTCTGCAACTCTTATGCCTGGCATCCCAGCGATATAGTATAAAACAAATACGCATATATGATGCATGCACCGTAGACGACAGAACAGGTATCGCAATGGAATTCAATCCGAGAGGTATTGTTTTAAGGCTCGATAGTGACATATAAAGGAGGAGGCATCCTAGTATCTAGAAACCTTACGGCGGCCCAACATCTCAAGATCACCACACAGCCTCCCAAGCTGTTAGGGTCCGACCCCTCTCGCAACCCGCCAAGGCAGAATTATGGAATACATTCAAGCCAGTTGCCGTTGGTTGGAGATGTGGTGTGGATATTGAAGCAGGAGGCCGCTGACTTACGGACCTCGAGATGTGGTGGTACCAAATGGGCGCGGCCAAGGCAACGGGCCGCCGCCGCGTGAAGTGGGCCAGGGCCGCCAACCACGGCTGCATGTTGGTTCTTGCCAACCAAGCCCGAACCAACAACAACAAACCGGTATCCAATCGTTAACCGCCAACACCGAACAGACATATGCGACAATTTCTGCCAGCTCTGAAACCCACCCAATCGAGGCTGCGATGGGTGGAGCAAGTAAGTACAGTTGCGTGCCTGGCTGTCGCGCCGATGACGGGTGAAGAGGGGTGAAGAGGGGTGAAGAGGGGGAGCGCTGCATTTGCAATGCTTTAGCAAAGAGAAGCAACCCATATGTAGCTGCAACACGACACCTAGAAGGATTGGGGAACTTATCAAGTTCTCGGTTTTTACACTTTCAGCCCCAACATACTGCCAAACCGCAAGATGACATTTATAACGGCGCGGGACGACGTTTCTGATGCATATCCGTCGCCATTCGGCGGCAAGGCGACCGCTACACCGGCCACTTCACTATTCGACGGCGAAGGTGACTGCGTCCATTCACCGACTATCATTGGGGATAAAACCTACGACGGCAATCACCTCCCCTCCGTACCGTGGCCGGGGAACACCTACATCATAAGTGAGAAAGCCAGTGGCCGCCCTGTCGTCTGCGACAAGAATGGCCAGGTTTTTCTTGAAGATCCCGCAGCATCAATGGCCACACCCACCCTGAATTCCCGCTGGAATTGCGTGGAGAGCAATAATCATATGGGTTTTCAGAATCCCGAAACTGGTTGCTACCTCGGCCACGACAACAAAGACGGCATGCAGGCTAGGATCAAAGTGATGAACGATTGGGAGCATATCATCGCAAGGCCGCATCCGCAGGGCGGATATCAACTGCTGAGTAAAGTGTGGTGGCATACGCTTAAGTTGATCATGGTTGGCGAGGTCGGAAAGAGCCTGGTAAGACGGGTACACGGGACCTCTCTCTTTGAGTTTCAAAAGGTGTAAGGCCATGACCAGATTCCTCTCGGCTGCAAGAGGGAGCATATAACTCATGGCCGTGTGGCATCAGCACCTTGGTGCGGGGAGGGACGATTGTAGTGCCATAAGGAAAGCATACGACTGTCAACAGTTTCTAGCTCTGGCTCTTTTCGAGCATAAGTAATTCCAGAGTATTATAATCGATTAATGGATGTACAAGTGAAGGAGTAGCAAAGTCGGAGATTGGCTCTGTACAGGCGAGCATGGCGGAGTACATGGCGTCAACAGCTACCCCTACAAAAGGGTCTACATTACTTACCTACAGGTGTCCCTCATTCTTTGTTGTCCTCTAGCAGCGAGGAGGCCTTGGAGCAACACCTGCGCGACTCCCATATCCGTTAATAGGATACAGAAACCCCCTTGGACGCCTTTTTCTACCTCTATTGCGCAACATTGGTTAGCAAAACCCGGCTGTGGTGTCAGCACTGTCACGACAAACTAACAGTTGCTGCAGCTTTCTCCGATGGATGTTGGGCTCATGTGGCGCGAGCGAGGTGCGTGTTGGTTGACCTACTGCTTGGGCGCATTGTTTCGGCACTGACAGACGAGTACGACAGTACAGTGACTCTTCCAGGACATGATGCTATCGCGAGGTGGGTTTCCGTTCCGCAGCCGGTGTGGCTATCACGCTTTGTGCTTACTTGAGCGTTCCAACAGACCCGGGTTCGCCTTGAACTCTATGCCGTGGAGGGTTGACGGGGTACGTGCAAGCTGGTGTCGCCATGCGACAAGACTGACCAGACTGATGGCATGGATACTGATAGAGGGACAGCAGCTGTGGTTGAGCGTTGTGGCGGACAGGGGGCTTGGCACTTGTTATCTGCTATCGGTAAGTCGTGACTTTTTGCGCATCCTCATCCTCCCTCCCCTCCCCTCCCCATGCCGATCGATGAGCATGCCGATGAGACAGTTGAACTGATTGAGGATATGCCTGCAGATGAATGTTTATTTTTTTACTTTCCATTTGATACCCATTTGTGTTGGTACGGGGTCAATGCCAATTTGCGTAACCTTCTATTTGTTATTTACCACCTGTGTCAACTGTATTTATATACAAGTCATATAAAACTATCAAATCAATAATGGGGGACCCCGCCCCTAAAAAAAACCCCATATCCTGGCTGCCGTGCAAAAGAGAGTAAATGTGCGCGATCGTGGAGTTGAAGTCTTGATTGAAAGTTTGGTGACTCTGGGGGCACCAAGTTAAGGGATTCAGTGCACTGTACCTGTGCCCACGGGCACGTAGGGCTGGGGGATTAGGTTGGTAATTGCCCCGGTCGGCTAGTTGGTGCCTACAAGTCAAGGGCACTGATTTATCCGCCTGTGGGAATTGATTGGGCCAATTGGTAGGTACTTAATCGAGTGCTTCTCCGAAAGAGTCACGCCGTCTTTGGGGGTTTTTCCACCTTGGTGGGGAGGGGGCGCGCTGCACAAGCACCCGCGACCTGCCAGCTGCCGCGTATTCAGGTGCAGTTTTTCAGGTCTAGGTCCTGCAAATTCCATCCGCTACCCAATCTTCAAATTGATTGAGTGACCAATTTCCAACAGCTTCAACCACCCATCCCTCCTGGGCAACCACTTTTGATCTTAATGCCATTTTACTCATCCTTCTACTACTGCACAATCCACACACCATGTCGTCGGAATCTACTTTTCTTGGCCTTCCGCGCGAGATTAGAGACCTCATCTACCGCGAATACGTCACGCTCGAGCATGGCTACGTCTACAACCCCGCCACTAACCAGCTCAAAGCCGGAGGGCCAATCCACCAGCCCAACCTGATGGCTCTGCAGTCTTGCTGCAAACAATTCGCCCACGAGATGGACGGCCTGGCCCTCAGACACAACATTGTCAGGTTCTACACCATCTGCTCCATTGAGACCAAACACAGAGCCAACGCCCTGTTCTGTCTCATGAAAAACATGTATAGCACCGAGGCTGAGCTGCTCCACCAAGCCCGTGGCCGCATCTCCCCCGAAGCCAAGCAGCGGATGGCTTCCAGGTTTCCCCAGTTTCTGCATCTAATTGAGAGGTTCGATGTTCGCCCTATTGTCCAGGAACCTGACGATGGGTACGGCTGGACCATCGTCGCCCTTCCGTGGGAGGCTCTACGGTACATGGATACCAACCAATACGGCGAGGCTCTGTCAGTCTACCGCGATTTCGTCACCTACGCGTTGCAAAGCGTACTCGACACGAACCCTCCTGGCAACTTGGACCAAACATGGCTGTCTCGTGCAAGCCGGGTTCTTGGCATGTGCCACGAGCCGTGGCGCATCCCCGAAGACGATGACGATGTTGCCCGCCGACGGCAACTCCTTTACCGCGAGTTTCCGACCCCGTGGGACACAGGATTCTACTACAGGTTCTCGGTTGCCGCAGCGTGCATTCGGTTTCTTCGGTCGGTGCCCGACGTTAGATCTCACATGCGCCAGGTTGTTCTGGAGGAGGACCGTCCGTCGGTACCGTTTGCCGAGTGCCATGCGCAAGGTCTTCTACCATTCCTCCGCGAAACCCCTAAGATGCACGTGACGAGGCGTGTCAACCTGTGGAGGAACATACTTCAGTACACCGAAACCAATGACCCTGACAGAGCATGTGCTAGAAGTAGCCGTAGGCTTTTGTGCAAGATGCAAATCACGCCGGCGATTGCGCGTTGGGTGGTAGAGCACTTGGACCTTCCCGAGGAGTCATTTACGCTCATCCTCGATGGCGATCCTGTTCCTCAGTTGTCTGCTCAAATCTTCCACGAGTCAGTGAGCCGAGATCTTCAATGGTCCAGGGCCAGGGCCGAGGCCATTCTCCGGGGACTGGTGCCTGATGACGAGTTCAAAGACAATGACTATGACCAAGGCTGGCGAAGAGAATACCGACGTTTTCCGCAAGCCATGGCGGACATTATAGCTGGGCGAACCTCGCTCATTCGTTGCAACTTTCACCCTGGGTACTTGGGTGACCCTGAAGAGATCATCGAAATATGGCGTGGAATACCGAAAAGGGATCCCTTCCTCCCTGTCGATGATCCGATTTATTCGTGGCAATCTGAGTGGTATTCAGCTTGGGAAAAGGACACGGGCGATACCGATATCAGCCCTGAAGAAGCACGAATCTGGGGGTCCTACCCAATCTATTACCAGACGGTTGGCCCCCTGCCGGACTGGTCAGACCTGGCCATGGAAAACGGCAACAACTTGGACGATGGGTTTTTAAGCGCGAGCCCCAGTGGAGATGACTGGGATAGCCAGGACTGGACACTTGAGTTTGCTTAATGGCGGTATGCTTGGCCCGAGGACCAAAAGGCATTCAATCAAACGATGTGCCACCAGAATCCGGGCCGTCGGTGATGCGAGACTTGGCCCAAGAGACAGATTGGGCAAGGCAATCTTCATTTGGATTTGGTATTTATCATCTCATTTCAGCCTTCGGCAAATTATATATGCCATGACCGCATTTACTATCGCTATGGTGCGGGAGAAGCCCGTTCAACAGTGATGGCTTGTAACGTCCCTCTGGACACACGACCACTCGATTTGCGTGTCGTTATCCGTAGGTGTTTCCGTAGCTCGTAGCCCGCCGTCAAGAGACCGCCGGCCTTCCGACTACGCCAGTCCTGGCTTTTGTGAATGCCCGACTCCTCCCGGTCGGAAACGGTCCCCAGTCATGGGGGAGAGGGTCGGGGACTCGTGGGGTCCCCAGATCGCCCCCTTTTGCATCGGCATGGCTTTTCCCGTCTTCGCGACGAACCGAGGGCACTCCAACTCCCGTACGCCCGAGGCCGCAACGCGGCGCGAGTTCGCGGAGCGGGTAGCGGGGTCGTGGCCTATGTGCTGCGTCCGGACCGGGGGGACGGAGAGAACGGATTTGATGAAAGCCCCAGTGATGACTGGAATCGGGTAAGCAGCGCAGTTAGGGGGCTTTCTAATAAGTTCCGGTGCAGACTGCAGACCTGTCTGCGTCGGCGGGCGTGAGACGGTTCTGGGTTAGCCTGGCGACGGGGCGGGCTCGTTCTCTCTGATTCGGTCGTCGATGGGGGCAGTGGCGTCTGTCTGCTTTGGTGTGTGTTGCCCGCCCAAGTATGCGCCCATGGCGTGGTGCCGACTCGTGCTGTCGTGGGCTACCCCTGCTGGTTCGTTCCCCCTTGTCGAAGTGTTTGCCTCTGCTGTCGCCGAGGTGGTCGTCGTCCCGGGTCGCGGAGGGGAAGGAGTTGGCGGCGGGCGCGGTCTTGCGGATCAGCGAAGGGGGAGGGAGAGAGTGGGGGATCTTGGCGACGAAAGACGGACATGTGCGAATATGATTACGATATTCGCATGTCTTATTATTGTGCACGCATTTCCTCTCCCTCTCGTCGTCCTTATTGTCCTGGCGTTCCGGGATTTCAAAGGATCGCCGGCCACCCAGGGTCGACACGTGAGCAGTAGCTTACACAACACGCAGCCCTCAAACTCGAAGTATGGTTAGGCGGATGGACACTTGGTCCACCGCCGTCGCTGAATCAAGACAGATCGAATCCGGCGATGGTCCATGTTTGGGTGATGCAACTCGCTGAAACTTGACAAGGTTGATATGCTTCTTTTTAAGGGTGCACCCCCAAGTGGGCCAGCTGAATGCAGGTTCGCTAGCAAGCTACCATGCATGTACTTAAGGTTGCTTTTTTTTTCATCTCGTGGCCGACATGGGGCTGGCAATCAAAGTCCCACCACGCGCCCCCATCGAGCTCGTCGAGATTTGCAGATATGCATAAGCGGCGGTGGGTTTTGGGGTAGCGAAGCTGCGGAGGATGGCTCTGTCATTTCGACTGTCCAGAGGTGCGCCAGCTCCATGAGGGTAATTAAATCAAGATGGCCTGCCCGGAATCGCAAGACGGATCAATCCCGCAACCTGCCTGTTCCAGCCGCTGTCAACAAACGAATCTAGTAAATACCACTTCATTTTCTTCTTTTTGTCCCTTGGCAACCGTGACCCGTGCGCGAAACGTCGCAGTCGTTGGTTGCTTTGGCTATTGAGACCCAGCAGGTTGGCAACAAAGCCCGGCCAATGAGAGTGGGGGCCGCCCCTGAAACCCGTCTCATCTAGTATCTTAGCCTACCCAACTCGGGAGTAGGTAGGGGCGGGCTAATCCTACCTAACCCGCCTGCCAACTTCCACCATCCATCCGGTCTTTTCGCTGTCTGCAACCGCGTCCCTTGGCGACGACTGACAGGAGCCGACGCCGCCAATCAGAGCTCGCGGTGGGCTGCTGGTCCCCTTACCCATCCCAGGAGCTTCGGGGTCATCCCTGCCCGGACACGACCCCGTGTAGTATTGGCTGCAAGATCGCGCGAGACCCAGGCGCTGCGGTGCGCGCGTGACCTCTGTATAAAGACCTCGGGCTGCCGCCTTCGAACTACCCGAAATTCTGGATGAAGCATTCCATTCTCTCAGCACAGCTTATTCGACATAAGTTTAATAATACTTTCCAGGGCCGGCCTCTTTCCCCATTCACCAGTACCATCCTCGTCAACCAGCCACTTCAACTCTTTAATCATCAAACATTCAAAAACCAGATAACCTCCAAAATGCAATTCACCCTCCTCCCCGCCCTCGTCGTCGCCCTGGCCGGCCTCGCCAGCGCCGCCTCGGCCGTCGAGGACCAGGGGCGCCGCCGGCCTCGCGCGCCGCCAGTCCAACGCCAACCGGCCCGTGCCGTCGGGCTCCTGCTGCGTCGCCAACACGAGCCTCAAGCAGGACTTCTGCACCGTCAACGGCCAGCAGGGCAAGTGCGTGCCCTCGGGCAGCGCCAACTGTAAGCACCCGCCCCCATGCGTGATCCAAAACACCTCCTCCCTCTCTAGATGAAGGTACGAGACTGACACACGGCGACAGGCGGCGACCGCTTGACTTGCGTCGCCACCAAGAACCTCGTGTGCGACCCCAACCGCACCGAGCGTGGCCGCGAGTTCTGCCGCGAGAAGTAGGGAGGGACTCTATGATAGAGGGATGTAATGATTCTTGGTTGGAAGGGTATTCGCCGGCAACAACTGCCGCTGGCTATGGTTGTTTCAGTTTGGATACGCCTGGTATTGAACCGCAATACTCGAAGCGGTGGACCGTACAGTTAACTAATAATGGACGTGTGTGCACCCTGGAAATACTTGCATGTGTTTTGCTTGTTTATATTGAGACCTCCGTGAAGCAAAAGTTTTATGAGAGGACATATAAATCTGACTTTCTGAATGAATGTATGCATCCAGGAAGGATTGTGTCACGCAAAAGAACATATAAGGAAATATATGAATCTTCATCAGCACCTGAGGCTGCTGAAAGGTTTCACCCGTGTCATTGTTGGCAAGCCACGACACTCGTGGTCTCCCCCTGATACCTCATACCAGCCCGTCCACACTCTTTACTTTCGTGGTCGTGCCCACCGTCTAGTCTTCCCAGTCCCACCACGGCAATACCCAGAAGGACGCAGTGCGTTACACTCGCTTATCAGACCTCCTCCAAAACGGCGGATCGCACGGCTTCAGATTGAGAGCTCACATGCGCGGCGGATGTATGCGGCGTCTGGGCCAGGTCTTTTGATCTTGATAGAGCGCCCAGAGTAGTAAAGGCGGTACCATGTATTTGATGTGCGCATGTTGTTACAGGCGAAATCATGAGGAAGCTTACCAGGTGATGGGTACTGCATGAATCTTTCAATCCCACTCCAAGGGGTTTGGACTCTTATCTTGTCTACTTTCTTACCGTGGTAAGTGTTATGTAATATTAACGATTACATGATACCTGGCTATTCTCTTAGCTTTGTACTTAGTGAAATTAGCATACTGCGGAGGGTTCCTATATATATCGAGCCCTTCCTTTTGAGATACAATAGATGCACAGTTGACGTGGGCGTGGAAAACAGATACCTGAACAGTCTGTTGGCCTGGTTAACATGTGTATTCTTTGGCCATTGGCTCATGCCTATCGTTCATATGATGTTGCAATGAATTTATGCTTATATGGCACATGCATTGGCCACTCCCTATGCTTCAATGAATCGCACTGCCGGAGTCTTGTACTCGGAGCTGCGGCATCATCGGTTTGATACCCTGAAGCATATGCTGACTTGGGCCCATTTGTTGCAATGTCGCATTTGAATGCACAGAAGAGCTTGGCCATTGGTGTTTCGACAGGCTGATTGAATGCAATATTGTCATGGGAAAGATGAAATTAAAGCACAACGCCTACAACCAGATGCACGCATGCATGACAGACGAGGCAGAAAAAGGAAGCAAGTATGGCGTCATGACGTGGGAAGTTGTTTCAAGGTTTAATCCCGTGGGCCCGCGCGTTCTGCCCGGGCAGGATTCCAATCAAACTACCGGCGGGGTCACAGGAAAAACATCTCACCCCCATCGGGCACCAAGGAACAACCTCGTCGGCCTGAATTTCCCCATCCACACACGGCCGGTCAGTCAGTACGCGCGTGGCGGGATGCCTGCTTTCTCCCTCCATTCCTCTCGCCAGCAACCCAATTAGTCCAATCAATCCCACGCCACCGATATACTGTTGCTTTCTTCCCCGACCCCCGCAGGTGCTGACGACGATGGCGTCTCCGGCCGACAGCGACAGGAGCCAGCAGGAGGAGATGCTCCGAGAACAGATCAGCCGGTCGCTGGTGGAGCAGCTGAGGAACTCCAACTTCGACTGGACCGCCCTCCAGAGCCTGCAGAACCCCGTCTTGAGGATCGAAGCATGCCTCGAGGAGCGTCCCACCCACCTGATCCGCCAATCAACGCCGGGCATGGTGGTTTCGGTAGCACATCCCCGATCCCTCTCCCATTTGAGCTGTCATTTTCTTTTGTTCTTTTTCTTCTTGTTTGCGGAATGAAAAACCGACCTTGCAATCAAACGTCATAAGTACTAATCAAGCACACCCCCACGCAGCACTTTGTGGACCTGTCCGGCATCGCCAGCATCCAACCGCCCTCGCCCGTGACCACCACGGCGGCCGCCACGCCCAACAACGCCCTAAGCAGCCATCCGGCCTCGCCCAGCTTCGAGAAGCCCGGCGTCATTCTGCCCTCGGCGGCACACCATGAAGCCCACCGCCGCTTGGATACCCCGACGCAAGCGGAGCATGCGGCGGCCGCCGCGACGACGACGGTCTCCGAAGAGCCGTCCACGGCGGGCAACTCGCGCAACGCGAGCCCGGAGCCCTCGCCCGAGAGCAACCAGCGGAAGGACCTGAGCGGGCTGCGGCCCGCGAAAGTGAACGCGGCGTCTGTCGAGGCCGAGGCGGACAGCCAGCGGCAGATCCACAGCGGCGACAAGTTCCCGAAGCGCCGCAAGCTCAAGCCGGTCGGGCACTTCCTCAAGCCCTCGACCCTGGACAAGCTCATCGGCGGCATATGGGAGCAGATCCACGGCGACATCGACCTGAGCCCGCGGCACCTGCAGGGCCCCTGGCAGATCGAGGGCCACGACGGCCAACCCAGCAACCAGCTGACCGTCATGCCCAGCCAGCCAGGGCCGCCCCATGGCGACGTGAGCCGCTCCTCCGCCGCCGAAGCCGCCGCCGCCCCCACTACCGCCCCCAACCGCCCGGCCGACGGCACCTTCAGCCAGAGCAACGCCTTCTGCCGGCAGGTGACGCAGGCGAGCCGCGCCTGCCGCGCCCTCGAGGTCATCGTGCAGGCGCGCTGGGTCGAGCACTTCGAGGAGTACGTCGACGCCTGCACGGCCGCGCGCCCGGCCGCCTCGCGCACCAAGCACAACAAGGCCGCCATCCTGCGCGCCTGCGCCGACTTCGGCTGGTCCGAGAAGGAGCTCCGCAACAAGATGTACATCTGGCGCGGCTACAAGGAGATCAAGGACGCCGGCGGCTGGACCACGCTCATCTTCTCGGGCATGGGCATCTACCGCTTCTGCAAGTATCGTATTGGGTTTGACCACGACAGCCTCGCCCGGCTGCGCAGCTTGCGGCCCGCGCTCGAGGTCGCGGCGGATACGCTGCACCCGCACTGGCGGCAGCTGCTCGTCGTCGTGGGCGAGTCGCCGGAGCGTGTTTACCAGGGTCACCCTCACGACTGGGTCGTGGCCCTCGACGGCTCCAGTCCCGTCCCGCTGCGCAACACGTACCTGCAGTGGGACCCGGACTTCGCCTACCGCCAGATCGACGAGTCCGTCATCGACCACGCCGCGTGGGGCTGCGACGACCCGCGCTGGCAGCCGCCGACGGGCGCGGCGGCGGCGATGATGCGGCAAGGCGGGGAAAGCGAAGCCCTGCCCACCTGCGAGACGTGCGGGAAGGAGCAGTCCGACGACCCGAACCGGAACGCGTGCTACTGCTTCCCCACCTTGTTCGGCTGCGCCAAGACGAATCCGAGCCCCGTGCTCGTGTTCCGGACCCCTGATGGTCGCAATAACGGTCTACTGGCCCTGTGCGCCTTCGAGCGCGGCGCGCCCGTGGGCGAGTTCGTCGGGCTCGTGACGCGGGGCTACCAAGACGTCGACGTCTTCGAGAGCTGCCTAACAACACCGTCGTCCGCGACTTCCCACTCAGCCGGCGGCGGCTCATCGTCCTCCGGGGGGTCTGGGGGTGCGGGGAGGACGGAGAAGTACCAGATCTGGCAGGGGCGGCAGGGCAACTTCACGCGGTTCGTGAATCATAGCTGCAATGCCAACGCGCAGTACCACCGCTTCGCGTGGATGAACACGCAGCGCGTCATCCTCGTGAGCAAGGGCATCGAGGCCGGCGCCGAGGTCACGGTCGACTACGGGGACAAGTACTGGAAGGGGCTGGATAAGCGGTGCTTGTGCGGGGAGAGCTGTTGTCGGTATCGGCGGACGAACAGGTAAATAAACAATATAAAAAACAGGGGGAAGAAAAAGTGTGGTTGGCTCGATGGAGGGAGGAAGGTAAGGCAAAATTGTATGTAGACGAGGAAAAGGAACCATGTACAAGTAATAAAAAAGAACGACGCGAGCAGGATTCGAACCTGCGCTCCCGAAGGAAATAGATATCTGGAATCATCGTTTGGGTGATTCAAGTCTATCGCATTAGACCACTCTGCCATGGGCCCTTGAAAGGGCTTAGCTCTTGGGGAGCTAGGAGAGATGCTGATAATGCCATTGTTGGCCTTTAAGTAGTCATCTACAAACTCATCAATCATTGTTCGTACAAAACGTAAGCTTCTTTGTGCTGTGAGAGAAAAGGGCAACCAGTGGAAACCCTTCTGTAGCATCCTTGGATGTTTGTCCAAACCCAACTTCTTTAAGGCATATCCCAACCAATATACGGTTTGCTACGCCGTAATGCGGAAAACACGACAAACCGATAACAATGGAAATATTAGGCGGCCACTATGTGTTTAAAGCCACCCGATTCTCGGGAGAACATATATATTATCTGTCCACCCGAATAAATCTACTGAACCACGGACGAGCTAGACCATAAGGATCAAACCACTACCTCCCACCGCCAGCACTTACAAAACCCAATAGCTCGTCGACGACTGGCTGACGGAGTCTTCGTCAAAGAAACACAGTCAACAAATGGTAGAAAGGAAGAGGATGGAACCGAAATTTGATACATATGCCTACGCCTCAGATACACACCTGGGCACCATGTGTGTGTCCGAGGACAAGGGAAAGAGACCGAAATCTCCCCGCGAAGAAAAGACCAAAAAGGACGTGAATCGAATGGCGAAGAAGAAACCCGCCACTCCCAGCTCCGCGTCCACCAAGAATCAGGGGAGCAAGGAGTCCTCTGCAACTCTGAGTTACCATCGGTAGAGGTGTTGCCGCTACGATCCCCGGTATAAAGGGGGGATGGTTATGAAAACACCAGACTTGCCCAACTACAACCGCAAGCAGTTGGACGGGGCGCTTGGAGACCACGACCTGTAGCGGGCCATTTACGGGATACTTTGGGGTACATTGCTTGCAAAAGTCTCTTATCAAGTGCGTTCCTTGAGCCTCAATGGGCATTCCTGGGCGGCTTAGTTCTAGAAATAATATACTTTTCCCAGTCCTAGATCACTATGGCATCACCTTCTTTTGACAGTATGAGTGACCGGTGACTTGGTCATCATCTTGGATAGTATGGAGGTTTATGTAAAAAGACAATACAAGCTAGTATGAGAAAGACACCAGGCGAGAACCCGCACGACGCAACCGCTATGAACCACATTGGGCAGGCTATTATTCGATGACGCCAGATCAGGCAGATTACACGGCAATCAAGTGTCCATTCATAAGTTACTCCTTTCTCGGGGGCAAGGTGAGCAGTGTAGCCATCACACGTCTGATGCCAAAGACAGATTGCAAATCTGTCATTATTGGCTAGATATGTGACATGCCAAGTTCTCGGTAAACGTAGCGATGACCCATCGCGCCATTCTCGTAGCTTGAAGCATCACCTACCAATGTAATGTAGTTATTACTTGTATGAACTGAATAGAACGACAGTGCTGAATCCCGATCCCGAATCCAGTCCCCTCAAACGCCGTAATGATCTATACAATGCTTTCCAAACACGTACGCCTTATCGCTTCCCGGAACGACGCACTAGATTACTTCATCCCGCCCAACTCTATGTCCTCACGAGCTCGGAGCTTTTTGCTTGTTCCTTTCCCTTTGGAGGTATGTTATCGTCTGGATGTATGATGCGTTTCGTTTATCAATTCGCAACCTTGTCGCTGTTCTTTCCCACAGTGCTTGGGCTGTCGAGCGGCAGATCCTCGTCGCGCAGTAATCGGTTGCCTTCTGCGTCCTCATCCTCGCTCATCAAACCCTCCAGCTCAAACTCTTGGGCGTCGCGAACGGGCACGTGTCCATTCGGGCCGGTCCCCATGCGACCGTTTGCCAGATCCTTCTTCGCCATGGCAGGGTTCGCGTTTTGGTCGTACAAGTTGATGAGCATCATGGAGAAGAGGAAGACTAGGAACGCGATCGAGTACAAGATGAGGATGTAGGCAACATGATCCATGCCGGAATTCTCAATCAGCTCCATCTGCTCTTCGGTGGCGGCCATGAAGAGGGTTCCGGAGGCGTACAGAAGGAACACGGAGATGTACTCGAAGTTGCGAGGTGGGCGACCGTCTTCGGGCACTCCGTCTGGGGACACGAACGACACGTCGATAATACGAGTGGCACCAGCCGCCATGAGGGTGTAACCAAATATCTTGTGAACCTGAGAGCTGACCATCTTGTGCTGAGGATGCGAACTCATGGCCCATCCGGTGATGAGCAGAACGAACCCGGGAATGAAGTTGCGCTGCGGGCGGCCAGTGCGATCCTTAGAGAGCCAGATGCCAGCCAGGCCAGCACACCACCAAATGACCCCCATGGTTGTGTGTTGCCAGTCATTCTCAACCCATGCACCTCCCCACCGATGCTCGGTGAAGGTGTTGACGCATCCCCATCCAGCAATCATGGCCGAGTCGAAGAATTCCTGGGAGCGGCCGGTACGACGTAGCCAGGCTTGGCCCACCAAGAGCACGATGGCGGACAATATACCGTAGGCAATGAAAGAGCTACCCATGATGAAGTGGGCCAAGCACTGGCCAAGATGGTCACCGTGGCAGAAGCCCAGTGTCGCAATCCCACCGAACACCATTTGGGTCCAGGCGAGAACCGGCATGGCCTTTCCGAGGATGCTATGTCCCAGCTTCACGTAACGCCGCATCTTGCCGTGAAATCCCTTCTCGAGATGCAGCTTCAGGTATATTCCCATCACGACCTGGCCGAGGAGCATGAACATCAAGGGCGTGGCGAATATGGAATGGATGTTGGACCCGAACTCGCGACCGCCGTGCATATGGCCGAGGAAGTATCCGAGTAGCGCGAGGACACCGCCGAGGGATTGTACGGGGACGTGCCATCGACTTTTAACGATCTGTGGGGATTGGCGCGAGCGTTAGCAAAGTAGACCCATACGACCGATCCAATAGCTGGGGAAGTAGAAAACGTTGGAGGAGAGGAAGTGTAGAGATAACGTACGCCGAGGACCATGCCAGCTGGGAAGATGACGCCCCAGGCGACCATCTGAATGAAGATGTGAATCCATAATATTGTGTCCTGCATCGCCTGTCAGCATTCAAGTTCGAGTACTAGTAACCACGTCGCCTGTCCTGTAACCGCTAGAGCCGGGCGCGCCAATGCTGGGCGGGTTGTAATTGATTGATCTGCAGTTGGATTGCGACCGATTGAATTGATTTGGAGGGGGTTTGCACATACAATAGGGTCGTCCGAGATGGTTTGCCCTTCGGGGATGTTGGAGGAACTGTGGTCGTGTCCCAGCGCCATTGGAGCAGTTGCGAGGCCAAGCGATAGCAATAAGCTTAAACTCGGTATTGTAGATGGGACGTGAGAAAGGGAAAGTCGGCCCATGGCTGGGCAGGATATGGACGCCATCGTATGACGCCGACCTTTTTTCCCCAGAGCTGGGGTACCACGCCGGTTAGGGTCTGGAGCGTACAGCGGCCAAGAAAGTTGTCTGTTCGTGGTGCGCGATGGGACGCTGGCCCCCGGTGTTTCGTCGTTGCAGTGTTGCGGGGCGTGCTGGGGTGTCGCAGTCGCCTGTGAGTGGTTGGAGGCAATGCCGGCGAAACGCTCCTGGAAAGCCACTGGTAGCTTCGTCGCAGGTGGTTTGAGAGATCGTGGAATCGTGGAGACGAGAGCTCGGATGCGTCTGGAGTTGGCGATAGCAACAGCAAGAAAAAGCAGGAAGTAAGAAAGAAGACACGGAGAGGTAAGCAGGCAGGTTGAGGAATTGATTGACGACGTAAGACAGCATAACGTGGACAGACGGCTGCTGCTGACAGCAACTCCAACCCGAAATCCGAAATGACCGCCATCTTTTGCAAGCTGCAGGTGCTCAATGGCGTATTTGGGGAAACCCAACCAACTGGAGAGAGCCACTAACGAAGCCCCAGTCTGATCCAGTCTGACCCGCCCCTCCCGTAGGATCGAATCGCCGAGGCCTGATTGGACGCGCCAAATCAGCGCCAAAGGAAGCAAGCAGCTTGCACTTGGAATGCCTGACCCCGCGTACGTCGGCTTCAGTTGCTGCTCACCTACATGTACCGCTGCGCCAATCCAGTCGCGAAAAACAGAATCCTGCTCACACAATCTCGAGCAGCTCGTTTCTTTTGCTGTCTACGAATGTCAGAATCAAGACATTGTTTTATCGGATAGCAACTTTGCAACGTTCGGTGCTGGCATGTCTTGTTGTTGGAGGTGCGCCCTCGATCCGGAAGCTTCGGATATACTAACTCTGAGAAGGCTTGGAAGGGATCCTGATGGTTTGGGGCTGGCTCGGTCTGCAACGCCCCAATTGATGAAAAGGGGACGCGTATTTCGCTAACCGAGTCGTCCAATGTTGACTACCAACTGTGCCTGCCCTATATGAAGGGCATGTCTAAAAGACATATTCTTCAGATGCTGAATCACTTCTCAAAATAGATGAGCGAGTGAGTTAAGGTCGCCTGTGGTATTTAAATCTGCTTGTCAAACAGGCCCGCAAATTTCCAACGAACAGACATCCACAGCAAAAGAACTATTCGATCCACCCAAGAAGCCGTCGAGAGCGGCCCGATGATAGAAGTGCCTTTTCCCCGACTCAAACCAGTCAGTACAGTACATAGCGTACAGACGAGATCGCCGGAGGTCTTGGCATCCCAACACGGCTCCGGTGCCTGTCGGACAGATGTCATTCTCTTGGCGATTAAGTGCTTTGGCATAACCGGTGCACCCTGGCCACTGGCCAGTAGTGGTTTTACCCCTTTTTGGAACCCTTTTGTCGGAACGAGCTTCTTCACTTGTTGTTCGTGAACGGAAGTGGAGAATATCCGCGTGGCGCTCAGGCCCGACAAGGCCTGGCCCCTCGCCTGGGTGCCCTGTGTCCTGAAAGTTCAGGTAGCCTGTTTCAAACGCCCCTTCAAACAAGGGCCGGATTCACAGATGTAAGCTACCCGGCGTATCGTATCGTGGACAGGAGGCCTACTCTACTACAATGCTCTCTCCCGCTTCTCGAATGGAGCATTCTAGAGAAGTGCCTTGGACTATCCCCGTGGCTCGACCAGCGCGAGAATTAAGCGAGAAAGCGATTGATTCCTGGACGCCCTGCCTTGCCGACGCGCGGTATGGGACCTGACACAACATCGTATCGTCGAGAAGCTGTCCTCAGAAGCGCATAAGCATGTTGAACGTGATTAAGGATCGGTAATTGCGCCGCGGACGCAGGCGCGAGATACTCCGTTTTCCAGGACCGTTGGATTGGCAGAGATGAAAGATTCATGCCGATTACTTCTCCACTAGCACACAGCTACTTCCCGGCTGGTAAGATCGTCCTTCTATAAAAACGTCGCTCGCCCATAGGACCAAAACTACCAACCCTAAGCGGTCCATTGACGGGTCTGTCTACCACTGTTGCACAGCGTCCCTCCGCATGACCGCCACCGGCCAAATCTGCCCGTCGCGGCGGAGCAGGCGCGCCCAGGTGCGGGTTTCCCGTAGCGCAGGCCCGTCCGACACGCGAGCAGCAGCGGCGCGAAAGCGGCCGTGACGAAGTGCGTCCCCGTCACGTTCGTGTCGTACGTCTGGTTCCAGCCCGCGCGCTCCGTCAGTTGGACGACCCGAGGTCGGCCACTGTGCTGATAATTAGCAGACACTCAGGTCTCTCACGCCTCACCTATGCCTTCCCGTTGACTCCGACAGACTTCAACATAGGCACGGGTAGTGTCTATGTTTTCTGAACAGCTATTGACGTGTCCATACGAGGGGGAGCAAGGCACCACTGCATGTATCGTCATCGGCTGCAGACGTCGTAAAGGGTGGGCCAATCAGCGCGACGGTTTCGGTCGGTCTATCGAGCCATAAAAAAAGCAAAATAAAATCCGGTTACAGCGCATAGTGGTCACCGGAATCTTTGTTCGGATCTTACCTCCGTCGTATCTGCACAGATCGTAGGCGCTAGAAAAAGAAAAGTGTGGGGGTTTGTTTGGTAGCCGAGGCTTGTCGTACGGGTGCTTCTGTGAGTATTTAGAGTATTGTTATACGGCGAATATCCGCAGAATCCCTCTTGCAAACCTCTACGCACATTACTTTGTCAGGTGGCGGAGGTGTATCGATATAACCGGATCTGAAGGTTGTGAGATAGCTAAGTAACTAAACCATCTATCGCTTTGGCTGATCTATTATGCCCATATCCGCGAAAATGGCGAAGAGGTCGTCAACGTCCACAAAGCAGAGCCAGACCATGGGACTGCCCATAGCCCTCGTCTTGCTCAGCGGAGCAGCCTACTTTACCCTCACATGGGACCCGACCTCCGCCAGTAGTGCCGCCGGCCTGCTGGGCATCCTGTGCCACCAAGCCGTCCTCCGGCCGTACGAGGTCGACAGCCGGGGCTGGGAGATGCTGCTCATCTACCTGGCGGTCAACGGGGGCTTGGTGACGGGCTGCGTCTTGACCAGCACGTGCGGTCTCCTCGACGCCATCCTGCTCGCCTGCCGGTCCGGCTGCGTCTTTCTGGCGGGCTTGTACGGCAGCATGCTGGTGTACCGAGCATTCTTCCATCGTATCGGCCATTTCCCCGGGCCGTTTGCGGCGCGGTTGTCCAACCTGTATCAGTAGGTCACTCACTTGCCTAGATATACTATCACCTGCCCCCTTTTCCTATTCTAGGTTTCTCCCTCCAGCTTTGAACCGGGTGACTGACGATCCGGGCATCAAAGTATGAGCGTCATGGCCGGGACAGGCATGCAGTACCACCTTCACATCCCAAAACTGCAAGAGGAATACGGAGATTTCATTCGCACCGGCCCTCGCGAAATAACGGTAATCCGCGCATCGGCCGTCGATCTCATCTACGGGCCCTCGTCGAAATGCACCAAGGCCACGTGGTACGACCAAAACTCGGGCGATCCTAACAAGGTCGGGATAGAGAACGTTCGGGATAAGGAAAAACACCGGATTCGGCGCCGAGCTTGGGATAGAGGAATGGGCCTGAGAGGTAAACCTTGCAATCCATTGGCGATGAGTATTGATCTGATCCTCTCACAACGACAGCGCTATCGACGTACGAGTCTCGTATCAAAAACAAGGTGGATAGCCTCATGTTACGATTCGGCGCGGGTGAGCCTGTCGATGTCACCCAGGATGTCATTTTCTATGCCTGGGACGTCATGGGCGACATTGCCTTCTCGGTGGACTTCCAAATGCTCCAGTATATCTATTGCACTACCCCATTGGGCGGTTATAACGAAACGGCCGGCTAACCAACTACCGCAGCACCGGCGTAGAGCATCCGGCCGTCGACGGACTGCACTGGGCCATGGCCACGGCTGGCCTGGTGACCAACTTTCCCTGGCTCATGAACATGCTGCGGGTTATACCGGGAGCCACGGGGCGATTCCAGAAGTTCGCCGACTGGTGTTACGAGCAGGTCGACCTCAAGCGCGACGCGCTAGCGCGGGAGAAAGCAGAGGGCAGGGCGCAGGAGCCGCGAGATGTCATGTCCTGGATCATCAAGGCCCAACAGGATGGAGACCGCTCTGCGCCCCCGACCGAGTCCGCCATCCGGGAAGATGCCCGGACCTTGATTTCTGCCGGCAGGTTAGATGATACCCTAGCATACCTACTCATTGGAAAGAGTCATCCGCAGAGAAACCGAGCTGACACGGACCATTAGTGACACTGTCGCCATCGCGTTTACCAACTTGTAAGCTTTACTATCCACTTACATCTACACCGCTGTATCTGCAATCTACAAAACCCTGACCGTTTTGCAGTCTTTATTCCATGGCCAAGAACCCCTCCGTTTACCGAAAGTTGCAGCGACTGCTGGATGCCGAGTTTAATCACGAAAGCCTCGAAAATTGGAGTTACGAGAAAGCCAAAAGATCCCCTACATAGACCACTTGATCCACGAAACCCTGCGTCTCCGCCCGCCCGCCCCCATGGGCTTCCTGCGCGAGACGCCGCCGGCGGGCCTGCAGGTGGACGACGTCTTCATCCCCGGCGGCGTCAACGTCAACGTGCCGACCTGGACGATCCAGCGGGACGAGCGGTACTTTTCCCGGGCCCTGGACTTCGTCCCCGAGCGCTGGGAGGCGCCGTCGGCGGAGTCGGCGACGGCCTACCTGGCCTTCCAGCGGGGGCCGTTTCAGTGCTCCGGCAAGGCCGTGGCCATGATGCAGATGCGCATGCTCGTCAGCTGCGTCGCGTTGCGGTACAACCTGGCCTTTGCGCCCGGCGAGGATGGGGAGGAGTTTTGGAAGGGCGCCAAAGAGACAATGACTTTATGGTTGCCCCCGTTGAGAATGGTGTTTGAGCCTAGATAAACTTGTGTTTTGATAGAAGCTGGCTTTTAGCTTTCATATCAGATAACCCCTTTATATCTACTATAAAGGTGGAAACGAAACATAAATGTACGATAACATTCACGTCGCTGATTAAGTGAAGTCCATATCCGGCAACAAAGTATCCCAATCCAAATCTAATTCATAACCCCCCAACCCCAACCCCTGCCCGTCCCCCTCCCCATCCGCGGCAGCCCACACCGCCCCCTCATCCGCATCGTCAACCGACATCGAAGTCCTACTACCCCCTCCTTCCCCCATCCTCCGACAAAGCAGCCCAAAACAGTGCTCCAAACTATCCCGCGCCGCCCGCGCTACCCTTGCCTCGACCGCCTCGCCCCCGCCCTCCTCCTCAAGGGCCTCGACCTGCGCCAGGATCATGCACAGAAACATATACCCCTTGACATTCGTCTCCCCCAACCGGACACGCTCCTCCGAAAGCGCAACAAGATCGCGCACCGCCTGCTTCGCCGGCGCGCGGTGCGGCGCGTGGCGCGCCAGCGTGCCGTCGAGCCGCTGCTCCTGGACGCGCGTCAGCAGGTCCAACGTGAGGGCGGTGATGGCGTTGCGGACGCCGGCGCGGAACAGGCCGCCGCCCAGGGCGGTCAGCCTCGCGAAGAAGTAGCGGGAGTCGTCGGCGGGGGAGCATCGGGGAACTTTGTACGTCATCGGGCTGCTGCTGCTGCGTCAGGGCGATGGCGGTGTCGGTGCTCAGCTTGAGGGAGTAGTAGTACATCGGGTTGGTGCGGGCCTGGTTGCTGAAGGGGTAGTGCAGGGGGATCATGAAGCGGCGGATCAGGTAATCGAGCAGGGTCTTGTGGAACGTGGTGGCCCCGTGGTGGTCTTTCATGGCAGAGTGGGCAGTGCGGACGGCGTCGATCAGCTGGGCGCTGAGTTCTAAGGCTTGCTGGTAGCTGAGATCGGAGTGCAGACCGTGTAGTTGTTGGACAATGCGCAGACGTATTGGAAGTGCCTCTTGTAGAGCGAGCTGAACGAAGGTCGATGTGAAAACGTCTCTGGGGTGAGGCTGGACCACCGTAGTGGACTCGTCCAGCTCGTCATCGTTGATATTGGCAGGCGGCTCAGCGTCGAAATCATCCATATAGATCCGTGGCGGCATCGCCGAGTCCAGGGCAGCTTGGACAGCGAAGTCGAGAATGGTGGCCCAGAGCCTCCGACGTATTTCGGCCTCCAGACATGGGATGTCTAGCAGAAGGTGCTTGGGGTCTCGGTGCAAGCCCAACTGCATGGCTGCGTGTATGAGATACCCCATGGTTACCCATACCGTGTCTCCTCCAATAGAAAAGATCTGTCTCGCCAGTATGGTTAGGCACTGTATCTGAAGCCCCGTGATACCGATACGGTCCTTTTCAAGCGGACCGGCCAGCCAGGTCTCGGCATCGAATATGCACTGGTGGGCCAATTCCGAGTTTCTAAGGGTAGCCTCCGTTGAATCGTGACCATAGAGACTGGATCCGATGCTCATGACCAACAGCACCTTGAGGCGGAAATCGGGCGGAGCGCCCTCGGGACTATCCCAGAATGTGCGGTAGTCCTTCCAGAACGAGGGGATATGGAGGATGCGGTGTGTTGACTCGAAGGCGGCAAAGTACAGATTGACCATGATGTCGGTTGTCTCTCGGGTGGGGAGCGGAAGACCAGACCCAGGGAAAGTAAGGCCTCGAGTGGGTCTGCGCGTCTTGAGCTCCTTTGCTATACTTTTGCATTGCTTGAGGAAGCCTGCCGCTTGCGAAACCGATTGCGCAACCTCAGGCTGTCGGAATAAACGATTTCCACTCTCTCTGCCAGTCATCTCGCTGAAGCAGGCAATGATGGCACCGAATTCCTGTGCAGTGCCTGTTTTGCGACTTTTGCCCTGGTCTCTCGACTTGTTCGCAATAACCTGCCATTCCTGAGTTACTCCGTCCGTTGGGGGTGGAATACGCTTATCGCTGTTTGTTCCAGAACTCGATCCGACATGCTCCTCGAGATGTCGAAGCCGTCGCAGGACATCGTTTCCATTCGAACCTGCTTCCGGGTCATACGCCGAGTATCTCGGTTGAGCAACGTTACTCCCAGGATCAAGGGGAGGCGGGAGTTGGGATACCACGAGCTTGTCCCGACTCAACTACGCTGTCATTAGCGCCCTCCTCCTGTAGCACAGGGGCCGCTTGATCCCGATCGGCCGGTGGTGCAGCCGCTGATTGTGGTACATGGGGTTGGTAAGTACACCTCCTCTGATGGTGCACACAATGTGCACACGGGTTCTTGTGATCACAGCGGATCTTGCGTCGCCGACACTCGCGGCATGACAATATCGGCCGACCGCGATGCCGCAGCGACTGTCGCCCCTCTGGCGGCGCGTGGGGCTCGGGCTGGGCCGGGATATTCTCCATTGACACCGGATAATAGCTTGACTTCGACAGGAGGCTAACTGTTGACTGAAGACTGGTCGGCCGTGTGCTTCTGGGTACAACTGGGTGGAAGAACGGAATGCAAGAGGAAGGGGCCAGAGATGGACGAATCTTTGGCGGTAGTCGGGACTAGAGTGGTTGCAATTACCCGAAGCCCCACTAGTCTCGGCCGACGTCTGAATTGTCCGAAGCTATTTTGCCGACTTACCTAAATAACCAAGGCATCGGCAAGGCCATAATCTGACGCCATACTATTGAGCTCTTTCATTATGTCAGCAAACGCAATTCTAACGATCGTTTAGTCAAAGAAGCGAGACTTGCGGCATCGACTGGAAGTTCCGCGTCACTGGACTCCTCACTGGCCAAAGCCAGGTCTAGGCAGAAGTCCTAAGAGGTGGATTATGCACGGTTTATGAGACATGGCCCTTTGGTTAGGATTACTGTGGTATCATTAGAAGCTTGCAGGTATTCTTTAGTTCGTACAGCTTGCTTTACTGTTAGTTATTGCAGTCCTCGGGTCTCACGCGCCGTTGCTATCCGTGGTTCCTTTTACTTTCACCGAGTACCGCGCCAGACGTCCAAGTGGAAGTAAACGACTCATAATGAGCAGGATGATACTAAAGGTAACTAAATGGGATCTTTATTATATATCCCGAACGCTGAACAGAGAAGAATATCCCAACGGCCTCGGAGTTTCAGCAGCAACAGCAGGCTATCTGCTTAAACGTCTATACGTATATATCTGATTTGAGATATCACCGGAGAGCTGCTGACTAGACAACATGCAGCTCAATTTCAAATCAAGAAAAAGCAGTCTTTCAAATCAAGGCCACGTCAGACCGGCCCATGATTCCACTTTGGGCCTTGACAAGAGGGAAACAGTTCGCGCGAGTGCCAATGGGCGACGGAAGTTTGCTCATGGACACAACCACGAGAGCAACAAAATTAACTAACAACACAACCAGAAGCCCATACCGCCAAAGATAGAGGCCTCCAGATTTATTTACGTAAATGTAATCTAATGGCTGAATAAGGCCCTTAGGAGCTGCCATGATTATGACGGACTTGTCGTCACGCGGCTTTGGGCTGAGAATAGGGGCTCGATTGAATGGACGCGCGTTTTAGGGCGCAACTGGGCATTGACAACGACCATCAATGTTAGGAAACACACGAAATCTGTATTTAGTATTGGCTTGACTATTAAAAGGATATTGCACGAAGGGATATGTAAGGAAGGTTGGAACACAGCTCGAAAACGGCAGGGACCGGTACTTCATAATCAGCTCCAGTCAGCCTCGAGACATGAAACAAACAAATGACCTGCAGGGCAAATAGTGCTAGAGTCAGCTGACATTAAACGAACCGGGAAACAATTTGGGGATGCCCAGCTGGTCGCAGTCTAGGCCTTTCCTTGCTCAGGGCGAGGTAAGCTGAGCTCACTCAGCCTTCCCCATCTTTGCATCTTGCTTTGCCGCTCGGGTGGGCATCCCTTGCGCCGGCAAGTCGGAAAGGCGAGGATGGAAACACGTCTTTCCGTGTGGCTCAGAGCTGTGAGGTGGCCGCCAACGCCAACACACGTAGCCATTGCCCCGGGATCTGTCGTACGGTTACCAATGTCAGCACTAGCGCATTCCGGAGACTTTTAAGAATAAACGGGAGCCAATCACGTCAAGCCTGCCAAGTCCCGGGTTTTTATTTTAGGAAGGCTAATTACTGATCGCTTATTTTTAGCGGTACAACACCACAAGATGTTGGCGATGAAGCAACAGCAGGCGTGTTGGCGCTTGGTGCGTTTCCAACCCAACTGTAGACCACTTTCGGGAGGGTCAGTCTTGAAGATGAGAATAGGCAACACGATAATAATAGTTGGTCTGAATAGGACATGGAAAAGGATGGATATAAAATCGTCGGATTCGTCTCTGTAGATGACCCCTACTTTCCACCATCATCAGCATCAACATCATTTTCGAGACAGATTCTTTCCTACTTCTCCTTTTCCAAGTATTTCTTATTAGCCTTTTGAAATTCCACTCTCTCCTTTCGCTCAAGAACTCCAGAACTCCAGTCCACTAAGTCAAAATGCACTTCCCCACCTCCCTCCCTCGGCCTCCTCGCCGCCACCACCAGCGCCCTCGCCGCGGCCGACGCCAACACCAACAGCAACGCCAACACCGTGACCGTCACGCTGCGGGGCGCCAGTGAGCTCGCCACGCAGACCCAGCTAGGCAAGAACGAGCAGAAGCGGCCCGTCGGGGCCGGGTCCGACTTCACCTCGGTCGAGCTCGCGGCGCACAACCTCCAGAACGACAAGGGCCAGGACCTGCGCTGCCGCCTCTTCGACGCCCGCGGCCGGCCCGTCACCGTCACCCGCGGCGCCAACGTCGACACCACCTTCAGCGACGCCGGCAAGGGCGAGTGGACGTTCAAGAGCGCCACGAAAGTCAGCAAGGTGCAGTGCAGCACCAAGTTCGTAGCCGCGCCCGCCAAGCGGGATGTGGAGATCGAGACGCGCGCCAACGGTCCTCTCCGCGTTACCTTGAGCGGGCCCTCTGAGCTCGCTACCCAGACCGGGATCGGCGAGAAGGACGCCAAGTCGCCCGTCGGGTCCAAGGGCCCCTACAACCAGGTCACGCTCAATGTCGGTTCTGGCAGAAAGGAGGCTCGCTGCCAGCTGATCGACACCCAGAACAAGGTCATCACCCTCGTCCGCGGCGCCAATGTGGATGTTACCTTCGGTGATGGCGGCAAGGGCCCCTGGAAGGCTCAGAACGGCAAGAACTTCAATGTCAAGCAGATCAAGTGCGACCCCAGCTTCAAGAGCCGCAACTAAGCAGCAAACGGCTGCATTGACTAGATTGGGCATGGTTTGGGTGTGGTAGCATTCAGCGGAGGGTGTCAACGGAGGATAAAAGGGAGAAGGGCAAGGTGCATGATCGGCTTGGTTGCATGTCTTGGAATGGGTTACATGGGTCGGGGTGCCTTCGATGGGTTCGGTCTGATTTACCTTTCATTTTGCCCCTTTCTTATGAACTATATAGTCGTCCACTCGCTCTTACACATATCCATCAATCAGAATTGCTTATTTTCGACTCGGATCAAAAGGATGACTTCGGGTTGGCCAGTCGGTGAGATAGATCTTCCCGGGCTGGAACAAGACTAGTAAAATATGGTATTGTCAGGTCTGAAAGTATCTAATCATTCAATGTTCGATTGAACTGGGCCATGGCATTTTCATTCACCGGAGTAAGCGGCTCCCCAATACCCTCCCCCGTCTCCCCAACGACAGCCAAAATATTCTTCATCGCACTCAGCTCAAAGTTGATCCGCGTATCCAACGCCCCACCACCAATGTGCGTTGTCAGCGTCACGTTCTCCATATCTGCCAGCTCCCCGCGAGACTTGTGGCTCGTGGTAGTGCACGTCTAGAGCGGCAGCGGCCAAGCTCCCGCTCCGTAGCGCCGCAATGAGCGCCTCCTCGTTGACGACGGGCCCGCGGGCCGTGTTGACCAGCCGGGCTCCGGGCTTCATGGCAGCGAAGGCGAAGGCGTCCATTAGACCCCGTGTCTCTGAGGTGAGGGGTGTGTGTAGGCTCACGCAGTCTGCGACGGCGAGTAACCCGTGTAGAGTCGGGTGGAAGACGGCGCCGAGCTCTCGCTCGACCTCGGGCGGGCTCCGAACTACGTCGTGATAATGGATTTCCATACCCAAGGCCGCGCGTGCTTTCTGCGCCAGCCGCTTGCTGATACGGCCCAGGCCAACAAGCCCCAAGATGTGCCCGCGGGGGTTGGCCGAGATAGTGGCGATGAGCCGATGCGCCTCGTTGAACCTCTCCGGATCGCACGTGCGCGCCGCGAGCTGGGACCGCGTAAAGTTGCGGAACACAGACAGGATCATGTAAAGGCCCGTGTCGGAGACGGCCTCGTCGCTGGCGCCGGCCCCGTTGGCGTACCAGATCCCGCGTCTACCCAGGGCCTCGACGTCGGCCCAGTTATACCCCGCGCCCGCCGAGGCGAAGATACGGACCGAGGCCGGGAGGAGGGCGATGAGCTCCTCGTCCCACTGGCCCATCTCGCCGCCTGTCTGGAAGTGCGGGCGGAATATGGCGCTGAAATCGCCGAATTTCTTGTCTTTCAGTGCTTGCGTGAAAGTGAGGCGGTCTGGGCAGTCGTTCCGCACCACTTGAAACCGTTTGCAGAACTCGTTGGTGTAGAAATCATGATTGTACTTGATCGGATCGCCGATATGCAGGACTATTGGTTTGGCCATGGGTTGCAACGGCTTGGTGGCAACTTTCAAGCCAAGCAAGCACCGTGAGTGGCACGTTGACAGGTTGTAATGTAGTGATTTGGATTTGCGAGACACTGATATGCCCTCTCCTTGGTATAAAATCTAATCGACTCGTTTATACCATGATTCTAGGCGGTCTTGTAATATCTACAACTGCTGGGCCTCGGTTGTGATTTCGGCGAGAAAGCCGATCCTGCTTCCACCCCTGACATGTACTCCAACATACCCAGCACCCGCGCAACCGTTATGGCAACTATTACCGGCGGACGCAGCAACGCGGGGAAGCAATGATGATGCTACAACTCTGCGGGGCCCCGCAATCTCCTTGCCATAATACTGGTCACTGCGGGGGAAATACTACATCACTATCCCCCCTTAACATAGAGTAAGACGGCAGTCGCCCTACTCGCCGAAAGGGATTTGCTTCCATTGGTCCGTGGACGGGTCGCTTGTCAGAAGGGCTTAGGGAGAGAAAATGGGAGGGCGAAATATATAGCCAATGATTTACGCGCCTGTGGCTTATCTGTTGGTGAAACATTTGTCCACGCCTGTTAAGTCGAGCTCATTTTAACACCCTCCCCCTTTACATTGGCACTCAAGCATTGGGAGAACACAGCAACGAGTCAGACACGACATGACAGACAATATCAAACGTCCGGAGGCGGTGGCCGAGCACTTGGACAAGCGACAACATCTACTTCCTGATAAGCTCCCTCTTCCCGTCGAGCTTGCCCACCTCTCCAGTGATGAGCAACACCACTTGGACCGACACCTTACGAAGACCCTAGACATGACGCTCATGCCGGTTGTGTTTATTTTGTTTCTATTGAATATATTGTACGTCTTAGAGTCACAGTAGAAAGACCATGCTGAGCTAACACATACCTGGGCAGAGATCGCAACAACATTGCTTCAGCCAAGATATCCGGCCTTACAACGACGCTTGGGATCACCAACTCCGAGTACAACACCTGTCTGCTCATGTTCTATATCGGATGTGAGTAAAGCCTGGCGCGGGCGTTTTAGACGCCAAGAGTGACTTTGTCGTGTGTGATACTGACCACGGGAATAGACTGCATCACACAGGTCAGCAAGCCAGCTGCTATAGAACATGATGAGATCTTGACATATATCAACGGAAACAGGTCCCGTCCAACATGATCATTGGAAAAGTCCGACCATCCCTCTATATCTGTCTGATGACATCACTCTGGGGCATTCTGAGCATGTCGCAGGGTTTTACCAAGACCTTCAGTCAGCTGGCCGCGGTTAGGTTTATCCTTGGCCTGGTGGAAGCTCCGTTCATACCAGCGGTCTTTGTTCTGGGTATGTCTGGCGGAAGAGTATTTGTCTCATGCCTGCCCCATTTCAGATTGACGTGATACTGTCGCTTACTGACATCAAGTAGTATGATCCCCACGAGCGATATAACTCGAACAATTAAAACTGCCGCAGGTCACCACCGCATTCTAACAGCCATAGTAGATGGGTTGTTGGTATACGCGTGCCGAACTGCCACCCCGAATCGCGATCCTGTACGGCGGCAACATGATCGCCACCGCATTCAGCGGACTCATCGCAGCTGGAAGTAAGGCTTCTGAAAAGGGCCATGGACTTTTATTAGAACGCCATTTCACTGACTCTACTTGATAGTCACAAGTCGCATGGATGGCGCCGCCGGAAGGCCCGCATGGGTATGCAATGCCTTCACACTATCAAATTCATGTTTTTCCTAACTTTTCTCAATAGGAATGGCTCTTCATTATCGAGGGCTCTCTAACAGTCGTAATCGCCATCCTACTGCTGCCCTTGCTCACCGACTATCCTCTCCAGTCGAAACACTTGTTTTTATCTCGCGAACTTCAATTATATGCAGTAAGGTTCAACTCTCTTCTCTCGTGTTCCTTCATGTCACGTTTACTGATACCAAGACGCAAGGAATACCGGGTACGCAAAGAGAATGCCGGCATCGTGGACGAGGACCCGGAGTCCATCTGGCGGGGGTTGAGACAAGCTCTCGTTGATCCGAAGCTGTACATGTTCGTGGTCATGCGTAAGTCAATATATCGTAATGATCTACGGTCAATCTTTGGTATTGTGCTGATCCACAAACCCGACAGAGATGGCTCTCATCACCGCACAGTCCTTCAGCATCTTCTTCCCCTCCATTGTTGGGACTCTCGGTTACGACCGCGAGAAGACGCTCCTTCTGACCTCTCCGCCTTATTTCTTCGCCTTCTTTGTATCTCTCGCCGTCTCGTTTCACGCGGCTCATGCGCACGAAAGAGGCTACCACATTGCAGTGCCCATGCTCTTCGCCTTGCTCGGCAACCTTTTGGTGAGGCACTCGCTGACCTCATCATCTTTACCCTCTGCCATGATATTGACCTTGCCTAGGCCATGTTCGTCCCTTCCACAGGTGGGCGGTACTTCTCCATGTTCCTGATGACGGCGGGGTCATACAGCCCATACAACCTGGTCATGTCATGGGTGAGCGCCTCACTGCCGCGGTAAGCCTGGAAACCACTATCCATTGCCTTCTTTGGGTCACTCCTTTCGAAGTCCACCGCACTGGTGATATCTCTTTGGTGTTTTATACTTGCTAACACCGAGGATCGGCGACAGACCCCGAGCCAAGCGCGCAGCGGCGCTGGCCATCGTCAACTTCATGTCCGCCGGCGTCTCCCACTTCTACACGTCCTACATGTTCCCCGACAGCCAGAAGCCGCGCTACTATGCCGGAGGCGCCGTCATGTCAGGGGCCTGCCTGGTGTGCGCTCCTACCGCCTGGGTAATAAAGCGACATCTCCGCCAGCAGAACGCCCGGTTCGACAAGGAGGAAGAGAAGGCCAGCAGGGGTGGAGTCCGCGGCGGGACCGTAGCCTATGATCGCATTCAAGGGTCCGGGGTGGGACGTAGCGGCGATGCGGTGGTTGCGTTTCGATATGTTCACTAGGAAGGCACAGCCCCGCCGAACCAGTGGTGGCTATTTCCAAGTTAATTCTGAGCAAACTACCTGTACCTAATTTGTTATACCTACCGTGACACCAGATAAGAACCAAATCGATCTGAGGTATAGTCCCGCACTACGGTATATGTGAGGGCTATTTGATGACGTTTCCAATTAACACTGAAGCTGGTATCACGACACCAGCATGTAATCACGGAAGCGTCATCTTTGGTTTCGATGCTTCCGACAGGACCAGAGCCAACGACGCCTGACACAGTGTCCTACGACCAGTTGAAGTCTTCCAAGTCCAGTACTGGGTCGTCAAAAGAGAATGCGTCCGGGAAATGCTGCGCTGGTAACCCTGATGCATGGTCATTGTTGGTTGAACTAGCATCCGTATCCATCATCACCATGTCCATAGGATCAATTGAGTTCATAGATTGAGGTGCCATCTGCCCAGTGCCGTCCAAGTTCTGGGAAGATGGCTCTGCCCTATTTCCTGGGACATTAGATGTGGGCGCACCGGCTTCCGGCCCTCCTTCCGCAATATTGGCTCTCTCGAGTTGACTCGGTGTCAAATAGCTCGCCGAGAATCGCTGCAGAACCCTGGGAACAAGTTCTTGGAAGATCATATGCGAGAACGCTAAGGTCTCAACCTCATTTGGTCGCAGCTCCGGTGGGATGCGACTCTCAACCTCTCCGACGATGATATGCCAGCCCTCACCACTGATGTAGTCCTGCAATACCGCAATTTCGGTAGATAGTCGACGGTCGACGTACGGTGACATAGGCCTGGGTTCGTCTGGGAACAGGAGCTGCCATATAGTATACCACTGATCCTCCTTTGTCGCAGCCGGGTGGGCTCTTGCTTGCAGCTGGGTCGTTTGGTCCGGGGAAATCCCTCTCTTGCAATAGCCCCGCCTGGACGGGCTTGGCAGGATCGACTGAAGAGGTGAGAATCTTTACTCCGGAACGTATCGAACTCCTCATCACAGTTCTGACAGTACGGCGGTAGAGTATGTTTGCGTTTCAGGTGCTGTTTGACACGGCTGATGTCTTTCAACACCGACCCGTAGCACTTCTGGTACCTTGTCGGTTTCCACTTGCTGAAAGGACATGCGAAGTACAGCTCATCCCCTTCGGCGTTGGTGACTTGTCTTTTGGGGCGTCTTTTGGATCCGCCAACTTCGTCATCGCTCTCCTTATCTTCGCCTTCGTGATTCAGTGATCGCTTGGGGTCGGTTGACCGCGATGATCCCGAACCCATTGTGCTCCGAGACTGTTTTGATGACATTGTCCTGTTTGAACCACAGGTAGATGAGTTGCCAACCCCTGCATCATTGGGCTCTGCCATTGCGCAAACGGGATCTGACTGGAGAAACGCAGACCACAATGAGTCGGCAGTGGCCTCCGAAATCTCAAGAAGTATAGGACTGTGAACGCTATCGACTTCGCTATCGTCTGTGGTACGGCTTATCTCTGAAAATGAGGTAGACTCGTCGGATCTATTGGTGCTGCCGGTAGCTAAAGACTCAAAACAAGTGGGGTTTGACAGCCGTTCCTCGGTGGACTCCGCGAGCTTCTCGTTATATAGCTCTTTTGGATCGTCGCGAGAGATTCGTGGATGTGGTGGAGCGGCTGGCCTATGATCCTTAACGGCCGCCATGCCATTTGGCTCTGAGGTGTTTCTTTGTAACTTGTTGGTGTGGTAAATGTTGGGCGGCGCTGAGAGAGGAATTTGACTGCCCCGAACCTGATTAGAGGCCATCGCTGAGCCCTTTGGTACTGGATGGAAGGTAGGGAGAGACTGGGGTGACCTTTTGACATCCACGGCATAATCCAGGGTCTGGGAGAGATGTAGGAATCACCTGACCGAACCGAAGATTGGAATTCCTTCCTGGATGGCGACATGGGGGCTCTATCTGCGCTGAGATTCTGAAAGCCAAGCTCCTGTCGTGTTCCAACAAAGATATCCGACTGCGACTCAGATTTCTTGGAGCGGAAAGCATGAATAGCCCAGTTGGATATAGATTTCCAAATCATCCTGATTGTCTTGACCTTGCTCGAGAGCGGGCCATGAAGCTGGGTAGTATCAATAACTATACTCAAGATAATCCATAGCAAAGATGCTATGGTTAGAAGTGTGACAATAAGCGATATTGGACTCTCCGGTATTGGCAAGAACCCAGGGCGTGTACTTGTCAATGCTGCAGCCACCATGATCGGCAGGAACGCCTAGGAAGTACATATGTTAGCCAGGTTACCATGTTATCAAGTCGTATTATGGGAGCATACAAAATTTATCCAAGTCAGCAAACGAACGTCTTGCGACAATCCCACCTGCGTGGACGAGACTTCGATGCTAGTGAGGAGCTCGATCCTATGCTGTATTTGCCGACTGAGATTGCGTGTGTCGTTGATTTCCTCCTCCAACTGACGCTTCAACTGCTGGAGTACATCAAAAGAGTGTATCAGCATTCGAATGAACGTGTCATGCCTGTCCATGCCACTTGATACAGGTCTGTCTTGTAAGTGTCTCATGTCGCCGGACCTGAATAAATTCCAAGCTTCGATGATGTTGCTCAGTGTTTGAAGCAGCATCTGAAGGATGTTGGTCGAGGAGGAGAGCATTAACTGAGCCTTGGCTGCCCCCTCGAGATGATCGTATCCATTCCTACTCTGCCCTGGGTTGTCATATAAGTCGGCCGGATCACAATATCGGTCCTTCTGTGGCTCGGCCATCTGTTAGCTCAAATCAGGAAAGCGCTCTGGATGCGTCTTGTGATCTTACATATTTTCTCGAGAAGCCGATAAGGGTATTGACTGTGTGGTGCCACTCCCCTTCGACCAGGTTTGCCTGATGTTTCAGTAAGAGCACCCAATAGAGTCTGGCGTCGCAATATCCGGAGCCTCCAATGGCAGGGGGAAACCATACTTCAACTGCTGACTCTGGGTCTTCATCGTCAAAATAGGTATCTGCAAACATGTATGCCTTCCAGGATGTGTTGTGTTGCCCAACAATCATGCACGATGTCTGCGCTTCCAAGAGGTATTGTTCATTTCTTGATGAACCATCAATGGACAAATCGTCTTGGAATAAGAATGATATATTGAGATACTTCCGTAAGCCGCGAGGATCCGCTGAGAGCGCCTCCGAGCGCCTGATTGTATACATTGGAAGATGAAATTCCAGTGAGAAACGAGGTATCGTGTCAGCCTAGTAATGTCAGCATGCCTTATGAATTTAAGCCAGACTGCATTCAAATTGCTTACCGCAACGTCAATGATGAAATGCGATTCCATCATTAAATGCCGGTAGATTGCATCTCGTAAAGGGGCAATGGCTTCCCATGGGGCGGTTGCAGCCAAGGCAAGCAGGGCGTAGCGGCTCAGATTAGTGACAAAGCTGGGCAGCTGTCAGAATAGCGCTTTCATAACCTTTATATATAAATACTTGAACGATACTTACACTCGGGTGTCCTCACAACTCGTGCTTTCGCTTAGTTGGCGTTGCACACGCTGTCGCTTAGGGTCAGCATCAAACGAGACATGCAAGTCTGCAGCTGCACTTACTTGTTGGTGGAGTGTCTGGAATAGCCCCCTGGCTGTCAATGCAACGCCAGATGGGTAAGGGTTTGGTCCTAGAGTAGCGACTTCGCTGAGTAAAAGCACATTCACCGTTTTGCAATCCAGGTGCTTCAGATGCTCGGATTTACGTGCATCAGGTCCGCAGAACCGTAGGAACTGCTCGGACTTGAAACTGTCATTGGCAAACGGACTTGAGTCGGCGAAAATCTCGATGATATCGAGGCTGGTTTCGTCTGAGTACACCGACAAAATATCTTGACTGCCAGAGAAACGCGAATTAGACACTTTCGAGGAAAACACCACTGGCCAGCGGTACAAATGGTCAACTGAAGAAGCCATTTTCGATCTAAGAGGTGAGAAATGATGAAGCTTTAACGGATCGCCAGGAGGACCGTCTCCAACATAAAATGCGCAGAGGCGACGTTACCGAGTACACACGAGCAACAACAGCACAATTGTGCCCAGCCAATTGATGCTTGACCATCCCAGCCTGGCCCAAGGCTAATCTACCGTGGCCAATTAGCTCGATACAGGTCAATTAGTGTCATGCAGGACTCGGGCTTTGACGCCCAAAGAGCGCCTCAGTGGGCAAAGAACGTCAGTCGCCTTGAAATTAGACCTGCATGTTGTAACGCTTAGATGCCTTACGGTCTTGGTACGGGCTCTAGCGAGTTCGTGCTATTGGTACTCTGCACGAAGCATGCAGACTGGTAGTCGGCCTAGCATATGAGCGCGATTCAACACCCATACTGCCCGGGCGAATCTGCACTAACCAATCGGCTGACAGAGGATTTACCACCCCCTGCTTATTGAAACGACATATGATGATCTTGTTGTCAATTAGTATCAAGACACCCGGAGGTGGACTAAACAGTTTGAAAAGGCCTTCAAGGGACGAGACTCAATACAGGGGTAATTCGATATTTCGAACACTTGATGACAGACCGCGGCGTTTTAGAACATAGAAAGCAACCCAACGCCATGCCAAAGCAACCGAACATACATACACACTTGCTCGCTCACTCCAAAACCCAAAATACACCACTAACAATTCGGAGGATGACCCCGAAGCTGCTCATTCGGAACCCACCCGCACGGCTGCGGAATCCGCATGCGCCCAAACATCATCTCATCCTGCATAGCGGCCGGTCCCGCCGGCTGCTGCGGCGCCAGCGCGTCCTGGACCCAGCCCTGCGCCCCTGCGCACGCCATGGGCGGCAGCGCCGTCGGCCCCGGCGTCGTCGGCATCATCCCCTGTCCCACCCCCGCCGCGGCTTCCACGGCCTCGACCCCGCCCAGCTCCATCATGGGCGCGACGCGGTTCCCGCTGCCGAGCGCGAGGCTGCCGACGTTGAGCCGGAACGGCTGCGCGCTCTCGTAGTCCCAGTCGAGGCGCTCGATCATCTGCGTGGCCTCGAGGCGGGTCGGGTCGGTGGACCCGCCGGTCCAGCGGCGGGTCAGGACCGTCTCCTCGGCCAGCTTGCGGAAGGAGTGGTTCCCGAACGGGTTGCAGAGCATCCCCAGCAGCGCCGCGCTGAGCTGGGCCCGGGCCGGGTCCGCGTTCGGCGGCACGGTCAGGAGGTAGCGCCCCTGCGACGCCGTCGACAGCGGCTGTGACGCCGCCGGCAGGTTCACGAGCTCCGCCGTCGTGCCCTCCGGGTTCGACCCCGGCGCCGTCTGGTCCAGCAGCCGGTGGATCGCCGACAGCTCGCGGTGGAACTGCGCCGCGACCGGGTCGAGCGTGCCGCAGAACTCGAGCACGCGCAGGCAGTGGGCCGCTTTCATCAGCTCCTCCTGCCACTCCTGCACCACGAAGTTGTGGACTTGCTTCTGCGCCACGCAATGCAGGAGGATGACACAAGACGTGTATGATTGGAAACTGTGAGGGGATGTCAGTTGGGGAAGGATGTGGTGGGTAAACTTGGATCGGATTCCGAGAGAGATTCGTACATGATCAACCAACAACGTTTGAAAACGCCATTGTCCTCAAGAAGCAAGCGCAATATCCGGGCGGAGGTGGCGGCTGCGACGACCGCCTGCTCGCAATGATCAAGCAGCAACGTCATTTCTCCTTCTGGGAAAGGAATTTCCCGCGGCTGTTGCATAGGTTGGGTAATCTGAGCAGCAACCCGTCGGTAGCACAGCATCATGCCGCCCAGGTATAGAAGGTGGACGTGAAATCCGGAACGCCGGATGCTTGCGCTATGTTCGGAATACATCAAGTTCTCCAGGCGCATCTGCCAAGGAAGGCGACTGTACCATGTCTGCAGGTCGTCCATGATGGATTGGATCGAGCGTGGTGTGAGTTCCTTGAACGCCAGATGCATCCGCATTACTTTCGCCTTGAGCAGGGCGATCTTCGCCATCTCGTTTTGGACGACTGTGCGGGGTGTTAGCATCACACAGTCAGTCATATCGTGGTAAAGGGGGTAGAAGTACTTTCCGCAAGGTCCGTCGACATGTTGATCTCTAGGTCGGGAAGCTTCCATGGCAATCAGATCAGAGCTCTGCTACGTATCCAAGCAACTGAACTCACCTGGGTGTCGAGCGGCACACTGTCATTACCCGGGACGTAGCCCAAGGAAGCCGATAGCCAGCTATATGCTGCTGTTAATACCAAGATGACCTGGGAGTTAACTGTAACTCACCTTGAAAAAGAAAATCAGCGATCGCCATGCTTTTCGATATTCAGCCCACTTCTCTTCTGGATAATCTCCTTGCGGCGGTCTTTTGCATTCTAATCTGTATCGCCTACAAGTACCAAGGCCGATTTCTAAAACCGAGTTAGAAATCTTGCTTACATAAAAACGGAGGGGGACTCACCGACGTATGCAACAGCTACCGTCGTCTTATCCATGATATTGTACAAGCAGAACAAAGTGGTGATCTTGATGGCATCCAAAGGTCGCGCCTGGATGACGGCCTCGAGGTGATGCCTGGCAACATCATAAAAGGTGTGTTGGGCTTCAAGGTCGATAACCTCGTGTTCATACTGCGCGCCGATTGCAGCGACCGTCATCAGGCAGCAGACGTCAGCCTTGTACTCTAGGCTGCCATTATTGGGCGAATGGAAGGTAGCTTCGAAGCATTGATCGATCTGTTCCCTGGAGAAGACGTGAAACAGCTTGCCGCTACAGCTGAAGAATGTCTCGACAAATCGCCTTGTGAGCTCAGGCGGTGGTAGCCAGAGTAAGACCTGGCGCCATGGAGAGTCAATGGATGACCTGTTCGAAGGGTGTGAGATGTGAGAAGACGCTTTGTGGGGTACATTAGGACCCGCGGTAGATGTCGCATGCGGCACGACGTGCTGCGTGGTGTAGCTGTCCGGGGATATAGATGAGGACGGGTTGGATGAGTCGCTTGGAGTGTCGGCCGCATCTTTCGCAGCTTCAACAAGCTTCGGGACGGAATCGAGTCGACCACGGCTCTCTCGCCAGCCCTGCAGTAGTTGGCCGGCTTGTTCTGTTGGCAAGTCTCTGAGGTTGTCGACAAACTTCTCCAAGGCGTCGAGGCGAGACTTGCGAGACTCTCTTTCGTCGGCTATATATCCACACGCCCTTCGTTTGGTCGTGCAATGGGTACATTTGGGCCTGCCGCCATCACACTGAGCGCGCCTGGGGTCAGCATTTGTTTGTGGCACTCACAGATGGTCGATGTCAGTTGGCCTAACCTTTATCTTCAATCTCCGGCAATCATGGCAAGCTTCAACTGTATGGCGCTTGTTGGGATCATGTCCTTTTGATTCAACGCCATCGCCGTTTACCGGACGAGCCGGCTGTATTTGACGGAAGTTCCGCATGGTACCGCAATGCCGACCGCCTCAGGAAAACAGGTTTCGCTGTAATTGCGAAGACCATCGAACTGGTGGAAGTGTTAGTCGCTCGGATTGATTCAGGTGCTTCCTACATCAGTCGCGCTTGGGTAAAAGGGGTCGCATGCATTCTTTCTTTTTTCTTGCGCTGTGGTGGCGAGGGATAGCCACAATCTTCACCGAACGGTTTTGGTAGGTAAATGGGAAAAGTTCGAGCGAAGGCCTGATTGCAAAATGAACAAATACGTCATTCCGTACCTTGAGAATAAACCAATTGATTATAGGTATGGGTGCAATAGTTTAACGCCGCAGCGCTCGAGGGTTTTGTCTTCATTTGTGATATGTTACAAAGTTCCGGGTTGGGGAGAATGAGGATGCGCGAGCTGAAGAGTCTGTCGATGTCGGGGAGGGAACAGCTTTGCCGATCATTTCTGGAGGGCGAGACAGTTGAGTTGAGGGGGTGCCAGGCCATCTGTCAATAATGACAGCCACCCCTGTACTGCAAACAGCCAACACCCACTCATGTTGAGGTGGTTAGCCTTGCGACTCTAGCGACTGCGATCACGGTCGGCTTGGAGTGGTATGACAGATGTGACCTGTGAGCCTATGGGGGGTTGGTGGCGTCTGCAACAACCCGCAGTTGCGGATACATACATCAACAGCGGGATTCCAGGGTCCAATGCTGGGGAGCATCGGAGCCCAAGGGAGAGCGCAGTTGAACGCCTTATGCGGCTAGGGGTCTCGACATGCTAAATGGTCTGGTGTATCCACCATGGGTACGGAACACACCAACAACGTCTCGTTGTCAAATTCCCCATGGCCATTGTTAAAGACATGTTTCGGAGCTCGGCAGCTTGGGATGACACGACCGTTAGTTGCTTGGCCTGCTGCCTGCGAGCTAGTGCGCTCCTTTTGCCCCACGGCGGGGGTACTGTAGTCTGTAGGGCGGACAAGCTCGAGTTGGCCTGCAGCAGTTTACGAACAGGGGCGACAAGAGACAATGGCGATGGGGTGGGCTTCCGCGGAACGATGGTCGTGTTGCGTGCATCCGATTGCCACCGGTCGCGAATTGCCGCTGTTCGAAGTAGAACGTCCATTGAGACGTTATCGCCGGGCTTAGACAGTAGCAACGGTTAGTCTGGTTCTAATGGTAGGGTATTCGATTATGTGCTAACGCCAAACACACACGGGATGCTGCCCTCTTCCGGCAGTCAGAGGAGGGTTTCTTGTGAAGGAAGAAAACCAATCGGATAGAGCCAACTGCACCATGCGAGGATTGCCAGGAGTCTGCGACAGAGCCTGGCTGCATGTTCCTCCCTCGAAGGTTGGAGCCCACCCCCGGCAGTGTCATGTCAAGTTAGGTGGGTGCAGCCCTACACGCGGCACGTCCCGTGGTGTTCTTCCGAGGAAATCTAGCACCCTGCAAACCTGGCACTCCCCGCCGAGTGTGGGTGGTGGTTGTTAGCCGGGGCTGTCGAACTGACGTTGTTGTGTCTTGAGGGGTTGGGTGGCAATTAGGGTCCCGTCAGGCGCCTGCACGACGGCATAAGCAAATATTCCTCGGTCTCGGGATACCAGCATTGAGAAAAAGCAAAGAAATCAAAGAAACAACAAGGAAAGGAACGAAAACTGGAGAATACCCAAAAGACAAGACAACGGTGTGGGGAAGTCAGAACGGACACGCGGACTGGGGGCCAGACATGGTTGACTTGAAAAGTAGCCACAGATGGCAGGATACGACTGTTCACTGTCTGAGGAAATTAGCATATCGCGGCACCGATCTAAATCCGGTTCTTTTACAAATGCCATTCTTCCATGATGGGGGATTCTCATGTTCTTCGTGTCCTGTCAGTTTGCCATGTTACCTCTGTCGGTATCAGACATGACACGAAGTCAGTCATCCAGATAATCCACCTGGAAACCTTTGACGCAGGCGCCGATCAACGAGGAGCCGTCGTTGGGCTAGTTGGCTAGGCACTTCATGCTACCAGCCCGTATGCTTAGGCACCGAGATGAATGCATGCGAGGTAAAAGATGCTACATAAGTCAGATGGAGAGGTGTAGAAAGTGCAGAGCGAAGTGCTTGTAATGTTGCCTTCATTAGCAGCGCCCAAGCACAGGCGCGGGCCATGGTCGGTCAGGCGCAGGTTCGAGTGCTGAACATTGCCAACCTTCTTTTTCCAGCTCCTTAGATACAAAAAGCTATGTTGTGACTTCCAGCGATCGGATCTCATACCGTTTGGGTGCCACAATTGATTTCCGAAAAATACTCGAGCCATCAATCTTCTACTTATGTTCAGTAGCCTTTCTGAGATGCGAATACTGATCGCAGATCGCCGGGGTTGGGGGATCTGGGGAAGGTGCCTGAGCTAACACCTCAGGTTAGTGCATGTGGGAAAACGGTTGCCCCGCGCTGCCACTCGCTGTACGTTATGCCGAGCTACACCTTAGGTTCGTTTGAAGTCAGAACCTCGGAACGTCGACACTGCTGGGGGTTTGAGCCCCGAGGTATATCGTCTGAAGACTGCAACAACTTGCGTGGTGCCGACTTCCAGAGTAGACCGGATCGATCTTCATCACGTTCAGCAACCAAAGGCCACCAAAGCTGTCGCTGTCACCATGGCCCCAAAGATTGACGCCGCCCTCGTTACGAGACATGCATCACCCGACGACTGCTGGATGGTCGTAAACGGCAAAGTGTACGACCTGACCAAGTTCGCGCCGGAGCACCCTGGTGGCGCCGATAGTGAGTTTTTTTTCTTGAAGCCCAGTGTCACCATAGGCACACACACACACACACAAAAAAAAAACATTCGAACTAACAACTGCTCGCGCGGGAACACAAGTCATCTACACGTGGGCTGGTAAGGATGCATCCGCAATCTACAACGAGTTCCACACGCCCCAGCGCATCGAAACCGAACTTCCCGCCTCGGACAAGCTCGGCGACCTGGACGAGTCCACCGTGCCCGAGACATGGCGGCAGCCGTCGCCTTCCTCCCAGGCGCCACCACCACGTCCCGGAGCTGCTCCTACTGCTGCTGCTAAGGAGGAGGAGGAGGAGCTGAGGCCCCCACCACTGAGCGCCCTCATCAACCTGCGCGACTTCGAGGACGCCTTCGCGAAGCACGGCTCCGCCAAGTCCCACGCCTACATCGCGGGCGCCTCCAACGACCTCCTCACCCTCCGCGCCAACGCGCGCGACTGGCAGCGCCTCTGGTTCCGCCCGCGCATCCTGCGCGACGTGGGGCGCGCCAGCACCAAGACCACCATGCTCGGCCAGCCCGTCGCCATGCCCGTCTGGATCGCGCCCATGGGGGTCGGCAAGACGGGCGGGCCCGAGGGCGAGGCCGCGCTGGGCTGCGGGGCCGCGGCCGCGGGTATCGTCCACTGCGTGTCGACGGTGGGTTCGCTGACGGTCGAGGAGACGATCGCTTCGGTGCCTGATAAGCAGCAGCCGTTCTGGTTCCAGCTGTATGTGAACCGCAACCGGCTTAAGACGGAGGAGGCGCTGCGGCGGTTGAAACAGTTGCCGCAGGTAAAGGCCATACTCGTCACTGTCGACCTGCCCGTGGTCTCGAAGCGCGAGGCGGACGAGCGGATCCGGGCAGCGGATCTGGGGCCGGTGCTCGTGGATGGGAAGCCGGCGGGGGGTCCCAAAGGCCGCGGGGCGGGACTAGCCGCCAGCACGGGCAGCTTCATCGACTCGACGATGACGTGGGAGGACCTACCGTGGATCCGGCGCTGCACGAAGCTCCCCATCGTCCTCAAGGGAGTCCAGTCCGCCGCCGACGCGAAGAAGGCGCTGCAGGCGGGCTGCGCGGGGATCGTGGTCTCGAACCACGGCGGGCGCGCCCTGGACAACGCGCCCTCGTCGGTGCTGGTCCTGCTCGAGCTCCGGCGCGACTGCCCCGAGGTCTTTGAAAAGATGGAGGTCTATGTCGACGGCGGCGTGCGGAGGGGCTCCGACATCTTGAAGGCGTTCTGTCTCGGGGCTAGAGGAGTGGGGATCGGTAGACCCTTTCAGTGCGCGATTGCCTATGGCAGGGATGGGGTCGAGCATTGTGCGAGCAGTAAGTTCACACGGCATGAAACTACTTTTTGAAATGCAAGAACTTAGCTAACGCAATTGATATATTTAGTTTTGAAGGACGAGTTGGAAACAGCCATGCGCTTGTGTGGCGTGACGGATCTGACCCAGGTTCGTGGGGACATGAGCTGGCTCAACACGTCCGAGCTAGATGCGCTGCTTCCACCTGCAGAAGAGAGGTATCCGCCGTTGCGGTCGGCGTGGGGAAGGTTATGGTCGAAATTGTAGCTTGGGTATGCATATGGAAACAATTCTATGTTGATGAGGAGCTGGTATGTATGATGGGTTCGAAGTGAAGAGCTAGCTACCCGGTGTATCTGGCATCAATCCCATAGCAAAGTGACTTGGCCTGCGCTTCTATTCATATTGGCAGGTGATCCGTTAATTCCACATTGAAAACAGCAGCTTCTTCCTTGATGCATTGTTAATGCTCGCAGAAACTGAAATGGTTCTAAATGACCCCACGGTTAGTGATGCGACGAGGGGTAGCAAAGGGGATTTGTTATGACATTACTTACTGATTCCATAGCCTCTCCGACACTAGCTTGAATAGCCCCCTCTCGTCCATGAGCCGCGCTCGAATATCCACCGCCTGCTCCCAGGAGATCGGAAAGTCGTCGACCCCATTGGTGATCTCATCGAACAGCTCCTTCGGAAGCCTCGACAGTCGCTGCCCGGGTGCATGTCGCAGCTCCTCGGCCCACCACCTCCGGTCCTGCGGGGGCACGTTGGCCGTCGATAGGACGGGGACGTGAGGATCCACCAGGAACATGGCCAGGATCTTGCGATGACCCGGCTTCGTCGGGTCCGCGAGTTCGAACCCGGAGACTTTATGCTGCAGGACGTTGGGGAAGGTGAGGAGCCGGCCGGTCCGGGTCATGACGCGCCCGAGCTCCTTGACGGCCATTTCCTCGTTCTCGATGCCAAAGTACGCCTCGCACGAGCGGAACTGGTGCTGCTCGGGCAGCATGACGAGCTCCTCGACGTCGAGCTCCTGCCGGAACGAGAGGTGCGAGTCGGTGATGTTGGCCTGGTCGTAGTAGTACAGCGCCGTCGCGCAGATGTGCTCGTTCAGCGCGCCCTCGACGTGCCAGGTGCCGCCGGGGTACTGGGGCTTGTCGGGCGTCAGGTGGATGTTGGCCAGCTTGAAGATGACTTGCAGGCCCGAGTCGGCGAAGCGGGTGCGCAGATCGATGCGCTCCTGGCCTCCCGGGACCGTCAATTCGAAGGGACGGTGGTCGTGGGGCTCGCGTTGGATGAGGACTTGGTGCTCGTCCTTCCAGTCCCGGTAGTCGTCCGAGTCTTCCAGCATCTCCAGCCGCTCTTCATACTCGTCGTCAGACTCGCTCACGCCGATCATGTTGTCTGGTCCATCATACACGAGTCCGTCTGGGATTTCATAGTCATCGGCTCCAGTGCCCCCAACGTTTATCCGGGTCCTGGTATGGAACCACGACAGGGTGTCGCTCCAGAGAGGGATTGCCTTGTCCACGAGCTGCTCCAAGACGCCGTACAGTTCCTTGTGTTTCTGCGGGTGCAGGCCGTTGATGTAGCTGGTTATCTTCGTTTCATCACCCCGGAACTCGACGTTGGCGGGCAGCCACTGGAACTCTCCCCAAGCCTCGGGGCTCACCTCGTCTGCCCACCTATGATAGTTTCAGCTTGACTTGTTTCTCGCTACCACAGCGACATGACTTACGACGTCTTCTTCACCTGTGTTCGTGGACTGGTGTCGATGGGAATCGTTTCACCCCGCCCAGTGTACTTGGCACATTCGTCCAGCGGCACCTTACCCACCGGCAAGACTCTGCTGAGCCCGTACACCAACGGGAAAAGTGATGGATGCACCAGGTCGAGCACCTGGTTGTCTGATCCCGGATGCCAGTCTTTCTGGTTCTCGGGGACATCTTCCAGAGGCTTAACCGCAGTAAGGAGCGCTTGTTGAAGCTCAGCCGGGACCATGGAGTCGGATTTGACCACAGTTAGCTCCGAGTCTAGGACGTGGACCATACTAGTCTTCTCAAAGACAGCCGCCTTTTCGCGCAGCTCTTCCAGACACTGCACGCGATTAGCATGTATAGATGGCCATGGTATATTGACCAATCATACTTACCACTTCGAACATCTTCTCCGAGAGGTAGAAATCGTCCAAGGTTTCGTCGAACCGTACAGCTTCCTCTTTCCATTTCTGGACGATTTGTTCATCCAATACCTTTCTGTGCCAGTCTGGTTTGTCTGTGATCTGGTTCACAAAGGCCAGCATGCGCAATTCCCGTTCCATAATGCCATTGCTAGCGAAGTAATCAGCAATGGCATGGGGGAATCGCTTGGAGTTTGCAGGGTTTCTCGACCATGGTGGGAGATGTTGCCTATCGACGGGCAAGAAAGTCAGCAAGCGCCTAGGGTGCCACAGGCGCAGGCAAGATGAGGGGTTGGAGCAACTTGCATTGGCAAACCAAAGCCGGGCAATTGAATGCGCTCTCCAGCAGAAGCCATCGGTGCGGAACTCATGATTACTTATGATCTGAGATGATTATGCTTGTCTTACTGGGGTTTCGCGACTGGAAGCCAAGGAAATGAGACGGCATCGACCTGAGTTGGGATGGAATCATTAAATAGGAGTCGAGGCTCGTTTTTAGTGTCGAGGCTAAAGTAGCGCCCTGTGTTCAGCAGTCTGTCGGTCCTCTAGGCTGCCATGGCTGCCTGTCTTAGCGCGGGGTAGCAAGCAAACACCACCTCAAGCTGGTGGCTTCAGAAATCAAACATTCATGACCTTCCATTGCGCTACCAGTACGTGAAGCTTGTAGCATTTAGCAAACGCGGTAGTATCTCATGCTGCGGCATCGATACAGGTGTATGTGCCAATAAAGACATGTGGCGGACTTCACTTCAAACGTTTGGTTGCGTGCAATTAGCATTGAACCAAAGTATATGTTGAGTCCTTCAATTCTAGCTGATGACTTCTCACAGAGCACACATGAGCAGTAAAGGGTTTGTTTCTAGCCTAGAGGCCGCTACTCACGCCTGCAAAATCAGTCCGAGGGCAGCGATTCAGCGCCGCAGAGTCAGCTCTCCACTATCAGCCTCCCAAGCAGCCCCATCCAATGGTCGGCCGGTAGCGCGGTTGAGGCCTCCCCACTGCCAATTCTTCGGAGACAAAGTGCGTGCATCCAAACATTGAAATGTTCATTCCTTTAAATCAATCGCACGTCGTCAACGTCGATCAGCGTCTCTTAAATCCCCTCATTCCATTATCTTCGTATCAAAATATAAAGCATTGGTTTTCTCATCCTCCTTGTTGCTTAGTACAATAATAAGCCGGTATTCGAGTGTCCTTATGTTGGAGGCATTCATGTCTTCTGGGTATAATAACCCCCAATTTGACCAAAATCCCCGAAACGTCGAGCATCTCCAGGGGCAATGCTGAGACTTCTCACAGAAAGGTGGCGTACAACGGTGAACGGGCCGGGTCGATCCACAAACACCAGTATGCTTTACATAGTAGGTCTACAACTAGGAATTCATTCTCCAGTTACTCCCCGTGTCTACTTTCAAGTATCATAAGTATCTCACGTCAGATCGGGATGGACTGATCGGAGCAAGACACTCTTCTGATTCGCAAGAGCTGCACCAATTGGTGTTCGTATCGGGCTCAACCCCCATGTGCCCATCTGGCCCCCAATACAATGCACTGCCTGCTACATGCTCGGAAATCTTTACAAACACCAATGGGAGGTTCTTATCTTCTTTCAGCTCGTCAGACCAGCAACAAAGTATGTGCTTGGGGTCCGTTGATTTCTCACCACATGTATATAAGCCTGGCTGGCAGGGCAATGGGTAAGCGGATGATTCTCGATCTCGATGTCCCATTTCTACGATCTGGTTCCCGATTTATTGGCAACAGTCTCCATAAAGCTTCTTGATACCCTGTTTGACTACTTGCCAAGGAAAATTCCTTAAGCTGTTTTAATCGTCTCTCTGCCGAAGAACAAAATGAGCGAGGTGCCGGATCCTGACATCATGGTCGTTGCAGCAGCATGGACTTTCGCAGCACTCGCGGCCATATCGCTAGGACTCCGAATTTGGTGCCGAATGTTTCGAGTCGGCATGCTGTGGTGGGATGATTTGGTTCTGGGAATATCTGTGGTAATTTTGGAATTGTGTCCATTCTCCATCCCACAAGCCGCTTCTCATCCATTCATGCATCAGCATCTCATCCAGTCTCCGAGTCCGCGCCAATAAGATGAGTGTCGTCGTATGCCACTAACGTGGCACAACAGTTCACCATCATCCTTACTGCCGCCTGCATCACAGCCATGTTCCGCGCCGGCTGGTCCGCCGACCCCGTCCCCCACGGACGCCCTGTCGTTCTCTTCCTCGCGGCCAGCTCGTGCGCCGCCGTCGCCGCCGGGCTCAGCAAGACGGCGTACATGGTGACTCTGTTGCGCCTGACAACCGAGCCATGGACACGGCGGGTGTTGTCCTTCTTCGTCGCGAGCTTGAACGTGGTCTTGTGGTTCAGCGCCCTGGCCTGCTGGGCGAGACTCTGCGAGGAGGGCCCAAGTCGGGTCTTGGGGAATGCCTACACAGGGGTCCCTATCTTCCGGGTCAATGTTGGCCGGAGAGATACGTGGTTGGAGCGATTACTACCTCCCTTGGTAAACCTTTTTTCCTTGTGTTTGCGGTTGATCTATCCTATGTGCGCCTTTGTTTCTGCTGACGTTGAGGTCCGTTCGTTGGGACTGAACCGAAGTATTCACACCACGTGGGACCTACGGAAGCGGACTGACGATGGAAACCACGACTAACCGACTCGATTTTATCAGTTTACTCGGGTCTAATGGACTTGACACTTGCTCTCTTCCCGTGGGGCATAGTGCGCAACCTGCAGATGCACAAAAGGCACAAGATCGGTATTTCCACAAGTATGAGTGTCAGTGCCTTGTAAGTGCCCTATGAAACCTATCGAGTCACTCGCCTTCTTTTTCCTTCACGTTCTAATCTTATGTTGAGAGCTGTTGGTCCTCTCATGATGACCATGCAATCCATCCTGACAGAAATGCCCGAGACCAACCAGTCATGTACGTGAACACCACCATCCCTCGCTTCTCAGATCAGCACAACTGATGCACCGACTAGACTCGCTTGCTCTTCGGTCCATTCTTCTCGTGGCAGGGCCCGCAGTCACTGTTATTGCCCAGGTAATACCTGTGCTACGGGCTTTCTTCACCAAGTATGACTTGAAGCGTACTTAGAACGAGCGAAGAAAGGTGACAATAAAAGACTGAAATTGTCAGAAGTGTAGAGGTGCACCGGATTTGGAATGAAAACGACTACAGCTGCGAAGTAGCTACTTGACCCAACGTCATGCCGTGTCAAGGAGACTTCAGGATGGGGGTTTCCTCTTCGCACCGCTAGGCGGACTAGCCAATGCAATGAAAAAGAATAGTTGAACATGAGATGAAGGCAGTGTAATATCGGGGTCCAGAGCCATGACCAAAGCCTGGAAGAACAAAAACACAGTAAGTTGCTGGTTATTTGTCCACCTACATTGGTGTCCGTATGTCAGCTTTAAGGCATTAGCACAGCGGCCATCTCGATCAAGTTATCGGACCCGAAGCGCCAATATCGCCCCAGCTTGGTTTGAATCGCATCGCCATGAGATCGAAGAAACTGCGCTGGACTGCAAGCCAGAAGGAACAACGCCGCAAGTTAAATAAGAGTTCTAACCTCTTCTACCAGCGAGTCTTAGCCTAGCTCAACTGGGTGTCCCCTGCTCTCCCGATGAGAATAGCCGGAGTGGCGGGCAACGTGCTCCTCTTCTGCTTCTGCACGTAACGCCGTACCCCCAGACTCCACTACCTCTCTTGACTGCGCTTCGTGCGGCAATAATCTGCCCCCGGACTCTACCCTGGCTTCTTGGCGAGTGCCTGTTGATACCTCCTTCATTGTGTCGGAGGCGTCTTTGCTGTCACCGCCGGATCCCGCGGTCGTGGCTGCCCGAAGCTTGCGGCGATACGACATGATCAGCCAGACCAAGACACAGATGATGCCAAGTGCTAAGATTCCCGCGCCCACACCGATCCCTGCCGATGCCGGTGTAGGCAGGCCTGTTTCTCGTGGAGTGGAAGGGTTCGGACCGCCGCTCCTGTCCTCCCCGGTCGTGCCGTTCGTGCCGTTGCACGAGAGGTAGCCGATGATTCCCGTGTTTCTCATATGGACAAGCCTGGAGCAATCAAAGTCGGGATTCCAAGCGTCTATCTTCACCTCAGCCGCTTTACTCAGGCGCGGGAACAGAGCGGGATTGGTGGTCCTATTGCTCGCGTTAGCTGGTTGGTATGAGGAGTGAGTACCCTACCACATACGTGTTCATGATGCCGTTGATGTGGATGAGATCCGCCTCCTCCAAAGCGGAAAAGTCGCCGGGCACCGTGGAGTTTGGGTTGTTCAGGATGTACAGTCTCTTGACCCCCGTCAAGCCACTGAAGGACATTTCTGGGATGCCCGAGTTCTTGGTAATGTTCAAATCCCCGCCCATCCGGTATAGTGCGGGGAATACCATGGCTTGATGATAGATGTTCACTGGCAGGAGCTCTTGTCTGCGGGGGTCATTATCCCAGGGTCCGATAACCATGGAGTTTCGCACAACCAGATTGGGATGTCTCTTGGCGTCAGTCCCAGCCACGTATAATGGTTCAATATCGACGGATGCGTTTCCAAGTCGGAACCCATACACGTTCTGCAAGGTATCGAATCGAACATAAGCACGGGTATCCCCAGGGTTCGCTATCGCGAGATCTTCGACTTTGTCAAGCTTATCGAAAGAAGCATCACTGTTAATGATTTCCAGTCGCCCGGCGCTGGTCAAATTTGGAAAGAGGACCCAGCCGGCGTCTTCCAGTTCAATTATGAACGCATCAGAAGCATTAAAAGACGCGAATTCATTATGAGGCCGGTCGAGTGCAGGGCCGAGTTTAGGGGCTCTGCGGATGCTGATTCTGTTTGCTGGCCCGTTCCAGTGGCCCAGGTTGAGCATAGTGAGGGCCGGGGCGTCAATGATGTCCAACATGTCGAAGGACACAAGGTCTGGAAAAGCGATGCTCTCGAGCGCCGGATTTCATTCAAGTTTCAAGTAGCTAAATGATGTCACGTTCGTAAAGGTTAGGCTCCCACTGACGCCTCCGACCAGCGCACCATATTCCTTTGTTGCATATCCTGCATGGCCAGAGAGGGGGAATGTAACTTTGCTGATATCAGTCTGAAGTCCCAGGGTTAGTTTCACTTAGTAACACTGTAGCTGGCTTCCTTGGAGCTGACCTTTGAGGTGATGGTGAGATTGTAGGAATCATGGTCACTAGGGGGGTGCATTTGGGTGCTTGGTCGCTAGATTTCGCCGGACTGCTGGAAGCTTGCAACGTGCCCATCGAGTATTTTATACGTATAGTATAGGTTTTCCTGCTGGTTCACTATACGAGTTTCGTAGTTGTAAAATATTAGGAGCGGCTTCTAGGTAGGATGTGGCGTTAGGAGGTGAAGAGAAGAAAGGAAGGGAAAAGACCTTTGCTGTGTGTTATAACTTAGTTGATCCACTGTATCTGCAGTGTTTCGCCCCCGAGGCAGTCTTACACACCATTATGGAGGCAGCTGCCTTGCCAAGTGGTCCTTGTTTATCTCGTAATCGTGAGAGCCTTCGGCAAAATACAAAGCGCCAATAAGGTATAAGACGCCAAGCTTCCGTATTGGAGGCTGCATATGCACCTTGGTACAGCCAGCATAGATAGGAGTATGGAGATTGGCTTACCTGAATACAACGCTACATCGCCCTTAAACTAGGCTAAATACAGAAATGGACGAAATAGTACTTGGGGTTAATAGGGCCCATGGTTAAAAGGTGTGCTATTAGAAAAGGATAATAAAGAGAAGAGGGAAAGAGAGATTAAGGAGGTATAAGGCTTTACTATTTAATTTAATAGCTATCGATATATAAAGGTATATTTCTCTATACTTTAATAAGATGGCCCGTTGCAGGGGTGGCCAGCTTATGGAATCTGGCAACCATCCCTTTGTACCCTTACCTACAGCTTGAGGTATAGGATTAACCATTTATATATCCACGGTTACCTAGATTATACGTTCACCTTTCAGAGCGAGTGTCGGCAGAAGCAACCTCGGATGATATATTTTTGCTCCGAGACCTAATCACCAAAGAAGAGATGACATCGAGATACAAGTGGCTTTTATCTCTGTGTAACTATTGCTAGATATGAAACTCTATTATTGCGAGACGCATACCACTTTAGTATGTCGGTGCAAACTCCTCAATAACACTCTTCGGCTCAACATAGTCCCCGATAGGATGGTAATCCATATCGTACCCAAAAGCCCTCGGCCCACCAATCTTCAGACCCGCCGGCGTCTCGGTCCACCTCGGAGAACACGTAATGCCCAGCACCGTGACCCGGAACCCGTACTTGAACTCTGGCACCCCCAAGTTCCGCCCGCTCGAGGTGTCGAGCACGCAGATCAGGTCCGGGACAGAGGCGATGACGGTCTTGGTGGTCCCGTCCTCGGCCGTGTGCTCGGCGAAGAGGTTCTCGTTCTTGAAGGGGATCATGAGCGTTCCTCCCGTCTTGACGGCGGGCATTATTCCTTGCTGGCCCGTCCCGCTGTTCTCTTCCTCAGACGTGCTGAGGCCGGCGATGGTGATAGATCCGTGCGAGTGCCCCTTGAACAGCCGCCTCTCCACCGCCACGATCTTACCCCTGAACAGGATCTTGGCGCTCTTCGCGCCCCCGGCTTCCTGCACAATAGACTCTGCCACCGTAGACAGCGTATTGTTCGCCTCGGCACGTGCAATGCAGCGCCCGATGCGCCACGCAAGAGACACCGTCCTCAGCACCGCGAACTTGTCCACCTTTTCAGCCGTGGTGGGACACGACGCCATCCCCACCCGCGAGCCCATCTCAGAACACGATGCGCGCAAGGCCCGGTCCACGATCTCATCGTCGGGCGCGCGCACCATCAGGATCGTCTTGCCGTCGCCGCTGTCGATTGCGCAAGGGACCAACTCGTTGGGCGCGTGGACCGCGAGCGTAGTTTGCCACTACAGACTCTCAACGTAAGTATATTGTCTCACAGGAGGGATATAGGGGGCAAGTTTACGACAACTTGAGTATTCAGACACCGGAATAGAAACGGATAAAGCCCAAAAGAAAACACATACGTAGGTGGGATAAGCTCTTCCCATAAAATCTCCGTCAATAATGGGACAGTCGAAGAAGCGCGAGGAGCCGACGAGGAACGGTTCGAGTCCGTTGGCGCCGCCGATCTCCAGCGAAATCACGGCGTCGAAGGACGGCTCCCGGCGGTACTCCATCAACGCGCGGAACGCGTACACGGTCTCGATGGACTGCAGCCGCTCATTGGAGGTCGCGGGCGAGCCCATGTGGCCGCCCCAGTACACCACGGCCTTGGGGTCCAGAGAGGACGCGTCGATGACGCGCATGGTGTGGCCGGCGCGCAGCATGTCGCGCAGCTGGATCCGAGACGCCGCGGGACTGCCCCCGCCGGCGCAGCCGAGGATGTAGCAGCCATCGGCCAGGTAGTTGATGTCGGTTTCGCTGATGTGCCATTCCAGGATACCCGTTGATTCGTTCCGGATAACCGTAGGCCGGTATGTCGAGGGATCAACGGGTTCCGGCTCTTCGGTTACGACCATGGAAAGGTCTTTTGCCACCTCCGACCCTTCCTCCTCGGCTTCGTCCTCAAAGTCCTCTTCGGGTAACGGTCCTGATTTCAGGTTGATGTCCAGTTTCCCAATCGCTTTCACCACCGTCCGCAGCTTGTTGGCTACGTAGGTCACCGGGTAGCTCTCTTCTTCAGCAATCCGGACACTATCCCGTTCTGCGCCAGCGTCAATGGCCCGCCGTATCGCCATTGCCTTGGCGCGCTCGACGGCCTCTCGTATCAATTGGCCCTCTACGCTTTGAATGACATCCACTGTGCCACCGACGTTCGAAATGGCAGCCCCGACGGCATTGGCCACATCATGAAAAGGGGGCAGCCTTAACTCCGAAGCACCTTCCAAAGTGGAAGGTGATAAAACCGCACCGCCACCGACGAGCAGAACGGGGAGAGGCTCCGGGCTGGTCTTGATCAAGTCCACGACCCCCTCTAGAAGCTTCTTGATCTGGTGCTCGGCATTCGTGACCAGATCCCGATCGAGTTTGACCGCGCACGTTCCCATCTTGGCTCGACCAGCGGCAACGGCGATGTCAGAAGCGGTCACCACGTCACCACCAAAGGCCAACGCCTTCTGTGTGAGATAATGACCCACCGAGCCCGGTCCGACAGTCACTTCCCCATCTTCCGTGTGCCGGACAATAGAGCCGCCGCCCAGACCGACAGAGTGGAGGTGGGGCATGGAGTAGTTGACCCGGACGCCCGCAACCGTGACGTAGGCCGACGCTTGTCTCGGCAAGCCAGAAGAGAGCAGAACTCCAACATCCGTCGTGGTCCCGCCGATATCCGCGACGATGGCGGACGAATGTTGTGTGTCGTGTCCGGCGAGATAGGCAGCCCCGCGCATCGAGTTGGTCGCCCCGGAGTTGAACGTGCGGATGGGGATCTTGGCCGCCGCCGCCGCATCCAGCAAGGTGCCGTCATTCTGAGTGAGGAAAAGCGGGCAGTGGAGGTCCAGCGCCTTCATGGCGCGGCGGAAGCCTCGGACGGTGCGCCGGGCGTACTGCAGGATGGCGGCATTCAGGATGCTCGCATTCTCGCGCTCGAGGAGGCCGATGTTGGCCACTTCGTGCGACACGACCACGTCGGTCCCCGGCGGCATCTCGCGCAGCACGATCTCCCGCACCCGATCCTCCTGGTGAAAGACCTCATCGATGGGCGAGAACGCCCCGACGACGACCACGGCGGTGAGTCCCAGCGCCCGGATCTCGCGACACCGCTCCACGACCTGCGCCTCGACCACGGGGGCCTCCTCGGACCCGTCGATGTGCAGGCCGCCATCACAATAGCCGACGTAGCCGCGGATGATCCGGGTCAGGGCCGGGGGAACTCCGAGAAAGGCGGGATCTCGCGCAGGAAGCTGCGGGACAGGCGCAGGACGGCGACGCGGCGGAGGCGGCGGGCGTCCTGCTCTACTACCGCGTTGATGAAGTGGGTGGTGCCGACCGTCACGCTCGCGATGGCGGAGGCGGCGAGCTGGGACTGGGCCAGGACGGTGCGGACGGCGGCCTCGATGCCCAGGGTGACGTCCGGGGTCGTGGGGTTTTGTGGTGGGCTAGGACGCCGCGGCCGGGCTCGGACTGCTGGGTTGGGTTGATCGCTACGGCATCCGTATTGGTGCCTTGCAAGGGCCACGTTAGTTCAGTTTCGGACTCTACTGACCGGGGGCAATACTTACCGCCGACGTCGACGCCTATCCGGACAGTCTTTGGCATCTCAACGCTTTGGCTTCCCATTTTCTCGTTGTCGAGACTCGGGCGGAAGTATGTCCTGAGGTACAGACGTTTGGGGGACTCGTCGCTGTAGGCGTCGTCTTACAATAAGACTCTGAAGCGAGGATGGGTATTCCATCTTAGTCTGATGAGGTCGCAATCGGCCTCGCTCATATTAAACCTTGATAAGCCACGCAGGTACGGCGATGCTAACCAAACGAGGCAGGAGTCGGAGTCCAGCCGGTAGTCGTCTGGCCCTTTTGGAGATAGAATCGGGGCGGTGTGGGGTTGGAGATTGGAGCACATCGCGGGGTTCAGGGGTTGGAGGGAAGATATCGGAACATGCCGATGTCGCGCTGCAGTGCATTTACGAGATTGTAAATGAATCGCATTGCCGACAGATAACATGCCACCGCTTCACATTCGGCGAAGCTGTGGATCGCACATCCCGGTACCGCTAATCCAGACAAATTGTATTCAAGTCACCAGACAACATGATCATACAGCAAGAAACCTGATCTATCTGCAGTAGGGATCAGCGTTACACGGGCTGCGCTATCTTATCTGCCAATCTCGAATTCCTCGGTTGAAATGCTGAGCATGCCCACGACATGAACTAATATGTAGAAGTAACCTTCCCTGCGAAGGTGGTCGTCGCGACATCTCCTTTTTGCGAATTCTCTCTATTTGCCTTGGTGAAGCCATCTGATCTTCTACGATGGCCTTTCTCTCCTCCCTCACGGAGAGCCTCCGGGTCCCGTCGCAATCGCGCGCCGTCTCCAACGTCTGGATCAACGACGACATCCGGCCGCTGCCCCCGCACCGGCGGACCTGGACGCGCTGGGCCTACGTCTCCTTCTGGGCCATCAACCAGATCGCCATCTCGAACTGGCAGCTGGGCGCGTCGCTCGTGGCCCTCGGCCTCTCGGTCTGGCAGGCCGTCGTCGCCCTCGTGCTCGGCAAGCTCGGCACCGCCGCCGTCGCCGTCCTCAACGGCTACGTCGGCGCCGAGTGGCACGTCGGCTTCCCCGTCGTCAGCCGCTTCGTCTGGGGCGTCTACGGCCAGTACTTCATCCTGGTCCAGCGCGTCGTGCTCTCGCTCGTCTGGTTCGCGGTCCAGTCCTGGACGGGCGGGCTCTGCGTGCAGAATATCCTGGCCGCGGTGTTTCCGTCGTATCAGAATATGCGGAACCGCTTCCCGGAGTCGGCACATATGGACACCAAGCAGTTTGTCGGTTGGGTACTGTTCAATATACTCATGATACCCATACTCTGGTTCAAAGTAAGGCAGATCTTGCTCTAGTTTGATGGTGACCCCCAGACATGATTACACCTAGCTGGCCACTGACCGATTCCCCCACGTTTAGCCCGAACGTCTCCGTTTTGCCATCCTGTACATGAACATCATCTCCGCCATCACCCTCATCTGCATCATGATCTGGTGTCTCTCAGCAGCGCATGGCGCCGGGTCCTTGCTGAGTGCGCCGGCCACCGTGCAGGGCAGCTCCGAACTGGGCTGGGGCATCGTCTCTGCGACGACGGCCGTCATCGGCTCCATCGCGGTCGGGTTGACGAACCAGCCCGACTACTCGCGCTTTGCGCGCCGGCCCGGCGACCAGGTCCTGGGCCAGTACTCGAGTATCGTTCTGCTCGGCATTATCATGCCGTTCTTCGGCTGTCTCGCCTCCTCCGCATCTCGGGAAATCTACGGCGAGGCTGTCTGGAACCCGCCCGACTTGGTGCAGAAGTGGCTCGACACGTCTTACTCGCCTGGGGCGCGGGCGGCGGCGTTCTTTGCGGGGTTCGGGCTGGTGGTCTGCCAGTTGGCCATCAACACGATCGACAACGCGTTCTCTGCAGGAAGTAAGTTTCTACCCAAGATGGTTTCAATATTGAAGGTCGTCACTGACTGAACATCTCCAGTGGACATGGCCGGTCTTATGCCGACGTACATCGACATCCGTCGTGGTGCTTATATCGGCTTAGTCCTTAGCATCGCCATGTGCCCCTGGGAGCTCTTATCTTCGGCAGGTGTCTTCATCAGCGTCTTGTCTGCCTACAGCGTGTTCCTCGGACCCATCGTCGGCATAATGGTCTGCGAGTATTGGGTACTGAGGAAGAGGAAGATCAAGCTGTCAGACCTCTATCATCCTGGCAAAGGTGGACTGTACTACTACTGGAATGGTAAGTAACTCCTTTATTCAGTATTTTCTGATATCCATCATCTAATCGTAGTCTCAACAGGCGTCAATCTACGTGCCTTTTCGTCCTGGGTCATTGGGTTTTCCTACCTGATTCCCGGCTTTGTTCACAACATCAACCCGGCGATCGAGGTGCCCGAAGCATGCACAAACCTCTACAGCTTGGCCTTCCCGCTGGGCTTCGCCGTCAGCTTCTTGGTCCACTGGGGTATTAACAAAATTATTCCACCACCTGGCTTGGCGGAGACAGATGACGTCGATTACTATAGCACTTTCACATTTGACGAAGCTGCGAGATTGGGTATCACTCCAGGAGATGTACTTGTTGGCGAAGAACGCGCAACTGGGGATATAGAGAAGGATCTAGCTGTAAAGGCTGACACTGTGTAAATATGAGACATGGCAACTCGATGAAATATAGACGGCGAACCGCCGGAACCACTGCCGCCCAATCTTGATTGTCTGGGAGGTAAGGTTAAACCATGGTTACCCAGATATTCCACGGAGGACGACATCCACCATCTCCTGCACCTTTAGTGGTATTTGAGCAGTCTTCCCCGTGTCGGCGCATAAATCATCAAAGATGATATCCAGCGCGTCAAGGACACGCTCGTTGCCGCCGCGCAAGATGCCGCGATCGTCAAGAATGTGCTTCATCTTCCGAATCTCTTCGACGATGTTGTCTGGGAAGTTCGCGGAGAGGGCCTGAACCATCACCCTTGGCGGTTCCATGCTAACCAGCCGGTAGGCGTCCTGGTACTGAACCAGACGCTCGAGCAGCTGCTTGGGCGCCAACACATCAGAGCCCGCCGACACCCCGCCGTCCGGCTTCCATACGCCGAGGAACCGCAGGGTCTTGTCGACGAAGATTTCTTGGTCCATGTATCTGCACTTTTCGGCCTTGCTTACCGCTCTCTCGTTGATCAACCCGCCGATGAGGAACGCCTTGGTGCTGTCGTCGGCCTTGGGAACGGGAAGTGTCGTAGAGATGGCCGAAGGAGACGACGAGAATGGAGATGTAGAGGGATATCCGATAGAGGTGAATGTCTGCACCATGGTGATCAGGGTGGTATCGACCTCGTTGGGTCTCAGAGACAGGCCAGTGCCTGCGAGAGCCAGCATGAGAAGCGAGGTGGCCAACATGTTTGTGAGGAGACGACTGGGTCAATGATGATGCGAATATGTGAAATCCTTAGATGCCTGATTATTTGCTAAAGATATGGTGGTAGTGCGCTAGCAGAGCAGGTTTGGCAGAGCACTTACACTATGTAAGTACGAGCCAACACCATCAAGGTGGAAATGGATACCTTGAGGGTCAAAAAGTCATTTTTGGTTTTTTCAATAGCACGCGCTCAATCAGATCACCTTCAAGTGGTGTTCTGACCGGGGTTAGCGTTGGGTGATAACTTGGTCGTGTGTAAAACCGGTGAATATCTTCTCAATTTAGGTTGCCAGACCAGTAGGGGGAAGATTGACAAATCATCGGACGCGCCAAACAGACAACAAAGCTAGCGACAGAGGATCAAAATGGATAAACTCAGATGACTGGCAAAAGGAAAAAAAAAAACATACAACACCGAGGATTCCCAGGTCGTCACCGACCCTAGTACTGATTCGGCTCTCTGCTGCTTATATATGGGAGAGCGGACGGGATCCCTAGTATTCAGCAGGATATGGTCGTATGTGGCAGAAGTGAACCGTATAGCAGATTATGTAGCTCGTACCTCTCTAGGGGCAGGGAGGCGATGACAATTTATGCATTGGTTGGTAAATCTGTGATCACCAACGTCTGAGGGGAGTTCGCCAAACAGTGTGTACTCGACTCTGGAATCAGAGGATCCATCTGTACGCAAATCATCATTAGGCCAGCTTCAATGGACCGGGCCCGTCACAGGACCGGCAAAATTCGGAGCGTCAATGACTGTATCTCCTAGGTCAGAGGTATCTTGCGGGCTCCTGTCGATCAAGCCCAGAGGAGGTTTTGTGCAATAAAAGGAGCCGCACAGGCGGCGGCGCCAATGGGGATTTGTGGCATGATGAGTGAGTACCAATTTTGTTTCAAGCTGAGTAAAAGTATACAGAAGGGGTTGGAGTAGGTTGGCCTGGGAAGTTCCTTATTGTAATGTTTTCAATTGAGGGAGATTGGAAAGAGATATATATATATATATGTTCTATGCAGTTTGCAAGCCGGGCCCGAAGGAGTCTGACCTAATGCGGAGGCCGGTATATCCACCTTAAGGACGAGCCGAAGCCCATGGTATGTTAAGTCCCGTACGCGCGGTAAAGTCCGAGATGCGGGCCATGGACATCTAGGACTCGGAGGCTTGTTAAAATGGAATATGCCGAAGATGGGAAGAGACGGTGTAGGTTAGGTTCGCGCCGAGCCGAAAGTATAATGGGATATCCGTTTAGCCCGGCTCACTCTGGCTTTAAGCACTTAGCAACAATGCCAGGCCGCTTTGACCGCGCTTTAATATTGACCCAATGGAATGGCACTGCTGCAGACCTGGGATAACATGTCTAGCTCCACTCTATAATTATTAACGACAGGATGGACATACCCAGCTGCTTAACATGTACGTGGCTCGCCTTTAACACCTTCGTGTCTCTTATTACGTGTATCAATTACGTGCGAAATTGCTATGGTGTTGGCACTTATCCCCATGGCCCTGCAGCATTGCAACGCCCAGACTTTCGAAGTCGGGCTGAAGCCCAAAGCCTCACTCAAGGCTTTAACGAAGCTGTGTTCTATGTTTGAATAGCAGCATTAGCTAGGAAATAGGTCTTATTGATGGGGAAATGCTAATTCTAACTCATTATGAATCCGTCGTGCCCCTTTTCATCTGCCGGTGCAGCCATGACGTTGAACCGGAATTGAGACAGCGGAGTCAACGGTTGCCCGAATAGTGAGGCCGTATCCGGAAGTCATAATGAAGTTATAGATGCCAAACCAAGTGTAGGTCGCATGTTTTAGCAGCCACGGACAGGTCCCTTTTCGACGTTGACGCCGCCACTGAGTCTCGAAATGATTTTGGTCGGGAAGCAATGAGCGCAGGACAGTCTGCTTCAAAAGAAACCGCTTCTGCTCATTCGACGCGGATGACACGGAAGATGCAATAGCTTTCGTGTGTTCCACGGCACCATGGTCTGCTCGTATGAGATGCTCAGTAGCAAGCATGTAGCAGCGCTGTTCTATCAGCTTACCCCACTGGTCCAACTCCGAGGTCAACGGATCGAACTCGCGTTCGAATGATTTCGTCAGGCTCGCAGTGAACTGTTTCCAGGTCGATTACCTGGAGAATACCATGGCCTTCCTGCAAAAATGTACTATGGCTGTCACATAGTTGGATGTGTAGGCCTGTAAGTCTTTGGACCGTGGAAACAATGACGCGAAGTCTTGGTGCAAGGCCCATGAGTTTCCGAGGTGCATGAGTATCTCTGACAGCTTGTCGAAATATGTCAAGAACCCGATTGTGGACTGGGCCATAGTGAGAGACAGCGCGTGGCCTTTGCGTGGTGACATACCTCAAGGCAGACTCAAATGGCGCACCATACCCCTGATGCGATTAGATTCTGGGCATCACCGATGCAAACATCACCAATACTGGCAAATATCTGGATGCGGTGTAAAAAGGAGCACAGCCTCGTCGAGTACGGTCGCCATGTGCGATGCGTTTTCGCTCCTTCGCGATTCAGCTCTTCGGTGACCCGGATGACTTCGGCTGGATTGAGGACTCGCGGTGAGCCCCCGCGCAGCGCTGCAAACCTTTGACGGTAACTCTCATCCAAAGCTTGTGAGAACTCGGAAATTGCGACACCCAGCTTGACTTCAGGCTTCAAAGTGCCTGCAATTGCAAGCGCTTTCGCCATAGATCAGACAGCTAACGTATCACTTGATGAGGTGTTCGGATAGTGGGGGGATGCTTGAGCAAATGACTAGGATGAAACACTTGGATGATGGAAGCATGAGAACTCGAGGACTTTCTAGAAGTAAGATATGTACCACCTCAGCTGCTGGGCCAGCTGGCTGCCACTGCCTCGTTTAGTTCTGTCAGGTCAGTCAGCCACCAAACAGTGTGGCGAAGAATGTTGACATTACAATATCGCCCAATCAGAAAGCGTACAGTGTGCATGCTACTATGCAGAGGCCTAACAGGGCTACACATCGCCGCTTGTACTTGATTTGGGTTTCTCAATTCGCAGCATCTTGCCATCTAGCGCACACATAAGATAACTTCAAGGTCAACGATTTCACACCTAGATGACCACAGCGTCAGGTTGCCCTACAGCCGTAGCTGGGCCATCTGGGCACGCCATGCTTGCTTTTCCCCAGCAGCTGGCGACACGTCAAAGTGGCGCCTGCAGTGCTCGCAGACGCGGGGAGACCTTTGCATCCCCGCACACTTTGTCGCCTAACTGCTTAAGGTACTGCGCAAGATAGGGTCATCGGCCAGAGCAGTAATGTAACTGACGGTGACATCCCGAGCTAGTCGAATTGCTTCTGGGCTGTGAGCTTGAGGCAAGTGCAGGAACAGGACTCGGCCCTTTTTCGCGCGGAAGGCTTCGGTCAACAATGGCTCCGCTAGAGACGAGTACAGGCGGAACTCGCAGAAGTAGAGGCCCGCGTCGTCCTAGACACGGCAAGGCACTTCCTGTGTAGGTAGACAGCTGTTAGGTAAATGGCCACAGGGGCAGTAAACGCACTCCAGGGCTTACCGGGTGGTCCTGGTGCACCTTGCGCCACGCAGCCTCAATATTGAAAGAGGTTTGAAGGGTCTCGGGCAGGCCCAGGCACTTCAGCTGATCCGAGTCGACGAGTTTCCCGTCATCTCCAGCCAGTTCGTAGTCATCTCTCCTGGCGACGGTCTCGAACAGGAACTGGGTCGGATCACCGCCCAGAGCAATCATGCCCATGTGAAGGATCAAGTCGATATCCACGTGGGACTCGTCCTCCTCACCTGGCAATGGCTCGGGCAGGAAGAGAGAGCGTGCTCCGCCCCATATCTCGCGCGATACTCGCCGTACGTCTTCGTACATGTCCCTGGTGTCGCGGCCATACTTAAGTATTCTGATATCTCGTTGGTTCTTTCTGGTAACTCTATCCGGAAGAGCGTCTCTGACGAGCTGAGACGTATTGAAGTCGTACTCCATGAACGGCTAGGAACGTGTGAGTCTCGCATTCACAGTTATTGGGGTATCGAGCTCACAGGGTTTCCGGTCACTGCCACATTGAGCTCCCTGCGGTGAGGCATCTTATGCCTTGCTGATTTGGAAAGGGTGTATGGCCCAACGTCTTCGCGATCGAAAGAGAGAGAGACGTTGTGATGTGCCGCATCAAATGAAGAATGGGATTTGGGATTAGGATGATAATGAATGGGTTACTCTTTGATGTTTTCCAGGATAAGTTACAGCAAGGATTCTCAGAGAACGACTTGTTTGATAGGCATTCTAGTATCTTGTTGGGTGAGCTGCACATTCCTCATCCCCGCACGTTGCCAACATGCAAGGGGTAAGATGCCTGTTTCTTTCGAGTCTGGTCATGTGCAGGGGTCCTTCGAGTGACTCGTAATACCTTCTTTTTATCTGTGACTTGAATTCCATGTCATAGGGCTTTTGGACTGTTAAACTACTGGCTTCATTCAGCAATGGTGGACCAAAATGCCTCTGCAGATATATCTACTATTGATCAGACGCCGTTCAGTGGTTCCCAACAACATGGAGAGTCGTGCGCATCCCACGTTGGGCATGAGTATTCGATCGTCTGAGACTCGCTGGTTTGGGGAGTACGCTGCGAGATCAGATAGACCGACAGACAGTCGGCAGATTACATAGCAATAGCGGATGTTCCAGAACACGGGCTTCTGGCCTCATTGTAGACCGTGAGAAAAGGGGCACAGCCTTCTCCTGCTTTTCGTGAAGGCGTTGCTGACCATCAGAGCTGGCCCATGCTTCTTCGTAGTGAGGGGTAAGCTGCCGTGGCAACAGAAGCACGACGTAGACGTGGTCCGTGATAGCAGAAAGCTGCTGCGACCGCCTCTCGCCTCTCACCTTGCATGACATCAATCCGCGCTCAAAACTCGACGGTCGACCATTGACCCCTTCGGCTTCAATGCCATGTAGACATACTAGCATTTAAGCAATTGCTTAGGTAGAACATCATAAATGCCGCGCCGTCTTCGCTGGCTCGGTTGGCGCCGAGCGGGAGAAGCACGGACATCGTCAGTCGCTCACTGCTCTTCCTTCACCGCTCTGCTGGCTCAGTTGCGCATCACCGAGCGCGCGCAAGCGGGCCACACCTGACGCCAGCGCTGTCCCGTCCACGCGACCGCTGCGGATCCCGCTGAAAACTTGCCGAACAGGTGGATTTCTCAATGCCTGAATGCCATGCGCCGCCCCTCCTCCACTCACTCGCCCATCTGCTGCACTTGTGTCGCGCATTAGAGAACCGGTGGGCTCGGTGGGCTTGGTGGGCGATCGATCCCAGTCGGTCGCGGGGTGGCAAGATCGTGGGGTAGACCGGAGATAAATTGTCGGTGAGCGGTGATGGATAGGCGACTCCACGAGAATTTCTTTCGGGCCCTCATCTGTGGGAACGCGGCATGGAGACGCGTTCAGGGGGCCAAAAGTTGGGACACTCCAAATAACAACAAGTCGCCAATGTAAACAAATGGATGCGAGTGAAGTAGGTGCTCGTCAGATTCGGTGGTTTGCCGGCACAGACATCCGTCGAGACGGGGCGGGGTATTTCACAGAGATGCATTGATTGGTAAGACGAATTGAGGAGAAGTGAATGAGTTGGTATTTTTGGTATCATAAAGTAGAAAGGAAATTTATTTGGATATCAGTTCGATGCGATATATGCATGCGCGTATGGGGAGGTATCATCTTTTTGAAAAGGGCAAAAACAAAATGTGTGAAAAAAAAAGTAACCATCGGTATTCCGCCTCGATGTGTTGTGTGTTGACCATAACTCCCAGATTCGTTAATTGTTGTTGATGTTGTTGTTATAAGCAGTTTCAATCCACCACCACCCAACATCCCGTCACCCTGTGTAAACCACCCGTACCCTGCATGCAGTCTTGGATCCTGTACCACCACCACATGCTCCCGTTATATAGAACCAAAAATCGTTTTACGCCGTCGTTAAGTTGTATTTAATATCGCCAATGAGAGAAAAAGCGAGTTGTTGAGTTGTCGTTACTCAAGGAGACTGTAGCCAGAATTGCTCCTTGGAAGGGCTATCATTGGGGACGTGGTCATCGTCCCCTGGCAGTCAAAAGGTTGAGGTGGTGCGGCTGTGGAACAGTCGCTGCCTCGACGCGAAGGTCGTGTCGGTGAACCCGGCCGCTTCCAGACGCTTGCGCTTCGACATGGACGAAGACGACGTCTTTCTCTTCATGTAGAAGGAGTCGGAAGAGCCGCCGGACGAGCGGCTAGCACGCGAGGATTGCGAGCGGTCACTCGGCGAGGGGGGTCGGGGGCATGAAATGCCCGCCGTGGGCAGGGGTGAAGGCGAAGAACTTGTCCGAGTGGTGGTCGGGGGTGTGTTCGATGCCCTCGGGGTGCGTGTAGAGATCAGGGTCCTTGAAGAGTTCGGGGTTGGTGTAGACGGGACCCGACGGCTCAATCTCCTGGGAGTCCACTCGTGACCAGGTCAGCTCGGGGCTTCGTTGGGCATCCTCAAGAAGCTTCATACGTTCCCCCTTCCAGTTCCTCCAGCTTGGCCTCGATCTCGCTGAACTTGGTCTCCATGATGTCGGAGAACTCCTTCAGGCGGTCGTTGTCGGGCAGCGTCTTGACCTGGCGCGAGACGCTCTCGATGGCCTTCTCGCCGCGGTTGACGTCGTGGGACAGCAGTGTCGTCGTGGCGTCGATGGAGCCCATGTTGTCCTCGACGGCCTCCAGGCGCTGGCTCATGGCCTTGGTGCGGCTGTCGATGACGCGCAGGCTGTCGTCGAAGGCATCCGCTCGCTGACCCGAAGTGCGTGTCTTTCCCTCGACGGCGCCCAGGGTCTCCTCGACGGTGTTGAGGCGCTGGCCCAGGGCTCGCTGGACAATGGTGGCGGCCTCGACATCGAGCTGCTTGCTGTCCATGATGCGCACGCCCTCCTCGAGAGCCTCCATGCGCAGGCTGACTTCGCGGTAGATGCCATCGAAAGATTCCTTGTTGAGCTTGGTGCGGAGGCCGTCCTCGAAGACCTCGACGCTCTGCTTCAGGCGGCGGCGTACATCATCATCAATATCCTCGAGACGCTGACCCAGAGACTTCTGGACGTGACCCTCAATAGCCTTGACCTTGTCGTCGAGATCCTGCTGGAAACGCTTCTGCATAGCTTCGACCTGCTCGGCGAGAGCCTTTTTGTTGTGGGCCTCAATCTCGTCCAAGCGTCGGGTCATCTCATTTTGGAGCTCGCTCGTATCAAACTCGACGGACTGTCTCGCATCTTCAGTCGGGCCAGTCAACAGCTTCTGCGGTTCTGATCCTAGCAGGGCGTGGCGTCCGAAAACCTTGCGGGAGCGGGCGAAGGTCCAGTAGAATGCCAGAAGTAGGGCGCCAAGCGTTGCAGCCAGGATCCACGGGTTAACGGGCGCGCTGCCCGTGAGATAGGCCAGAGGCTGCTGCACCAAGTTTGATGCCTCAGGCCCCTGGGGTGCCGACGCGGCGCCGACCGGGTTCGATGCCTGTTGGCTGGCCTTGTAAGACTGTGTCTTGGAGGTCGAGGAGGATGGCCATAGCAGGCTACTCCAGTCGATAACAGCCGGCATGATGGGTCAGAGTCTGATGATCAGCAGCACACACCTGGGGGCGGGCCAAGGAATATGATGCAACACGTCGGAGAATAGATTACAAAGAAAATGGACAGTAACCCTCTTCCATATTACAACGGAGAGAGAGAGACTGAGACGGGAGGGAAGAAGATTTGGATCGAAGAAACCGAACAAGGAGGGAAAAGGAGACGGGGTGGATGGGGCGGAGGGATTGGTTTTATTCTGGCATCAGATGGAAGATGGAATGGCGGTCGGGTCGGGGTCGGGCGTAACGTAACTGAAGTGAAGTGAGATCAGACGCGCGCAACGCAAATGCACCAAGGACCAGGACCGATTGAGTGAGCAAGATTAGAAGAAGGAAAAAAGAAGCGGTCTCGTCGGGTAGCTCGAGCTCGCAAGCAAACAAATTCGCGGGAACGAACCGTTGGTGCTGCCGTGTCCCAAATGAGCACTTCCCCATCGAGCTCAGCGGGAGCTCAGCAGGAGCCCAGTAAGAAACTAAGAGGCCCGGTCGGAGACCCCAGTCAATCAGTAAATCCTGCCGGGCCCCGACATGTGATTCGCTGCAAGGAAGTGTCATTAAACCCGGCCAGCCAGAACGCGAGAGGTATTGTTTTGGTGCGGTTGCTATGGCAGAGGTACCTCCACCCAAACCCCTCTCTGGCGCTGAGGCCAGGTCAGTTCTTCCATTCTGCCCAGCGCTTTACTGCTTACCAAGACCACTACAGACCAGTACCTGGGCCATTTCGTAGCTCTCGGAGGACCCCTCAATCCAATCCCTCATCCCTTTTAGCAGACCCCACTGTACACCTGGCATGCTTGTCTAGCCCCCCCTAGACTGCCTAACAAACTGCTAGCCTGCCCAGAGCCTGCCGAATTGAGCTGAGCAAGGTGGGGAACCAATTCGACCATAGCGTCACCTTGGATCTGGAAAATTCAAAGGCGATTCGCGATCTAGAGTCGTCAGTCAACGTGTCGGTGAGCCACTTCTGCCGCACCTTCAAACTTTTGCACCAATCGTGATACTCTTATGCCAGTGCCTGCGCGGCACTGCAGCAAGGAAAGGCAAAAGCTGCGAATCGCTGACCTCATCTGCGTATCCGCAATGAGTGGTTTTTTCCTCATGTTTGTTTTGTTTTTATCCTGCTTGCCCTGCCATCCTGCATCCTGCCTCAGCTTCGTCCCGACCTATGCTCCTTCCGGCAAGAGGCTGTCTCGCCTCCTGCACGTGTGCGTTGTGTTGTGCAGCCCAAAGACTGACCGACATTGGTACGATTGCCTGGTAGGCCGAGTCTGGGAGAAAATTCGGAGGCAGATATCCACGACACACGACATCGCTCACGATACACAGGCCTGCAATCTCACGGCGGCACCGGCTTCTCCAGACCCGGGAAATGAAATGGGGAGGGCGATGCAGTCGCGTACGATCAATGGCAAAATAACTCCAGAATTCTATTTTGCCCGTCAACCCGAGGTGGACTCTGACTCCTCTGTCTGACCTCAGGAAGCATCAAGTATCGCGTCATAACTCTATTCTGGTGGTCTCATCAGTGCAGTGCAGCCCGTATTCGATATCTCGTTGCCCAGGTTTCATCCTAACCGGGACAGCTCTCTCGAGCTCCCTCGAGTCAAGTCGATGCTAGATTTTTGACCACACACTTTCTTTCTCAATTCGGGATGCACCTGGTGATGGTTGGTGCTTATTAGTTCCTCGCGTAGTTCCCCTCGGTTCGTTCCTACAGGGTATTGGATCTACAGATTATTACAATTGACTCCGGGATACCCCAGACTCCGAGCGTCTTGACAGTTCGTCCTCCTCCTTCTCCTCCCCCTCCCCTCTTGTTGTTAGCTTTCTCTTTCTGGTGTCGGTACTGCTCGGGTTCGGGTGATTTTCGACGCCAAAGTGGACTGCCAAAAACGAGGGAACCCGCTTTTGTGTCGCGCGCGCCAGTAGCCATAAAAATAAATGTAACCGCCCTGCCGGTTCGTTGGCCAGTCGCGCCTCGCATGATATCACATCGAATTGCAAGGCACCAAGATACTGCTGCCATGACTCAAATCTTCCTTTGCCAAGTGATAACATAATCGGGGGCTGGCGAGGCTGGACGAGTTAAAAGTTCGCAATGCTCAAGCTCTGCCATGCATACCTGCCGTATTGCTTCTTGACACAGCCGTGTTCCCGCACTGCTGCAGCACGGCATAATTCAAGGGGCTACTTTGATGCTACACTGTCAACTGTGGCACGCGAGGACTTGAGTCGTCAACATCACCCACGACAATCGAGGGGCAGACACGGTGGTGGAGTCTCGTGTGCTCCACGAGAATCGAGATATGAGCCACGAGCAACCATTCAGAAAGCAAGAAACGAATTGTGCAAAGGCAAAGTAATCAATGAGTAATAACATTAAGTCGTATGTCTATTGAGACAGTTGGTGATGTGTCCGTTTCCAATCCTCGGTTTTTTTTTATCCTCCTTCCTCCCCTGGGCAAAAAACCAGTTCTGCCGCCCGCACGCCCCGCCCGCATTACTAACCAAACCAAGGAACGCCTGCAGGAAAGCCCAACCAAACCAACCTCGCTCCGTATGTAGGTACATTACCGATGTGCCCACCACGAAAACGTCGAAGCCTGAAGAAAAAGTACATGTGAAAGCCGAGAGGGCTGGGTATAGGTAGGAAACAACAAGTATTTTCTCTTCCTTCAAATCGTTGGGCTAGTCGAACTAGCCCGTGTGACGTGCATGGCACCACCGTTACCCCCCTCGATTACGCTGATGGGGACCCCGTGAACCCGCAGCCCTGCTTCCCGTCCACGTTGGACACGGCCTCGGCCGAGCAGACGCCCTTGGGCTTCGCGCAGCAGCCCGAGGCGCAGTCGGCGTCGCTCGCGCACTGGCCCGTGATGAACTGCGACCCGTCGCCCTTGCCCACGTTCTGCGAGCCGGGCTTCGAGGTGTCGACCGCGGCCGCACCCGCACCCCCAGCAGCGGCCGAGCTGGCGCTGGCGGCGGCCGAGGAAGTGGGTGTCTTACTGCCGGCGGCGGCACTGGCACTGGCTTGGGCACTGGCGGCGGCGCTACTGGCAGCGGCACCACCGGCCTTGTTCTTCGCGGCACCGGCAGCAGCACCCGAGCTAGCACTGGCCGCAGCCGAGGAGGTGGGAGTCTTGCTGTTGCTGGCGCCGCCGGCACCGGCCGCGGCGCTCGTGAAGCCGCAGCCGTCCTTGCCGTTCTCGTTGGCTACGGCCTTGGCGGCGCACTGGCCGTTGGCTTTGGCGCAGCACGCGGACGCGCAGTCGGCGTCGCTCGCGCACTGGCCTGTGATGAACTGGGAGCCGTCGCCCTTGCCCACGTTGGCGTTGCCGGCGGCCTGTCTGGCCGCGAGGCCGCGCTGGGGGTGGTTGGGGATGGCGAGGGCGGTGATGGCGACTGTTATTTCTTGCGGTTAGCATGAGCGGCTCGTCTGAAGTGGAAGTGAGGGATGGAGGGATCAACACGTACAAGCCAGAGTTGCTGCTACAGAGATGCGGACCATGTTGGCTGATTTTCGGTGTTTTTGCTGGAGATTGATGTAAGGGATGGACGATTTCGTCTTGAGTATGGCTGGTAGAGTATGTAAGGGATGTTGAAGATGGTCGATCTGATGTTTCTGGCCTTCAAGCAAACAGTTTTGAGATTGGTGCAAATCATTTGGCATTTAAATACACAAATCGAGAGACTCATCACATCGCTATCGTCGCATCGCATCGCCATCCATGACATGGCCAAGCATAGCATCACCAAGTTCTTGGGATCTCCAAGTATGTTTCCAAACCCGGATCGCCGCTTGGGGTGGAACCGATCGTCTCCGGGAGGCTGAGCAGGTCGGATTCTGTCCGGGACCTCGTCAGGCCAATGTTTGACATGCGCACCCTGACTTCTGCAAAGGGTACCACCATCCATCGCACCGTGGAGTATGCTTGCACGTCAACAGGCTATAGCACGGAATTTGATATCATTGATGCTTTTTTTTCTTGCAGAAGACGTGGGGGAACGAAACGAATGCACGCATCATTTGCAGAGCCGCATTCTTGGCAGGTTGAGCAGATACATACACATCTCAGCCATGTAGATCTTGCATCCTCATGAAGGATTGCCCGTTCAAGTAGACGATCACGCATACAATTAAGCTTATTGTGCCGGCTGATCTGAGCACTCAGCCTAATGTTGCCCATTGAAGATTGAGTTCACCAGGATTGAGCCATCTGAAGCCATCCTAGAGAAGCCTAGGATCAGGCGTGGAAGCCGCGTTTCTAGTCGCGATGGTGGCACCGCGGACAACGTAGCATCACTCACATTGCCTTCCAAACATTCAACCAAACCAAACGGAACATCTGCCCAAGAAACTTCCGGTTACAGCCGCCAATGGCACGGCCGAATCAGCGTGCGTAATCGCTATGGATAGCAGCTGGGCTGACGCCTTGCGTGGATCGTGGACAAGACGGAAGGTGTTCGGATGACAGGATAAGGGATGAAGCTCAGATGGTCGTGGTGGTGCATTGTTTGGGAGTGCGGTAGCGTGCGGTAGCATTGAAGTGCAGCGGACGGGCAGTACGGAGGCTGATGGTGGCGGAAGATGGGAAACGCTGACGCGTGCTGCATCATGGCCCGTGGTGGTAATCTAGTGAATCAATTCATCCTATCCTGCTTATCGCCGGATTGCATTGCAGCCGATTTCCTGCTATCAATAGAAACAATTGCCGTATCTGCTGGAATCCAAAGACGGCCAGACGAGCCAAGTACGGCGAAAAGAAGTGGAAGAAACCGTTGTCGTCGGAAGCTGTCACAAGACCTGTCGGAGATTCCCTGGTGACCGTGGGAAAGAAGCGGGTTGCACGCTGAAACGGGGGCGCCGATCTTCTACTACTAGGGCTGCTGCCAGTGCCCATGCCCAGCACTAAACACGAAAGCGTCCGCCTGACCGCCCCCTATCGCCAAGCCCCAAAAGGATGCGGCTCAAACGTTGACAACGTCAATTAGGGGCCTCCCAATTGCAACCGTGTTGCCAATGTCACCATCAACTTGATTGTTCATTCCCATTCCTTGGTGTATTCTAGCTTTTGCTGTTTATTATCCATCTACCCGGCCAGGCTTTACTCGCGTCTCTCGCTTCCATCTGACGGACCTTGCGGCTGGCCAGTGTTTATCCACACCTCAGCTCCCTCGGCACTTGTTGTTGTGGCTTTTCTCTTTTCCTTTGGGCCCTCCTCACGAAACTACGTCACCGCCATCAACCCCCAATGGAGTCGATACATCGTCTGAGCACGTTCGCCCGAGGCCTCATCCTGCTGTTGCGAGACGAAAACATCCTCCGCGCAGAGCAGCGCGGCTGCTCCAAGTGGCTGCTCGATGCCGAACACCCTCGGAATTTCGCCGCGACGAATTTCGTGCCAATCGCCCTCCCGCGCGCCCAGAACTCCATGGCGCTGCCCGCCCAGCTGCGCTTCTAAGCGTGAGAAGCCAACGCCAACGCCAAGTTCCTGAAACCATTGCCAGGTTTCCTGTGTCTTAATATATCCATTTTCTTCCTTCTTCTTTATGAGAACCGACCCTTTTTAGACGCATTCTTTGCAACCGCTTCAATTGCTTTCCCCGAACCCTCGAACTTATCCATTCTACCGCCGATCCCCGCCATCTCCCATTCGACCCCAGGCCCTCCTCACATCTTCATACCATTGACGATCCCGGTGTGCTGGTACATGCGGACGAGGCACTGGACTCACTGCCATCCTTTAATGCGTTGGTAGCGAAGTTGCTGTCGGTGCCACGAGACCTCCATGATCCAATTGACGGCAGGCTTCCTGCGAGACGACCTCGGGGCCCGAGCAAGATCCGACCGGATGACCAAATGACCGGCACATTCGACGTGACCACGGCCACGAACGTCTCCCGACAAGCCCACTCCCCGGACTGCGACGCACCCTCCTTGGAATCCTGCCGTTTTCAATTTCAAGTTAGCTTTGCTTTAGCTCTTTCTACCACATGAACATATCGTAATAAGATGATTGACTGCTAATAATTTACCGTCATGATGAAGTAGCATCGGAGCAGCGCCGCGACCATGACAAAGGCGGCGCCCGAGAACACCACGGAGAGGGCGATCTTCTTCGGCTTCGGGAGATCGGTCCGCCACAGCATCGGCAGCGGGATCGACAGCAGATATGCGTCTGTCAGTACGTCGAGGACGAAACAAGTCAAGATGAACACCTTCGACACGGCGGCTTGACAAGAATCTGAGAAAAACCACCAAGTGTCAGCAATTGACTTTGAAACATCTCCGACCGTAATGAATCCGCCCAAGGTTTGTTTGGTTTTAACTCACTTCCTGGGTTCGGATAGAATTGCCAGTACTTGTAGAAGGGGAAGCAGCCGGCCATCAGCGTCATGTGCACCGTGAACCAACTGACGAAGATGAAGCCAAAGGCGACTCGGATGCGATACTTGTAGCCAGCCAGATCATGCTGACAATACATAGATGATGGGAGATTAGTAGGTAGTTCATGACATTTTTGAGGGTAATTTTTTGATGAGAGAAAAAGAGGTTGAGAACCACAAATCTTAAATACTTACCGTGAGTCGGGAGTAGAATGAGCAGACGGCCGTCTTCAATGTCCAGAGCATGGCCGTGTAGCAATTCTGGCCGGCGATCTGCGTCTTGGATCCCGCGATACTGCGCGCAAGTTCAAGTCAGTCAGCGCGATCAGGAAGAGTTGATGAGGAGGAACTCACATCAGCCATGTCATCAAAGGATCTTTGGCGTAACTTGCTCTCTGCTCATCGTCGTAGCCGTTGTTTGCCATGCCCCGCCACCAGGCCGTGACACTGTAGGCCAGCACGGTCTCGGCAATGAAGAGCAACTACTCGTACATCATTTAGTACATGGGATATCTTGACGTTCAAATGGGATGAAATCTCGCGTTTCATGTCCCCTTGGTAGCTCAAATGCTGCTATGCCAATAGCATGGGGTGATCCTTGACATGTCTTCTATGGTGTATTATGGTGGGAGCAGCGCTTTCGACGCCAAGGGGATGAATGGTAAGTAAGTAGTTTGTGCACTCACCGCGGCTACAAGCATCAGTACGTCGTCGGCAGCCAGCCTCCTGCCCATGGTTGCGACACGCATGCCGATCCGGACGACAATGACAGAGAGTCCCAGTCCAAGCAAGGTCCAGCTCTCGTTAAATGACGACATTGTCGAAAGGATGCCTTGGGGTGGTCGCAGCGAATGGTGATTGTTCTTGAATGTGAGAAAATGAAGCATCAGCTCATTGTTTAATAAAGCTGTGAGTTGACAAGAACCTTTAATTGATGGCCTACCAGGGGTTGGACAGCAGGTTAGCTAACGGAGAGGCATGAGGCGACCGATAGGTGTGGTTTCTGCACATGGTTCAATCGAAATAAAACGAGGTACATACCTCACGCTCACCATTACCTCACATCACGTATCCTTGAGATTAGCAGATATACGTTCTGGGTGTGTTATAGTGACTCCTCCACTAAGCTCTAGGTGCTATGTACTAATCCTACTCAACAAAAACAGCTTACTGCTGCCTGGATGGACTTTGCCGCAGCCCTGTCTTCCAATGCTTCTTCTCCTCGTATGGGATGGGGGCTTATCCAGGCATAAAAGTACATTTGTCCATGAGACCAATGCCACTATTCTGACCCCAAAACCTACGATAGCTACATCTCCAACTTTCAGCCAGGTGTTGTGGCTGTACAGAGCAGGAGTATCCCATCCGAGACAAGAATATTGTTATATGTCCACATTAGAGTAAATAATATCTATGAGTTGTAATATATAAAGCAACGCCAGGGGTTGTCAAGGACAAGAAAAAGAAACATCTAATCGTAAACGCGCGCCTAAAGCCAAGGGAAGTACACCATTCCACCGTCATCACAGCAGCCCTATCATACCGACCAACAGACCGGCCACCACCCCAACCATCATCCTCAACCCATCCTTGCCTGTGGTTGGATAACCCTCCGAGGAACTGAAGCCGCCACCGCCACCCCCTTTCCACCCCCAGACCCAGACCCACCGCTGCCGCCATTCCCCCCTTCCCCGTCGCGGTAGCCTCCGCCTTCTGCGCGTCCCCCAACACGCTAAACTCCGCATCCCGCCACGCCCCGACGTACTGCGAGACATCCGACTGAACCGGCTGCGGCACGTCGCTCTGGTACCACCCGTTGGTCGTGACGGCGGCCCAGCCCCAGGCCGAGCTCGCGATAGATTCGGACACCTGGGGGAGTCGGCGTCGCCCGCGCGCGAGATGGCGGCCACGATGGTCGCGTAGTCGGCGCGGCCCGCGAAGGAGCGGTCGACGGCGTACAGGGCCGACGCGAGCTGCGTGTAGAAGGACCCCGTCGCCCAGGTCGGCTGCGCGGCGCTGGTGGGGAAGACGTGGTGCAGGTACGCGGACGCGTCGGTCGAGGGCGGGAGGGCGAAGACGGTGGTCGTCGTGGTGGAGGAGGGGGGGCCGCCGCCGCCGTGGTCGTGGGACGTGTATTGGGTGTACTGACTGCTTTCCCAGGACGAGGAGGGGGAGGAGGTGGGGGGAGTGTAATAGATGGTGCTACTTGTGGAGCTTGTTGAAGTTGTCTCGTCGTAGTATGATGTGAGGAAAGTGCTGGTGGACGTGGTGGTGGGTAAGTAGCTGTCCACCGTCACCGTCGCCGTGAGGCTGGCGGATACGTCGGCGGCGCTGTACAGCGAGCTGGTTGACGAAGAGGGCTGGGCGGCGCCGGGGTCGACGATGTAGCTGGTAACGGTTGTGTAGACGACGCTGGTTTCTACGTCGGTTGCTGCCAGCGATGAGGTGCTTGATGGTGGGGGGAGGTGGTGGTGGCGGCGGCGGCGCCGATGTGCTGGAGGTTGTGGCTGCTGCTTGGTCGGAGGGGGTATAATAGATTGTTGATGATGAGCTGGATTGGTATAAGCTGGAGGTGGACGAAACGTCCTGTGCTGTGACTTCCTCAAGCAGGAGTGTCAACCCGAGGTACGGCAGGAGCCGCAAGGATGATGTTGTGGTTTTCATCCTCTTGTTTTGGTCACTAGTAAGGAGTATCCTGCAATGACTTCTTCTTCTTGTTCGATAGGTAGGTAATACACGTTGGTATGATGATACAAGGTGCCACAGACTCGGGAAGCAATATAGACAAGAAAATGACCCGTTCAATAAGCATGAGTAGATAGGATGCACATTGATTACTATATAAGAAACGACCCGGGAAGGCGGCCTCGTTGATTGACTTTGATCTTGGAAGCTTGCGGCATCCCAGCCGCCGCAGACTTCCAAAGGCTTGGAGCATCCCTCAGTCATCCTACAGGATGGAGGCTATCACAAGTAATTAGAAAAAGCCGGGCTGGTTTTACAGGGGTATGTCAAATGTGGCGCAGTGGCAGGCGAAGGGCCTAGGCCGTCTTTTCTAAGACAACGTGGTCGCTGACGCACCACTCTCCAGTCCTCCTGGGTCAAGAGGTAAAATTGCAGCCGTTAAGTAAGCCGGTTTTTTGGCGGACGTTGTGGGCGGTCGGCGACGCCAAGACGACGCTTACTTGTTTTCGGGTCGAGATTTTAGTGTTGCGCTACATCGTGGCTTATCGAATCATTTTTTATCGACTTATTTTTCGAGTCTTTCTTTCGCGGCTTTTCCCCGTACTCCGGGGTTTTTCAGCCGCCGCACCGTCGTTTAGAGTCATCATGTATCGAGTCTGCCCCTTAAGGGCCTTTAGAATAGATTAGCCCACCTCCGGGTGTTGAAACGCTAATACACACATATACACTACACACGCACCACTCTCCAGAAAACGGGTTGGGTGATGGGGCGGCTTTGTATGCACGCCAAATCGTGGTGGCTGATGGAAGATGTCAGATCCGCGTCGGAACCGGAGGGCCGGGTATAGGGTTCAAGACCATGGCCAGAATAGGAAATTGTCGTGGGATTTGAGTAGGAGCTAAGGGCAGTCTAATACGCTGGGAGGCGTCCATGTCTTGGGCACGGATGGGGGTCAATATCAGTGGGCGGGATGTCTTCCCGCTCTTAGTAGTAGGATATAAGACATTTCAGATCCTCACGATCCATTCGAATCAACATGTCTTTCATACCGACCTGCAGTTTTCGACCATAAACGGCGTCGAGTGAGGCTGGCCAACCGATCGAATTGATGTTACAAGACCCAACCATTGGATTCAGCCTCTGAAGTCATTCATCACCAGTGAGAGTTTTGCTTACTCAGGTACAAATCTGCAATACGAAGGCTTTCACTGACAGTCGTCATGCATCCCCAACGCAGTCCGTCGTGTAGGAGCATGCAGGGGTTTTCTCGTGTCTCAAACTTTTGGCCTTGAAATAGATAGAAATGCCACCACCACTGCCTGCATACCACTCGATTTGGCAGCTTCTAGGGCCAAACCCAAAGCCAAATGAGATGTCACCCTGCGGCCTGCGGCAAAGCAAAAAATAGACATGAAACTGGCCATAAGGCTGATGCTATGTGGGCGTTGAAACACGCAACCCCACGGCGTGAACCTTGGTCTCCTCTGCAAGCACTGGCTCCAGAGGCTGCTCCACTGACAGACATGAACCCCTTCCGTCAGGGGAGGAGACGATTGATAACGTACCGGATTTCTGGGTGCGTATTAGGTAACGCAATCAGCAGCAACTGGCCCTTGCATGGGCATAATTGTCGGGAAGGTCATTGTTTGTGGCGCAAATACGTAAATGCTGAGGTGCTGTGAGTACTGGTGGACGTGTTTCTCAGCCACGTTACACAGCTGGTGTTTCATTAGCCTCGGTTATAACAACGGAAACTGATTGTGGCCATGAATACCTGACCATCTAAGTCCTAAGTGGTTGATCGTTTCCTATGCAGAGTCGATAGCTCGGCGACTAATAGCTGGACGAGTTCAGACGAGATAGGCAATGATAGACGAAACACGCACCTTTGGACGGAATAGTATGACATCTGCTGGTTGCTCGTCGACTTGGGATGGAAGATAGCTAACTTGGCATTGTCCATACTCGTTATTCAATAGTGTAGCAACTGTGAATGAATGTCCATTGCATTCACATGTTCTGTGAATGCCTGAGAAAGTGGTGCCTTAGGGATGACCAGGCTGACAGGGATCAGATTCCGGCTGATTCCATAATGGATTAGGCATGAATTCACTGTGCTGCATATTGACCATTGTCTGCAGGTTGTATTCAACGTTCGGCTGGTTACATGAATACCTTTGTGACTGTTATTGAGTACGTAGGGCTGAGAGCTACACGTAACATTCACTATCGTGTCTGTATTCATTTGTTGCTCCTGAGTTAGGGGTGCGTGACCACTTCCGTATAGTGTTTGCCCATCACCATGCTTGTTGCATTCAATACTTGTGTAATGGTTTCATGAGCCGGTACTGGCTCGGACTCAGGAAGACGCCCCTAACATGTAGAGATTTTGGATTGTATTGAATGCGGACCCGCCGTTGTGACTCAGGTGTGAAGTGAATATAATCCAGGTAGTGAATACAAGCTGAACCGGTGAATTGAGCTGCCATTGAAGTGAATACAAGCGGGCCAACGCCGAAAAGGGGCGGGTCAACGCCGAAAGGGGTAGGTATTTAAGTTTCGGAATTTCCCGCTCAGCTCCCAGACCTTCTTCCCTTCTACAACTCACCAAGCACATCGTGCTCGTCGACAACCAAAGACCCAGCTGTTGTCGCCGCATCGTCGACCACCAACCAACCTTCCGTCCCATCGTCGACTAGTACTTAGTCTTCCGTCCCATATCGTCGACTAGTACATAGTCTTCCATCCCATCGTCGACCCAACAATGTCTTCCAGCAACACCGACAAGAAGGGCAAGGGCAAAGCCCCTGCCCCCGACGACACCCTGCGCATCGGCCCCGCCTCGACGGTCCTCCCCGGCGAGCTCAACGAGCAGGGCAAGTTCGTCTGCGGCATGTTCAAGCCCGGCAGCGACACCGAGCTCTGCGGCGAGGTCATCGCCAACAAGCAGGGGTCCATCTCGAGCCACAAGCACAAGATCCACCACGCCCAGTACCGGCAGTCGAAGAAGGACGTCCAGACCGTCAAAACCACCCAGTACGAGAAGCTGAACGCCCCCGAAGCATCAAGTGTAAGCGCTGCGGTGGCCACGCGAACAGCGCCCACAGCCTTATTCAGCACTATCGCCAGTACAAGGAGACCCACGATAACTATGGCACCCATGCTCTGATCTTCGGGGAGTACGACGAGCTGGCCGACCGTGAGTCCTATTCTGATGCCCCCTGCCAGCTTACGAGTGATATATTGTTATATACTAACTAAATTTATATAGTCATCCCCGATGCAAAGGATAAGGTGGAGTCTGGTGAGGAGGAGGGCTATTAGTCGGATACCTCGCAGCAGTAATTGGTTACAATGACCACTGCTCACCGGCGAGTCGTATGTTGAGGAACGGCGCAACAACGGTATAGGCACACGGTATATATTTATATAGATAGCGACTGGGCTTGATGGGTCGCAGCGATATCCAGTAGGCTAGTAAGTAATATAATATTCTAGTGCCTAAACATGAATTTTAGTTGCCGATATTTTGCTATAAACTAGAGAAACTCTTGTAAAAGTCGCCGAAGAAAGATATTCGATTACCGAAGAATAAGGTATAAACGAGGGATAAACGAGACTTGGTCGCCGAAGAATAATATTTAATTGTAAATTTAAAAAATAGGGGTAGAGAAACAATTAAAAACCCCACGAGTCTATCGATTTAGCCGAGGCGCCTTGGTATAAACTGACGTTGAAGTAGAGTTGTATAGTGAAGATGGTGAATTAGTGAAGGGTAATAAGGTACATGTTTGGCACTGAATCATGTCCCCAATAACGGGCAAGTGTAATCCTTGAGGTGGTCACAAAGCCACTATACCAAAGCGGCAGGTCGGGAAGGGATTCGGCCCCAATGACGTCTTAGCGGCACCATACAGATCCTGGCAAGACACGCCGTAATCTCCGCTATCTCTCGGGTTGCATGCTGATTCGCACACGGGTAACCCCGCCAATTGGCCCTTGGCAGGAGCAGCAGCGAAGGAAACTCCCAACATGCATGCATGATAAGCCTCAACTGGCTACCGAGGAAGCTCTGGAAGTTTCCCCTTCCCAACCGCGAGACAGTATGGACTTCTTCCTTCGCCTCAATAGGGCCTCGGTCCTGCTAGCGAGCCTGCTAGCCACCGCCAACAGCCTGCGCGTCCAGATCTCCCTCCAAAACGGGACCGATGATGATGATCTCCTGAGCGGCAAGATCGACGGGCGCGTCGTGCTCATGTTCGCGCCCAACGGCACCGACCCTCTGGCCGACATCGAGGTCACCTCGACGCCAAACTACATGTTTGGCAAGAACGTCTTCGGCTTCGACGCCGCGGACACCATCGCGTTCGTCGGGGGCAGTGGCGATGTTAACGCGACTGGAACCGGCGGCGTCTACGGCTTCCCGCTCGTGAGTATGGACGAGCTGCCCGCGGGCGCGTACCGCGTGCAGGCCTTCCTGAACCCGTACGACCGGGCCGAGCGCAGCGACGGGTCGGTCGTGCATCTCAAGTTCCCCTGCGGCGACGGCGCGCTCCAGGTGAACGGGGTCGGGAGCCTCGTCACGCCTCCCGTCGACGTCGAGGTGGTAGATGGGGGCAGGAACAGCACCAACCTGCAGACTATCAGCCTCGCATTTGATAGTGTCACGCCCGTTGAGGCATTTACGGGCCGCGAGGTCGGGAGGTGCGAGCAGGGCAACTACGCCGACACGGAGCTGCTCAAGTACGTCAAGATCCGCAGCGCCAAGCTGAGCGAGTTCTGGGGACGCGACATGTACGTGGGCGCCACCGTACTGCTTCCCGCTGGCTACGACGCGAACGACGAGACGACGCGGTATCCGGTGCTGTACTCGCAAGGGCACTGGCCAGGTGGTAAGGGGCCTTTCAGCTACCCGACAGCCACATTCTCCAAAGCCTGGGACGCCGGCATGATCCCCGGCGACAACAAAACGGCCGCACGCCCGGCGCCCAAGCTCATCCTGGTCCGCTTCCGGCACGAGGCGCCCTTCTACGACGACTCGTACGGCGTCAACACGGCCAACCTGGGCCCCTATGGCGACGCCCTCAACGACGAGCTGATCCCTTACCTCGACTCCCTCTTCTACACCATCGCGGCGCCGTACGCGCGCATCCAGGAGGGCGGCTCGACCGGCGGCTGGATCTCGGCCGCGAGCGTCATCTTCCGGCCGGATTTGTTCGGCGCGTGCTTCTCGTCGTACCCGGACTCGCTCACCTTCGCGAAGCACCAGGATATTTCGCTTTACCGCAACGCTAACGCGTACCGGAACGCGGACGACGGGTCCCGCATCGGCTCTATCCGCGCGTTCGACAGCCCCGGCAACAACACGGAGACGATCCTGGCCACGGTCGAGCAGGAGAACCACTGGGAGCTCGTGTTCGGCACGGCGTCGCGCTCGTCGCTGCAGTGGGACGCCTGGAACGCCGTCTTCGGCGCGCAGGGCTCAACGGGTACCCGCTCGAGCCGTGGGACAAGGTCACGGGCGAGGTGTACCCGGACGCGGTCGCGTACTGGAAGGAGCTGGGGATGGACATGGCCGAGTACATTGCGGGCAACTGGGGATTTAACACGAACTCCAATTTCATTAAATCCAGTTCGAAAAAGAACCTAGGCGAAACACTCCGCGATCGCATCCACGTTTACGTAGGAACTCACGATGATTATTATTTGAACGAAGGCGTCGCCGCCTTCGCGCAGCGCGTCAACGCGCCCCAGCTCGGCGGCCCGGACTGGGCCAACATCACCATCACCCCCGGCGCGACGCACGGCGGCAACTACCAGCGCCGCGAGATCTGGAACTACCTCGAGCTCGTCGCGGACTGGGTCCGGGACCACGGGCCCGAGGGCGCGACGCCGCTTTCTGCGGAGGCGGTCTCCCCGAATAACCGGGGGAATAGGTTCGAGGATATCGTACGTATTGGCGGGCGCGCGGCTGCTCTTGCACGGCAGGCTGATCCAACGGTCGAGGTCGTGGCAGGCGGGTCGGCGAAGTGCGGGGGATTGCCCAGGATCACGGGGACGGTCGGGCGCTGGGACCCGGGGGTAAAGCTCGAGGCGCAGTGGGTCGTGGACGGGGAGGCGAGCGGGGCAGCGTTCGGGGCGAAGCAGGGGGATGTCGTGCGGTATGCGTCGGTCGGGAGCGAGCAGGCGAAGAAGGGGTTCGGGGTGAGTTTGCGGGTCAAGGGGACGAAGCGGAACTACGAGGACGAGACGCGGGAGAGTGCGGTCGTCGAGGCGATGCCGCGGAGGAGATAATGAGGGGCAAATCACTGATAATGCATAATTATCAATACAGTAGAAGTAGTAGTAATATGGCGCGACGATAATGGAACATGGGAATTTCTGCAGCTATCCCCTTAGTGGCGACAACGCTGCCCTTGGTATAATACGATAAGTAAGTATTCATCGCATATAATCGACTGGCCTAATTATTTATTAATCAGGTAGTATTTAGTAGGAATAAGTACTTATTATACCACTAATTGGATAAATATTATACCACGGCACTGATTATTCCCTAGGTTATCACAGGACGACACGATATGGTGGGGGCAGCGTTGTCGCCATTAAGGGGATATGCAAATGTAAGCTATGATTCTCCGGAGGAATAGAATCGGTAACGAATCGGATTGCATCTACATTTCTGAACCATGAAAACAAGAAGAAACCGCTTTCAGAAGCAATTGAAGGCGCAGCGAACTGCCAACAACGTATAGGCATTACCGATCATGTGGAAAATGCAATCTGAGTCTACCTACAGGAAAAAGACAAGTTGGATGATGATGGAATGGCCGGTGCAGGACGGGATGCGCAGGGCCTTCCTTTCACTCTCAACTACACTACAGGAAGGAAGCTCGAAAGCGACAGCCGGAGCAGTACGTCTAAACTCTTGCCGGTAAGAAACGGTAGTACTAAGATGGAGCGACACCAAAACCCCGATCCGCCATTGGCGGCGACCCGATTGATTGGTTTCCTCGCAGGATGCATCCTCAAGCCATGCCCCCTATTTCCTAATGGAGGCTGCCGGGCCGTTACATATTGGCCATGTCATGTCATTTCCCCACAATTCGGCGTCAGTCGCACGACCAGCCAGCTCTTTCAGGTCAGCAGAGAAGCCAAGCATTCCCACCAATTGGGCTGGGTGTTGTTTGTAAGGCCAGTCGAGCTCGTCAGGAGATCAGCTTATCGTTGCTTCTTCGGCGCAATTCTCGAGTTTTGTTTTTCTCCATTGGGGGACAAGTAGGTATGGGAACCAGTCTACAGACCACGAACCGAAAACGGAGATGCTTGGCACAAGCGCGTGGGTTGTCGGGCCCGGAAGCCTGGTGCAGGGGCCCCCTTTTACTCTACTTCACGGACGAAGAGGGCCGTGGCTACCGGTTGTGGTTAGGCACGACCAGTCTCGAGTACATGCTGGTACTGCACGCGGGCGCTGTGTAAGTGGCGGTAATGGCGGGCGTCAGGTCACATTGCATGGCAAGCGGGATGGAAAGATTGCAACAGGTAATCGTTTGATATAAATAACTCAGCATGAACAAGGTAGGGTATATATACCAACACGCCTTCGCACTCATGGCGTGAGTGACTGCATCCGATAGCATCAAGACCAAGCAAGTCATCAGCACCATGCGTTCCACCTTCGCCCTCGTAGCGGCCTTGGCTGCCCGCGAAGTCGCTTCCCACGCCACTTTCCAGGACTTGTGGGTCAACGGCGTCGACTACGGCGCCCAGTGCGCCCGTCTCCCGCTTTCCAACAGCCCGGTAACCGATGTCTCGTCCAACAACATCCGCTGCAATGCCAACAGTGGCGCCGTGGCAAAGAAGTGCCCCGTGAAGGCCGGCGACACCATCACAGTAGAAATCCACCAGGTAAGCTACCATCCTCCACGCAACCCCCTAACAAGAGTAGAACCCTGAGCTGACTCCTCTGCCTCGGTGACAGCAACCTGGCGATCGAAACTGCAACGCGGAAGCAATCGGCGGAGCCCATTACGGACCGGTCCAGGTCTACATGAGCAAGGTGAGCGACGCGTCGTCGGCAGATGGGTCGGCGGGCTGGTTCAAGATCTTCGCGGACACGTGGGCCAAAGGCAGCGGCGGCTCGGGCGACGACGACTACTGGGGCACCAAGGACATCAACACCTGCTGCGGGCGCATGGACGTGCCGATCCCCAAGGACATCGCGAGCGGCGACTACCTGCTGCGCGCCGAGGCCCTCGCCCTCCACACGGCCGGCTCTTCGGGTCAGGCCCAGTTCTACATGACCTGCTTCCAGCTGACGGTCAGCGGGGGCGGTTCCGCCGCGCCCGCCACTGTCAGCTTCCCCGGCGCCTACAAGGCCAGCGACCCCGGCATCCTCGTCAACATCCACGCCGCCATGTCTGGGTACACGGCCCCTGGCCCGGCGGTGTACTCGAGCGGCTCGACCCGCAAGGCTGGAGGGGCCTGTGCTGGCTGCGAATCCACCTGCAAGCCCGGCAGTGGCCCGGCAGGAACTCTGACGGCCTCTCCCCAACCCTCGCAGACATCATCACCAGGCGGCGGCAACGGCGGCGGTAATGGTGGTGGCAGTGGTGGCGGTAGCGGATGCAGCGTTCAGGCATACGGGCAGTGTGGTGGTAACGGCTACACCGGCTGCACTAAGTGCGCAGTAAGTTTTCCCCTGGTTCAAGTCACCCGGAAGAATCCAAGCTAACCCTATTGATAGTCTGGAACCTGCAAGGCCCTGAACGACTACTACAGCCAGTGCTCGTAAGCCAGGCAGACGAGTGTCAAGCAGCAATCGCATATTCAGCGCGCATGTTCCTCGCCTTCCTTGGGGGATATTTCTGGCTGGCCACGCTCCATTGGGCTTGCTCGTGTCGGCCTGCATAGGTAGCTTCAATTGCACATATTCAACCTCGGTCCGAGTCAAGTTGGCGCAAACACAAATCTATCTTCCTTGAAACCCTGTGAGCGCCGTCGTTCGCTCCGTTGTAGTTTGTTTCGCGTTGCTTGGAACTATGGTTTTGTTCGGAAACGTACGTGTTGGCGTTTAAGTCGTCGAACTGTGTGCCTGGGAAGCGCGTGACGAGACGGACCTCGTATTCGGCCTGACTCGTGGCTGGCCAAGTCACAGGGCGCATGAGCTAATGCCAGCCTGGGGATGGTGACACAGTACTCCACGATTCGGCTCGCAGTGGCTATCGAAACATCGCAAATCGTAGCTTCGGTCGCTGTTGGTCGCTAAAGATTGCTTGCAGGCATATGCGACGGGGGAAGAAAGGTAGGTTCGCCATCGTTCGTAGGTGGCATGGCCCGCTTATTGTTTCATGTCGGTTCGTTGGGCGAGGTCCTGGTTTTCCTGCAGTCGGCGTGCCTGTTCAGCCTCGGCGGCGATCTCGTAGAGGAGGTCGTAGGTGGTGGCTGGGCAGTGAAGTCTGATGCGAAGACGGCATGTTAGAAGGAGAAGAAAGAAGACGCTTCTGACTGTCGCACGCGCAGTTAAACGCAGAGCAAAAGTAGACAGAACTCACATGAGGAGCAAAGTCGTAACAACTAGGCCAACAAGGATCAGCAAGAGGAGGACCCTCAAACATCTTGCTGAGCGAGGGATAATCATTCCCGCCTGGCTGGTTGATCGGCAATGGGAAGCGTGGATGCGTCAGGTAGGGTGGCAGGCGCGAAGTCAAAACACTGGAGTCGCCTACGATTGCTGTCAAGCAAGCGAAGACGGCCGGGGGAAAGCAGGACAAGAATCAGGAGGAAAGAGGGAGAAGACAACAGCAGAGGCTGGACCAAAGTCTGACAGACAATTGCTCAATCACTTTGAATCAGCGCCATGCTCGTGGTCGTGTGTGTGCCAGACTCGGCGCATGCTTGGGCGTGACAAAGACATGGCCATTTACCTATGTTGCCAAGACTGGCCTCGGCGTGTCGGTGTTTCTCTGTTTGTTGGGGCTGACGGTTGCCATCGTCGAGTCCGCGAGAGATCAGGATGGATGATGGGGGGTAATTGGGTAATTTGGGCCATGGCGAATCTGCCATTCCCATCCATTGCTCCATCCAACCGTCTAATGCTGGTAATGCTGGCTAGCATTGGCCCTGCACAAAGACACGTCCTCTCCCCTAATCGCTAATGCTCAGGCGGTAGCAGGGTAGCTCAGGGGTCCCAGAGCGCTAGAACAACTTTGATAGCGTCTCCATGTAAGACCCGGCATTAATATTAGACGCCCCACCGTTTCTGTCCAGCCTCGCAAGCATCCGAGATCAGCAGAACTATCCTTGATTTCGAAAAACAATAGAATCAAAAGATGCATATCAATGGGTCGAGCTGGAAGACATATGTGCCGTATGTAGTTATCGGTCTTGAATTGTACGTACATGTTATGTGAGAACTACACGTTGAGGTTCCTTATCGGCAAGCCGCTTCGCTTCCCTCCGTCAGCCTGGGCTGGGACCTCGCCTGGTGGGCAGTGGGCACTGACTGTTGAGTGTTAGCGTCATCCGAGCATGTGCTGTACAGTTTCTAGCTTCAAGGAGAAGTCCTGCCAGTGATTTCAAGCATCGGCCCCCCAACTTTCGTCAAATTTCTTCCGTAACATGAGCATGTGAGCTGCCCGCCATCTGCTCAACACGACGATCCATTGCTCGTATCCTATCTCTGCCGTAAGTAAACGTCATTGAGCCCAGTGCACCGGAACCAACCCAGACTTCGCGATTCGGCATCTGGCCAATGTTAGATACCTAATGTTTTGGACCATCAACATCTAATGTTTTCCTAGAAACGATAGTAGTATAGCCCAGGCCGGGTACAGCCGCAATGCTGCCTCAACTGCGCGCCAAGCGCCTCGCCATTGCACTCACTGCGCTTGTGCTGTTCATTTGCTGTGTCACGATTGGGAGGAAGCTGTACAACTTTGCCAATCTGTTTGGCCTCTTCAAACCGCATTCTGGTATCTGCATCACGCAAGGGGAAATTGCCCAAGCACACGCCAACGCGACGACACCCGATCCACGGAAACCGGTCGTGTCCAAGATGCTGCACCAGATCTTCCACAACTGGAAGGACCCTCATAATGACACTTTGCCCGACCATTGGGAGGCCGCACGCCAGACTTGCAAGGACCTGAACCCAACATGGGAACACAAAGTACGTTCAATGTCATTAGCCTCGTCACATTGACGACCTCTCAACGGTGATATCTATCGGACTTTAGCTAACATGCCAACCCATTGTAGCTTTGGACCATGGATAACTCCCGCGAGTTCCTGAAGGAACATTTCGCCTGGTATCTCCCAACTTATGACAGCTACAAGTTCCCCATCCAACGGGTGGACGTCTTGCGCTACTTCCTCATCCGCCATTATGGCGGCATCTATCTCGATTTGGACAATGTACGTTGTTTTCTTGGCTGGCGTGTCGCCAAGACAGCCACCAAACGTGGCTGCTCGCTTTGGCCTGGCTGAGACATTCGGTCGCTAACAATCTGATTACAGGGATGCGCTGCAGATTTGACGCCCTTGACTTACTATCCAGCTTTTACCACCGATGGCGGAGAGGGAGCCTTGAGCAACAACATCATGGGCGGCGCTCCGGAGCACCCTTATTTCCGCCTGCTCACCGAGCACCTGATCCCCTGGAACTGGAACTGGCTGTTGCCCTACGTCATCATCAGCTACAGCAGTGGCCAGTGGTTCGTCACCGCCATGTGGGAAAAGTACCATGCTCTCCTGAACCGGGACGGCTCCATCATGCCCTTCGACGGGAACGACTTTGCGCCGCTGCACCACATCCTCATGGACATGCGCGAGGGCGCCGACCCTTGGGTGTTCTTCACCCAGGTGCATGGCGGCACCTGGACGAACTGGGACAGCGCCATGTTCAGCTTTATCGGAGACCACATTCTGCTCATCATCGTCGGCGTGCTCGGCCTCGTCGGCGCCTCGGTGTGGAGCTGCATGTGGTGCATGCGGCGGCGGAGCAAGCCCGCGAAGGGATACGACGTCCTGCCGAGTGCCGAGCAGATGTCGGAGGAATCACACTTCAGGAACATATAATTCATCAATGCGAAGGCTCGAACCTTGGTCACCAATTACCTGCCACCTATAAAGCGTTCTTTCTCTGTCTGCATACCAGTTTGACGACAATTCCAACTTGAAAAGATGTTACTGCATGCATAAGATCCAGTCTACTCGTTCGCCCAACACTGCGACACGCGGCAAGGCACGCCAACTAAGTGGACTTTTGACCATGGAAACCGTGCAGACTTTGCTGCAATACTTTCCGCCAAAATATCCAGTGGAATAAGCACTATGCCAATGCTTCTAAACGACCCTTCACTCCGTACAGTACAGCAAAGAATGGCGGGCTCGGCCCTTGAGGAAACCGTTTAGCAGGCACGACCATCCGGCTGCTCGACATTCGGGCATGTGGCAGGTGGGGGTCAAATCAATGAAACGAAGTTCAGCACTTGGAGTGCCCGTCTCTGTTCTGCAAGACTTCTAGATCATCATCACTAACATGCCTCAGCTATTCGACGGCGTCCACTTCCCCAGCCTCAGGGAGTTGCCTCATAACAACGGCGATCCGGATTGCCCCTACTATGACTCTATCACAGGCAAAAACCGTATTCACTGGTGCCTCCTCGGCCAGATTACCGAAGTCCACCAACCAAGGCGAAGACTCTTCGCCAAGGACCGCGAAGGGGAAAGGTTTGAGGTCAGATTCTACCCTAAATACAAACACAATAACTTTGAAGACGACGACTCTCGGCTGCTAGAGTACTTCAACGTCGGCAACACCCTCGCTATGTACTACGCGAGGAACCATCAGCCAGACAACATTTTCCATCAATACCGCATAACGGAAGCCCTGGTAAGCCTTTCTTTCCATGACCCGCCATTCCGCAAGGAGCTGCTGCGCAACGATTATGACGAGGAAAGAGATGGGCTGACGTCAATCCCGATGTTTAGATCATCCCTCTGCCCATGGACAAGCTGCTGCAGATGAACAACGACTACGTGGAGTATGGAGATGCATACGGCACGAAGAGAAAGTGTCATGGCTGCGGCGTGTGCAAGGAAAAGGAAGACTTGTGGATGTGTGGCAGCTGCAAGATCTTTTACTACTGCCACTAGGTATGTCAAGAAAGCCCCGATCGGTATCCAATTCGTGAGCAGCAGTCTCTAATGTCGCCTCTTCCGGTCTAGGGATGCCAGGTCAAAGGCTGGTGGGACAAGTCGCACAAAAAGTTCTGCAGGATCATGCAAGAGCCCAACGTTCAGCGGATGCACAATCTGGACTACAGCGTTCAGGGAACCCGAATCAAATTCAAAGAAAACATCTGTAACGATACAGAAAGTGAGGCCAGCATGTCGTAGGCACAATGGCAGCTTCATATCAGGCAGACTCTACATGTAGTAGCTTAGCATTAGGGACTACGAGTCAGTAATTTCTCTAATGAAACCCAATTCCCGAGTTGCAATCGACCAAACTCCTCTTCCTTCAAGGCATCTCTCAAGCGTCCACAGTAGGAGGCATCCGCCTCAGCACCCGCCGCCGCGACAGCAGCGCCTTGGCGAACTGCTTGACACCGCTCACCGCGCCCACGCCGACGCGACTGCCCCCGATCTTCTTCTTCTCGCGGAACGCCAGGTCGATCTCGTCGAGGCTCCGGCCGCGGGTCTCGGGCATGAAGCCCCAGCAGACCAGCGCCGTCAGCAGCGTGCAGCCGCCGAACAAGAAGTAGGCGCCGTAGCTCGTCTTGGCCAGAAGCGTGGGCGTGACGAGGGCGACGAGGAAATTGCTGAGCCAGTTGCTGCCGTGCGCGACGCTGGTCGCGCTCGCGCGGGTGGCGGGCAGCTGGATCTCGGCGGCGTAGACCTTAATGCCGACGGCCCAGGAGACGCAGTAGAGGACGGCGAACAGATAGATGCACACAATAACAACCCAGCGGCCCGCGCCGGCGCCGGCGTGCACGGCGTCGGAGGCGTACAGGGCGCCCATGAGGAACATGGTGCAGGTCATGCCCAGACCCCCGGCGATGGTGTTGGCGCGGCGGGACCAGCGGTCGGCCCAGAGGGTGGCGGGGACGGTGACGGCGAAGATGAGGAGGGCGGAGACGCCCGAGGCGAGGAAGGCGGACTCGTTGGACGAGAGGCCGGCTTGCTGGAAGAGGAGGGGGCGTAGTAGAGGACGCCGTCGATGCCGCTGAGTTGCTGCATGCCCATGAGGAAGACGGCTAGGAGCAGGCGGGGGCGGGCGTCGGAGGCGAAGACGTCGAGGAGTTGGGACTTCTTCTTCTTGGGCGGTGCTGGGTTGGCTGGTCTTGTACCTGGGGCCAGGTCCATCAGTGCGATAGACCCGCTTGCGTCGACTGTAGCAGTATTGCCATCTACGACCGACGTGGGTAGCTGCTCGAGGATCTTCTCGCGGTCCGCCGCATCGACGCCGAGCTTCTCCCAGGCCGCGGCCGCCTCGTCCTCGCGTCCACGCAGGGTCAGCCAGCGCGGCGAGGCAGGGAGCCAGAAGAGGGCCGCGACGGAGAAGACGAGCGAGTAGGCGGCGAGCAGGAGGAAGGGCAGGCGCCACGAGAAGGACGAGGGGATGTCGGCGCTGCCGTAGCAGGTGAAGAACCCCGTCACAAGGCCGAGGGTGGTCAGAAGCTGGGGGCCGTGGTCAGGGCGCCGCGGTGGCGGGGTGGGGAGACTTCGCAAATATATACGACCTAGGGCACCCCGAAAGTTAGCAATTGTCTTTCATTTAATGAAAGACAGCCCAACAAGACCGTGTGATCCAGTTCCTCAGGGTAGCAATGGTATGGGGGAGGGTAGGAATTGGGCGTTGCATACCAAGGTGCCAAGATACAGCCCCTCGCCAATCCCCTCGATGACACGCCCCGCCACGAACATGCCGATATGCACCGAGGCCGCCTCGAGCGCAGCGCCAACGCCGAAAACGAAGGAGCCAATGGCGATGCCGTGAGACCGGCCTAGCGCATCGGCCACTTTGCCAGCGAAGAACGACGAGATGGCGGCCGGGATCAGGATAGAGGAGACGATGAGGCCGTGGATGGTCGGGGACGGGTCGCCCACGTAGTTCTTGAAGTCGTCCATGACCGTGACGGGGCCGATGATGCCGGTGTCGATGCCGAAGAGGAAGCCGCCGAAGGAGCACACCATGCAGGCGAGCATGTAGCCCGGGGGCTTGCGCAGGAGGAGGTTGGAGAGTTTCATTGTGGGCTGGCAGTTGCGCGCGGCTGGGCTGTGAACTCTAGTTGTCAGGTATGCTCACGAGGACTTCGTCCGATTTATATGACTTCAATTGAAGTCTCTTCTGACCAGGACTAGGATACATGTAGATATATCCACAGGAAAGTCGGGATCCGGGGTGTTGTAATCAATCGAGCCGGACGATAGTGGCCCGGCAAAAGAGCTAACCATTGCAGGCTGTTTCCTGCATCTTGGGGGTAGTGGTCGTCCTCTAATACGCCCGTCAGGAAACCACAGAGACCGGTCATTCGCATCAGCCTACTGCCATGTACGCCCTTCCAATTGGTAAGCACTCTCCATACGATGCCAACCTATTGAACTGGAGTGGATGTGGAGGCCGAGATAAGCTTGATGCGGGGGAGGGCATGCCGGCCACTTGTCGATGTGACATGAAGGGCGCAAGCTACCGGAAGCTACTGCGTAGTGGATGTGACTTTGAGGGTGCCATGTGATCCGATGCTACATTTTCAATCTTCAGTGAGCGGCCATACCTCAGAGCTTCAATACGAGAGCTAAACTGCATCTGACATATCTGCACACTCATACTCTGTTTGTTGTTTGACCAGAAATGGTGGAACATGCAGAATGTGCATGCAGAGGTGAGACGTCACAGAACAGAGGCCATGTCCATCAACCTTCTACAGTGGGCGAGTATTGGGCCTGGGCATTTGCTAGCGCCGACTTACAGGGCCTCATCCACTGTCCGTGGCCCCAACCCCAAAATTCAAAGGTTTCCATACCAGCACCTGTCTTCCCGCCTAATATTCCAGTCATCTTCAAGTATACCAAAGAGAATATCCTATATAACAAAATTGCACTTCTTATTATTCCATTGATCTCGAATAGAGGCTTTCTATTAATGCTGGTATTATATCATACGCCTGTTTGAGACTCCGAAGCGACAGTATTGTATCCCTTGAGTGCCGATGCGGCGGGTTCCTTGGTCGGCTTGTTCCGCCAATACGGCTCTACCCCCATTTCGCTGAACCGCTTGCGCTCGTAATCCTTGGTCACCAGCCAATTGCTTACCACCATGGTCAACACCCCGCCGACGATACCGGCCCCCGCGACCAGGGGCGCCAGGATCGAGAAGACGGTGAAGCCGTAGCTGGCGCTCTGGAACGTGCTGTCGGTCTGCAGCCGGTCGACCCCGAGCCCCACCTGCATCGCCGACAGCACGATGACCACGTACCCCAGGATCGTGGCCAGGACCCCGAAGTTGTCGCGCAGCAGGTCCACGTAGACGGTGTGCGCGTCCACCTTGGAGTAGCCGCGCAGCACGTAGCCACGCGCGAAGCGGTACACCTTGTTCAGCCGGCTCAGCCGCAGCTCGCCGTACCAGTACCGCGGATTGACGGACGCATAGCAGTGGCCCTGTAAGTACTCGCGCGTCAACGCCCGCCACGCATCCCAGCTGACAGATTCCGGTATCAGTCTCTTCTCCTTCGCAATGTGGAAGTCGCTCTCGTATGCGATGAGCGCCGTGTAGGAGAACAGGAAGCCGCGGGCGCACGCAGCAAGTTCCCCGCTATTGTTGCTGCTGCTATGCTGCGACAAGGAAGGAGAAGAAGAGGATGATGTCGGAAGTAGATGGCGCGCCCATACGTTGGGATCTAATAACCACGCCGGGATCGGCTTCAGGAAGATGCGGGTATTGTGCCACACAAGATGCAACTCCGGATTCTCGGTGATGGTGACGTCGCGCCCGATGAGGACCTGGTGGTGTAGTGGTCGCGGCGGCATCGGTCGACCGCACACCCACAGCCAGTCACGTACGCCGTCGAGCCGGTTTACGCGCAGCTCGCGCGCGAAGAAGCCACGGGCATCGTCGATCTGGGGCGAAACGATATGGTCCTGCTTGGTGCGGCACGATGCAGGAAGCAAGTTGCTGAGGTCAACGACTTCTTGCGACGACGACGAAGCGCCATGTTTGAGCGCCTGCGTCGTGAACGGCAGCGATATCGAAGGTTTGTTATCCATGAGTGATTGAGCTCGTCGGGCACTATTTGTTAATGGGGTTTCGCAGAAGGATTGGTTCAGGACAAAAAGCTTGTCGGGCGTGACATTCCTCTAATATAAGACTAAGCTGGGCGGCGACGGAGCCTCGACTCCCCAAAATAGCAACTCCCACCACGAACGGGGTGAATCGGGTCTCGATCAATCCACACCGGCGCTTTTTTCAAGGCACGTTCAACCCATCAGGCCCCAGTCGCACTACTAGAAACGGAGATATACTACATAGGTCTCACCTAAGCAGAGGTGTGGGTAACGGACGGGATAGGCCACGGCAACGATGATCTAACCCCATCCGCTCAAGTGCTGACGGTCACATTGCTATTTGGAGCCCAACCCATGCGGTGCCAAATTAGACTGTGCAGAAGCCTGCTTCAGCCGCACAGAATGGTGGTTCTGTGAGCAGCCTTTACTGCGGCAAAACAGGCAATTGGGGGCTATGGCATGGCATGCCCCATGCTGTTGTCAACTGGTCGACAGTACAGCTTTTACGAGCCATGCAGAGCAGGGGTCTGCAGCCACCGGCTTACATTAATCTTATCACCCATGCTGGCTTGTTCAAGTCAACGAGTTCGACTACCTACCTACTTATGAGTCCGGTCGCGACTCTTCGGAAACACGGAGGCTCACTACACAACAACCAACCCTCCATCTTTGCGCCTATGCCACTTCCACCATGTCTGATCTCAAACGCAAGGTCACCGTGAGGAAGCCCAATGCTGGCGGTCCCAGGCCGAAGAAACATATCAGCATTGTGGAACAGGGAATCAAACAACTATATCCCGAGAACGATGCCACTTTTGTGCCAGAAGTAGAGTGAGTCCAAAACTTCTGACGACTTTGCTTGCCATTGATGGTTTTCTCTAACTATGAAGCAGCATCGTCTTTGTCCCTGGGCTAGGCGCCCATCCGAAAGAATGCTGGGAGGAAGAACATTTCAAGTGGCCAACCGATAGTCTCGCTAAAGACTTCCCAAGGTCTCGCATCCTGCTGTATATGTATGAATCATGTTGGCAAGGCGCGTTCAAAGTCAGGCAGTTTATGGACAACCTCTCCATGGGCCTCTTGATGGGACTAGCTGCCCACAGAGACAAGGTGAGTTTGAATCCGCTGTCCTCCTTCCTTACACCGGATGTGCCAGGGGTTCATCTAACCCGCAAATAGGAATCTGAGGCGCGGCCGATTGTATTCATCGGACATAGCATGGGTGGGCTCGTCATCGCCAAGGCTGTCGTCCTCGCGGATTTTCACAGGAAGCGGTTCCCGATCATGTTCGAGGCCATTGCCGCCACCATTTTCTTTGGGACGCCGTTTAGAGGCGCAGATGCCGCCTCAGCTGCATACATGTATGCTACCGTCGCAGAGAAGCTTGACCAGGCAATACCTTCCAAGTTGCTGAAATATAGTAGGTTTTCCCCAACTCTGCGTTTCGTCACATGAGATTAGTGCGATATCATAACTTCTCTTTTCGGCTTCTATCCAGCCCATAAAAGCACTAACACAAAGACACAGTGGAAACTGGTAATCCTCAGCTAAGAGAGCTTGTGGACGAATTCTTAGACCGAGTGAGACAAGTCAGTCCCAACATTGCGATAACATGTTTCTGGGAGGAGCGTGATACCTCGCTCTCGAGCTTGGCAAAGCTACCAAGTGTCTTCGGCAACATACCACTCCCTGCCAAATACGCCATGTTCGTCACCCGAGAATCGGCCACCCTGGAGGGTTACTTCAACATGGGACTTGCAGCCGACCATCGTGATCTCGTCAAGTTCAAGTCGGCGCAAGATCCCCACTTCCAGTACGTTCGCCACGAGGTCAAGGATCGGATCAACGCCGCAGAGTCCACTGTCAAGAACCGGATGAACTCGGTGCGTGGGGTTGATCAGGAGATGACCAACGCAATTGACGATGCTCTTGACGGAGGCAGCGTTCCAGCGAGGCGTAAAGCAGCTGCCGGAACGTTTTCACCTTCTGATTGGGTAACCAAGGACCCAGAATACATTGCTTGGCTGGCCGAGGACAAGACGGGCAACGGCGGTGGCTCGGTGACTATCAAGCCAGTTGATTGCTTATGGGTTCGAGCTCACGAAGGTAGAGGGAAGACCAGCGCATCAATGTCCGTAATCAGCGACTACGAGAAGAGGGACACGACCGATCGAAAGCAGAACCCCGTGCGGATTGCTTACTTCTTCTGCACCCAATCCCAGTACTCATGTACTGCCGAGGATATCCTCAAGAGCCTTATCAGGCAGCTCAACAAGCAACAAGGGGCGCTGGCATTTTATGCCAAGTCGTTCATCAAGAAGGCGAAAGGCGACAAATCAGCGGCACAGGTCACCATCGAGAATCTCTGGCAAACCCTCCAGGAAATGTTGACCGATACCCTAATCGGCAGCAAGGTAATTTTCGTCTTGAACAACCTCCATGTTCTCCCGGAAAACTCGGCATCGACGATCAAGCTCATGAACTTCCTTCACACCGAACTTTCGGATAGTAAGTATACCCTTGATTGGTTCACGAATGTTGAAACACAACTGGCTGACTCAAAATGACAGTGAACGAGATGGGATCGCGGCAAACTCTCACAAGATGGTTCATCACAAGCAGAGAATCCCACATTGTCGCCAAAGCCTTGAATGTCGATGGAGTTCGGCTCGTCGATCTTGAGGACCCGAAGTACGAAAATCAAGTACAGATAGCTCTGAAAAGAACTGCCAAGAGCAAAGTCGAATCGCTGGTGAAGAAAAAGAAGTATAACAAGGCGCTGGCCTACTACGTCAGCAGTTTGCTGGGAAAACGAGCCCAAAACACGCAATGGATCGAAATCTCGTGCGTACAGCTCTTCGAGCTCGAGCCGGCGGAGAGCGACCTCAAGGTGCGCCGCGTTCTGGAGACCCTGCCGCAAGACCTCCAGACCCTGCTCAGCAATGCTTGGCGTCAGGTGTTCCTGGAAAACGGCGACGACTGCGACAGGATCAAGGAGATGCTCAGGGCGATGGTGCTCACCTACGAAGACCCCACGGAAGATGAGCTTGGCGTCTTGGCCGGGCTGTTCTCGAGCGACGAGAAGAAGATGGAGCTGCACCGCCTGATTGAGTTGTGTAAGCCACTGCTTTCGACCACCCGCAACGGTCCAGTGTCCTTCTTGAATGGCGTGGTCAAGTCACACCTTCTCGAAAGTGCGGAGGAGCTGCTGGGTATGTCAGCGCATGACATCAAGGTGCAACACGGTATTCTTGCTCTGCGGTGTCTCGACCATGTTAAACAAGCCTTTGATGTTGACATTGATCTTGAGAACGAGTCGGACGGAGAAGACGACGACGAAGAAGAAGAAGAAGCAGAAGATGGTGATGGTGGGAGTGGAGAGAATGCCGAAGAGGATAGCGACAGTGACGAGAGCGATGGTGATGGCGAAAGCTATGATGTTGGTGCCGAATGGGATGACGGCGCAGAGTCATCGAATGGCGACAACGACCCAGAAGTATACAAGGTCTGGGGGCTCGCCATGGCATATACGGTAAAGCACTGGCTACGTCATGCTTCGAAAGCCACCATCGATATCGCCGAGGACCTCAGTGCCGAGCAGGGCTTCTGGGAACCGGATTCCCGCATCCGCCGACGATGGTTGCTTGAGTTTCACCGCCTTACCAACATTCTGGAAAACGATTTTGACGCCTCAGATGTTAAAAATTGGACCGCGCTTCATATCGTGTCCGCGGTTGGCTTCCGGGACCTGGTGACAGCGCTAATCAACAACGGCCACGAGGGCGAGATCGCACAGAGAGATGAGCTGGACAACACGCCGGTAAGTCAAACATCATGACATTCTTACACCACAAATGTCATCCCGATTCTAATACTTAGTCAAGTTGCATCTGGCGGCCTGCTACGGTCGAACTATGATCGCTCAAGCGCTCCTGGACAGAAACTCGCCAATTGACGACGGTATCGACATCAACAGTGGTACGCCGATGCATATGGCTGCACTCGGCGGTCATGTCGAAGTCATGAAACTGCTCATAGGACGGGGGAGCCAAGACCAACGCGATTTCGGACAGTTACGGTCCCGTTGTGAGCGCGGCCATATCATCGGGCAATCGCGAGGCCGTAAAGCTGCTAGTGGCCGAAGGCGTTTCTTTGACGGTTGATGATGACCGCGGCCTCGACCCGCCGTTGGCACTAGCAGCCCTGCTCTCGGATATGTCCATGTTTGAGTACCTCGTCGAGCAGTACGCGGATAAGCTCTCTGCCGAGGAGTACAGCAAGGCCTTGGTCAAGTCGGCCGAAGCAGGCCGTGCCGATGTCCTGAATACTCTGCTGAAGTTCGAGCACGAGCACCAATACTTCCAGCAGGCCCTAGAAGCGGCGGTAGGCGAGGAGAACTGGGAGGTCTCCACAGTGCTGCTCGACAAGCAGCCCGGGCTCGACTGCAACAATCTCTTCCGCAAAGCGGCCACGGCCGTTGAGGACCAAGACGATCTTCTCGGTGTGGCATGGGCATACTCAAACGGGGCCATATCGCAGGAGACGGTGGACAGTGCGCTCTATCATGCCACGGATTGTGAGAAGAAGACTACAGTAGAGCTGCTGCTGGGCGAACCATACAGAGGGAGCCCCAACGCTACGGGCCCAGAGTAAGTTTTGCGTCCGAAACCCAAACCTTCGATATGGGCGAATACTGACCGATCGCCTTCCAGCTATGGCAATGCCTTGACAGCAGCTGCCTACGATGGCAGTGAGGATATCATCGCCATGCTATTTGAAGCCGGGGCCGACGTGAACGACCCTGCCGGCTGGGCTCTGCAAACCGCCGCGGCTCAAGGGCACATGGACATTGTGAAGGACTTCCTGGAGCGAGGCGCCCACGTCAACGCCTTCACCAAGAACCCCAACTTCGCGCCAGGGACGGCCCTGCAGGGCGCGTGCGAGGCCGGCCGGCTGGACATCGCGGAGCTGCTCTTCGAGCACGGGGCGGACCCGGACCTCGGCGGCGGCGACGAGGGCCCGCCCGTCATTGCGGCGACCAAGCACAACGAGGAGGAGATCCTGCGGCTGCTCGTCCGCAAGGGCGCCGCGCTCAACCTCCGCGGCGGGCACGACGGATCGACGCCCCTGACCAACGCGGCCGAGTTCATGTACCGGGACGCGGTCGCGCTGCTGCTGGACGCGGGCGCCGACCTGGACCTGGCCGACGCCAAGGGCGACACGGCGCTGACGGTCGCGTGCGCGGCCGACGACGACGCCATCGCGCGCCTGCTGCTCCGGCGCGGGGCGGACCTGCTGCACGTCAACGACGACGGGCGGAACGCGCTGCAGGTCGCGCTCAAGGAGGGGGCGGACGACTGCCTCGCGATCCTGGTGGAGCGCACGTCGGCGCTGTTTGCGGCGCTCAGGTCGGCGATGCAGGGGGGCAATATGGCGGTGGCGGGCGTGGTGCGAAGCGTGGAGGCGAGCAAGCAGGGGCTCGAGTATGATGACGACGACGGCGAGGATGAAAATGGTGAATCGGGAGGGCTTTCGTATGACGACGAGCCCAAGATGCGCGATGACGACCGTACAGGGGAACACACACAGCAGCACGGCATGATTGAACAGGTTTCCGAGGAGCTCAAGTCGGCGCTGGGGACGCAGATCTCGCTGTACCAGCAGTACTCGCCGGGCCATTCCGACGCCGACAACAGTACACCTGCTGCTGCCTCTTCTACTTCTTCGTCCCAGGCGCCCAGGTTCAGCTCGCAAGCCGGGCCTGGTTGGCAGCAATGGCCGCAGCAACAGTCCCATCCCCTGCCGAGCATCAGCAGAATCTCGCAAGACCAAACACAGCGGCCCACCGATGTGCCTGCCGGCCTTTCCATCTCGCCGCCGCCGCACATCCGGCGCAAACCGGCCCCGGCCCCGCTCTCCAGGCCGTCCTACGAGGGACTCATCCACGCGTCGTCCAACCATAGCAACACACCTTCCCCGCCACCGTCTCTCACTCCCGGGCGGCCACCGAAGCAGTACATGCAGCAGCAAACACCACCATCTTCCTCTTCATCATCTCAACAATACGCGACCTACAATCCCGCCGCCTCGCCGCGGCCCCAACAATCTGCGTCGCCATCGTACTTCCCCAGCCAGTCCGCGGCAGGCTCTGGGACACCGCCTCCCATTGCACCCAAACCCACAGAATACACCGCGCAGGGCGGCAGTGGTTACTACGGTAGCAACCCCGTTACCGGTGGCGGGAGTACCAGTTATTCCAGTGGAATAACCAATGGTCACCGATCAAGTCCACCGCTACAATCAAGGCCGCAACAGCAGTACCAACAGCAACAGCCGGCCTATTACCCCGTTGGTCAGAACCCATACGGTGGATGGGACGCACAACAGCAGCAACAACAACAGCAGAGGCCACAGGGTGCACCGCAACGGAGTTCGATGCTGGATAGGGCTAGGATGATGAGCAACGAGTTTTTACGGAGGTAATATGGTGGATGGGACACGGGCAGGGCTGTTTATATCTATTGCGTAATGAAACTTGTTGGAAACAAGGAATTAATCATTGATTTTTGGGTGCGAACTGAAATCCAAATGAACTTTCTTTTTCCTATGCTGAATTCAGTTTTGTCCGTTTCCTTCCTTCACTTTTCATCTAACAAGACAAGGATCGAAGCAATTCCCCGAGATAGCACGAGCAGCAGGCACGCCACGGCAAAGCCTATCTTCTTCTCCGAAGGGACGCTTCTCGAAGGGGGCGTCGACTGCTGGCTGGGCTGCCGCGTCGCAGCGGCGACAGGGGAGTTGAACCCCGCGACGACTCTAGACCAGTCGGGTCGGAGCCCGACGAGAAGACGGGCGAGATGCCGACCGGGCCGCGGCGACAGCGAGCGGCGATGGGGCGGTGGCAGTGGCGCGCGAGGCAGCACGTGGGGGGGGCCGAGCCCGGGCGAATGCGTGCCGGCAGGGGCGACACAGCAGGGGCGCGCGCGGCGGCGGCGGCGCAGTCGATGATGATGATGATGATGATGCCGGTGGCACCGGGGTGTTCTCCGGGGGCGGGGGCATGTCGTCGTTCTCGGCCTCCTTGGCAGCCGCAGCCGTCGCGCGTTTCTGATGGATCGCGAGGACCCGTTTGTCCGACTTCTCGGCCTTCTCGAAGTCTTCCTATAGATAGATCGTCGTATCAGTGTGCCGTTACAGAGAGCCAAGGGGGGGATTATTGTTACCTCGTCGAAGAGGCGCCATTCGGCCGCCCAATCCCGGAACTTCTCGTTCGCGAGAAGGTTTCTTTTCGCCACGCCCCAAACAGCGGACCAGAGGTTCGGTACCCAGACCGACCAGATTGCCAGTGTGGCGCCCCATTGCGCCCACCACTTGACCCCTAGGGCATTGTCACCGGCCGGGGTGACCGGCCACCACGTCGGCTCCTCCTCTGGCACCGTCGGGGTGCCGGTGCTGTTGGGGCTGGTGTATGTGTATATACGTGCGCGTGGTTGATGGTATTGGCGGAACTATTTCCCAGAAACTAATTAATTGTTTGCTGTTTTTGGAAAAAGGTGCCAAAACGAGGTTCAGCGTGTTGGGATTTATGGGCTTACAGGGTTCCTTATATCTTCTTCGACGAGGGTACAAGGAAAAGCGTCTCGATCGGGTGGTCGACGTAATGAAGGTAGTCGTGGGATGGCTGCAGTGGTGCTGTTGGAAACTTTGGCTATCATTAGGTCAGTATAGATACTTGTCCAATTAAAGCCGGTGAAGAGGTCGGGCAAATACCTACTTACGTCTGGTCGGCCATGGTATTGCTCATCGTTGCGGTAGAGTCATCAGATTGGGAAAGCCAGGCGGAAAAGTAGCAGGCTGCAAGGTTGCTTTAGGTGTTCATGATCTGCAAAGGCCCAAAGGTGGTGCCTACAGACTGGAGGTAGGCACACGAATGAGGTAAGTACGCACCAATGACGGGCTTGTAGGTCTGCCAATTGATAGCTCCTTCCCATTGCTGGCTGTAAATCGATGCCGCATTGCCGTGGCCCGCCATATTTGGCAGAAGCCCCCAATGGCTTATGCGTTCCTGTAAGTACTTAAGGCAATGGCAAATGGCAAGTAGATTGGAGCATCCAACTTCAGACTGAGAAGGCCAAGGAGGGTGGAGTGAAGAGATTGGACTATATAATGTAATGAATTCAGCACTACCGCCGCCATGTCGCAACCATCATCCATTGCCATGATTAACCATATTTGCACCCGTCCTACGTACGAAGCCAGTCCTCCAGATTATATCGATGCGAACCTATCCGTGGAGCCTTGTGATCGCCTGGAGATTTTCGGAACTCTGAAGAAATCCCACGCAGGACGACTTCGACCAAATCCTGCACGATCAGTGGGACCTGGCCCATCTTCCCCGTATCGGCACAAACGTCATCAAAGATGACATCCAGCGCGTCGAGGATACGGTCATTGCCGCCGATCGAGATGTAGCCGTCCTTAAGAGCGTACTTCATCTCGCGGATCTCCTCGACGACGCTGCCCGGGAACTTCCAGGATGGGCCGCCCGTGCCCCGCTGCCCCGACTCGTCCGTGCTCATCAGGCGGTAAACGTTCTGGTACTGCACTAGCCGCTCGAGTATATACTTGGTGCTCCTCGCGCCCAGTACCGGCACCCCGCCATCCGGCTTCCAGTTGCGGAGAAACGGTACAGTTTTGCTAACGAAAGCACCCTGGTGAATCGTCTTGCATCTCTCGGCCTTGCCTGCGGCACGCTCGTTGACTAGTGCGCCGATGACGAGCGCCTTGGTGCTGTCGTCCGGCTCCGGGGTCGTGGTATTCGCCGGGGACGCCGAAGGCCGCGAAAACGGTGGCGTGGAAGAGGCAAGAGATATGGTGGTCGTTTCGGTATAGTTTAAAAATAGAGGACCCATCGGTAAAACGGATCCTACTAAAACCAGCATAAGAAGTAGAGTAGGTAACATATTTAAAAGGAAATAACTAGTTTCGGCGTTAAAGGAATATACTATATTCGTGTTTATTTTTATTAAATAACGTGGTTTACTATTAAGTCGGACATATTATTAAGTCGGATACTTTTATTACCGACTTACTTAATTAAACTTTAACGCGTAATAACTTTATAACCATAATGCTTTATTTATTTTAAGAAGAGCGGATAACCTTAGTAATTCAAGCGTTACGAAACGGTCTAATTCGAATTAATTAAAGAGCTGCGGCGAAACACTACGTCGTCTTATTATTTACCCTTAGCGACCGACTTTACGGCCGAACCGCACGACGCGAAATCCGATACTTAAAGCATAAATTAGATACGATTAAAAAGAGGTGCTTCGTAAGCATATAATTGATCTAGATACCCGAGGAATACCTCCAAAAATAGCTGATGTGAAAAAATATAGCTAATCTCCTTATCGCGTCGCGCGGCGGCGACCGCGTCGGTAAGCACTGGGCCAGGCGCTTTATTAATCGTAACCCGAACTTTAAAACCAGAATAAACCGTCGGTACGATTATTAAAGGGCTCTTTATAAAAATCCGAAGGTTATTTCCGGCTGGTTTAGCCTGGTTACCAATATTAAGGCTAAATATGGCATTGTCGACGAGGACATATAGAATTTCAACGAGACCGGCTTTATAATAAGCATAATCGGGTTAATACTCGTCGTAATACGCGTTAATCGGTATAGGAAGGCGAAGTCGGTCCAGCCTAATAATCGGGAATAGTTAACGGCTATTAAATGTATTAATTCGTAAAGCTAATATATTCCGCTTTTCTTAATCGTTTAAAGTTAATATCACCTCGTGAACTAGTCGCGCGAAAATAGTTTACCGGGTAATTAAGTAATTAAACCGACTTTTAATAAATGAATTAATAACGAAATAAGTTTAGACTGGATTAAATACTTCGATAAATATATTAAATCGCAAATAAAAAATCGCTACCGCCTCCTAATTCTCGACGGCTACGAGAGCTATATTTCGGCCGAATTCGAGGCATACTGCTAGGATAACAACATTATTACTATTAATATGCCTCCTTATTTATCGCACTTGCTCCAACCTCTTAATATAGCACTTTATTCGCCCTTAAAACGTGTTTATTCGAAGGAAATCGAGCTATTTATTAAGGCCTCAATAAACTATATTACAAAGCTTAAGTTCTTTATTACGTTTAAAGCCGCATATTTTACTATTTTCACGGAAACTAATATTAAATTTAAATTCAGCGTATCCGGCTTAGTACTTCACTATCCGGACGAAATAATAAACAAGCTGGATATATAACTTCGAACGCCTACACCGGAACAGTCGCGACCCGGGACTCTAAGTATATATAACCCCTAAACGCCGTTTAACCCGCAATAAACGACTAAGCACTTTATTTATATTAAAAGAGGGTGTTTACTTATTAAAAAAGTTTTCTAACGCTAATTTTAAATACGGTAAACTAAATAACGAAGGGTATAACCCGAATAGCCCACAAGGTAACTATATTAAAAAATTAAGTCCGCACCCTTTAAAATACTAATTTAGCCTTTTCGAAGCGCCGGAAAGTTAAAAAATCACGAGTCCAGCTTGAAAAAGCCCTTACCATTAAAGAATCTCAAACGCTACAAAACGAAAAGGCAAAGGGGAAGCGTCCACCGACCGGCGAAAGCGAAAATAGTGGCTCGTCGAAACGACGCGCGACGGGCGGTAGGCGCTGTGGCAACTGCGGCGAAACCGGTCACAATGCGCGAACGTGTGAAAAAGATATAAAATTAAGTAGCGAATCGGATAGCGAGTAATTTTAATTAATTTAAAGCGTTATAATTAAATAAATTTATATAGAAATATCGAGATGTAAAAAAAGTGTCCGACTTAATGATATGTCCGACTCAATGGTAAACCACGTTAGTAAAAATCGTTAAATAATTTATAAAGTGCTATTTAAAAAAAGGGGAGAAAGGATTTAAAAAAAGTATTATAATGCTAATAAATATATAAATAGAATATTTAACGTAACGCGCTAACCGTATTAAAAGCTTAGCTATTATCTTTATTTTATTACGGTAGCTCTTTAAATTACCGAATATTTAATATAAATATACCTTTAATATTACTTTAAAAGAGTATAACGTGGTTTATCACCGAGTCGCTTATATTATTAAGTCGCTTACTTTTTTACTCGACTTATTTTATTAAACTTTAACACGTAATAATTTTATAATTATAATACTTAATTTATTTTAAGAAGAGCGAATTGTTTTAATAATTTAAGTAACGCGAAACCTTTTAAACCGTTTAAGTTAAAAGCACGCTGCCGTTACGAATAACGTTTTATACGAAACTTTACGTAACCGAATAAACGGCTAAACTTTACGACGCGATACCCGAAACTTATAATATAAATTAAATTTAATTAAAAAAAGGTGCTTCGTAATTATACAATCGATTTAAATATTCGAGAAATGCTTTTTAATATTAATATTATAAAAGATATAACGTGGTTTATTACTACGCGACGTATATCACTTGGCGACGCACTTAAATTCAATTTTAATATAATTAAACTTTAACGCGTAATACCTCTATAATTATAATGCTTAATTAATCTTAAGAAAATCGAATAGTTTTAATAATTTAAGCGATACGAAACGGAGCGAATTAAATAAGCTAAAGAATAACAGTAAAAGCTTATAATATACCCGAATTAACTTTACGCTATCGAATTTACGGCCGAACTTTAAAACGCGAAATCCGACCGAAACGACGTAAATTAAATTTAATTAAAAAGGAGGTACTTCGTAAGCATATAATTAATCTGGATATTCGAGGGATGCCTCCCGATTTTGCTAGTGTAAAAGATATGGCTAATTTCCTCACCGCGTCGCGCGGCGGCGACCGCGTCGGTAAGCATTAGGTTAGGCGCTTTATTAACCGTAACCCGGATTTAAAAATTAAAATAAATCGTCGGTACGATTATTAAAGGGCTTTTTATGAGGATTTTAAAGTTATTTCCGGCTGGTTTACGTTAATCGCGAATATAAAGGCGAAATACGGGATCGTTAACGAAGATATCTGGAATTTCGACGAGACCGGCTTTATAATAGATATAATCGGGTTAACACTCGTCGTAATACGCGCCGAGCGGCGTGGAAAAGCGAAGTCGGTTTAGCTTAATAATCGGGAATAAGCAACGGCGATTAAATGTATTAATTCGTAAGGCTAGTGTATTCCGCCGTTCTTAATCGTTTAAAATTAATATTACTTCGCGAACTAGTCTCGCGAAACCGATTTACCGGGCGACTAAGTAATTAAACCGACTTCTAATAGTTAAACTAATAACGAGATAAGCTTAAACTAAATTAAACACTTTAATAAACATACTAAAGCGTAAACGAAAAGTTCCTACCGCCTTTTAATTATTAACAGCCACGAGAGCTATATTTTAACCGAATTCGAAACATATTATTAAAATAATAATATTATTATACTCGGTATACCTCTTTATTTATTTTACCTGTTTTAGCCACTCGATATAACATTTTATTCGGCTTTAAAGCGTGCTTATTTAAAGGAAATCGAGCTGTTTATTAAGGCCTCGATAAACCACATCACGAAGCTCGAGTTTTTTATTACCTTTAAGGCCGCGCATTTCGCTGTTTTTACGGAAAATAATATTAAATCCGGATTTAGCGCTTTTAATTTAATCCCTTATAATCCCGACGAAGTGATTAATAAACTGAATATATGTCTCTAGACGCCTACATTTAACCTATCCCGTTCGGGGACGGCTAGTACCTACGACCTTTAGACGCCGTCTAACCCTTAATAGATAATTAAGCACTCTACTTATATTAAAAAAAGGGTGTTTATTTATTAAAAAAGCTTTCCGACGCCGATTTTAAATACGGTAAACTAAATGGCGAAAAGTATAATTAAAATAGCCTATAAAATAACCTTTATACGCGATAAAATGTATATATTAAAGGAGGCTAATTTAGTATTTTCTAAGCGTCGGAGAGCTAAAAAATCGCGAGTCCAGCTTAAAAAAGCCCTTACTATTAAAGAATCTTAGCAGCTACAGAACGAAAAAGTAAAAGGGAAGCGTTCAGCGCCCGATAAAAGTAAAAATAAAAGTTCGTTAAAGCGGAGGGCGACCGGTGGAAAACGCTATAATGTTTACGGCGAAATAGGTTATAATACGCGAATATATAAAAAAGATATAAAATTAAGTAAAGAATCGGATAGCGAATAGTTTTAATTAATTTTAAACGTTATAATTAAATTAATTAATATAAAAAGGTCGAAAAGTAAAAAAGTGCGTCGCCAAGTGATATGCGTCGCGTAATAGTAAACCACGTTAGCTAATCTTTTTACCGCGTCGCGTGGCGGCGACCGCGTCGGTAAATACTAGGTTAAGTGCTTTATCGATCGGAACCCGGACTTTAAAACCCGAATAAACCGTCGATACGATTATTAAAAGGCTTTTTATAAAAATATAAGTGTTATTTCCGGCTAATATACGTTAATCGCGAATATAAAAGTTAAATATAGTATTTTAAATAAAGATATATAAAATTTCGACGAGACCGGCTTTATAATAAATATAATCGGGTTAATACTCGTCGTAATACGCGCCGATCGGCGTGGGAAGGCGAAGTCGGTCTAGCTTAATAATTGGGAATAGTCGACGGTTATTAAATATATTAATTCGTAAAGCTAGTGTATCCCGCCGTTTTTAATCGTTTAAGGCTAATATTACCTCGCGAATTAGTCGCGCGAATATAACTTATCGGGCGATTAAGTAATTAAACCGATTTTTAATAATTAAACCGATAATAAAATAAGCTTAAATTAAATTAAATACTTCGATAAATATATTAAGTCGCGAATAAAAGGTCGTTATCGCCTTTTTAATTTTCGACGGCTACGAAAGTTATATTTTAATTAAATTCGAGGTATATTACTAAGATAACGATATTATTACTATTAATATACCTCTTTATTTATCGTACTTATTTTAATCTTTTAATATAATACTTTATTCGCCTTTAAAATACGCGTATTAAGAAAAATCGAGCTATTTATTAAAGCCTAGATAAATTATATTACGAAGCTCGAGTTTTTTATCGCGTTTAAAGCTTTATATTTCGCTATTTTTATAAAAATTAATATTAAATTTAAATTTAACGTATTAAGTTTAATACCTTATAACCCGAACGAGGTAATTAATAAGTTAAATATACGTCTCCGAACGTTTATATTTAACTCGTCGCGTTCGGGGACGGTTAGTATTTATAACCCCTAAACGTTATTTAATTAATAATAAACGATTAAATACTTTATTTATATTAAAAAAAAGGTTTTTACTTATTAAAAAACTTTTCGACGCCGATTTTAAATATAATAAATTAAATAATAAAAGATATAACGTAGTTTATTACTACGCGACGTATATTACTTAACGACGTACCTTTTTTATTTTTCGACTTTTTTATATAAATTAATTTAATTATAACGTTTAAAATTAATTAAAACTACTCGTTATTCGATTCCTCGCTTAATTTTATATTTTTTTATATATTCGCGCATTGTGACCTGTCTCGCCGTAAACATTATAGCGCCTTCCACCGGTCGCCCTTCGTTTCGACGAACCTTTATTTTTATCTTTATCGGGCGCTAAACGTTTTCCTTTTACTTTTTTATTTTGTAACTGCTAAAATTCTTTAATAGTAAGGGCTTTTTTAAGCTAAACTCGCGATTTTTTAACTCTCCGGCGTTTAGAAAGTGCTAAATTAACTTTTTTTAATATATATATCTTATCGCGTATAAAGGTTATTTTATAAACTATTTTAATTATATTTTTCGTTATTTAGTCTATTATATTTAAAATCGGCGTTAAAGAGCTTTTTTAATAAGTAAACACTTTTTTTTAATATAAATAAAGTGCTTAGTTATTTATTAAAGGTTAAATAACGTTTAAAAGTCATAAGTATTAACCGTTCCCGGACGGGATAAGTTAAGTATAAACGTTTAGAGACATATATTTAACTTATTAATTACCTCGTCGAGATTATAAGGGACTAAATTAAAAACGTTAAATCCGGATTTAATATTATTTTTTATAAAAATAGCGAAATACGCGGCTTTAAAGGCGATAAAAAACTCGAGCTTCGTAATATAATTTATCGAGGCCTTAATAAATAGCTTAATTTCCTTTAAATAAGTACGCTTTAAAGCCGAATAAAGTATTATATTAAATAATTAAAACAGTTAAAATAAATAAAGAGGTATACCGAGTATAATAATATTATTATTTTAATAGTATACCTCGAATTCGGCTAAAATATAGCTCTCGTGGTTATCGATAATTAAGAGGCGGTGGAAACTTTTCGTCTACGTTTTAATATGTTTATTAAAATGTTTAATTTAATTTAAACCTATCTCGTTATTAGTCCAACCATTAAAAATCGGCTTAATCACTTAGTCGCCCGGTAAATCGGTTTCGCGGGACTAGTTCGCGAAATAATATTAGCTTTAAACGATTAAAAACGGCGAAATATATTAGCCCTACGAATTAATATATTTAATCGTTATTACTTATTCCCGATTATTAAACTAAACCGACTTCGCTTTTTTACGCCGCTCGGCGCGTATTATAATAAATATTAACCTAATTATATTTATTATAAAACCGGTCTCGTCGAAATTTTAAATATTTTTATCGACGATCTCGTATTTCGCTTTTATATTCGCGATTAATGTAAACCAGCCGGAAATAACTTTAAAATCCTCGTAAAAAGCTTTTTAATAATCGTACCGACGATTTATTTTAATTTTTAAGTCCGGGTTACGGTCGATAAAGCGCTTAACCCAGTGCTTACCGACGCGGTCGCCGCCGCGTAACGCGGTAAAGAGATTAGCTATATTTTTACATTAGCGAAATCGGGAGGTATCCCTCGGATATTTAAATTAATTATATATTTACGAAGTATCTCTTTTAATTAGATTTAATTTACGTCGTTTCGGTCGGATTTCGCGTTTTAAAGTTCGGCCGTAAATTCGATAACGTAAAATTAATTCGAGTATATTATAACGTGGTTTACCACTACGCGACGTATATTACTTAGTAACGTATTTAAATTTAATTTTAATATAATTAAACTTTAACGCGTAATACCTTTATAATTATAATACCTAATTAATCTTAAAAAGATTAAATAGTTTTAATAATTTAAACGATACGAAACGAACCGAATTAAATAAGTTAAAGAGTAATAGTAAAAGCTTATAATATACCCGAATTAATTTTACGCTATCGAATTTACGGCCGAACTTTAAAACGCGAAATCCGACCAAAACGACGTAAATTAAATTTAATTAAAAAAGAGGTATTTCGTAAATATATAATTAATCTAGATATCCGAGGGATGCCTCCCGATCTCGCTAATATAAAAATATAGCTAATCTCTTTACCGCGTCGCGCGGCGGCGACCGCGTCGGTAAACACTAGGTTAGGCGTTTTATCGATCGTAACCCGGACCTAAAAACTAAAATAAATCGTCGGTACGATTATTAAAGGGCGTTTTACGAAGATTTTAAAATTATTTCCGGTTAATTTACGTTAATCGCGAATATAAAGGCGAAATACGGGATCGTTAACGAAGATATCTGGAATTTCGACGAGACCGGCTTTATAATAGATATAATCGGGTTAACACTCGTCGTAATACGCGCCGAGCGGCGTGGAAAAGCGAAGTCGGTTTAGCTTAATAATCGGGAATAAGCAACGGCGATTAAATGTATTAATTCGTAAGGCTAGTGTATTCCGCCGTTCTTAATCGTTTAAAATTAATATTACTTCGCGAATTAGTCCCGCGAAACCGATTTACCGGGCGATTAAGTAATCAAGCCGATTTTTAATAATTAGATTAATAACGAAATAAGCTTAAATTAAATCAAATACTTCGATAAACATACTAAAGCGTAAACGAAAAGTTCCCACCGCCTTTTAATTATCGACAGCTACGAGAGCTATATTTCGGCCGAATTCGAGGTATATTACCAAGATAATAATATTATTATAATCGGTATATCTCTTTATTTATTTCACCTGCTTTAACTATTCGATATAGCACTTTATTCGGCTTTAAAGCGTGCCTATTTAAAGGAAATTAAGCTAACGTAGTTTATCACTACGCGACGCATATCACTTAGCGACGCACTTAAATTTAATTCCAATATAATTAAACTTTAACGCGTAATACCTCCATAACTATAATACCTAATTAATCCCAAGAAGATCGAATAGTTTTAACAATTCAAGCGACACGAAACGGAGCGAGTTAAATAAGCTAAAAAATAGCAGCAAAAGCTTACAATATACCCGAATTAACTTTACGCCATCGAATCCACGGCCGAACTTCAAAACGCGAAATCCGACCGAAACGATATAAACTAGATCCAATTAAAAAGAGGTACTTCGTAAATATATAATTAATTTAAATATCCGAGGGATGCCTCCCGATCTCGCTGATGTAAAAGATATAGCCAATCTCTTCACCGCGTCGCGCGGCGGCGACCGCGTCGGCAAGCACTGGGTCAAGCGCTTTATCGACCGCAACCCGGACCTAAAAACTAAAATAAATCGTCGGTACGATTACCAAAAGGCTCTTTACAAAGATTCTAAAATTATTTCCGGTTAATTTACGCTAATCGCGAATATAAAAGCGAAATACGGGATCGTCGACGAAGATATCTAAAATTTCGACGAGACCGGCTTTATAATAAGTATAATCGGGTTAACACTTATCGTAATACGCGCCGAGCGGCGTAGAAAAGCGAAGTTAGTTTAGCTTAATAATCGGGAATAAGCAACGGCGATTAAATACATTAATTCGCAGGGCTGGTATATTCCGCCGTTCTTAATCGTTTAAGGCCAATATTACCTCGCGAACTGGTCCCGCGAAACCGATTTACCGGGCGACTAAGTGATTAAGCCGACTTCCAATAGTTAAACTAATAATGAAACAAGCTTAAACTAAATCAAACACTTCGATAAATACATTAAAGCGTAAACGAAAAGTTCCTACCGCTTTCTAATTATTAACAGCCACGAAAGCTATATTTCGGCCGAATTCGAAATATACTGCCAAGATAATAATATTATTATACTCGGTATACCTCTTTATTTATTTTACCTATTTTAGCTACTCGATATAGCACTTTATTCGGCTTTAAAGCGTGCCTATTTAAAAGAAATCGAGCTGTTTATTAAGGCCTCGATAAACTATATTATAAAGCTCGAATTTCTTATTACCTTTAAGGCCGCGTATTTCGCTATTTTTATAAAAAATAATATTAAATCCGGATTTAGCGTTTTTAGTTTAATTCTTTATAATCCCGACGAAATAATTAATAAACTGAATATACGTCTCTAGACGCTTACACTTAACCTATCCCGTCCGGGGACGGCCAGTACCTACGACCCTTAAACGCTATCCAACCCCCAACAAACAACTAAGCATTCTACTTATATCAAAAAAAGGGTGTTTACCCATCAAGGAAGCTTTCCGACGCCGATTTTAAATACGGTAGACTAGATAGCGAAGAGTATAACCAAAATAGCCCATAAAATAACCCTTATACGCAATAGGATATATATACTAAAGGAGGCTAATTTAGCATTTTCTAAACGCCGAAGAACTAAAAAGTCGCGAGTCTAACTTAAAAAAGCCCTTACTATTAAAAAATCTCAGCAGCTATAGAACGAAAAGGTAAAAAGGAAACGTTCAGCGCTCGATAAAAATAAAAATAGGGGTTTATCAAAGCGGAGAGCGACCGGTAAAAAACGCTATAATATTTACGGCGAAACAGGTCACAATACGCGAATATACGAAAAAGATATAAAATTAAGCGAGGAATCGGATAACGAGTAGTTTTAATTAATTTTAAGCGTTATGGCTAAATTAATTAATATAAAAAGGGTCGAGAAGTGGAAAAAGTGCGTCGCTAAGTGATATACGTCGCGTAGTGGTAAACCACGTTATTTATTAAGGCCTCGATAAATTATATTACGAAGCTCGAGTTTTTTATCGCCTTTAAAGCCGCGTATTTCGCTATTTTTATAAAAAATAATATTAAATCCGGATTTAACGTTTTTAATTTAGTCCCTTATAATCTCGATAAGGTAATTAATAAATTAAATATATATCTTTAAACGTTTATATTTAACTTATCCCGTTTAAAAACGGTTAATACTTATAATTAACCTTTAAACGTTATTTAACCTTTAATAAATAACTAAACACTTTATTTATATTAAATAAAAGTGTTTACTTACTAAAAAAGCTCTTTAACGCCGATTTTAAATATAATAAACTAAATAACGAAAAATATAATTAAAATAACTTATAAAATAACCTTTATGCGCGATAAAATATATATATTAGAGGAGGTTAATTTAGCACTTTCTAAGCGCCGGAGAGCTAAAAAATCGCGAGTCTAGCTTAGAGGAGCCCTTACTATTAAAGAATCTCAGCAGCTATAGGACGAGAAGGTAAAAGGGAAGCGTTCAGCGCCCGATGAAGGTGAAAATAGGGGTTCGTCGAAGCGAAGGGCGATCGGTGGAAGGCGCTGTGGTGTTTACGGCGAGACAGGTTATAATACGCGAATATACGAAAAAGATATAAAATTAAGCGAAGAATTAGATAACGAATAATTTTAATTAATTTTAAGCGTTATAATTAAATTAATTTATATAAAAAGGTCGAAAAATAGAAAAAGTGCGTCGCTAAGTAATATGCGTCGCGTAGTAGTAAACCACGTTAAATTTTTATTATTATTTTTTAATTTATTTAATTTAGTCTGTTTTATATCGCTTAAATTATTAAAACTATTCGATTTTTTTAAAATTAATTAAATAAATATTATAATTATAAAAATATTACGCGTTAAAGTTTAATTATATTAAAATTAAATTTAAATACGTCGTTAAGTAATATATATCGCGTAGTAATAAACCACGTTATATATAGTCGTATATAAAATAACCCTTATAAAAGATCGGATGCGTACCTTAAAAAAGGCTAATTTAACCCTTTTAAAGCGCCGGAAAGCTAAGAAGTCGCGAGTCCAGCTTAAAAGAGCCCTTACTATTCAGGAATTTCAAGCGCTGCAGAACGAAAAAGTAAAAGGGAAGCGTTCAGCGACCGGCGAAGGCGAAAATAGGCGTTCGTCGAAGCGGCGCGCGACGGGCGGCAGGCGCTGTGGCATTTGCGGCGAAACAGGTCATAATACGCGAACATATAAAAAGGATATAAAATTAAGTAGCGATTCCGATAGCGAATAGTTTTAATTAATTTAATACATTATAATTAAATTAACTTATATAAAAGTGTTAAAAAGTAATAAAAGTAGGTGACTTAGTGATATAAACGACTCGGTGATAAACTACGTTATTCTTTTTATATTTAAAATTAATACTATTTTAATCGGCATTTTATATATACGAACTGCTATTATTAAAGTGTAATACTATATTATTTTCATTATATAAGCTCGTATTTTAGCTAGGTTTAATCGTAGATAGCCCTAGAAAATATAAAAAAGGGCTCAAATTTTCTCATCCGGCCCTCTGCTGCTTCTATACGGGAGAGCGGACGGGACCCCTAATATTCAGTAGGACATAGTCATATGGCTGCTCATATTACAGAGCGTCTCAATCTGGAAAGTGGTCCTGTCTAACGAATTCCAAGTTCTGCCCTTCGGGCGATTGCCCTAGATCTCGACTTGGTCAATTTCCATTACGAGGCATGTATCCGCGCCGCTACCTCATTTTACCCGAATGCCATTTCTCTATATTACCGCTGCCGGGCCTGCTTTCGCTGCCACAGCCAATGAGACGAATAGAAGTATACCCTTAATGGCGACAACACTGCCTTTCGTATAAAAGGTTAGGTACTTCCGCAAATAATCGAAAGGTCTATTTGTCTAATTAGGGGTCACATCTAGTAGGACAAGCATTATGCCCAGTGGGATAAACAAGATACCCGGTGCGATTAACATAATACCACGGCACTTGATGGTATTCTCAAAGGTCCATTGGACGACGACAACGATGATGATGATGGTGGTGGTGGTGGTGGCGCCTCGGGGATGATCTCCGGGGGCCGGGGGCGCGTTGTCGTTGTCATTGGCAGCCGCAGCCGCCGCCACACGCTTCTGCAGGACCGCCCGCGCATCTGCCTTCTCGGCCTTCTCGAATTCGGTCTATGTTCGTTATATTAGTACAATTTCAAGGGAGTTAAAAGGGCAGTATCAGTCGAAAACACTTACCTCGTCGAAACGTCGCCAAAGGGCCGACCACTCACGGAATTTCTCGTTGGCCAGGATGCTTCTCTTGACCACCCCAACCCGATAGACCCAGAAACACCCACGGCATTAGCACGGCCCATGCGTGCATCGTGGCACCCCATTGTGCCCAAGTAGACACCCCCAGCACATGCTCGCCAGCTGGGGGTGCTGGCAACCAGCTGGTGACTGGCGGCAGCCAGGTGGTCGCAGTTGGCGTAAGAGCGCTGGTGATGTTGGTGCTGCGGCCGGGGGACGGGACCGAGGATGTCGGCAGCATGCCGGTGTTGGTGTTGGTGATTCTATTCACTTACAGTTGCAACAGAATAATAGTTGTTCAGAGACTATATAATGATCAGTATACTTCTCAATAAAGCAAGCTTTTGGGTATTCTACTTACGAAAGCTGTTCTGGGACCCGAGGAAAGAAAGGAAAAGAAATTCCAAGCACAACCCAAGATCGAGATTTTTTTTTAACAACCCGGGAAGTTCGTGCCTTCTAGTTTCATAAAACTTCTATCGATAATGCCTTCCAGTTTTCAAATAATTAATTGAGCATGTACTTTACATTTTTGCTATAGTACGTTTATGGTGGAATACTATATTCTGCAATTATCTATATTAGTCTATACTCTTTACGTGCTATAGTAGGAACATTTTCTGGTTGCACAGTATGTCCAGCCGCTGTTTTGTCTCCGGATTCATCACATTCATTACTACATTTGGCAGATGTCGACATGTATAGAGACTGACATGATTCCACCCCGGCCCGAGCACGCTAAGGGATCTAGCTAGCATCAACGGGTTTGGACCCATGCAGGGTGCGATGCACGAGTGCCCGAGCATGTGGGCAGAGTGAGATAGGGATAGGCGAGCTCTAGTTATTGCAGTGGTACCTACTTCTCAGTAGGTAGGCAGGATATGGCATACACGTAAACTTTGTTGGATGCCACCGATGCTATTGGAGTTCCACGTTGCGTGGTGCAGAGGCTGAACATATACCATGTGACGTACCTGTCTTATCTCTACCCATTCCTCCCGTTGCCAATAGCAGGAGCGTTGGACTCTCAGGTTCAGACCCCTCCAAAGAGAAATTACCTTGGCGCTGGCACCTTGTGCCACTGCAATCTATCAATTTTTTGACATCAGGTGCACGTGTTGCAGTGCAATCAGAACCCTTGCCTCTTTCCCCAGAGCAATTCGAAACCCTCCCCGCCCGTATGGTACAGGCCACCTGATACAGCATCCGCCGATGGGCCCGAGGTTGGTGCTGTTTCTACCGAGTCACCCTCTTTTCTTAACATTGGAATGCTGGAGTGGCCGTTCTGGCAAGAGCTGCCTTGGTCGGCCAGTTGCGAACAATTACATTTACCCCCTCTTCCTTTGATATTATCCAATTTTTTTAGAAGCTGGTTTATTTAGAACCACAGAGAAGCCCACAGAGCCAGTCCACCAACGACCCACGGGAACATCATCCTGAAGCTCATCTGTGCATTGAACTCCTTCATAACGTCGAGCGTCTTCTTCGAGTTCTTGTTCAAGGGCTCCGTCTCATTTCCGGCTTTGGGGTCGGCAATGGCCAACAGTTGGTTCGACGGCACCGACATCACCTTGCGCACCCAGACCCAGCCGAGGGGCATGAGGCCCGCCGCCGAGGCCCAGATCTTCCAGGGCAGGCCGGCCCGGTCCGCCCCGTACTCGGCGTAGGCGAGGGTGCCGATGGCGAGGATGGTGGTCAGGTCGACCCACGGCACCGTGGCCGACATGGACCAGTAGAAGTACTCCCACTGCTTGGCGCCGTCCTTGGCCGACTTGGAGACGGTGGGGTAGACGGCGGGCAGCAGGCGGTAGCCCGAGGTCATGGTGCCGTTGTTGATGAAGCTGCCGGCAATGGCAATGCCCTTGAGGGCAGGAACCCAGGCCTGAAGTGAAGAAGGCATGGCGTGTGAGGTATGAAGGGGAGGAGGAAGCAGCGATGAGGTTGAGTAGACTCGAATAGCTTGGTGTCCCTGAAACAGCAGCTGGGATGAGTAGAGCAGAAGGGTGGTTATAGTGAATTGCGCAGTAATTGCGGACGGGTGTGCCTTGTAATCGAAATGTTCAGCTATATACCTATGCGGTTGGCCCTTGTCATGGCATATCAAACCAAAGGCCACCCCAATACCACTCTCGAGTGTTGACCGGCGACGAGCTGAGATTACAAGTCTGAGCCAGTGTGTTCCAGACGAAGGAGAAGCCCGCAGTCTTGTTTGTGACACAACGTTCCATGCAGCGTTCCCAGCTAGCCATGTGGCTGACTGAAAAAATGTCGTTTTGGTGTTAGTATGATTCATGCAGACGGCCCAAAAGAAGCATTGCTTCTCGCGCTAGGGAATGTGATTATACGGCCGGCTGGACCCCGCAGCTGAGGTTTGGTGCAGAGACATACGGTCTGGCATGAGCTTGGCAGTTGCCAATTCAACGTGTGCATTGCATGTCGTTCTCCGGAGACTTTCCGCCGGACTACCTGGTGTGGCGCAATACCAAAATCATCGCGATGGTGTATTAGGTCACTAGCAACACAATGCAGTGGAAAGAGGCATGCCCATGTTCAGAGTTCTTAGGAAAGGGTGGTAGATTGATTGGATAAATTGGGAAATAAGTAATTAAATAAACACCAGCTAGATACCCAAATAACAGACAAATGGAATAGCTAAGAAGCCGCAGGGTGATCAAAATTGACGTCCACTTTGGCGACCAGGTTTCTCACCGCTCCGAAGAACTCGGCAAGCCCCATGGTCCACCAGGACCTCTTGGTCCAGCCCTCCTCAAGCGGCAGCCTCTCGTCCTCAAAGATGGCCTTGACATAACTGACGGGAATCGTCTTGCCGTCGCCGAAGCAGCCCATCATGAGCGCGATCTGGCCGCAATTGACCTGGTGCTCGGCCGGCCCGTAGACCAGCTCCGGGTTGTCCTTGAGCTGGCGCTTGATCCGCGCCTTGATGAAGGCGGCCAGATCGTCGATGGTTAGGGATTTCCCGTCGAGGGAGCTTTCTAGCATCTCCTCAATCAAGTCTGGTTGGGGATTGTTATTTCCCTCGGCTTGCCCAACGTCGCGACGCGACAGGGAGATGTCGTGCTCTATGGCGCCGTGGGAGGCGAGGTCGACGAGGTTGAGATACTTCCTCCCGTTGTCGGTGACCTGCTTCTCCTTCCAGCAGCCGAAATAGTCGAAGTAGGAATACGGGTTTCCGATCACGGACCAGGCTCTCTGCCAGGTGCTGACAGGCTTCCTCGTGTACGCCAGGGCGGGGTCGTGGTACTCGAAGTAGGTCGGTACGGCGAAGACGGAGCCGAGAAGGGGGCTCATTCCGACGTGTCCCATGGCGGCATTGAGGTCTTCCACGTAGATTTTCCGTCCGCTCCGCTCCAGATAGCCATGGTTGGCGAGGGCGTTGACGACGGGACAGGGGCTTCTGCTTGCGTCTGCAGGTGCCTTTGCGTATTTTCCAATAGACATGGAGTCAGGCATTGTGATGGGCTCGTAGAGAAGAAGAAGAACTTGATGTAAGGTAGAGAATAGAGAGATTCGAAAAAGAGGATATCTCTGACGGGAATCGCTGGACTTGACTCAATCACTCGAATCTTGGCGGACGAAGGGTAGCTGGAGATGGAGGAATATGTGATGACGGCAACGGCTCGAGATGATATGGCATGGGCAAGTGTTTGCGAGTTGGACCTCGCCGAACTGCACCAGGCCAGGCCGAGACCCTCCCCTCCCCCTGTATGAGGTTTCCGATGTGGCGTCCAATCGAACTTGTAGCATTTCCAATACTACGCACGCCGACTTCAGCCGCAACGCCAGGTCGGGACGGCCGCCGGCGTTTCCTTTTCTAGCCCAAGGTTCATTCCACAACCCTAAATTATGTCTCGGATAGTCATCCAATCTGGGCCTGTTTTGGGCCCTTGGACGTGGGGAAATCGGGTCCGAGAACTTGGGAGCATATCCAGGCATTTGCCGATCTGCAAAAGAGCTACTGCATTCCCCGAGTCGCTTTTCGAAAGAATGCAGCATGCCGCATACGCCGTATCTGTCACCTCCGACTGTGAACAGAGACTGGACCATCGGCGTGTCCACGGCATGTGTCGTGGCGGTCCAGACCCCACCACACGGCTCGTATTCGAAAATGTCTTGAACGGCTGCCCGCGTCGGGCTTGGATACAATAACAGGCATCGAGCTGCACCATCTCCTCATATGAGATCCTGTGATCCCAATCCATCCCTTCACAGCACGTCACCAACTGGATCACTTTGCGAGTGCACTCGTCGGGCATCAAAACTGAGCGTTGGCTTCCGTCTATACCTCTGCCTCTGCCCCTGATTGTATACTAGTAAGCCTTACCACCCCATTCATCTACGTCAGAACCAATTGCAACCTTTCTGTTCTCATCATGAATGGTCACACATCAAGGGCTCCTGCGAACCCGCAGGAGGAGGACTTGATGCAGCTCACCTTGCAGCTCAGGAACAAGAACGCAGAGGCGACGTACGCAAGCTTCCACGGAGACGAGCTCATTGGAGTAAGTAAAACAAGACGCTACCTGCTTTTCAGGTTGTGCTCTGACTGACAACTGCTTTTCGTCATGATTAGGACCCAGCTCCTCCCCAGACCAGCACATGGCAAGATGTCAAGGCGGCACTTCAGCCCAAAAACTGGCCCTCGCTGGGGCGGATCGCGGAGGGAGCCATCAATGGCACTGGACTTGATGTAAGATTTGCCACGCATGAATGCCTCGAAGGCCCCTTTACTGACGCGGTTGTGCACAGGGACAAGGTGCTGCCACGGTTGTGGGCAGCCTGTCTAATTACAGCCCCCGGCGGCAAGACTTTATCAATCAGGGGGTAAAGGACAAGTACGATAAGATGTTGCACCCTCCCTTGACCTACCTCGGTGATGCCTTCCAGTACCGAACTGCCGACGGCAAGTTCAACAGCGCCATAAACCCGCACCTTGGTCAAGCAGGCGCTCCGTATGCCAAAACGGTTCCATCCAAGACCGCTTCGCTGGGCGCTCCTCCCGACCCTTCGGATCTCTTTGAAAAGCTGATGGCGAGACAAGAGGACGGCCGGGTGAGCGAGTCGGGACTCTCTTCCATGCTCATCTACCACGCCACCATCATCATCCACGACATCTTCCGAACAAACGACAATGACAAGAACATCTCTGACAGCTCCTCCTATCTGGACTTGTCTCCCCTCTATGGCTACACCCAGGAGATGGTGGGCAAGATCCGAGATGACAAGTACAAGCTCGGGCTTCTCAAGCCAGACACGTTCGCCGAAGACCGATTGCTGCGGCAGCCACCCGGCGTGTGCATCATGCTGGTCATGTACAACCGATACCACAACTACGCGGCGCGACAGCTGCTTCGCATCAACGAGAACGGTCGCTTCAGTATCCCAGCCATGTACGAGAAGACGAAGCTGGTCTCTTTGATCCAGGAGCACCTACTTGACCGCAATGAATATGGTCAAAAGGCGCCCCTGGATGCCAGCGTTCGGGAGCTATGCGATCAGTACGAGAAGGTGTTTGCAGAAGCTCAGGCAGCAAGACCTCCAGATGCCTCAGTGGCCCTCGCAGAGCAGATGAATGAGACGGATGAGGAGAGGGAGGAGCGAGAGGCCACGGAGAAGACGGAGAAAGACGCTCTTGATGCCATTGCCACGTTTGAAGGCTCTGCGGTCTACAAGAGGCTCGTCGAACTGACGGAGAAGCTCGAGCTTCTTCTTGAGGAGAAGAAGCTGAAGCTCAAGGAGGGAGGGGCAGGACCCGGCAGCAAATATGAAGAATTCGAGGCCCAGTGCCAGGGATTTGAGGATGCCTGGGAGGCCTCCAGGAAGAAGCAAGACGACGATCTCTTCAACACCGCCCGTCTCATTACCTGCGGCATGTACATCCAGGTCTCGGTCCACGACTACCTCCGAGCACTTATGGGCTTCCACCAGTTCGACACCAACTTCACCCTCGATCCCCGTGCCGACTTCGACCAGAAGAAGACGAGCCGCGGCCTGGGCAACCAGGTCACGGTCGAGTTCAACCTGCTCTATCGCTTCCACTGCGCCATCTCCCGCAAGGACGAGAAGTACACCGAGGAGTTCATGAAGACGGCGATGGGGTTCAGAGACCCCAGTAAGGCCTCACTCCCAGAGTTCCTCGGCACCATGGCGGCGATCCAGCAAAAGGGCGCGAGAGACCAGAAGAGAGGCAAGGGGGCTCCCAAGCCATGGGAGGTGACGTTTGGTATCCCCGATACACCTAAATCTACTACACCAACATCTGCAGCCGTCAAGAACGGTAACGGTGGCATCCCCATGACCGGAGTTAATGGCGCGGGAGAAACAACCCACTCCAAGCACTTCAGGCGAAACGCCATCACGAACCTCTTCGACGACAGCCAGATGCTCGAGGAGCTCACCTCGGCCATGGACGACCCCATCTCCAACTTTGGCCCTCGGAATGTGCCGAGGTGTCTCAAAGCCGTCGAGATCATGGGCATCCAGCAGGCGCGCAAGTGGGAGACGGGCACGCTGAACGACTTCCGCGACTTCTTCGGCCTGCCGCGGCACACGACCTTTGAGAGCGTGACCAAGAACGCCGAGATCCAGAACGCGCTGCGGGACCTGTACGAGCACCCCGACAAGATCGAGCTGTACCCGGGCATCTTCTGCGAGTCGGACGAGCGCATGGGCCTGGACCCGGGCCCGGTCGAGTCGAGCTCGGCGCTCTGGTCAGCCATCTTCTCCGACGCCATCACCCTCGTCCGCTCGGACCGCTTCTACACGGTCGACTGGAACACCAACTCGCTGACCTCGTGGGGCATGAAGGAGGTCACGCCCAACAACGAGGTCTGCAAGAGCTCCGTCTTCCACCGCCTGCTCCAGCGCGCCTTCCCGGGCTGGTTCGAGACCGACACCATCCGCTTCTTCCACCCCTTCTACACGGCCAAGCAGAACTCCATCTACGCCAAGGCCCAAGGCTACGCCAACGATTTCGTCGAGACGGCGGCGCCGCCGGAAGCCTCCGACACGGACAAGAGGAACGGCAACAACGTCCCTGCTGCCGCACCGGTCAAGAAGCCCGTCAAGCCGTGGTATCTCGACAGCTTCGACGACATCTCACTCGTCTTGCGGGGGCCAAGAGCATGAATTTCACCAACCCTGCCTACTTGTACAAGCCCAACTTGCCGGCAGCCGTCCGGGCCGTCTTGGACCCAAACCAGAAGGCCCCTTCCCTCTCATCCGACAAACTGGACCAGTACATCGAGGAGAGTGAGGAAGACTTGAAGCGCTATCTTGAAGGGGTGATGAAGATGATAGTCATGAGAGAGTCGATTTCTATGACAAACTCGACATTCCAGATCGATGCCACTAGAGAGTAAGCCCCCAACCACCGCCCCCTCCGCCCCCTTAGCCCTTGTTTCGACTGCGGTTTAAAAAAAAGCCCGAGCTGACCGAACCGTTTCTACTTACAACACAGTTTCGCCATTCCCGTGGTCACGCACTACGTCGCCGACTTCCTCGGCTTCGGCGATAAGCTGCGCCGGCACCCCGCCGACAAGAAGGGCAGCACGTACAGCGAGAACGAGATCTACCAGCACATCACCAACTGCCAGGTCTTCCTCACCTACAACGCCGACGAGACCAAGTGGATGGCCCGCCGCCGGGCCTTCAAGGCGTCCATGCAGACGCTCATCGACCTGACCCAGAACGGCACCATCTGGGAGGCCAACCAGTGGGACCTGACGCGGGCCCTGTTCGGCAAGAGGGGGCGAGCCGCATGCACGAGCTGGGCGTCTTTGTGGCCAAGCAGGTCTTGGAGTACGAGAAGGACCAGCGCAAGGCCGCGGCCATTCTCCTCCTCATCTGCCTAGACTTTGCTTACAACTCAGTTATTGCGGTCAGCAGCCCTACCCTACCGTTTCTTATTTACCTTAGTGTCTTCAGAAGCAATGGCTAACTGATTTCATTTTCCAGTTCACGGCTACGTTGGAGGGCTACATGGAGGACCTTTACAAGTTTGCCGACTCCCCGCCGCCTACCGACGGGTCGAAGCCGGAATGGGTTAAGCTCCAGCAGTTCGTCTTCAGTACTGGGGGCAAGGATGATAAAGAGCTGGAGAAGATGGTCCAATCGATGGCCCAGGCCAAGGTTCGACTGCCGATCGTCCGCAAGGCTATCAAGACGGCCGACTACCAGTTTTCAAGGGCCAAGGCGGGAAAGCCCATCACGATAGAGAAGGGAGATATTGTCGTCCTCAATCTTGTGAGTTATCCGTCTAACACCTATCGGAGGCTCAATTCATTCAAAACTTCCGTTGCTGACACCCTGTCCTTTTTCACCCACAGACAAATGCCATCGCCCAGGCCCAGAGCGACGAGGCCACGACCCAGAGCGGCGCGGCCGAAGTCGAGTTCCTGACCTCGCAGCTCAGCATCGCGGACAAGTACGGCGTCTTCTCGCCGCGGCGCTTCGCGATGCTGTCCCTGACGTCGATGATCCGGTTCGCGGCGCAGATGCGGAACCTGCGCCGCGGCCACGACGCGCAGGGCCGGCTCAAGCGGGTCCCGCTCGACCCGACGAGCGAGGGGTACGCGCACTTCATGGCGCCCGCGCGCGCGGCCTGGATCCAGCAGCAGGTCCGGGCGCTCGAGGACGGCGGCGGCGGCGACGCGATCTGGACCGACGACGTGCTGCAGCCGCGGGCGGACACATTCCTCACGCCCACGTGGGACGAGTTCGTGCCCTTCCCCATGACGTGGAAGATCCGGTTCGACGGGTTCGGGAGGTCGGATTACGGGGTCGTCGGCGGACACCCGTTCGGCCGCGTCACGACCGCGCCGGCCGTGCCGGACTTCTGCCCGCCGTGGTACCAGCCCCAAGGGCCCAGCACCGTCGGGGCGCGTTCGCGCCTGTGGTCTGCATCTGCGCCGAGGCCGCGCCCGGGGGCAAGGAGGATGGCGAGAATGGGGGAATCAGCGCTGCTGCCCCTGCTTCGAACACGCCTCGGGGAAGACGACGGGGGTCAGGACTAAGCAGCTGGCGACGGGGTGCGGCTTGGGTGATCACACTGTACACCGGTAGTATTCTTGAGAGCGTCCTTGCATTCTGTTTGTTATGTACCATGTCCGAGCCTCTTGAGTATCAAGTTTCGATTAGACAAGTTGTTAAAACTAGTTATTCTATACGTTTCTTATTATTCCATCGTCCCTGGTCTTGCTACTGGGATTACCGGTAGAGTAAACCATGGGTAGTCACTCTGTTTATTCGGCTGTATTGGCGAGTTGACTAGAGACGCAACTCCAAGGTTGATTCCCTTTCCAACTTGCCAACCGTGATGCTAGGTGAGCAGAAGTGTCTAGGACTTACTTGACTGGGATTGCCTTTTTTTTTTTTGGTTCTCTTTTGCTTTTCGACTCATACCAGCGCAGGCCAGCAGAAGCAACTGGGATTGTTACCACAGGCACTGCCAGTAGCCAGCATTATGCCGCGCATGGATTGCTTGTGTAAAAGTGCTGCCGATAGCATTCCCCGGAGAAGATGAAAGGTCTCAAACTACTCGGTATAGGATAACTGAATTAAGTGAAGGGGAACTTAGTGATGCAACTCTGATTGGTGGCTGAAATAGGGCCACGTGATCCGTGATCCTTCCAGCGACGCGCGTGCTGACGTCTCATCAACCAGGCACGAGGCGACAGTGAGACTCGCCAGATTCAACGCTCTGGACAGGCACACGAAAGCACTTCGTGCACTATTACAAACAATCTACAAAATGCCCACTCCTACCACCAACTACCATCTCAGCCTCGAGGTCAGCCAGGTCGAAAAGAAAAGGCGGCGTCTTACCACCGCCCGGACTCATCACTCAAAGGGATGGCAACCGCCAAGCCCGGATGAGCCGGCGGTACCCGGGCTTGTAGTAGCCACGAGGAGCCTCGAGACGACGTCCCGCATGCGAACGCTCGTGGAAATGTGGGATGCGTTGACGCTGCAGGTAGCCTACGTCGGCGTTTTCCTACTTATCGTTTTCGATTTGCCCCGTTGGTGGCCTCTCATCACTGCTTTTCTGGGCCCGTTTATTTGGCAGCCAACGCCTCGCTTCGAGGCCCAACTGGTGGGAGCTTGCATTGGACTAAGCATCTGTTTGGGCGGTGCGTCGTGGTGTAGGGTTCCGGTGAGGAGGGCTTGCTTGCGGGTAACTGGGGTGGACCCGGCTTTACCGACGCTGGGCTGGTTCTCGGCGGGAAAGATGGAGGCTTTGTGGTCCGGGAATGAGCTGAGTCAACACGTCGGCGTGGCGTTGGGACACCGAGACGCCCGGCAGATGGCCGCTTGTCACAATACCCTATGTGAGGCCGTCACCGAGGCGCTGATTAAGACAATGCTCGGCAACTCAGTTTGGGACTCTGGGGACACGGCGGTTTTGACATTGGCGAGCTCATGGCGGGGCGAGGAGGGAGTGTTGCTCGAAGAGGCTGGAAAGGCCATGTGGGTCAACGTGTGCTGCAACATGATATGCGTCGAGGAATGCCCATCGTCGTGGCGGGTCGAATCGGCAATCGTCATCGTGGGCGACGAGCATCTGGAAGTGTGGGCGCGGAAGCCCAAAGGCACTGCCGTCCTCATCGCTCGAGGCCAAAAGGGGAGAACTGGGAAGTGTGGGGCTCGCTATCGATCCTCCGCGCTCTTGCTGAGCTGTCGGATCCGCTCAAGGCGATCGTGTCAAACCTGCGGAACAAAATCCACATCACCTGTGTAAGGGAGGGATGTCACAGGCGGGCTGCCGGAGCAGATGCATGCTTATCTGATATAACGACCACTTGTTGTGCTGCGACGACAGGAGAACTCTGCGACGATGTGCTCGTCGAGCGAGAAGTGGCGGGGATGCACCTCGAGGGGCCACATGAGGTGATTGGGACAAAGGAAATGCTGGGCAAAATACGACAGAGCATGCAGAGCGCAGACACAACTGGTGTCGAATCTGTCTTGCCCAGATTGGACGAGTTGACTTTAGCGCGGTTGAGGATTGCCGCCTCTCGCAGCGTGCAGAGTCCGGAGGGCCCAACACTGGTCTGGGATTGTGTTGAGATGTCCCTATTGGCATGGACCGACGAGCCTTATTTGGCTATAAGTTACGTCTGGAGCATGTACGATGACAAGGCCATAACTGAAGCAGGGATCCGCTTGGCCGAGGACACGGGCTATCGTTACATCTGGTGCGATAGGCTGTGTATAGACCAGACGGACCAGCTTGCGGTGCAGAAGGAAGTGGAGAGGATGGGCGGTATATACTCAACGGCTGCGGCGGTCACGGTGATGATGGAGAACATCGAGATCGACGAGCCAAGCTTGCGCTATGGTCTGGCCGGGATGGTGGCAGTCAGTAGAGAAACGGCATCTCGCACCAGGGAGGTGTTGAGAGTAGCTGACGCTCACCCATGGAACAAGCGAGCGTGGACACTGATGGAGGGGAAGCGAGCAAACCAGCTGTTGGTGGTGTTCAAGCACCAAGTCTTCGACCTTGGATGGATGCAGTTGATCGCGGAACACGAACACAGGATGATCAACGCGAACTCGAAGTGCCACCCACCATCTACCCCTATCAAACACATACAAGAATATCCCTGGAGTCCAAACGCCTGCAGGCTCATGGTAGCTATAAGGGAGCGTTCCCCAGTACCACCTTTTAAAGGGGAGCGCATGGGATATCTTCTGCCCCAGATTATGGGTAGGAAGTGCGAGACCCAAGGGGACAAGCTGTATGCACTTATGGCCCTGACCGAGGGGCCCAAACTTCCGGATGGACTCGATCGGAAGAACACCGCCGAGGTTCTCATTGGTGCTATCAACGCGGGTTGCATCCCATGGTCCATCCTATCCAACTCCGCCTGCAGCACCGCCCCTATGGAATGCTGGCTACCCGATCTGGACCAGGTGGATAATCTCCCAGCCTGCACGTCGCGGCTCCCAACTCTAAAGCTTTCGGATGGGGCCTTGCTGGTTGAAGGCCACAGAATAGTGCCGGTGGAGCTGAGCAGGGGTAGCGGAGTTGTGAGGGTCAGCTGCACTTGCTGCAATCACGTTTGGCGGCTTGCGGGCGATCTCCCAAAAGTCACGGCAACGGAAGACTGGGTAATAGTGACTGCTACTGCGAAAAAGGAGGCACGACGTGATCGATGGCATGGACAAGTATTCGGGTGTCAGGCCACTGGAGCAGGGGAAACCTCAGTCTATCACAAGCTGTGGTCGAGAACGGTCGATACGAACAGGAAAATGAACGACTCTTTGATCTCGATTGGGAACAACTAGACTATCCGAGTTATTAGACTATATCCCCGTAAGCAATGCATCACACCGCAATATCACCGAGTTTCGTGATGATCTTCTCGATAAATCGCACGCCGACGATGATTCCATCGGCGTCTGTCATTCCGACTCGTCGCCAAAGTCCTCATTGTTGGCATCAAGACATGTGAGACAGGTTGCGACGACGGCCGAGTACCTGGGTCCCATGCGGCGCGACAGTCGCGTCTTGGCAATAGAGAGTAAGGAGTCCTTAATCCGATAGGCTTCGCGCATCTCTGCAGGAAGCATAGAGCCACCGCCCTCGTCGTCATTAGATGGGTCAACGGCCGACTCTTCTTGAACTTCCTTGAGCAGTGGACCCGGCTCGGGGTTTCTCGCCTAGTGCGTCATAACTAACAAGGGATGTCGACAGGCCCAGCTCGAGCAAACACACGCCAAGACTGTATATGTCATGTTGCATGATATACGACGTTTCTGGGTTGATTCCTGTCTGGTCGGGTGGCGATACAAGTTCTTGTGCCACTCCGCGTCCCCTTTCTTAAGTGTCCCGGCGTCTGCTGACCGAAAACACTCAAATCCGACGAGAAACGTGGACGTTGAAGTACTCTCGACATTCTCGAAAAGCAGGATAGACTCCGGGTGGATGTTCTTGTGGACAAAGTTGAAGTTGTGTACGAACCCAACGGAGGTCGCAAGGTCCCTGGCCATCCGTATCTGCTGACTCAAGTGCAGACAGTCATGGTCCTGCATGAGTGCCTGGCGAAGGCTCGTCCGCGAAGTAAGACCATCCGGTACATTGTATATGAAGTTGAATTGTTCGACATGTTTGCTGTCGTGCCCCTGGACCGTCATAACCCCTTTTGCTTTCAAGAGACCGAAAGTGATCGGGTCGGCGTTGGCGAGCTTTCTTGCCAGGTCGCGAGCGTCCTTTTTGACCGCAAGCTGGTTGCTCTGGGGCAGGACGCCGAACCGGTCGACAATAAACTGCTTCGAGGGTTTGTCTTTGCGGTGGCGCAGAGCCAAGCGAGCGGACGAGAACGCAATGGGCGAGAAGTCCAGCGAGGGGTCCAAGGGTAAGAACACGGAAGTGGTTCGCTGTGGGGGCTCGCGCAGTGCGTCCCGCAAGCCATCTGCCAGCGAGACGGCGGTCGCTGAGGTTGCGATAGACGATGTTCTGGGCCTTTGGTCCTTGGGACCCTTGTCGGCGTCATTTTCATTCAACGCGCCAAGCTCCTGGTCGATGACAGGGCTCGCGATTCTCATCATGAGGAACCAGCAGGGGTCGAACCGTTTCTGCCACTGTTCCAGGTCGTCCATGATGGCATCGAACGCGTTCTTCGTGAGCGTGTAGCGCCCTCGCTTGACCTTCCATGTGCTGGACGCCGGTGCTGCTGCCGAGCCCGGAGACTCGAGCAGCTTGTCCAGCTTGGCAGAGGCCAGGGACAGCTTTGTCGCAAGGACGCCGAGGACGTCGTCTATGGTCTCCAGAAGGTCCTTGTCAATCGTCTTGACGACTTTTTGGATAAACTCTATTTGGGTCCTTGTCTGGGCCCAGTAGAGGTTGAGTCTGATGGCCCTTTCCCGGATTTCTGTGTCGGCGTTCTTCCATGTTTCGCACGCCTCGGCGATGCGTACGCCAAGCCTGTGCAGGGCCTGTTAGCACCTTCGATGATTCCGAACGGCCAAACCCGTCGGCATATACTCACTTAAAACACAGCTCCACTGCAGTCAATATCGTACCCGGCTCTGCCATTAAAACTTGGGAACTGGGAAGATAGATGAATTTCGGTGATTTGTTGTTGGGGAGATATTACTGGCGGTCTGGGTGTGGTTTGGGCAGCTGACAGGCAGAGTGAGCCTGCGCAGCCACCCAAACCAAGATTGGGGGCGAAGTGACGCCCGCGCTTACTTCCTGCAGCTGACTGGCTGGGGGGCACTGCCTCATGACTTCCTGGTTTCCTGCGATCGGAGTCTGTTCACCTTCCTCGCTGTTCTTTTAAATAGCAGGTGACGGGTCTCCATCAGTCTATCGGTGCACCCATCATACAATCGAAGTGTGAGCTCTAGCGCCCGGCCACTATTGATTGATTGATTCAGTCTCCGGCAGCCGATTCCCGCCATTTCCCCCGCAGCAGGCCCACCAAATGCCGACAATGTCACGGCTGGAGCGACAGCGCTGAACCATGCCACCTCGTCCCTTTGCGACAGCAACATCATCCGCCCAGCAGTTCTCCGACCTAGTCAAAGACTCGAGGCTCGAAACCGAGACCCTCCAGACATGCACGCAGCATGTCTTTTACGAGACCGGCCGCACCGCCCACGAGCGACACGTCCGCCGTACCGAACAATGGGTCCGCCAGCGCTTTCTCGGCCAGGGCGCGTACGGCATCGTCCACCTCGAGAAGCGCATGTCGGCGGGCGACGGTGAGAAGGAGAGGCTTCGCGCGGTCAAGGAGATCAAGAAACACGTTGGTAGCGGGGAGGAGCTGGACTACGCTCGGGAGCTTGAGGCTATTGCCAAGTTCTCCAACTACAAGGTAAGCTTGCATCCATATATCTATCTACCTTTTCCTGCTTTGGGGGTTTTGTCAATTGATCGCGTCTCGTTTATAGTACGCGCATTGTTTCGTGACATCGCATGGGTGGTTCGAGACGAACGAGTCGGTCTTTATTGCCATGGAGTACCTGGCGCACGGCGATCTTCAACAACACCTAACCCGACCTTTGTCCGAGATCGAAGCAAAGCAGATTACAGCCCAGGTCCTCGAGGGCCTGCAATATATGCACGAAAATGGATTCGTCCACAGGGATCTGAAGCCTGGCGTACGTGCCTCTTTCACCCCTCCTCTACTGGAAGTTGAAAGGCATGGTCCAGTTGGAGAAGAAACAAGCTGACTCAAACGTCCACTAGAACATCATGGTGGTCAACAAGGGCCCGCCGTGGTTCGTCAAAATTGCGGATTTTGGTATCAGCAAGCGGCGCCAACAGGATGTCACGACATTGCACACCCTACAGCGCGGTACGCTTGGCTTTGCGGCCCCCGAGGTCTTCGGGTTCGGCTCCGATAAGAAGTACACCTTCTCTGTCGACATGTGGTCCCTCGGCGCTGTGGCCTACCGGATACTCACTCAGTCCACCCCATTTCCCACCATCGCCGATCTGAGTGCGTATGTGTTCAAACAGAAGGGGTTTCCTACAGTCTTATTCGAATTACATCAGGTGTCGAAAACGGCGCAAGATCTCGTTGTCGCGCTCATGATGCCGGATCCGCATGACCGCCTCACGGCCACCACAGCTGGCCAGCATGAGTGGCTGTCGGGAACACCGTCGAGCTTCATCGGACAACAGCCCACGACCAGCGAGTGCGCACCCTGCCTCACCAAGACTTTGCATACGTTGGATAATGCTGACAACGAAGATAGAACTTCATTACCTCCGCCCACCACGGTTCATACTGATGAGGTGGTATTCCCAGCAGCGTCCAATGCGTGGAGTACTAATGACATCACCGTCTCTTTGGCGAATACGACTCTTCGGCCCCCCACGATTGAAACGCCGAATTATCAGCCACCAACTGTCTCGGAGGATCTCGAAGAAGAGACAATCCAGGGGCCTAAGCTTCCAGTTGACTCGGTGGTACTGCTCGAAGAAGTTCGCCCGACAACCCCGGCACCCGTTGATGGATCGACAGAAGAGCCGCGGAGTAGCGAAGAGGTTGACCATCGTCATACATCGAGCATGTCAGATTTAACACAACCCATTTCATCAGGAGCCCCGGCCTCCACCACTCAGCTGCCCGCCGTAGCATCTGCACAGGACCCATCCTCCATGCAAATGGAACTGCAAGATGATGCTAGATTCAACGAGGTAGCGCACATAGTTGATGAACATGCCAGTGATAGAGAACAAGGGGAACGCGGATACGCCGGCCGGGACGACGAACAGCGCGATCATGAAGACACGGAATATACAACTAGCGATACGGAAAGGTAAGCCCCGTCTTGTTCCATTCTCCCCATTGGAACCTTGGTCTGACTTCACACTAGCGTCGAGGAAACACGGATACGTGCATTCCAGTGTCATTGGTGCTCCGAGTTGACCAAGGGATCGAGATCCGGCCCTACCGAGCAACTCGCTTGCCAGCACGTGGTCTGCCACGCATGCTTGTTGGAGGCCTTTGCCTTGTCCCTTATCTCGCCGGTTTACATGGCCCCGAGATGCTGCGGGGAGGTAATCCCGCTCTGGCACTTTAGGAACATCGTCGTCCGACCAGAAGTCAATGAGGCGTGGAGGTTCATGTACGGATTCACGGAAAAGATGAGGGCAGGCCCGTGGCTCTGCCCCAATGGCCATGTCGGCAAGCCCGAGGTATCAACCAATCGGCTTCCGGTGTGGAATAGAAGGGTACTGTGCAGGCGTTGCAAAACTTGGAAGCTCGGTGGGACGCTCGAGTGGGATTCGTTCTGTCTGTTCTGCAAGGGGAAAGACTGTAGGGGCCGCTGCGCTGAGCGTTACGATGATGTTATTGACTCCTTCGTATACGGTATGCGGTTTGTCGATGCGAAAGAGGAGAACATGATAGCTCACTCAGTCGACGTGGCAAAAGCCATCGAGGCGGGCAAGTACCAGGATTGGGGGCCGTGGGAAGAGGTGAAGAACGAGGTCGTTCTACGTTGCCCACCGATGCTCCCACCTCATGAGCCTCATCAGCATCCACCGGAGTCCCTGCGATCACAACCTGACGACAGAGTCCAAGGGGATCTCACAACCCGACGCCAAGATCTACGAGGGGAACCGGATACATCCTCTCGCAAGTTCAGATTCATTGATTCGCGTCCTTCCAAGGTCACATTTATTGAGCGCCATCCTTCGCGCATGCAGGATGCCAACGAAAGACATGCTCGACAATCGGATAACCTGGAGTTCGCAGCTCAGTATCTACAAGCATGCAGGGAGAGGGAGACCGCCCGCAAGGCGAAGGCGAAGGGACTCCGTACCCGTACACCTTCGCCTCCGTCTCCGCGCACGGAGGACGAGAACGAAGAGACATCCAAGCAATTGGCTGGCATGGAGTTCGCGGCACGTTATCTACACAATTCAAGGAAGAACCAGCTGAATCCCACGGTAAAGGGACGCCTTATCCGTAAGCCCCCGGCCCCGGCCCCGATGCCTTCTACATCAGTCCACTATATGCCATCCGATTATGATTCCGGATCGAGCACACCTGAATCAGCAAGAACTCCGATCTTCTGTCTTGGTTGCGGATGTTGGCCGGAGGACTGCCGGTGTGACGAGGCGACGCCGCCCTCTGGCTCTGCGCGGAGGGGAGCGCAGAGACGGCCCGGGCGCCACTGAGCAGGTGAAATATGGGCGTCTGTCCGATGACGGCCGGAAAGGCAGCTTTGCTGACAATTTCGCCGCGTTTGACGGGTACGTCCCTCCGGACGCGAAAGTCCAGGGGATGGACATGGAGGATGTCGACGAATGGAGACTCGGGGTGTACCCCTGCCCCCCATCCCACCCCACGAGGGTGCATACCAGGGATGGGTATCGCCAGGCGCCACCGCGCTTCTCGACACCCTCGTCGGCTTCTGGGTTCACATCGGCGCTCCCCAGCGGGGCAAGGTCAGCCCAGCATTACGGCCCTCCGTTGCCCTCTTCTATGGATCAGCCTGCTACTTCGTTTCCCAAAGTGAAGTCTGCGCCAGACTATAATGGCACTTGGTCGGGTTACACAGCGTCAGGGGCGCCTTATAGGGCGAGAGAATTGCCAAAGTATATTGCGGATGATTCACGTTATGCGCCGTTGGAAGAGTCCATTTTCAGGCCGCAACCAGAGCATCATGTTAATGATGCGCAGTACACGATGCCCTACGGAAGGTAGCTCTGCGTGGAGATGGGGTATATCTGCATATACGTATATGTACATATGCTGGAGGAGTAGTGTGAGCTGTGTGGTTTGGTGCTACGAAATCCACAAGAGGACTGGAGTCGAAGAGAAGCAAACGCCTGCGTAAGACGTTTGATTGACGGTCTACCATCATTTTTGGTAGAGTTGCAAATATTGTGAGACATCACATTACCAACTGCAGCATGATCTAAACTCAACATTAAAGTCACATGCACAGGGGCTGCCCAAAGGCGCGACCGTTATGGGACATCGAAGGGTGCTGGCGTCTTATAGTTGGTCGGTTGGTCGGTCATCGCCCTCCCGAAAGAAAACAACAGAGCAAATTCGATGCATGCAGGCCAAGCAGGCTGCCGCAATACGGCCAATCGTTTCATGGCCAACCCGCCGTGGACTCGCAAGCACTCAAGGGATGGTGGTAAGCAGTGTAAAGGACATCCTCCAATTGACCTTTTGCCGAAAAAGGCTTCTGCTCATTATGTACTTAGCAGCGGGTGAGCGAGACCGAGCCTTGGCGAGCTTGGGAGCGAAATGGGGGAATGAATGCACACGTCAGCTGCCGCACTGCCATCCATTGAACCCATGCCTTACAGCGCCCGCTAATCCGCTAAACCCAGAGCGCTGTAGCACAAGCGGCCCCAATGGACCAACTGGGGGCCAGCAACGGAGCGGGGCGAGGCGCAGACCCAAAATAACACAACACCATACAGTACCGAAAGTAAGTACTGAACACCTCGCATTCGCATTTCTGTCCTACGTACTCCGTACTTACAAGCATACATCACATGCATGGACTCACCTCAGCTCCGGCTTAGTCGAAGTCCCGATTCCTACTCCTGCGGACAAAGAGAAGGCTGAGAACCCTCTTCAGTAGATACACGTATATAAGAGCAAATGCCAAGTCAAGACTATTGGAAAATGCGCTTTTCCCTGATTCAATTCCCTGCTGTCGCTCGGGAGGTTGACTTACAACACCACCACACACCGTGATTGAAGACCCGACTGCCGCTGAACCGTAGTCGCAGCCAAAATGTCCGCCATGACTACCGCTACCATTACCAGGAACGATTTCACAATCGAGCCGTTCCCCGCGTACGCTTATGCTTCCGAACCGACCTCCTCTACCGCGACGCCGTCAGACACCGACCATCGGCAAAGGTGGTCCTCGCCGTCTGAGGTGTCATCGCTACACTCCTTCCCCTCGTCGCGCCCCGAGCACGACCGCCCCGTCTCCCCGCCAGCTGCCACTTCGGGTCCCCACCCTCGTACACGCCGCCCGTCACCCGCGCCCGCACCTCGGCCGCCGAAGCAGCGCTGGGCCACGTCGCCGAGCGGCCCGTCGCCATCCCGCAGCAGCGGCCCACGCCGACCGCGCCGTTCTACCCGGCCTACGCGCCGTCGCTGCGCAACCACGGCATCACGCCTGCGGCCTGGCGCAAGTTCGTCGCCAATATGAACGAGGCCATCCTGACGACGTCGTCCGTCTCGGATCATACCCGGTCCATCACCCGTCGGATCCGGGCCGCGTCGGGCGGGATGTGGAGCGCGATCGTGTCGTCGTCGGCGTCGCTCGTCCCTGGTAGCAAAGACAACAGCAACAAGAACACCGACAACGCCGCCAATAATGATGAGTCAGGGGCTGCGAACGGGACAGGGGCTTCATCGACAGGAAGGACATCCCCGCCTACGCCCACCTCCCCCACCACCAGCGGCCCCTGCCGCACCCTCCGCGAGGAGCGCGTCATCGCCTGCATCGCCGCCGCCAACATCGCCTGGTTTCACCCCCAGGGCCTGCACGTCGCCATGGTGGACACGACGGTGCTGGCGGGCAGGCTGGTCGGCGCCGGCAGCGGCGACGTGCGGGGGATCCTGCCGAGCCGGCTGGTCGAGGCGGCGCGCCCGCGGCGCGACGAGGGGCCCGCCGCGCAGCTGGCCGCGCTGCGGCCGTGGATCGCGGAGCTCGAGGTGGATCGGCCCGAGTCGGGAGGGTCGGGTTCGGCGTATGCGGCGAAGCCGCTGCTGGACTTGGCGCCGTATTCGTTGTGGATTGTGGTTACGAGGCGGACGGAGGGGGATATTGCGGCTGGGTATTAGGGGGTGGGTATTGCATGGTGGAGGAAGCAGAAAGGGGTGCCAAATCGGCTGAGGGATCTTTTCTTTTTCTTTTTTGTCAAATCAAAAGTCTGAAAATGGAGTTATGTGTGGGCCGGTAGGAGTTCAAGTCATGGGATGGTTTTAGCTATATGATACCAATGCAATTTAGATTTCCACGCCAGTCATGGGGAGCTTACGGGATCCTTGCACGTGATGTTGGTCTTTCTAAGTAGGATTCCAAACGGGAGATTGGTATATACATATTCCTACAGACTAGATATACGGATAGGGGTTAAGTTATATACCATCGAGCAACACAACTCATGCTTCTTAACCTTGTGGCCTCTCGTCTTCCTCTCATTGTGGTAGCAACACCACCTCAGGCAAAGCAATCATTGGTTGCCTCGTCAGCCAGACTGGCAAGGGCAGCGCTCGTAGAAGCACTTAGAGAGCGTATCCTTTGTGCAGTGGGGACACTTATACACGGAAGCATCTACTACCCTGCCACAGTGTATACAATTTTTCTCGGCCCTATCATCCGGGGGATACGTTAGCTTGAGTACAGACTGTTGAAATGGGATGGCCAGACGACTTACATCTTGATCGTTGGTATTGAGTTGGGATGTTGCAAATTTTTCTAAGCTCACGAATGAATATAAGTGCCAGCCGACCTGGCAAATTTTACCGGTTGCGCTGGGTATGTCGGTATTTGTACGTTTCTGATATCATGGCTCACTGCGGTTCCGAGAGAGGACAATCAAGAGGCTTGTTCTTTAGGCGCTCTTCCAAACAGGGAACTCAACTTGACAATGCACTTTGTCAATTTCCACGGCTTTCTTCTTTGAATTCTCCTCTTTTGGTGCTGTAGGTGGTGCCGAAATCATCAGGTCCTTGCTCGTCATGTCTTTTCTCCAAAGCTTGGATTACATCATGGGAATTCCCAGTCGTATCAGATTGCCAACAGGGCGAGTCAGAGGTTCCTTCCTGTCCATATCCCTCTTCTGATACTCCAAGCTACGTGATCTGTGAGTCTTAGACTCTGGGCGAGGCTAAGATTCTTAGAGCACCATACACACGATGAAGCTGTCCTATCCCGGGCATATGTCACTGCCAACCGTATATCTCGTATTTGATTGTCTTATTACTAAGTCAATACATGAATGAAGTCATGGGAATGGACATAGACGGGTGCATCATTAGGCATACCAGTGTCACTCATGGCTGTGGGTGGACACAACTTGCAACTTGCGGGTATTGATGATTTATTGTCTAGTTTATGTTCAGGGGTATATTCGATATCCAGTTGAGGGTGAATACATCAGCCTCCCTTGCCAGTGTTCCGTAGCCTTTCAACTCCAGACTTAGATGCACTCATGGCTAATATGTGTTAGTTTTGGCCATATGGAAGAAAGCAGGGTTTGTTTACTTTTTACGTGATAGATCCTGCAATGATTGTTGTTCCGGCCAATGTCCTTTTGGCGTTGATGCAGACAGGGGCTTGGGGACGGCAGCATCAAAACCACATGGCGTGGACGTCTTGTCGAGCCTGGCAGTTCTCGCAGTCCTTCCACTTGTACCGCTTCACGGTCTGTTTCTGGACTGATTTCTTGCAGGTGCCAAAGCCGCCCAGGCGGTAGGCCGTCCTACATTGTTCCATGAAGTCTTTGTCGGTCTTCTCGCCGTGGTACTGGTTGCACTGGCCGCACTGTACCTGGCGATATTCGTAGATGTGGCACATTGTTGCGTTGTGGTTGGAGCTAGGGGATCAATGGAGTGTAGTAGTGGTGGTTGGATTTAGTAGTCTTTGTTCTCATGGTTCTTCTTCTTGTCGCGCTGATCCATAGTATGCTGAGCATTGCGCCCTGTGTCTAGGGAGGAGACCAAGCTATTATATATATGAAGCGGCAGGTACGTGGTGGCAAGACGCTCTCATCCCGGATGCGAACGCAGCTACAAAAAACGAAGGGAATGCGTCCTTCAGCAACACTGGGCGACGATACCAGCCTTGCCATGACTGATTGCCGCTGTGGGCAATGTCATCTGCCAGGGGATTCATTGTTCACCCTGACAAAGGACCACCACCACGACAAGGGCGTCCTTTGTCCGTTCACAGCATTCCAACATGCATTTTCCCACGTATCTGCTGAAAATATGCATTTGCCATAGCTCCTAACTGGGAACTCTTTTTTTACTTCTCCATCATCCAGATCATCGTTCATGCATCAAAGGGGTGACAGAGGAGGCTGTTCAGATGCTGCGGCAACTTGCAGCAAATTTAATGGATTATACTATTCCAAAAGACTTTTTCATGCATGCAGTTTGTTTTTCGCGCCATAATTCGGACGATTGAGTTGCAGCCGCATCATTTGGACTGGGAGCAGACTGTTTGCAAGTTTCGATCTCAGATTTGTAGGCCGGAGATGACCCGATCGGCGCAACCAAGCAGCGTCAGTTCGCGACATCAGGTTACCGGGGTTTTGAAATGCTTAACTTTCATATAAGTAATGCGATTGCATTGATTTCAAACGTGACATCACGTATATGGGGTGTTTGAGGACGTGCATAGTTGATGGATATAGATCCACAAGATCCAGATCGCCATGGTCAGATACCAACGGATTACACTGGACTTAAGATGATTAAGAGTATCACATGATAAAGGGCATCTGCAACTTTAATCCAGTAAATAATGTATGTATATCGCTGAATTGCTACATCCACATGGCACTACTACTCTAACCAGCATTCTTCCAAAAGATAACATCTTCCTGTCTGTTCCCTATGCATGGGATATCGTCCTCACGCATCCCCTCTGCTTGGCACCCTCTGAGCCTTAGTTCTTGTAACTATCCTTCTGCATATCCAACGTCATGAACTTGACATCGAGGCCCAAAAGACCCTTCGTCACATAATATCCAGCGTACTTGGAGTATTTATCCGCCGTCTTCTGATCAAAGCCAGGCAGCTCGGTGGGCACGCCGTTCTTGCTCTCCGTAATGACGTCGTCGACATTGTGGTACTTCTCAATCGAAGCGTCCTTGCCGGTGAGGTCCTTGACGATCTTCTTGAACGCGTCGAGGTCGGCGGGGTTCTCGAACGTGCCCTCCTGGATCTTGTGGTCCTTCCCGACCTTGACCTTGGCGTAGATGTACACCTTGGGGCTCTTGAGCTTGTCGTTCTTGTTGGCGTCCCAGGCGGCCTTGAGCTCGCGCTCGGCTTTTTGCTGGCCCACGGACCCGCAGGTGTAGTGCCCCACGACGGCGGCCTTGCTGGTGCCGATGATGACGCCGAAGCACTGGTTGTAGCCGACGGAGCTGACGGACTTCTCGTCCTTCTTGGAGAAGTCGACGAACTTGGTCTGGTCCTGGCGAATCTTGGCGGGGGCGGCGTCGACCTTTTCCTTGAAGCTCTTCAGGGCACTGGTGTCCTTTCGGGCTACCAGGGTCGCCGAACCTTCAGCAGTGCTGATGACGTTATAGTTAGCTTTTGGGGGTCAATACAGACGAGTCCACGACGTCATCTTATGGGGATACGAGCGGCCAACGGAATTCAAAGACTTACCCTATTGGCTGTGGTGCTGCGAGACAGAGGTTGATGGCCGAAGGGGCCAAAAGAAGGGCAGCCAGAATTCGGCCGAAGCTCTGAGCTGAGAGGAGCTGCATGTTGAGTATTGCGGGTTTGATTTGGGGGATGTCGATTTCTAATTGTATAGTAGTTTGGTAGTAGTCGAGGAGGACCTGCTGTTTGAGTGTTTGTTGGTTGGAGCATGAGAGATGGACTGGGACTTTAAATACAGTTAGGGTGCGTTCATGGCTCCCTTTCATTGCCGTATTTTCTCTGCTTCTCGCTCGTCATGCAATGACGTATTACTCGCGTGGCTTATTATTCGCTGATATCATATATACGGAGCATCTCAAGAGCGGTATTCTCATAGAAGGTATTTCATGAGTAGTTAGTTATAAATATTCATGTCGTAGCTCGAATCCTGATGGCTCCATAGGACCGGTAAATAGCAGTCCAAAGTGACAAGATCGGCATCATGCCAAGAGTCGTGAGGCTCGAAAGTGGAGGCCTAGCCCTTTTCATAGACGCGAAAGGAGCATACGCAGTGCCGCCTTCGGCAGAGTTCGTATAATATACAGCTAGGCGCTTAACAGGCTTACTATTTTCTAACGTCACTGTCGTCTAGTTTTATTCTTAGACACAGGTCAAGCTATGAGCAGTAACAAACTAGCCCACATAGATCCGAGCAAAGCTCATTAGCCAATCCGAGTTTGGCTTCATTTTGAGAGTTTAGAATGAAGACACATAGCTTCAGGGCACTCCGCTCCCGATTGAAGACTGCGTGATTGCGCCTCATAAGATAGCCTCGACATACTTCTGGCACCGATTGACCCGGCGACCTCGCCGACCGACCGATGACAGAGATCTAAAAGATGCTGCACTCCGGAATCCCACGACCGATTTTCCCGGCTTACAGCGATTGTTGACCGTCACCACTTTTGTAGCTTAGCAAGCTACTGATATGATATGACAATTCACTGGCTAGCATCGCCTTGCATGGTTTTGGGACTCAAACACCAGAAACGGTGTACCTCGGACCGTGCCGAGGAGATTGATGCTAACATTCGAGTTGTTGTGACACTGGCGCATGTCTGCATGGTACCAATATGCTAAACCAAATTACCACTGTACGTACAGAGCATATTGGCGAGTCACTCGGCGGAAGATAAGGAAGCTGCGGTGCATATGCTGTGCAGGAGTCTGGTCATCTGTACGACCCGATTAGGCACTGATTAGCTGATTCCGGATGCAAAGGGCGTGCGTCCCTCCAAGCTTTGCGCCTCTCGCATCGTTTGGGCCTATCAGATATCCGCCTGCTCGCTGCGAGCCGGCATTAGCGCCGCCGGCACGCAACCTAAACGTCTGTTTGGCGAAGCTTGTGTCACTGCATGTCATGTCCCTCGATGCTACGCAGGTGCATGCTGACCATATATGAACGCTGACCCCTCCGTACTTGATAAACAGCTTGGATCAGTTGTACCTTGCGATAGCAGGCCTTCATCATCCAGACCGAGACGAATTGACGGATTTTGCGCATTTGCAGCCGTTGCGGTTGTGGGGAGGTTGTTTGTTTTGATTGTCCTCGCAACTGCCTCCTTGGCGCACCTACGAGACCCGTCTTGTGACTCCTTCCTTCCAATACCTCAAGCTGCATTTACCTACCTAGTAAGTACATAGGCAATTTCGAGGCAGGAACGGTGTGCCCCTCCAACGCCCCTCCATGTCTTAGACACAACAGCTTGAAGCGCATCTCCTTGGCGTCACTGGACCACCAATCTATCGCCACCATATCACCATTTGGTGGTATTATTCACGCCTGCACAAAGACAACGCATCACAGCACACGCAGATAAACCGTCAAGATGGCATCGAACGCAGCATCCATGCCACCTGTGGAAGTCGACGTCTCGTCCATTCCCGGCACCGTCCATCTCGTCGACCTGGAGCACATCCTGGCCACCCGCCATGCCGCCGACCAGAAGGACATAATTCTCGTGCCCACGCCTTCGCTAGACTATGACGACCCCCTTGAACTGGTCCAAGCCGCGCAAGCACCTGGCCCTGGCATGCGCCCTATTGTGAGTCCGTCACGAGAACCTCCAATCTATCGTGATCATTTGAGACTGATTGTGTACCTCACCAAGGTTCACGTGGTTCAATGGCATGGCCCTGTCTGTCGTCTATTCTGTGCTGGTTCCCCTTTCGAAGGCCCTGGATGTGACCGAAAACGACTTGAACGCTGGCACCGGCTACATGTTCCTACTCTTGGGATGGAGCCTGCTGTTCTGGCAGCCATTCGCCCTGCAGTACGGCAAGCGCTTGACCTATCTACTCTCCCTCGCCGGCCTAATCGGAGTGACTGTGTGGAGTCCCTTTGCCCATGGAAACGGCCAATGGATCGCGAAAAGCATTTTGACGGGCTTCTTCGGATCCCCCATCGAAGCCCTTCCCGAGACCACCATTGCCGACCTCTTCTTCGCGCACGACCGAGCCACCTACATGGGCTGGTACGCTTTCATGCTGGCAGGGAGCAACTACTTTGCGCCACTCATCTGCGGCTTCATCAACGACGGCATGGGATACAAATGGGTCTTCTACTTCCCAGCCATCTTCTGCGGCGTCGCCTGGGTCTTTATGTTCTTCTTCATGGAGGAGACAAACTACGACAGGCGCTCGATCGGGGTTTTAGCAAACCCGCCCGTTGAACCAAAGTCTCGCATCAGCACTCCCATGGTTGCTGCACGCATTGGTGAATACCCCAAGAAAGGTTACGTCGACAAATTGTCCCTTATCGACAAGCCAAGACCGTTCATGATGCATTACCGAGCTTGGCAGTCTATCAAGCTGCTTTCTTGGCCCGTGGTGTTCTACTCCGGCTTCAGCTATGGGACGTATGTCGTCTACTTCAACATTCTCAACGCGACGACTTCCATCATACTGGGTGGCCCGCCTTACAGCTTTTCACCCTCCATGGTCGGTCTCAGTTACGTCTCCCCCATAATCGGAACTATTGTTGCGTAAGTTCACAAGGTTACCTGTCATCTGCTTCATCAGCTTGCTAACGTATGGCTAGTTCCGTGTTCACTGGCCTTGTTTCGGATCGTTTCATAATACGTCTCGCCCGGAAGAACAACGGTATATCGGAACCAGAGCACCGACTGTGGCTCTTCACCATCTCGGCCATCGTGGTCCCATTTTCCTTCATCCTGTGGGGTGTCGGAGCCGCCCACAACGTCCACTGGTTTGGTCTGGTGTTCGCCATGGGGACACTCGCCTATGCTAGCACCACGGGCGTGACCCTCTCGGTGTCCTACCTCATCGACACCTACCGAGATATCAGTGGCGACGCCTTGACCACGTGCATTCTGATACGGAACACCATGAGCTTTGCCATCGGCTACGGCATCACCCCGTGGTTGAAAAACCTCGGATTGCAAAACTGTTTTATCAGCATCTCCTTTATAGGCCTGGCCATCTGCTGTGCGTTTCTGGTCATGATCAACTGGGGCATGAAGTTCCGCGAGAAGAAGAGGGTTCAGTATTGGAACGAGGTGAAGTCTCGCGTTAATATGGGACTTGTGCATTGATACGAGTTCAGAAGGGTCGGTTACGTGAAGGAGTTATGGGGTGCGGCGGCAAGACGGATATCAGGTTTTCATTCACGAAAAGGGTGTTTTACTTAATGCAAGATGGTAGCCAAACTTTACTACTCGAGCGTTCGAACAAACAGCCTTCAATACTCCAATTGGTCTGTTCGCGATTGCTCCACTGACACTTGCCAAAGGGTATCCCCTTCATGGCGACAGCGCTGCTTCCACCGTTTTATGCCGTATTATATGGATTAATAATTATCTATTCTATTAATATAATGTTTATTTTATTAAATATAATAGCTAGGTATTTATTTAAATATAATACTTAAGCTGTCCCGGAATAGATATAATATCTAATCGGATAGATCGCGAACTAATTGATTATTCATAGCAAGTAACACTAAGCGCAGCGTTCTCGCTATTAAGGAGATATTTAAAACGAGGCGAGGCTGGAATTAGCAGTATATTCTATTAACCTAAGCTTTTATGCCATTATCTATTATATCAGGTTCTATCATCAGATATTCGAAGCCGAACTGTTCATTGGCATTTATTTACTAGACATATGTTAGCTTTCGTTGAGGGAATTTGGGTAGAATTAGGGGTAGGAAGACTTACCACTTCGATCCATCTCGCCATCCACTTGTCGACAGCAGCCTTTGCCTCGTCCACAAGGCCGAGCTCTGTTTGCAGATATAATTAGCATCGCACTCCTTTTTCCTTTTGTTTTCCATAGTGGGAATGGTAACTTACCGAGAAGCAGCTGAACGGCACCTCGGACACCAGACTCTAGTGCCGAAGCGATCCAGGCGTGGGTGTACGAAGTCTGCTCGCCGACGAAGATCATCTATCGCGTCGTGTGTTAGTAAATGCCAAAAGTACATTTATCGGCTGGCTGGCACACAAAAGACGGAAAACTCACGTTGCTGTAGGTCTTGAAGTACTCGGGGATGTAGAGCTGGTGCTGCCCGATGGTGGGCGCCGCCCAGGCGCCGCCCTCGTAGGGGTCGAGGTACCAGCAGCGGCGGTTGTTGCGGCCCGTGTACTGCTCGCGCGCGACGTCGCCGTGGATCTCGGCCATGGCGTCGACCATGTACTGGACGTGCTCGTCCTCGGTCTGGGAGAGCCAGCGGACGGCCCAGTCGCCGCTGGCGTAGGAGGCCAGGATGGACGCGGGACCGTCGGTGCCGTTGAGGTTGTAGCTCGGGTAGCAGACGGAGCCGACGCCGGGGATGTCGGTCGAGGTGCTGCAGCTGCCGTAGATGGGGCCGGTGGGGAGGTGCTCCCAGAAGCGGGTTTTGTATTCCAGGGCTACTTTGCAGGCGGACTCCATGGGGACGTTGTTGATGGCGTTTTTGATGGTGGTGGGCAGCACTGGGGTGGTGTTCGTGTCAGCTTCGAATTTGTTACACCTTTACGGGGTGATAATAGGGGTAACGAAAAGGGGCAAAAGAACTTACTCGGCAGACGCCACAACTTCACCTTGGAAAAGGGCATGGCGATGACGGCGTAGTCGAAGGTAGCGTTCTGGTACGCGGCGTCCTTGGCGCCCTTCTGCTTCCACGAGAGCCGGACGCGCTGTTCCGCGTCCAGGAACTCGACCTGGTCGACGTGCGCGTCCATGGTCGTGACGTTGTCGACGAGCGGGTGGAAGGACAGGGGCAGCCGGCTGAGGCCGCCGTCGATGGTGGACCAGGTCGAGGCGGAGAAGTAGACGTTGTCGTATAGCTATAGCGCGCGGGAATTCCCCGTGTTAGCAATCAACCTCCCTCTGAACCAGCATGCGTCGTATCCAGATTGCTGTCGAGAGTCAGGGGTAAGTAGACTTACCGAGTTCCAGAATGAGCTGTCGGCGGAGCTGCCGACGACGATGTCGGTTTGGTTCAGCGTGGCGTTGAGGTAGTTGACCATGTAGGCGAACTCGGACCAGACTTCGCCGCCCTTGCCGCCAAGGCCGTTGACTATATTTGAAGTACTTGTCAGTTTGTTTCTTCTCTTTACTTTCTCATCTCAGGAGACTTTGTACATACCGATGAAGTCCTTGTGGGCCTTGTGCATGTTGGTGGCGATCTCGATCATCATGGTCTCGTTGGAGGTGATCTTGGTAATAGCGTCCTGCAGCTTCTGCGTCGTCTCATCGAGCGCCGGCGCGGGCGCCGCGAGCGAGGCGTTCTGCTTGATCTGGGCCAGCGTGGGCGGCATGCCCGTCTCGGGCAGCTTGAAGCCGTTGTTGTACGACAGCCCGTTGGGGCTGGCCTGGTACCACGGGATGAAGTCGACGCTGAGGTTCCGGTCGTGCCCGTTGAGGCCGTTCATCTCGGCGGCCAGCTGGAAGACGAGCTGGTGGTCCGTCACGTTGTACGTCTCGTTGGCGACGCTGACGGTCATGGGGAACCGCATGGGGCCCATCTCCTGGTAGGAATAGTCAAAGGGCCCGCCGGACAGGTACTCGGTGTGCACGCGGCCGCCGAGCCGCTGCGACGCCTCGAGGATCTTGAGGTTGCTCAGGCCAGACTGGTGCAGGACTAGGTACGTCATCAGGCCCGACATGCCGCCGCCCACGATGGCGACTTCTTTGGATTTGGCGGCCTCGGCGTCGACGGCGCTGATCTCCTTGTTTTCTAGCAGCTTGACGCCGTCGAACCAGGGGCCCCAGGTGTCGATGCCCATGTCCTGGGTCATGGCGATGCCGCCATCGCGTTTCCGGAGGTCCCGCTTCTTCACGGTCTGGAAGCGCTGCGGCTCGCTGCGGCCGACGAGGGCGCCGTTGCTGTCCCAGGCCGAGAGGCAGCCGCCCGACTCGGCGTCCTTGGGCATCAACCACACCAGTCTGGACTCCGAGTTGCTGTTGCTGCGGGCCACGGTGTGGTGGGCGTCGCGGAGCTGGTGGGTGCCCGAGCAGTGCCGGCCGTAGGTGTAGGTCAGCTCCCCCTCCACGGGCTCGTTGAAGGTGACGTGGACGTTGGCCACGCGCGAGTCGATCTCGGTGCGGGTCTCGAGGTGGACGGGCAGCGGCGCATAGGGGGCGCAGGCTGCGCTGCTGACGAGCAGCGAGGCAGCTAGGGAGTACCGCATGGCGACAAGATGGAAGGAGCGCGAGTGTGACTAAGGGGGTGCAGGAGTGGGGGAGGGAAGAGAACGCCGGACCAAGTCAAGAGGCTAGGTATTTACATGCGCCACGAACACGGTTCCTTTCTTCATCCTCCTTTCTCCTGTCGGTGCGCTTGAAGTCGGCTTTATACCTTCCTTTGGCGACCTGGCGGAGAGCTAAGGCAAGAGGACGGCGAAGACCGGCCATAGGGGATTCCGCCGTGGGTCTCCTTGCGTCGGGGACAAGATAGAAGGTGTGCACGCATGCAAGTATCGTATCTCCGGTGCCCGGGTCCGTCACACCGTAGCCAGCGTGGGGTCTGGGGAGGGGGGGATGGGGTCGGACCCCGAGTAGTGTTTCCTGTGTTACTTATCTGATAGACAGTTGCAAGGAGGCCCGGGGCGGAACCAACCACGATCACGGCGGGCCTGCATATGCGGTGATAGAGAAAAGGTGTGCAAATCGCCACCTTTCCCAGATAGGTAGTTCAGCGGTTGCTTCCATGATACGGGGGATGTTTGCTGAGCTGACAGCAGTTGGGAGTCAACCAACCCCTGTGTAACAAGGGTCTTTTCTGACCAACATCTTGATATATGTTGGTCAGCTTGCACGTTATGTTGTGATCCCTACCCACGGGTTCGGACAGATGTCTTTATTTGCATAGCTTGACGTTTCCTCGATTCTGTTGTGTCTGGGTCTTTCCGTTGCGACTTAAGACAAGATCGCAAGCCGTCATCGCTATAATCCCGTTAGCTCCGCTTATCCTGACCCCTGTCCATTGACCAGGGGTAGTATGCATGTCCGCCTATTGGATTTGGGGGTCCTTATCTTCACCCCTCCCCCTGTTGCTTATCAGTAGGTAGTATGAAGAACTCCCCCAATGCCGTAACGATTCGGTGCCCTCCGCGCATGTCATTTCTGACATTTGTCACCAACCCCGTTGACAACAGTCTTATCGTAGGTATTTAGGGATGACCCTTGCCCACTTGCGGGAATAAGCCTAGCATATATGTACGCCCTTCTGATAAGGAACCAGCGGTCTGTCACCACCGAGGGGCCGGGATACCGGGGATAAATACATAGATAGGGCCTACCAGATCCCCGGGATCGGTATAGCGAGATAGAAAGTGCCAGATAGAATTACGTGGTTTTGCAAACTAATGTTGCAATACCTGTTACTTACAAGTGCCGTGCCAGTGGTCTTAACTGCAGCCAGGGAGGAAAACTCCACCTGTCGGCAATCAAGAGCTGATAACTGATAACAATTGCCTCAGGAAGTTTGTCGGAAAGATTCAGTTTATGCATGTAACATTACCAACAGCTGACGCTGGGCGCAACTGCCTGCCAAGGGCACCAAGAACCACAAGATCACCAACCAAGATATACCAACAGACGCAAGACTAACCGCCGCTTGGCAGCAAAGCTTGGTTTGCTTGGATGCAAGGCGTAGTTGGTAGTTGAGAGTTGGGAGCTCGGAAATTTTATCGGGCGATCCTATAATCGGCAACATCATCCCTGCAAGGCAAACAGAAAAGGGGCAGTCTACTTCACCAGCATGAAAGAGCGAGAGTAATGGCAGACTCCAATTCTTACAATGCACTCACCGGCCACAAGTACAAGACAGACAAAAGAGAAGGACACTGAGGTATGCATGATTGCTCATTATTCATTTGTTGTACTCATGATCTATCAACAGAGGTCGCGGGATATATGTAGTAAAGATGCGAGCCAAGATATGTAAAGAAAAGATTCGCCACAGCCGAAGGGACCGGCATTGAACACCTGTAGAATGCAACCGACTTGCTAAATCAAACCCAGAGTTTAGATATGCTCTCCTCTCTCTATGTCATCAATGCAATATGCTTGAGCTCTCTGTGACGAAGGTCAGTAACATTCCCAGTATGAATGCAAGTCCGGGGTTTGATGGGAAAGAACTTACTCTTGCACCTGCTGTCCCACCTTCATGTCGTGGTACGTCACCTCCTCGCCCTCGTCCTTGCCAAGGTTGAACTGCTCGGCGCGGATACGGCGGGCGCGGTCGGCGAGGACCTGGTTGGGCGCGAGGTCGTAGTCGGACGAGAGGTGGCAGAAGAAGGTGGAGCTGATGCGGACGAGCGGGCGGTCGGGGAACTGCTGCTTGCGGGCCTCGATGACGTCCAGCGTCGCCTGGGTCACGCCGACCTCGTGGTAGCCGGCCTTGATGAGGCCGCCCGTCAGGTGCTCGATCTGCTTGCCGGCCTGGACCAGCAGGTAGTTGCCCTGCGGGATCTTGACGGGGATGCGCTTGCCCGTGTTGCGGGCCCAGATGTGCAGGCCCGGGTAGCGCGACCGGCCGTGGATGGTCAGGAAGTTGAGGTCCGTGTGGAAGCCGGCCAGGATGCTGTCCTTCTTGCCGTACTTGGACAGGTCCGACGCTGTCGGGGCGAGCAAGTGGGGGCTGAGAAAGTGTCAGTCAAAGGTTCTAGACGCGGGGTTGGCTAGCTGGAACGTCTCCATTCGAAACTTACCCGTACTTGGTGGCGTCCATGAACGCCTCAGCCGGCAGTCCCAGGCCGACCGCGGCCATACCTGCTAAGGAGGTGACACTGCGGGGTACTCGTTAGCTTGCGTTTCATCCTACATGCACTGGGTAAAGGTAAAAGCCAAACTTACGCGTTCTTCATCGAGGTCCCCCACTGGTCCATGGTGGGCGCCCAGCGGTCCTTGATGTGCGGCGCGTCCGGGGTGATGTTGTCGGCGTTGAGGGAGGGGAACTGGGTCTCGTAGGGGGCGCGTCCATCATGCGCCAGAAGAAACGGCACTTGGGGTCGGGCTCGTGGGCGCCGATGTCCAGGGGCCGCTCGGCGGGGTCGAGGCGCTCGATGACCTGCAGGCAGGGCTCGTCGACGGCGCACTTGGGCTTCTCCGTGTTCTCGAGCGTGACGCCGATCTGGTAGCCCAGCTCAGGCCGCTCGTCGCGGGCGAGGTCGGCCTGGGGCTGGGCGAAGTAGTCCTCGAGCAGGTCGAGGAAGGTGGTGTTGTCGTCCTCGGACACGCGCGAGTCGTGCAGAACCAGGGCGCCGTAGGTGATGAGGGCGTTGGCGGCCTTTTGGCACTCGGCCACGACCTCGGGGTCGTCGCGGGCGCCCTGCAGGAAGACGTCCAGGTCCACGATGGGCAGGTTCATCGACAGCTCCGCCGGCAGCACCGGCGTGGGCGGCCCTGCTGCTGCTGCTTCTCGGCGGCCGGCTCGGGGGCCGCCACGACGACGGGTTCGGGTTGGATGGCCATGATGCTGTGATTGATGATGCTTCCTTTGGTGGACATGGACATGCTGCTGCTGGGAGCGGGAAAAAGGCGCGAGGGAAAATGCTAAGCTAGCGCTGCCTCGTGTATTATATAGGTAACCCAGTGTGTCTGGTGACGGGATCACGGGGTTTTCTCGTTTCTCGTGTCTCGTGTCTCCTCGCCTCAATTCAATTTCAAATTTTCCCCTAAGCAGCTGCATGCGCGAACAGAACAACCACACACATGTGAGCATGGGATTTCGGGCGGGCGATCAGGTGCCGCAATCGGGTTTGACCCATCCTGCCCAGTCGTGGCCCAGTGTGGCCCAGTGTGGCCCAGTGTGGAGTGGCCCCCAGCGCCCCGTCGAAGTCCGCCGGTATTGTCAATTTCAGGGTCTTCAGGGTCCGCCTAGGCCCCCTCAGCGCCGGTCTCAGACGGACTCCGCTATCTTGGCCCCCAAGCCTAGCAAGCCTTCCAGGTCTTTCAAGGGCCTCCCCTCGAAATCTGCAAAGCCCTTTTCCACGCTCGTTTCAACTCCCACAATATATGGTTGGCCGCTTGCTCCTGCTCCCCTCCTCCCCCCTCGCCGGAAGCCCCTGCATCTGCAACCCCCCGGACCGCCCGCCGACCGTTACAGCGAGGCGGCTGCCAAGCTTGCAGAGCGTCCAGACTGCCGGCTCCCTCCTCCAAGCCTCAAGGGGGCGGCGGGGGTCAGTATTTGTCAACCCGATAACCAATTCCCCGGACTTCGAGGACCTGTCAGCGTTTGCAGGCCCGGGGCATCTCCGCTTAAACTCGTACGAATATGGGCTGATGGAGGAGTCCCTTTTCTCATTTTCAGCCTTTTTGTTGGGTTGCCAATCTGATAGTCAGAGAGATTTCGACCCGCTACTGCACTTACCAGCTGAGTTGACCATATCCACGGTACAGGCCTTGATTGGGCAGAGGGTGAGGCCTTTTCCCAGTCCAAGAGGGCCGTCCACAGTTGCACTCTTACCCCGGCTGCGACTAACCCTTTATACGGGAAGGTGCAGATCCGGTTCCATCGAGACCCCGTTCCATTTTTGTTCTCTCTCTCTTGACCGTAAATAGAAACATGTGCTTTTGCGGCCGCGCGCTTGCGTGGTGAAGTGATCACCGTCCGTAGCCGGCCTTCGCGCAGAAGATCGATTCCGGGAATCAGTGGGGGGGTGGTGTTCCAAGCAAAGCACAATTCTTGGGTCTGTTACATCGTCGTTGCTGTCGAGGATCTCGAGATGTCATGCAATTCTAAGAATTGCATGTCGCCGATCTTTCGGTTGAGCGATACCGTGGAGGCCTCCTTTCTTCCCTGTTCTCCCCTAACTTCGAATCAGTGTCAAAGTCAGCTTCCTTCTGGTGTACATCCGTGGCCATGCAGCATGTTCTAGAGAATACCTCTGCCATTAAGTTCATCGTATCTGATGAATCGAGGTTTTGACCTTGTCATCACTGACTACAGTGGGTTCTCTTTGAACTGTTCAACTCGTCAAGATCTGTTACAAGGATAAATAGCAAAGCAAATGGAATACCCCTGCATATACCTGGATAAAAGATTATGGATTTGGTCGACTACCATAGTATGAGGCTGTCTCAAAGCACTAATCATATTTTGTTGATGTCCGGAGTAATGTAGGTCACCGTTGGGCTAGGCTCTTGATTAGATATGCAAGTCTCCGCAAAGCAGCTGTGTATACACACGCACGTAGGGGGCCCAAGTGTTTTCGAGCAGCAGCCAGTTGGCAATCTGGATCATGACTGAAAGGGGCACTCTGCAAAAACAAAATCCCTATCTCATATGTCCTATTCGGTATGGCAGCCACCTTCTCGCAACGAAAGCGCGGATAATAGTCATGTCTCTGACTATCTATCTATCTACACAAGACCACAGTACAGTAGGGAAGCCCCTCAGCCAGGAGACCCACCTATACCCAACACATATCTCAAAATTGCGATTCCATAGGCAATATCTAAGGTGCAATTTGCTTGGGTTACCAGAGTATAGAAAGAGAAGTGTGGCTAGTGTTGCTTGTCAGGTGTGGCGCTTGCAGTGAAGCTGATCGGACTTCGGCAATAACAAATGGCGGGGGTGAGATTTTGGACTGCGGTGGCTGGGAGCAAGAAGAGCCTTGGAGCTCAGGCGGGCTCAGTTCTGCTCAGGCGGCCTGGTTCACCTTAGGGGGTGCACGGTCCAGAAAAGACGGCAAAAGGAAGAAGAGAAAGAGCACATGACATGGATGGACGGCTGGGCGTAGGTAACATTGGGAAGGGAACAGAACATGGGCCAGGCGGAAAGACAAGACAGGCGCTACCTACGCTACGCCAGCGGCAAAACAATCCAGTGGCCGTGGCCGTGGCCGTGGCAGTCCCAGTCCCAGTCCCAGTCCCAGTCCCAGCAGCAGTCGACTCGCCCATCCCCGAATCCACTCCGTGGCCAGAACAGAACTCATCGCATCGCATTTCATTCATTGTTTCGCAATCGCATCGCAAGCCATCGCATCGCCTCGCACCCCCCTACGAGTCCACCGCCCATTGTCCTCGTCCCCGACAGTCGGCCTCGGACATCAATTGCATCATTCACCCGTCTCTTTTGTTTACAACCAGCCTTATTGCATTGCCCCAGCCCAGCCAGCCAGTCAGCCAGTCAACCCGCCGCTCATGTCCGTTGTCGTTGGTTCGTCGCAGCCAATTGCCCTTCCATGACCACATGGCTCCAAATCCCCAGCTCTGAACAGCAAACCACCGGGCCCCAGCAGCCGCGGCCGCACCCTCACCCTCCAACCCCGGCATCCAAAGATGCACACAACTCCTCCGCAAAAGTGTCGATGGCTAGGCCGGAGCATAAGCCCAAGCCCAATGGGAAACAAAAGCCCGCACCAAAGACCACAAAGCCCCAGCGTGTCGTGAAGCGGAAGCGCGATGATGCTAACCATGATGATGTCGCTGTCGCCGCCGCCGCCACAAAAACTCCCGCTCCCAAAAAGCTGCAGCAGCAGCCCCTCAATCTCGGAAATCCACCGCCAAACGTAAAACCACCACCACCACCACCCGACCCGAGGAGTCGCCAGCCCCGGCCCCAGCCCCGGCCCCAGCAAGCGCAGCTCCAGCTCCAGTTCCAGTTCCAGCTTCAGCGAGTCCAGCTCCAGCTGAAGAAGCACCAGTTCCAGCTGAAGAAGCTGAAGCTCCGGCACCAACGGCCGAGGACCCACCTAATCTTCTCGCGCTCACCAAGGAACAGGAGTTCTCTCATGCCGTCGCCCGCCATCAGATGACGGCCCAGATCCGCGTCTTGCAGGCGAGACAGGGCGTCATGAACCTTGTCAACCGCTCCCCGAGGATTCATTAATGAGAGTGTCGGGCCCCCGCTACGTCCAACAGGTCCTGGACTCGTGCGCACGCAACCCGGGTCTCCCCATCTCCGCCGAGAGATACGAGGACATCCTCAACTCTGGTGGCCCGGGCTTCGTCGAGGGCCACTTTGCCGTTTGCCGCCTCGAGGAAGTCAGGCATATCGTCGACACTTACGGCGCTCCCAAGGTCCCCTTACTCGTCCCCGCCGAGTGGAATCATGAGTTCCGGAGGACGCAGGACATCCGACAACTATTCCAGTCTCTCCGATTCTTCGGCCAGAAGATCGAGGTCCAGTACGCCTACCGCCCCCTCATGTGCACGCTGGACGACCTCACCCGCAAGCTGGATCCCAAGGACGTGGAACGATGCTTTGCCGATGAAGATGCAAAGATGGGTCCGATCAACCTGCTGGACCTCGACTCCAACGACGACAACCCAGTGCCCACGTGTATCGCCGGTCTGGTAGACCTGGGGCTCTACGATGACCTTGCTAGGAAAGGAGGCTATAGCGGCGGAGGCGGGCTCGGCAGGATGAATCGAGGAGCGGCCCTCAAGGTTTCTACCAGCTTCAAAATCTGCGGCCAGGCTGGCGTTTTCTCAGAACCCCACGGCGACCATCTCGGCAAGATAACGAGTGTCTTGGATCAGCAAGGGGACAAATTATGGCCAGTCTTCTCATCCATGGTCGAAGACGCCTCAGTTAAATGGTTCGCCCAAAACAAACCCGGCAGTCCCCCTCCACCGACAGAGGATCAGGACAAACTGGGAATATGGATCCCCATTTTCCTGGAACCAGGCACTTTACTAATTCAGCCCCCGGGAACGATTCATGCGCCGTACTCCTTGACGGACGTTTATTGCACGGGCACTATGCATATTGATACCCGCGGCCTGCTCACCAGCATCAAACAAGCCATTATCGAATTGGGCCATCCCGAGGTCACAAACGACGAACCCGAACACTCTTACATGTCATGCATGTATCACGCAGCAAAGCTCTGGAAGGAAAGGATAGAACCGTATAGGTGGGGGACGGGCGAGGAACGAGCCCAGTTTCTCCAAAAACTAAGAGTGAGTCATTAGTTCCCCTGTGCCCCCGGATTCGTGTAGGGATTTGTAATTTTATAATTTTCCCGAGTGACTGCTAATACGGTTCCAAATAGGAGTACATAGATCTGACCGGCAAAGGCAAATGCTGCAACGGAAAAAAGATGCCCAAGGCGGACCCCAAGAAGAAGAGCCAGACGCCCGTCCCCAAGATGGACCCTAGCAAAAGCAAAAGTCATACACCGCAGCCTCTTCCTGGCCTCGTTGTTCCTCCTCTCCCCGAGCCGGCCAAAGAGGCGACCTGGTTTCACACCCAGAACTGCGTCTTTAATAAGATGCTTGTACAAGAGGGCTTTTAATGAACGGAGCCTTTGATATTACTCTGTAGATATATAAGCAAACCCTCGTAGTTTCAGCGCCAAGAAATCCAAATATGGCGGTGGCGTGGGAACGGCATTCTAATACGATTGAATGAAGAAGAAACATTTTCATGTGTCTTATCAGTCATGGGCTGGGAACGAGATGCAAAGGGGGTGCATATTATCTAAACCGAGTGGATGTAAGTACATGATCTCTGCACACTATATCGGCGGTTTGAAATATCAGAAGTCGGGGCTCGAAATATTACACTTGAATTTGGCATGCTAGCCTTTCGAAATACTATTTGGGTTTTAGGCAAGTACAGGCTCGCGGCGTGAATGCGTTTCGCTGGTCCAGGTATTTTGAGTGTATCTATGCAGGGAAAGTAAGTATTTTGCACATATATCCAAGGCCCTAGTTACGGAAACACTGTAAAAGAATATGTGCATGTGAGTAATCCTCGGGCCGTACTTGCATTTCTGACTCTTGGCCGCCCCTTTCCCGTGCCTCCAGGGGTCAAGGGTTATAAAAAATGAAAAGTAGTATAGCTTTACTATTGCATAGGGCGGTATTTATTTCCTCTTTGGACATTGCATACTGGGGTATCCTTTTATTCGAAGGCGTTGTATAACCATTGCTCGTACATCGCCATCCAGGTTCCAGAGTCTTGTCTTTGACGCAAGGGATCGGGGATTTGGTTCGAGGACGTTAGCATACTTCTGTCCTATTCGATACCGTTCGAGTGGAATGATGAAGATGGCCCGTTCAACTGAGCTTTTCCCAAGGTGTGTGCCACACACACACAGACGAAAATCACTGCTGTCTGTCCTGTCTGAGTGACACATGTCGATGGATGGTATCTTGCATCAAAGGGGTTATGACTAGGTGCGTACTTATTTGGGGGACTTGCATGCACTAGGAACTTGCTTGGCCCCTTTGAGGCAACGTCTAGAATATATCGGTCAGGGGCTAGAGAAACCAGATATCCCACGAGCCGGACCCCCTGAATTAAAACGTTGTCTATCCCACAGTCTTGCCCATTCCGAGAAGGCGATGCTTGCACTGGATCAGTGGATGTGTTGAGAATGTAGATTTGAGCTGGGTATTCTTCTCGATCTGCAAGCAACCTAGTCCTTTCTTCTGTTGGACGACGCCTATATAGTACATACACTAAGTACACATCCTCTATTCGGCAGTTTCTGTGTTGTTTCTTTGATGTGTTCTTTTTCATTATTCCATCATGTCATCAAACCGGCCGGGCACCCTTCTTCTCAAAGGTACGCCAGTAGATGGTAGTCAATACTGAACCATGGACTAATATGTCTGTCTCTGTACCCAACCAACTTTCGCCTGTTGTTAGGCCTTTTTGTAAGTAAATATGTTTTCCCCTTACATACTTATGCATACACCCCTGCCCTGCCAGCCCAACCCAAATGTTTGTTCCATTCCATTCCCACCAATTACTAAAATATGCCAGTCGAAAAAAAGGGTTTGACAAAGTAAAAAAAGAAGAATAAAAATATATCTGTTCTAGAAGAGAGTCCCGTCCGAGTCGATCAGGATGGGCGGTTCTTTGGTGTTTGGCCGGCTGACTTCGGCAATTTCTCGTCCACCCTATTGGTCGTTTCGTTAGCATCCCACACGTAATATGCGAAAGGGAGAAAAGACTTACCTTCCAACTGCCAGCCTCCATCAGCTGCCCCAACGTAATCTCGCCCCCGTTCAGATCCTCCCGGAGCGCGTAGTTCACATCATCGCACAGCTTGTCCATCAGCCCCACCGTGACGCCGCGCCACTCCACAATGACATCGTCGCTCGGCTCGAACATGGGCGCGACCTCGTTCGCTCTTACGTTGAGGCGGCGGCAGTAGTTGGCATAATGCTCGAGCCCGCGGTCCTCGTCCTCCTTGCGGAGGTTCAGCACGCCCATGTCGACAAAGAGCCCGCCGTTGCGGTACTCGGGCAGGCCCGTCAGCAGCTCGGACCCGGCGAACTGGACTTTGAGTAGGGACGTCATGGGCTGCATCAGCGAGTAGCAGAGCCACTGCGTCAGTTTGTGCAGCGGCACGATGGACTCCCACTCGCCGCGGCCCGTCGAGGGGCGCCATGCGGGTTGGCGGCGGGGAAGGGCGAGAAGGATGGCGACGTGGGCGACGAGAGGCCGCCGGACGTCTGCGGCATCGAGGAGCACGGCCACGCGTCGCCGAGAGAGACGCCGTCGATGGCGGTCCGCGTCGTCGGCCAGATGGAGCCCAGGCCGGTCATGAGCACGTTCCAGAGCACGGGCAGTATCACGATGGGCATGGAGGAGGCCTGTGTCGTGGGGTGCGACAAGAGGTAGTCTATTGCGGCCGTGTTAGTCAGACCCAAATTCCTCAGAAGGCTTGAAAAGATCATAAGCAAATAAGGGAACTGAAGGGATAGTACTCACCAACCATGTTGCCCGGCCGCCCCTCGTCGCCAAAGAAGATGCGCTGTTTTTGCAGGGCGGTGCCGAGCCGTATCAGCAGCTCGGCGCGGCCGTCAAGCCCGGCGATCTCGTTGCCGGGGCGGATCTGCAGGCCCTTGGCCAGCTGCTCCACCGTGAGCTGGCTCAGGCCCTCCTTGTCCACCTGGAACTTGTTCCGCGCATCCCCGGAGAACATGCCCTGCGCGCACGCTAGTCAGTTTACTTCCTCCACCATCAATTTGGAGTATCATTTGCCATGAGAAGAAGAACTTACGGTTTTGAACATCTCCAGGCTGGCAATGGCCAGCCCCTCGGACCGGCGGTAGATCCGGCCGTTCTCGGCGCTCTTGAAGGTCCAGTGCGTGCCCGCGCCGGCGTCCAACAGAACGCTGATCATGAACAGGTCGATCAGCCGGCGGCACTTCTCCGTCTGGTCGACCGAGTCGTCAAAGGTGGACAGCAGGTTGGCGATGCGGTCGCGGCCGCCCACGCAGAAGTGCTGGTACCGGCTGTGCATCGGGATGGTGTGGAAGGGCGCGTCGTAGTCTCTCTGCAGCGGCCTAAGTGTTAGCGGGTCCGCACTATTGACTTGGCAATTGCCAGGGGAATATGGCATCGCAGTCTGCATCTTTCGCAATTGAATAATGAATAATGCAGTTGAACTGACCTTGATAATCCCGCAGACGAAGCGGACAACGTCGGGGAACTTGTTCATGTCGACGTCGAAATGATTGAGCTTGTTGCGCGTGGCCTTGTCGGTGATGATGCGGGAGCGCTCGCGCACCGAGTTCAAGCTGCGCAGGTACGCGGCCGGGTCCAGGTTGGGGTCGGGCGGCTTGGGCAGGTCGGCGCGCGGGGCCATGGACGGCGAAAAGGGGTTAGAGGCGTCGGCGGCATGGTGCTGCCGGCGGACGACCGGTTGCCGATGCGCGAGTGGTGCGGGCTCGTGGGCGACTTGAGCGTGTCCTTGTCCGAGTTGAAGCTCGTGGTCGACTGGGCATCGCCGTGCAGCGGCTTGGCCACCGTCTTGGCCGGCCGCGGCTTTCTCGAAAACAGGCCCATCTTGGATTGGGGTGTGTGTATGTGTGTGTGTATCTCGTCTGGTCTGTTTTCTTTATAATTGAAAGCTCTCCTTTCCGTTTTCTTCGTTCTCTTCCCAGATTGGACCGAATTCAAGAGTCCCAAAATAGCAAGGTTTCTGGCTGTCCCAGTTGCGATGCGACGAAGGGGCCGAGGAGCGGAAAAGGTGGGATGTGGGATTTGTCCAGGAAGGGGATCGGCCTGGTGGGGTGGGAAATTTTAATCGATAATCAGACGGAGCTCCAACTTTCCCCAATAGTCGTAGTGGTCGGTAGTCGGTGGTAGTCGCTTGGGTAGGTAGGTAGTGAGTGTACTTAGGCAGTAGCTTAGAGGAGGAGGAGGAGTAGTAGTAGTACAACACTCCAACTCGTCCGTTCGTCCTGGCTGCAGCAATTGAAGCTTGCAATGTAGGAGTGGGAAGAGGAGGTGATCTCCTGCAGCACACACACGCAGACACGCACACGTATATATGCTGGGTGTGTGGGCGTATGTTATATATGTCAAATGATATTACCGCCAAGTCGGGATCCCGTCCTGATATCACACCACTTGGAGGTGCTGGTGCTTCGCTCTCCGGGGAATAACGTTTGGGGCCAGTTGGCGATCGGTGTTTCGACTCCAGACCCCCTCCAAACACACCCGAGCAAGAGGCGTGCGTGGTGCCGGGTAGCTGTTTGTCTGATGTTGAGTCGTCCGTCGACGGGCCGCCGGATATCGCTATTCGTCGGTTTGAGGCAGCTGGCCCTCTCTTCTTTTGGTAGATATGTAATGCTGTGTTGCTGTTGTTGTCGTCGAGGGCAGCAGCAGTAACAAGAAGCAAAGCAGGCGACGCCAAGGTTCGGCTCTGCCAAGTATGTCGTCTGTCTGTCTGTCTATCTTCCCGACTCTAAAAAGCGAGAGAGATACGATCGATCAGATCCCGAGAAGAAGGAGGAGGAGGAGGGAGACAAGAGAAAGAAAGAGGAAGGAGAAAAAAAAGTCGAGTGAGAATGTCCCTAGAGAGACTTGCGAGCAACAGCCACAAGCAACCGAGTCGGGCGCGGGTCAAATGCAAACAACCCTCAAGTCAACAACCCCCTAGCATGTCAATAGCTCGCCGGTCGGGGGTGCAGTAGACTGATCAAGGAAGCGATCCTAGATAGCCAAGCCGGAGAGAGAGAGAGAATGACTGACTACTTTCTTCCTAACTTACAGCATGGAGAATGGAGAACGGAGAATGGGGACCCTTTTCCAAGTAAGTTAGCAGCAGGGCCAGTAGTCAGGACACGACACTTGGGGTTAAGTAAGTATGGTCAGTACGGGCATGGTCTGGTTTACTTATGGATTCTCGAACTTTCAACTTAGCGAGGAGCCACACAGCAGCAGCAGCAGCAGCAGCAGCAGACAATACTAATACATCACTGATCGCTCTAACCCACCTGAGCACTGGATTCCGGGGAGGTGGTTTGGGCTCGTCGCAACTCGTGCGCAGTCGCACCGTGGGCACTTCGTTGCTTTCTCCAGGGTCCGGGTAAGGGAACCGACCAGACGAGTCTGAAAGCCTGCCTGCCATCAAATGCCACCTCCTACAATTTCGATGGGGCGGCTTAGTGACTAGGATGTACATAGCTCTGTGCTCCGGTCCTGTCTGTTCTGTCTCTCTCCCTTGCGATGCGATTCGTACGTTAATGCGATTCGTACGTTATTAGCAGTCGAGCAACAGAGAGGCGCATTCATCAATCCATACATACATTTGATGGGCAAACATCCATGCTAAGTTCAAGGTGCACCACTCCGCTGGCTGTCATGGGTATGGCTATGTACTGCTTTTCCCCCTGCTTCCCTGATGGGTATCCGCCCCGGCTGCAGGTGACTGGGGCCAATCGAGTGGTCGACAATCCCTGTGATCGTCAGGAACCGCATTTTCTTTGGGGCCGCCCAGTCCGTCCGGTCTTTTTTCTTTCTTTTTCTTTTTCTTTGCCTTTACTCTTTGCATGCTGCTCCCAGCAGCAGCTCTGTGGATGCAAATCGATCATTTGACGGGGGGACCCATTACCTAATAATACATACGCGTTCCCGTGAAATCAAATTGGCCATCTGGCGATTCTGGTTCGTTCGTTTGTTTGTTCAAAAAGTCGCTTGCAAAAATAAATGTCCGCCGCCCAAGGGCAAATGTTTTTATTTCCCTGATAAAGTGCTGACTGGCGCTGACGACGGCGCGCGTCAGAGGTGCACTGTGCCACTCACTGACAGCTTAGGTAGCTGCTACCTAACTACTGCCGCACATGCATGGATGGCGTCAACTGTAGATTGTAGAGCTGAAGCTGCAGCCATCCATACCTACCTACCTACGCGAGGTTGAAATGCCATGCCATGCCATGACCCCATGCGTCGCAAAATGACGAAAAAGATGTAACGCGACGATGCACGACGCACTGGAGGGCGGGATTTTCCAGCAGGCAGGTAAAGTAGCATCGAACCAATCGGCCTGCCAATCCGGCCCGACGGTTGAAAAAGATTGGACTGGTCTGGCTGGCTGGCTGGTTGGGCTTTGGATAAAGGAAGTACATACTGAAGGAGGTAATGGCGGGTGACGGACGTGACAGACAATCCAAATCTCCAATTCCCGCCGCGGCGGGTTTCAATTTCATCTAATGACATCGACCTGCCTCATAGGGCAGCACATTGATCGATACATACATCATATGTACCCGGTTGGTAAAAGGCCGAGAGAGATTGGCCAGCGAGCAGCCAGTACGGATGTAGGTGAAGCAATTCCGTTTTGATGGGTTTCCATCAGGAACCAAAAAAGGGACCCTCGGCCTTATGACATCAGCGCAAGGGCCGAGGAGGTGCCTCCGGGGGAGAAAGGGGTGGTAATTCCACGTCTGCCCTTATTCAACATGAGGTAAGCAAGAAGCTATCTGTCAAATAAAATAAATTTCAACGTGGGTACATACCTACCAACACGACGTACGTGAATGATGTACTGTCTGTAGGGAACACCATCCGTCTAGCCGGCTTCTAGCGAGCGCATCTGATTAATGATTTGCTACCTACCTAAGCTATTGATGCATTTCTGGTTTCCAATTATTGTGTTCTGTCTCGAGTCATGGCCCAAAGGGTCTTGGTCAAAGTAGTGTTCCAAGTTATCCCGCGGATTATCACACTTGACAGCCCGGGGTTGGTTTGATTTGGAGTAACATGTTCCTCCCAAGTTTGGAGTTTGGGGGTTAGAGAGAGTTGCAAATACCCTGGAGGGATTTGGAAACGTCGGCACCTGCATGTCTCGGCTTGCTGCTGCATACACTGTACCTTAGGTAGGTAAGGTTAAATCCAGGGCCTCATTCGCTGCTGCAGCAACCTACTTACTTACTCGCTACCCCTTCACCCGGGAGAGGTGTGTGTGGATAATCCCCGAGATGCATTGCATGGGTGAAGATACTTACCTAGGTAGACAACAGACACCCTGAGGGCAGAGGAAAATAAAAAAGAACCAGATGCGTTGCGCAATTTCGTAAGTTTCGGGAAAGGAACCCTGCGAGGCCCTTTTACCGAGATCCAAACGGCAAGGAAGAGAGATTTCCTCGCTCTATCTGTAACCGGTGTGCAAATGGGCGTCGCGTGCGTACCTACTACCTACTACCTACTACTACCTACTACTTCAACCTCGGACGTAATCGTACGTGACGGCCAGAACTGGTACGGGCGGTCCTGTTTTATCTTACTTGACCTCACAACGAGACATATATCAGCGCCGTGTTAAGTGTGAATGTGCAATTTCCATTCCGAGGCAGCAGGCGGTTCCATTCATTAAGTGCCAATGGCACCGCACCCTCTGTATGTATCTTTTCTTTTCGGCAGAGTTCAAACCAACAAGAAACGAAAAGGGCAGCACAGCGCAACGCCAACCAGAGCCCGCACCGAATACGTCGTGCCAAGGAAAACAAAGAACCCCGAACCACGACTCGACGACCTTTGGGATTGGCGCAGCCTCTGCCTATCCTAGCTCTACAGTAGGGGAGGGATGAATAGAGCCTGGCGCACTGCAAACCCGATTTGATTTGACTGACTGACTGGTTGATTGATTGATTGATTGATTGATTGATTGATTGATTTGATGCTGCTTCCCAATGGCGCCATTGGTGGGGGAAGAAGAGTGGGCGAAGGAAGGGCAGGGGGTGGACAGCTACAGTAGCTACAGCCTGTAGCTATTAGTATGTTAGGTAGTGGTAGGTGGACAGCCTAGGGGAGTCTAGGCCGGGACAGGGGCTCTAAAAATGATGCAAGGCGGGCGAGCCACGCTCTGCCACTGACTGGTTCAAGTCCAACTCTCCTATTGACTGGCCTGGCAGCTGCTGGCTGCAGTGTCGTATGTAAAAAGAGAACAGGGTGCCCTGGCCCTGACATGTGTCAGGAACCAACCGATGGACCGACAACAAGGAGAGGAAGAAGAAGATAGAGACGTCAATCATCTTATCAAGTGCTACCCAATAACGGATGGATGCTATTGACACAACAATCTCGTCCAGAAAGGGCTCGGCCCGGCCCAGTCCTGCCTCCTTAATCATCTTCATTTCGTATTGTGCGAAAAGACAGACACAGCTCGTCTCTCACCTGCAAATAGTGTCTACCCAACGTTACATCGCAAGATGGACGGAGTTGAATGAAGACGAAAAAGAGAAAGTGGATGGGGATTGACTGGAGCAGCACGCGCACTGCGCACGGCGCAACGAGCGGATCGTGGATGCTCCCATCCGGCTGGTCCCCGGTCTGGAAGCTGCTGGATCACTTCCCCGTTTGCACGTCCTTCGTTCGTACTTTACATACATCCATACTTGTGAATATCCCTCCCCCCACCCCTCCCAATGTAGCATCCCACTCCAAAATGCGCGCCGGTGCGCGGATCTTCAACACCGGCAACACCAGCAATCGAAGCTTGGGAAGTGCTAAGCTGCGCAAGCGCTAGCGCGCCTCCGCTAAAGACCGCAAGCAAAACCCGATGGTCGTCGAGTGGCTCCTGGTCCTGCTTTAACGAACGCGCCAAGCCCACCGGGCTGAAAGATGGTGCGCCCCGGCTACCTCCAGCAGCTCGATTACTGTAATCAGGCAATGGGATACATGTAGCACACTGGCACTGGCACTGGAGACTGGATGCCCATCCATCGTGCCAGCCAGTCCCATGGTGGTGTCCTTGTCCACTTGGGTGTGGGGAGAGGATAGGATGGGTTTATTGGACAAGCACGGACGACAGAACACACAGACATTGACCAGGTGGTGGACAAACGAGACTCAACCGGGCACACATTATTGGACGGGGCGCCAAACACGGACGAAAAATGTTAGTTCGGTTCACGTAAGGGTGGTAACTTGTAAGGGTCTGTAGGCATCTCGAGTCAATCAATTGCTTGCATATCTACCCATCTCGTATGATGGATGGATGGGTGGCTTCTTTCTCTATCCCGGGCCAGGCAAGGACCCAGGACCCTTTCCTCCTTGCTGGGCAACTTGCTAGGCAACACACTTTCATACGCGCAGAAGAGAAGAAGAAGAAGAAGAAGAAGAAGAAGAAGAGGGATGAAGGGTAAGGGTATCATGTGAGGAGGGCGGCTCTTTCAGGGACAACGATAACGGCGGAAACCGAAATGCGCTCCCGGTTCTTGGTTGGTGTCCAGTGCTTTTCAACTCTCCTTTACACTGGGCGGCCCTCGCTCGGGATCGTGTCAAATTGCGCTAACCCCAAGGCCGTGATAACTGGAACGGCACATGATATATGCGATTGCTGGAGCGGAGTCGTCTCCGACTCGGCCGAGACTTGGACCCTGTGATCTATGTTGATGTGGTGCGGATCGACGAGAACGAGGACCCGGTCATGATTGGACCAAGCCTAGGCCACTTGCAGGGCACCGGGAGTATATGTGAATGCAACTTTTTGTATTGTATCAAGTAGTGAGTATGTATTTACAAGGCTTCTTCAGCTGGTCAGATAGCACCAAGAGTAGGAGAGGAGCCACAGCAAGCCGGCAGGATACAGCCCAGAGATGCTGGTAACCAAATCTATCAAATCAACCAGATCACGTCCTTTTTGGTGACCCAGGCTGTTCTGTGTCTTAATATACAGAGCACCTCTTCATCATACACAGGCCAACTGGCATCGGCTCTCGGCGTATTCTCGCTCGAGCCGCGCCATCCACTCGGTCTCGATCTTCTTGACGCCAAACAAGATCCTCGCACGCAGCGTACTTCTTAAATAGCTTCGGATTGATCTCGAGGAAAGACTCGTCGTAGTTATCGAGCCCAGCAAGAATTTGGGCAGACCTAAGCCTGCTTCCGGCTGCGACGCTGCTCAAGCCGGCGCAGCGCCTTCTCCTTCTCCTCGAGGGACCGTCTCGCCTCGTACTCGGCCGCCTTCTTGCGCGCGATCCCCTTCTCGCCGCCGCTGTAGTCCTTGATGGCGTTCGTGAGCCCGTCACCGACGCCCTGGAACTTCTTGCTGGCGCCCTCCACGATGCCCTTGATGCCCGTGGGCGAGGGGGTCGTCGGCGGCTCCGCAACAATGGCCGGGCGGATAGGCGCTTGGTAGCCGATGCCCATCCGCCTGCTCTGGCTGTCGGTCATCATGGGCCTGCCCGGCAGGGGCGGGAGGCCGGTCATGCGGCGGACGGCGGGCTGGACCAGGACCCAGTTCTGCACCGTCGACAGAGCGCTGAAGGTGAAGAAGAACCACTGCAGGGCCGCGGGCAGCCACATGGTGCACAGGAACATGAAGGGCGTCATGCCCCAGAGGAAGAACTTGGCCATCGACTCGCTCTGGGGCGTCTTGTGCAGCGTCGTCATCTGCTGGTACCGGAACATGGCCACGGTCACCAGGGCCGTCGCGAGCGGCAGCATGTAGGTCGGGTCGTAGACGCTCAGGTCGGTGAACCAGGCGACGCCGCCGGTCTCGAGGCTGGGCACGGGCAGGGCGCCCATGGCGCGCAGCAGGCGGAACATGCCGTAACTGAGCGGGAGGGCGATCATGGGGGCATGACGGCCTTCATGGTCGAGGTGCCGGCGGCACGCTGGAGGCGCAGCATGGTTCCGCGGTGCTTCATGATGCCGGCCTGGTCCTGCTGCGACACGGCGAACTTGAACTCGTCCTGGGCCTGGATGAACTCGGGGTCCTTGGAGACGATCTGCATGCGGCCGCTGTACTTGGCTCCTAGGACGCTGGGCCAGACCATGACCAGGCGGATGACCAGAGCGGCGGCGCCAATGGCTCCCCACCAGGGCAGGCCGGCGGTGACGTGGAAGTGCTCGACCATCCACTCGCACATGGCGGTAGGGCCCCAGCCGAAGTCGAGACCCAAGTCCTTGAGGTAGCCGATCTGTTCGGGCATGTCGAGGATGTTCCGGATGCCGAGCTCGTCGAAGCTGTCGGGCAGGATGGAGGTGAAGTTGGAGGTTTCGGGCGTCGAGCCGGGCAGTCCCGTCGTAGCGGCGGTTGCATCGGGTGTAGGGGTAGAGGCGGCGTCGGCGGGCGCCTTGGGGGGGTTATCCCATAGCGAAGGGGACGAGGCGGGGGTTGCGGTGGTGGTTTCGGGAACGGCGGTGGGGTCGGTGGTGGTCGGCTGCTGCTGCTGCTGCTGCTTGTTGCCGGAGCTGAAGGGCCACAGAGACAGGGCGCGCGTGGCACCGGCCCTCTGGGCGAAGGCATTGGGCGAGGCAGGCGAAAACTTCATCGAGGCTAACCGGGGCATGCCGCTGACCTGGCCGCGCAGGCTGCCGGAGGGGTTGCTGTTCCATTGCTTCGGGGACGTCGAGCCGAGCTTTCGCAGCTGGGAGAACTGTCGGTTTGGGGATACTAAGGAAGAGGCGAGCTAGAACGTAGGTTGTGTTTGTCAGTCCATTGAAGCTGCCACTACATAGGATATCCCGTAGAGCAAAAAAAAACTGACCTTGGCATTTCCTGTCCTCGAACCCGAGACGCAGTGCCGCAGCATCATGGCTGGGCTGGCGCTGGAGCCGGTCAGGGCTCTGGCGGGCAACATGACGACTGCAGACTACACCTTTCGAAATGGTGTGGACTGGTTGGAGGGGGATCAAAATGGTCGGCCGCCGGAGTCGCCAGCGTGGTGATATCTGGGCAAAGCGTCAATTGCGACACTGCCAATTCTTTCGATTCTTCTCGTCTGCTGGTCGTTGGGAAATTTTTGGGGACCGCATTCTTTAGCGCAAGCCGAATTGTGGAGCAGTCGCTGTCAATTGTCATTCGCCCGACTCGCCGCGGCTTGCATCTTCGTAGAACCTCAATCACCACACTTGATCGATGCATACGCCTCGGCAGCTTGGCTTCTCGATTATTTGATTAATATCACTGTTAAACTGGGATGTATCTTAAGTAATTATATTTTGATTCATATGAATAAGAATAGACCAGATATGGGCTTCTGAGCATTGAGAACATGCCGAAGACGACCTCTCTTGAGATTCTCAGACAAAATGAATGTTCTACGACCTACACATGCTCACGATATGCAATGGCACTTTGTTTCTTCCGTCCATAATCCATTCAGGAATAATCCGCGGCTGAAAAGCCCTCCAAAACTTCATGCTCTGCCCGTATCTGCAGCAACGAGATGGGTCGAATCACCTGCCCCGCGAGCTTCAGGTGGTGAATAGCATCACCATGGGACATGATATCGGCCCCCTCCAGCCGTTCCCGAACCAGATCGAGTCTCCATCCGCCATGCCGACGCGCGACGGCCTCCCAAGCCTGTATGACAGCCGGCTCCATCGCCAATTCCCACGTGCCTCGCCAAGTGATCGTGGCCGGCCGGATATTGCGGGACGCCTGGTATTGGAACAGCGCCGCCAGCCCCTTTCTCCCGTTCCAGATCTCCAAGGTCTCCAGCTTCGGCATCCGCATGGCCGTGGCCGTCGCGTCCTCGAGCATCGCTGCGATTTTGGCCGGACGCGTGACGGGCGTGAGCAGATTGGACGTGAGCACGAGCGAGGTCAGCATTGGCCACGTCGCCCTCGGGGAATAGAGGTCGAAGAAGTGGCTGGCCTCCACGACGAAGGAGGCTGCGAGATGCTCCAGTCTGCGGCTGACCATGGCCAACGCCCCACTTGAAGATGGGTGTGGGTTACGAGGAGTATTGTACTCGCCTGGATGCGGGTAGTGCTGATTGAAGTTCTCGAAGACGACAAGTCTTTTGAGGTTGTTGTTGGAGCTTTTGAGAGAGTCGAACGTATATCGAAAATCTAAGATAGGTAACAGAAGCGGATTATTAGCAACGGCACACTGAGGGTGAACAGCAATGTGGGCAGCTGCTCAGCAGTTCTCTCACCAGCATCGTAGAACCCTCCCTCCAGATCCATGTTAAGCCTCCAGGGCTCGTAGTGGATCTCCTGCAGCCTAGGGAAACAGGAAAACATCTGTACAAGTGATTGCTGCGTCCATGCCCGGCGGGTCTGTTGCCGGAGAAGGAGACTCGTCACGGCCGGGACCGGTGGAAGTTGGGCCCAGAATGGCTTGATGGTCCGGAATACTCTGCGGAAAGCCTTCTCGGGCGGAGCGTAGCGCCGAACTCCGGAAACCCAGTCATGTTGGGGGTCATGGTAGGTTCGGTTTGATATGACTTCCTCGATGCTATCACCGACCAGCCTATCCGAAGGCATGTCGGGCATGAAGGTCAGGTACTTGAACCAATGGTCGGAGTCGCTGGTGAAAGTATGCTGATATCGAGTGTCAAGCTGCCGTGAGGTTCCCACGCGCTGAGAAGCCAGAACAGATAATTCAATGCTCCTGTGACGGTATTGTGATAGTCACTGTCCCTATCATGTGACTTTACCAGCTCCCCGTTGAAGGACGGCATGTAAGACTTGCACCCAGTGCAATCATAGTCTTCGAGTTCCAAGCAGAACCAGATATAGCGAATGAGAGCTCGGTTGCGATGGGTCATCCAGTTGAGGTCGGGGAGGCGTGTTCGTGTCACTTTGATCCGGGCAAAGTTGTGTTGCTCGATTTTTGTCTGCCACTCTCGAGATACTGTGGCCAAGGGACCCAGGGAGCAGCCGTCTTGTATCAGAGCCTCTAGTATAAGAAGCCGGATTTCTTTGGGCAAATCATCCCATTCGATCGCCATCGTTTCTTGCCAAGTGATCTCGGACTTTTCAGTGGCTAATGGATGGGGCGTGGTGGTGATTTTGACGACACGGCGGCAATGTACGAATAAATATCAGCTAAGATAAATCAAGAGGCAAGTGCATACAATGAATGCGGAAAGCGCGAAGCGACTTTTTGAATTTTCCGTAACAGCGGAAGGTGTTATCAAACTTTTGTCGAACCATGGGAGCCGTGTTTGTGGAAGGTCCGGAAGGTCCACGACTTTATTTCAACCGCATGGGCAACGAGCGAGTAACTTCTACCTTTCGATCCATAATTAGAAGTTCAAGCAGTCGACCTGTTCTATGCCACACCAGAAAAAGATTCGATGTGCGGAATCATAATAGATCGTCTATATGTACCCAAACCTGCTATATACATTGTCTTCTGCTCATCTCATACCCGTCCATGCGTGCTGTATACCGCCATCTCGTCATCAGAGTTCCCGTCACTTCGTACCATCCAATGGATAGGGCCCCCCATCGCTTGAGGCTAGGCCAGGCTAGAGTTCGTGGGTGAAATCTAGCAGGTCATGACAGCCGGGCCGGGGTTGGTGTAGCTGGTGGGCAGGGGGTAGTACAGGTTGATCTCGATGCCCGGGTCGGAGGCCTTGTACGCGCCCGGCAGCGCGACGCCGGCGGGGGTCTTGGTGCCGCTGCTGGTGATGTTGAGCTGGGCGCAGGCGAGGTAGAACTGGGCGCCGCCGGCCTGGCCGGCCGAGTGGAGGCCGATGTGCTCGACGCGCAGCAGGTAGGCGCCCTCGGCGATGCAGGTGGGGATCTTGACCGTGGTCTGCGTCAGCTTGTCCGAGGGCCACGACAGGCCGTTGACGTTGGTGCCGAACTTGGGCCCGTCCTCGTAGATCTTGAACCAGACGTTGCCCTTGCCGTCGAACGACTCGGCCGTCTGGCCCGAGGGCGCCTTGGCCAGGTAGTACTGCATCGGGCCCGGGTGCTGGATGTCCGGGTCGATGGTGAAGCCGACGGTGTCGCCGGCGCTGACGGACAGCGTCTTGGCGCCCTGGTTGCCGCTGGCGTAGCAGGTCATCAGGGGCGAGGTGACGTCCTGGACGGGGCCGTGGGACTGGAAGTTTTCGGTCTTGCGGACGTACTCCCAGTCACCCGTCTTCTCGCCGTTGTGGATGAGGGCGGGGAAGGTGTCTGTTTGGGTTGATGGTGGTTAGCGGTCTGGTCTGGTGAAGTCAAGTTGGAAGCAAATGGCAGGGTATCATACAGTGAGCGGAGGCGGCCGAGGCCAGGAGAACGGCAGCAGCGATGGACTTCATGGTGAGTGAGTGTTGGATGGTAGACTCGGCTTGAGATGGCTGGCAGTGGGATGAGGAGTGAGGGAATGAGACTTGAAATGACGGGATATCACATCCCTATATATACTCTGGCCCATCCTGGGAGCGGCAATGCGGTACGACGCCCCTTTACATATTCCCTGGCCGTTGGGCCGCCGTCCGAAAGCTTGGCTTTCCCAAAGGGAACCATGCCGCAGCCATGACAGATTCACAGGCATACAATTGATTGCTGCATTATAGGACCGAATGCGCGAAGTGGCATGGGTAATGAAACGACCACTGAAGAACGTCTGCATTGTGTGCAGAATAGATTAAACCACCAGCTCAACCCCAGACAGGTTGTGGGGTTGTAGTTGCCGCAGCCCAGACGGCGGATTGGCCCAAAACCTGGTTCGGATCTTGCGGAGGATGCCGGGCGGGCGAATCATGCGATCCGGGCATCTACTTGGCACACTTCTCAGCTGTAAGGGGTGTTGACACATTTTGTGACCCATCACCCGCTTTGCAGCCACCCTCAAAGGGGTTTGTTGAGTATTGTTTTTCGGGGGCTCTCCCGAGACCGTCACGCTGTCTATCATGATTTCGGACGGACGAGCCGAACCAAACTCGAAAACAAACACCTGACAGTCTCCCCAATCTCGAAAGCCAAGCAGCCAAGTCAGCCCAGGCGTGCAGATGTGCTGTATGCAGACTGCGCGGTGATGGGAGGAACTCGAAATGGGCAAAGCTGTATTTGCGGCTGCGCCCTCAGGGGTAAGGATCGGCAGTCCGTAGGCGCTAACGGGACACGTGCATTAATATACAGACGACCACCCTGGGCTTAGCGCCTATAAAATCTTCCCGTTTCGGTAGTCACGGAGGATGCCATCGCGAACTTCTCTTCTTCCCTAAGGGCCAAACAATGATTCCACCTATGGCGAACTGCCAAACGTCCCCCTCTGTCGGGCCGTTTTGCCAAGCCATTCCACAGCCTGCCTGCATAATAAAAATGAGGAAAAGATCGACGTCATCGAATTCCATGGCGTTGGCTCTTCCCGGTAGATCTATTCCCGGATGCTGGTGAAGAAAGAAACAAACAAAGCAGAAAGCTACAATCCCATGGCGCTTAAGATCATGATTCCCTAATCTTTCCGGATCAGCAACGATATCCTCCCATTAGTTGAGACAGCCCAGATATGCAAGGGGTGGTTGGCGCTTATGGGAGCAGCGCGATGTTCTTACCTCTATCGGACTCCGTAATGGAGAGACGAGCCGTTGAGCCGCAAGAGCCCACTTGACCATCTTGCGCTCCACATCGCGCGGCGCGTGGCCTTATCCCCGACAATAGCGACTTCAGACTGCGTAGCATCGTGATTTCGACAAGTCATCTTCAAATCCCCAGAAGCTGTTGATAACGACTAACGCAAGGATACTCCCAAGAATCAGCTGATGTGGCAATATGCAACCTGCATGCTCAAAAGATAAGCAGGCGGCGAATTGCGCTCCACGTAACAAAAGCGCAGTTGCCTTATCTATCTCCCATCATTACTCCTTGGGTCAGCTGGAAGGAGAGCCGCAGTACAGAATGGGCAAATCCAGATCCGAAATATGTCCAGTTTGGACGGCGCAAAGGTCTTGATCAACGGACAAATGAAACGAAGAGAGAGAAGAGAGTTGGCATGTGACCAAGTCTAAGGAGAAAGCTCAGTGGTAAGTGATGATGTTTCGTACGACTCCTAGGGGTGTCGCTTTTCACCTTAGACAAAATACATTCCTTAGTATGCTTGTAACAACATGGGTATTTGTAGCAAGTAACCATGGCGGCGCTCAATATACGCACCCGTGCGATACCAGGCAGAGTCCATAATAGGTTTTCAAAAAAAAAAAAACATCTCATAGAAGTTTACCGTTGCTTGTTGCTCGGACTTCGACGGCGCTGGTGACTGGAGACTTTGCATCTAAGCCTGCCGGCGTCCCTCTTGAGACATGGAGCAGTCTGGTTTCACTCTGAGGTAAAGGAACAAACAAGGGGGGAGGCGATGAGGAGGAGAGGATCAGACATAGATGTTTTCCTCTCTGGTGAAGTGCCAGAAAGCTAGAGGGAGCAGCCGTGGTGTCTTGCCACTTTACCCCTTTTGCCTAAACACCACCCACAGACAGCAACGACTATGCCAACCTTCCTATGAAGCAACAATGAAAACTCTGGATGATAGTCCGAGCGCCACATAATGCGGCAGACCTACGACGAGTCTGGTGGCGTTCGGGACACGAGGGAACTTGATAGATGGGAGTTACGGTTTCAGAAGGCGATTGATGATCGTGCAAGTCTAACCTCCTGCACATGTCCAGCCTTGTAGCCGGACATCAAAGCGCGGGATGTTTATTTGGGGGTGACCGGACTCTGAACCAACGCACATATTACCGTGATGACCTCCGAGGGATTGTTCATGTAAACGGAGTTGGGAGGGATGCACCCGTTGAAATCTCTTGGAAGTTGATTAATTATACCAGTACCATCAAGAAAAACCCCCTTCACAACAATCTCAATGTCTCGAAGCGGATTCAGTCATTGTGACATTCAGAGTGAGGGTCTCGTCTCGACTCGAACTGATTCCACAGAACCCAAGGCCGAGTACGACGGGCAGCCAGATAGGCCGGAGCGAGAAGGCCCTCGCCAGTTTCAAGCGAAGAGAGACGACGCGTCCAAGGACGGCGACGGGAGAATCGAATACACGAATCCATCGCCGTTGCTTGATAACCGCGACCAGCAAATTTCTTCGTCTGCCAGACCTGGCACCATGTCAATAATACCTCTTCCGGGTTTCTCTACCATGCCGTCGTCATCCAGTGCTTTTACCACGACTTCTACTACTACACGACACCCAAGGTTCACCGGGAGACCGAGACCGCCGCCGCCACTACCACCGACGACGGCGACAACGACAACGAGGAAGGGAACCGACTTCTTCGCCAGCGGAAGGCCGCATCCAGGGGGTGATCGAGGCCCCAAACCCAACAACGCCAACTTCTTCCGGCCTCATGACCGGAACGGAGGGTCTCATGCCCCTCTGCCGGCTTTCGCCATCGCGTTGATCGTCATTGGCGCAGTGTTCATCATGTTAGCGGCGATAGCGACCGTCGTTTGCTGCAGGGGTACGTCTCTTCTCTCCTCTTTCTTGTGGTTCCCTTGCTTCTTCGCTGCGCGGCGATGGAACGAGGATGAGGATAATCGCTCACAACCTTTTATGCAGCATCGGCGAGAAGAAGAAAGCAAGGCGGCGGCAGCAGCAGCAGCAGCAGCAGCAGGACAGCCAAACATGCGAAGAGCTCGTTCGGCGATGATGATGATGATGACACTGAGTCGACGGCCCCAGTATCGGTGCGAGACCTCCCGATCACCAAGGTCCCTGAGCTGGAGGGGACGCCGCGGACCGAGTCCCGCTACGGGCCGCTTGCGCCTGTTGTCCCTGAGCTCCACGGGCGTCAGCGGCCGTCTGAGTTGAGGTAGTATGTCGTTGCTGAGGAGATTATGGAACCTGCCAGGGGTAGATGACACGAAAAGAGGTTCGCAGAATGCTTTGACTGGGCGTCAAGTTCACCGTTGGATCGGGCCATGGGAATGGGTACTTACCAACTCAAGAAGTTTGGATACGAAATTGGAGTTGACGGGGTGCGGCACATACTTCATAATTGGAACTCCTTCATGTATGCGTATCTGACCTGGGCACAAATAATAATTCTATCATCTTCCTTCAGGCTCATCATTCGCACCGAGGTTCGCCTTGAGATAGCCGCGCTCCTCATCTTTCGCCAGGCTATAAAATGGACACCAAAGAGCCCGATAGTGGCCCATAGTGCATCCAGCCTTGGGTGTAGCTGCATCGACGCGGCACAGTAGCCCGCAGGACTACCAGCATGTGGCAAAATGGGGGTATATACAAGCCGATGACTTTACTAACTCAAGTCTTTCTATGGTTTATTTGTACATGTTGCGCCTGTAGTTGTAGTAGTACGTGCCATTCCACCAAGCAGGTCTCTCGGGCCAGTTCTTGGCGCACGCTCTGTTCGCACGGAGCAATCCTTCGTAAAAATGCGCGTGCTCAAAAAGTTGTCATGCGTTTCTTTCGCGGTTCATCCTTCCATCCCGAGCTCATTCCATGCTCGTCATGTCGTGCAGGTCCGGGACAGGTCTCGTAGGCTTGTCGCGAATCTCGATTCCGGGGCCAATGGCGTGCGTCTGCCTCCTCGACATGGGGAAGACCTAGGAAAAAAGCGTTAGATCGTTGGCGGCAACTCAGCATAGTCTGGTAAAGATGGTGCAAACGAACCTTGGTGCCGCCCCAGCCCAGACGGAAGGCCGCCTCGTGGGCAAACAGCTCGCCGAAGCCCAGCATCATTCCATTGATGAAGGGCAGGACCAGGTTTATGGCGGCGCCCCGGATCAGACCCCAGACGGTGGGCGGCTTGTACAGGATGAGGGGCGACGAAGACGAGGTGTTGGTTTCGGGGAGGGGGAGTTGTCGTCGCCGGCCGAGTAGTGTTCGCTGTCCGAGTTTATCGTGACGCCGGATGCGGCCATGTGAGCGGTGGGGTCTTCGGACGACATGATGTTTTAGATTTGGGCGGCTTTCGCTTTGGGGGAAAGCAAAAGGCCTCGTTCTTGTTTGGAGTAGTGGTGGTGGTTCGGGAGGTGTTGACGCTGATGTCGGGTGGAAACTGATGAAGCTAGGCGATTAGATCCAAAGTCGCACGCAGCCGCTGAAGCTCTGACCTCACTTGCCTGCAACAGCATCCAGCAGCTCAAATCAATCGCTGGCCAGCGTCGAGCAGGCTGATGATGCACGCTAAGAGCGATCCATGCTAGCACGTCAGGGTCGGTGGTCGGCGGCTCGGATGATCCGATTTCTGGAGGGGTCTGGCTGTCACTGACAGGACACTTGGGAACTCAGATATCCATCAAAACTTCGCGCCTATAGAAACAATTGATATTGCAATTACAGTGTATATTTGAAATCTAGTTACCTAGGATGATACGATGATACGATGATACTTCAAGAGGGTGGGCAACAGGTCAAATTGTAGAACTTTGAGTCGTAGGATCTGGTTGGCCTGGGGTCTTCTCTTCATCTGTCAATCGAAGGCGGCACCTTTTGGGCTGTCGTACAGTACCTGAACCCAAGTACCTCTACCTGGCCTGTAGCTTCCAGCCTGGACCCATTGCGGGGCGGCGGCCGTCCCATTGACGTCGTCCTGGAGCTGCCTAAGATAATCTGGATGATTGATTGACACGCTGCCAAGTTGATTATCTCCCTGGATTGGTGAACAAAACATAACCACCTCATCCATTTCGTTTTCGGGTTTCCGGCTGGTCTAATCAACTACCTCATATCCATCTGAGATTACTTCTCGTCTGCTTGCGAAAGCTCACCCCAGTAACCCCACTGCCGAAAGCTGCCAGATCAGTCCCTCACCTTCTTCCTCCAACCTCGCCAACAACTCAGTCGTCCACAACACGATCCCCGCTGACGACATCACCCAACATGGCCGACCACGATGCTTTGGCACTCCAGTTGATGGAGTTTGTGCCCAACGCCACCCCCGAACAGGCCACCCAGTACCTTTCGGCTCACAACTGGGATCTCGACTCCGCCGCCGCTTCCTTGATGGCCGACATGGAGGAAGACAGCAACACCGCCGCCGCCCCAGAGTCCTCCTCTGCCTCTGCATCCCAATCTCAAGCTCCCCCGGGCTACACCGGTCCTCGAACGCTGGACGGCCGACCTGCGCCCCAAGCCGCCTCCTCGGCTTCGCGCTCGAAACCCCCGCCAAGAAGAAGGGCCTGGCTACCCTCAGCTCCATTGGCGGCGGAGCTCATGATCACGACGACGACGATAGCGACGATGACGACGATGATGACGAGAGACGCACATATGCCGGTGGCGAGAAGAGTGGCTTGGCCGTCCAGGATCCCAACGGAGGACGACCCGACCCCAAGAGCATCATCAACGATCTGCTGGCCAAGGCCAAATCGTAAGTACAGAACATCCCACCGCCAACTCCAGCCCGCCTTCTTGGGCTAACCTTGATTTGTCTAGAAATGCGCGCCGACCCGAAGCCGAGTCGCCAGCCGACCCCTCGACCCCATCCACATTCCGCGGCTCTGGCCAGACCCTGGGAGGTGAAGGTGTTGCCAGCCGAACGATCCCCGACCCCTCCGCCTCTCGCTCCCCAGCAGGAGCTGCTGGTGGCCGAAACCAGCCCGCCTCGAATGCCCAGGTCCAAGAGCGCGTCCTCCACCTGTGGCGCGACGGCTTCAGCATCGACGATGGCCCTCTGCGACGCTTCGATGACCCCGAGAATGCGGATGCGCTGCGTATGATTCAGCAAGGACGCGCCCCGGTACACCTCATGAACGTTAGATACGATGAGCCGCTCGACGTCAAGCTGCAGCAGCACGAGGAGAACTTTCGCCAGCTGCCCAAGGTCTACAAGCCCTTCTCGGGCGAGGGCCGCCGGCTGGGCAGCCCGGTCCCTGGCGACGGCGGTGCTGCTAGCGCGGCGGCTGCTTCCACTACTCCGGCAGCGGCCGCCTCGTCCTCGACGTCTTCGTCTGCGGCTGCTACGTCGTCAAGTGCTGTGGCCGTCGATGATTCCCAGCCGACCATCATGATCCGCATCCAGATGCCCGACGGCACCCGCCTGCCCGCGCGATTCAACACGACCCACACGGTCAACGACGTCTACGAGTTCATTGTCCGGTCTTCCCCCGAGCTGCGGGCCGGCGGCTGGGTCTTGGCGACGACCTTCCCCAACAAGGACCACACCGAGAAAGAGCTTGTTCTTGGCGAGATGGCCGAGTTCAAGAAGGGCGGCACGGCCATGGTCAAGCGCACGTAAAATGCCTACATACTTCTCAGGGAAAAGGACATGTACAGTTGAGTTGCATGGGACGACAAAACTATTGGCGACGAAGCGAGTGGATTACTCGCTTCCTGCATACATAGACAGGTTAGACAGCAACCGATCTGGGCCCGTCCGGCGTGACTGGGCCGTAGCATTCGGGACAACAATGATGTTTTTGCCCGAATAGTACTAAAGTACGACAGCATGAACCACATTTTGCTTCGCGGTAGTGTTTAGGTGACATCCATATGAACCTATCTTGACACTGGTATAATATGTCCCCAAATGGGCGATGCGTGAACTTAACTTGATGTTTATTTTAGGATGTAACATTTTGACAACATGGGGACCTGTAGGGTATCACTGCAGCGTAGTTGAATTACTCTTCATTGTCATGGTTATATCTAGTTTGAAACTTGACATCGTATAGGTAGGTACTGGACTGGGGTTCCATCCCCGAATCCTTGATTATATTTACAGAAGAATTTGCGCCAATGGCAGAAGGAGGAGCAAGCGCGAGTAGGACGAAGAAACGGCATCGTTCTTCTTGTCCTTGTCATCACCACTTTTGCCGCCCTTGTCCCCCTTCCCCTGGCTTCAGCTGCAGGTGTCCAGCATGGAGGTGAGGGCGGCCTTTTCGGCGCTCGTGATGGAGAGCTCCCAGTGGGCCTTGACCTGGACCCAGGCGCTGGCGTAGGTGCAGTAGAAGGAGGACAGGGGCGGTTTCCAGGCGTCGGGGGACTTGTCCGACTTGGAGGAGTTGACGCTGTCGGTGACGGCCCAGAGCTGGGGCCGGTCGACGTCGTTGGCGAACTCGCGGCGCTTGTCGGTGGTCCACTTGTCGGCGCCCGAGATCCAGGCGTTCTTGAGGGGGACCATGTGGTCGATGTCGAGGTCCGAGGCCTTGGTCCAGGAGCCGCCGTCGTAGGGGCTGGTCCATTTACCTGACGAGGAGGTGCAGTCGTTGTTGAGCTTGATGGATTCGGCGTCGCGCTTCAGCACGTACTCGCGCGTGTTGCAGGTGCCCGAGATGGTGATCCAGGTCGGGAACAGGTTGCGCTTGTAGCCGTCCGGGTCGGCGCCGGTGCGGACCTTGAGGCTGGCGAGGGAGGATTTGGCCGAGGAGGCGCTGGGGACGCCGGGCTGGGATGGGAGTTAGTGACGCCGTTTTTCTTTTTCTTTTCTTTTTCCAGATGGGAAGTGATTGGGGGGTGATGTGAGATACTTACAGGAGTGGGCATGGGCATGGGGACCGGCTCGGCCACGGGGGCGGGCGCGGCGACGGGCGCGGCCAGGACGGCGCATCCCGACGACAGGAGGCCGGCGGCGATGGTAGAGAACTTCATGATGAAGGTGGTGGTGATAAAAAGAATGGAAGATCAGGAGAGTCCTAGCGAGCGGGAGATTCCTGGTCCGAAGCGAAAGTAGGAAAGGCAAGTTCCCTGGAACTTATATACTATTGCAAAGTCAGTCATGTGCATCCCGTCTTGTCTCTCATAGCCACCATGCTCGGGATGCATAGGTGGTGGTGGTGGAGGCTGTGGGAAACTTACTTATTGCACCTTCTCAGTTCAGCTATCTGTGCCGGCGATGCAGGGTCCTGTTGGTCGCTGTATCTATGTAGAGACGAAGCGAACTGCCGAGCACTCCTTTCTCTGATAACAAGGCCGGGCATGTCTACATCTATATATATGCGACCGGGCTACTACGGAGCACAGCACTACTACCCAGCCTGACAGGGCGCAAGCGAGCTATCGTACGGTTGCATCGGGCGGCCGGTAGTGGGTTTGCAGAAAGGGCAGGTGGGTTTTAGCCTATCAACCTGCCATGCCCAGTCTGCCAGTTGTTGGTGGTGGTGGTCACCGACTGACTGGTGGTGTGCTGGTTTCACCCTGCACAGCGCATCTTGCACCACCTCCACTGCAGGCGTGATCAGTCAAGTCAACAAGCAAAAAAAGTCCGGTTGGTTTACGTGGTACGGCTACATCGCGTCGATGAGCCCACAGCGCGCATTGCCCTTTTTCTTATTTCTTATGGGGATGTCATCTCCATCCGCATTGCATCGCCAATCTCCTCGCTCTGAATGGCTCATGCGTCCCGTTCAAACGAGGCGCGCGCGACGGAACATCTCACCAACTCCCATTGACGGGATCTCGGCGATTGATAGGTAGGCAAGCTGCTGAAATGAAAGGGGGAAGAAACGGGGTGGGCATTGGGCCAGAGGGCATTGCATGCACTAATCAGCCAGCGATCGGCGCTCAGCCCGGATCTCGGGCCACATCTCGCGCGAGTCTGCGAGTCTGTTGGTAGTGCGTTGTCGAACTTGACGGTGTGGCACCCACTCCTCGAGTGGACTCTGCTCTTCCTTGTTTAGAACCTGCCTATTGCGGGAATCTACGCGGCCCAGAGTGGTCAAGTCGTGTCCTGACCGTGGCTCCCTATATCCACCCTCGGCCACCAACTGTTCTTCTTCCATTCCAAGTGTTTCTCAATTGCCGACATAATAGGCCAATAACGGTCTACACTGGGGAAACGTTGTCTTGGCACGTGTTACTTAAGGGATCTCGGCAGGTGTCAACCAGGGGCTATCAACTAGATGTGCGTTATGAGCTGGACTTCGTTGCAACCTATCACGAATACAGACAGATGGCCGGATTGGTTGAACCTTATATTCGTAGCTTACATCCTCATGTACCTATCACGCGAAGTATTTGCCTAGACACATCTAACTACAACATACCCAATCAACAATGTCGCCATGGTCAGCTATTGCCTGACGTCGACCTGCCGGTTTCGGGCTCGATGAAGGGCATTGGGTACAGTAGCACTGCACACGCTATGCTGCCTGCCAATCGTCGCACATCTGCACCGCCATCGAATCGTGAGGTCAAGCACCACCACGTGGCTGGCCAAGCCCGGCAGACCTGTAGACCTCTGAAACCTGAGCACGTGGACATCTTCGCTCGCCATCGGTCATATGTAAAAAGCAAACGTAAGTAGGCGAGGGCGAAATGGCCCTTACTACAGGGCCGGGGTATCCAGCATTCATCGCGGAACCATCAAAGCAATCGACATCAAAATACCACCCCACGCTTGCAATGTGCTATATGCTCCCTACGCAGCACTGCTCTGCCCACCAGCAGATATAGGGCCGTCCAGGAACTTGAAGCTCTCCCGCGCAATCTGGCAATTCAGCTTGGCCGCATTGAAGCGCGCCTCGCCCGGTGGCAGGATGACCATCAAGTAGGTATTCGTGGTAAACTGCATGGGTTGTAAGATAGGGGAACAAAAGTAACATTAAGCAATGCATCCAAAACATACCTTGAGGCAGAAGATGGAGAAGCGCCCGCCGGCCTTGTGCTCCATCAGCGTGAACTGCTCGGCGTTGCGCGGCGTCCCCGTGAAGCGGCTGATGCTCTGCTTGAAGTGCTTGAGGATGTTGGAGATGCGCTCCTGCCGGTCCGTCGTCGGGTTGTTCTGGCCCTCGTCCGACGTCCAGCTCGACACCACCAGGAAACTGGTGCGCTCAAACAGCAGCAGCTCCTCGGCCTCGATCAGGACGCCCAGGCTCGCCAGCTGCGACTCGATGACCGACAGATTCGGCACCAGGTCGTGGATGATGCTGGCCCAGGCCTTGTAGAGGGACTGGTCCCAGATGGACGTCGCAAAGGGCGTCAGGTCGACGTCGCCGCCCGCAAAGTTGGAGCCCTGCAGGAACTCGGCCGTCTTCTGGCGCACGAGCTTGACGCGGTCCATAAACACGGCCTCGCGCACCTGGGTCATGATGAGGTCCATCTTGTGGATCAAGACATAAATCTTGGCCGTGGGCGAGTACTGCGTCAGGGCGGACATGATGGAGACGTAGGTGGCCATGTCGCGGTCGACGTCGCGCGACTCGATGTCGAAGACGTAGATGAGGACGCCGACGTTGCTGAAGACGTGCACGCGCTGCTGCGAGAGGTAGTTCTCCATGAAGGCCTCCTGACCGCCGCAATCCCACAGATTAAGTGTCAGATTGCCCAGGAACTTGACATGGGAAAGGTCGATGTCGATCGTCGCACCGCTGTATGGTCGGGCGTCTTCTTGTCAGCATCACATCACATCTCCGTCGTCGGCCTCGAAGGTTCTCTTGTTTCCTGACTGCTTTTTTCCACTCTCTTCCCAGCCACCCAGTATAAGAACTTACAGTCGCCGCGTATCTCTCGCAATGTAGTTGCTGAATATGATGCTCCGCATGCTGGACTTGCCGGAACCGCTCTTGCCCATCAGCAGGACCTTCTTCTTTTTCGGCTTCTTGACTTCGTTCCGGACATCGCCGCCCATGGCGCCCAACGACGGGGTCGAGGCTTCGAGGTCTGCCATGGCGACAGCCTCTAGGTCTCGCCTGTGCCCTTAAAACGCCCCTCTCCGAGTCGCTGCCGGTTGGTAAGGTCGAGTCAGCGCAAGGGGTTGCGGTTGCTGCAATCGGGTGGGCAGCGCGGGGTGCAGGCGCGTGTCGTCGTTCGTTCGTGGGGTGCTCAGGGAGCCAGGGTCTGGCGGTCGTCGTCGGCGAGGGTCAAGCTAGATGTGGTGGTCAATTGAGGGAGGGATAGATGGTCAATCGCAATCGCCTGAGCAAGAGTAAGTATTCGCGCTCGTCGGATTTGTCGCCTTTTCTCGTTGTCGGCGACCAGGGGCCGAGGTTCTCGTATTTCGGGATTAATATTAGCTGGCGCAGAGCAGTGGACTCATGTCGAGGTGCTGGCTGGTGCTGGCACTGCTTTGCTTGGAAGTTGTGCTGTGGTGCAGTCAATCAATCGATCAAGCAATCTTGGGCGCCGCCGATGCGCTGGTGGATGTCACGTTAGGCAGCTTAGATTGCATGGCCTGGTCCCCCAAGTCCCCTACTCGCTAAACTTTAGCGCATCGACGGGACACCTGCTGAGTCGAATGGAATCCAAAATTCGGAGCAATTCCGCGCGGATGACGTCACGTGCACCTTTCATGAAATGAAATCAGGAGCTATCGTTACAACCAGATTGGAGATTGCATATTTCAAAGGTTATACACATTATGCGTGCACGATGATGTTAGCCAGAGGATTTCAATTGCTTCTCAGCAGAAAGTGAGCATCACAGCTTCGTTTGCTTTGGCATCAAGAGATTTGTACTCCTTTACTTTCTGCTGGAGTCTGCCATTCGTGGCCATCGCTGAAGCAATATAGATACGGAGGGTGAATCCAATATTCTAGTTTCTTTTTGAGAAAAAACAAAAAAAAACGGCTCACATTAAACTCCTAAGATATTCTTGAGCTTCGGAAGACTGGTCTCGTCAGTCTGTTGCTTCGTCCGTACACCAGTTATTCCACCCTGCTTTCTTCTTGATCTCCTTTAACTTGGCCTCCTGGTCCACGAGCAAGCCGACCATACCGTGGAGCAGACACGCGTTGATATTCACGATGGGCTCCCAGGTTGGGCGTAGGGTTCGCCGGTTGCTCGATCGGTTCTACAGGTTGAACCCTTTTTCTTGTTCTTCTCTTGCTCGAGCGATGTGTCTTTCTTTTCAAGCTCAGCCATATTCCTTTCAACCCCTTTTCTGTTTTATTGTGGTAGTCCAGATTGCATAGGCGGTCGTCTTTTTATATTTCTAGTAGTATCTCTCCACGGCTAGTAAATTATCCGCCGTGTGGGACAACGCCGCGGTATTGTTGGTGGGCGGCGTAGTCTGGCTTCAGTCTGATAGCGGCGCCCTGTCTTGACTCAAGCTTGACGTACTTGAATATGTTCTCGATACGCGTGTGCGTATCACCAACAAAGAGAAGGGGCCGAGCACAATAGCAGAATGGGGTTTCCTGCGCCACGAAGAAGGCGCCCTACCCGACGCCGAAGACCAAGACTCGAAAAGAGCCTGCGACTTAGGGCCAACGATCCTCGAGCCTCCCTGGGGCGGGGATGGGGTCAACCAACAATAGGAATGTGTTGGGAGGAGGAACATTGCTAGCGAAAGAGAGTTCTGCTCCCGGTTGGTGAAGGCTCGTTAAGGGATCCATTAGGCTGTTAACCATGACAGTACACCATGTGCCGAATAGGGATACTTGTGACTTGAGAGTTTCACGGGGGTCATATCACAGGATTTACTTATACGCAATTTGTGGATCGCAGGCAGGTACTGGTATCAGCACGCCCAACAGTCCCGGTGGTATTGTGAAACCTCGCCGACATGTGGTCTAGCAGGGTACCAAAGACGAGTACATCAGATGTCGCTTTAGCAGTCGGCCACTCACTACTAACACAAGACTCATCGACTCGAGCCACTCTCAGCCGCCCCTGGAACGAAAACCGCTTACAGAGCTTCATGCCATACCCAATAACCAGCCACCCCTCCGTCCCCGGCATCGAAACAGCATAGAAGACCCCCGTAGGATACCACCTCTTCTTCACCCCCAGCAGCTCCGCATACGTCGCCGCACCCCAGAAGCGCTCCTGACAGCCCTCTTGATATTGGTCGGCCTCGTTGACGTAGGCGCACCCGTCCAGTCTCGCCCGCAGCAGCGCCTCGTCCTGGATATCGGTCAGCAGGCGCTGCCAGTCCCGCCGCTGCGCCCACGACGTCGTGTGGCCATGAATAATCTTGACTCCTTGCCAGAACAGGCTGGTGTAGTTGGTCATGATGGAGTTGATGTTGGGAAGGACTCAGGCTGCCCTCGTGTCTGGGATCGTCTAGAATGTTGCCGTTAGAACAGCGGCGGAAGTCGAAGGACCACCACCCTTGAGCACCCAGAGGAGATTGGGATTTGAATCTGCATTCGCCGCCACATATTTGCCGTTCGCGGTGATGAAATCGAAGGATAGCGCGTTATCCACCACTTTTGGTTGGAGTGTGAGCCCCTTGGGTTTCTGTAAGTGGCAGACTGGGCAAGTAGAGGTTCCTTACCAAAACCGCGGAGCGTAGTCAGGGGCCCATGACCAACTCCTTGAACTAAACCTCCCGCGACACCCACTGTCTGTCGCGAAGTTAAGCACAATCCTGCCGACAAGGAAATGTGTTACCAGGCGACTTACTGGACATTCGCCTGTTACTGCGAGGACCGGAGGTTCTTGCGCGTGGGCCTTTCCGAGCAAGTCGCGGGTGTGCGCTCCAGCGCCAATGGTGACGGCACCCCCGCGGCACTCGCCAGGGCCTTATATGTGGCCGTGAAGCGCACGTCTTGGAAATGATTTGTATCGATGGCCAATAACCCCCATCCCGCACTGCAGTCGAGGAAGTCGTGCCCAGTGTTCCTGATGACCAGCTGCTTGAATGACAAGTTACAAACCGCAAGCACTCAGACCCGACGGGAAGACGAGGGGAGTCACAAAGTGCATGTCTCAGCACGGCTTGCTATCCGGCTCACTACAAATGACGAGCAGCATGTCAGGTAAGATGTCGTTAATTAAGATTACTTGCATGATAGGGTAGCAGCCGGGTCCGGCAGATTTAGGCGGCGGTCTGCCAGACGAGAAGTGCATTTACGACACCGGAAAATTCGTATCCCAATGACACGATCACAATCGAGATATTCGGTCGGCGTCGGCGGCGGCCGCGGAGCCGAAGAGGCGATACTAAAATCCCTTGCGACGCGATGTGTTCTTGCTGGCGTCCAGGAGCAGTTGAGATTTTAGGTAATGCCAATGCCTGACATACTCTTGGCGCCAGCCGATGTCGACCAGCTTGAGGCTACATACTTAAGTAACCAGTACCTGACCAGATGGCATGGTATGTGCAACGGCCAAGATGGGAGTAACATAATCATGTAAACATGAGAAAAACAAAATGGAATAGTTCTGGAGCATGGCAGTTGCTAGCATGGTCCTTGGTAACGGAGAAGGGCGTTGATGCCTTCGTGCCGGTTTCTGCTTCACGAGTCACGGTCGCCGGTTTGCAAACTTGCCTGCACTTACTGTAGAGGGAAGGTCCCGGCAGTGAAACCTGTTACAGGCGCTGGTTTTAGTGGGGGTGGCCCTGGAACTTTTGCAACAGGACCCTCTGGGACCCCTAGAACCCCCTAGGCTCCCTAGACCCGTCCCCGCCCTGCGCCCGCGGGCCGCCCGCCTCGCCTCGTCTCCAATTGCCCGTCTTCAGCACTTCCAGCCGGGAAGCAAGTTACAGGGGAGCTGCCACATAAGGTTAACTCGATTAAAGGCCACTGCAACCGTTTCATCTTCTCAAGATTTTATCTCCAGCAGCTGTCATAATAATAACAAAATGCTGAGCATTTCCTCTCGGTCTCTTCTCTTCGGTCCATCATCTACTTCTCAAAAGCTCATTAGAACAGCCGCCTCTCCATCATCCACCATGGCCGCCCTGAAATTCCGCGAGGGCACCGAAGCAGACGCCGACGCCGTCAGCAACGTCTTCTCCGACTCCTTCTCGGAGGACGGCATCACAAAGAGGGTCTTCCCTGCCACATCCGAAGGCGCCCGCGCCAGCATAAAAGACTGGCTCGGCGGCGGCCTCAAGGACCCTCACTCCCGCTACCTCCTGGCCGTGGACGACTCCAAATCCGGCGTCGAGAACGTCGTCGCTCTGGCCAAGTGGGTCGCGCCCTCCGCCGGGCCCAAGGCCCCCGAGGCCGAGGACTGGGCCGCCAAGATGGCCTGGCCCGAGGATGTCGATGCGGCCCTCGGCAAGGAGTTCTTCACCATGCTCGAGAAGAAGCACAAGGAGCACATGGGCACCCGGCCGCACTGGTACCTCGAGCTCCTCGCCGTCCGCAAGAGCCATCACGGCAAGGGGCTCGGCAAGCACCTGCTGAACTGGGGCCTGGAGCGCGCCGACAAGGACGGCATCGAGGCCTACCTCCAGGCGAGCCCGGCCGGCGTGCCCCTCTACCGGAAGTACGGGTTTGAAGACATCGAGACCGTCCACGTTAAGCGCGCAGATAATTATTCCGAGGTCTTCATGAAACGACAGCCGCGGCCGAGCCCGGGTGCGTCATTATGAGGAGGCAATCTGACATCTAATCCACTACAACCATCCGGCGTCAATACGACAGACCCAACGCAGGGTGGTCGTCATGTCCAGGCTAACCTCTTCCATTAAGGGGATCATGTCGACCTCACGTTTGGACCCTTACCTCTTATTCCAACCAGTTTGGGGCGTGTGAGTACGGGAGATTCGCAGACACGTGCGGCTTGGCAAAAGTCTCTGCCCCAGCAGCTCATTGCTGGAGTGAATGTCTTCATGCGTTCCGCGTGGAGACAAACAGCTGTTGGCAAGCAGCAACAGCTTCTACGGCTCGTCCCGCGATCTTGATGCCAGTTCACTCCAGGAACGGTACTTCGGCTTTTGTGTTTGCCCTTGACCATATGTCAATCATGCATATTTGGATGCACACATCTTGACGGATGTTGAATAAAAGCTATGGAGCCCTGAGAATCACACACTAGAAGGTTGCGCCCAGTGACCAGTCTAGGGAGGGTGCATTCAATGCGATTTCTAAATATCTAAGAACTATAAATAAAGCATTGGGATACGTACACAGTTGATATACCCCTGATGAAAGCGAACTTGACAAACCCAGACCTTCAAAATCGCCTCCGGGCCCCTTACAACGCCATACATATTGCGCCGAGAAAGTCGCGAGGAACCATAAAGGATTTGGGGGAAATTTCGAAACGAACAGTCTACGCAATACATCGCAAACAGGACATCATGTCACTTGAATATCTGTTGATATACCTCCTCGCCACGGCTCGAAGTGCATTAGCAGCCGCCCTGCCGCTATGGCCAACTATGCCCCCAGTATACAACCAGACTGAGATCCCTTACGTTACAACAATATGTAGCACCTTCCAGTACTACCCCAGCATCACCAGCACCAGCAGCTCCAGCAGCATGGTAGTAGCAGCATCGCCGTCGGCCCAGGACATCGGCGGCGCAACAGCAACAACGACAGAACCCCCGTCCCTCCTCACCATCTCCGTCGTCAACTCCCACACCGCCGCCATCTCGACCACCCACAACAGCAACGCCGGCGCGCCCTCGCCCGTCAGCGGGTCCCTGATGCCGGGCACGCTGGCCGCCGGCGCGACGGAGGCGATCGCGGTGCCCACGGACTGGGCCGGGATCATCTCGGTCAATGACGCGCGATATACCCCTTCCGACAAGAACAGTTTGATTGAGGCGAATTACCAGTACCGGTCGGTCGAGCGGTATGCGATTGCTGATGTCGATGTGAGCTACGTGTAAGTTGGCCCCAATTTAAACCGGTCTGCAGGCGAGGACCACTATTCACAAGACACTTAGTAATGGGTTTACATTGCCGATCACTTGTTCTTGTAATGATATAGGCGTTACGGGGTGCAACAAGGATCTGTTTTTGTTAAGTTCTTGCCCAGTAAGTAAACCATCACCAGTACTGGTAGTATTGGGACTTTCCTCCCGCTAACCCGCATTATTGCTTTCCTACGGATAGCTCCCTACCGTGGACGGCTCTTGCCCTAACCCCCTACGATCCGACATTAATGCTTCCGCAGCCAACTCCTTCTTTGCCCCTTGTGAAAACGCGGCGTATACCTACCCCAACGATAACAAGGCGAACTCGCAGAACGAGTGCCAGGATGGGCAGATTGTCTGTTGTGTTGGCTCCAGCTGCCCGCCCAGCTACAAGCAGTCGCAGAACTGAGGGATAGTAAGGGACGAGATTGGTATTTTCGAAGATGGCTCACTTTACATCTTACAACAGAGGCTTGAATGGACCAAGTCTGGCTTTTTAATAGACTTCCTCATTGGGTAATCCAAGATTCGGCCCAGGATTCCTACACTTTACATCTCGAATCCTGTAGTCCCTAACCGATCTAGAGTAGTGTTAGTTGAGGTATAAGGTATTCGATGACGATTCTAGATCGTAGATATCTTTCTAACGACCTGCCATCATTCTGCCATTGGTAGCATTCCACAAGTGGGACACCGCGAGCCCCTCAGCCCCTGAGCCCCTGAAGTCCTCAAGCCTCCTGAAGTGGTCAGATTGCAATAGCGAAACCCGCCATTCCACATTCGACCTCCCGGAATACAACGCAATACTGCCGATACCTTCCCTTGACAGGACTTATCGAGGCGAGGCTCACTTTCGTAGCTTGTATACGGACTTGGCGCCAGGAGGGCTCCCCGTGATTTGTTACAATCAAGGCTTCCTTTATTCTCTTTCCAACCAATATTTGGTTCTGCCTACTATTTCGACATCGCCGTACTATACCCCAAAGGGTTCAAGGTCCCTTCATACATCATGGCCCTTGGAATCCTTGAAGTCCGCCACCTTTTCCCCATGAATCTTCTCCTGCTCCTCCATGGCGACGTCTGCCGGGATACGGTCCGGTGTCGAGTTGACGAGGACGATCATGGGGCCGAGACAGGCTCCCATCAGGGCGAAGGATACAATACTAGGTTTGGCGTTAGTAACGTTTGGTAACCTTTTGCAGGCGGCCCTGCCCCGGTTTCGGGATAGGGATTGGTGGGAGAACTTACAAACCGATCAAAGGGCTGGTCTTGATCTGCGTGTTCATCCCGTATGAAATCGCCTGTCCAATCGCCTCGAGACATCGGAATGCAGCACCGTTGCGTACGTTGGCTGGATGATACTGTCAGCAAAACGAGTTCTTCGTAATTCATACGCGGATAGAGCTAGAATCAACTCACCCTGAGCATCCGTAGCAAAGGAAGAAAGCAGCCAGTACATGTACGACTGCGACAGGGGTCCCGTCGTCTGCACCAGGAAGTACGGCAAAAAAGCGGTGGGGTACAGCGAGTCCTCCCAGTCGATGTGGCCCGGGTCGTGCTGGTTGAAGCGGACCTGCATGATGATGGACCAAATGTAGACGCCCGCGTTGAGGATTACGACGGTGAACAGGCCGATCTGCGCGCGGCGGCGCTGGCTGACGCCCTTGAGGTCGAGGATGAAGCCGAGGCCGAAGCATCCCACGCTGTTGGTCAAGAGTCGTTAGCAGCTGGCCGTATCACAAGAAGGCGCAAGGTTCTCGGGAGGCACTTACATGCAGAAGAAGGGCGAGATCAGTGAGGAGAGCGCCCTCGACCGGGTCGTGAAGTAGATGCTGAGATAGGTAGACCAGGTGCCGCTGTAGAAGAAGGACCACAGCGCCCACAGGGCCGAGAGCAGGATGAGCCGCGACGACATGGTGAACTTGATCAGCTTGAACTCGTCACGCGTCCGCAGCTTCTCCGAAACGAGGATGCGTGTCCCGTCGGACCGGACTACCTTTTCAAGCGGGGAAAGCAGGAAGGCGAAGGGTAGACTGTCACGCCGATCAGTTAGTACAAAAGTGGTTTGAGGATTGGTTCTCTCTCTGGTCACTTACGCCAGGCACTGGATGATGATGAAGGCGACGTAGGTGTCAGGCGTAATACCCCCGCTGGCGCCTTTCTGGTGGTTCTTCGACAAGCTTAGGAGAAACGGTCAGTCGCTACAGTACTGGATAACAAAAGCAAAAAAGGGGGGAACTCACTTGATAGCACCTCCCACCAGCTGCCCCAAATTCCGCGACACGATCCACAGCGCCAAGTACTTGCCGCGCGCCCTCGTGGGCGCGAGCGACATGATGGCGCCTGACTCGGCGACGTACCAGCAGCCGGTGCCGATGCCGGTGATGAAGCCGCCGAGGATCAGGTACCACTGGTTCCCGAACGCGCTGTTGCAGTAGTAGGAGGAGCCCCGGATCGGGAAGGACATGGCGCCGATCACGAGGGCCCATTTGACGCCGAGCTTGTTGACCAGGGGGCCGCCGATCAGGCAGACTGCAGACACGTTAGTCAGCTGCTGTGAAATCTGACAGACGCAGTTTTGAGCAGGGGGCTCACCGAGTGCGAGCATAGCATAGTTGATCGCGGTACTGATTGGGAGATGTCAGTCGCTGTGATTTGTTCTGATTACTCATGGCACTGCCATTGACAAACGACGTACGCAATATTAGACGTCTGAGGCGTCGCCAAACCGCCACCGCCGAGCCCAGCGATGGCGTCCGACATGGCCGGCCCGCAGAAGGCCTGAACGCTGAGCAGCATCATCTGGGTCAAGCTGTGCTTGTAGAAACGCTTCCACCGCGGTACCGTCTTGCGGTACTCGTCCATGTCCATGGCCTCGATCGTGACGTCCGGGTTGGGGTCGACGGGAATGGTGCCCTGCCCGCGCAGGGCGTCGTCGTTACCGTCCGCGTGGGTGTTGGGGGGCGCGGTGTCGAACTTGGACATCTTGAGGTTTGCCCGCACTCGGGGAAACGATGACTAGTGGGGAGAAGACTACACACAGATAGTTGTAAAGGGGAAAGGGAGAAAAGGAGGCGCGATGAGAGTAGAGTTGCTGATACCACGATGGGAGCTGGTGATGGCAGATGATTATATACCCGAGGCCTATCATCTAGATGCCTGCGTTGTATCCGAGGACGACGACGTATGCAGCTCAGATCTTCCCCCAGGAAAGTGGATGCCAAGCTTATCTACGGGACAATCCCTACTATCTGTGTGTCCCCATTCTCGGAGCTGGGGTAAATGGAGCTGGATGTGACGACGGTGGATCCAGGTTCTAACATTCGGGAGGAATAGTATAGCTTAGACCTACTCTAACTCGCAGCCGACAGGCAGCTGACTCCGATATCTACCGCGCTATGTAGATGGATATTGCGTGGTTGCATTGGAGGGCTTGGGGTGAGTGGGGGCCCTGGGGGTGGAGGCAGTGGTATCGATTAATAGCATACGAGACAGAGTGCTGGGACTGGGACTGGGACAGAACCTGGAGTCTAGCGCCATATCACGAGATAGGTCGTTTACCGGCCACATGGTATCAGGGGCTTGACTCGTTCGAGCAATGATAGCAGTCTTGCTGTTGCTTCTTTCTGCGCTCCGGTAAACGCCCCGAGGCGGCAACGTCCAATTAATCCAAGAAGGGGTAAGCCTGGAAGCTAGGCGGGGTGCCGCAGCGAACATGCACCCGAATCCAAAGTCTAAATCGTGACGAGGCTATACCATTTCCGGTAACTGTAGCAGTTCAAAGCCAACGCCAACCGCGACAACTCCGGGCATCGTCACGCGAAACATCAAGTTATCGATTTGGCCAAAGAGATAGCCAATAGAGACGATTGGATATTGATAACCTCAATTGGCGTGACACATCTTCTGAACTATCAAGCCAATTTTCCATTGACCCGGAGCGCAGCAAGCTGCGATGAAAGAAGCGAGGAAGCGAGAAAGTTGGTCTCATCTCTGTTGACCTAACTGGATATAGACTAGCTTCGGGCACTTGCCGACTCTTGACTCAACCTCATGTCAAAGAACCTGAACATCATCACCACCAGGCTTGTCGCGACAGACGCTACCAGGGCGCGAATGATGTGCCAAAAGCGATAGAAATAACCAACTTACTCTGATACGAATAGTCCAAGGCAGATTACTCACTGCTTTACCTGATGATCTTGCCTCCTTCGGGATCGAGATACGTTGGTATCGGGTCGCATCGGTGAAGGGCCGGTGGAGTTGGAGGCTCTCATCATCCAGGATTCCCCGCCAAGATCCACCGTCCTACGATCCACCGGTCCACGGCCAACACTGCAGCATGGCCCCTTCAAGATAAACCAATTAGTCAACAAGCATCGTCACTCCGAGACATTCGCTCGTCGCTTGCCATTTCTTCCTTCCTCTTGCTCGTCCCCTTTTCTGCCCAGTGGAAAATCATGGACTGACCATCGTACCACCCCGATGTCATGGTTCCTTGCGGTCTCGCTCCTATGTTTGCTTTTCCTGCTTAAATACGCCGTCTCGAATTGGACAAGCACTCGCCTTTACAAGACTGATAAGTCATCTCAGACCGTCGACCACTGCCATCACAGTTGTTTGGAGAAGGGCAGTCGCACTCACACCAACGACACCATGGCAGAGTCACGAAAGACCACCAGGGTCATCGTCGTGGGCGGCGGCGGCACCATCGGCTCGTCCACGGCCCTGCACCTCCTGCGGTCCGGATACACGGCCTCCAACATCACCGTCCTGGACACCTACCCGATCCCCTCGGCCCAGTCGGCCGGCAACGACCTGAACAAGATCATGGGCATCCGGCTGCGGAACCCGGTCGACAAGCAGCTCAGCCTCGAGGCCCAGGACATGTGGCGCCACGACGACCTGTTCAAGCCCTACTTCCACAACACGGGCCGGTTGGACTGCGAGGGCACGGAAAAGGGCATTGCCGCGTTAAGGGAGCAGTACCAGTCCCTGCTCGACGCCGGCGTGGGGCTCGAGAAGACGACCGAGTGGCTCGACGACGAGGACGCCATCCTGGCCAAGATGCCGCTGCTGGAGCGCGACCAGATCAAGGGCTGGAAAGCCATCTTCAGCCAGGACGGCGGCTGGCTGGCCGCGGCGAAAGCCATCAACGTCATTGGCGAGGAGCTGAAGCGCCAAGGCGTCACTTTCGGCTTCGGCGGCGCGGGCTCCTTCAAGAGGCCCCTCTTCCCGCCCGCGGACCGGACCGTCTGCATCGGCGTCGAGACGGTCGACGGGACCAAGTACTACGCGGACAAGGTGGTCCTGGCCGCGGGCGCGTGGAGCCCCGCGCTCGTGGACCTGGAGGGGCAGTGCTGCTCGAAGGCCTGGGTGTACGCGCACATGCAGCTCACACCAAAAGAGGCGGCCGAGTACAAGGGCTGCCCCGTCGTGTACAACGGCGACCTGGGCTTCTTCTTCGAGCCCAACGAGCACGGCGTCATCAAGGTGTGCGACGAGTTCCCCGGCTTTACGCGCTTCAAGCCGCACGTGCAGCCGTACGGCGCGCCCCGGCCGCACCGCGTCTCGGTGCCCCGCTCGCACGCCAAGCACCCGACCGACACGTACCCGGACCCGTCCGAGCAGAGCATCCGGCGGGCCATCTCGGCCTTCCTGCCGCGGTTCCAGGAGAAGGAGTTGTTCAACCGGGCCATGTGCTGGTGCACCGACACGGCCGACGCGGCGCTGCTGATCTGCGAGCACCCCCGGTGGCGCAACTTCATCGTGGCGTCGGGTGACAGCGGCCACTCGTTCAAGCTCCTGCCGAGCATCGGCAAGCACGTGGTCGAGCTGGTCGAGGGCCGGCTGGCGGAGGATCTAGCCGAGGCGTGGCGGTGGCGGCCGGGGCAGGGGGATCCGTTGAAGTCGAGGCGGGCGGCTCCGGCGAAGGATTTGGCGGACATGCCTGGATGGAATCATGATAATAAGGCGCAGGCCAAGTTGTAGAGGGAGCGAGGTGCGTTGAAAACTCAACTAGTTGATAATAATACCGATTCTTCGCATCTGTGGCAGTACAGTACATCACCTAACGGTATGACAAGAATGAGACATTCTATTTTCTGTATAGATGTGCATTTGGTTGTATTACCCCACTAGTATGGGAGTGAATGCAGCTAGCTATGACACTGGACTACGTTGAATACACTCAACCGATCTTTATTTAGGCCGGATCAGTCACTCAACTCCATACTGCACAAACGAAAACATTAACCAAACCCCACAGCTGTGCATCTATCCGAGCGATCTCAGCGAACCTAGGCAGCCGTCGGCGCGGCGGCGTCGTTGACCCAGTTGGTGGTGGGCCGGTCCGGGTAGATGTAGGAGGTGCTGCAGGACATGGGGGGGCACGGGTAGCCGCAGAAGTAGTCCATGATGGCCGTCCGGGCCGGGCTCGGGCAGCCGGGCAGGTTGTCGTAGACGGTGCTGAGCTTGAGGCAGGCGATCTGGGTGCTGGTGCAGGTCGGGCAGACGGCCACGGACGTGACGATGGGGCACGGAGTATAAGGGGTCGTGGTTGGAGAGGGGGGGAGCGTGGCGATGGTGGTTATTTCAGGCTGGTCGGCTGCTACCGGGGAGGAAAGGGCGAGGCCGACGGCGCTAGAGGAGTGAAGCTTAGTTTGAGTACAACACCTTCTTGTTCCTTGTATAGGGGCGACGGGGTGATTACGTACCAGGCAAGGGCTACTAGTCGACTAGAGTTCAACATTTTAAGAGGGGATTGGGACGTTTGTCAAATAGTCACAAGAGTTTTGGTTCCTAGGGCGGTCGTCTTATCTTTCTTAGATTCAGCAGTAGGCGTGTAGAAGCAACACCCGAAGGAGATCAACGAGCTTATATAGCTTTGGATTAGGTAACCATCGCCAGATGAATTCCGTGTGAAGCCCAGAGCAGACTACGGCTTACATCCGAGCCAGCCAATGGGATTAGAGAAATGACGATTCAATGCCGCTGACGATAGCAATCCGCGTCTAGCGGGATCTCCACGTTTGTGCATATTCGTATTAACACCTAAGGAGTTGTCTCTTCCGGTTATGATTCGGGACGTCAGCACAGTACTTGGTCCCTACATAATATCCCTCAATTGCGCAATCGGGTCGCATAGCGTGCGTCAAAGCGCACCTTCATCATCGTCCGGACCGGACTGCCAAGGGGCCGGATACAATACTTGCCTCGTATTTCCACCTATACGATAGCGAACCTCCCACGATGCTCGGGTGCAGCTGTGCCAAGTAGTGTGGGCCGCGAGACCGTTTGGATACGAGAGCTGACGGTAAAGCCAAGACCTACCCCAGGCCTTACCCGGCAACCTTGCTTCCTGAGGCACAGCCATAATGAGGTTGCTTACTTGAGCCTCCTTTTAGCTCTGTTATTATGGGATGACATGTGTGTCAACCCAGAAGACAGGTTTCCTGGATCCGCGTCACGCATACTCGAGTTGCAATAAGGATTCAAATGGCCAAGTGATGTATTGTGTGTACTGTAATGACTGTAGTCCTGTCTAGATTATGCGACATTTTCAGCGCACCGGGCGTTGCACAAGCCTAGACAGTAAGAGATGAAAGCTCGTTCTTAACAGTGGGTTCTCACGCCTCCATGGGGGGATACGAACCTCCCCAGTCACTTCATGAGGGGAAGGGAGCGCAACAAACAACAAAGTTTGTGGCACAGGCACCTGCTTTAGGAAACCTTTCTGCCCTCCATCTCAACGTCCTTGTTCGCCTTGATGAGGACCGTACCCAGGGGCGGGCTTCCTTCGACGTCTTCGTTCCTGCGTTCAAGGGAGACGCACCCGATGCCAAGGTCCCGGCAGGTCGACTTGGCCTTCTCGATGATGTCGCCCATGGCCCGACAGGCCCCTGGCATGACATCAGGGCGGGGAAGGCTGAGGAAGAGCTTGACGTCCGTCATCTGGGAGTCCCGGATAGACTGCTCCCATCGGTCAAACTGTTGGTTGAAGTCCCCGTTGTCGGGGTTGGCGGCGCTGACGTGCGCCAGGATCTTGTCGGTCCCCCCATCCTGGTTGGCCGTACCCACTGCGGCGGCGCCGATGCAAGTGGACAAACCGAAAGTGTAGAGCTCGTCGTTGGCGTTAGCACTGGCGACCGTGCCCTGGTCGACAGTTTCGCGGGCCCGTTTGTCTAGGGGTTTTGGTTACAACGTTGACAACGCTGGAACCCCTGTGGCGGCTCGGGATTAGGAGCACGTTTGGCCCAGAATGACGGGAATAGACCTACCGGGGTACCTTGATGAGTTCTGCAGTCGAAGAGGTGACCAACAGAGCGGTCACGAGGACCTTGAAGAAGTTCTTGAACAACTGCATCTTGTCCAAGGGTGTGAAGAATCTCGTTTAGCTCCTCAGTGGCGGGCTTTCTGAACTAACTTGGATAGTGGGAAGTATAAGGGTTTGATACGAGCAGCGGTTGAATGTAAGCAGCTCTGGGGGGCGACGAACGTACCTTTTATAGGCATCAAGCGTCTATTCATCTTTGGCCGTTCCATAATGTATAACATCCTGCACAATAGCGCCAAGGGATCCTTCTAGCCTATCTAGTCAAACTTTTATTAGGACATACGACGCATCGTTCGATCTACGCACCAAGAGATGCCTTATTGCTAGTAAGAGCCAAGCTATAGTCACGCCAAGTATCATCATTGTTTCCCCGATCAGTGTAAGGCTACCGGAGGTTTTCCTCCAAGGCTGAATGCTATAGCCTCAAGTGAATCAAAACAATGCAGGCTTCCACTAAGCTGTAAGATTATTGTGGGCATGTAGTGTAAGTTCGTGCTCACTGCCTAGAGCTGATGCCTGGTCACATGTATAAATAGCGCATGATCGACAGTTTCTGGAGTCGAAAGATGTTCCGCGGAGAGAAATCGTTCCCAAACAGGAAAAAGGACTTACAGATATAGACAGTGGTTTCAACATATAGAGGGCTCGGACATCGATGGGATGGCTGTACAGATGACGCGTTACGGAAGTGAGATGACATCATCGTTGCACCAGCAGGCTCGCCATCCGCTTACGGGCCATAAGCCATGGGCGGTAATAGATAGGGGCTTCAAATCCATCACCCGAATCTGGACACATTTGGTTCTTTCACACCACTCAAACTTTTCGCAGCACCCAGAGCATTAAACATCAGGAACGATGTCTCCAGCCTATCCAACATCGCTGTTTGAGGCAGCAACCATTTCTGCCATGCCGAGAGACAATGCTTTTCACTTCTTCCCCAAGGTTCCAACCGAGCTACGCAGGCTTATTTGGACAATCTGCCTTCAACAGCAACGCATCATCACGATTAAAATCGTCCCCGACACCGGGTCCGACGACGGATATTTCGTCGAAGCACAAAGGAGTTATCGGCATAGCAAGATTCTCCGCGTGTGCCGTGAGGCCAGGACGGCGGCGCTCGAGTTCTTCAGCCTCCGCATCCCGTGTGCCAATCTCGATGCCCGCGTCCCGTTGTATTTCAATCCCGAACTTGACGTCTTGTACGTAGACCAAGAGAAATACGACGGCCTGGGCTGGTTTGTCGACCTTCTTCCCAAGCTGGCGACATATGACTCCCGGGGCGTCGGCGTCCTCAACCTAGCCACCAATCGCCGCGTGTTGAGCCCGATGTCGGATTTGGACAGGGAGCTATCGAAATTGCCGTCTCCCAAAAAGGCGGCGTTTACACAGACAGCCTCCCGCTTGCGGCGTTTGTGGGTCGTGGTCCTCGAAAACTCCAACACTCGGGCCATGGGCGGTGGCTTGAGCTGGCTCGACACGACGGTCCACCACAACCGGGCCGTCCCGGTCTTCCCGCTGCTCCAGACGTTCACCCGGCTCCCGGCAGATCCTCGCCCCATTGAGCGGGACCTCAGGAACATTGGCACCTTCTACCACCCGCAGGGACTGGTGGACGGGTGGCGACAGCTCGAAAAGGAGCTCGGGATCAGCCGGGCCAAGGGGCAGTCGCCGCTGGAGCTGCAGGTACTGCTGGCCGTGGACGCGACGAACTCGTCCGAGTACCGGAAGCCCATTGTAGATCGCGCTTCGGCTGAGAGATTCGTCGAGAATGAGGAGAGGTGGTTCCGTGAGGATGTTTGTACCATGTTTGACGTACCAGTTCCCTACTGGGGAAACTACCTGGACAAGGAAGAGTGGGAGGGCCTGAGGCAAAGCCTCCCAGACGCCGTGGGGTTCTGGCTGTTCCCGGCGGATGCGTTTGGCCACTTCCCCAAGAACGGCACTACTCCAATAAAGAGGGTGAGAGACTTGAGGGATCACCCACCGGAGCTTTGCGTATTTGATATGCGCTAGAATAGTGAATATGACATTTCCTGCACTACCCAGAGACGCGAGTATCCCAGTTGGCCATAGTCGAGAGCAGCTCCGCTCCGCCACGGTGGCCTCCCTTAGCTGGGATATCGCACAATGCGTGTTTTGGAATCAGCCAGCAGGGCACCGAAGTAACTCTCGTCCCAGGCGTTGGTTGGATTTGAACAATGTCGGGGATGGAGTTAAGGCGGACTTTAAAGGCGTGGCTGCGCAGTATCCAAACTAACCTTGCATTTCCGGCGACGGTTTGATTGGAGGGCATACGTAATGTCCGTCGCGATGCCTCGGCTTGTGTAACATCAACGTCGCCGAAATGTACCGGTCGTTTTTGCCCCCAACAAGTATTTGTATCACAGGATGAAACCACTAGGTTGATCCTACCTTTGTTGATGGTTAAATAAGAAACCGGTTGTTGACGAAACCTTTTGCTGATTTCACCGTCATCACGACCACCCACCATCAAACACGACAGATTGTCGAGAGTCCCTACTTCCCACGAAAATGGCGTCCAAGGCATCGCCAGGCCGCCTCTTGCGCCTGACCCTCCAGGTGTACCGCAACCAGGCCAGCAGCATCGAAGAGCGGGAGAAGTTTGCCCGCGACTATCTAGCTAAGGCCGCTGCCCTTCATGCCAAGAACGGCATGGAGATGTATCAGCAGGTGTACACGCCGGTGGGCTACCGCAACGGACTTGATGAGATGAATCGTCGCAGCAACCGCGGCTGGACCATCGACGTGAGTCTCTCCCTGGCTTTATCCAAGTCGTAGCTTCCCTCTCCATCTGACCATAGTATCAGGATCATGATGTAACCGTCGAGTTCTACTTCCGCAACTTTGCCGAGCCGAACAAGGTGAACACGGACCCTGAGTTCCAAGATCTGCAAGCTTCCGAGGGGCCGTACGTCAACTTGGTTCATACAGTGGTCACGTTGGGCTGGGTCGAGAAGTATGTGGATGGCGGTGACGTCGTCAACATTGGCGAGGACGGAAAGTCTACCTATCCTCCTTGGTCCGAGCTCAACGACTTGTCCACAGCCTTTCCAGCACGACCAGCCGAGGGAGCAACGTACTCACTGAGCGAAGAGACCAAGGATGGTGCCGAGGCGAAGTAGTCATCACTTGCAGTGGTAGCGATGGTGGAACCGCCGCCGTTGCACATTTCCTTAGCTGACCAAGTCACGAAGTTACATCTCTTAATCTATCTGTCGCTGCTCTGATCATGTGTGCTTGCAAGAGAACCCAATGCATGAACTTCGTGTATGGCGACCCGATAGCACAAGCCTACGTCAAACTTCGAACAATTTCCCACAAGAATAGATCTACTACACAATGGCCCGCAATAGAATATCCACAGCCAAAGTGGTTGAAAGAATGGTAGCCGGGCAAGCTGCATCTTAGGTTTCAAAGATTTGCATTAAACTTGGCGGAGATAGTGTGTAAACAATCCAGGGAGGACCCGGGGGCCTTTTCGAAACCTCAAACGGCTTTCACTGATCGATATGCACGGTGGCGTAAGGGGTGGTCTGTGTTGAACTGTTTCCATCCTTACCTCTGTGGCTCGTATTTAGGCGAGACATGTAGCCCTTGGGCTTCCCGCGTTGGACGTGAACCTGTTCGACGGATCGGCACAGGTTTATAGACCCTGGATACGACCTGTCAGTTAGTGATCGCCGTTAGCGGACTTATGATACTATTTCCGAGAAAAGGCTGAACCAATGCGAAGAACAACCAACAACCAACAACCAACAACCGAGGCGCTCTTTCTTATCAAATCTGTACACTCGCAGACATCAGTTTGATCTCGCAGGCACTACAAGACTAGGATGTAGTTATCAAAGCCAAACAAGCGGTAGGGATATCATCTCGGGGTTCCTTTCTCCCTAAATCCTCTTGCCAGCTCGTTCGCATCGCACGTTCTAGATATCTATTTGAAAACTGTCCTCCTGACACCAACATTGAATATATCATTCTTTCCTAAGTAGGCACTGGAAGATGTCTCAACAAGCACTTGGCCAAGACCTTGGCAGACAACGGGCTGATGGTGGCGCCCTGTTGTCCGGCCCCCAGCCTGCCACTATCCAGCATCCCACCCAGCCGGCTCCACCGCACATATTGCAACCAGCCGCGAAAGGATGGAGGTACTGGGCCATCTTCCCACCCCTCTCCATTGCCACCTTCCTTGTCGGGCTGGATTCAACGGTCATCTCTTCTGCGCTGCCTCTCATCACTCCGGATCTTCAGGCCGGAGAAAACTATGTTTGGGCTATCAATGGTTACCTGCTTACATCGTACGTGTATCACTCTCCCCGTCTCAAGTACCGCACGGCGATTACTGACATCATACAGAACTGCCTTCCTGCCCCTCTGGGGCCAGTTGTCGCAGGTGCTGGGTAGGCGGTGGCCCACCATGGTAGCCATCGTAATCTTTGTACTCGGTTCTGGCATAAGCGGCGGTGCTACGTCCACTGCCATGCTCATCGCTGGCCGTTTGGTCCAAGGTCTCGGTGGTGCGGGCATAACTGCCATGACCTAACTGATCATCAGCGATCTCGTCTCCCTGCGTGAGAGGGGGAAATACATCGGGGTCATCTACGCTGTCTTCGGCTTGGGCACAGCCGTAGGCCCTCCCATTGGAGGTGTCATCGCCCAGTATTCCAGCTGGAAATGGCTTTTCTGGCTGAATCTTTCAGTCGGAGGTGTGACTCTCCTGGCCCAATTCTTCTTTCTCCAGATAATCTTCGTCAGATGTTTGTCTCTGCAACAGAGGCTGCGTCAGATCGACTGGATAGGCAACTTTCTACTCGTCGCATCCGTTGTGTCGATCCTGATAGCACTCTCGTGGGCAAACACCCGGTACGAGTGGAATGACTATCAGATTATTGTACCCCTCGTCATTGGTTTTGTTGGGGTCGGCTTTTTCTTTCTCTACCAATCCTCCAAGCTCTGTGTTCAGCCGACCATACCTCCGCGCATGTTTAGCAACCTCACCAGCACCACTGGCCTTATTTGCACCTTCTTGCAGTCGATGCTCACCATGTGGAGAGTTTACTTCCTTCCAGTCTACTTCCAAGCCGTCACGCTAGCTTCGGTCTCCAGATCGGGTGTTTTGTTGTTGCCAACCATACTCTTTTTTTTGTGCTTTTGCTTTTCGACTCATACCAGCGCAGGCCAGCAGAAGCAAGTGACTCAAAACCGAGCAAACCCAACACATATCGACTCAAAAAGGAGGTATTATACCCCAATACCCCCCCAGACTCTAAAAACATACTCATCGGGATTCCGGCGGCTATCCTGTCTGGACAAATCCTGGCGCGATATGGAAGTACAAACCCATCCATATATCTGGCTTCGCCATCGCAACCATGGCATCTGGGTTGTACATCGATTTCAACACGGATTCATCCCTGGCCAAAATCGTAATATACCAAATCATTGCCGGCATCGGTGGCGGATGCCAACTCACCACCATGCTTCCATCGGTCCAGGCAAGCCACCCACTCCAGCTTATTGCGCCAGCTACTTCGACCTGGGCTTTCATGCGCGCTTTGGGAAACGTCTGGGGCATCGCCATTCCTGCCGCCATTTTCAATAGTCAGATGGACTCCCGGCTAAGATACATCTCAGACTCACGTGTGCGCGGGCTCCTCTCCGGCGGAGACGCGTATGCTCATGCTTCTTCGGACTTCATTTTGTCTTTAACCCCTGGGATTCAGCAAGAAGTGGTTGACGCCTACCAGGGTGCGCTGAAGGTCGTTTGGGAGGTATGCCTGGCCTTCAACGCGCTGGGCCTTATCCTGATATGTTTCGAAAAGGAGATCCAGCTGCGCACAACTGTCACCTCTGAACACAAGCTGAAAGAAAAGACAAAGACGACAGACGATGAGTCGGGTCCCAAAACAGCACAAGAGCCACAACATAGCTAGATTGTACCACGGTCTCCCGACAATGTCCCGCTTTATTGAGAATGGTGATTTCGTTGGGCGTCATGGACAGTTCGATCTAGTTATTCGTAATGAGGAAGGAATCGTATTTACATCTGCTTTTTGTTTCTGTTTGAGCTAGATCGAGTCGTGTTTTTGGTGTAGCCCGAGAGAATCATAGCGATGCTTTTTATTTCTTTATTTCCTTCCTTTCCGTACTGCTGGGCGATCTACAACATATCACCCAATAGATGCCGTACATATCCCACGTTCTGACTGGCGTCATCGTCAGCCTTGTTAGTAACCACACGATTTACCTGGTACCCGAGGACGCCTACTTGAGGTATGTGGCGTAATGGCCACTTGCCATAGAATGATGTAGGACGAGGAAGCGAGACCGCCAAGTGTCCAGGGAAGGTATTGCGTATGAGATATTGATTAGTTTATGAAAGAACGTTCGGCATCTACAAGTATGCGAGTGTTGATCGTAAAAATAAAAGACAGGACTTGAAAGGACTAGCTGGCGCTAGATTGATCCATACCCACCGCTGAATTCCGTCCGTGAATTTGAAGCATGTCTAGAAACTAAACCAAACCAGGGGATTTGTAGTTGCGAAGCACAAAATCCAACCTCTCTTCGGTTTGTCCCAAATTACAGGGCAACACGATATACCGCATGCTCGCCTCCTCGAGTACCTGGCAGAACACCTCGTGCGTCCTGGCCCATTCGGATTTGCCCGTAGGCATCAACCTGACCCCGTCATCCGTCAGCCACTCGACGCCAGCCTCACAGACCACGACCAGCGACCCGGCCATACGGTCGTGCATGCCTCTCCACTCTGTCGACTCCATAAGCGCCTTTGCTGCCTCCGGCCCGACGTACATCCACGCATACACGACAGGGTCAATGGCTGAGCGGTCCGAAATCAGCCATGACGACGGCGTAGACGGAGTCAACGAAGCTTTGTTCTTCACCTCCCCTTCTGCCTTTGCCTGCGCCGCGAGGATCAGCCGTTGCAACTCCAACGCACGTGTGGGCGAATCTCGTATGTCTTGAGCGGTGAAGTTGTGGTCCCTCAGCACGGCACGCGCCACTTCGCGGATCACGGTCGGGGCGGGCAGCGAGGAGGAGGTGTTTTGGCGGAAGTGAGCTTCAAGGGCATCGACGAGAGTGGATTTGCCGGTACTCTGAGCGCCGATGATGTAAATGTTCCGCGGCGTTGTTGGCATCTCGGAGTGGAAGCTGATGGCCTGTATGCTTTTGAACTGGTCTTGTATGATTTTGCACTGGTCCTTTTGGTAAAGGGGACGCCAAAATGGGGACGGCAAGGGTGATCTAGAGATGGTGGAAGCTGGAGCTGTGCACCCCTCACCTAAGGGGACACCCGCATGATGGCTGATGCAGGCTGCCGTGACAAACACACGAAAACACGTCTGCGCATCCAATAAAAAGGAAGGTGCCTTCAGGGGCTGGATTGTCCAAATGTAACCTCGATTTTGACACAACCCGCCCCTCCAACTTCAACTCTCGTTCCCTACAACAACATTGACGATACCCCCACAACATGGCACCAAAATCACAGAAGCTGAGCTCCTTCGAGTTCACTCTGAAAGATCAGGTGACTCTGGATGATCGAGACTGGCAGTTTGACATCCCTAACCTACCAAACGCCCACCACCTCAATGAGAAGGGTTTGGTGAAGACGATCGTCCTGGCAACGAAGGGCTGCGAACAGCGGATGACCCTCAAGCTGGCTTCGCATGAAGAAAATCGCGTCACCAAGTACCACCCGCTGGACAAGTTCCTCCTCTTATCCATGGGCGACTTCCGGCCCCCACCCGGATTGAAGCCCGAGGGAGGCGGGACCAGGCCCTCGACCTTCCGCGAGCACACCGATTACGTCGTCCGGCTTCTCCGGGCGGGCATAACCATCCAGGGCGTCTCCTACCACTTCTACGGCCACAGCAACAGCCAGCTCAAGTCGCGCACCTGCTTCCTGTTCGCCGTGCCCAAGGACGAGATCGGCCGCTTGGTCGAGTCGCTGGGCGACTTCGGCAAGCTGAAGACGGTCGCCAAAAAGGCTAAGCGGATCGGGCTCCTCTTTCGACCGCGCACGCGGCGTTGCGGGTCGAAGAGCGGCGATGCGAGGACATACCGGATATCGAGCTGAACGACTACACATTCACTGATGGTTGTGGCCTGATGGCCCCGCGCTTTGCCCAGGACGTCGCGCGGCGGCTGCGGCTTTCGTTCCGCGACAGGCGCTACTCGCCGTCGGTGTTCCAGATACGGTACCGTGGCTACAAAGGCGTCGTCACGGTCGATCCGACAATGAGGGAGGGGCCCACCTGGCTCAAGTTTCGTAAGTCCATGAAGAAATTCAGCGGGGGGTGAAGACTTGGCCTTCTCCGTCGTCGATTACTCCAAGGTAAACCCAGCAATCTGACAGGGATTCGTTGACAAGATTGACATCCGCTGATATTCGCAGCCGTACGCGTTCGGACATTTGAACGATGAAGTCGTGGTCCTTCTGCGCTCCCTCGGCATCTCCAGCAGCACATTGCTGCGCAAGCAAAACGAGCACCTCGTCTTCCTCGCCGAAGCCGTCCGCAATCCGCACCAGGCCTTCCGGTTCCTCTGCTACGTCGGCCGGCCCGAGCTGGCGGAGCGGGTGCTCCTGGACTCGCTCGACGCGGTCCGGCCGCAGATCACCGGCCTCGTGCACGCCGAGTACGACAAGATGCTCAACAAGCGCGACGAGCAGCGCTGCCGGATCCTCGTGCCGCAGTCGCGGCTGCTGTTCGGCGTGTGCGACGCGTGGGATGTGCTGAAGGAGGGCGAGTGCGCGGTCAAGGTTACGCGGGACGGGGACGGGCTGCCTTACGCCCTCAAGAATACCGAGGTCCTCGTCACGCGGAACCCGTGTCTGCACCCTGGGGATCTGCAGAAGTTCAGGGTTGTCGAGAATGACGCGCTGTCGCACCTGGTCGATTGTATCGTCTTCCCCACTCGCGGCAGGCGGCCTTCGGCTGATATGATGTCCGGCGGTGATCTCGATGGGGACACATGTACGTTGTGCGTCACGACAATCAGTAGAATACTGACCATACTGACCTACCTTCACCCTAGTCTTTGTGTGCTGGGACAGCGACCTCGTGCCTTCGAGGCTGTCCCAACCAGCCGAGTATCCCGGCGCGAGGGAGCCGATCAAGTTCAACCCCATCACGGACGACGACAGGCTGCTGTACTTTGCCAAATACACAAATGCCTCCCTAGGCAGGGTCAAGAACTTGTACCTAGACTGGGCACGTGTCAGGGACCCGATGGCGCCCGAGTGCCAAGAGCTCAACCGACTGTTTTCTCAATGCGTGGACGGAAATCGCATCAAAGTCCCACCGCGGCTTGAGAAGCCGCCACAACCAGCAGTAGATACCCCAAGGTTCATTCTCGACGAGCTTCACGAAGCTGCAAAGGCCACGATCTCCCGAAACCGTACGAGACCGGCTGATATAGAATCACTTGGCTTTGACGCTCTGGAACTCTTGCTCTGCCGCGACGACATCGCCACATCGGAATTTGAGCTTGTGAAGTTGGTCGCCAGGTGGTGTCGCAAACACAACGCATCCCTTGTCGACTTCTTGCCGTACTTCGATCTCAACGCGCTGACGGCAGAAGAAAAGAATTGGATACTGGCATACTTGCCGCCCCTCCATGGACTACCGAGCCTCGTTCTCAATGCCCTGCGTTTCTCGAATATAGTGACGGAGCATGAGATATCCCAATTCAAGCTGAATGATCATCGTCTCGGCTGGAAAAGGGTGTATGACTCGACGCAGGACCGGCTCGGCACCTTTCTCGATACCACAGCCAAGACCCTCGAGCTGTTCCACAAGAAGCTCATTGTTCTGCAGGTGGATGAGCGGCTAGCACTGGCGATCTACGTGCCCCAGAAGGTCGAGAAGTCGCAAGACTGTCTGGTCGACGACAGCGTACGCGTTTTTGCCTTCCCCCAATCCAAGGAACCCGGGACGTCGAGTCGGCTCTCGTTACCAACGAAGAAGAACTACCGTCTCTACTGCGACGACAATCTCTTCCAGCTGTTCGAGGGCCAGCGTGCCAACACTTGGATCTTCATCGGCCGCGGTGCTTCGGACGACTCCGCATACCGCAACACAGAGGACAAGGGGGATCGCTGGCGCCAGAGGCAGGGCACGCTCGATTCGGGGCAGAACTTCGATTGTCGAGTCAGTGTGGCGCTCAACAAGTTCAGTCAGGGGCTACAAAGACATATTGGAAGAGTGAACCGAAACGGGGTACTCGCTGCAGTAAGTCTAGGACCGCGGCTCCGGATGCAATATCGGCTAACTTAGTCATACGTAGGAGATCTACGTAATCAGCAACCGAGACATCAAGTCCATGAAGAACCTCGACCTATGGCTCCAGTATATTGAGACTGGGGAAGTTATTCCTCTGTTTGAACAAGATCCAAAAGATTATTCGCTGCCGACTTTGGCGAAAGTGGACTGGTCAGATGTGCCTGCCCGTACCCGAAGGCTGGCCCAGGACGGAGACTTGTCGGTACTTGGTGAAGTCCATTCCGCGACACAGCTGGGCGAAGCCTTTCGGTGGTTGCATGAGCACAGCTGCACCTCTCGCGTCCAGGAAAGCTTTGACTACATCCTTTCACATATTAGCAACCCCAACACCACCATCGGTGTGACCGAGTGGCGCATAGACGCCTTGCTGGACCATATCCGATTCACGCCTTCTCTTGCGGCCAAATTCACCGGTCTCGACTCCTGGAGCGACCGCACCCTGCCCGAAGTCATAGCCACCAAGCTCCAGAATCGCGGACCTGACATTCTCAAAGCCCTCATCCTGTCCGCTAACGAAGCGGGCGAGCTCGTCATACCGCCCTTCGAGGCCGCACTGTCGCAACTGCACTCCCTCTCCTTCGACAGCTTCTCTAGTCTCGTCGAGCTTTGCGCATCAACGGTAAAATCGCCCGAGCTGGCCATGGATCTCTTGCTTCAGTGCCTCGAGCGTGAAAGTTCGCGGCTCCTGTATGGCCGACCGGCTGTCATCGCGCATTTCACCCGGAACATTGTTGCCATCGCGCTGGACCACATCGCCGAGGCCCAAGAGCAGAAGGTGGCAAGGGAGGATCTGCTGAACCTGAAAGCCCTCCCGGAGGAAGATCGGGACGGGTACCCTGTAGTTGAAGTTGCATTCCGGATCGACGCCAAGGGCTCGCCCGAGACTTCGGCGCACGTTCGGTTCACGGTCGCGTCACCGCCGGCGAACCGGCCCATTGCGAGGCCGGTGTCGATCGACGCGCTGGTGGTCCAGAGTCAGCAGGGCCTGGCCAAGTTCCAGTGCTTCCATCCGCTGCCCGCGTTCCTCGAGCAGTGCTCTTGGACGCTCACGTACTGTGGGTCGTTTGTAACGTCGCAGACTATGCTGGACGCCATGCGGTCGTTCGCCAATCTAGACGAGGAAGTTTGTGGTGTTTCTGAAGAGCTTTTGGGGTTGGGGCCCCCTTCTTCAACTAGCGACTCCGAGGTGGGCGAGATGAAACCATTTGATGGTATTCCGAGAGGAAAGCTCAATGCCAGCCAGCTGGAGGCCGTGAATGCAGCTCTGACGTATCCGCTGGTGTCTATATGGGGGCCTCCGGGAACGGGGAAGACGCAGACCATTGTGGAGATCATACTCGGCCTTCAAAGTATGTTCCCGGATCAGAGAATCCTGGTCACAGCCCCGACGCACAACGCGGTGGATAATGTGATGAGGCGATACTTGGACGTCAGAGGGAAGGAGGGGCCGGTTGCTTTGCGAGTGTCAACCGAGGTAAGTGTGCATCCGTACGGAATGAACCATTGGCCAGACCGAATATTAGCTTACGTTTCAACAGGTGCGCAAAGTAGCCGAGGACTTGAGGAAACACACCTTGGACGGCATGGCCGGCGCCGAAATCTACTCGAACCACGCCGCGATGCGCGAAGCCAAGAAGCGCATCCAGAGCTGCCAGATCGCCTTCACGACGTGTATCGGCGCCGGCATCGGCCTCCTGCGGTCCCAAAACGATTTCGACATCGTCATCATCGACGAGGCCTCCCAGCAGACGGAGCCGGCGTCTCTGGTGCCCCTGACCAAGGGCTGCCGCCGCGCCGTCCTCGTCGGCGACCACGTCCAGCTCCGCCCGACAGTGCAGTCCGTGACGGCGGCGCTCGGTTACGACGTTTCGCTGTTCGAACGCCTGTATACGAGTTGCGGTGATGGTGGACGCGGCGGCCGTAGTGGCGGCAACCAAAAGACGTGCATGCTGAATACGCAGTACCGCATGCATCCATCCATCTGCGCGTTCAGCTCCGAGGAGTTCTACCGAGGCGAGTTGCGCACGGGCATGGCGGCGGAGGACCGACCTCTCCCTGCTTCTGCGTTTCCGTGGCCGAAAGCTGCGCTTGACGGTGGCAGTCTGGATGTTGCCCGCACCCTGTTCATCGAGTGCGCCGGGCGCGAGGACCTGGGCCAGAAGTCGAAGCGTAACCGCGGTCAAGCGGATCTGTGCCGGCGCGTCTGTCAGCTCCTGTCAGATATCCCCACAATAGCTCGCGACACCGGCGGCAAGCACAAGCAACAGTCCATAGCCGTGCTTACGCCATACACGGCCCAGATGACGCTGCTCAAGACCACGACACTTTCAGGCCTCAAAGGCGACATCGAGGTCTCCAGTATCGACGGCTTCCAGGGCCGCGAAGCTGACATCGTCGTGTTCGTCACGGTGCGGTGCAACGAAAGGGGCGAGATCGGCTTTTTGAAGGACCTGCGGCGGATGAACGTCGCACTCACGCGGGCGCGGGCTGGGCTCATCGTGTTGGGGAACGAGGCCACGCTTACAGGAGCGGGAGGAGGAGCAGAGAAAGAGACGGGAGATGATGAGAGTAAGGGGATGTGGAAGAGGCTCTTGGGGACGTTGACGAGGGTGGAGTTAGAGGAATGAAAGGGGGCTGGGTAGGAAAGGTTGGGCATGTCGAAGGTTGTTGAATTAGACTTGCCCCCTGAAACTCAATTATGCATATGGTTGCCCCTTAAAGTTCAGCCTGTCTACCCCCTAGCCCTTAGTAGCGAATCATGAGTCCGTTGCCTGTCACAATCCCAATGCACTAGGATGTTGTTTCCCCTTTCTAAGTGTTTGGGGCAGAACTATACGGCCAATACGACCACGCATGAAACGCAGTTGGACTTGAAGCTTGTCCTAAGTGCCACTGCTCTCGAGGTGGCTGGTGTCAGTCACTAGTGCTTGGCTACTCTAGAAAAGTTACAGTTCCTGTGGGTAGTAATCGTTCATCAAAGCGTCCGAGTTTCAGCACAATCTATATGGCAAATAAGACAGACCAATTCGGCGTAATCGCTTTTATTGCTACAACTACTGAGCACAACCCTAGATGCCTTGTAGTAAATGTTGAATTTTTAACATGCATCTGAAACTGCATCCTGACATTTTCCAACTCACCAACACCAGGCTCTTTTAAAACAGCACTTGAAACCAGTAGCAACAGTCTCGGTGTTCCTTCAGTCATGGAAGTAGAATTGCATGTCGTCGCCGTGGACCAGAGTAACGTTGTTGGTACCGCGCTGGTTGAAGTCTACGGCCAGGGTGTTGGACATCATCTCGGCCTTGACCAGATCCCCCACCTGGAAGCGGCTGCCGGCGCCGACGTGGTAGACGGCCGGGGGCATGATCTGGTACTTGACGTTGGGGTAGGGGGCGAAGGAGGCCATGGCCTTGGTGATGGAACCACCGCCCGAGGTGGCGATGCCGACGAGCAGGTTGTCTGTTTTTATTGGGGCGGGGGTCAGTCAGCAGATGAAAACCACATAACAGTACTGGCAGGGAGGGTGGACTCACTCTCGTGGGCATCTTGCATGGTGAATCTGTTTTCCGGCTTGCAGGCCGTGTCCGGCTGGAAGTTGCCGAGCTTGCCCTGGCCCGGGGTGGTAGGGGGGGCCAAGGTCGCACGACGTCTGATCGTAAACAGTCAACGCGACGCTGGACCCGGGGGTGACGTTGCCACCGGCCTTGGAGCCCAGGTTGATGGGAACCGATTTGCTGATGGTGACCTTGCCGCCGTGCTCGGGCGAGCCCTCGAAGCTGCCGCAAGTCGCGTAGTACGTGGTCAGGACCTCGAAGCTGGCCTGGGCCCCGTTGGGGGTATGGCCCGCCGACTTTAGAACGTTGCTCCAGATGGGGCCACTAAAGCCGCCGGAGACGACGGGCGTGGCGCTGAAGAAGGCATAATCCTGCGGGCCGCCGGTGTTGTTGATGACGGTGATCTTGTAGGAGTTGGTCATTTTGAAGAAAGTAAAATTGGTTTGACGTCCGTGAGATGGAGAACTAGTTGTGTGGTAGGAATTTGGGGAATGTGGTAGGATTTGAGCTGCTGTGATGGTGAGACTGGAACTGACAGATGACAGCTTTGTTTATATACAGACCCTTCTCACCTACGTGACGATAGCTTCACGCATAAAACGTCTGCTTCAACATGTCACATAACCTGTCTCAGCTGGGTTAAGAATTTCTGTCGCAGTGGCTGATTCCAGGCTTGGCCGCCTGGCGGTCGATTTTCAACAAAGGAGAAACTCGTGGCTGACTTGACCAAGCTAAAGCTAACCCGGAACTGGGAAATTGTGTCTAACAATTGCATTGCATATGTCGAGAGCCTCGAACAAAGACATTCTGAATACGACAAAGCCTGCATATTCAAATTCCCTCTCCCCGTGCCCCATTGATCGGCTTCCTCCTACTCCTACCCTATCGTGTATTGGACCGCTAGAGCGCATCTACGACCAATGGAGGAGGGCAGCAATGGATCCAACCACGACCTACTCCTTCACGATATACAACGTATCAGGCGGGGTCCAGAGCTATTCTCTCTTCAGCCAACCTGCTGTCATTGATCCGATGCCGGAGGGTCTCGTGTCTCACTCACTGCTGTCGGCGAGAAATGTTCCCAGCGCCTCAGTAACAGCCACCATGACGATCCAACGAGACAACTTCTTCGCCATCTGCGGGGCTACGTACAAAGACGAAGCGGCGTGCGTGTCGGTGCTGGATCGCAAGCCAGTGAGGCTCGGGTCTGGCCCGCCCAAGGACGTACGGGGGACCACGGTCGCGCTCAGGGTGGAATCCGGGACACCTTTCTTCGGGCCCTGGGAAGGGAGTGGTGCTGATTGCGGCAAGCACGATGCTTTCTGTCTCAATACAGGGGATGGGTTTACCCTCAAGGGGGCCAGGGACCGTACGTAAAACGACGTGATCACACACACTCTCTCACTCTCCCGGGGCTCAAAGTATACGCATGATAACTAAGCAGAAGAGATTCACAGGCCATTTTATTGCTGCACTAGGGTTGAGTACGTCCCCCAGTTACCATGTTGGCCTCCACACGTCTTTCACGCCAGCTCCCAACACAAAGTACCAAATCACACCCAGCCGTGTCTACTACATCATCCCCGCATCGACAGAGGTAAAACAGTACAAGGCCAGTGAGATGGACCTTTCCCGCGCTTTCAAGGTCGATTTCTCCACGGGCCCGCCCCACGTCAAGATCGTCCACGACGGCAACAACACCCTCTCGCCCCTGGATGAAACCAACAGTCCGTTGCTGTCGGCGCCTAAGCTCTAGACGTGAGGTTCCATACCTGCGTCTTCGCCAGAATCCCGCTGTCTGGCATGATGCTGGCGATGGCTTGCTGCACGTCCGTGATGCCGTCCAGGCGGAACAGGTTGCCACCGCCACCGATGCTGTCCCACTGGTAGAAGTGACCTTTGCCGTCCGCCAAAAGGAATACGCTGCCCTGCATGTCTCTGATGACCGGCTGGAGGCCGTCGATGCCAAAGTCGGAGGCTAGGTTGGGCTTCGATGGGTCGAAATACGCGGTGAGCGACAGGTCGGACGCATTGTTGGACCAGGTGCAGTTTGGAGGAAGCGTCGTGGAGGGAAAGGGCTTTGGCTTGGGTTGGCTTGTTGGGGTCGGGGTCTCGCTGCCTCCTTCCCTGGTGACGCCATCTGGCAGGTTCTGCATTGTACTCTTAGTAATAGGGGCGTTTCTGTAAATAGCGATGTATTACAATATGGGTGCTGTGCAGTTTGAACTTCTGGAGAAATTAGAGTCTCCTCCATGGACCATGCCTGTCGATGTCCAAAATAAACACATGTCATTTTCCTTTTGCAATAGGAATGCGCACTAGTTTGTCCAGCCAACTGCCAATCTTTCTAGGAATGCATGATCGTTAGCGTTGTGTCAGCCTCTATTCGCTCAGCCCTACCCAATACAGCAACGAACGGCACGCGGTCCATCCCATGACCACTCCGCATTGTGGTGGCGCTCAACGATGCCCATCTCACTTGCAGAGCGGTTCTAGATCCTGTGTGGCGGACCAGTAGCCGCATATGCGCGGAGAAGGCATCAAACGTGACAAAGCTGATTGATGGCAACGTCAAGGCTGCATAGGGCTGAAAGCCCATTCATTTCACCGCCAGAGCGCCTTCAACTTATGTTGTCATTATATTAGCCCACTTGGCTTGGCCGGGACAACAATATGCGTCTATGTAAGACATGCTGCAATAACGAGAGGGCACGATGGCTTCAGTTGGCAGCCTCGTATAGTCTAGACACGCCGGTCTGCCAAGCCACTTCGTATTCGGACGAGATCGAGATCCCAATCGTCGAACCAAAATCAGGCGCATAGATCTAGGTAATGAAGTAGATGTTGAATTCGAAGTTAATAGGCACCAAACCTCCCCGAGCCTTTTTGTGAGAAGCAACACGTTGAGTTCACTTCGAACGCGATTGCGCACACCTGAATCAAGATGTCTTCATGGGATACCTTCACAACATTCGGCGGCAAGCTGGGCCGGTCATTCGTCAGTCCTCAGCTCACTGCAAAAGGGCAAGTGGACTACGAAGCAACCTCCAAGCAGTTCTTCAGCTGGCTCCAAGGTCTGAGGGCTTCACCGGAGAAGTACGGCGTACCCAGCGACAGAGTCGCCGACGTTAAAAGTCTACTGGACACATTCTTTCCCAAGCCTGCCAAGGACGGCGGAGTAGTATATGCCACTCGGCTGTCCGCCGGTTCTGGCGCTCCGGTTTCTATGAGGTCGATTGTCCCCATCACTGTCCATTTCGGCCACAATAGCGCGCCGGTTCTGATTGCGGACGCTCCTAATGCTCTTGGTTATATCTCCACAGTCGCAAACATACCAAGTGCCGGCGCCGCATCTGACTTTCAGGATCATCTCTTGCCCCTTGCCGTCTTCTATGCCTGGGCCACGTACCTTGCTTTCGTGTGGCCTCTGTCGGCTCGAGATGCAATCCAAAACCCCGAGGAAACTCGGGTAATCACCAACGTGCTCTTGGCAGTCTCGTTGAACTACCTTGGTGCTCCAGCTCCAGCTCCAGCTCCAGCTCCAGCTCCAGCTCCAGCTCCAGCTCCAGCTCCTCATGCTGTTGATTCTTTGGCGACTGCACCTTCAGCTACTGCTCCCCCAGCTACTGCACCTCCTGCTACTGCACCTCCTGCTACTGCACCTCCTGCTACTGCACCTCCTGCTACTGCACCTCCTGCTACTGCTCCCAAAGGGGCGGTCTCCGGCGGCACGACTCCGGAAGCTCCGACTTTGTTCTGCTTGGGAGCGACATGGTCCGGCGCGGATCCAGCAGACGCCTACGGGGCGGGCCTGCGGGATGACAATGAGGATGGAATGGACCGGTGGAGATTGGCGCAGATGGTCCGACCCCTCTTCACTGCCGGCGGGGCTCCTCTGCCGAACCCATTGGGCCCATCGGCGAGACTGGTCGGTCCTGACCTCCGAAGGGTGCTGGCACGCCGTCTCAACCAGTATATTCTGGGGAAGCCGGGCAACAACAGCATCGCTACGCCTTTCCTGGACCCGCTATTCAGCGGCGCAGCTCTCACGGTGCCTGGTATCCCAGCTGTCCCAGGTCTCGCTGAGTACATCAAAGCGGTTGGCGCCTTGGTCCAGGTTGATGCGAAACAACCCCTCGCCACCATCGTTGAGCCCGACGATCTCATCTCCCATTCAGTACTGAGCCCGTCGCTCATGGAGCTACTCTACGCCCTCGTCGACATGGTGACGAACAGCGAGCTGGCAGACCTCGTGAAGATGCTTCCCGCCGCGCAGAAGCTCGTCCAGTTCTACATCACGCCGCACGTTTTTCCCCGGCCTCGAAGCAAGAGCTGCCGCTGGGCGAGACCTCGAAGCCGGTGGTCGAGGCGCTGGCGGCTACGCTCCCTGAGATGCTGCTGTCTGCTATCCAGAAGAAGCTCCACAGCCTGTGGTGCCACCTGGACAACTCGTACGAGAGCTCGGACGACAGCATAGACTACATCGAGCTCCGCTATCACATTGATAACAACCAGTCCTATACCCGCAGCCCTGAGCTCTTTCCTCTGTATGCTCTTCTGTATCTTCTTCCTTCACTGTCTATGTACCCAGTCACCTCAATTCGCCTTCCCACCCCATTTTCCATAAAATAACACATGAGATACAAATATACTAACCATCTACCAAGCAACGCCTCTTCCGGAGGTACAGGAGGCGCCAAGCCCTCATTGTCCACCACGCAACGCGTCAAGCTCAACACGCGCCCGCTCGGCCAGGCCATCTTAGGCGGCGCTTTTAAGGACGCTTTCTCGGTGGATAGTCTGGACAAGGCCTCTTTCAGGTCTGTCGGCGAAACGAATGTGACGGATCCCGTCGTCGCGCCGCCGGATGCCGAGGGGCGCTGCGCTGGTACAGGCCGCGACCCACGCTGCTGACCTGGGCGCGTATAGCAAGGAGGCGAAGAGTAGTTGTCCGCGGAGCATGGGGTTGTTCAAGTAGAGTTCGGCTTGGTAATTCCGCTATGTATTTGGAGAGTGGTAGTAAAGTCATTGAGTTGGTATTCTTTGAAGTGTTGATCTAGAGATGTTTCTCAGGCCCCTAGTGCGTTGTTGACTTTTGTTATGTGGATCTATAGCTCTCGTATAGATACTTCAATAGCCTAATGTGAATTGAGTCATTCAAATGAATCGCAAGGTTGTTACCTTCTTTTCCAACTTGTTTCTCTCATTTCAATGAGAAGCTGAAAGAAGCACCATGAGGGTAGGTAAGTAGTCATCAAACCCGAAGCTCGGGTGATTTGGGCGTGTCTAGACCCCTTGACCTCGCTGCAAACTAATATAGAGAAACCATACACTCCCCGGTAGTTCCGGCGACCTCGGTAATTCCTGCGTGGTCCTTGTTGAACTGTGATTGATGTGGGGGAAAGAGTTCGAAAGTGCGGATATTACCAAACTTAACTTAAAACTTCGCCTCGATTGCCGCAACATCATCCTGGCTTGGTATACACCAGGGGTGAACCTTTATACAACTTGTTGATTGACGAGATGCACTTGGTGATGAAAGTAGGGAGGAATATATCTCATCACAATATAAGTCGATATTGGAAGATGGGAGTATAAGTAACCTCACTGCTGCACATTGATGTTAGACAAGTTTTCTTCAGCAACAAGTTAATCACTACAACACTTTCACTCGTTTTTCATCCTTCGCGTCGTCTCTCACTACTAATCTACCAAGACCCGCCACCATGCAGCTAGTTCCCCTTCTCTCGCTTGCCTCAGGGGCCACGGCCCTCAGCGTTCCCTCTTCGCTCCTGAAGCGCGAGGGCTCCTCCAACCTCCTCGCCGCCGACGCGCAGGTTCCCATTGCCGAGAGTGTCATGAACTCCGCCGCCTTCCAGCCCTTCCAGAAGTCGGCCAAGATCCTGGCCAGAACCGGCGATGCGCCTTCCCGACGCGCCGAACAGGAGCCCGATCCCAGCCGCCCCGCTACCACCCCTGAGTACGTCTTCGTGCTGCAGTGCACCGAGAACGGCTTCCGCGGCGACTGCCTCGTTTTCGGCGCCGCGCCCGGGAAGTGCGGTAGGTTTATTTTACCTGTTACCTGAGACTAGGATGAACTTTCGCTCACTAACACGCTTGTTGTAGTGTCGTACTTCGATTTTGACCCGGCCAACTCGACCGAGATCAGCCAAGGTTACAATGACAAGGTTGTCTCCCTATCCACAAACACCGGAGGAAGCTGCCAGTTCTACAAGTATGTTCTCCATTTTTTCTACCTGCCTCCGCGCCTAAGATCTTCCTTCTACTCTGGTTTCCCATGTGTGCTGACCCTGGGGTTTTTCGGTACCATTAGGTACAAGGGCTGCAACAACAAGGGTGACGACCGCGGTCTCACGTCGTCGTACAACTACGATCTTTCGGTCACCTTGCCTAGCGATCCCCGTACCGTCGAGTACTACAAGGAGATCACGTCGTGGCGCTGCTAGGATGCGCCGAGAGTCCTCCACTCGCCTTCCCGGGCCGACATCGGCCAGTCCAAGGCGGTCGAGCCGGAGCTGTAGGGGGGCAAATGGAACACATGAGTGCGCATTGACTATTTCAGCTTGCGGGAGGGCATCAAGTACATCTCAGCCGGGTATAAATGTTGCGGGTGGGTCTTTACCAAATAGCCGAAGTAACTCAGGGGCAATGCAGCTTCGCCAATTGGACGATTAATTGTGATGGATTTGGCAGTTGTCTTAATGAAAACATCAAGATGAATAATTTAGTATCTTCGTATATAACCCTACTAAGTATTATGAGACTTCTATTTGCTTGCTTTACGCTTTACTGTCTTCAATATGCAACGATCCTTTCCTGAGGTCTCGAGCAGCCTCCATCGTTGCTTCATGACCTCTGAACCCCCGACAGCATCCCCACCATATCCGCCGCATCATTACGAAGCCGTTCATCCAAGCTCCCGGCTTGGGAAATCTCCTCGAATGCCTGCCGCCATTGGGTTTCTAGTTGCTTGTGGATCTTCCGCAGTTCCGGGCCCGCTAACACAAGCCAAGACGCTGCCACGGGGACATCGATGTGAGCCGTCGCGGCTCCGCCCTGGGCAGCCAGGTCGAGGGCCTGGCGACTCAAATTACTCAGAAGCGTCATGCCTTGGAAGGGTCCGTCATCGACCAGAGCGAGCGCGGCGAACGCGTTGATGCGGGTCCACCCGTTGTCTCCCGTACCCGTGATCTGTCGGGGTTGGACAGCTTTACTCCTCCATGCGACATATGCTAATATTATTGTCAGTTAAAATTCGAACACCATGTAGTAACGAAGAAGGGAGGGGATGATGTGAAAGACCTTGCGCAAGGAAAAGTAATATTACGTACAGAACCAGTAGCCACTTAGCAGATTCCAAAACCTGGGGAGATCCTCCCAGAGCTGGTATTCGCGCAGCACTGCGTCATCGTCGGTGAAGGTGCCCAGACTCGTCTTACCGGCACGGTCCACGGCGGGAAGCCGGGTAATGGCGTACAGCAGACGCAGGATTTGCGGGTGGGCGGCTTGCCATTCGATGATCAGGTCGATAAGGATGGCCCACAGATTGCACAGCTCGTCCACCTCTTCGTCGGTGCGATCTTGGGCGGCGGTGGCGGCCTGGTGAACTGGTTTGGTCAGGATCCTGGCTGCATCGTCCACGGTCATGGTTTGATCAAAGTACGCTTTCAGCGTGGTGCATTGCACTGGCGACGCGGCGCAATCCTGCACTTTCTCGTCGTACCATTCTTGGGGGATCTGGGCGGCCATGATAGGAACGTGTCGACTTGTTCTGTTGTGGTGGGATATGACGATGACCGTGTTGGAAAGGATGCAGGGGGACAAGGACGGCCGGAGACGGAAAGTCGGACTGGAAAATATAGTTTGATCGAATATGTAAGCTGACGAACCATTATGGTATTGGTCAGGAGTATGTTCTTTACACAGATCAGAACCCCGGATCAGAATCCAGATCAGAATCCAGATTCCCCTGTAAGCGTAAGCGCCGGTCAAGCCCATGATGTGGGGTTGACCAATCTTACGTGAGACCATCTGCCGCCACGGCGACGTCATTTGTGCCATCCTCTAGTTACTTGAAGAGAAATCATTCATTGATGTGCGTACTACACGAGTGTACTCTAAATCAACTGGGTCCCGAGCGCCTGTTGCCTTTGATCCAGACTTCCCAGAAGCCTCCAACGAGTGCAGCGTGAATAGAAAGTAGAACTACATGTATCCGGACGATCCTTATTCAGCAACCAGTGACGCGGTCGATCTTGATCATGCAGCCATTGTCCAGGGTCTCGCGACCGCAGTGCAAACATCCATAGTTCCGAATAGCTTCGTACGATGCCTTTCGAGATGAAAAGGAAACATCAGTTATGTCCCATCATTTTCCGACGTTTATACCACGATTTACTTACCTGGAGCTGTGAGCCAAGAACCGAGCAATGGCCACCGCTGACAAATACACCACAAGTGCCGCTGCAGGTACCACTGGCCCCCTTGTTGTCGCCGGTGAGGTAAGTGCTGCATATCGCGAAGTCTTTCGTCAGCATATATTATAGCTCAATCCATATTTTGGTTAGGAGGTATGAATGTTGAATGGGCAAAGAGGCAGTTCTCACTTTCCGGGTATGATCTGGCGAAAGGCATCATCGCAGCTGCCGCCGAGACGTTCGCAGTAGGCAGACCCCTTGCAGTCCAAGTTCCCTCGAGCCTCGAGGGTGGCTCCGCGGTCGCGGGCTCCCAGGGCCACTTCGACAGTCTCCTGGCCGTTGTCGAGACGGAAAGCCTCGGGGGCAGGGTTGGCAAGGGCGAGTGCCGCGAGGTAGAGGAGGGAAACGATCTTGATGGAGGAGTACATCGTGGATATTGACAATGTTTCGTTTGAAAAGACTTTCTGTGTTTCGAGTAATACGTTTAAAGGGCAGGTCCAATAGTGTCAATCTTGAGTGTATTGTTGATGAGATGAAGATGAAGATTGATGCTGTCGAGGACCAACGGCAGGCCTTATATACATCGTTGCTGTCCCCTATATTTCGTTCCCCCTGGAGATCTACATAATAATCAACCCCTGTGGCGCCTGAGCTAAACCCCGTGGAGTAACTTTGACTTTGTGTCGTCTGCCACCGCGTCAAACGGCACTACGCCAAAGCCGCTATGCCCAGCTGACAGGCGGCTAATCCATGATGAAAATAAGCCAAGTATGAGAGAGTGTCAAAGGCAGTCACCTCAGTATCCACAAGGATTGCACGGCATGGCTCATGGGGAAACTCTGTCGAGAAGCATTGGTTGAGATGGCTGTAGCCTGGTAGAATGGACATTCCAATCCAGAAAGGATCCACTTAAGTAGTCCACCATGGTTGAAATAATCCCATCCTTTGTCTCTCTCCGAGCACTCCTCTCGTACCTTGCTTGATAATCTCACGTATCATATCCAGGACACCATCTTCACCTCCCAAGACATTACCGCCGCCCAGCAGTACGCCGTCAACATCCAGAGCCAGAAGTCGCCCATGTTCCACGGCCGCAAGGACAAGCTCTACTCAACGGCCGCTCCCCGCACCAATTCATCAACACGACCCCGATAGTGGAGTTCGCGGCCTACTGCGGCGACGAGGCCAACCGCAAGGAGTACCTCATCATCAAGTCCGGCAAGAAGACGTCCTACATGGGCTCCGTCAACAGCAACACCAACAGGGGTGACCACCGCGTTTTGTATACTTATTAAGATCGGGTAGACCAAGACTCTCTTCTGCCTTCTTAGTATTGTCGTGTGGAATCATAGGAGGTAAATCAAGGAACGAAGGTAAATCCAAGCCTTTGTATATGGTCGCGCTGTTAGGGTAGGGACGGGGGAGGATTGGTGGTTACGTTACATCTATAGCAGGTCAGCTAGTTGAAGATTCTTTTGCAGACATTTATAGGCATGAACTAGGTGCTATTGGTGCATCGAGACCCTGGACGGAGGCATGCACTTCTCCAAGCCTTCAGACTTAACATCTCCATGAGTGATCGAAGTATCTGAGTATTTTCAAGCCCATCGCAGGCGGACTGTGGCATACTTGCAAGACAGGGCTAGGACAAGGGTCGCCATTTCCCCCTTACTCACAACAGTCCTCAAGGTCTGCGAACCATCCGCACACACATTCTTCCTCATGTAACTGTTGTTCAAGCTGAAGGCCCTTCGGCGCTCCGCCACTGTTCCTCTGCGGGGTAATCTGCGCCTCGATATTGCGTGCATGTAGGCATTACTGGTGGAACCCCAATACGCCTTGGGGTTTTTCCCTCGAGCATGTAGGTCAGTGTTACTGCATGCACTGCCCATCGCCACAAATACAGTGATGGTGTAGACATTCTAGCCTCTGGCACAAGCTGGGGGTATTTTTATCGTGCTGAGCGGAAGCATGTGCAGCCCATTGCGGAGGACGTAGACTACACCGAGGGGGCAATGCATCATTATCGACATCGACTTCGACTTGGGAAAGAATCTCTTTGGCAGCCATCTGTTACAAAGATACGGCAATTGCATCGTTTGGCGTTCGCCATACTTTGCGTCCTGGTCCTGGTGCAGAGCAGCAATTTCCGGCATTGGCTCGACTTCCGATTTGCAGGTCCTGGGGTTACACCAAGGCAGCAATATGGCAAGGCAGAAAGGCTTGGAAAGGCTTGACGACCTGGATTGATCCAGATGGGCAAGAATTCCTGATGACTTCTAAAACAGCAGAGCCTTACTGATATCAATTTGCAGATACCCGCCACAACAGGGCGCAAGGCAAACATTGCCTGACAAGCACCTCAGCCTGCCCAGGCTCACTCGTTTTCGTACGGTTAATGCAGGTTGACTGGCTAGAAGGGATACATGACTGCAAATAATTGGGCCCCTCACATTCGGCATTGGCACATTTGTCTACGGTTTGAGACAATCGATGCCATAGATTTTCCTTTGGCAGTCGGAGCTGTAGCAGCGCCATACTCTCCCCCTGGGCTTCTTTCATTTGTCGTAAAGGGGCCACAACCTCATTTCCCGTTCATTCAGGCCGCGCGCCGTTCAAGTTCTCGAATCCCTTCCGCGTGTCTTCTTGTCAATCAACCCATGGCGGACCCCCTTTCCATCGCCGCTAGCATAGCGGGAGTTGTCACGTTGGCAGATCTCGTTTTCGGACGGCTCTACAAATACGTAAAGACTGCCAGAGATGCACCTAACGAGGTGAAGGAGTTGGCTGCCATGGTCAATGATCTAGGAGGCCTCCTCAACAGTTTGGCCAGGCTTGCGAGAGCCCTCCAAGGCGAGACTTTCGACGTGTCTCTACGGATGCAGCATGCTGACACTTGTAGCTTCATACTCTCTAAGCTTGACAAGATATTTCAAAAAGCCGACAAGGACCTGGAGAAATCGGGCCAGCTCGACAAATTTCAGCGAAAGCTCAAGTGGCCATTCTCAACGTCGCAGATCAAGGAGTACGTGTCAGAACTCTCCATCCACAAAGAGAGTATGTCACTTGCCTTGTCAGCAGACTCGATGAATGGGCTCTTACAATGTCTTTCATTCGAACGCAAGATCCTCGACACGACGGAGGAGATACGTCTTGACGTGAAGGAAACTCGCAAGATCACCACCCTCATTGAAGAAAGCTCGGAGAGAACCAAGGTTCTCGAAAGCTTCCTCAAGCACAATCCACAAGAAAGTTACGAGATGAGTCTGAGCCTCCGCCATCCCAGAACGGGGTTTTGGCTTCTTCGTTTGCCAGCGTTTCAGACTTGGCTGGAGAACCCAGGATCCAAGCTCTGGCTCAGCGGGATAACAGGAGCCGGGAAAACAGTGCTCGCTGCCTCGATAATCGAAGCAGCTCTCGCCCGTAGCAATGAGAATGTAGCGGTCGCCTTCTATTTCTGTGATTATAAGACAGAAGCTACTTGGAACCCCAACACCTGTCACACGCAGATCCAACAGTCACTCTGCAGAACCAACTGGCATGCAGCATCGGCCCAACAGGGGCCTACATTCCGGAAGGGCTACGGCGCCTAAGGGGAGAAAATAAAGGAAGGAAGGACCTTAAGGTCCCCTACGACGTGTATATAAACCTCACACTCGACCTCACTTTGAGTGAGAAAAGAACCAGAGACCCTAGAAGTGCCATAGTCAAATATTAGCTGAATCAGATCCAAGCCCTTCAAGCCCTTGTCACAACACCATCCTCAGTGTCATTGTAACACAGTTGGCACTGCAGAGGGAGAGTGCGTACAAAGAGCTTGCGGCCTTCTATGAACGGTTGCATCCCTCGCATGGCTTGCCGAAGACCCCAAGAACCATGGAGCTCACGATGGTGCTTTCTACAATGACCAGGATGTTTGATCGGGTTTATATCATCGTGGATGCTTTGGATGAATGCGGTGAGTATACGGCCTCCGTGGTGGAAACCTTGGCGTCATACGCAAATGACCACGACAATCTCTGCGCCGCGCTTCTGAGTCGCGACGAAGATGAGATTCGATTTGGGTTAGACGACTTCTAGAACGTGGAGATTGCGGCACATAGCGAGGATGTCGCTGAATATGTGTCTTCCGAGATACAAGAGCGGGTGCGCACTGGAAGGCTCCGCGTAGGCGATGACGACCTACTTTCAGATATTCAACGAGAGTTGGTCGCTAAGGCCCACGGGATGTAGGTACAAATCGCAACCAGCATCCAGAACGGCACTAATTTGAAGCAGGTTCCGGTGGGTGACCTGCCAGCTCGACCATTTAGGGGAATGCCATAGCGACCGAGCCCGCCGCGAAGCACTGGACACCCTACCACCTGACCTCGAAGAGACTTATGTTCGGCTTCTGCGACGCATTCGGCCAAGTCAAGAGTCACTGGTGGCAATGACTCTCAATTTTGTTGGTTATATCAGCAAAGACCTCTCGATTCCCATGCTCCAGCATGCGGTGTCAATTCGTCCCGATCAGCGATCGTTGTCAACGCAAGACATCATATACGAAGAAGCTATATCTCGAGCATGCAGCAGTCTGGTTCGAAAAACAAATGACGGGGAGTATTTCGAATTTGCCCACTTCTCGGTCCGGGAATTCCTAGAGAGCGAAAGGCTCGACCAGATACAGCTTGATCGCTTCCGGATTAGTCGATCACTTTGCTCCGAGATGTTCGCTTCTCAGTGCCTTCGATACATCCAGCTGGAGAACTTTATCCAGGGCGTTTCCGAAGCTGGATTCAAGTATAGGTCCGAAGAGATGGATTCCCGGAGGCGTGCTTTCCCCTTATACCATTTTGCAACTATATCTTGGTTACAACACGCGCGATCAGGATGGTGCTGCAATGACGAGTTACGAGGTCTTGCAGAAAGGCTTTTGATCGACAAAAGACAAAAGCTTTCATCGGCTGGGCAGTCTACCTGCTTCACGGACTGCACGATGGAAGTCGCAGGGATTCCACGGGAAATTACCAAAGCCCGGATTTGGATTTGACACTGGCTGTACACGATGAAAGATTCACGCCTTTGCACCTGGCTGCTATTCTAGGACTTTCCGAGATTTGCCAAAAGCTGCTCAGTGAAGGAGCTGACCCAGGCCTCCCGAGTCAGCTGGGAACACTCATCAACTGTGCAGTGTCGAGTATCGGTGCCCTTCATCGTGGTGAAGATTTGCACTCGTTACCGGAGCTTCCCTATTGCATTCGACAATGCCACAGGGCGGATGCACAAACGAATCCACATGACGTCTCGAAGACCGTCTGCTGCATACTGGAAGCACAGAGATCCACGCTGCCTACTAACGCCCTCACAGCTAACCCCACGTTAATGAGAAATGCACTTGCGACTTGTGGGGCCATTGCGGACTTCTCAATGATCTCCACGCTATTTCGAAATGGGGTCGAACCCGCAGACGAAGATCGCCAAATCTTTGAAGATCAGCTACTAACCCTCTGCCAGAACATTACCGACTTATACACCAATGAAAATAGCCCAAGTACACCGGGATTCGTCAAATCTGCCCTGGAAACACGCTTGGAAGCTTTTATCAGATCTTTGAACAGCTTTATACACGTTTCACCGAGTGCTTTTGCTTTCTGTTCCCTCGCATGGATGGTGGCCATGGACGAGGACGTTTCATTTACATCAGACATGTCGGTTGTCAGCACCCAGATCTCCCTCGACGACGAAGCTTTGGAGAGACTCGGAATTGCAGGGGCAGCAGGGGGGGGGACATCAACAAGCTCAAGACATACCTAGACGACCCTCGAATATCATCCAATGCGCAAGATACGCAGCGCGGCTTCATACTACTCCACTGGGCCTTGGAAGGCTCCAGCGTGGAGCTTAGGGGGCTTGCAGGTCGGCTGACCGTAACACACCAGCTCTTAGAGTCTGGCTATTTGCCTACAGCAGTCGACCTTGAGGGCCAAACTCCCCTGCACGTGTGGTCCTGGAGAGAGGATACCATTGACGAAACCCAACAGCAGGAACTTGAAGACCTCATGCGAGATCTTTTAGAAAAAGGTGCATCGATACAGTCCAGAGACGGATCGTGTGGTGCAACCGCTCTGCATAACTGGGCGAGCCATGGGAGCATCCCCATACTGAGGGCTGCCCTGCATGTGGCTAGCGCAGATGACGTTGAAACAGCATTGGCGATGATTGATAACGACGGTGCATTGCCTCTGATGAAGGCAATCGAATCCAGCCACATCGACACTGCAAATTTGATACTCTGTTCTAAACCTCATACAAGACATGATTTTGAGACTTTGGATAGATCAAAATTGCTGTCCTTGGCCGGCGGAATAAAGTCAGCGTCACTCTTGTGCGATCCGATAGCACTTGGATTTCCCATCATCTCGGACGATGGTGACACAGCACTGCATCACGTCAAAGGAACAACCACTGCGCACTGCATCAAGGTTCTCAAGGAGCATCTCCCTGATTATTGCGACAAACGGGCTGATGGAAGATTACCAGTTGAAGTCTACTTACGACACTGGTTTTCAACTCCAACCAGCTAGGCCGACCAATACCAGGGTGCCAAAGGACATGAACAGTGTGCCGAGAAACAAATACCATATTTAAAAGCCATCGAACAACTTACAACCCCCACTACCCTTACGGGTCGCGACGAGAATGGATTGTCCGTTTGGAACTATGCGGTCACATGTGTACACCAGGATGAAACACCCTCCACCCAAAGGTGTTCGGTGGTCTGTACCGGTCTTGGCTATGCATTACAACTGGGCTACATGAAGTCGCATGAGAAAAGCAGCAGTGCATGCGGGCTGATACCACTCATAAAGGCACTCGATCTTCCTGCTGAAAAGCCGTACGAATCCTGGTCAGTCAGCCCCGAATTCTTGATGGATGTGATAAATGTTACGGATTACTGGCCACAATTTCGCGACTCTCCCATGGCTCTCGATCTACTAAAATCGAGTTATTACCCATCCATACACGTCCCTTTGTTCCAGCTCCTCTTGGAAAAGGGGGTTTTCCCAGGAAACCATGAGCCATGTGAAGCTCTGCGTTCTATAAGGTTGCTCTACTTTCCCGAACTCGACGAGAGGTACAATGTGTTCAAAGAACAAAGTCAACTGATCCTCGATCGAGCTCCAAAGAGTGCTTGGAATACAACAGATCCAGCTGAGGAAGAGAGTGGGCTCATTCATTGCACTCGCTCGGTGTGGCTGACGGAAGAATTGATTCGCCGCGGCGCAGATCCGAACCTGCGTACATCTCTACGTCATGGAAATGTCCCAGCCCTTGTCCACCACATCTTGAGAGGCCGGCCGAAGGTTGCATTGTGTCTATTGAAGAATGGTGCTAGAGCAGATGAAACAGGTGCCGATGGAGTCAACGCAATGCATGCTGCCGTAATCACTGGCAATCTTGGTATCCTCGAGTCAATCTTACCCATTCTCAGTTTTACCGAACACCCATCTTGGATTTCATGGTGTACTTGGGCTTGCTACGGTGAAGCATGGACACTTAATCTTCTTCATTTGAATGCCTTCATAGGCCAACTGGACTGCATGAAGTTCCTTTTTCAGAATGACAAAGCGGGAAAGTTCAAACAGCAACCAGATCGAGCATGGCAAGCGATGCATCTGGCAGCAATGGGAGGACACGACAGTATCATACGCTATATGCATCAGCATGGGTTCAACATAAATACTCGGTGGCCAGATAACGGGTTCACACCATTACATAGTGCTGTTAACCAACGGAAAATTTCAGCAATTGAGGAACTAATCGGATTGGGAGCTGAGTTTCTGCAAGACCGGCAAGGGAAATCGCCCCTGTACTTGGCAATGGTCATGGGATTTCCTGACATCGTTGAAATATTCGATCGGCGTTTGGCCAAAGCCAATGACAAAGGCATTGCCCAACCATCCCCTCCGCCATCCACGAATCACAGACTTTTACCTCTCTTTGAAAAAGCGGTTCAAAAGGGGGATATCACGCTCTGTCAACGTCTACACAGGCTTGGCTGTCTAATTGACGGCCATTTGACTTGCGGAGGTTGTTCACTTCTCATCTTAGCTTTATCTTACTACCAGGGCCCTGTAGCACGATGGCTTATTGAGGAAGGGGCGTGTCCAACAAAAATAGGATGTGCAAAGCATGGCGGTGCATCGATTGTTGAGCTCTGCCTTGGTTGCACAAGCTTCGACATTGGATCCACCAAAATTCTTATGACAAAGTACATCCAGCAAGGAGGCGATATTCTTGATACCAGACTTATATGCTCTGCTGCGAAGTATGCTATTCATGAGAAGCTTCGGGCCCTGTTGGATGCAATGAAAGCAGAGTCCAGTAGAAGGTGTAAGAATTTCCCTGAATTGTACTTTTACGTACTAATCTTATCGCAGAAAGGATAACGTCAACCACGCGGAAACAACATCAAAGATGATATGGCAGGTGGAAGGAGTCGATATCCTTGTTATTGCCTACTACGCCACAGAAAACACCGGGAGTAAAGCAATTCTAGCCGACTACATTGCCGATGCCCTACCGGTCGGCGAACCCTGCCCACCTTCGGCCATCATCCCTTTATTCCACGGGAAGTGGAAGACACGCTTAGCAGGTGGAAAATTTTGTTCAACCTCAATGTGGAAATCACTCGATATATATGGGGAAACGCCGATAATGATTTGCAGCCGTGAATCAAATCTGGATGCAATGGCTTTTCTAGTCAATCGGGAAGCCGACTACCAGAAGACAAATATTAACGGAGAATCCATTTTGCACTTGGCAGCGGAAGGAAGGGGTTTGGGAGGGTTTTCCTTATCCCTCATGCTCGGCGTTGATCCACATATCAAAGATATCGATGGCATATCGGCAATTCATAAAGCGAGTGCCCGGGAGGGGCTCACTGCTACCCTTGTTAACCATGACCTTCGGCTCGGCGACACTGATCCAATCCCATGGTCGCCTTGCGTCTATCTTTTCGGAAAGTTCCCTTTGTTTCACATCCACTTCCGGCTATACCAGCGAAAGCTTGGAAAAGTCAAACTCTTGAGGATCGCAAACCTACATCCTGGTACCGGTTGGAGTCCTCTGTGCCTGATGACTTTGCGTCAGGATCTTCGCGGAATGGGCCATGCCTTGGATATTGGTGCTACTATCGATCACGAAGGCTCTTCTGAGGGTTCTGCGCTCATGGTGGCGTGCACTGCAGGTGCTTTCGCAGCAGCCAAGTTCCTTGTCCGGAGAGGAGCCTCCATATGCTACGTTGCACCAGATGGTCAGAGCCGATCGTCTTTGGTAGCTGCAACAGCCTCGTCGAGCTTAGCACACTGGCTCCTCGTTGACCGCTTTGTTGAACAGCCGAAGATCTGCTTTTCAGCAGCCATGGAAAGAGAGGAGGAAGCGTACAAGCCCTGGAGTGGTGGAACCAGAGCCGGGTACCTCATTATGGGGAGCGACGAGAGAGACCCGTCGGAATCATCCTTCGACTACTACAAGCGGCTCATGGAGATCCGGCGCAACATGCGAGGAAAGGTGGTGCCACCAGCAGACAGAGGCAAGGCGAGTCGACCGTCCAGGTTGATACCGGTGGAAACTATCAGGCGACACCCAGAGGATATGAGATCGCCTCGAGATGAGCATAAAGACGGGGTTTCGGATTGGAGTTAGGAGTTACAGGCTGTTTACTTTGATGAGGCGCTGGTACTCGATTTTATATGCCAACGAACGTGGCGGGGACAACTACATATAGCAACTGAATCTCAAGTATATGATGATTGGTTCCCCCTAAACCCCAGTGGTGGTGGAAACCACGTTCGGACATACAGCATGCAATCGAGGCTGATAAATCAAGCAATTACTCTCGGACCTGATAGTTGCCACTCACAGGTCTTGACCACGGCAAAAGAAGACAAAAAAAGAAAAGGGGGGGAACGGCTTGAACGAGACCGGTATTCTTGGGAGACGTTCGACCGTGAAAGGACTTTGGACCAAGGATACCTGTCCCAGATGAAAGCCACTGGTCAAGTGTCTAGAACATCAAAGCTGAAAATATCCCTTTCCGGATGAGACCAGCCTGCGTGTGGCTTGCATGCAGGATCGCGTGCCGTGCGCCTATTCAGGGCAGAGACCAATAGGAGTGAAGGGCACGGCGGAACCTTGTCAGGGGCAATCGGCCAGCACGATATAAGACATTCATGTTGCCCTATCAAAACTGAGGAGGCTTGGCGCTATTGTTGCATTTGGAACCCCTGTCGCAGCCGCACAGTGGCGCCTGACGGGCGGCTCGAAGTACGCCCTTTCGAGAAGGTCACGCGCCATCGGTAGAATCGATACAAAATTGCGAAGAGCCCATTTCTGGCCGCCGCCTCGAATTTCCCCCAGATTTGCTTCTCCAAACCCTACTTTGCCTTTCTCGAAACCCATTGTCGACCGTCTCACGATAGCTTGAACTTGTCGCTAACATGAGACTCTCAATCGCCATCTTGGCCCTTGTTGCCCAAGCCTTTGCTCTCGAGTCTCTGTCGCAAGACGTCGAAGACATCCCCAGCTGCTCTCATGCCGCCCTCGCCAGCGCCATGAGGAAAGAAGGGTGTCCAACCAGCGACATCAGCTCCGCCACGTTCGATTGTCTCTGCCGACACATGACGCCGATCCTGGTTGACGTACAGCACGCCGTGAGCGTCGATTGCACCACGAGTGAGTGATGGATGTCTTGAAGTTCCCTTGCAGCATGTCGGGGGTTTGATGTCTGACCCGACTTTTTGTTTCTCGACAGTGTTCGCCACCGCGATCGGAAAAGTGTGCGGCGAGTGGCAAGTGAACCAGTACGCGTCGACGACCGCCTCCGACCTGCCGGCGGCAACGAGTATACTTGGGACGGAACTGGGTGCCGTAGCTGCCGCCACCGCGGGTCCTGCGTCGCCGGGTGCCACGACGCTGAAAGCCGCGGCGGATACCACAGCTCGACCTATGGCTCGGTATTTGGGTGCGGCTGTGGCTGCCGTGGTCATGTTCTGAGCACTGCAACCCGGACAGGTGTGCAATAGGGGGTTCAAGGGAGGTTCATATTTGGCATCATTGCCAGTGCATGCTACGTCAGGGAAGAAATGCGATATAAGGGCAGTTAGTCGAGGTACATCTGGGTTCATTCTAGTTGTAAATGTCCATTGATCCTTGCTGCTTTTGATATTTAGACAAGAGGCTAATCTCGACTCTGCAATGGCTACACGTCATAAGTAACCTTTCTCTAATTAGTGACGACCAAATGTGAAGATATCAGTTGAGTTAGGGTCAAGAGCGGAGATTTTATCCGGTCAGTACCAACAGTCCACCACATCTGCCTAGACACCACCTCCTGACTCTTTGACCTTTTCTAGATCCAATCTCTCCCGGCGTAGAAAGAGACTTGCCAGAGTACCCAGCCCAATAGCCCCAGTAGCGACGGCGAAGCTTACCCGGATGCCCGCCATATACCCTATCAAAACCTGCGGAATGTTCTCCCCGAAGACCCTCCGAAGATCCGACGCCCCCGTGCCCAGTACCAACGGCGGCGGCAGGTCGGGCACCAACGACAATACCTTCCGGCTCATGATGTTGAGGAAGCCGACCTGGGCGGCGCTCACCAGGAACGAGCCCCCGATGATCTGGAAGAAGAGGATGATGGCCGTCACCGAGGGAAGGTCGACGGGGCTGCACATGCCCTGGCCGATGGTGACGGGGATCTGGAAGGCCGTGCCGTACCCGATGCCCGCAATCACCTGGTAGGTGATCCACTTGCCCGGGCCGCTTCCGATGTCCAGGTTGTACAGCATTCCCGATGCGACTGTGGCGAGGGCGCAGCCGCCGAGCAGGAACGGCATCGCGATGCCGGTCTTGGAGATGACGCCGCCCATGGCCACGGCGGCCATGCTGCTGCTGAGGATGAAGGGTAAGTTGCGAACTGTTGACCAGGAATGAGTAGTTAGTAGTCTGTTCCTTCTGTTAACCGTGCTGCGTTTCGAACTTACTGCCGGATTGGGTCGGGCTGACTCCATCAATGGCCTGGAAATAGACGGGCAGGTAGTAGATAAGGACAAAGTAACTCCCTCCCAAGAGGAAAATGATGGTCGAAGGAACCCAGACGTTGCGCTGCCGGATCAGCCGGGGCGTGATCATGGCGTGCTCGCTCTGGAACGTCTCCCAGAGCGCAAACCCGGCGACGATGCCGACAAACCCGGCCAGGAGGCCGACGACCTGCTTGTCCTTCCACGACTTGGTGGTCCCGCCGTCTTGCAGGGCCAGGGTGAAGGAGACGGCGGCTCCCATGACGATCATGACGCCGACGAGGTCGAGGTGGCGCAGCTTGTCGATCAGTCGGGCCTGGAGGGGACGAGCACCTGCGGGAGTCCTGAAGAAAAAGACGATGACAGCGGCGGAGATTCCACCGGCGGGCAGGTTAATATCTAAGGCTAGGGGGTTAGCCAACTTATCCTTGCAGCTTCTCGTAGTTGGTACTGACAGAAACACCATCTCCACGACAGACGATCTGTAAGCACGCCACCGAGTAATGGGCCGGCTACGCTGGCGATGCTGTATAGAAGTCAGCCAATGTCGCGTATTATGTGGCATACTTGCATGATAGCCAAGCAGGGGGGTCAAGGTGTCGATGCATCTAAGAAAAGAAGGTGAAAACAGAGGAGCATACCCGTAGGAAGCCCCGAGCAGGCCCAGGAACACGGGTCGCTTCGCGGGCGGTGCTATGTACCCAATGATGATGAAACAACCAGACGACAAACCGCCGGCGCCGACTCCGGCGATAGCACGACCAATCACAAGTGCCACCGAGGTGGGCGCGACGCCGCAGATGAGACTGCCCGCTTCGAAGATGCCTAAAATTCCCCGTTAGCAATTCACGAAGAATTCAGATCTGGTGGACATACTACCTCAGGTGTTAGCTTAGACTTTCTACTAATATAATAGTAACTCGAGACCATTGGGATATCAGGGTTAATCAACTCACCCAAGAGCACTCAAAAGCCAATCTTCAGCGGGAAGTATCTGTATATCTTTCCCCAGGAGCTCTGGAAGCCCGCCGTCGTCATGAAAATCCAGACGAGTACCACGCCACGTCGCGTAGACCAAACTGGTCGGTGATTTTGGGAATCGCAGTCGCCACAATGGTCTGGCAAACGACATAAGCACCTAACTCACAGGTGGGCGTTTGCAGAGGAGACAGCTTACCAAGTCAAGGGACATGAGAAATACGCAAAGCAGTAATGACACCACAATCATATAAAACCGGAAGCCGGTCGGTAGCTCGCTCATTTCGTCGTCGGGGCCGATCGGTTCCTCCGCCTTCGCTTCCGGGGTGGAAGGACTACCTTGGCCGCCGCCAACGTCGGATTTCATCTCGTGGATCAGGGGTGACGTCGGCGACTTGAGATCCAGTGGTAGCGGACGCGGCGGCGCGCGGCGCCGCACAGACGGACTGGTGGATGGACCCGTTTTGGAAGTAGCCCGTGGCCATGAGCTGGTGGTAGGACCGGATGATATCTGCTTGGGTCTGCGGCGAGGGTGGGGATGATGGCGCTTGTAAGCCAGGGCCCCGGGGTAATACGGTCGTGGAGCTTCCAAGCCGGCGCTCCCGGGGTGAGCCGGTCGGGGGCCACCGCGGCTGTTTACTTCCTCCCCACGCTCGCTGTGAGGGTATAGATGCATACGGACCGGGTGGCCCGGGCTTGAGCCCGATGTAGCTACCGCCGTTGGGCTCGCGGGCAATTGACGGGTCCGCCGCCCCATCTCGGTCTGCGTCGAGCTGCTCCGGTAGACGTGCGAAAGCGGGGCCGCGCTCGCCGCGACGTCTAGGGACGTGTGCCGCGACGCCGAGATCTCCTTCTCGTAGCTTTCGATCAGGGACAGCTCGTCCACGCTGGCCAGCTCCACGAGCGCGAGGTCCAGGTCCACGGGCGAGAAGCGGATGGCGGACTCGTTCCGCAGTCGCCGGCAGAAGGAGCTCGCGTTCGAAACGGACGGGGTCCGCAGCCTGGCTCGCGGCGGCGGTGGTCTCCGGTCGTGGCTGCCCAGGCCGCCTAAGCGCGAAGCGGCTTGCTGGGCAGCATTGGTTGTGGCGGCTTTGACTCCGACTCCGTCGTCTTCAGTATCATGCTGGTGTCTACTCAAGGGACTCCCGGCACCGCTCGCATATGTTGGAGGAGGGCTGGATGGGTGTATAGAGGTGGTGGCATCGTTGTACCGGCCGCGTCTACGGCCGGCCACCGACGTAGCGGGTGGGCGATTGGTACGAGAGAAGTTGGGGAGCTGAGACGACATGCCGCTGTTTTCTTAGCAGTTGCCGGTTGGAGGTGCGCCCAAAAGCCTTGCTCGGGCGCCCGGGGATATATCGGTAGGAGTGCAGTGTCGGAGCTATAACTCTACCAAGGGTACGACGCGGTGTTCTAGAGCTAGTGTCGCTTGCGTATTATATAGAAAGATATCATATACACCTAAGGTGAGGAAGCCGTCACGTCCCCGCGAGAAGCCTCAAGGCCCAAGGGTGTCTCTTCTCATTGCTGGTGCCTGCAGTGAGGGGCTCGTGGATTCCGCACTGACACCCGTCTGTACAAAAACAGTACTAGCTGTATCTCGAGTCATCTGAACGCGGCCACACAGACTGGCCTGTTGAATCCCCCTCCATCTCGACGACGCATGCTTCCGTCCGTCAACCGTCCGATCACCCTATAGGCCCGGAGCAAGGACAATCAAGCTGGTTGTGGAAAGGGAGGAAGTATGGTCCGACAGCTAGGACCTGTTGACCAATCTGATCCAGAGGCTTCTCAGTCGTTAGCATTATCGTGGCCGTAATCGACCAGGTAAAGTCGCTGCGGCCATCAAGATCAGCTGGAGACGCAGCTACTTTCGTCGATTAAGCTGAACATTGGGTTTATGGCCTGTTTCATCTGGATGACTCAAAGGACGACCTCACTTCTTTTGATCGGAGAACTCGGTAACTTCAACGTGTCCGAGGTTGAGGGTGTATTTTATTTCATCGGATGGCCGGGTAGACAGTTCCAAGCAAGTAGGGGTCAACCACAATCTGTGCGGTTCGGATCAAGCTCCGTGCAACAAAACTCGCGATCCTGACTTATCTGGGGAGAGGACAAGGCAAATATGGCATTGCTCAGGCTCTTGCCATCTACTTTCGCGAGACTTCATGCCGCCGCCTGCCCGGTTATAAATTTACCCAATGGGAAAGCGACGAGGTCGAACTATTATGATCGAAGATGATATCATATTAATAGAGGTGGACGGGACAGAGCTCGCAGTTTGCAGATATCAACGCACTGTCTCTCGCAGCTATGGATGGATGCTACCATGATCGGATGATACCCTTCAAGGGTTGGTCGCCGAGCTTATGTCTGTGTCTTCCAATGATGGGTCTTAAGAGCACATGTCAATCAGTTATGTTGATCTACACGGGGTTATGTTTCCGACTCGGGAGAATGACCAATCAATCCATCGACGACGTTGACTAAGCTGATTGAAATCTACGAACATCCGCCACGATTTGAGAACCACATTACCTACGGAGGGATCTTGTACGAGCGTATTGTCAATGTATTCGATTGACTCATGGCCCAGGGCGATAACAATGTTCTGTTCTTTTGGGAGAAAGATTGGTTGGCATCTTGAGATGTTCCTCCCTGTTGCCCACACAAAAGCGGCAGGCATATTCCCCCAATGCCGGATGACCAAATTCCATCCCGAGCCATGGCTGGCTGTTCCATATTAAGCATTGGAGGTCAAGTCAATGGAGGCCGTTCATTGGCCCTGCTTGCCAAACAGGTTTTGTAATGGTATTTTCTCAACTTCATTGGCGCTGGGGAAAAAGCTCCGGAGGGGGAGCGGGCGGCTAGATGCTGCGAATTGCTTAAACGAATGGAGAGGAAGCCACAGGGTGGTATTCAAGGTGGGACCGAGACGGCTATAAGTTGGGGATATCTACAGGGATCTCGTCCACCCACGTCATTGGGGATCGATTGAGCATCGATGAACTCGATTAGCAGAAGGGGGCTTCGAAACGTCACACTGGGATTAAGCGAAGGGGGAAATGGCAATCTACTGGTATGAAATGGGCTTTGGCATGGCAGTGGTCGGCCAACATTCCCATCTGCCCACCCCCTTCATCTTTACTTCCACCATTACATTACCATACGAAAATGCGTAGAGGTCGTCGGTAACAGCTTTTCAAGATGAGCGACGATCCGAACCCGCGCGTCAGCAATGGCACCTGCTACACGGCCGCGAACAAAAGGCTCGACTCGAGCTTCATCCCGTGCGGCAACGACGCCTTCGGCCACCAGACGTGCTGCGGCAAGGGCGACAACTGCTTGGCCGACGGCGCCTGCTTCGGGGTCCACGGCGACGGCGACCCGGGGGAATATGGCCACATGCTTACCTACTGGGCCGGCTGCAGTGATCCGGAGTACGAAGACGCGAGCTGTCCCAAGAAGGTCGTGGGTGAGTTCAAATATGCCCAAGTGCAATAAGCGCTCTCTTGACGAGTGGCCGATTGACGTCTCCTCGGGATAAACAGATCAACCGTGGGTGGCCTTGACGTACTGCGACAACGACGACGGCGAATGGGCCATATGCTCGCAGAGCGGCGACCCCTCGACGCTCCAGCCGGGGGCGTACTGCAGCTGTACCGACACGGCCAAAGCCACCGTGGCCTTCAAGGACACGAAGACCCTGACCAACTTGGTGTCGTTGCCTCAGAACACGGGCGACAGCATGAGCTTCTTTCCGGGCTATAGCCTGTCGAAAACAGTGCCTACCACGGCAGGAGGAGGCCAAGCCACCAAAACGTCTCCAGCCGAGACCATGACATCACGTACGTTAGAAGAGAAGACCAGTAGTGTCGCCCCTCCTCCCCCGTTAAGCCCACCAGCTGGCACGAACACCACCCCATCATCATCAACTTCCTCTCCCTCCCTGAGCTCATCAAGTGGCTTACCTTCTTCTTCTGGCTCCTCTTCAGCAACCACCTTTACCGATGCGAACGGCCGTACTGTAACGGCGACCGTCACCAGGACCGCCACCTCGCCGAGTGATACCAACGCGTCGGGATCGAACACAGGAAACGGCGATGGTAGCAGCTCCAGCTCCGAGTCATCGGGGCTCAACACGGGGGCCAAAATCGGGGTAGGTGTGGGCATGGCAGTGGGTGGAGTGCTACTCGTCGCGCTCGTGTTCCTGCTTCTCCGACGACGCCGCAATAACAGCCCGTCGAGTAAAAGGAGCAGGATGGAGGAGGATGGGGCATACATGCCGCCCAATGAGCCCAAGGTGCCAATGGCGGGCGGTGCCGCGATCCTGGAGGCAGACGGCCGGCCTGCGAAGCCCCATAAGCTGCGGGGTGAGCTTGGGGAAGGCACGGCAGCAGCAGCAGGAGGAGGAGGAGGAAGACGCCCTTCGACGAAACTCAAATCGGCACACCGGCCGCGCCCATCAGATGACTCGGCCATCAGTGAGCTCGAAGGGTCTCTGGGCGGCGCTGGGGTTGGGGCCGGTACTACTGGTGTAGGGCATGGGATCACGGCAGCGCCGCCAGGGGAGGAATTGGCGACGGTTGCTGAGCTGCCAGGGACGGATGCGCAAGGAAGACGGCTGGCAAGTGACGACTCCTTGGTTCCCGCGCCACTACAAGTGCATCACGGAGGACAGGGTGGACAGGGGGCTCCAAGTTCGACAACGGCTCCGGGCGCTGCGGGGGCTGGCACACATGCAGGAAGTCAGGGTAATAGTGCGGCCATAGACGAAGGGGCCCAGGTGAAACCGTGGGGTGCAAGATGGCGGCGAACATGATGTTTTGCCGGGTTGTTTTGATTGAGCGAGCGAGCGAGCGAGGCTGGGATACCACTTGATTGAATCATGAAAAATAGCAACAACATGCAATGAACGAAATTCCTCCAGGCACGAGTCTGCTGCATCGATTTGAACGCATGGGAGGTGATTGTCGCGAAGTTTGGCTGTTGATAGCTTCCCTTTCCGTGGGAGCAGCATCAAACTTACTCTTACTGTAAGGGCCCATTAAATCGATAGAAACGGGGCGACATGTTCACCACCGCCCCAGCTCAGCCCTACGTAGCTGCATCGGAGATGGCTGCCTGCTGACTCACCGTCAAGGAGAAAGCAAGCAGACAAAAGACAAAATATCTACATGAATGCCAATTTCGCTAGCTATCGAATTGCGTTGTCAGTCATTCGTTTTGTCCAGGTACGAATCTCACTTGTGCGGAATCAATCTCGATCGTCAAACAAGACGCCACCCACCAGAGCCCAAAACACAATGTACCAGAGCCTGCAGCTGCCATGGTCTCCCGAGCCCAGCCCCGAGGAGACGGCCTACCGAAACGCCAGCGACAACATGGTGCGCACCCAAGGCACCGTGTTCCTGCTGCCGCCCGCTCGACAGGCGCTGGTCGAGTCATTCAACGCCCCTCCGAGGCCCAAGACACGCATGTCCGCCGGCGCGGTAGCTCTTTGCAGTAAGTAGACTGTTTCAAAAGGATTAGCAGATTAGGGGAGCTTGCCAGAAGGTAGAACTGCAGCCTGCAGGTCCCTGACAGCCGAGCTGGGATCTGCGAGCCATAACCTTAGGGTAGTGGTTGCTTGCGCGCGGGGTAATCCAATTGACTGACTGACAACCCGCTAACCACCCACTCCCTGACTTTGACAGAACATTTTGAGCGCGGCGGGGCTTCGTCGGAACACGGCCGGCCACACCCCTTCTGGCCCTGGCCCAAGGGCAGCAACGAGCACAAGACGGAGCTCGCGGCGGGCGTCTTGGAGAACGTCTTGGGCAATGTGCGCTGGGAGAACGTGCTCATGCTGCATTCCTACGTCGCCATCTACGAGGTCCGGAATAGTCGCGGGTTCGGGCTGCGGTGGACCCTGAACCTCGAGGGGAAGGGGGCGAGAGCGACTCGACACCGTCGTCTGACGTCCAGCCCGCAACGTCAACATCAAGTGTCAACAACAAAGACGGCGGCATACCTGCTACCATGACAGATGACAAGGTTCCTTCCGGGGCGGGGGGCTGCGGACAAGGGTCTGGGTGGCGAGGACGGGAAGGAGGACGAGAAGGAGAAGGTAGCGCCGGCGGCGTCTGCATTGAGGATATCCAAGGTGGCTTTCCGCGGCTTCGTCGAGCCTATCCTGAACCTGGATCACGAGTTACCTGAATCATGAGCTTAACCTCCGGTATGCAGCGGCCAAGAATGCTGCTTTCGATCAATGACACCAGCGATTCTGGCGTTTGCAACTTGTCAGGTCCTCTCGAGGTGGCCTGCTGCCATCTTAGCATCTGAGCGGGCAGCTGAACTTGGCAGGCACGTAATGACCACTGCACAGAAAGGAGTTCGGGAAGAAAAGCGTATTCGTGTCGTGTAGAAGGGGTATCCTAGATTATAATGTGTATGTCTGTCTATGTTCTAAGGTCTATTACAGTATTTATTAAGCTGGTCATAAGTGGCGTGATTCAATCGATCTAGTTCTCAGAACGCATGTGCGGAAAAGATCTAGCAGCATCCCACCAGTAGATGCCTGCATTCTCTTTCGTGTAATCGTAAGCACAAGAAGGGGGTTTCTCTAAGAACCCTCGGGGGAGGCGACCTGACCAGAGGTCTACATCGCGTGCTCGGATGAACTGTAACATTTGGGTATTAGCGCACGAATCCATGCATGGGTCAAATGCGAAATTGCTTACCTTGGTTTTGTGGACGAGCTTCCAGATGATGATGGGGATCACGAAGATGGGGATGCCGACATAGGCCGCGATGAAGCCCGAGGCCGTGAAGTTGCCCTTGAGGAAGACGGGGAAGCCCGTGATGAGCACGATGAACGACGAACCGATGAAGCCGATCCAGGCCGCGTAGGGCTGGAAGGGCGCCTTCCACGGCAGCGTGTCGCGGCTGACGCCCTGCACCTTCATGGCGCGGTGGAAGCGGATGTAGCAAAAAGCAGAGCGTCGCCCACGCGATCAGGCCGGCCACGGTGCTGAGGTTGAGGAGCCACGAGAAGGCCTGCGCGGCGCCGCCCGCGCCGAGACTGAGGTAGGCCAGCGGGCCGAACAGCCAGGCGGCGATGACGGCCACCCAGGGCACGCCGTTCTTGGTGGTGCGGCCGAAGATCTGGGGCAGCTGGCGGTCCGTCGTCATGGCTACGATCATGCGAGACCCGACCCAGCAGTACGAGTTGCCGGCGGACCAGGCCGAGATCATGATGCAGGCGTTGACAATGCTGGGCAGGACGCTGATGCCGGCCTCGCGGATGGCGATGACCCAGGGCGAGCTGTTGGCGTTGCCGGTGCCCGATGTCAGAGAGGCGTTGCGAGGGTCGACGATCAGACTGATGAACAGGGCGCCGAGGATGTAGAAGATGGCGATGCGGTAGGTGACGTTGCGGGCGGAGCTGGGGATGGTCTTGTGGGGGTTGACGGCCTCGGCGGCGGTGATGACGACGGTCTCGACACCAATAAAACTGAAACTCGCATTCACAAAGGCCGAGAGGAAGCCCAGGAAGTGGCCCGTCGAGCCCGTGATGCCGTGGAAGTCGGTCCAGGCGCCCGGGTCGTGCCAGTACTTGAAGCCGACCTTCTCGTGGTTGGGCGCGCCGCCGGACGTGATGACGATGGAGACGAGGAGCAAACCAATAAAACAGGTCACCTTGATGGCGCCCGTAATGACCTCGGTCTCGCCGAAGAACCGGACGCTCATTAGATTGACGGCTAATATCAGGGCGAGCGAGATGCTGATGACCACGGCCGGCGAGATGTCGGACCAGTACGAGACGAGGATGGCGGCGGCGGAACATTCAGAGGCGATGGCTATCGTAAAACAGTAACCGTAGGATATGGCTAGCGAGAAGCCGACCGCGGGGTCGATGAATCTGGTAGCCCAGTGAGGGAAGGATCCAGCCGTAGGAATCTGTTATGCAGTCGCCGGTCAGTGCCCATATTCCTCACCAATAAATATCAAGCCAGTATAGAAGGGACTGGACTTACCAAAGTTGCCAGCTCGGCGATACTCTGCATCACACACCAAAGAACACCTCCGACGATGATGAAGGCCAGCAGCAGACCGGCGGGACCGGCCTTGGCATAGGCCGAGCCCGTACCGATGAAGAGACCGGTACCAATGCCGCTGGTGATGCCGATCATGGTCACCTGGTAGTTCTTCAGCCGCCTCTGGGTCCCACCATGGCCGCCGACGTTGAGCTGCGGCGCATAGGGGTCCTTCTCCTCCTGCTGGAGGTGCTGCGCCTTTCGGGGTCCTTATGCTGATGAATCCCATGGTCCTGATGCTGGGGCTCGAACGCCGGCGGCGGCACCCCGAAATTGTCGTGACGGTAGCCATTGGTAGTCTTTGATCCGCAGGAAGGGCGTCCGATGGTCTGACACAACCTTATCCTAGGAGACTGCTGGGAGAGAGAAAACAACAACGACAAGGACACACTAATGCAGGTACGCACAAGAAAAAGCAACAAGGTGGCGGTGGTGAGCTCCCATGGCCGCCATTATAAAGACTTGTTGGATATAGGTCCTTCGATATGATGTGCTACTCGGTGGTTCCGCTATCGCAGCCGCACGTCCCTGCATCTACTGTTTCCCCATGGGAGGCCATTTCCGGAGATCGGGGACTAGAGGATCGATTTGGAGAATTTTCAACACTTGGTGGACCCTGGGAGGGCGACGGGCAGACGAGTAGACTGGAAAGTCCCGCGACCGCCGTTTCCAGCCTTCCAGGGCAAGGCATCGTGAAGGCGACGAAGAAAAAACGAGGTTCTGGGCTATTGACAGCTGGGTCTAGGGGGTCTAGGCCCTGGTGGGAAGGGCCTTCCGACGACTACGGCCTACCCTCGACATTCTCAATTGGCCTGGCCTGGGTGGAGATCCCTGCAGTGGCGTGCTGGGAATCGGCTGGGAGACGGACAGCTGGGACTAGGGCGGAGAGAGGTGTTGGGTCTGGTTTTAAGGGCAATTTGCATCTTATTAGACGGATATGACGTGACGAGTCATGTACACGAGGAAGAGGGTCCTGGGAATTCCTGGCGCAGCTCGCTGATGTCGACAGCCGATGCTTTACAGCAGCCGCCCACCACGAACGAGCTGAAGACGCCCTGGTCCTGCGTCGTTCGCACAATGCTGGCAAGTTCCTTGGCCCAGGGTTCCTAGAGCAGGCACGGGTTATAGTGAGCATGTGAGTGGCAGCGAAAGCTGGACATAACAGAAAAACTTGGGGGAAGGAAACGCACCTCGTGGTCCGCTTCTCGCGTATCCGCCTGCTTCTCCCACTTCTTGGTGGTCGTGTTGTAGACCTCGCCCTTAGTTCCGTCCGGGTATAGTAGTAAGCAAGGCGCGGTTCCCAATCCGGAAAGAGACGCTGTCAAGTTTCGGACACTTTGGCCGTAACTACGGATGAGGCTAGGAAGCTTGTTCATCTTGGTGCAGTTGATTCCGATGCCCCAGGGTTGGGCATAGCCGCCACCGCCACTTAGGGGCTCCAGCATCCCCTTGACGGCACGGTCGATGGTGGTCCCGTCCGGCAGCAGGTTGGCCTCGCCCGGGAAGACGCACGAGATCCAAAACTTCTTGCTGCCCAGGTGCGCGTCGTCGAAGGCCCTCCGCACCGCGCGGATCTCGTCCAGGCGGGGCAGGGTCTCGAAGGCGACGTAGGTGATGCGGTCCATCAGGCCCTGGACGTTGGTGAACAGGCGCAGCCGCTCGAGATGCCACCGGTACAGGGCCTCCTCGGTGTTGTGCTCGTCATCGTATCGCCCGCTATACTCCTGGCCGGGGATCATGCAGGCCCCATAAGGGCCCAGGCTCAAGGCCAGACTGGCCGGCGCGTCTGACGAGCTGGAGCTGCTGCTTTGTGCACCGCCATTTTTCGTTTTCGTCGCCGCCGCCTTCTCCGCAATCTTGACGGCGTTGGCCAGGTAGCGCTCAATGACGAACCTGGGGATCCCGTCGGGGTACTGGGGCACTTTGGTCCTCGCGAAGCCCTCGATGGAGATCTGGTAGGTGGCGGTGAGCAGCACGTCGGCGCCGGCCTGCACAAAGTCCCTCTGGCAGGCCAGCAGTGTGTCCGGGTCGGAGACGATCAAGTGCGACGACCATAGCGGGGTCGAGTCGTCAAACACTGCGCCGTAGCGATCCTCCAATGAGGTGCCGAGGCCGCCGTCCAATATGCGCACACTGTTCGGGCTCATGCTCATGCTCATGATGCGTACGTGCACTTACCTGGGTATGTATTCGGGTCCCAAAGAAGAGCAGCGGCCGAGTACGGAAGTAGAAGGTGAATAATAATGTATGTATGTATGTTGGTTGTTTTGGAGGGGATGGCCAGGTCTCGGTTTCAGATTTGGGCACCAGGGCAGGCAGGGCGTTGGAACGAAGGCTTTGTATCGTTCGTTTCTTTTCTTCTTCTACTTATGAGGGGCGACCGAAGGATCTATGTAGATAGCTGCTGGGGATGGACGGCTGCTAGCCCCTTGGCCCTCCTGGGACCGGAACCCGCAGCTTCTGCCCGCTGCGCGCATTCCTGCGCGTGCTTCCAGGCGACCAGAACAGGCACCGACCCCCCCATGTGGGCACCTGAAACTGTATTAACAGGAGCTCCTTCGCCACTGGGTAGCGACCACAGGGATTAAATCGACTGCAATCCTGAGAAATACTACACGCGTAAACGATTCACCTAGCCCACGATCTTACGCACGGCATCTTGTGCTACACATTCAACGGCTTCGGGAGGGAGATGTCTGTACATAGGGATATCATAGTACCCAGTCAGATATAAGATGACATATGATCGCAGATCAATTGGCCAATCTACCCACCCCCGTTTTTATCAGAACCGCCGCGTCAACAAGGGCGGGGCTTTCGGCCGATACACCACTCAACATCGATTCTATCCTAAGAGTGGAATGACTGACGACCCCTTACGTGTCTATCGAATTGCCAAGTCCAGCAACATGGTATTGCTAAAGAATACTATTACGCAAGTCAGGTTTGGCGGCTGTCATTTGAGCTATCCAAGGAGATAAACAGCTATGCAAAGACGGACGGGAGCAAAATGAGATGAAATGAAAGGCCTGGTTACTGATTATATGAATATCGCCATGCTAAGTCGGTTCAACTCGTTCTCTAGTGAGAACGCTGTTCCCATCCTCACCCGAGTAACCACGAAACTAATCACTGCATCCCTTCTGAGGGCTCGCGCAGGCCGAGTCGCAGTGGGCGATGTTGTTGCTGGCCGGCTCGTCGAGGCACTTGCCGCTGCAGGCGCACATGAGCTCGATGCTGGCGGGGGCGTCGTTCATGCAGATGAAGACAGCCTGGTTGGGCGAGGTCTTGGGGACGTTGTTGGGGCAGTACGACTGGAGGCCGTCGCAGTAGGTCTTGTTGATGACGTCGGGGGAGAAGTCTGCGTTCCGTCAGTGCGTGTTTTCTTTTTCTCTCCTCTTCATCTTTTTTCAAGTGTGCGAGAAAGAGATGGGAGACTTACTATGCCCGTCTGTCTGGAGCATATAGCCGCAGTAGGTGTAGCCCTTGCCGCACTTGGAGCCCGTACTGGTGCTCATGGGTGCACGAGCTGATATCGTCGAAGAAAGAGCTGGAAGGGTCTGGTGCTTGATGTGGCTTCCCATGCCCAAGCTGGCGAAGAGGATCAAGCTGCTGGGCACGACGTAGTTTCTCATCTTGGCTAGATTCTCTTGTGGTGAACTGCAAGTCGATGGAAGAAAGAGAAGATGCGACTCGTTTCATGCGTGTGGCTGTAGCAAGGTTGGAGTTTGAGAATAACTTCGATTCTAGAGGAGCCCATGGACCCGATAGCATGTCGAGGTCTTTATAGCCCGTATCTTGAAGATTGGGAGAGGCAAACATAAGACCCGCCTTCAGTTCACAGTTCGAGATATGCCTGGTACTACGCATAAGACGAGAGTACTACTGTCGTCCATGGCAAGATGAAGCGACGCATTACTTCACATCGAACCATGGCGAGTGTCAAGTCTCGAAAGTCGAACACGGGAACCCCGAGGGACAATGTCGCCGTCGCTGACGATCCTGGTGAAATGTGTCACGATGTCATCTAGAAGGTCCCTGTACGAGTGGTAGCTCGACTGGAAGAGTTGCCCAGTGATACGACACAGCCCAGGTTGTCAGAGCCTTGCATATATCATCCACCTAGGCGATACAGGGTTGAACAGGCAGTAGGGGCCTTGGATAAGTGATGGGGACATGACATCAGGAAGGGGAACACGGATGCTGATGAACTGGCCACCTCGCCGTCGACGGGCACACCTGTGGTAATCCAGCCTGTCCATGTGACTCGACGCGGGATCCGGATTCGTATGTCTCGGTCGGGACTTCGGGGAGTTAGGAAGTGAGAATTGCCCACGACAGATCTCGGCTATCGGAAAAATCGATCGAAAGCAGGCAAGCAGATGCGAGATATGTATGGCATGTTGAGGTATCAACATCTCAGTAAGAACCCTGCCAACCCTGGGTAGATCGCGCAGGCAGGCCTGCATTAGTGGCATTGCAACGAGGCACGAGGCTGACTTTGGTCCGGGGTTGGAGCAAGGGGCCGAGGAGAGCAAGCCGGTTATAGAAGGTTCTAACGGCGGTGTCACGGGAGGCGCCGAGAGTCTAAAGTCTGACAGGAAATCAAATTATATACCTCGGGACTCGGATGGTATGCAGGCAGGTCGCTGGGATCTGATAGGATGTGATATTCGTGTTTCTAGCAGTTCCAGGAGAAGCAAAATCACAGTCCAGTCCACTCATTCAAGATACGATGGAGGCAAATGACATGTATCATCATCTTACTCTAGATTTGACCGGGATGGGATATCCGGAATCGTGGTGGTCGTGGTGGTGTGTTGGTCGGTGATAGCACATACACACACTCACTCGAGCAACTTCATCCCCATCGACAGCCATCCTTACCCTTGGAGCCGTTCACTGATCCCTGCAGGCGCATGCGTCACTGATGTTTCTGTCAGGCCAGCTCCAGTTCCCGTCTGCCCCTCCTCCAGGACAGGACCCGACTTTTAGCTGCTGACAGATTTACCCCTCCAAAATCGCAGGACTCTGGACAGCCCCGCGGAACGAGCAATAAGCAACAAGACAGCGCTGCAATTGACCCAAACTAGCGGCTGGCCTACCTCGGAACACTACCAAAAAGTCAATTGCGGCTGTACTGATCAATCCCGAAGACGACGACAAGAAGAGCGTCACCAATTGACTGACCCTTGAACCCAATTCGAGTTTCAATACACCCTCGTCCCGTCTCTCCGTCTTCCCGTCTCCCTCCCCTTCCAACCGCCACCATGTCGACCGCCGCCACCCAGCCCGTCATCACGACGTCCGACTCCAAGTCTTCGACCACCACCGTCCGCGTCGGCACCCGCAAGTCGGCCCTGGCCATGAAGCAGGCCGACTTCGTTGTCGCCTCGCTGACCAAGCTGCACCCCCACGTCAAGTTCGAGATCCGCGGCATGGACTCCCTCGCCGACAAGGACAAGATCACCGCCCTCTACAACTTCGACAAGTCGGGCGGCAAGGGCCTCTGGACCAACGAGCTCGAGGCCGGCTTGGTCGCCAAGGAACTCGATTTAGTTGTGCACTCCCTCAAGGACATGCCCACCAGCCTGCCCGACGGCTGCGTCCTCGCCTGCATCCCCGAGCGCGAAGACCCCCGCGACGTCGTCGTCGTCAAGAAGTCCCTCGAAGGCAAATACCTATCCCCTCGCCGATCTTCCCAAGGGCAGCGTGGTCGGCACCAGCAGCGTCCGCCGCATGGCCCAGATCCGACGGAAATACCCCGGGCTCGAGTTCCGCGACATGCGCGGCAACATCGACACGCGCCTCCGGAAGCTCGACGCCGAGGACGGCGAGTACACGGTCCTGATCCTCGCGGCGGCCGGTCTGTCGCGCATGAACCTGCTGGCGCGCGCCAGCCAGTACCTCGAGAGCGCCTCGGGCGGCATGCTGCACGCCGTCGGCCAGGGCGGGCTTGGCCTCGAGGCACGGGCGGACGACGCGACGACCTTGGAACTCCTAAAGCCCTTCCAGAACGACAAGGTCATGCTCGAGGCCGAGGCGGAGCGCAGCGTTATGCGCACGCTCGAGGGCGGCTGCAGCATCCCCATTGGCGTCGAGACGAAGTGGATCGAGGGCAACAAGTTGCGCATGGTCTCTACCGTGGTCAGCGTGGACGGAACCGAGGGCGCCGATGCCGAGATGGAGGAGCAGATCACGACGCGGGAGGAGGCGGTGGCCTTTGGCAAGAAGATCGCGCAGGCCTTGACGGACAAGGGGGCCCAGAAGATCCTCGATGTCATCAACGCCGAGCGCGAAGCGAACCAGCAGGGCGCCGAGAAGTGGGTTCCCGCCTGAGTGCAAGTGGGAGTTCGGGTCGGAGAGACACTATGGAATACAAGAAGATACCATGAAATGCAATGCAAATGATCACGGCAAGAGAAAGCCATAGAACGTGAAGCTTTGCCTAGCTTGCGCTATTTTGCTTGATGAGGGAAAATACCCTGTTTGTGTGGTTGTTTCGTCTATGATACAAGGTTGAGCCAGTTCGACGACGTCTGCCCCCGTTCCGATGATGCGTGGCACTTGCCTGTGGCCGTATGTACCGCATCCCATTGATCTATGTTGAACATGACCCATGACCCCCTTTGCAAACCGAACGCCTGCAGTGCCCGTAGCCTCCTCTTCTCCTCTGGCGCAAACAATGCCCATGATCTCGTCTCTCGGGGCCCTCTCTTTCCCGATGGTGCCCTTCTGGTTCGATCTGATCTGCGGTGCGATCTATTCCTCGCTGCCGGTGAAGGCCTTGTACTCCTCGGCGTCCATGAGGTTCTCAAAGTCCTTGACGCCGGCCTCGTCGACGGCGACCTTGGCGATCCAGCCGCCGCCGTGGGAGTCGTCCTCGGGGACCTGGTTGATGGTGCCGGGCTTCTCCTCGAGGAGCATGTTGACGGAGGTGACGCGACAGGCGATGGGGGCGTTGATGTCGGCGGCGCTCTTGACGGACTCGACGGCGCCGATGGCGTCGCCGGCTTGGACGGCCTTGCCCTCCTCGGGCAGCTCGACGTAGACGACGTCGCCGAGCTCCTCGGCGGCGTACTCGGAGATGCCGATGACGCCGCTCGTCTTATCGGCGCTCAGGTCGACCCATTCGTGGTCTTTGGTGTATTTGCGGATCTCTCCTATAGTGGTAGTGGCGCATGCTGTCAGTTATGCTGTCATGACTTCGTTTTGGCTCGTGCGTGGCGATGCCAAACTTACTGAGGGGAGTGGTCGAGAAAGTCCGAAAAGCGGACAGAGGGAAGCGGGCGCTGGGCCGGGCGACGGGAGCAGCCTGGGCAAGCTTGAAGAGGCTGCAGGGCGCACGGGTTGCCCGCAGGCATCTTGTCGCAATTGAGGCTGCCATTGTGTGTATGATTATGGTACGCGACAGAGTAGGGTGGCGGAGGGTGAGAGAGAGGTTGTGAAATTGAAGTTGCGATATCAATTGATGATGAAGCTCTGACCTGATTGATTAAGGCCGGGCGTGGGGAGAGACCAAAGACGACTCAAAGAGGGACCTTCTGCTTTAGCTCCAGAAATGGGTTCGGGTCGGGTCAGGTCGGCTTTCGCTGCCAATTGGAATCGTTGCAGTTAGGTCATGTCAATTGATTGCTGCACCACGCCAATCAGTCCATTTCCTTATCACTTATCAATTCCAGCCTTCAGTTGCTGGACGACTTCACTACATACGAGTACCTACCTACCTCACGATACGACCCGAGTAATGCGAGTGGGCGGGCGGCCTTGGAGTGCTCCATTGACCATGGCAGCTGTGGAGTGGGAGGGTGGCTTGACCTCCGGGGCCGATAAGAAGCGGACAGTGGACAGTGGACATTGGACAGTGGGCAGGTGGGCATGGAGGGGGCTACGAGAACTTCTAGTTCGCTTCTCGTGCTTCTCTGCAAGGCTGTGGGCTGCGGACTGCTCAGTGCTTCTGAGCTTTGCCAGTGCCAGCTGCTGCTGCTGGCTGGTAGCGACCGACCAGGCCACTGCTACTGTACTTGGGCTCTCTCGCACTGTCACTGCAGACACTGTCCGGCCAGTTGTCGGACCCTCTAGTATCTACCCTCTGAGTAGAAAATCAACACCGGTCACCAATGAGGAGGCATGAAGCTAGCCCCGCGTCAATCACCGTCCAGTTGGTCAGGGGATGTTCCTTGCAAGTCAACACGACACTACCGGAATTGGTTCGAGAAGTCATCTTCATGCAACAATGCTGCTGATGAATGCTGCTGCATGGACAAGATGGAGGCTACCATTGCAACAACACCACCTCTCTCTGTGAAACCAGAGGAGGGGGGAAGGAGGGAAAGACAAGCATAGAAGCTGACGGAAGCCTCTGTCAGTTAGCATGTTCCTGGTCGGCTCAGACAACTTGGGAGCTTGCGTCCAGTCCGACTCCCAGCATCTCAGCTGTGAACCCGACACCCGGCCTTGGATCTAGTTGCTAGCCTACCACCCGTTCGCATGTCTGCCCAGTAACTTGCAGTAAGTGCATGCAACAACGATGTCGCGACGCGTCTAGATCACAGCGTGGTCTTATTGGTTTGGAGTCGCTGGACAACATGGCAGTTCTTCCGTGCCGACTCTCTGATTGGTTCAAGCCTCTCATCTCTCGTGGTACTATGTCCATGTTTTCTTTTCCCGTCCGCTCTGGCGTGTTTGTTTCGTTTCCAAGGAGCCGAAGCAGGCATTCTGTCCCGTGTTTCCTCCACGCCCGTTTCTTTGCTGCAGTCTCAGATTGTGTGTGCTTCGGGGGGATCGCCCCTCACTCCCGCGCCGATCTGCACTGGCACTCAGGAATGAGGGTCACGCTGCCGGGCAAAACAAGCTCTAGAGATACAGGTTAATATAGCTCAACCAGCACCGTTACAGTCGTTTTTTTGCTTTGTCAGTCGCAGCCAGATACTTTGGCAATTGTTCGGTTGCGTTGAGATTAGAAGGGGCCAGCAGCAGGGCTACAGTAGTCTAAGTAGCGTAGCACATCAATACAAGTACGTCCAGGGCCTGGCTGTAGGCCGGTACCTGTCAATCGGTACACAGCAAGGCCGGCCTCAGCCAACCAGAAGGCTTGTAGTGGCCGTTGTTTAGGTGCCATCAACCATAATCCACCCCAGCATTAGCAGCAGTCGATCAATTCTCAGGCCCTGCCTGTTACCCATGCCCATGTCCATGCCCATGCCCGCCCAAGTCGTCTGCCCTGCCATTGCGTCTGCTGCGGCGGTACTTGCATCTGCTTGCATTTGCAACGAACATCTCACCAACCTTGACATCAATTGATCCATCACGGCCGTGTTGATTACTTTCATACTCCCATCCATAACTCTCTTGAACATCCATACTCTCTTCGTCCCAGGCCCATGTAGCATCACAGCCAATCCGTCCCCATCGGCTCCTCCAGTGGACTTTGGCTTGGCTTCTAGTCGCAGCACAGTCCAGCCCAGCTCGCCTCAAGCACCAAGCACCAAGTCCAGTCTGTCTCAGGCCCAGGTTAGCCGCCGCAGCGTCAAGGCAGCATTGAGCAGCACATCGCATCGCCCGGATCTGAGACCCGCCCGCTCTGGATGCGATCCATTTCGATCTGACCTCACTCGCCAAACCAACGCTTTCTCTCTCTTCCATTTGACCTCCCTTTTTCTTCTCTGGGCATTTCTCCGACCCCCCTTCTCTCTCTCGTTTAGCCCTCCGTCTGTCCCGACCGCGAAAAACGTTGGCATTCCGTTCACTCGGCATTGCATCTCTCGTCCGTCCCACTGCCATCGCCCACCAGCCCGCCTCAGACCGAACCTGCTGCGACTGGCTGCCGCCTTTCTGGTTCCCCGTTTCCCAACCCCACCGCTGGGCAATCCTGCCTGTCCCCAGCCTGCCAGCACATCACAGACACCACCACCGACCCGCGCGCGCCACACACGGACACCCACACAACAACATGGACCACCAAGACATACCGCTGGCGTCGCCGCCGCACGACGTCCTCCCCGACACTATGACCATGTCCGATTCTGTCCCTGTCGCCGCACCTACACATGCACCTGCTTCTGCACCTGCACCTGCACTTGCACCTGCACTTGCACCTCTCGCCTCGCCCGACGTGCTACCCGATAATACTGTGCCCGACGACACGCTAGGTGGGATCGAGGGGTCGCCCAACATGGCACCTGGTCAGAACGGTCACGAGCGAAGGCATCGGTCGCTAGACCAGACCCGGCCACAGAGTTCCCCGCTCCCGGACGACATGAATATGAATGGCCGCTACTCAACCCCCGGCACCCCGTCACAACCCCAGACCTCAGCCTCGAGGCCGGCTTCGGGCCTGTCCGGCGCCGGCGGCGAGCGCCACTACAGCGACCATGCCTCTCGCGGCAGCAACGGCGCCGCCTCCAACCCAGCCGAGCCCACGCAGAACGGCAGGAACCACGTCGTCATCAAGGTCGGCATGGTCGGCGACGCGCAGATCGGCAAGACGTCCCTGATGGTCAAGTATGTCGAGGGCAGCTGGGACGAGGACTACATCCAGACGTTGGGCGTCAACTTCATGGAGAAGACCATCAGCATACGCAACACCGAGATCACCTTCAGCATCTGGGATCTCGGCGGCCAGCGCGAGTTCGTCAACATGCTGCCGCTCGTCTGCAACGACGCCGTCGCCATCCTCTTCATGTTCGACCTGACCCGCAAGAGCACGCTCAACAGCATCAAGGAGTGGTACCGCCAGGGCCGCGGCTTCAACAAGACGGCCATCCCCATCCTCGTGGGCACAAAGTACGACCACTTTGTCAACTTCCCGCGCGAGGACCAAGAGGAGATCTCCAACCAGGTAGGTCCTTCGGTGCCACGGTGGTCACGAGAGAAAGAGGGAAAGGCGCCTGTGGCTGCCAATTTCTCGACGACTATCTTCGTGCTGATACTTGAAATGTCTAGGCCCGACGGTTTGCCAAGGCGATGCGCGCCGCCCTGATTTTCAGCAGTACCAGCCACAGCATCAACGTCCAGAAGGTATGCTCTACCCACCCACTTCCGGTTCCTTTTATGCCTCTTTGGTGAACCCCTGTAATCTGACTCTTTTTGTGTAGATATTCAAGATTGTTCTCTCCAAGGCCTTCGACCTGAAATGCACCATTCCCGAGATCGAGAATGTCGGCGAGCCCTTGCTCTTGTACCAATCTTGCTGATAGACCGGACGCGACACCCTTCAGCCGCCTCTGCTTCTAGCCGATCCCCGAGTCCTTAGCTCAGATTGGTTGTTTGCAGCACATCGACAAGCGCCACCCCCATGAGGTGCGCCAGACGGCGGCTGGACGTCTTACGAATTGACGGCCTTTTATGACAACCCACAACAGATCTCCACATATTCTAGATTTCTTCCCCCCGCAGGGCATCTTCATCTTGTCCACTGGGATCTGGCCGACTGGGATCGTTGTAGAACGGCCTGTGGAGCTCCAGCACATATTACTCTCCATCGGATACGTGCTACGGTGGGAGGGGCAGCATTCTTGGTGCGCTGCTGAAAGTGTACGAGTCAAAGCCACTGCAGCCTTGTGGCTAGATACTTCTTCACCTTTTCCTTTGTTCATCACCCACACATACAGACACAACAACAACAACAGTATTTTCGTGGTTTCACATTCCTTACGCCACGCAACTGCAGCGTAGGGTTACATACGGCTACCACGGAGGGAGGGGAAGAACGCGTTTTGGGTGTAAGCAGTGTCGTTATGCTTGGCCACCTGGTGAGACGCATGCCCTTCCCCTCTTCTCTCTCCATAAGCATCATATCTCTCGGCAAGGGGACACGGAAGTTCAGGCGCGCATAAGAGAAAAGGGAACATTGGCAAGCAAGGAACTGCTTGTATTGATTTACTACTACTACTGGAGAATGAGAGAAAACACAAACCCCTGCAAACAGGGGAGGAGGGGAAATTCGGATTTGTCAAGAGTACCAACATGAACACAGCTGTAATTACTAACTATATTCCTGCCAAAGTTTGTCGGCATTTTTTCTTGTCTCTCTGTCTTTCTGTCCTGGAAGATGGGTCTGGTCTGGTCTTGTCTGGCCCCCACAAATGAGAAGAGAAAGAAGGGGGCCATGCATGCGTTGCATGGAAAGGGACAGACATACTTGAAGAATGGCGGCGGAGAAAGCAAAGCATCGCTCTAATCTGTATCTTAGGCGGCATGGCGGCGGCGTAAGACGAAAGTGTGATTGTAGAGGTATCAATATCATTGGAACTTGCAACCGACACATTGGTGAACGAGCATCGCCAGGCCTGAGCTTGACAAAGATCTGCGGCATGGATCGTAATGTTGCCGCTTCTGGTTTTCGACCTGTATACATACATACATACATTCATATGGCTTGATGGGCGTCTAGAGAGGACTGGCCTCAAATGGAGGACGAATAAAAGAATTGCCAAGGAGGCCAATGTTACTGGCACAAAAAAGCCCCCATCGCAGATCATCGTACTTTTGCTATTTGTGTCTACCTTACTGCTTACAGTCCTATACGATGTGAAATATATCCCAACCCCTGCAAAGAGGTCGTCCTACCCACCTTTCCGCGCGCTTCCGTGTCACCTCGTACGTACGACTTGGGGACGGTCTGCGCGAGAGTTCGTGAAACCAAGCTCGGCATTCGCACTCCAGAAGGTGGAACGTACTGAGCGTACATGGAGAACACCTCATGTCGCCAAGCGTGTTTCTCCGTGCTACAGATTCAAACGGCGTATGGTTCCGAGATATCCCGGGTGCGGGATTTGGTTCGATGGAGCCGCTCTAGGGATTTGACACTGGAAATACTCTGGGGAAGGGGCCAATTCGCACGGGGATTGCCGCATGGCAAAAGCAAAGACCTCATCGTGTCGAAATGAAGTGTTCGCCGTATTTGTGTTGATATGCTGCCGATAATGAATGGCTCTGAATGGCTCATAAGAACCTTATACGCGGAACGCTGCGGTTGGTTGGAGGTAGCATCGGCATGTAAGTTGGTGCAGTCTTACATGCTTGGCTCGCCCCCTCGTCTTGTCACATTTCCACGATGATCATCTTAAGGGAGGGGATTCGGGATAAACGAGGAGCTTCAAACACCTGAGTGGTTCAATTTCTCCAGTTCGATGCAGATGCAGACGCCACTCCTTACGAAGGGAGGAGGGGGAGAAGGGGAGAGACATCTTTGGGCTAAGGCAGAATGTCAATACAGACAGACGTCAGCAAATCCCGGGTTGCCACATGAGACCCCGAAGGCGATGGCGCAAGAGGTGGTCCAGCGAGCGGCAAAGGATGTATGCACGATTACTATTCCGTTGCAATGGGGGTATGGCAGACAGTGATCTGAAGGCATGTTCTGTCTATATAAGTATGCATGTCGGCCGACCTTTGATAACCACATCTGACTCCTGCTGCTCACCAACCTCTTCTACGAGAACCTTGACTTCCAACCCTTGATTACCAACTTGCCCACCCAGATCCTCCCCGGAGAAACCATATATACGCATCATGCCTCTGACCAAGTACAAGGCTGCCGCTGTGAGTGCAGTACCCGTTTAGACACAATACACACAGCATCGTGGAGACTGACTTGGAGCATCTTAGGTCACTTCCGAGCCAGGATGGTTCGATCTGGAGGGAGGGGTACAGAAAACCATCCGCTTCATCAATGAAGCGGGCCAGGCTGGATGCAAGCTGGTTGCCTTTCCCGAAGTCTGTGAGTGTCCCCCCTTTTATTTGTGCGAAAGCCGTGGTTCCTGTTGGCACAGGAGTAATCAGTGCCGATGGCTGACCGTAACTCCCTCTTCCTCCCAGGGATTCCCGGATACCCGTACTGGATGTGGAAGGTCAACTACCTGCAGTCCCTGCCCATGCTGAAGAGGTACCGCGAGAACTCCATGGCGGTAGACTCGGAGGAAATGCGGCGGATCCGCCGGGCCGCGCGCGACAACCAGATTTTCGTGTCGCTGGGCTTCGCCGAGATCGACCACGCGACGCTGTACCTGGCGCAGGTCCTCATCTCCCCCACGGGCGAGGTCCTGAACCACCGCCGCAAGATCAAGCCGACGCACGTCGAGAAGCTGGTCTACGGCGACGGCGCGGGCGACACGTTCATGAGCGTCACGGAAACTGAGATCGGCCGCCTGGGCCAGCTCAACTGCTGGGAGAACATGAATCCCTTCCTCAAGTCCCTCAACGTCAGCCAGGGCGAGCAAATTCACGTCGCGGCCTGGCCCGTGTACCCGGGCATTGAGCGTAGGGTCGAGCCGGACCCGGCCACCAACTACGCCGACACGGCCAGCGACCTCGTGACGCCCACGTACGCCCTCGAGACGGGCACGTGGACCCTGGCCCCCTTCCAGCGGCTCTCGGTCGAGGGCCTCGCGAAGACCACGCCCGAGGGGGTCGAGCCCGAGACCGACCCCACCCCCTACAACGGACACGCCCGGATCTACCGCCCCGACGGCAGCCTGGCGCCCGGCGGCAAGCCCGACAAGGACTTTGACGGGCTGATGTTTGTGGACATCGACCTGAACGAGACGCACCTGACCAAGTCGCTGGCGGATTTCGCGGGACACTACATGCGGCCCGACTTGATTCGGCTGCTGGTGGACACCCGCCGCAAGGAGCTGGTGACCGAGGCGGACCCGAATGGAGGGGGGCGATTGCTGCGTACAGCACCCGCCACCGGCTGGGGCTCGATAAGCCGTTGGATCCGAAGCCGGAGAAGGATGCGCGGAAGGGGGCGGTTGGGAAGGAGGATGGGGTGGTGGAGGAGACCAGCACGCTTTGAGTGAGGGTGGGAAAGTGGAAATGGTCAGGCAGTGGGCAAGCATAGATCGTTGTGAAATCTCTCATCTCATTAGTTCGTACAGAAAATTAAACGTCTCCGTTTCTTCGTGAGAATCTGGAAACATGTTAACAGTGATAGATACTTGGATGCACATCAATCAAGTACATATGCTTTCTCATCGGCTGCAATGTGAATCTGGGTGGTGGCATGGTAAGATAAAACTCTTGACATATTATTAGTGGGCAATGCAAGACTGATTAATATTGGTACATAGGGTGGGATGATAATGGCCCAAGTCAATCGAAGAGTCAGGGTGTTTCGGCCTGCAGCAGTTTGTATCTGCTTGCTGACTGCCTGGCAGCCTTTGGCCCTTGACGGTATTCGTACAGTAAGTAGGAAGTGGCAGACTCTAGTCGTCCTTGGATGGGCCGCTCTTCTTGACAGCCTCGCCCTCGCCCTTTTTGGGATCCTCGGAGGGCTTCTCCGCGGCGGTCTTCTTGGAGGACAGCTCGGAGCTGCTGCTGGCCGCTTTCGTGTCTCGCTTTTCCATCTGTAGCAACATCATGGTTAGTGGCCGGGACGTGTAGTTTGGACAGCATCATCAGGAAAACAAAGGTATATGCGCATGGACTCACTATCTTCTTGTCCTCTTCGTGGGCCTCCTTCTTCTCGCCGCCGGACTCGGCGGCAGACTTGTTGTCAGCCGGAGGAGGAGGGACCTGAGAACCCGTCTGGCTGGAGCCGTGGGAGGCTTTGGGGTCACCACCCGAGGATTTGGAGGAAGACTTTTGGTCCGACTTTTCGGGCGCATCCTCTTTCTTCTCCGTCTTGTCGGAATCGGAAGTTGCCGCTTCCTCCTTATTGCCTTTGTCCTCCTTGCTTTCGGACGGAGCGGGTTTGTGCTGATCATCGTGCTTCTCCTCTTCGCCATGATGGCTGCTGTTGTTACCCTTGCTCTTCTTGGCGCCGGAGCCGGAGGGCAGCAAGTAGGCAAGGCCAGCCACTGTGACGCCGCCGGCGGCCATCATCCTGGGATTTGTGTCAGATCGGCTCTACTGGGGTGAAGAAGATGCCGGCTTACCAAGGCATGTCGCTGGATTGATGGTCGGGGCCATGCTGACTGGCATAGCTTCTCCGCGGCGCGACACGGGCCGCTGGGTTTGAGCGACGAAAGAGGGTGCGGAGAGAGGCGCGAATGGCAGGGCTTCTGAAGGCCGACATGGTGGAATATCCGAAGGCTTGGATTTATCTGGGCGGAAGAGGAGGAAATAAAGTATGTATATGGGATACTTGGCTGGCGAGTATCCGAAGGGTGAGAAAGAGAGACAGCCACGAGAGCTTTAACGAAAGTTTAAGAGGTTTGGTTGGGTAACACCGAAAAGGATCCAAGACCTCGGAACAGGACGGCCAGACAGACAGTGAGACACATTTACCTGCTCATAACAAAAAGAAAGCGAGAGAAAAGCCACCAATCAATTGGCCAATCAGCTCCGTGGGCAGGGCTCCCCGTCATCTCCAACACATGCATGCAGCCATGACCTGCCTGCCTGTTGAGGCTGGGGTAATGTCCATCTCTCCAGTCTGTATTTGAGGCCTGTTGTCTCTACGGGAGGAGTACTTCGTCTGCACTTACACTCCAGCGCGCTTGCACTTACACACACAGAAGGCTCCATCAGCACATCTGGAAGCAGAGGAGCTCATGTGGGGCGGGTTGGGCTCGGCAGCAGCAACTACCCAGGCTACGTCATCACCACTGTAGCAATTGATGCTACCTCTTACTTCGAGGTGTCGTGACCACTGAAAGACAGAACGTAAAGGCACTGCGGTACTGCGGTTGGTTCCGGACAAAGCCTCCGGAGCTCAGTCAACAGTAGCACCCAGCATAAGAGTGGTTCCATCTGCCGTCAATAGTTGAGTAGATATTGCCTGCGATTGTTCAATTGATGCAAGAGTGCCCATAGCTTTCAACGTATCCATTTGATCTGCGAATGGTGACAGAAGCACAGAACGTCAATTGAACTCGGTGGCTGATGATGTGCTACTTAGATTCAAGTGCCTTAGGTAAGCCTCGACCCCGCGGAGCTTGGGTCTGGTGCACAGGAGCTTGGGTCAATCAACCCCACCAAACTGTGGCTGGCACTGGCACTGGCACTGGCACTTTCCCTCAAGCTCTCATGGAATGGGACCAAGGCAACAACAAACGGAGCTGTTGGTGGTCAAGCTTCAGCAAAGAAGCAACAGCCGATCAATTGTTTGGTCTTGACAGCATCACTCAAACGCATACCTTTTTCTTCTTCTCTCCACCTGCGACTTTTCCAGGTCCCTTCTTTCTCTGCCATCTCCAAGCACCAAACACCACTCTTGAGGTGACAAAGACAAGACCTTGACCTTGACATTACCTGCCACTCCATCCCGGTAAGTTAGTGCCAGCTGTGCCTCACCTCCATTGGCTTTAACTTTCCCATGCGCTGCTTCCCTTGATCCACCTCCTGCCTAGACCAATTGTTGCCTGCATACCACCTACATACTTCGCAACAGACCAAACGTTCACCTGTTGATTCTCCATTCTTGGTCTTTTCCCAATCTCTCTTCTTCTTCTTCTCCTCCATCACCCAACACCACGTCGACTTGTCAGGCACAGGCGGGTTTCTAACATTTACCTACCTTCCAGGCAGTCGAACAAACGACCGACCCCTCCTCCATCCGACACCAACCCACGCTTTCCATGTCATAGACTACCACTCGACCGAAAGTGAGGGAAGCAGGACTCGCCTCGCCCACCACCCACCATGGCGACCTCCATCAACAACCCGAACCCCAGCACCATCAACACCCTGCTGGGGAAGCTGACCGACCCCGATCCCGACTTCCGCTTCATGTCCCTCGACGACCTGAACCAGATCCTCACCAAGCACAAGACCGACTTCCTCAACCACGACTATGGCCTCGCCTCCCGCACCGTGGACGCCGTCGTTAAGGCCCTCGACGACCAGAACGGCGAGGTCCAGAACCTCGCCATCAAGTGCCTCGGCCCCCTCGTCTCCCGCGTCCCCATCGCCGCCGTCGGCCCCACCCTCGAGAAGCTCACCTCCATCAAGATGCAGAACGCCGTCGACAACTCCCTCCCCTCCCTCGCCCTGCGCAACGTCATCTCCGCCCTGCCCAAGCCCGTCCGCGGCGTCGCCCCCTCCCGCGACGTCATGGAGACCTACAACATCATCAGCCGCGTCCTCATCCCCCGCATCCTCGGCGTCTCGGTGAATGCCGCCTCCACCCGCCAGTCCGCCGCCGAGACGTATGGTCTCCTAGACGAGAAGAGCGAGCCCACCTCCGAAGCCGTCGATGTTCTTATTGAGGTGGTGCGCTGCTTTGGACCCCTGCTGCAGGTCCTCGAGGTGGAGAAGCTGCAAGAAGTCGTCGTCCAGGTCCTCGAGCGAAAGACCACCTCGTCCCCCGTCAAGAAGCGCGCTGTCGTCGCTCTGGCCATTCTCGCCCCGTACCTGTCCGACGATGTGCTCACCAGCCTCATCACTAAGATGGATGCTTCCCTGAAGCAGCCCAAGCTCAGCCCCGTCATGCGCCGGCTATACATTACCATCATGGGCTCCTTGGCTCGCTCCATTCCCCCACCAGTTCGGCGACCACCTGCCCAGCCTTCTTCCTCACATCTTCCAGGTCCTGAGCCAAACCGAACTGCAGGCCCAGCTCGACGCCGTTAGCGAAGGCGACGATCGTGCCATGGTCGAGTTCAACGAGGTCCGAGAGGCCGCCCTGATCGCTCTGGAGGCTTTCCTGTCGTCTTGCGGCACTAAGATGCGCCCTTACACAGAGGAAGTCATTTCCTCCTGTCTGCGCTACCTGAAATATGATCCAAACTACGCCACGGACGACGACGAGGATATGGACGAGGAGGAAGAGGGTGACGACGAGGGCGGTCTCAGCGACGACGACGATTTCGAGGACGACGGAGGTTTCGATGACGACGATGACGACGCCAGCTGGAAGGTCCGGAGATGCGCGGCCAAGGCACTGTACACCCTCATCTCCACGCGAAGTAGTGACTTGCTGGGCAAGGGCACATTGTACTCCGAGGTGGCGGCCCCTCTCATCAAGCGCTTCGACGAGCGCGAGGAAAGCGTGCGTTTGGAGGTCATCAGCACCATGTCTCTGTTGATCCGCAAGACCGGCGAGGGCATCATACGGACAGTCAACGCCGACGAAGAGCTGCTGCAATCCCTCCCCGAGAGCCGCAAGCGCCGACGCCAGGACAGCGGCGGCTTTGCCTACATGAACAAGGCCCCCTACGGCGCCACCGGCCTGACCTCGCCCATGCGCGAGGAAGTGCCGCCTACCGGTCCTCGTGCGGACTTGTCCAATCTGACGCCTCAGCTGGTCAAGGTCGCCACCAAGCTGCTCAAAGGAAAGCAGATCCCTACCAAGCAGGCCATCGTCAACCTGCTGGACGACCTCATCTCGGTTCAACATGGCGGTCTCTCCACCTACTTCGACCAGGTTATGCAGCCCATCATCGACGCCACAAAAGTCACAACTGGCAGCAGTGTCTCGACCTCGGTGGCCTTGTCGGGAGGTGCCGCTTCTGCAACCATGACGACTCTGCGCGTGGCAGTCTTGGTCTTCATCAGCGACATCGCCAAGACCCACTCGTCTAACCTGTTCCAGGCCTACTTGTCCAAGATTGTTGCTGGTGTTGTGGCGGCCGTCCAGGATCGCTTCTACAAGGTCTCGAGCGAGGCCATCCGCACCGCCGAGGAGCTGGTCAAGGCCATCACACCCCCGCGTGCCCGGATGACGTCGCAGAAGTACAAGCCGGATCTGGAGACGTTGTACGATATCATCATTGACCGTACTGCCGCCAACGATGCCGACGTTGAAGTTCGCCAGAAGGCCATTCAGGCACTAGGTACTCTACTTTCCCGAACCTCTTCCAACGATGGTCAATCCCTTCTCGATGCCGAGAAACGCCAAGCCGCGCTCGACTTGCTGCTCGACCGCTTGCGCAACGAGACCACCCGACTGTATGCTGTCCGTGCTATTGACAAAGTGGCAGCCCATACGACGGGTGGCACCTTGCAACCATCCTGGATCCAGCCCGTTGCGCTCGAGCTGTGTGGTCAGTTCCGCAAGGCAAACCGAGCCCTTCGTGGCGCGAGCATTCAGGCATTGCAGCATCTGGTCACGTCGCCCACGTCCAAGGGAAACCTGGAGCCCAGCACCGTGGACGGCATCGTGGCTGCTATCTTGCCCGTCATCACTGCCAACGACAGCCACCTGCTCGGCCCCGCTCTTTTGGTCCTGGCTCAACTGCAACAAGAGGATTCGAACCTCATCTCGACGCCCGGTCTCATTCCCGCCATTTGCGAGCTGCTCAAGCACACCATCACCGGCACCGCTCTCGAGGCCTTGATCAGCCTGGTCATTAGTGTCGGCCAGGTCGGCATGGCCAAACCTTTGATGAGTGGCGTGTTGCAAGTTGGCGTTGGCGGCGACCCCGCTGTGGTGGGCAAGGTTGCTGGTGCTCTCTTCGTGGCCAGCGAAGGAAACGCCGGAGTCGAGATCGGAAGCTTCGTTCGCGAGCTCGAGTCTGCCAACCAGGCCTCGGACAATGCGCGCCAAAGCTTGGCACTGGCCATCCTCGGCGAAATTGGTCTCCGCATGGGCCCCAAGTCAGAGATGAAGCCGGATTTGTTCCTCAAGCAGTTCCACGAGGAGCCCGACAAGGTTTCCATGTCTGCTGCTGTTGCTCTTGGTCGTGCTGGTGCTGGAAACGTGCCCGAGTTCTTGCCCGTCATCCTGCAAGCGGTGCAGGCCAAGGGCGCCCATCAGTATCTCCTGCTACAAGCAATTCGTGAGATCCTTCAACAGGTGGTGCACTCGTCTATTGACGTCGGCAAGTACCATACTACCATCTGGGATCTGCTTCTCAGCGTCTCCAAGGCGGAGGACAACAAGGCTATCTGCGCCGAGTGCATCGGTCGTCTTGCCATCATTGAGCCCAAGACGTATATCCCCAAGCTACAGGTATGACATTCAATATTTGACTGAAACAACTTCTCCAACTAACGGAACCTAGGGTCTTCTCCAAACCAAGGACGCCGCTGTTGCCATCCAAGCGCTGCGTTACACTCTGCCCGACAGCGACGAGACTTTCGATGCCATGCTGAAGCCCGTGCTTGTCGACATGCTGCTGACCGTCCTCAAATCAGAGGACATGGAGATTCGTCGCATCGGTATGACGACGCTGAACTCGGCCACCCACAACAAGCCCGACCTGATCCTGCCTCACCTGGGCGAACTGGTGCCCTTCGTCATGGTCGAGTCGATCATCAAGCCCGAGCTCATCCGCGAGGTGCAAATGGGCCCCTTCAAGCACCAAGTCGACGACGGCCTGGAGGTTCGCAAGAGCGCGTACGAGACGTTGTACGCGCTCATGGAGAACGCCTTCTCGCGCATCAGCTCCCTGGAGTTCTACGACCGCGTCATTGCGGGTCTGCGGGACGAGAACGACATCCGGTCGCTGTGCAACCTGATGCTGAGCAAGCTGATCGTGATCGACCCCGAGGAGACGACACGCCGCCTCGACACGATTGCCGAGTGCTACCGCAAGACGCTCAGCACGAAGCTGAAGGAGGGCTCGGTCAAGCAGGAGGTGGAGAAGCAAGAGGAGGCCAACAAGAGCGTCCTGCGTGTCACGTTGTTGCTTGCGGACCGGACCAAGACGACGCTCCCCACCGCTAATGCCGCCGGGGGCGCCCCGAGCCAGCAGACGCAGCAGGTCAGCAACCCGGTCTGGCAGCAGTACTGGGAGTGGGTCAACAAGGACTTTGAGCGCCAGATCAAGGTGCTGCGGGACGAGAGCAAGGAGCTGGTCTAGTACACCGAATGGTTATTATCGCCTTTGACAATGCAACGAGCCCCTGTGCAAGGCGGGTACGAGGTCGAGGAGGCGACTCCTATCACGCAAGCAACAAGCTCAAGCGATGGCATTGGCAACCCGAACAAGAGGCCTAGGTATGGCGGTATGAATTTCGTGTTCGGTCGCCTCTCCCTGGATCCCCGCGGCCAACTTCGACAGGGTTGGTAGAGGGAGTACTGAGGCAGCCAGCCAAGTCAGGCAACGGATAACTGTTCACTTGGCTCTAACTTGCTTCTGTTTCCTTTGAGACGAAAGAATAAGGACGTGGATGCACAATGGCGAATTAAGGACCTCATGAGCATGGATGGCGGGCAAAATACTCATTGCACAAAATTCCCCCCACACCATAGATGATGAATAATGAAGTTAGTTTTGCTACATGGCTTGTGCCTTATGTGTGTTTGACCAGCCTAATTCAATTGTAGAGCATGATGGATTGAAGGGAACTGTCTTCGTAGCAAATCATGCATCGGCTTCATGACTGACGTGACTAGTATTCAAGTTAACTCACTCACACTGACATCAATCTTAGCTACCTGCTGCACTCTATAAGCCCTCGCTATCGCTGTCTTGGGATGAGTCGTCTTCACCCATGTCATCCTCTGTTGCGCTTCTCGGGCCGCGAGGATAGTCGGGTTGGACCAGCGAGCGGAACCGCTCCTTCATCTTCCGCAGCGAGCGGAGCAGGAGGACGTCTTGGGGGAAGATGGAGAGCTTGACTCCGAACTCGTACAAGTCCTCGACGTCGGAAATCATCTGTTCGGCTTGGGACATGGATGTATTGCCGCTCTCTCGCCGTATTGGCCGAGGTTGGGGCGGCGATTCCGTATTGTCCTCTGCCGGTCGCTGCGTGGGCGGCTTCCCATGTGAAGGCTCAGGTTGCATTTGCATATCCGCGCTCAGTAGGGATACTGGAGACGGAAGCACATTATTATCCTTGCCATTGGTCCCGAATGAATGCATCGCTGGTTCCAACTCCGGCATCGACAGCGCCCCTGAAGGAAAGTGCGCAAGGGGAGGGGGCATGCCCGTCTGCTGTAGCGGCGTCACAGGAGGGGGTTCGCATACTGCTGTGGCTGGACCTGGTGCGATTCGATGTTCCCGTGGTGATGATCCGTAGAGTCGACCCAATTGTCCAAGCTGATAGAGGTGAGGCTCTTAGAAGATGGTAGCCATGCTGGACTTTGAAACTGGCTGGTTGGGAAGTAGGAAGTGGTGTTGTGGTCAGGTGATGTGTCGCTGGGCCCAAAAAGTAGGGGGTGGTGACGCGGAAGGCAGCGATGCTGCTGCTGCTGATCTAGTGGCGCTCACGGAAGAATGGCCGAGTTGGTTGGTCGAGGAGGAAGATACGGTCCATGAGGCGTTGTTGTTGGACGATTTATTCTTCCTCTGCCTTTCGCCTACATGACGCCAGTGTTAAGGTCTGCAAGTCTGGGTGAGATGCGGTGCTTACGGAGCTTCTTACGGAACCGACGTTGGGAATCCCGATTCTGACATCGCCTCTTGTCCAAGTGCACGTTGCTGTTGTTGTCGCTCATCGTCTTGTATCCACGTGGGAGGGATGCGAAACCAACAACGTTTTGATCCGACCCAACCGGAGAAACAGTGGCTTACAAGAGCGGCGTAGGGAGGGTATTCAAGACGTCGGCTCCAGGACCTATTCAAGAAGACGAGTATCAGACAAAGCCCGTGACCGAGAACGGGGGTTGGTTTCAGGTTGCGAGCCTGGGAGGGCGGTTGGCCACCGTCGGGGAGGGATCTGGATCATGGGGAACGAGCAGCTCCTGCCGTCAGCTTACACCGCGGCGCAATTGGTTCGTCGGGATCTGGTACGCTCCCAGCCGGCCGAGATGCGGCAGGAGATGTAGGTGACCAGGACGGGAAGGTGACAAGTGAATGCCGAGAGCGATTGGTGCATCTGTAAGCAGGGATTCCTCCTAGAAGCACTGCAGGCAACGTTTCCGCGGGAGCCTGCTGCGAGGACTCATTGGCTGTTGGGTGCATCGCGGCCGAGGTCAGCTTCCTCTCGTACAGTCAGCGTCGTTGGATCTGTAGCTGGATCCCCTTCTGGGTAAGCGAAGTAAGCTTAATAAGCTATGCACAGCTTCCATGCTCGGCAGCGGGGTAGTCAAGGTGGGATTGTGCGGAGAGTGGTTGTGCTTGCAGAAGCTATCTACGGCTGACCTATCGTTTCCCCTCAGCGGGAGATCTAGCAACACATTTGGGGGCACCGACTCTGCAGGGGGATTCGACCAGGGACCTGGAGGGGTTTAGGGGTTAAGGGGGTGAGCTTCCCTCTCGACAGGGGGCCGGTCAGCTGCGGATTTCCACTGCAGCGGTAGGCAGTCGTTTCAGCCACCAAGCAAAGACACGACATGCCGCAACGGCTCTCCAGCCAGCCAGAGAGTTTCCGAGGGTATAGGAAAGACTCGCGCGTGATCGCATTCAATGCAGCCAGACACGCTCAATCGGATGGCTGCATATATCGAGAACCGGAGAGGCATGGCCATTGTTGTCGTCGCAATTGCGTGCATTTGGTCAGTGCTGGTGGCCCAATGTGTCGCTCAAGAACCACAGATACCTCTGTCCAGCATTGATGCTGCGCTGCACTGGGAGGACTGTAGCAAGGCTGGTCATCACGCGCTACAATGTGAGTGGTCCCTGATGGTTTGCGCGTATGCATGATGTTGACAACAGCCACAAGGCTCCAAATTAGACGTGCCGATAGATCACTTCAATACGTCGTCGGTCGAGACTTTCACGATCCCTCTGATCCGGATGATAGCACACAATGCCTCAGCCACGGGTGATAGACACATCATATTCAACCCCGGCGGTCCCGGGGGTAAGTGCAACTCCCCAGCCCGTCTTTAGTCGTGCCAGCCGGCTCATTTTAAGTACATATGTAGCTAGCGGTGTCCGGTTCCTTCGCAGCCAAGCGGCGCATCTGAATAATCTCATCGGCGAGGGCTTCCACCTCCTTAGTTTCGATCCTCGTGGTGTGGGCGGATCTGAGCCGCCAGCGTCGTGCTACTCGAGCCAAGCGGAACGAGCCGATGCTTTCACCAGCAACCCGTGGGATCTTCAGTTCCAGGCCGGCGAGATGTACACCCGGGCCGAGAACAAGGCAAGGGCATGCAGAGATCGGATGGGCGAGTACGGGGAATACGTCAACACTCCCCAGACTGCAGCGGACATGAACTCGATCCTTGATGCAATTGGGCAGCGTCAGATGTACTACTGGGGCGTCAGCTGTGAGACCCTTTTACCACCAAAACTTGGTGTCAGCCCAAAGGATCAAGCTAACCAGTACAGATGGAACTATCCTCGGCCAGACATATGCGCACATGTTCCCAGACCGCGTCTCGAGATTGGTCATTGACGGGGTTGGCGATCTAGAGAAATGGTACAGCGCCTTCAACGTGCTGGAGGAGTCGTTTACAGATACCGATCAGGTCTTTACCGGTTTCGCCGAAGAGTGTTCTAAAGCCAGAGAAGCCTGCCCCCTGAACACAGTCAACGGGCGAGAATTCAGGTCGACTAGCCGTATCAAGACGTATATCGACGAATTTCTCGGCGGCCTAGATGAGGAGCCCATTCCCGTCTACTTGGATAGCTCTCATTATGGATCCATTACGCGCCGCAATGTCGTGAGCAACGGAGTATTCCCCGCTCTGTACCGACCGGCTTCTTGGCCGTCCCTTGCCAATAACCTGGCGGCGCTCTTCATGGGTAACAGTACTCCGGCCTACCTCGCGTACTCGAAGTCCTGGGTCTTGGACTTCCTCGTGGACGACTCGAGCATCTTCGTGATGATGAACGATAACCAAAAGACGGGACCCCGGGCCCCGCTCCATGGAACCAAGCCGATACTGAACCACACACTTCCCAGGTCCGAGATGTCGTATTTAGTTTCGAGATACCAAGGCTCCGGTTTCTATGAGCAAGCTTCGTGGTCGATTCCAACAACCCACGGGTTTCGCCCTCGATACTATCCCGCCTCCCCGCGCGTCAGGACAGCCGAGCCGATGCTCATCCTGTCTACCACGTGGGACCCTGTGTGTCCTCTGGCATCCGCCAAGAAAGCCCGAGCGAGCTTCGAAGGCGCGCGTCTCGTGGAGCAGAAGGCTTATGGCCACTCCACTCGCAGCATGCCTTCACTCTGTACAGCAAAGTACATTAGACGGTACTTCAACGAGGGCGAGCTTCCGGAGCCGGGCGCAACGTAAGTATCCCAAGTTCTCAGAGAGCTCTATGGCGCAGATTTAACTGAGCTTGTAGTTGCAACGTTGATGTCGAGTACTTCCCAGCATCTGGGTCGCCTTCCGTGATCGGACTGAGCAATGAGGACAAGGAGTTACTTGTGAGTCTTCAGGCGCTAGCCGATGAGACCGTTTTCGGCTTCACAGGGCACTGGCGGTAGAATAGAGACATGGAAAGCCGACGGCCGGACAGGGTAGCGTCTGGTATTATGAGAGACAGGATAATATTGACTGCTCGATACATGACTAAACGCAAACCCTTAATCAATTTTAGTGAAACCTCACGTTCCCCATTCCTTGGTGAAAGTGATTAGCTGGTCCCAGTCCTTGCATTGATGTTCCGTCCCAAACCCCTTGACGCCCCCGATGGTAACATTCTTGACTTCGACCGTCAGGTCTGGCTGGCACATCAAGACCTGCCGGAGAAGGTCGATGCAATGGCGAAAGTGCTGGGGTGCGGTCATTTTCGGCATCTCCTCGTCTTTGAGTACCCTTTGCTGGTTCATGGCTAGGTACAACATCCAATACCCTTCTCTGATGCCGTTCTACAGATAACACTACGTTAATGTTTCTTCCTTGAGTTGCTTGTATGGGCTGAAAGGGGGAATGAGCACTGACAAGGCAATGCAGCTGGTGGAAAACGGAGAAGACCGACTTCTCGGGCGCAAGGGTGGGATGTTTGAAGAAACCACCGTGATCAGGAATGAGCTCTTTCCATGCCCGTGCGCTTTCCTTGGAATCGTCTCCGAAAGTCTCGTTATAGGCGAGGCCCTCAACTCATTATCCACTGTTGCGCCGCGGCTGGCCGTTAGCCCTGGAACGATCTGGGCCTGGTTGGGAACTTACGATGCAAGCCGCCGACTTCTTGACTATCCAAACTCTTCCGGCCAGCAAGGAACCCGACGCTTGCGACCACAAAAAATGCGAATACGAGAAGCAGCAGTTTAAGGATAGCTACTGATTTCCACGCAAGCATCCTTGGCTCCTGTTTCTCTAATACCTGCTCGTCACTGAGAGGAGTATACTTGTGGGCGTCGGTGCCAAACATCTCGAGCTTCCCCATGTGTCCTTTCCCTCAACCGAGGCCAATTCTGAAGAAGCTATCACAGTTAACTGTACCGACGACATGACCGAGAACCTTGGGAAACAGTTCAAATTGGCCGGGGGCTGGCTGAGCCCCCCCATTCCTAGCCATTGCGACCAGGATACAATGTCTTGGCGTGGATGTCGGGATAGTACCGAACCGAAGCAAATAGGTGCAAGTTGAGCAGTCGTAGAATGCTGCACCGACAAAGTAAGCCAGCATACGCCAAGGCCGTGCGGTCAACCAATCATTGCCTGTACTGATCACTCCGTGTGATACAGAATGTCCACCGCATGACGGAAAGCTTTAGTGCTGACTTTCCCCGCGCTGACTTGCAGGAAGGATGATGGCTTTTGGACGTTTCCAGTATCACCACTCCTAGATCACATTCGGGAATATCCAGAATACCCATTACTGTAATCATGCAGTTGGGGTAGTCATGCCGAGGAACTGCGCACGAACGTCCTGCAGCTCGATGGAGTGTGATGCATGATTATCTACCCTACCAAGTAAAGCCTGCTTCCTGAAGGACCATCAGCGGATGATGGGAAATCTTGTCGCCGGGCCCCCCCATGACTAAGCTTGCTTCTGATTGCAGTTGAGCAAGGAGTACGGATCTGGCTGCAGTGCTGCTGTCTGCTACCTGGCCATGATCAGACGACAAGGACAATGCCGGGTGTATTCTCGAAACGATACAGCAAGGTCGAGCAGCTTGACGACTCAGCAGAGCTGCCGCCAACAGAACATGAGGCCAGACTGCGTAAAGTGAACTATCTGCCATGGCTATTACATCTTGTTCTGCTTGCTAGCTACAGCACCTTCGTCGTCATCGCCCGGGTGAAGGGTACATCTTGCTCTCCATGTTTCAGCGGTAAGCATCAATGCTCCAACTAGGCGACTCGTAGTTCGATGCTAATCTGGTATGCCACTGTAGAATCACTCATTGGTGCACCCATCGCCTGGGAAGAGCGTATGTATATTGACGCAACTTGGACAGCGCATCCAGAATCCATTGGGTAGTATAGAGACTGACAGACCCTCAGGCACGTTCTCTACCAACAGGTACATCAACGGCAGTGATCCCTACTCCCGTGAGAACCCCAACGTGGACTCGGCGTGGGCCGAGCCTATCGACAATATCATCATTGTCATCAGCGAAGAAGAGAAGCAAAGGCTCCCCGGTGAACGCGATACGGCCAGGGCGTATGGCGAGCCACGTGGCTACGCAGTCTCGATTGAGATGTTTCATCAGCTACATTGCCTAGTAAGCGCTTTTTACTATCAGTTACGACCAGGACCTATTGTATCGTGGCTGATGACGATGACTTTCTTTGTGTAGAATTATCTCCGGAAGGCATACTTCGAAGATGGCCCTGACCGGCTGTCGGATCCCGAGAGGCACGCGGACCATTGCTTCAGCTACTTGTACCAGACCTTGCTCTGTCACGCCGATGTCGGGGTCATGACCATGCGGGTGGACGAGGAGTTCAACATATTCCAGCCGGAGTTCAACGTCACTAAGCAGTGTCGCGATCACAAATTGATCAGGGCGTGGCAAAGGTCGCGAAAGAGTGAGTTTCAGGTCCCGCCGTGAAAAGGGGTGGGGTGGTCAGTCATGACAGAGGCATTTCAAGTTGTGTATATCGATAAACAATGAAAGACACAAGCAAATGCGGTTTGCGCCCGGTATGCTCTAAAAATATACATCGATGCCTTGGGACCATTGGACATAATGGAGATGGAGACTTTTGAATTTAAAATAGAAGTCATCTTCAACTTGCCCTCTGTAGGCTATGGGGTGCATCCTCAAAGTAGCTACCATGAGAGGGGACATGTGCTAAAACACAAGGTGACGTTCAAGAATCTGCAGATCTGTTTAGCTGTCTAAGAAGCTATCCCTAGAACTTTCAATCGCCACTCGGTTTTTCATCCAATCCTTAATCTTCCCAAAATCACGGCACTTTTTGAAGACCGAGAAGTCGATGCGCAGTGCATCGGAAGCATGGCCTGGCGCAGCTTCCATCACAAAGTACGGCGTGACATCGGCCTGGCACATCATGTCCAAACGAACCACCTCAATGCAGTGATCTGGAGATAGGAATATTAGCTATTTGATACGACATCCACCACGTGGCCCGGGAAGAGCCTGACTTACCCAGATGATTCCGCCGGACTTCTTTAGTAGCTCTCAAGATCTCCGGCAATCGCCCGGCCTGTCGATACTCGTCCTCGTAGGAGGCCTGACGGAGAAGGTTCTGCATGGAAATCCTATAAGCCTTTCGAACTTCTACCATATCATTCGACAATCAGTGAGAACTCACCAAACAGTGAAGCTGATGAAAGCCCCACGATTGTGCTGCCACTCCACCGCCGAACTCCGGGGCCGTATGGTGCCAGGGGTCTGAGCTAGATTTGTTCAGGAGGTGAAGCTTGTCGCTGGCCACATTGAAGGCGTTGCCGTCTGCGATCTCTTCCCAACGGGCATCGATCTCGGGTGTCGGCGTACCACGGTAGGGAGACGGTTGTAGAAACTCTCCCTGGAGCGTCTCGTCGTGATACGTGACGGCTTCCAGCGCTGGTGCTGCACGTTGGTGGCCACTGGTTAGTGATTGATCTAGGAAGGCGCCTATTACTACACCTTTGGCGCGCAAAACTGAAGAGGTCTGGACTGGATCTTACAATAAGGAAATAACCTCCGGGTGCAAGTTGCATCTGATGGCTCGTGGTACCAACTGAGGATGAACAGTGTCGAGGAAGATAACAGCATGGCCGTCTGGAGAACCCAGCTCCAGTTCATACGAAGGCATGCGCTTCCCCCTCTCCGTCCGTTGGTTCCAGATATGGCGCTACGGGCATATCCATCGAGCTCCTCACTCTGTAGAAACCCTTCGGCTTCATCAAGCTCAGTCGAACGAGATTTGGAAGGCCAATTCCACATTCTGCTGCTCGAAGTTGTGTAGTGAGTGTTTTCGTTGAATCTGAATACCGTGATGGTGCATGCCTTAACCTCTTTCTGCCCTCCAATTTCGGAGTTGACCTTGAAACGGGACTCGAACTTCGGCGTGGTGGCCGAGGACCGGCAATTCCAGATGCATACGCATCAGCGATACCCCGCCAAAGTTACCCTAACAGAGACCACGGATCTTGGCGGTATTACTGGGAGTAATCATGCATAGACGCAACTTAGAGCGCGGGCTTGGGAGGATCAAACTGCCCAGATAAGCGGAGTAAGCGTGCATATGCTGTCAGACATTCCCTGCCCGGAGAGGGGTTACAGGCTACACGCAAAGTCGATACGAGAAGCGAGGTGGACCAAAAATTGTCAAGTCTTCAGTACTGATTTTGGAGCTGATTATGTTCAGCGCGGACTCACTATACCCGCTCATATTTGGTGACTGGACCCGTGTTTAGTGTCCCTGACTGATAGACACGGTGTTCCCCAGACGCACACACGGGCTCATGAAATACTCTAACTCCTCGGAGGCGGAGGGAAATGGCTCAATGTAAATGCATGAAAAACTAGTTCGAGATAAAGAGTGGCATTGCTCTACGTAGCCTGTTGACAGCCTAGGTTTCTGGAGCTGTCATCGTGGGAAGAATGAGCCAAGTATATAACCAAACCCCTGAACCTTTCTCACTTCATCATGCAGCTTAACTCTGGGACAGAGGCTTCTATAGCCTACTGAGCATCCACCACCACCTCCGTAGATGCAACAGTGGGGGCTACGGTGGGAGCGTCGGTCTCTTCCTGATCGTCTCCGTACCAGGACCAGATGAAGGAGCCGATGGGAGCACGTGCCTGTGGCATGCAAGTCAGTAGCGTGTAATGCAAGCGCGCAAGCGTATAGACATGGGCGGCTTACCTTGTTGGCTTTGGCCCTCTTCATGACCGCTCCGTCCGCGGCCGCCTCGGTGGGAGCCTCGTTCTCCTCCTGGTCGTCACCATACCACGACCAGATGAAGGAGCCAATGGGAGCACGAGCCTGGATGCCCGGATTAGTAACCAGGTTTACAGAATCGCGGATCTTGTCTCACCTTCTTGCCCGTGGACCGCTTCATGACCATGCCAGCATCGGCGGCCTCCTCGGTGACGGCTTCATTCTCCTCTTGGTCATCTCCATACCAGGACCAGATGAAGGACCCGATCGGGGCACGAGACTTGATGTCGGTAGACTTGGCCACCACGGGGGCTGCTGTGGCCGACGTGGCAAGGCCGACCGCCGCGACAAGGTAAGAGGAGAACTTCATGTTTTCTGACCACGGGAGAGTTTAAAGTGCTGAGGAAGGCTAGCAAAGTGGAAGAGATAGACTGCTATCAAGTCGTGAGTATGACCTCCTCTTGCAGTTTCAGTTACTAGAGTAGACGCTCGTGGTATAAGGGATGCTGGGCTTTATGGGAATTATAACACTGCTTTAAATTCTAACAGAATTGGATTTGCATGAACAGTATATCCATTGAGTGGTACCGTCGGAGCTCAAAGGCCGGACTGTTGTTCATCTATACCTGTCACCCTCGGTCTTCGCATCCCTGTCGTAATCAAGCGTTGATGCACGATTACTGTAAGACACACACACATCACGGGAAAGTGGCTGGGCTCATGGCAAGGTCCGATATGCACGGGATCCAAGTAATGCTGATATTACGACGTGCGAGGTATGCCGTTGGCTGGATATCTTCATTCAACAGACAGCTCTCTACTCCTCCCCTTTCCCAAGAACCCATCCCGTGCCCATCTTCCCATCCCTCGTTTAGCTTCTGCGACACGAAGTCAGTTATTAGATCTTCCCATGGCCTCATTTGTCTTGGGCAGAAAAATGGGACACACAAAGAATGACTGCCAATATGAGAAAGTTTCTTCCGAGGACAGCATGTCTGGCGATGAAGCCGAGGGTTTCCTCGGTGGGATGAAGCATATCTCGACCTCGTCTGTCTCTAGGCGGTTCAAAATCATCACAGGTCTCCTGCTTGTCTGTTCTGGATTGTTGAATCTGTCCCTGCTGGCCTTCATTGCTCATCAGTGGTCCCATCGGGGCCCATCAAACCCGATATTCCCACAGTCCATCTATTGTAAGTTCTCCGCGCACGTATCACTACGTGAGAAGAATGTCAGCGACTTGTTGCTTACCAGAACATGGTACGATTCTAGCACCTGCCCAAGAAGCACTGCGCTACAAGTCCCAGCTGTTCAGCAGCGGCTTCGGCGCAGAAAAGACCATCTACATGGGCAACTCCACCGCCGCGGACGAGGCGTGGTACAAGCTGTACCCGAGGACGGTGGTGCGGATCCCGCGGTCATCGGCGGACCAGCTCGTCAACAAGACGATCCCTATCGCGGGCGACGAGGACCACTTCCCCGTCCTCATCAGCGTCTTTCACGAGATGCACTGCCTCGACTCGATCCGCCACCTCTACTACGGCCACACCGAGGGCTTCGCCGAGGATCCGATCATCAACAAGGCCATCCTAGCGCCCGGGCACATCGACCACTGCTTCGACTCGCTGCGGCAGACCCTCATGTGCGGCGCGGATATCTCGCCCGTGCCTTACATGTGGGTCGAATCCAGGGGGAAAGGCCATGGGATCGCTGGGCGTCCCGCACACTTGCAGAGGTAATTGCAAATGATGCATACCCCGTCAACATCTTACCGATCCATGGGCGACACTAACACGATCGCAGACTATGATGCCCTTATGGAATGGGCCATGCGGCCAGAACATGACATTGGCAACTGGGACGAGTCCATTAAGCCTAGCTCTATGATTTGAATCGCGCATCTGGTCTATACCATGCCTGATATTTAGCTAGAGGAATGAGAAAGCAGAATACTACTTACCCTACATGCACAATGCTGCTACAAGGCTCCTAGACTATTCGTTGCCCAAAAAAACATGCTTAGACGTTTTGCTTGAGTGTATTCCCGGGGCAATAATACATGAGTGATTTGAAAGACTGGCCATGTTTAACCTTGTGGTCCATGTGTCCAGGCCACTGGAGTGTGTGCGGGCATATTGTCCCACGTGTGCCGAGCGCGACAGAGGGAAATGGGAACGTGGTCCGGACTGGTGTAGTCAGCCATGCATGCTCACCGACGGAGAGTAATCATGCTTCAGCCCATGCTCGCTTACATGAAAAGTGGAACACTGCTTGACCTACGCGCCCAAGTAAGACTCTACCCATCTATCCTGTCCGTCTGAGGATGATTTCTGCTGGTTACTCTCGATCCAAGGGCTGTCCTGGTCAAAGGGTGTGATTGAGAGAACGTCGAAGTCCATGATACAATCGTCAACCCCCTTCTAAAACCATTTGCCTTCTGTTTCAACCACCCTTCAGCTTCCAATTCATCCTCGCCTGTGGCAAGATGTGGCCTGCAAAATTGTATTCCAGAATACCGTCGAAAGATGAAGACCAGCCTGGCTTGAGAGAACAACTACACAATCCGGAGGCTTTGATCGACAGGATCCGTGCATCACCCAAGTCATCTGTCGTTCAAATGCTTGAACTGGCCCTCAGGATATTCGGAACTCTTTTCGCCTTCGTCACCTTCTTGCTTCTGGGGTACTGGATGATCAAAGCAAGTCCCCAGGAGGTCTCCCACGACTGCGGCGTCTCTCCCGAGGAAGCCAGCGCCAAGGGCTGCGTTTTCGACATGCTGGCCTTCGCCTGGGTGCCCCAGCAGTGCTTCGACGCCGAGCTGAGCAGCACCTACAACACCTACGAAGACTTTGAGTTCTTCTACGAGCGGGAGAATAACAACAGTAGGATCCCGGTGGACGAGCTCAAGAAGGGCGTCAACCGCCGAGTGTACACGTCGGGAAAGTACCACCGCACCCATTGCACGTACGCCTGGCAGACGCTACAGCGGGCGGTGCTGCACGGCTACGCCCTGAGCGACAACAAGACGATGAACCAGGGGCATTTCGACCACTGCTCGTATTACTTGATCAATATCGATCACAGCTACCGGGCCAGGTTCACGATGGACTACTTGCACTGCGAGAAGTTGTCGAGCGGCAAGGCTTCTTCCCTGTGGTGAGCTGTGGAAATCCATTTTGAGATGTATTCTGTACTACTAGCAGGTCCGTCATGTCCTACCTATTCTACGTTTTGGTAGTAGTTTCAGAGTTTCGTGCGAATAAGATACACTTCTGGGGAAACCCCTTTCTCCCCATAGCTACCTCGCATGTGTTCCAACTCATAGTAGCTATTCCCCGAGAATGAAAGCCCACGATGGAATGGTTGCTGATAAGCCCATACTACTAGGTGTGGGGCACCGTTGATACTACATGGTGCTATGTAGCGTGATTACTCTGCATATCAGGCATGCAAGCTTACACTCTTGGTGTATGCACCCCTGTCTTTGCTTACCTCCCTGCGTGTTTAGATAATCAAGCCTCAAGTTCATCCTCCTAATGTCTTTCCGAGTTCGTCCTATCCCCCCCCAGGGTCCAGGCGTTCTTGCTGTCACGGCGAGATCAAAGTCTTTTGAGAATGGCATTTGATTCCATCGCGGTGCTGCCTCGCTATGCCTTGAGCAACGAAAGGCGAGATACTCGCTCGAGCAGGGCGCTCAACACTCTGACGGCTGTCCTTCTCATCGCGCAATCCGTCTGCATTTTACAGCTTTGGTCCATGGTCTCAAGTTGCACCACGGCGCCAACGCCACAAGGTGCAACCTTGATAGAGAGACGATGGCAGCGAGACACGACATACATGTCTCTGGACCACCGGTACGATGACCTCTGGAACGAGACGGGTCAGTCGGCTTTGGTGTTTGATGAGAACAAAAACGTCGTGCAGATTACCATGTACGTATCGAGAACCTGATGTCCAGAATTTGAAAGAATGACTTGGACTGACCTCCATGCAGGTTTCATCAACTGCACTGTTTGGCCTCGTTGAGGAAAGCCCTACAGAACGCGAAAGCCGGGATGGATATTGGCATGGACCATCGAGCCAACACTCACTGGCCACATTGCTTGCATTTCTTGAGAGAGGTAAAACACCAAGATACTCCAAAGCTCTCAAAACACCTCTTCTGACTCAATAGGCTGTGCTTTGCAATGCGGATGGAACGCTCGAACGGCCAGGGTACTACGCCAATGGTACTGGACGGACCTTTATCAATGGGTATGGGGACATGCGGTATTGTCGGTCATCTACGGAACTGTATACGCTCAGAGCGTCCAACCGGTTGTATGAGAGTGATGGCATATTGGCATCGTCGGGCGAGTCAAGGTAAACCACTTCAATTGAGACCATATACCGGACAATGTGCAGAGAAGAACCCTCATTCGTTCTGACGAGCAACACTTCGGCGTTTCGCGCCACCGTTCTGGCAGTCAATCGTAGCGAGGGGTAGAAGTTCCCAATCCAGTGAACAGTAGCGGCACCCAACCCAGCCCGCTAAATCCGGGCAACGGCAGTGCCAGATTCGTGCAGCGATAGCGCTAAATTTGGACGACAAGACCTGTTAAACTCGGTCACCACCAATCCAGCCCACTGCATCCAGCCAACAGCGCCCGCTCAGCCAAAGGTATTAGTTCAAGGTATTAGTTGACAGCGCTCTGGTTTTGGTCGATCTGCATGTTGGCAATGCGACGATTTGAAGTTTATGCATTCCTGTCCCGATGCAGAAGTCTCGTCATGTGCCTGCCGGCGCTTGTCAAGATTTGCCAGCTACTGGCTGGATTCGACCCAAGATGCAAGGTGAATAGAAGCACTGGGCATACGATTCAAGTCCCTCTGCGGTTGCTAATACAAGCTGTAAGGGACCCTCTTCTGCAGGCGCCGGACATAGTCGTCGACGCAAAGCTCTCTCTGCGCCAGCTCTGGCAATTCCTTACCGGCCCTTGCAGGCACCCATTGTCGTCGCCAACTCGCCCGATCTCCCTCCTGGGTTACAACCTACAGAAGACGAAGATTTCGAAGTGACCCATTGTGGGCGAGATCTTGACAGGGTCTTCAACGGCGGGGCCCACTAGGGCCCAGGTACCAACGCGGCCAGTGCACTGTAACCGTAATTGGACTCGCCGCATGGCTACGGAATACAGCGACCTGGGATACCACCTCACCCGAAAAAGCAGCGGTCCAAGCGGCTTCTTCATTGCCCTTCACTTGGCCTTTCAACTCCACCGAGATATCGGACGCCCCATGCTGGATGTCACGAAGCCAACAGGTAGCCAGAGGCCCAAGAGTGATTGCATGGCCTGTAGTCCGTAGGCTGTTCCCATCAGCGGCTAAGCACTTGCGCCCAGCTCGCAAGCTTGAGAGGAAGCGCCGGAAACGAGACAGTCGCCTTTTCCCGTCGGAACCCAGACTCGAGCCGGACACCGCGCTCGGTGGCCAATACAGACACTTGGGTGCAGTGATCCTGGAACTATCCCGATCCAATTGTTCAAGATTGCGTTCTCAGGGTGGGGAGATGCAGTTGGTTATCAATTAGCTTTGACCGTACACAAGGTACTAAAGTCAGTTTCTGCTCGGACAGATGGGCCTGGCGAATAGCATCCCAACTTGATCGCGTACCAAGCCGTGTATTCGATCCTCCGCAACCTGAATGGCATCTTACTACCGACATGCACTTTTCATAGTAATATCCAGGATCCCAGCACTGCGCATCCTCTCAGGAGCAATTGACCAGGCGATACCGAGCCGCTGCTGAGAGGTGTTCGAGAAACAAAACTCGGAAGCGCATCAAGGGTCAAAAGGCAGTTCGTCTCACTCGGCGAAGCTCATCCACGTGGCTTGCCATATCTGCTCCTACGAGACGTATGCTCCGAATGTAGCATTCTTCAAGATCGGATGTTACCCGATGCCGTTCAATGACTCGGACCGAGTGTCCACATTAAGAAGAAAGCGTTCGCATCGTGGGATACATGCGGGCAGCGCGTGAGGTTTATTTTGGTATCGCAAAAGCACGACGCTTCCGAGCCGCGCGAACAAGAAGACGGGACATGTTTAAAGCAGCCAAGAACCACGCGCCTTAAGGCCTTATTCCACTTCCTTGATCTCAAGGCGCTGGATTCCTTGTTTTCCCGGGCCCCGAGCGGCTGGGGGGCGCCTCGAGTCATGCTCGGTCAAGGTGTAACATGATCTGCGGTGCATCGCCGTAGCGCGGGGAGACATTGCCAGGCTTTCGGCGGTGCCAGGGGAACGATTGCAACCATCGCAGGAGCACCCTGTACATAAGGCGGTTTATCTTTCGTTCCTTTGCGCTGGCGCCGGGGCCCTGACCGCCCGCAGCCATGCAATCTCATACATACATAGGTAGATGCTTCTCCGCATCGCCCGCAGTGGTCTTGACTCCTGGCCTCCTCCATAGCTTCGATATGCCGTTTCGTATGAGTGAGCTCATCGCGGTCCTGGACTCATCCGATATCTCTTGACTCTATCCCCGAGTCACTGGCCCGCCACGCAAACTTGTAGCTGCCCAAGGCTCACCCCCTTCCCAACCGATCTCGACCATCCCGCCGCCATCTGTGCCAGACTGACAAGGCAGCGGGACAGAAGACCCCGATCCGACCTGCCAGAGCGTCGATCTGGGTGCTTGTTGCCGGGCAGCCGGTAATCGAAATTCCCACGGGCCATGTCACCCATCAAATTGGCTGTCGCGATCCCGACCATGATCGGATCGATCCTTTCTCTGCTGGCCACCTCGGTCGCCCTCATCGCACATTTCGTCGCGCCCCCGGGGAGGCATTTCCGCCACGCCCTGATCCTCAACCTCCTGATTGCTGGTACGCAACTGCTTGATCCCGAGTCATGTTGTTGTTGATGATGCAATGTACTCACTGACTTCGTGCTGTTATCAGACGGCATGAATTCGATGAACAACTCGATATCGGGTGTCATCACGATGCTCAACTACCAAAAGCCGGAGCCGCTGTCCCCGGGCGTGGCGTGCACCATCAACGCCTTCGTGGGCCAGTTCTCGGTCCAGGCCGTCGACTTCAACATCCTGATCATGTCCGTCATGGTCCTCTTGATGCTGCGGACCCGTAAACTCTCGACAGAGCCGTCGCGTCCCACGATACTACTCATCTGCGCACTAGCTTGGGTTCCGTCCGTCATCACCAGTATGTCCCACCACCATGGTTCTTCACTCTTGCCTGTATCTAACCTTTGCCGAAAGGCTCAACTGGACTGGCCCTGGATGCCTATGGCCCAGTCAGTGGCAACTGGTGCTGGATCAAGCCGCAAGAGGCGTCTCTTCGTTATGCACTCACCCATAGCTGGCGCATGGCCATCTTCCTGGCCACCCTCGTCATATATACGTACATCTACATTCATCTCAAGCGTACCTTTAACAGCTTTGTGCTGAGCACATCGAATATCACCACCCATTCCCTTGCACCGATCGTGCCCGCAGGGGGCAAGGCCAACGACAATCCGGACACCACCGAGACCAGCGACATCATCGTTAAGAGAACGTTCCACGTAGACGGCGGGGTCAGCTGGCCGGATCCTACTGCCCCGGGAGTCTTTGCCAGCGCCACCAGCGGAAGTGCCATACCTCTGCATGATCTCCCGCCGGCGAAAATGTCTCATGGTGCCGCCGCCACCGCCCGCATGTCCCGGATCGACCACGACCGCCACGTCCACGGCGGTGCCCGCCATGCGTCCAATAGCAACCTTCGAAGGATGCTCTTGCTGAACGGCTATCCAGTCCTGTACATTGTCCTCTGGATACCGGGCATCGCGACGAGACTGGTGGAGGCGGTGCGCGGGTCTTCCCCTGTGTGGCTCGTGGTGATGCAGGCGTCGACGCAATACGTCGGCCTGGCGAACGCGATAACGTACAGCTGGAACGAGAAGATGACGGAGAGGATCAAACGGCTGTTAAGGTGAGATTGGTGTACCAGGGAAACTTACTGACTTGTAATTTAATCTGTTTTAGCTGGAACAATTTCATGCGGGCGTGGCAGAGATTCAGCAGGAGGTGTAATATCAGGAATATCATAATAAAGGACATCATAAGACTTATTCCTTATCTGGCGGTTGGTGTAATCGTTGACTCGAGCCGCCGGCTGTTTGCTTCTGTTACGGCGTTGCCCGTAGGGAATTCCTCCAACCTATATCACGCTTCCTCGAGTCTTTCTTTCGTGGCTTTACCTCCTCTTTCGGGGGTTTTCCTAACTTACCGTCGTATCGAGTCCTCCTGGATTGATTCGCTCCTTAAGGGTCTTTAGAGTAGATGAGTCCACCTCCTGGTGTTGAACACTAATATGACATCCTCATCGTATCACAATTCCTCGCGTGTCACGATCTAGTTTCGGGACGCATTCTCGGTTTCGTCGATGGTGTGGCATTCGAGAATCAGTTCCAAGACGCTGTGGTGGTCGCTCTCAAGGCATCAATAATCGAACTTGTATGCTTTTTCAGCCCAACCCGGGCGTCACTACGTTGCCGTTGCAAGCCCCCTCGTCTAAAAAGTGCGCCTGTGGGATGGTACCCGCTCCTACAGAAAGCATGCATGCAGACATTCCTGTCACCCAAGGCCCCACCCCCGAGTTCGTGTATATCCTGGTTGGTGTTGACCAGTAGCAAGTGACGAAGCCCCGATTCGGCACTGTTTGCCTGTTCGGGAAACCATGGTTGCAAGCATTCTCTAGTCAGGAGCCACACGTGGTGTTACTGTAACACTTAATAGTACGAGAGGGATGTCTCTGCGTTTCTCGAGACGGATAAAAGCAGCGTGGATGGACCGAGGGGCCAAGCGATTCGATGCGGCCGGCTCCGTCGCGAGACACGCTGTTGATAGACGACCCCAGGCGGCTTCCTATCACAGTAGCACTTATTCTGACTGCTGGACCGTGTGATGGCTGATGAAACGGGGAAACCGGCTTTTGACTTAAGAGCACCTTCGTATCCAGAAAACCCCTTCTATCCTCACAGGGCACCCAATCTTCTGGCATCTGGCACGCTGCCTCACCGGGCGAGTCACTTTTGTTATCATTCGACAAGACACACAAACATCCAACTCGCTTCTTCGCATTCCCTGCAACCACCAGACTTTTCATCATGTCCATTTGGCGTATGGTCCGGGGACTCATCAAGTGAATCTTCCCCCAACTCAACACCGAAAGAGTCGGCATAACACTTGGCCACGCAGTGTTGAACACCCCCATGCCGATTCTGATTCCTGTCCTCCACGTCGGCAAGGCCGCGACATTTGTCCTCAAGAGGATTCCCGTCATAAGGGAAGTCAAGATCACCGGATTACCCTACATAGGTCAGCACCGAGTTTGCGATGCGATGTTCCCATCTGGGCTTTCAGGCTAACACCGCTGCTTGCAGGACCGATCCTGGTGGGCGTACAAACAGCCCTGGCTGCCCGAGCAGCGCTCGACTCGGCCAAGCACACTATGAACCAATTCGCAGGGGGCCTGGTGACAATCCACGGCCCCATGCCGCTGGAGAGTGCCGAGACCGCAGTGACGGCTGCTGGAGAGCATTTTCTGGGAAGGGGATCGGCAGCAATCTCCGGGATTGGTACGGGTGCCGGCCTTTCTAGGGGCCCAGGCCAAAGGGCTGGGGGAGCACATCGAGAAATCAAAAGGCGCATCCAATCAAGCTGCAACACAAAGGCATGTGGCGCTTTTCGGTGGGATCTCGCAATCAAATGCGTGGCCATGATGGGAGGTGGCTAGGAATTACCTCTGACGAATTCTTTTTTTCTTCTTTTTCCCCCAAATATCTAGTCGGTGCAGTGAGCTTACGTGGCAGAGCACTAGCTACCATATCACTGTTCCTTGCTGAAATTGCAGCTCCCTGCTGAGGATGTCAGCCACTTCCCGTGCCATGTCCGACTTCTTCCCTAGAAACCACAAGCCCCTAATACACCGCTGTGCACGTCGTATCGTCTCTGCTAACCCGTCGCCGCCGGTTTCCATCACCGCATACTGTCGGTATTGATCCGCTTTCGTGAGAAGCATCACGGATGCCTTCGAGAATGCCTGAATCAAAATGACTGTCCAGGGATCTGTGAGAATGGTCCCTTCATTGACCGAAGGGTGGAAGTCGGGGAGCTGGGGTTCTGTCGGTTGGCCATCCCCGCATGGGGTCGCAACTCTGGCTAGGTCCGACACCTCTTTGGCGCTGGTCTCTTCAATTCTCATCACAGTGCTGCTGCTCAGTCGCTGGTCCATCCCTTCCCTGGTCCCAAGTTCTTGCTCGTCAATGGTGCTTATGAGCTCAGCTAGGAGCATAGCCGCTAAATGCCAGTGCCCCGAGATGCACACGAACCAACTCCGTATCCGCCCTGGCACACAGCCAAAGTCCCGCACCAGGTCGCGGAAAAGCTGCCCGTACGTGGTATTCCAGTAGACGTACAAGGACAGGGCACTGCGAACGATGTCTTCCAGTTTTTGTCCCTGTTGACCTCGTCGTAGCGAGTTTTGTAGCCAGGAAACGTGTCGATACAAAAGCACCTTGACTGGACCGGACTTGGTGACGGTTTCGGCCAGTTTATCGTATGAGCATGGCCATAGAGGCTGCTGGGCAGGGCAGTCCAGGCTGTCCTGGGCAAAGAGGTCTATATTCCAGTGGGGATTGTCTGCTTCTTCGACTCGGCTGTCTCGGTGCTGGCAATCCTGGTCTGACACAGTCAGGGGCCGACGATGCATAGAAGAAGAGACTGTGTCAAACATGACGGCAAGCCAGTATAGCAGCCCAAGGGAAGTCTCATCGTCTTCACTCATTGGCTGAAAAGGTTTCGCCGCTCCATCACCGTGATATGGCCGAACAACCCCTTTCGTGGCCAAGTCAAACTTGAACTTCAGCGCGTGCATCCTCGCAGCGGCTCGCTCCATATACTTGGGAGGGCCATCTTTGGAGATAACCTGCGAGATCTCATGCAGCAACGTATCTTGGTCGAACCTTCGGTCGATCCGCTCATACGTCTTGGTTCCGGCAAATTCAACCACCTCATGATCCCGATTCGACGGCTTTTGAACCAGGCCAAGGATGGCTTCGGCACAGGCAAGTCGAAATGAGTCGACGCCAGTCATTTCTTGGAGCGCCTGTTCTGCCTGTGTCCAAAAGTGCCATTGGATTTCCCGATCAAACTCGCCGGTCAGTCCTCCCAAACTGTCTTCGGCCAACTCGTCGTTCGACTTGGACGGTGGAGGCCAGTATTGGTCATGTTGCCGGCGGCTTCCCCGAGCCCACTGGGTAGCAAATGCCATGATGGCTAGGTGCAATGCTCGACTGCATGCACGGTCCTCCGACGCGCTCAGCCGCACCAACTTGGCCCCCTTGGCCGCTTCTTCCAGTTTCAAGGTGCGATGGTAGAGACGATTGGACCAGGACGATCCCCATTCTGCGAGCTCGACTCTGTGAGGCCGAAAAGGCGCAGGACTTGATTGGTACGGACAGGTCAACTCCGTCAGCCAGCATGAGAGGTTATGCTCAAGGACATCGTGGTATATCCGGAGCAGGTTGGTCGAGATCAAGCTCTCGTTGGCATGTTTTGCAATCCTGTGGTTTGTTGAGAATGGCGAAGGCGAGTGGAGTCGTCTTCGCCAAGTGGAAGGGGATATGCGGCGTCGCTTCAATGACGCACGCCCACAGGGGTCCGTTCTTTCGTCCGCGATTGTCGAGGTGAAGGGATTTTGAGTAGTTGGACTGTATGTGGTGTCCGACCAGCTAGATGTGTCGGTTCCCCAATGCAGTTGACTCTGTTCTTGGTTTGGGAAGCCGAAGTTGCCCAACAACGCGGAATCTGGGAACTGCCTTGCACCATCGGCATTGGGACTCTCCGTCATCGAAAATGCGGTTTGCGGTTCATAACCCGAGAGACCGGCGATCTCCCCCCACTCGTTCCATAACAGATTCTCTTCCGCTTGTTGGCCAAGCAGAACCGCGTCGCAGCTTGCGGCATTACTTGCAACGGCTTGCAATTCGTCGGCCAGTATGTCATGGCTGAGACGGGCTGGGCCAAATAGGCCCCCCGTAAAGGAATCTGTGAAGCCAAAGCCGTAGTCGGGAGAAGTGGGCCGGGTGGCGATTCGGCGACTCGTCGAATCCCGCCTCTGGCGTTTAGTTGGAGATAAGTCATCGAGATCAGGGCTTCCGTACGATTCTGCCTCCAACGCTCTCCTGATCCGCATCTGGGTCCAGGCCCAGTTGGTTGTGCACTCCTTCTTGGTTCTGGCACAGTAGGAGCATGGCCGAGTCTTGGGGGCTGTAGATGGTTAGGTGGGAGATCTGGCAGCATCGGATGCGTAGCACAAACCTGGTCGGGGCGATTCCGTCAAAAACGCCATGTTGGTAGCTTCAGAGTCCTCCAATGCGAGGGCATCACAGGCCCGTTTGGACCTCCGGCATTGGTCGCACGAATGACCTTGTCGTCGCATTGCTGCACGATGAGTAACAGAAGAGGTGCTGGAGCAGGGGGCAATACAGCTGGGATATGTGTGCCGATATTGTGATGAGAAAAAGGATGCAAGTAGGGACACTTGGGAAATGGGAGACCCAGGTGATCAGGCAGCCCCAGCTGCGAGTGTGCATGGAGTACGTACGGATCTCTCGGTCTGGCTGCCTAGAATGCCAAGATCATCAAGAGATTTGTCGCATCTTCTTCCAGCGAGCAGCAGGGCGTGGGTATGAGAGCTTGCCATCCAGGGGGTTGACAGCACAACTCCGCTTCCCCGGATTGCTCCACCTCCCCGCACTGTCAAAACCGTACGCCTCTGTCGGGGTGCCCAGATAAACCTGCCAAGCCGCAAGAGGGTTACATCGTGTCGGGGTAGTTTCAGGCCCATTTGCGTCATCTGCCACTCTGCGTGGTTCCCGCCGTGTTGCTGCTCTTTCCTGGCTTTACTCAATCTGCTCCTCCGAAGTGGTCGCGTCTCTCATTGAGTGGCGACGACAAGACGTCGAAACAGTGTTCATGCCGCCAGGACCAAGTGGGACTTGGCTGTGTGGCGAGCAACCTTAATCTGATGAATGCTTCTCGGGTACTTTTATAAAGTTTGGTCAATGCAATGCATAGGCTCACACCGTTGTAGCGGAACTCAAATCCTTCGATGTATCTCACTCTCTGGCCAAGTGATGCGAATGGGTAAGGGGTCTCGTTGTGCATGCGGCCATAGTCAACAGGAGGTCGTGTTCAGGATCTACCTCGTGTGGGCCGACTCTATGTTGCTACTAATACTACCTACTTCCCTTCCTTGAGCGCCTTGTATGTCTCGGTTTCCACCTGCGTCCAAAGCCCCAGGACCGCCGGATCGGCAAAGGGCAGGATCTGGGTACACACCATGCCGGCAACACCGTTCTCGCGATCGCACCACCACCACGTGTTGGCGAGTCCTGCCCAGTGGCCAGTCCCTGTAGAGCGGCCCGTTGCCCCACCGTTGCTCTGCATGAACGTCAGACCCCAGCCCTGGGGAGGCTTCCCTTCCACCGGGTACAGGTCCGGCACGGGGTTGGTCAACTCGGGCACCGCGGCTGGGATGCCTTGCCTGCCAAGACCGGGAAATTCGGGGACTTGGTTGCGGAACATCTCCTCGACTGTGTCTTTGCTAAGGATCTTCGCGCCGGGCCGAGGACAGGTCCCGTCATTGAGGAGCATGGCCAGGATCTCTACCGAGCGGGCTGTGTTAGGTTCTGACTTGGCTCGTCGTGCATTGTCGAGGGCTACTTACTGCAGTACTCTTGCGGCTTGCCAAATATGCCAGCGCCGCCGCTGTTGAAGACCTGGCTTTTTTTGAGTCTCGTCGTCCAGGTCGATATCCAGAACGGTCCGGAGAAGGTGATGTCGGGTCGTCAAGCTGCCGTCCTTGCCGCGGGCGTGCATGTGCGCGAGACGGGACCGCATCTCCTTGGTCGGGATCATGGTCATTTCCCTGATCTCAAGAGGAGCGAAAACGTGTTTCTGCAGGTAGTCGTTGAGAGAGAGGCCGGTAGACCGTTCGAGCGCTATTCCCGCCCAGTCCACACCGGTCTGGATTAGTTGTGATTGTCAGCAAACATCGAACAGTGTGGGATTTCCATCAAGGCCAAGCTCACCCCGTATTCCCAGCCCTCGCCTGGTTGAAAGAGCAAGGGCATCTTGACATCTTCGAACTTCGATGGAAACACATTCACGCCCGCTGCGAGGCACCAGTCTCGCAACCGCTCGTTGAAAAACGCGTAACCGAACCCGGCCGTGTGGTTGAGCAGCATGCGCAGAGTGATGCCGACCTTCTTGTCCTCGAAGCGCCATGTCGTTTCTGGTGTCCTGCCTGGCGCGCTTGGCCTGCTCCCACTGTCCAATCGCAAGATCTTGATGGTCTTGAACTCCGGACACAGTTCCTCGATCTGGTGCGCGTCATCCAGCCGCAGCTTGCCCTGCTCTACCAGTTGCATGACGGCAATGCCGGTGAGCAGCTTGGTGCAGGAGGCCATGTAGTAGATGCTGTCGAGAGACATGGCCTCCTTGGAATCGACGCCGCGTCTGCCTGCCGCCTTTATGAACAGCTCCTCTCCATCCTTGCCAACGACGACGACAGTTGTTCCCGGTATGCCAGAAGTGGAGTCTTTGCAGCTATCGTCGACGATGCTGCCGAGGCGTTCCAGGCTCGCGGCGCTGAAAGGCATGATGATGTGTGGCGGTATTAAACTGACAAGGAAGATGATAAAAACGGGGAAGGCTTCGAGTAGAATCGCCGTGTGCGTTCGTCCGTAGTGGTGCCCCACTAGCGGTGCCTCGATGTTGTAGGTACTGGGTATCGTCGCAGCATACCCCCAGTTCCGGGGTAGCTCCGCTCTGCTCTCCTCATATGACCTTTTGCTCAGGCTGTCCAGCAAATTGATTAGTGGGTGCGGGGAGGGCACATGCGGCTTACTGGCCCACGAAAGTTGGAGGCTGGCTGCTGCGGGGGTGCGGTTCCGCGACCGCATGGCTAGTGTCGTCACTCGTCAGCCAGTGCAGATCTCTTCGGTGCCGGAGCTAAGGAGGGGTGCGGTTATCCCGTCTGATAGGCCAACGCCAAGCCGACTGCGCCAATGATGTGTATGTGATTCTGCCGTGCTGCTGCTATCTGACCTCGCACATTGCAAATGCAACCCACCTGCGGCCGCGGACCAGCGCCCGATTCTGAGACAGACACAATGAATCCTCTGGCGGGCGAGAAAGAGGGGGTGCCCAGACGGGAGGGCCGCCGGGGGCAGCAGCGATGGGTGGTAGAGAAGGGAGGTATAAAGCTGGGCATTCTCGTCGCCCGGTTGATGATGCGACAGACAAGAACTTGCAGAGGAAGACAGATCGTGCTGTAGCCTTTTCCTCTGAATTCGCATCGCTTCCGTCTGCCAACTGATTATTTGTGCCCCCGACTCTTGACGCAATGGGCGAACCAATCCCCTCTCACCCGAAGAAGTTCAACACCGAGTTGACCGACTACTCTGTGTGACATACCGAGAGAACAGGTCCTTATGCCGAGAATCTCGAAGTCGATGCCTTGATTGTCGGTGCAGGCTTTGGTAAGTTGGTCTTGGTCAGCACTGTAACTGAGTGATGGACTAATGCCTGTGTATCGCAGCTGGCATCTTCATGCTCAAGACCCTCCGCCAGCGGGGCTACAAGACGGTCATCTTCGAGGCCGGCAACGACACTGGCGGCACTTGGAGGTGGAACTGCTACCCGGGGGCGGGCGTGGACTCCGAGGTCCCCGAGTACGAGTTCTCCTGGCCCGAGGTCTGGAAGACGTGGGACTGGACCTCCAACTACCCCAACTACCAAGACCTGCGTGCATACTTTGACCACGTCGACAAGGTGATTGGTGTGAAAAAGGACTGCGCCTTCAACACGGTCGTCGTGGGCGCCAACTTTGACACCTCCACCGGGAAGTGGACCGTCCGCACCGAGGATGGCCGCATCACCAGGGCCAAGTACTTGATCCTCGGCACCGGTTTTGTGAGTGCATCCACGCGTTTCCTTTGTGAGCATGCCATCGTGTTTGCTAACCGTCGTCACAGGCAGCCCGACGCTATATCCCCGACTGGCCCGGCATGGACAAGTTCAAGGGGGTCATCCATCACTCCTCTTTCTGGCCGGACCAAGAGATCGATGTGAAGAACAAGCGCTGCGCCGTCATTGGCACCGGTGCATCGGGCGTGCAGATCGTGCAGGCCTGGGGCCCAGCTGCCGGCGAGGTCAAGGTCTTTCAGCGGACGCCGAATCTCGCCATCCCCATGCGCCGGAGGCAGGTCGACCCCAGCGAAAGGGGAGCGCCACCGGGCCCTTTACCCCGAGATGTTCAAGCTTCGCGAGACCAGCTTTGCCGGGTTCACGTACGACTGGTCCGAGAAGAATACCTTTGACGACACGCCCGAAGAGCAGGAAGCCTTCTTCGAGCAGCTCTGGAAAGAAGGTGGGTTCCGGTACTGGGTGGCCGCCTATAAGGACAGCCTCTTTGTACCCGAAGCCAACAACAAAGCGTACGACTTCTGGGCCAAGAAGACGCGGGACCGGATCGGAGACCCGAGGAAGCGGGATCTCCTCGCGCCAGAAAAAGGGGCCTCATTACTTTGGCATCAAGCGCCCTTGCCTCGAGTACAACTACTACGAGCAGTTCAACCGGCCCAGCGTCGATGTGGTGGACATCAAAAACAACCCCATCAAGGAGTTCACCGAGACGGGCATTACCCTGGCCGACGGCACACACCACGAGTTTGACGTGATTGCCGTTGCCACAGGTTTTGTGAGTCCGCCCAAGCTTTACTTAGGATACCAAACTTGACGCTGACCTTTCGCAGGATGTTGTGACTGGAGGTTTGTTCCGACGCGGCCCCTGTTCGGCCTTGAGCTCTTGATGTGAGAAAGATACTGACACCAAACAGTCATGACCCAGCTCGGTCTGGAGAGCATCAACAAGACCAAGCTCGAAGAGGAATGGTCCACGGGCGCCCAGACGTACCTCGGCACCAGCGTCAGCGGCTACCCCAACATGTTCCACATCTACGGCCCGCACGGCCCGACGCTCTTCAGCAACGGGCCGTCGACCGTGGAGGTGCAGGGCCGCTGGATCGCCGACATGGTGGACAAGATGCAGCGCCGGGGCATCAAGTACGTCAACCCCAAGGCCGAGGCGGCCGCGGCGTGGAAGAAGCACGTCGTGGAGCTCAACGACAGGACCCTGTTCCCGACGACCAGGTCGACATACATGGGCGGCAACATGCCGGGCAAGCCGTACGAGCCCGTCTGCTACGTCGGCGGCATTCCCGCTTACAAGACCGAGATCCGTGAGGCGCTGGACTCGATGCAAGGCTTCGAAGTGGTGGCCAACTGATGGGCGGTGGTCGGATCAGGGGATTAGTAGTAAATGAGACCGTTGCATGCATTACAGTCACAGTCACCTATAATCACGGGAGCCAAGTAGTGCATCAAGACAGCAAGTGTACCGTTGTGGTTTCAGTACGATTGGTACATGGCTTTATATGATTATATTGTGAGCAGACTCGGGATCGCATTAGTCCTCCTCGCCATAGTTCCATCATGCGGTATTGTAGACACCATTATACGTATTATCAATAAGTTCATGACAAGCTCTTCGGATCGCGCCCGACACGCTTACAGGTGCAGGTTGGCGGTGACGTCGGCGATCTGCTGGCAGACCATGGTCTCGGCACCTCCGGCGTGGCAGTAGGTGGGGATCTCAACCGTGGCCCAGTAGCCGAAGCTGTATCGGTGTTAGCGTCTGTGGCGAGAGAAAGAGAGCGACGTGAGAACTTACGCAATGCCGGTCTGGTGAATGATCGCGAGGGAGAACTTGTCGTCCTCACCGACGGCGGAGTTGAGCTCGAAGGAGTAGTGGTGGTTGTCGTCACCGCCGTTGCAGCGGTAAGAGTTGGGCTTGAGCTTGAGGGAGTCCTCGCCCTCGGCGGCCGAGGCAGTGCAGACGAAAGCCATGGTGCCGGCCTCGACGCTGGAGACAATGTTGAAGTCGATGGAGTCGACGGGGCCGGTAAGACCGCCGTTCAGGTGGTTCTTGCGGGCGTGGAACTTGGTGATCTGGACCGACTCCTTGGTCTCGTTGGCCTGGGGAGCCGGGGCGGCAATGGCAGCGCCGAAGAGGGCGACGGCGACGGTGGCGAAGGTGAACTGCATCTTGAAAGTTGGTGGTCTAAGTGAGAGACGGAGATTAAATACTGGTGGAAGTGGGTGGGATTAAAACGAGGGACTTCGTGTATTATTAATTGACAGCTGAGGGGTGCTGAGGAACAAAAGAAAAGACTATGGCATCGGGCGGTGATGATGGCTCTAATATAGTCGTCGTCTGGGAGAGCCGGGGGCGCCGGGAACCCGACGGTTGTGTCGGCAGGCGGCAGGAACTAATCCACTTGGAAGATTGGTCCGTCCATGCTCGCAATGCTCTGGGAGCTAGGCAGGGTGGCAGGGCGGCCATGGCAGCATGGGCAGCTAAGGGCAAAGGGGGTGACCAGAAAGTGGCCAGGGGTAGTGGATACGGCCTAGAGACCGAATGCAACCCTGCACGGCCAATGCGGATGGAGCCGCCCTTGGATACGAGAATTCCAAGCCGGGAAACGGGGGGTCTCCATCTGCTGCCCCAATTCTCCAATTGCCGTCCTTGCTGGCGGGCGTCTGGAAAGAGAGCGAGCCTCCGCGCATATTTCCCGGCACACCACTCCGTTCTTGGTATAATCGATCGGATAAATCGAGTATAGTTTCGTATAATGCCAGTGCCATCCACCGCCCTTCAGCCAGTGTAACCATGGCAAACTGGGCCACGGTGCAAATGCCGCCCACTCTTGCCAAAAGCCAGGGGATCCCTCCTAAAAATAACTTCTCGAAGAATCCAGGGGCACATCGTCTCTGTTCGAGAAGCCGCAGCGATCAAGTTGGCCCGGCGCGAATATGCCCACTTCCCAGCAACGTCACAGTAGTTCGTACAGTCGGGTCGATACGAGGTCGCATCGCCAAAGGGGCGAATCAACACTTGGCACGTGCATGGGCGGTCTCTGAACACATGCTCAATCGTCTATGTTTGACAAATACCACGCGACGAAAAACAAGTCACTAAATGGCAATGGATCAACGAATGTCGTCGGTATTTGTCCACACGTGCAGCATTCGTTGCTCCCAGCCTTCGAGACAGCATGTGGGCTCCATTGACAACAGTCGCTTGATGCAGCTCTGTCCAAGTTGGCTGGTAGACTTTCACTTGAGGCTCTGGTGCAAGATGGCGTGGAAAGCCGATGGCCGATCAGGCGAGGGAGTTCAATGTCCAACAACGTCGAGGGACCGAGGAGCGACAGCTGGCATTCCACTGCACCCAACTGGAGAGGGAGCGGAACTGCCTACCCGTTCCATGCTTTAGGAAGACCTGGGGAAGCTCGCAGCGGGGGCCGCAGTCACTTCACCAGAGCTTCATGCGTGGTCTGTTGAAGAGAGAGCCCGGGGTCGGCGACTGGCGTGTGGGCTTTGTGGTCTTGCATCAGGCCCTCGGCATTTACATCACCAGTGGCAGAGTCCTCGATTTCGGCACAGCAGCGTGATTCGAGTAGTTGACAGAGCCTGTGATGATTGATACGTCGACTCTACTTGATTGATTCTGTTACATCCTCGCGTACTGTGGCTGGATGGAGTTGAAGAAAGGTTTAGCGAGAGGCACTAGATGAACTGGCTAGGAAGCTTGCAGGGCAGGGCGTACTAGTGTGACCCGGGCCATGAACCTCATGTCCAAGCCCGCAGCGTACAAGGAAGAATCACGGCGGGCTTGGAGACAGATGAGATCCTACGAGAGTGTACGTTTTCCCCTCCCCTTGAGCTTTCCACCACGGCAACCCGGGAGCCCTGGAAGATCAGAGTTAGGCCGAAGTAGGAGACCCAAGGGGTGTCACCTTCTAGCAGTCTCACCCTCCGTTGAAGCCCATATACCACGGCGCTTGACGGTGGTTTCGACTCCCGAGCCTCATCCTTCATCATGGCTATCCCTACCTGTGCATCTGCATCCCTTGCGTGAGCCAGATCACGAGCCCTTGGCGATTCCTCGCCGACCCAGCATGCCTGCTGCAAAGTGGGAGTGCCGACAGCTAGACTAGTCTGTATGTTCTACTTCCGGTGCCCGCGATAGTCTCAACGAGCGGGCTGAAGTCGTCGACGCAGGTACAGCAAAGTTGCAACTTGGAAGAGGCACAACGAATACCGGTGGAGACGAGGCGTCAGATAGATTTTCAGGACCGATGCGTCAAGGTATCAAGAATGAATGCCGTTGCAGCCTGCCCAGGTTCGATGAGTAGTGTTGCACGTAGCAGACGCTGCGTCCCAACTGAGATCTTTCTCGGACGGCTTCATCAATGTCCGGCCTCAGCAACACCCACTTTCAATCTCTGCCCTGGTCATTGGGTGAAATTGTGACTGTCTGTCGGAGTCGCGCCAGCTATGAGCACGTTTGGCGATTCTGGCCATGGTAGCGAGAGCCTAGCTGCGTGGGACTAATTGAGGTGAGGTTTGTTTTCCCAACGAAGCACCAGTCGGACGATCATTCCGTGGCGGCTTTCGTGGGTGCTTTAGTGGGTGCTGTCCCAATTCAGTGGGTGCTTTAGTGGGTGGGTGCTGTGGCTTTTCCTCGTTCAGGAGACCTCTGCGGCGACAACTTGAGCTTCAGCGGCATCGCGACAGGACAATGGCAGACGCATCAAACACCGCAGCTCAAGAGGATTGAATTTCCTACAGCTCTCAGTACTATCCCTTTGCCTAGACCATATCGCAGCGCGAATTGCATGTCCGGCGTAGATGAGCCCATCTCCCGTGGAAAATGGCGGCTCGAAGAACGGCCAGCTTAGTCATCCGCCTCTGCCTGCGCACGCACCAGCCTCCCGAATTCTTCAGCCGCGTCTCTCGTCAATCATGTTCTCTCCGTTTTCTCCACCATCACCATATCGCCTCAACGCCTTGCATTTCAATCGCCCCCATCCATCATCATCGCTCCAACCGACTAGCACTCGCACCCTCGATCGTCTATTGACCGACTCCTACTCAGCGAGCGCGCGCGTGGACCAGCAAGCACCTCGCTGAAAGGATCGGGATCTTGGGCAAGGCGCCTGACCAGGCTGCCGGTCGCGAGCCTGGGTCGTGTTCATCTGATTTGTCCCGACTTCTCCTGCGACTTCTCCCGCCGACTCCAATCGTACCGCCTCTACCGCCTGCCAACAAGCCGACCAGCACTCGCACCCTCGATCACTGTCAACACTGGCTCCTACTCGTCGAGCGTGCGGACCAGCGCCCTCGTCGAAAGGACCAGGATCTTGGGCAAGGAGCCTGACCCGGCGTCCGGTCGCGAGCCTGTGTCGGTCTTGTTGGATTGGGAGCTGCGTTTCTAGGTGAGTCATCATGCCGTCCACTAACGATGGCAGTGTCGTAGGGTCTATTGAGTCCTTTTGCGAAGAGGCGACAAGTGTCGTCGTCGCATTCGAGGGCCGATATGAACGTGACGCCGAACGCGACCTTGATGAAGACCGACACAAACTGCGCATGAGCTTCAAGGCATCCTACAGCCTCCCCGTCGTGACGTTTCGCTTCCACGTCAACGTCTTCGGCCACGACGACAGCGGCAAGAAGGAGAAGACGACGCTCTACTTCGATGTCCCTCTGCACCACATCTCGTCGCTCGAACAGACCCGTCATGTCGACACCGCCGAGCTCGATCAAGACGACCTTCGATACTTCCCGGGTGGACTAACGCGCGTTCGGTTCCTTCTCAAACGTCCGGGTAACCTCGTCCAGCCCGTTCGCGGGCTTACCCTCAAGCCCGCCTCCCAACGAATTTTCGGGGCCATGACCTCGCTGGCCGCCGCGCTCGACTTTGACCTGCTCATGCCACACACCACCCTGTCCAAGGATCAGTTTCGATGTCTCGAGCAAGCCGTCACCTCGCCGATTTCTCGCCACGATCTGCAAGAGCAGCACAAGGAACGCGACTGGTGGCTGGGCGCCTTGTACGGCGGTGTCGGCGGCAGGCTGTTCAACCCAGATGACAGCACAGATTCCGAGTGCGAGTCGACTATTGCCACGGCCACTCCGCCAGCGTACAGGAGGTCGGTCGAAGACGCTGCAGACGATGCTGTCACCGAATCCGATGACGGAGACTTGGACGCGGACAGCCCGCCTCCTTACGATCAACTCGACTCGGAGGCTGGGGATCCAGCTGACACGAAAGGTGTGCACCTCCGACCTCAAGTCCGCCACCCTGCTAACAGCCGCAGGCAAGCAACGAAGGAAGCGACTTCGCGACAGCCCAGACCCAGACATCCGACTGTATCGTCGGCGCGTGTTTAGTCCACCTGTCGCCGGGGCGTCGTGCTTGGAGAAGCTCGAGTCCAACCCCGTGGCCCTCGTCCTTGCGAAGCTCGAGCAAGTGCTCAAGAAGGCGCAGGACACGGAGGAAGAGAACAAGTCTCTCAGGGCCGAACTGTCCGCCATGCGCCAAAGGCAAGACCAGCTCGAGGGCATGGTTCGCCGGCACCTCGAGGTCGCGGAGCAGCAGAGGCAGGGCCAGCTCGACAAGCGCACCCAGACCCTCGAGGTCGACGCCGCCGATCTCGACACGCGCGTCAACGCCCTCGAGGAGCGCCAAGCCGAGCTCGAGGACCGCCAGGGCAAGACGGAAGACAAGTGCGACGCCATCGAAGTAGAGATTGCCGATCAAGTCCATTGCGCGTTGCGGGAGAGGCTCATAGGGGCCTTGGAGACAATGTAATGTTTGAATCGTGATTTTTTTCCGTGATGGCTTTTGGTGCTTGACCGTAATTGCGTCACTGTGACCCTGGTGACTGTTGTGTTCCACTCGAGCTCCCCCGTTGTGTTCCACTCGAGCTCCCCCCGTTGTGTCTGCCTCCGGGGTGAATCGGAATAGCCCCTTTTCCAGGTACTCTGCCTTCTCTAGCAGCTCCATCACCCCGCAATCTTCGGCTGCGGTGGTGCTTTTGCCAGTTGATGCTCTTGATGAGCTTCGTCGACGAGTTTGGTCCAGAACTCGGCTCTGGCTTTCCGGACAGTGGTAAGGAACTCTCGTTTCTCCGAGACCTTTCGGTGCCACTTGCTTTGTCCACTACGATGCGGGTTTGCCTTGGACCCTGGAGATCCTACCCACTGTTTTAACTGCATCAGCCGCGCCGCGTAGACTTGTGTCGGTGACGATGCCTCATCGATGTTTGGCAGTGTCAAGCCAGCTATAGAATCGAGCAGGTTCACGGTGAACCACATACTAAGCGTCCGTGCGTTTTAAGCTCGCACGGGCTAACTCACGTAGGACCGTTATATTTATAACTTAGCTATAAGATCGAGGGGTTCACCGTAAATTATATATAAACCGTTCGTGTATTTTCGGCTCGTACGGATTAATTTATTTAAAACCGTTAACGTGGTTTATTATTAAATTAAATATATTATTAAGTCGAACACTTTTATTACTAACTTATTTAATTAACGTGGTTTACTATTAAGTCGAATATATTATTAAGTCGGACACTTTTTTTATATCTCGACACTTTTATATAAATTTATTTAATTATAACGCTCTAAATTAATTAAAATTACTCGCTATCCGATATAACGGCTAAGCACGAAGCTTAGGCCTTACACCAGCTAGCGATAAACCAACGGCTATCCCTAGGTCACACGAACCCCGTCCGGGGACCTTATATAGGTGCGGCCTCCGTCCCTACCGTAGATAGCCTCTTTTTTTCTTTTTATCTCTATTATTCTCGTTAATAGATATATATGTTTATCGCTATAGTTATATCTTAATTTACGCTGATACTCGCCGTAACATAATAATAAAAATTATTTAAAGCCGAGGTTACTTTGTTTTTTAAGTTTAATTACTCTTTATTTTTTTAAATACGTTATTATTTCGCGTCCTCTTTTTTCTCCGTTTATTTATAAATATAGCGATAAATACTCCCCTCCCGGAAAACGATAGTCTTTCCGATAACCGCATAATTTATGCCGCACCAGCGGCTACTCTTTTAAAGTTCCCTCCGGCGCTCGAGTTAAGACCCGGGGTGCCGCATTAGTACGATCTAGAGCTGGAGCCCATAGTTCCAACCCTCGTAGGGCCGCAGAGGCTTCCGCCCCTAAAGGAAAGGCACTAGAGCTGCCTACTACGACCACCGACCCCCTCGTTAAAATATCTTAGCAACTAGAGTTTATAATAAACCGCCTCGCCCAGCTAGAGGGCCAGTCCGATATCACTTTAATCACTTTCCGACCTACCCCTTTACTACTTTTCGTGGAGCGAGGGTCCGAATTACTTAACTCGCCTTTACCTTAACGGTAACCTTCGCATAAAATAGCCGTTACCGCGGTAGCGTTAAAATACACCTTTAAATTACGAGATCCGGATTAATTAACGAATAAAATCTCCCTTACCTTCGAAAAATAAGAAACGCTTACGTTTTATAAACTAAAGTATAATGCGTAGCTTTTCTTAAATAAGGGCACTCGATTCGCTTAGCTTATATCGTTAATCTCGGGGTTTACTATAGCCGTATTAACCCTTTATTTCGATAAGAGCTCTTCGTTAATATACTCTACTTCTCGTAAAATATACGATTTACTACGATCATTATTTAATAACCTTAATTATAAAAATATAGCTAAAAATAAGTTAACTAATTTTTAAATAAACCTCGATACGAAGTTTTTCGAATTTTACGCGAAGTTTATTAGGTTAATTAGTTTAGTTAAAGTTTCGTATTTAAAATAAAAATACGAGCTAAATCGAAAACTTATTAACCGGTTATAAACCCTTATTTTATACTATTATATAGACTCGTTTTTAAACTTTTAAAAATTCCGCGCATATTACTCCGAGGTATATTAATAATTAAAAAAATAACCAGAAAATTTCCACCCCGGGCGACTAAGTTTTTTCGTATAAACGTTAAAATAATAACCCGGCGCTCCCTCGAACTTATTACGCTTAAACTAAACGCCCCGGTTATTATATTAATTTATTAACCTATTAGCTCGGTTTTAGCCGCCTCGGTAAAGACGTTTATTAACGCTCCTCGGGTAACTATACCCGCTATACGCGAATCGCTAGCTCTTAAAATTACACCGAACTTTCTTAAGTTTACCTATTATAACTATAAAAAAGCTAGCTATTTTATTAATCGATACCCGGAAGATTATATAGATATAAATACGATTACCGAGTAGATTAAATCTTATAGCTCGTCGAAAGAGTTAGGAAAAAAGGAAGCCTAAGTAAAGTCTCCCGCCTAGGCTTTATATTTAATATTAACTAGTTAACGGCAGAAATAATCGAACTCTCCTCTTTTAAAAACTTAATCGAAAATAATGCTTTTATTATTAACGTAATAATTAAAAGAAATAAAATCGCTATTTCCTTACGCGTATTAATTAATATTAAAGTATAAATATAACTATTAACCGATAAGGCGTTCTAAGTACGCCTCGCCTAGGCTTAGTCTCTCCTTTAAATCGTTTACGATAAACTGGTTACCGTGAAAAAATTCGAAAATATAGTTATTTAGTCGATTTAAAGCTCTATTACGGTTAACTTTTAAATATACGGTCGTACTTTTTACGATATGTTTTTTTAAAAGTTAATTTAAACGATCGATAGGATTTCTAAGTAATTATTAAGCTACGGTTTCTCTTTTATTATTGGCTAATATTAAACTACGGCCGCTAACGCTTTTATTTCCCTCTAGATTTATCGTACCGAAAAAAATTAACGTTTCGACATTACTATGCCCGTATAAAACCTTCGACGAAAGCTCGATTAAAAAGCATAGCGCAATATAAAGCGAAGAGACCGTCGATAAAAAGTACGAGAGCCTAATTAAGTTTTATTAAGTATAATAGCTACTATTAAAATCTTAAAAAGATTATAAGAGCTACATCGTGGGAGTAAAGCTAGCGAAAGGCGCTATAAAAAATGGATTAGGCACTTAAAGGGGCCTCTACACCACCGAGCCGACCTCGTAACCTTTCGAAGCGCCCGGGTTTATCTCCCCTCTTTTTAAACGTTTATTTAATCTCAGGGGACGCCTATTTTCGTAACCTACGGCGCCCGGTTAGTTATAAATATTACGTTATTAATAAATATTATTTCTCGGTTTTTATTTTCGACCGGCTAATCGAAAACTCTTTATAATAAAAAAACGAAGTAACCCGGGACGAAATTCTTTAAAAACTGCCTTAAAAAATTACGAAGAATTCTACAATGTTTTTTCGAAAATAAAAAGCGACTACCTGCCCCCGCACCGGGACAGCGACTATAAGATCGAGTTAATCCCCGACGCTTTTTTTATACGAACGTATTTATTTTATAGTATATTTACCGATTAATTAATTACTTTAAAAAAGTACCTCACCGAGAACTTTCGAAAAGAATAAATCGTACCTAATAGAGTTAAATACGGATCTCTCGTT